>NC_139536.1:79279712-80532425 GCF_965153285.1 Podarcis tiliguerta | reverse complement strand
AAAATCCTTTATTTAAGCATTTTTAAACTTTAAAAATGCTGTTTGTAAAGAATGAATGAAAGTCCTTGGTTTGTTATTAAAACCACTTAGGCTTTACAACAGACCTATTATGTGTGCCACTGTTAATGCTTACAGTCTTAAGAAACTTGCCAATCGAGCAGGTTCTTCACACAAAGGAAGCACTTTGTGGTTTCGGAAGCCATCCATCCCACTGCAGAATTTAAGCAGTCTATGTGCAGGTCTGCAACCTTTCAGAAGTAAGTCCCACTGGATCCTTGTCTCAAGAAAATGTACATGGATTTGCAGACTAAGCATCGGAACTCTTCATCTTCCCAGCCTTAAGTGCCAGGTATTCGTCTGTATCTTGTATGTTGTAGTCGCAGATTATTCAGGGTGCTATTTTTACCCTAACTTTCTTCCAAAGAGCTCATGTATGGGTAGGGTAGGCTCAATGGCAGCTCAAGGTAAGCTTGGTGGATGAAAGAGTTGAACCAGGGTCTCCCTCATCTTAAGTAGAACACTCTAGAAACTTGCTGTATTTTTTTTAATATAACAGTAACAACCAATAGGACAGGGAGAGATGAACAGAGTGTGCCAAAAATGGGATACACTTTTTAAAAATCAATCAATCAATCAATCAATGGCCCTTTGAAAAGCTAAATCAAGTTCCACAGCTCTGCTGAATTTAAGCAAAGAGCAAAAGATTTTATAGCATCTTATATGTAAGCTATAATCTTGGGAGTGGGGCCTAGCTCAAGTTTCCATATCAATGTGGCCAGCCAGCCAGATGATTTCTCACCTTCCATCTGCATATGAGTGTTTGCTTGTGGGATTCCTGCTTCCAAGTAAGTTTCCCAGCTTCATTTGAGGTCAGAACGGAGGGAGTGGTGCCCAAGTTAAGGCATCCCATTTTAGCACATAGTCAGCAAGCCACAGCATCTCTGCTAGTTTTTGACCAGGCCACTACCCTTGGTGAGATGTTCTCCTCCCTGTCCAAAACAACTGACTGCCCTAGCCACTTCCTTGGCTTTCTGGTACTTGCTCTCAGCATCACAACACCTCCCCTCACCCTCTCACGAAGAATAAGGCTGTAAAAAAGGTGATAAGTCTAAAGGGAGGGGGTGGAGGATGAGGCTACCCATGGCTCCTAGGCATAATGGCTATGTTGTTGGATATCATGAGCAGAAGAGCTTGTGTCCTGCTTGCAGGCTTCCCATAGGCATCTGGTTGGCCATTGTAGGAAACGGGATGCTAACCTAGATAAGCCTTTGCTCTGGTCCAGCAGCTCTCTTCTTAAATTCTCCTAATTTCCCCCCCCCCCCCAGCTGTTGTTTGCCACCCTCACTGTTTCCTTTTTCCTGCTTTCTCTGGACCTGGCACTCCTTCACTCAAAAAGCAAAATCCCTTCGCAATATTCTCCTCGCCCAATTGTTCCAGCCAAAGGATAATTGAAACATGGCTTCTCCACTCCAGTAATGTTACTGTTGCTGTCCTCGTCTATGGAGCCATTCCTCTCACGTTCATCATTATGGCAGTCCTCCTCTCCAAATCCTTCAAGTGCCAGTTCCAGACCCTGCCCTCAATTCTACTACCTTTGAAGTTCATTCTTTGAAGCTATACTCTCCTGTGAATTTGCATATTTTTGTTCCGTGTTGCCCTACTGACACCAACCCATTATGACTGCCATCCTATGAATAGTAACTAGTGGTTAAGCCCCATTCAGCACAATGGGAGTTGCTTCTGAATATGCTTGGGCTGTAAGAAGATTCTTGGCCTATGTATTGAGTTCAGTATACAAAAATATTGGGAACTATGTAAGTGCCATGCAGAGGCGGGGTATTTAAATACCTTTACAAATATATACACTTTACAACACAGAATAAACTTTTCTTGCAAATGTTATTGATATTCCAGAGCAGGAGAACATTTTCATTTTTCACTCCCCCCCACTAAAGAATTCCATCAAAACTGAGATACTAAATAGCCAGAAGTGAAATGACTCAAGTCTAATCCTGAAGAGTTTGTTTTGACACTTCTAATTCTTTGCTCAAAATAGGAAGGGAAATCTTCTTAAATGAATTTGCACCATAGTGTAAGAGTCACTTAAGGTGATAATTGCAGCAGGCAGTGTAAAGAAGCACATGTCAATCAAGTACATAAGAGTAAGCGTTTTTGACACTTCTTGTTGACTCCTTCGCAATATTTCAATAAAGCTGGAAAAGATTGGAGAAGCTACACATTTTCTGAGATGTCAGTGCATCATCCTGTAAGATTAATGCTGTGGGGGTTTTTACCCAACCTTCTTTTGATTATTTCTTTTAACCAGGGAGGTAAATGTGTACCTCTATGGTGCTCTTTGTGAGTCTATCTGACTCCCCTGCCTGTGCCCCACCACAATCTTTTTATTGCAATATATCTCCCATTTGTTTATATATAGTCTATAAGAATTGTGTTAAAACTTTGCTTATGGCATACAGTACTTGGTTCCAGTTAACACAGTCACTATAAGTGTTAATTATCAAATGATAAAAATATTCCTGCACATAGAAAACAAGCAAGTCAGTGGAAAAGATGTGCTGCATTGAGATGCTATTTTTTCCCCTGCAAGAAGTTAAATGTGGAAGGGCATTCAAACACGACACACATGCCAATCTGCAGTCTGAAGTCAGGTTACAATGTCTCGACTGAGCCATAGAACTATGATTGGTGCTGAATGTTATCCTTCCGGAGCCAGGTCAATTTTGTTCTGTTTGCCTGGACACTGCATCTTTCTAGTCTTCCCTATTGTTTTGGATTGCCTCTTGGGGCTACTTTGATGATGCTATCTTTGATGGTGCTGCTATTTTATGGTGCTATCTTATGGGCAGCTCCCACTTCTGCCTTCACCGTTCCTGAATATCTGTTTTCTTCTTCATTTTTAGTTTCTCCCACTGCAGTTTCATCCGATTTTCATTTGTATGCTTTGGATTTCAACCTTTATATTATTAATGACTAGGTAAGTGGTGTAAACTCTTAGAGGTGGTATATAAACATGGCTAAAAAACTGAGTGACAAATCAAAATGTCCCTGATTCAAAGTTCACCTCTGCCAGGAATTCACAATGTGGTTTTAGAAATGCTACTCTGAGCTTCATCCTCCTTCCAACATCTACAGTGTGGGAGTAATAATACTGACATATCATTCTGAGTTGCTACAGGGTTCTGAGAAAATAATGCATGTGAAGTACTTTGAAACCTCTAAACTATCTAAATGCTAAGCACAGTCCTATTAACCACACTAGCAATACATTTTTCAGCTAGTTTCTGTTTTCACTGTGCTTCTGTTTATTTTTTCATCTTCTGATTGCATTCCGTTAGCCAGATTTCCATCTGCATGGCTCACTGCATGTATCACACAGTAAGCCCTGGAGTACATGAAATTTGCATGTGGCAGTCAGCCTTAGGCTCACAGGACAGACAGCAAGGACTAGGAATGGGATCATCAAAGGTAGAGTGTCTGTTATTTATGCAGAGCCCTCTTCTAAATCTTTGATAAGAGCCAGTGATCTTATCCTTACATCAACTCCGATGTTTATCGCTTGTCCTGAAAAGAAATGATTGCACTATGTAGAAATAAGGGAGAGGGCTAAAACTCCAGGGGAAATTGCAATTGCTTGGAGCAGTGGGGAGAGAAGAATACACCTGTTCCTCCAGTTTTGCAGAATTCATCACCTGAGGTGGGGTGGGAGGCTCAGTCTATGCTTGGATCAATTTCAGGCAATTTTAGCAGGTAAACAAAAAGCTCACAGATGTGAGTGGGCCTTTGAACATCCTGGCTATTGAAAGCATGCTGGGGGGGGGGAGTCCCCTTTACTTGTTGCAACAATCAGAACACCCTGGTGAAAGCAAGGTGCTGAACTGTCTGTTCTTCTGCTTGTAGGTGGTTGACATCCAATTTCCCATTTTGGAGAAGTTTGACAAACAAGTGGGTGCTGTTCACCAAGCCAGCAGATAATGAATTCATAGAAGACTAGAATAATGATGGTCAGTTAAACCACTGGGATTCAATCTCTCCTAGGCACTCTAAGGTTTTGCTGTGTTGAACCTCAGTAGAATTAGTCAAACTAGACTATAATGAGGAAGGCTTCACTGAATGTCCAAAATCTGTAGTGGTGTCAGAATATTAAGGGACACATTGCACTAGTATACTCTTAGAGCCAGTGGGACCTGGCTTTAAATTCCCAGCTGACCAAGAAGGTCACAAATTGATCTTAGAGACTGGGCAAATATCCCCATTTAAATTATTGCCTACAGAATCAAGGTGGACACAGCACACCTTGAACAATCTCCAGCCTTGATTCCGCTGGCCGATCGCCAAATGCTAAAGATGTGTGGCAGCAAAGCCATCAAACAATGGCTGCAATGGCACAAATATCAACCTACTGCTGAAGACACTTGGAACAAGGATCTTCATCAACGAATTGGTTTCTGCACCCCCTCCAGAGCTTTTTCAGAGCTTCTGCATCTTTAGATTCACCTATTCAAATCAATGGAATAAAAAGTCTTGAGCTTTTGCTAGTACTCAAAGAAATGGCCTTGGCCACATTGGGAGGAACCACATAGCTACCCTAAGCTGTCAGCCAAAGGGTGAGCTAGAAATGTTTCAAATAGAATATATATGTATATCTGTCAGGCATTGTGATCTGTCTCAAGCTTTCGAGATGGGACAGCCTTAAAATCTGAATGAATAAATATATGTGAATATTTGCAACCTCATGCTCTGAGTTCATTTGCTGTGTGGTTAGAAGTCTGTTACCATTCCCAACACATTGACGGACAAGCGAGAAAATTTACATGACAAGCTCCTGGTTGTGCAAAAGTGTATCACTTACTCACCAGTACCAGTCTACAGCTCCAGAGATCTCAAGGTGCCAGCACCATTTTCATTGTGAGAAGGTGAATAAAAATTGGCTGGTGTCTAAACCTCCAACTTCAGACATGATCATGGGGCTAGAGGTTCTCTTTTGACATTAACTATTGTACTGATTGTGGCAGCAGTTTAATGTGACAATGATTATGAAGTAATGAGGTCAAATTGAATAATGCGACGGCAAAATGCTACTAGCTAAAGCTAAAGGCAGCAGATAAATTCATGTTCAATTATTCCTGAGAAAGTGTGTCAATTAGTTCTACAAATCATTTCAGCAGAAGCACTAAATTATGTAGATTCCCCCCACCCACCCTTAAAGCGATTATCTCTTTTGACCTCTCTGTCTCCATAAATCCAGTGCAAGCCTGGCTATGTGTGCATTATGTTCCACACCAAAAAAGGTTTAGAATACTGTCACGTAGTGTATTACCACAATGGTCCTGATCCAGTGAACTTTGTGTATAAGGGGAACATAATGAGCACAATGCTAGTTCTGAAATTGCTGGTGGCTTTGTCAGGGGGAAGGAAAATGGGACTCCTAGAATCAGACTCCCCACCTTAAAATATGCTTAATACTATCAGAGCTGACAACACTAACCTTTCTTTAGAGGCTGCCCTCTCTGTACTTACCTCAATAGAATGCCCTTTTTTGTATGTATTGGGCTCTATTTTTATCCAAGTAAAGCAATGGTGGACATCCTGTTCATGAACAATTTGCATTCTATTTTATCTTTCTTTCTTTTTTGTGTTGCTGAATAAATTGCTCAGTGCTGTGTCAGGAAAAACCGTTTTGGTAACTTCGAGTAGCTGAGTAAAGACAATACATGCAGCTTTGACTTGTGAATGTCATTTCTTTTGATGTGATGATGATTTATGTCAGACATGTAGCAAATAACAAAGGGATTGGCTGCCCTCCACCATTATGCTATTTTTAAAAGGCCAAGGAGACCAAAGCATCCCAAATAGTAACATGAGGCATAGGCACCCCCCCCCCATAGATATGAAATACAATTCCATTGTCTTTGACTAGTTACTTTTTCTGAGACATCTGTACAGAGAGAGGTACACAATCAACAACCTTGGAATGGACAATGTACTGAAAAATCTAAGGAAATATTTTTATTTGACAAAAATTATCTCCTGTTTAAACAACAAAAGCTTCTAGAACAATCTAAAATATCTGTTAGAGACATCAATGAAAGCGAACATCAGAAACATTTTATGAAAATATAAATAAAACCAGCAGTTTTTACAACAATTGTATGTTAAAAAGAAACACAGGTTTGACATGGGAAAAATTTGAAACAGTTCCACTCAGAAATGACCACTAGTTAGCATATCTAAAATCTAAGAAAATCGAAGCACTGGAATATCCTAAAATTCACATTTTAAAATGAAGGTGGTGTGCTAATAATGTAATTTCCTGTTAAACTTTTGTTTTATATTTTTAATGGCTCAGGGGCTGGTCATTAATTTGCAAAGGTCTAAGAAGTAACCACTGCAGATCCAGGAACCTGGTATTGTATTTCTTATACATAATAAAAATAAATTGCAATAGGTAATAAATATTAAATTAACACAACTAAGTTAAATAATAAAACTTATTCCAGGCAAAACCATTCCAATGAACCTATTCATCACAATCGCGGACTTCATACTCTATCAACTATTGTCATATCCCCTGACTTAGCAATTACCGCAAGCTATTTGAACATTTTGTTATGCAGTTGCACTGAATCAGTTTTAGAAGTGATTCAGGAGCTGGAACTGTCTAGAAATATCAGATATTTTTGGCCAATGCTTCTGATCTTTCACATACTAACCCCAATTCTTAGCATTGTCAAAGTGTTGCATTGGCTTATGTGGTAAGATTTGGAAGTATATGTGAAGACTGTGAGTGGCTGCTGTTGTCAAGGTAAACATTTAGGTGTGATAAACGATTTTGAATAATCAGCCTTCCACAATAACAGGTGGTTTATGTCTCAGGTTCTCCAGAAATGACAGTGCGTACAAGATACAGGATATGTTGCATGCGGTCATATGAGTGACTGGGGGAAACGCAACAATAGCTTTTCCCATATGATCATAATGGCTTGCATTATTCCGAACCAATTTGTTATTTTTGATGTTTTGAACAAACATGACATCTGCTGCAGGCTGACCTGGTAGTGCTTAGCAGCAGAGGGAGTACATAATCTTTTCTATTTTTCAACAAATGTTTTGCTGCTCTGTACTCATAAATATCAACGTTCAGCTTTATTTTTATGTTCCTATCAAGTTTCTCATGCCTGGAAATAACACTCACTGCTTTCACTGCAAGTGTCATCATGACAATAATCCATATCCCATGATACATATTTTCTCTGTCAAGAGTGTGCATGTTTATGGTCTACACTTTGTGCAGCTAGAACAACAGACATACTCTCAGGTGTATCAGTGAAATCAGTACAGTGGTACCTCGGGTTAAGAACTTAATTTGTTCTGGAGGTCCATTCTTAACCTGAAACTGTTCTTAACCTGAGGTACCACTTTAGCTGTCATGCGATTTCTGTTCTCATCCTGAAGCAAAGTTTCTAACCCGAGGTACTATTTCTGGGTTAGTGGAGTCTGTAACCTGAAGCGTCTGTAACCTGAAGCGTCTGTAACCCGAGGTACCACTGTACCAATAACAGTGACAGTATTGGATTCAGGGTTTTTCCCACACACACACCTCATTGTATGATGAGCAACAATCAGTTTAATGAACAGCATCAATCAGCTAACTTGATCTCAGATTATAATGCACAAGCTGTAGAGGAGCTATTATAGCTCATGGCTGCACATCGTTCTTTGTCCAGTTGAGTCAGTTGTTTTCTAGAAAGAGTTGCTCTCTAGAAAGAGCTTTGCACACAAAAGCTTCAGAATGTCTGGGAGATAATCAAGTGTTTATCCCTCAGACTGTGGTACCCATCTTGAAAACAGGACAACCTGAGGCGACTTCTGATGTGTTTTGCTGCAGTTTCTATTGCATGTCTTTTCTGTAGGTTGATACCAAGTTATTTTAACTTTGCTCTCTTTTCTCCACACTAGATCCTTTCCCCTCTCCTGCTGTCCTCTCTGTTAAGTTGTGGGTGAACATATCAGATGACACAGTGATTCTTCAGACAGCTCTTGTTTATTCACAGGCCAGAACAGAACTGAACTGTTCTGCCCGCCTGCTTATATAGAGCTCAACCACAAAGCAACAGTAACAACTTTCTGTAACTATCCAATCACTGAACGTCACTTTCAATTTCTTATTTGCATATGTGGACCTGAGTGAAAGCTATCTACAGTATCCCCCTGCTGGCCCAGGGTGAGAACTTCAGTACATAACTCTCTCAACTCTCTCTCTCTCTCTCTCTCTCTCTCTCTCTCTCTCTCTCTCCCCCCCCCCTCTCTCTCCCCCCCCCTCCTTTATACCCTTGCAGTTCCTCCACAGAGACAAAAATCAGGGATCCACCAGGGGGACATTCTAACAGGGTACCTGCAAATTTCGCTCCCTCATTTGCTTCCTAGGAGTGCCAGATACATTTTTAAAAAATGAAAGCTCAGAGTCTGAGGCACCCATGGGTGCTAGGTTGTCAACCCCTGTTTTATTGCAAGCCATGTATCACAGGCATCATATCAGGCGTTAATATAATATTAATATATTTCACAGCACCTTTCAAAGGCCTACCCTTGGATATATTTCTGATAAAGCTGCAGTGAGTACTTCTGAGTAAAATTGTGCCATAAATAGCCCAAAAGCAGTATAGTTAGAGTATTTGTTCTGGTTACTTTATATATATATATATATACACTTTCACAATAAGTAGAGATACAGCTTCTCCTGAGGAGAATCACATCGGATCAAAGGCCAGGCTGCATCATTGCTCCCCACTGCATTCTCTGCCTGAAAAGCAATTGCTGTGAGCTCTTCTGGCAAGTGAAGTGAATCAATCTGTGTCTTGTGACCGTGCTTATTGTTTGTACTATATATCCTATCGTGACCCTGTTAATATTTGCTAAGATCATTTTCTCTGTTGTGGCTTCTGCTGCTTTCCCTCTTCCTTGAAAAAACTGTGCCTTGATGCTTTTAATATTTCCCCCTAAATGTGCATTTCCCTACATCTAATTTATTTTTATTTATTTTTTTGAATGTTACGAGGAAATAGCAAGAACATTTACATATCCTTTTACCTGATTTTTACTGCACTGAGTAATTTTTTGAGCTCAAAATTACTCTCTGCTGAAACATCAAAGTCAAAGCGAGGAGGCGGGGGGAGAAGTATCTCCCCTTCTACATTATCTTAAAAACAAACCCCATTCCAGGTTGAAAGCACCTATGTGTAAAAGTTTGTTTGTGTCAGCATTGCCTGCTGGAAATCCGATTTATTGTCTCCATTCAGTACTTAACTTTTGCATAATAAAGAAATAAATCACGCTGATTAAATTCCTGGGCAATAAAGGGAGGCTTTAATAGACGTGAGGAAGTAATTTGGTCTCTTTGGTAATTAATTAATTGCTCATAGAATAGCTATTCTGATTTGCTAGCTAAGATGCTAACATCTGTGCCTGAGTAAAAAACACCTTCTCCACTCTATAGTGGTGGTTGACTGCATTCTTCAGATCTATAGGAATCCAGAAATACAGACACATTCTCCTGTGAATCAGGGTTCGCGGGTGGCGCTGTGGGTTAAACCACAGAGCCTAGGACTTGCCAATCAGAAGGTCGGCGGTTCAAATCCCTGTGACGGGGTGAGCTCCTGTTGCTCGGTCCCTGCTCCTGCCAACCTAGCAGTTCAAAAGCACGTCAAAGCGCAAGTAGATAAATAGGTACCGCTCCAGCGGGAAGGTAAACATCATTTCCGTGCATTGCTCTGGTTCTCCAGAAGTGGCTTAGTCATGCTGGCCACATGACCTGGAAGCTGCACATCGGCTCCCTCAGCCAGTAAAGCGAGATGAGCGCCGCCACCCCAGAGTCATCCACGACTGGACCTAATTGTCAGGGGCCCCTTTACCTTTACCTCTCCTATAAATCACTGCAGCAGATAAAGATCCCAGGCCTTAAATAAACCTCAATCCTTGAAGATGATGGGCTGCTACAAGGCTCAAGGGAGTTCTGGCAAACCCCATGAAAAGGTTTGGTGATGGGATTGTCACAGTGCTCTGCTTGTCAGAAGTCCTCTTTGTTGCTTTTCCCTCAGCCATGTCACGATGGAGAAGGGATCTGAGGTGTAGTTCTCAGGCAACTGCTTTATTTCTAATCAGAAAGGTGTAGAGCTCAGAACTGCAGACAGCCATGCCTCTTAACTAGGTAGTCTAAAGTTCAGACCCCACAAGTATCCCAAGAAAACTAGGACATCCCATTTTTAGTCATAGCAGCAATTTTGTTGCTGTAATCTCACATGATTTTGTGACATGATCCCCCCTCCCCAAAAGTATTATTATTTTTTAAGGCTGGGAATCTTGCGCAGTGCCCCAAAACACACCTTTTGGGGCACCATGCCTGAAAAAAAGCACTTTTTCGGGGAGGGAACTGCGACCAGACAAAGAGTGCTGTTATTTAATTATTAGGATGATTTATTAAATTTAAATCTTCCCTCCCCTGTGATGCCCACACCAATAATGCATTTTCCTGCATTTAACAGCAGCACCAAGAGTGAAGGGGAATGGATTTCCAACAGAATTGTGGGAGAGGAAAATTTGCACCTCTCCCTGCAATCCCCCTTGTGCTGCTCAGATGACTAGGCAGTGCTATAGCTATAAGAGAGCTAGCTGGGTTTTTTGCCCCAGGTGAAGCCTCCAGGGGGTCACCATTGAGGCTCCCAGCCTGTGTCGTGTGTGTGTGTGTGTGTGTGTGTGTGTGTGTACAGTGCTACCTCGGGTTAAGAACATAATTCGTTCTGGAGGTCAATTCTTAACCTGAAACTGTGCTAAACCTGAGATACCACTTTAGCTGATGGGGCCTCCCGCTGCCGCCGTGCCACCGCCGCGCAATTTCTGTTCTCATCCTGAAGCAAAGTTCTTAACCCAAGGTACTATTTCTAGGTTAGCGGAGTCTGTAACCTGAAGCGTCTGTAACCTGAAGCGCCTGTAACCTGACGTACCACTGTACGCAAATGTGTGTGGCAGGGTATCAAACTGGATCTTTGACCCAGGTAAAAAAAAGCCTAGTTTTGCCCCTGGACTAGGAACCAACTGAGGGTGGTTAAAAGGGAGCCGTACTGCAGAAAAAAGGCCCCCTTTGGAAGGAGGGTGGGATATGAAATTAATAAATTGTAATAACAAATGAATAATCCTTATCGTGATCCAATACCTTTGTCCATAGAAATCATCCTCTGCGTTTTCTTGTCTTGCTGTTTTTATTTGCTTTGACAAATTATATTAAGCCACTCTTGCTTCCTGCCCCCATCATTTGATTTCCAATTTCTGGCTATTATCTGTCGCACATTTTGCATAGACGGGAGATTGTAAACAAATTAGTTCCTGTTGGGAAGATGGGTTTGTGCTGTTTGAACTAAGCGGTTCTAATCCTATATTGCTCCCTGTTTTTTTTCTGAACACTCTCAAGCTGGCCTTCTTAATACAGCAGGTCTCATTTCTGTTTACTTAGAAGTGAGAAACAGGCAGAATGACATGGAGGGGAAGCGGGAAGAGGTATCCTGTGTTATTTGCAGTAGTGCTGCCTTCAAAAAGCTCCAGACTGGAGCTGACATTTCTGGTGTGTCACACTGAATGAGTTGCTGCTACATTTTAGGGAGTCATGATGTGTAGAAAGAAAGAAAAAATCTCAGCGGTCCACTGATATGCAAATAAAAACTGAAAAGGCCAGTCTGTGGATAATTGTGCAGCAATACTTCTCTCAATCAACAGTACACTTTGGAGAATATGTTGATCCTCCAAGGCTCCATGGTGTGATGAAAAGTGTTTATTTGTAAAAAGCCAACCCTCATCAATCATGGGCAATTGGCTGGTGAGAGAAACAGGCCAGGCCTTCAGCCAGTATAAATCAGCATAGTTATGGAGCCATAGCTGACATCAAAGAAACACAGCCACTTCTATCTCTGCTGTGGCAATTTGAAGAAGGGGCTCTAATTTTCATATTTGTACCTCATCACACACAGGGACACTAGCAACATATAAAACAATAAAAGCAATAATAAAAAAGCAACTGAAATAGATTTCCTTTCAGATTAGACAAAGAACATCACCTGAGTCTTTACCAGATGGGATTGATTCCAGCAAAGCATGTATGCCTCCCCCAATCTAAAATGTGTGTGAATGAGCCACTCATTCTCATTTCTCTCAGTTTCTCGTTTTTCCAGTCTCAGGTTCAGTTCTCTGTATTTCAACATCTGTTTGCATTTTTTCAGGGGAGGAAATACTTACAATAATTCACCAGCATGTAATTTTATTTATTTCTAAAATTTGTATACTGCCCTTCATCCAGAGTACTCAGGGCGACTCACAGCATAAAAACACAAAATAAAATGTTAGTGTGTAGCCTTATTGGAGTTCACCGATTGGGTCTGCGTTGCTCCGGGACAGGAGGAAGGAAGTCAAAACGACACCGAGGTTGGTTGAAAGAAAGAGTTTATTCTGCTCTCCGGATAGCAGAAGGCACTTGCGTGATTAGTCCCCAGCAAGTCCAAAGAAATGACAGGTTTCATGCAGTTTATATATCCTCCAGGCACCCTCTCACTCCTCCCCTAGGAGCCCAACCACGTCCGCCTACGTACGCAGGTTGACATCACATATGTTCCTGCACTGGTACTCTCAACCATAAAAGGATCTTCCTTCCTGCACTCCTGACCATAAAAGGATCTTCCTCTTCCTACTCTTATCTGGGCGAATAGGTCATCATCTGTGGGAACACGCCCTGACGATGTTCCCAGATTGGGTCTGCGCGTCTTTGTGGTCAGCACATAAGATAAGGCACACACGCATCATCCCTGCTGTACTGGAACTTGGCAAGGTCACTCATTGCCGCCACGGACTGATAAGGGAGAGAGCTTTGTTCTTGTTATGGATTTACTCAACGGCTTGAGTTTATGCATTTTAGCTAAGGAAAAATAGGGATTTTGGTGCAGTTTAAAAACTGCCTGCGCAGTCAGTTTTTGGGTTTTGGAAACCCATTCCTTCAAGTGCAGATGTCTCCTAATATACACATTTCATTTGCAACTTTGCCTGACAAATAATTTTTGCAAGTGATATCCCTTAATATAATGCATCTATGTCTTTTATTTTCACTAATCTATGCATGTCTATCCACAAAAATAGACACATTATTTGGGGGAAGGACTTCATCACAAAATTCAGGGAAGCGCAAACTTTTAAGGACAGCTATGTTTCGGTTCACATATTGTTTCAGAAAGGGCAAAATAGGTACTAGGGTTTGCATTAAAATCCTAACCAAGCCAAATTTCTATCCCATCCCTACTTGGATGTACTGGTTATAAAACCAGCCTTTTAGATCAAATGACTCAACTGCACATTGGTAATGACTGTTATAGAATCATCTTACAGAATGGCTGCATAATGCATTTTAACAGTGCATTCCACTAACCAGATAATCCAGAGTGCTTGTATTTAATGCATTTCGGTCCAGTTTTTGAAATCAACCCTCACATAATTGGTTTGTGGACTGTTGCCTAAAAGCATTTTGACTGTGCTCTACCGGCTCATCTGAAGTTCTCTCTGGGGCAGTGAACTGTGCCGACTCTGTGAACCCAACGCTCCTCAGACTCTTTAATATTCTCAAGGTTTGTCTCATGCTCTGGTGTGAGAATGCAAATAGTATTTTCCTGGTTTTATCTGCAAGCACACAACCTTCATGGTTCATCAGGTTTTGATGGCACCATACATTTATTTTGGGGGAGGGAAGAAGCCAAGACCTGAAGAGTAGTGTTTATGATCATCTTGATTGGAATGCGAAAGGGAGAAGGCTCTTGCCAGAAAACTTAGGAAAAATCTGTCCATATCAAGCAATATATTCAAATGATTTCCCCCACACATACACAAAATGGGGCATTGCAAATGTGAAGCAGTCGGTAATCATTCTGTGCAATCATTCTAGTCATAGACACATTGCCCTAATCTCAAAGCATTTATTTCTCAATTTAGCAAGGTTGAGTTCAGAAGGCACTTTATTCCATCTTCCCAGTGTTTCCTTACTTGTTAATTTTTGTGTTGTATGTGATCTTTCGCACAGTTTGAAAACCACTCCTGGGAATTTTATGGCATCCAGCAGAAGTTTAGTACTCCTTTCCATGTTCGTTGTTTCCAGAAAAGAATCCCTTAACTAGCAAAATTGTGGGAGTTTGCTTTGTGATTTCCATGTGGCTTTCATGATCATGCTGTTGCTACGCATGTGACAAAAATCAGGGCCACCTTTAGCATATGCAGCGCCGAGGTGCAAAGATCCACACATGGGGTGCACACATGGGGAAAGAGGAGGTTCCATGTGCAAGCAGAAATCCTTGCTCATATGGAAGGAATTTGTTTGATACAAACCAGAGCCCTTTTTGTCCGTACCCAACATGCAGGGCATGCATCACAAATCTCATCAGATGCCCACTGAGCTCTTCATCGACTTATCTGAGGCCACAGACAGGCAAGGCAAGATGAGAACTGGAGTTCACTCAGTGGGTACGACGCACACATGCCAAAGCTAATGGCAAAACTGCAATTTTATCTTGAGTCCTTAAAGACTAAGCCATTTATTGTGGCAAAAATATGCATCTATCAAGCTGGATTCTCTTGCCCATGAAAATGTTTACCGTGACTAATTTGTGGAGTCTTTGCAGTGCCACACAATACTCTGCTGTTTTTGGAGCAATTGCTTCTGATTCTGCAGTTTCATTTTAGATGGCTTTCTCTGACAGATTCCATGTCAGCAAATTTAGGATCAGCTTATTGCTGCTTCCTTCAATGATGCTTTATCTGGTATCAGCCCTTAGAGTTCCAATTTCCATTTATCCCTGTTTCCAGAGTCTGGATCTCTCAACTTGCTCTCCATCACTGGAAGGTTTCCAGACTCAGTGTGGGACAGGATTCCCCTGATGACTGGGTAAAATTTTGGCCGGTCCAGTTTTCTTGCCTCTGCAAATTCTCCCTTACAGCCTGCATTTCGTTAAAGGCACAAGAGCTCCGTTTGTGTATTGAATCTGGCAACTATAATTGCCTCCCAAATCCTACTGCCAAGAGCAGCTTCATCCGCTGCATTTCACACCATGTTTTCCCCCCACAAAAGCTTAATCTCTTGCCTGGCCTCCATTAGCTTTTCAAATCAGCTTCAAGCCGCTTATCCACCAGAATACAAAACAATGCAGAGATTCCCAGTTCGCCTTCTCTGCCAGCTCTCCCATGAAACTGAATCTCCTTCCTTTGCCCCTTTCAAGTCCCTACAAGGGTCAACACCCCCTCAATGCTTTGTCATCCCTCTTTGATCTTCATGCCAGATTCTGAATAACACCCTTTGACAACTGCCTGTCATTCTGACCTTCCTTGATTGATAATCACCATGAAGGGGGACTTATCCAGCCCTTTCTATAGAAAACAGGTTAGCTTCTATAAACTCCAAGCAAAAACATTGTTTTAATGGTGTAAATTCTTTGTAGAAAGGAAGGGTGAAGGGGAAAAACTGACAAGAAAACCATGGCCATACTTGAGCTTCAAAGTAGGATATTACAGGGTAAAGTTTAATGTTTTTATTTAGCAAGATTTTTACTGCTTAATCAACCAAAAACCTCTAACTAGTTTATATGAAAGGATATAAAATAGCAATTGCAAATACTGATAAATGTTAAAAACAAGTTTATCAAAATGTAAGTAACATGAAGTTTTAAAACAGATATACATAGTAAAGTTGCGCATTAATATTACCTATTTTCTCTATCTTTATTTCATATATATATATATATATATATATATATATGCAATGAGAAAGCAAGAGGGCAAATCTATCTGCAAAGTGAATGTGACATTTACAGAGGAATGTGAGGAGGATGCTGGAATAAATTGCTGCCCAATCAATTGAAGTGAAACTGTAGCGGGTTCTAGAATATGGAAGAGTTTTAGCAGCGGCAGGTATGAAAGCATGAAACTTGTCCTTTCTGTTACTAAAGGACATGGTAGGCTATCGGCCGGCACAGTGATTATTGACTGTCGCAGTAAAGGGCAAGCTTACTATTGGAATTTAGAGGTGTCTTGTGCCACTTTGGCTTTTTGTACGTGAACTGCCTTTAAGCACGGACTGTTTGGTCTTTACTGTGATAAGCCTTAGTCTCTTCTGGAATTGAAGCGGCCCTTTAGAGTTATTAAAACACAACATTTAGTTTGCCTGTCCCCTTGCGCTCATGGCTTCGTAGGTGGGCACATTCCAGAAAGATTACTCATTTTCCTTTGCACTCTTGTTGACAGTTTTTTTTCCGTATATTTTTAAAAGTTTACTGGGAGAATTGGCCTTTGAAAAATCAGGATATTAAACAAAATACTAACTATTCATTATGGGCCAAACTAGGTTAATCATGTGATTGGAATTAACACACATAGTTTCTAAAATAAAATGTAAATAGCAGCATCAGCTGAGGAGGGGGATAAAAAGATCCAGCTCTTTCTGCTTGTTATGGTCCCAGGTGAGCAGAAAGGATCAAGGTGAGTTCACCAAACCAGATAAAGAAAAGGCAAGAGTCATTTCAGTATACGTTCAGAAGCAAAGGATAGCTTTGACTGGAATGCAAAGCACTACTGTATCTAATCACAAGGCTCAAACATGCCCAAAGCATTTCCCCCCCTTTACTTCCCACCTCCTCTGAACGGCAAAACCCCAATCTGTATCACCAATTAGTTTCTCATTTTCAGAAACACTTTGCCATGGAGCATGGGGAAGCAAGAGACTGATTGTTGGAGAAGAGAGGTCCAAAGGTCTTGGACACAAAATGAATAACACAGTACTTTGGACTCTGGGCTTGCTTTGGAATCCTCCACCTCTGGCTCAATGAGGGTTTTGCATTCAAGATAGCTACACAACCTCTAAATACAGGCAAATTCATATTTATCCTTGCACTCACCAAAGACCATTTTAAAGCTGTGAGTCATTAACATGGTGACTAGCAACACTCCTAAGGAAATATTATGTGCATTAAAATGACAAAGTAAAAAGATATTTCACATCAAAAGTGAATGAAATAATTAGTCTGAATCTCAGCATTCATTGTATTGTTACAAGTTCAGGGGGTGCAGATCCCCCTAAAATTCCTGGGTAACCTCCCCATAATTCCCAGAGTTAGGTTAGAAATGACTAGATACTTGGAGTCTTCACTTGCACAGCTTAGTAGTGTAAAAATGCAGTCAAAGCTGGTTTTTTCCGGCATTTCCCTGAGAGATGTTAAGAAGAACAAGGGTGCTGATAGCCAATCACCAACCCATCAAGATCTTTGAGTCTCTGAAAACCAGGAGTTTCCAGGGTTACCATGAGCAATGACATAGGCAGCAGGAAAAAATGGGGCCGTTTGCGAGAGGATTCAAAGCACAGGAGAAAGGGGGCCAGTAGAACTCTTGGTGGGCCGCCTGAGACATGGTGATAGCATTTGGGGTGCCACTGAATCCATTTCTATGTTGCCATGGGGGGCAAGCCCCTCCTGAGATGTGAATGCTTGCGTGTAAGTAAGCTATATTTCATAATTACACTATAGTATCTGTTGTGCCTGGTTTCCAAAGAAACCACAAAACCTAGGTGAATGCCTGGGACTCCCTGGAATCTTTTCACTGCTTGGCAGACAATGGGGGGGGGGCAACATTGCTTTCTTTTCTTTGGGGCAAGGGTGTTGCACGATTTGCTGTTTCTCTCAGTTGTGCTGACCCATCCTGTCATGGAAGCAAGGCATGCAAAGCGTTACTGCGACACGTTATACCTGAAGATGGTTCATAAATGTCATCTTCTGAGGCCGGGTTGCTCACTGAGGCAAGATGGTTTGAGCATATAACACCAATCCTGGCCAGACTGCACTGGCTGCCAGTTAGTTTCAGAGCCCAGTTAAACAGCCTATAAAGCCTTAAATGCCTCAGGACTGCAATACCTCAAGGACCACCTCTCCCCATGTGAACCGATCTGGACCCTGTGATCATCACCTGAGGCCTTTCTTCTTATGCCCCCTCCATGAAAGGCTGACAACACAACAGGCCTTTTTAGTAGTAGCTCCTTGCTTGTAGAACATGCTTTTCTCAGGTGAAAATATTCCTCTTCTCCCAACCCTTTGGCTAATTAAAACAATCTATGGCATTTTAAATGGGTTGGGGGAGTGTTGTTCTTTTGTTTTGTTATTATGTGATGTATTTTTGTGTTTCATATTGTAAACTACACTGTGGTCCTTGGGCAGGATATAAATTGAACAAATAAATAAAACAAGATCAGTTCATGGGATGATGGCAACCTCAGACTTATACGGTATTGACACCAAACCCAGAAAAGGTGTTTTGTACAAAAACAAGGCTGAGGATTTTTCTGTGTGCCTGCTGCACGTTTATGCATCCCACCTCTTACAAAGTAATATTTTCTGGAATATCATGTTGTGTTGGAAGGCCCTTTTACTTCTGCTTTATTATTTTTCCTGAGCTAATAAACATAAGATACAGCTCCTGCAGGATGTGAGATTTTCATATTCAAAATACCCAAGCCAGAAGCGTGATTTGCAAGAATGTGAGTTTTTTTGCGTGTTGAGGTTCCCAAGCCACCCCTCAAATAACTCGCAACACACGCATAGTTTTTGTTTAAAGTTTTTGGCATAATTTTGGCCACAACTTTCTTGAAATACATAAATGTGAGTGGTTGCTTAAGCATTGATTAAGACTATCTGTCCCCCCGCCTGGGGACAGAACTGACTTCCGGACACCAATGAAAGTCAGTAAGGGAAAACAATATTGGGGAGAAATGGAGCTGAGCCACAGACCCTCACCTATCTCCTCATGCTCCCAAGGGCTTGCTGGCCCTAGCCCCATTCCAGCGATTCGGACGAAAAATTGGCAAGCCACTGGATTCCTTTAACGGAATTCCCTTTCCACAGCAACCATGGAGGGGCAGGCCCAGCCAATCCTAACCCCTCCTCCAACCAATTGATAACCAATGCCTAACCGCAACCTTACAAGCTGTGACGATTTGCTACGTAGTAGGCAAAAACCAAATGGCCCAGCCAATCAGCCAGATGGACAAAATTCCTACCAGGCCCCTGCCCCAATGGCAGACGACCCCATGACAGGCATAGCAAGGTCAACACAAAACCCATAAAATTAGGGTGGGGGGTGATCCATTGCACGCAGCGAAAGAGAAAGCACCAAGCAGTGTGCACAGGATTTAAAACCACTGATCCCTCCCACCCAATTGCAACATAGAATTTACCCCAGCAACCCAGCCCCCCAATCGTTGCCACCGGCTTTCTTAGTAATCCTGCCTGGCAACAGAGGGGTGGCCTGGCGACGCCACCGCAACATGCACTCTCCATGAGGGAGAACACGCTAAATCAAAATACAGTCGTACCTTGGATCCTGAACACCTTGGTACTCGGATGTTTCGGCTCCTGAACGCCCCAAATCCGGAAGTGAGTGCTCCGGTTTGCGAACATTCGTTGAAACCTGAACGTCCAACGGGGCTTCTGCAGCTTCTGATCGGCTGCAGGAGCTTCCTGCAGCCAATCAGAAGCTGCACTTTGGTTTCCGAACGTTTGGGAAGTCAAACGGACTTCCAGAATGGATTCCGTTTGACTTCCAAGGTACGACTGTACATCTCACCACAGTGGGGAAGAATGGCTAGACTGCTGTCCAGGTAACTAACTATTGATGGCCCCGGAGGTTCCTGCTCTCCTTTCTTATGCATTTCTTCTTGTCACCTTTAAACCAGACTTGAGCCACATCGCTCCTGAATGGAGGAATGTCCTCTGACAGTGCTTCAGATAGGGGCCTGTCCTTTTAAAGTAGGATACATGACCAGTGAGGCATCGTGGCTAGAGTGCTAGCATGCTGGGCCTAGGATATGGGAGACTGGGGTTTGAACCCCCCCCTCGGCCTTGAGGTTCACTGGGTCACCTTGGGCCAGTCACAGTCGCTCAGCCTCACAGGGTTGTTGTGAAGATAAAATGAAGAGTGGGTGGCCAGAGTGTATGCCACCCTGAGCTCCTTGGATAAAAGGTGGGCTATCATTATAATAAACAAACTTGAGCACCTGTGTTTTGTTTAATGAATAGCTTGGTTGGTTAGAACGTGGTGCTGATAACATCAAGGTTGTGAGCTCAATCTACATATGGGACAGCTGTGTATTCTTGCATTGCAGGGAGTTGGACCAGATGATCTTCAGGGTCGCTTCTAACTCTACAATTCCTTGACGGCTCTAGCTAGACCAGGTGCATTTACTGGCAGGAGGGGCTGAAATTTGCACACTCATTTCAGTGATGCAGGGAGGCATAGGTAGGAGGCAGAAGGTGGTGTCCTCATTCTGCTGCCCTTCCCAATCTGTCACCAGAGGCAAGAGTCTCTGTTTGCCTCATGGTAAGCCAGGCCCTCCTCTGTAAAGCCTCATCACTTTCATTCTTTCAGTTGGGGTTGATGGGTGTCTGGTGGATTCAAGTAAATTAGAGGTAGTTATTGATATTGTTGGAATGATGTCTCAGTGTCCCTAGAGTTGACTGCCTTGTTTACAAAAACAGCCAATCCTCTAAGTTGGTGATTCATTGCCAGGGCTTCTTTTTATCCTTTTTCTGAGGTTTGGGATTTGGGTTGTGCATTTCCGCCACCCACTCCATTTTTCCCTCCTTGTCTATACATGTTTCTCTTCAAGCTAGGCCCTGTATCTCAGTAGAATACCACATTGTTTCCCTACAAATCTTGTTTTAAGTGCCCTTTATTTTTTGAACTCCAGTACCACAGTATTTCTCTTTGGGACGACTTGTTAGCACTTTCCTTCCTGCTGCTGAAAACCAAGTTTCTTGCATTTGATATGCCTGACATCTGACAGGAAAATAACAAATTCATAGGCCGGCAGTTGTTATTCAGCTAGCACTGAAGCAGTTGGTGCTAATGAGGATCCTGGCTTGTTCTGGCTGTATGAGGTAAACGTCATGTGCACATACCAAACTGAACTCATGTGACCTTCTAGAATGGCAGCCAGGTGCTTTGTTTGGGAAGGGAGAGGATGGTGGGCACACAGTCTCCTCAGCTCAAGTCAGAATCAGTTCAGTACTCATGAAATGTCTTGACAAACATTTAAGAAAAAAACTGATTTGACCAGTGGCAGACCCTCATTCTTGGGGTCCTGAAGCTCAACCTGTTATGGGGGCACCTTCACAACCTGCAACAAGGTCTGAGTAGCCACTGTTATATTATCCAAAGAAGAAGAAGAGTTTGGATTTGATATCCCACTTTATCACTACCCTAAGGAGTCTCAAAGCGGCTAACATTCTCCTTTCCCTTCCTCCCCCACAACAAACACTCTGTGAGGTGAGTGGGGCTGAGAGACTTCAGAGAAGTTTGACTAGCCCAAGGTTACCCAGCAGCTGCATGTGGAGGAGCGGAGACGTGAACCCGGTTCCCCAGATTACGACTCTTAACCACTACACCACACTGGATTGTTCCACAACAGATCACCACACCTGTACAACATCTGTGCTACTGACTCTCAAACCTTAGGATTGTTGACATATATGCAACAAAAACATTAATCAATTTGAGTTGTGTGACTCAAACCGGGTCTACTACACCCATTTTTAAAAGCCAATGTGGACTAAATAAGCTTCTGGGGCCTCTCTGGAATTAGCGGTCCTGAAGCTTAAGCTTTTCATAGTAGAGGTGTCCCTGCACCTGACTCAACTCCTAACATGGTGTTGTGTGTATGTGAGGCTGATGGTGCTATTCGTATGCATTTTATCATCTTGCCCACAAAGCAATGCCATTTCATTCATCCCCCAAACAAGTGTACCTTTGAACAGAAGCAGGTGTTCGATATGGAGGCGGGGTGGGATGTGGAAGAGTTTGATCATTACATAAAATATTTGCAAAAAGCAAGAGATATGATTAATCCAGATAGGAAAATACTGCTTGGTTGGGTAGTCCAGTCACATAGTTCATAGCAATCTACAAATGTTTCAGCAAGGATAAGGACTTGACCTTTAAAAACTTTGGTGCATTCACCTGCAAGTAAGCTGGCTTGGGCCATTGGTCCACCGAACACTGCCTACATGTGTACAGAATTTAACATACTCAGCTGGAGAGAAGTTCTCAAGGAAATTGTGTTTAATTTGCAGTACAGTCAAATTCATCTACCAAACCAGGTAGCTGTGATTGTTGAGTGCTGTTGGGTTCAGGTTGTGCATGCAAGCTTCCCATAGGCATCTGGCTAACCACTGTGAGAAATGAGACGACATTAGCTTTCGGCTTGCTCCAGCAAGGCTCTTCTTATGTTCCTTTTGGTATAATAACAGACAAATTCTCTGAATGAATTGAATGCAATGAGCCATTGGGAATGGCAACCAATTACCTCCGCAGGTCTCCAGAAGCACTTAGCTGCATGCAGGGCCTTTTAAAGACTGAGAAGGCCAGGGGGGAAATATTCATGTGAGTCCGCCTCCCCTCAGTGCACTTTGTATGGCGCCCTCCCCCACAGCTGTAGAAAGAAATAGTAAATATAGACATATAATCCTGTCCAAAAATATCTGTATTTCACACCAGAAGCAGTATGTTAAGATTTTGTGCCTAAAATTTGAAAACCAAAGAACTGCTGAATATGCTTGCAGTATATAGCAGCACCCCTTCAATCCTTCTGCATTTGGGATCCTCTTTTCATGTTTCATACATTATGCTCTCACTCTGCATTGCTTTTCAGTGTACCACGATTTTGGGAAGAATGGGTCGATAATGGCTAGGAACCCAAATAAATCCACAACTTTTGTGTAAGCACTTGAAGTTTGCCTAAGATAATGTAGAATGTTTCCAACCTGGATTTGTCTCCTCCAGAAAGCAGGCAGTCAGTTATTTTTTTCCATCTGGGGAAACTGATTTGTGTCTCTACACAGCGAGGATCTTGTATATGAATGTGTGGGTTCCACTTGACGACTCGTTTCCTTTGCTTCTTCTGCAAACTCTTCAAAGTTTTTGCACACGTCATGGACAAAGAGGATGAGGGAAGAAAGCAACATTTTCCTTGACATAACATCAAGACTTGGGTTTTTTCTCTTTTCTTGCAGGATTTTGTTGACACAATCAAATCTATGAAGGGATATATGTCAGAATGCTGCCATAAAAGATATTTCAAATGTTTTCAGGGAGGAGGGTAGCCAAAGAGTGGCGCTTCTAGCTTAACCACCACTTTCCCTTTGGAATGATTGAAAATCTTTATTAAAGGTTCCAAACACAGTCATAATAAGAACAGGAGTTTCTGTGGCATCTTCTCTCTGGAAAAACCTTGTTCATGACAAGGTGATCTTTCTGCTTAGAAGTAGAAAAGTTATAGATAATTAAAGGTGTCCACAACTAAAGTCCCTAAAACTATTTGCTTCTAATTTGACAGGCTTTATCCAACCTGGTATGACTGAAAATTACAAGCACTTCTTTTAAAATAGGGGATTGGATGGTATTCAACTAAGTTTTACTCAGAGTAGACATATCCAAATTGATAAACCTAACTTAGCCTTGTTCAATTATTTCAATAGGTCTACTCTGAGTAAGAATTATAACTAGTTCCTTAAAAACAACAACACCCCAATCAATCAAATGTTAAATGTGTGCATCTAGGGTTGCCATATTGTGAAGAGCAAAAAAGAGGACATATTTGCTGACTTCTTCTTTTAACTATGGATCTCTATGGAGACTCTCATCATGAAAAAGGGAACGTGTCCTGAGAAAAGAGGACATATGGCATATAGACATATGGCCAAGCACAAACATCCCAAGACCAGTTTGTCTGCAATTTTCCAGACTTCATCCACCCTGGAGAAACTAGCATGCCTGCAAGTTTCATCCACATTTGTCAAAAGGGGGAAATGTTAGTCATTTTTTAAATTTCCCAATAGTGAAAAGGGTCGGTGGGGAGAACAAACCAAACATGAATGTATTCAAAAGTGAATTGGGTAGCCTCAGGGTGAAGCAGCAAATCTGTGTCAGAACCACAGTGGTGCACACACTTAATATTATGACAACATCTCCAATCATGCATTTTTGACTACTCAGTTACTACAATTAATAAAACTCATAAGTGGGCCAAATAACAAAAGGCCAACACTTTCTTCAAAAATATTGGATGAACCTCGGTCCCCGCATCTGCCTGTTGCCCATCATCCAATGTCAATGTTTCACTTCCTGCAATGCCTCCCAGGCAAGGAAGATTGAAGAGAGGGAGAGAAGAGAAACTGCATTTCTGGCATATAAGCTTCAAAGGGTTAAAAGCAAATAATGTGGCAAAGGGCAGTTTTCCCTGCTGTGGCTATGTGAGATGTTTATTTTTTTTTAAGCAGCACAAAATCTGTGCATGTATGGGCATGCACATATGGACAAGCATTCCTCTCATTTTGAGAAAGAAAGGGAAAAGTGTTTTCTGAACCCAGGAGTCAAATGGCTTTGGGCTCCAGTTTTCATAATGTTTTTTTGTACTGTCATATATTACACTGCAGGTAGTCCATATTATAAAAATACTAGCCTGATTGCATTCCAGGAAGGGGGGATACTTCAAGCTGGTTTATTTAATTCAAAATGAATTAAAAGAGCCAAAGAGAGAGCAAGATTAATTTTAAACATTTAACAATACCCTTATAGGGCATGTAGGCACCATAATATTTGCAAACTTTTCAGTTAATAGTTAGTACCTTATTCAAATTATTCTCTTGGCTATAATTTACTTGGAAATTATTTTCCTCTTAGTCTCTGACAAGTTTTCTAATTCTTATAATTAATACTAATGCTTTGTTTGAAAACTAGCAGGACTAAAGACTTGCTGGTGGTAAGAGTACTTCGTATTCCCAGCTCAATGGAACTTGTTTGCCCTTATGCTGTTCCTTCTGTGTATATTGTGATGCAGTCAGATTTGGAAGTGTGTTTCAGCCTCTTTGCAACCAGTGGCAACACTACAAAGCAGCAACAACCAGGAAACATGTGCTGGTTTGTTATGTAAGGGGCCCATGCAGTTTTCTTATTATGCCACATTCTCTCCTTTCCAGGAAGCTGCACTATAAGATTATTGCAGCTGATTCGTTGATAAGCATTGAAGATTGGCAGATATTTGTTTAAGTGAATGTTGGTTGCATAGGTGGTGGCTACTAGCATGCTTTCTTGGGCTCCATGATCACTGCAGATGGTGACAGCAGTCACAAAATTAAAAGACGCCTGCTTCTTGGGAGGAAAGCAATGACAAACCTAGACAGCATCTTAAAAAGCAGAGACATCACCTTGCCAACAAAGGTCCGTATAGTTAAAGCTATGGTTTTCCCAGTAGTGACATATGGAAGTGAGAGCTGGACCATAAAGAAGGCTGATCGCCAAAGAATTGATGCTTTTGAATTATGGTGCTGGAGGAGACTCTTGAGAGTCCCATGGACTGCAAGAAGATCAAACCGATCCATTCTGAAGGAAATCAGCCCTGAGTGCTCACTGGAAGGACAGATCGTGAAGCTGAGGCTCCAATACTTTGGCCACCTCATGAGAAGAGAAGACTCCTTGGAAAAGACTCTGATGTTGGGAAAGATGGAGGGCACAAGGAGAAGGGGACGACAGAGGACAAGATGGTTGGACAGTGTTCTCAAAGCTACAAACATGAGTCTGACCAAACTGTGGGAGGCAGTGGAAGACAGGAGTGCCTGGCGTGCTCTGGTCCATGGGGTCACGAAGAGTCGGACACGACTAAATGACTAAACAACAACATGCTCCACCCGGCTCAGAGATTAACAGCTGGCAGTTAGAATGTATGTAGGGGAGGAAACAATCCACATCAAGTTGCCTCATACCTAATCAGACCATTGGTCCATTCAGCCTAGTATTGTCTACTGCATCAACTAGCAGCATCTCTCCAAGGTTTCAGGCATGGGCCTCACATGGTTCTATCTGGATATGAACCTAGGTTTGAACCTGGGAGTCTTGGCATGCATTGCCCCACTGAGCTATGATCTCTACCCAACCTCTATTTTAGAAGGAAGCTGGGAAAATGGACTCTGGGAAGGGAGCACCATGAACCTGGGGATCTTTTCAAGCGTGCCACCACTTACCTATGGCCTCTTCCTATCTTGTGTTTTAGAACGTAGCTGGCAAAAAGGATCTTTGGATGGGAGCGCCAAGGTTATGCCGCATTCTTTTCAGGAGGAAGGGAGCTAGCAATACTTTATAGACTTGCCTGGTTGTGTGCCTGATCCTCCACATTTAACTTGCAAACAGATATTACAGAAAGTCTCTCCTGTACTTACCAAAAAAAACCTCTGAACCAGTAAGAGATCCCAGAATGCCCAACTGACCTGGGGAAGTTAGAAGTATGAAACAACACCTTTTATTCTAATCCCCGAGTGTTTCAATTAGAACAACTACAAAATATAATAGTTTCTCCTTTTGATCCTAAATCCATTATATCAAAGGAAAGAGAAAGACCTTTCTTACTTTCCACAATAAATTAGCTCTTTGCTTTATAGGAAATTACATTAATGTCATAGGTTCTAATATTGCTATTTGCTCTGCGGAGAAAGGTGTTCTCCCCAGTTTTCCAATTTGCTCAGTAAAGCAGTTCATTCTGTTGAGAACCATTTGAGGGACATTATGTTACTGCTGGCCGACTGCCTGTACCGTAGGGGCCCCTAACCCAAACCCCTTTAGACCTCACCCTTCATGCAGTCAGATCCACAGGGGTCATCAGAAATGGAAAGAGCCTACAAACACAGTCAGCCCGTAGAGTTTGTACCAGAGGGTTAACACTTTTCAAATGAAGAACGGACGGCTGCAAATTAGACCTCCAAAGAGAACGTCCTTGTACCTTGGCAGAAACCTATTGTTGCCTACAGCAGATGTCAAAGCACATGGATGTACCTTTCTACTTAAATAGATAAAAGTGCCTCCTCCCCAGAGGGGTGATACATAGAAGAGCCAGTAACTCAGAGGACATGTTTCCATGTTGAAGGTCCCCAGTTTACTCCCCTTCATCTCCAGGGACAGCTGGGGAAAGATTTCTACCTGAAACCCTGGAGAGCTATGCAAGTTAGCATAGTCAGTACCATTGGCTTTCTGTGTCGACTCCGTTGTAGCTCTGCCAAGCCTTTTGGATTATGTCCTCCTCATATTAAACACAGCAAGATAATGTTAATTCTGATCCATATCCTACACATCTTACCTTCACAAAGTCACGGAGCCATTATTCACGGAGCCATATGGACTTGGCAGCATGCCCAGACCTTTCCAAATAAAAGCACACGTCGAATCATAAGCTGGGAACGAAAGAGCTGTTTAGGCTCATGAGGTGGGCTAGCACACTGGATTCCCCCCCCCCCTTTATTCTTTCAATAGCAGGCCCCATGTCAAAGCACAAAGTGCCTTTAAAACTCTATTTTGTTTCTAAATGTGTGTGTATGGCGGGCTGGGAAGGGGAGGACTGCCATTTCTGGAAAAAAGCAACATAAATGCCCATTGGAACCAGCTTTCCTTTATTGTAGCCTGTAGGCAGTACACTATATGCAGCTATATCTGCAAACATTCCGGGGGGGGGGGGGGACAGACAGCATATTATGACATGGGGTAGAGCTGCATACATGGGTGGAAGTAATCACCTACATGTTTGCCCCTTCCTTATACCAACTCAGATTGCTACAGCTCTGAATTGGCTTCATGATGTCATCACATGTCAATATCTAATTAGGTAGATGCTGTTGTCACAAAGCCATCTACGAGTGAGGCTTTGTGATTCAGCACACAGCAACATATGATTGGCTTTATAGCGTGGTGACCTAGGAAGCTGCCTTATACCAAGGCAGACCAGTGATCAGTCTTGTTCAGTATTGTCTGCAGTGATCGACAGTGGCTCTCCAGAGTTTCAGACCCGACTCTTTCTCAGTCCTGCCTGGAAATACCATGGACTGACCCACAGGTCTTTTGCATACAAAGCAAGTACTCTATCACTGGGCTATGTGCAATTTTCCATCATTACACTGGCCACATGATTCCTGACTGAGATGCTGCTGGTATTTGGCTAGATGGACCAGTGGTCTGATTTAGAAAGAGTCAGCTGCACCTGTCTCAGCAGGCAAGCTGTTGCTGTCATTTACTCTCACAGTAGCTGCTTTCAAAATGACTGCAACAGCAGAAGCAGCAAATGATTTCTTTCTCAGAATGATCAGTAAGTGCCAAGGACCAGACAGGATGACCATGGTTGCAGTGATGGTTCCATATTCTTTTTCATCATTCATAGACTGTGGATTGGAAGTGGCCGAGACACTTCTGTATTATTTAGTAAGGAAAAAAGGACAATTGCTGGTTGCCATCCAAATTTCCTCCCAGATAATGTCAGTTCAAAAATATAATCTGAGCTACAAAATTGACTTTTCTTTTTCAAGTTTAATGTTGGGTTAGTTCTCCTATTTGGAATGCTAATGGCCTGCCAAGGAAATACATCATTTTGTAGAATGGCCACTTGGCTGCCACTTGGCTGTTGGCAAAAAGCCCCCACAAAAACATTTTCAGCAATGATATAATCAATTAACAATGATTATATTCAAATATTGAATCATTGTCATACTGTTCAAGACTGCCAAAGTTCATGAGTTGTTGAATTAACCTCTCATTTCAGAGGCCATAGCTTAGACTATGGGTTTATTAAATGACTAACATATATTTCAGTCAATTTAGGCTAGGACTCTCAGAGACCTGAAGTATTGCTCTCATTATAAGTGGGCAAATAGCCAAATCTGATTAATTGCATACCATCATCACACAGTTATCCCTGAATGAGAGGGATGGAATCACCTGAAGATGAGTACCAGAGGTGTAAAAACTAGCTACTGAATTATCAGGGAAAGGTAGGAGCAAGGAGTTTTCAGAAGGTTTTCCTGAAGTACTTTAGGGCCAAAAACTGTAAACTGGAAAACATGGGTTCATCCCATGTTATTAGGAATTTTCATTTTTCTTGTAACACTGATGCTATCATTCTGGCCAATTAGATGGAAGAAATTTATGCATTCAAGAGAAATAAATCAAAGGATTGAGCAGCTTCATGTAAGCCTGGTAGAGTATTCATTTTATTCATGAGATGTCAGGTTGATTTTCCAAACTACGTACTCACAATCTTGGTGTTTAACTGTGTCACATTTAAAGATACACTGTTTTTCTCCCCTTGGAAGGATGTACAAACTTGTCACTTTCTACATATTCTTTCTCTTGCAGAAGTATTTTTCTGAAGGCAACACACTTCTGTAAGTTTATATAAGTTGAAATATTTGACACATAAAGCATACAGCGGCAATTTTTTGTACTCATTATTTCAGCATTTTGTTTCTTTTCACACTGAAAGACAGTTGGAAGTATTGCTTTCCATTTACATGCAAAGGGATGCTTCTCAGTTATCTGTATATATAATAAAAGTATAAGAATATCATCATGCTGCAGTTTGTGTGGCTACAAACAGGTGCTGCTGTGAACTAAATGTCATGACACAGGGAAACAACTGTTTCAGCAGGGAGTTAAGTGCAAACCCCTTCCTGATCCTGGAACAAACCTTATTTCAAGGTGTGCTGGGAGTTCACCTTTAAAGAGGCTCATCACCTGGTGTCATTGTGGTGTTTGGTGACTGAAAGGTGAGCAGCCACAACCACCAATCAAATGTGGCCCATAAAGCACAGGGCAGATGCAGATCTGGCCTGCCTCAGGAAAAGAAAGTTTGCCCCACCCCTGAGCTAGAATAATTTTATCAAGAAATATGCAGGTGGGATGGAGAAAACCAAGGAAAATATTGGGGTGGGTGGGAAACAGGTTTGCTAAAGTGGGATGGGACAGAAAGATAATGGGGCAAGGGGAATGGAGAAAGGACTGGACCTCTCACTGCACCCTGTGACTCAAAGGCTGCGATTCTGTTTGCAATTGCTTGGTAGCAAGCACAACTGAAGTTGGAAGGAGCGGGTGGCACTGTGGTCTAAACCACTGAGCTTCTTGGGCTTGCTGATCAGAAGGTCAGTGGTTCGAATCCACACAAGAGGGTGAGCTCCCGGTGCTCTGTCCCAGCTCCTGCCAACCTAGCAGCTCGAAAGCACACCAGTGCAAGTAGATAAACAGGTACCGCTGCATTGGGAAGGTAAACGGCATTTCTGTGCACTCTGGCTTCCGTCCTGGTGTCCCGTTGTTCCAGAAGCGGTTTAGTCATGTTGGCCACATGACCCAGAAAGCTGTATGTGGACAAAGACCATTTCCCTTGGCCTGAAAAGTGAGATGAGCACCGTTGACTGGACTGAACTATCCAGGGGTCCTTTACCTTTTACCTGAGATTCCTGTATTGCAGGGGGGTTAGACTAGATGACTCTTTGGGTCCCTTCCAACTCTACACTTCTATGGTTCCATGGCATATGTACCCAGTGAAGAATTGCTACTTCAACTGGAGATGCCTTTGCATTTTCTACCACAGCTACTTGTCGGCCAAATTGGCAAACTGGTTTTTAAATGGAGAAGTGTCTTGCTGTTTGGCAGCAGTGGAAACTTAAAAACACCCCTCCAGCTGTGCACATATATTTATCCATGCACATGTTTTGAAAAGAGAGATGGGCGCTGCACCTCATAGTCACGTTTGACTGGACTTAACCACCCAGGGGTCCTTTCCCTTTCCCTTTTACCTTACCACTGAAGTAATAATCGACAGGATGTGTCTGAAAATCTGTAAACTCCATTATGAACCTTGGTTTGTCCTAATAAGCACAATGTTATGCTTTCTGTACGCTTCCTAACGACCAGCACAACTACCTGCTTTTGATCACTAAATTGTATTATCTACACAAGGGGTCAGCAAACTTTTTCAGCAGGGGGCCAGTCCACTGTCCCTCAGACCTTGTGGGGAGGCGGACTATATTGTTTTGTGGGGAGAGAACAAATTCCTATGCCCCACAAATAACCCAGAGATGCATTTTAAATAAAAGCACACATTCTACTCATGTAAAAACACGCTGATTCCCAGACCATCTGCGGGCCGGATTGAGAAGGCGATTGGGCCAGATCCAGCCCCCAGGCCTTAGTTTGCCTACCCATGATCTATACCCAATACACACCCTCATTCCTGCTCTCACTAGCACTTGTCTAGAAGTAATGCTTGTTCCATTAGACTTATCAGCACTAATTCTCTTCAGCCACACTAAATGAAAGCAGCAAATTAGCTCAATGGGATTGCTTTCTTTATCTGATGGAGAAATAAAAATCCTTTTCTCCACCAATATCAAATTTTACAAGGAATGGCTTTTGTTTTGTTTTGTTTTTCAAAACCGTAATACAATATGCTCTGAGATCTACACCTTTGCATTTGAAGAGGGGGGGGGGGGAGTGCTTGCCTTAAGAAGTGTTTCAAGACCTTCCTATCATCATAACAAGGAATAAAGCCTTCAGTATCACCAGCCAGTGATACTCTTCCAGTAGAGATTCAGCAAGTGCCTTCTGTTTCAACTGTTTCAAACATCCTGCTGAAAATGTATCTGTTCCATGCAGGCAATTAAGAATACATATTTCCATAATAGTGAACTGATTTCCTCTCTCTCTCTTTCTTTCTCTCTCTCTCTCTCTCTCTCTCTCTCTCTCTCTCTCTCCGTGTGTGTGTGTGTGTGTGTGTGTGGTTTTTATTGTATTGTTAGTGTTGTAAACCATGCTGGTGGTGGTGGTGTCGTTTAAACTGAATAATGGTATATATAAATATTTTAAGAAATAAATAAATAAATAAAACTATACTTGGGACAAAATCATGTTTTTGTTTTTACTTTCTTCATATAAAACCATAGAATTGTAGAGTTGGAAGGGAGCCTGAGGATCATCTAGTCCAGCCCCCTGCAATGCAGGAATGAATATGCAGCTGTCCCATATCAGAATCGAACCTGCAACCTTGCCGCTATCAACATCGTGCTCTAACCAACTGAGCTATCCAAGTTGCTGGACTACAACTCCCTAACCCTTTGCCATGCTGGCTGGAACTGATGGGAGCTGGGAGTCTCACAGCGTTTGGAGAGACCACAGTCTCCCCACCTTTGGTTTAAGGGGCTGTTAATAACTTGTTGATCTCACTGCAGAACAGACCCTCATACCTGGATCCAAATGTTACTCATCCGCTGTCTTCAGCTATTTTTCTTTTTTGTAAACGGTCTCCCAAAAGCCCATTAAAGATACCTAATGTCTAGCTAAACTAGTAAAGTTGTTTTCTGCGAGAGCAGTCAATACTATTCTGTCACTTCTGAGTACGCTTAACTACCATGCAGCTGCTAGCTGGCAGGCATTCCACTGAAAAAGCCAGACTAGATGAGATGTGATCTATGCAATTAGCATTTGCTGATCATTAGAGATTGTGTGAACAGATTCTAAAAGGAATTCTAACAAGGGTGTACAGGAAGCCTGATCTTCATCAGAACTCTCACACTTCAGGGAGAGTGTAGGTGGTTGTTGTTGTTTTACCTGGTTTTTATTTGGATCCCCCTCCTGCACATTTGCTATTGACATTAGAATATAAGCTGGGGTGGTTGATCCTTGGTCACCCCATTTATATATGAGAATTTGGGGGTTCTCTATATGTGATGGAGAATAATACAAATACGCAGCAAGCACTCTTGATTTTGGGCTTCTTGAGACAACTTCTTCCCTAAACTAGGTATAAATGAAAGCCGAGGCATGATAGAAACCAAAATTGTATTTTATTAATGAACACTCAGTGAGGGATAAAGCATGCTAGTTTCATTATTAAGGGGCACAGCGCTTCTTTTATGTCAGAAACGCTGTTTCAGGTTTAGACGAAAAGTTTAGCTGCAGTTCCCGACAACAGAGCTGTTTCTATTAGAACTGTTTCTTCCTCAAATGGCTGTCCACTTGACTAAGCCTCTAGCTTTTTTCTAGGTCCTTTCCCTTACCCTAAGGAAATTAACCAGGTTTACTCTGCCTGACAAACCCCTCTTCCACACAATTAGAGGTACAAAATATGTCCTCTTTTTCACCTTAGCGCCAGATTCCTTCTCCCGTAGCTCAGCTGCCAACTTTTGCTGACAGATAAAGAACAAACTTTCCTTGGTGATAGTTCCAAAGTTTGTAAAGTATTTTGTGTAAGTCCAGCAGCTTTACTTTTTTATTTTGTTGAAAAGGCACTTTTTTAAGCCTTATGCTTGGAAGTTCCATTTAGTTTGTCTGTTTTAATGCTTCTTCGATATACTGACTATAACATTTGTCTAGCCCCATATTCTTTATTGGACAGTTACTTATCCGTATCAAGGAGTTCTCACTGTCTGCCAAATCTTTAAAGCTTAAAAATCCTGTCTGGTTGGGGAGACTAACAAGTGTGGTATATTGCAGTATGCTTCAAAACACACACTTGTGTGGGTTGTTTTCTTTTCCAAAAGTAGCTATAATTTAACTACCACTGATTTAGACTCAGAGGGACAAGTGTTGCAAAAAGACAACAAGTGTGAAAATAACTTGGTTGGTTCAAGTCCACATCATGGAGTGGGGGAATCAATGCACCAGTGACCTAAAAAACCATATTTGGTTTTTTTAAAAACAGAAACAAAAACCAGGTTTGCTGTTTCATGTCCATCCCCCACGTTATTTACTCTCTTTTCATTTTATGAACCACTCAGACTACAAATCAGTGGAGGAAGTGAAAACTATTCACTGTTATTATCATCATTATTTTATTGGAGTTCTTAAAATAACAATGATACACATGTATTTTCTGGAGGGCTAGCCATGTCTGTTGCAGCAAAACCAACAGAGTCTTGTGGCACTTTTAATAATAATACATTTATTATTAATGATTCATTAAAGTGAATGTACGAATAATATTATAAATTAATAATTTAAAAATGAATGAATACATTAAAAATAAAAATAAAGGTGTTACTCTTTAAGGTGCACAAGACTCTTTCATTCATAGGTTGGAAGATAGGTAGATTCTCTTACAGTTTATCCTGCATCCAACCACATCAACACCAAGCCAGGAATAAAAACAAATAGGGTTACCCCCACAATGTCATGTTTTAATAGATAGTAACAGTTCTCAGTAGAGCAGAACACATTTTGCATTCTAAAATTGATCTCGAGTACTATGGGCTTCTCTTGGAAGATTGCTGCTTAGTATTTGATCTCTAATCTCACGTAGATTACTGGCCTGCAGCCTACTGATTCTCTGCTGCCAGGCATTCCTCTGTTACAGCTAAATGATTAATTACTTGTCTCTTGCCATTGGCCCAATTGTTGTATAACTGATGCTCAGCTAGCTGACCAGAAGCCATGGTAAGCAATGCCTGGCATCTCATTCTGCCCGATTTTTTAACCCATAACCAGCAGTTTCTGCGTGCACAGCATGGAAAAATTTACATCAATTTCCAATTGCAACAAGCTATTTATAATACTAACTTGGCACAAGCATTTATTAAGTTCTAGATAATGAAAACAATGCTTCGTTGCTTTTCTCTTCCTGGGTGAGATCTACATACGCGCACGTTCTATATTTAACATATATACACACATATTTGAAGACAAGAGCTTTCTTTGTAAGGGAAATAAAAGGTGCATTTTTAAAACAGTGAAAAGTCTATCCATGGCTAAGAACTGAAGGGAGAGAGGGTTTGCTTTGCTACAGTGGAGCCGCAAAACAGCAGTCAACTATATTGAGAGAAATAGTTCACAGTTCAGTGGTACAAAAATATTGGAAATTTTGGGCATGAAGAAACCTTTTAGGCTGCAATCCTATACACACTTACTTGGGAGTAAATCTCATTGAACTGAGTGGGGATTGCTTCTGAATAGCTGTAACTCAGTTTTCCGATGCTGTTTTCCCTAATAGCATCACAGAGTCTTGTTATATTTTGGTTTTTTAAACCTTTATTATTGTGAGCCATTTTTATGAAGTTTCATGATCTCCTGTATCTGGTTTCAATGCTGTTGGATGATGCTTTTCAACTGAATAATAAGCAGCTGGTCCTTATTTCTCAACTTGTTTTCCTGGATTCATCCATTTCACCGTTCTGGATAGCTTTCAGGTTTGGACAGCAGCTACAGTTGGAGATAAAAATCCCACACTTTCTTTCAACTTAACTTTAAATGTAAAGGCTGTGTGAAATATTTGCCCTGATCCTTGAAATTACTCTCATAGGGAAATTTGAAGAAATGGTGCAGTTTGGATTTCATAAACTCAGACCTTAACGCAAAGCGCTTTCGTTTCCAAGAGGTGTTTGCTGGTTTGTCAGCTACAATCACATCATGCCATGTGTGATCTGAAAGGTTTGATTTATTTCCCTTGCATCTCTTTCCTAACCTGCTGTCCAGCAATCTTTGGCTTGGGCCCTTCCACTCACAGAATGGACTTACCAGCAGCTATAATGGCCATTTGTCCAAGCCTGTGCATCTCAGCTGTTGGGGATGGCGGACGATCTGTGAGGGGCCACAGCAAATGAGAATCTATCAAACCAACCGCATTGCAGGGTGGTATTTACCCCAAAATTCTCTAATCTAAATGGGCCAATCAGGAGCCCACTAGTGGGTGGAGCCTCACTGGCAGACCATGATCTGGATACTTCCCCTCTGGTCCGCAGGAACACATAGCTATAGTCGCTGCACAGAAAGGGAGGCACTATGACTGGAACTGCGACTTGGTCTCTGAAAATGCTTTTTTTTTCTGTGGAGTTTTTTGTGTGTCAACATTGATTCTTGGGTGAAGCAAGGGGGGGGGGACCTGTTCATGAATGTGCATTTCCTGTGCATTCGTGGTTTCTTTTCTAAATGCAAATGTGGAGCTGCTGCAGCTCTTCAAAAATACACCAAAATCCCGTGAATAAAGTATGGGGAAAACAGAATGTAAATAGTCTCTATGGAAAATTGAATTTGGCCAAAGGGAAGCTTCGAAAAGAGAACCGGATTGTTTTTTTAGGGAGGTAAAAAACACTTTGTTATGCTGGTGCAACAGTGATGAACTGTTTGACGGGCTTGGAAGGGGAATGTGCCTGGCTGTTTGAAGCCCCTTGACCTGCAGCAACATGGCATCATTCACCGGAACAGTCGCTTGCTCTAAAAAGAGTATAAAGATGGATAATCACAGGCGGCCAAGATGGATGGGTGCCTGCCTATCTCTGTGCTTCCTTCCAACAGCACTAGCTTCCAGGACTGGCATGGCAGGAAAGAGAGGAGACTTTTAAGGTAGAACAGATTATTATTGGGAAGGGGGGGCAATTACCCCACTTTTCCTGAGAGACCTGAAGAAGCTTACTATCTGGAAAAACCCTTCCATTCCCATCTGCAATAAAGTATTGTAAACCCAATCTTCAGTAAAATGTACAACGTAAGAGAAACCTATTATTTTAAAAGTGTACGTGGCAATGCATTTTAAGAGCATGTAAAATACGTTGTAATGTAGTTCAAGACAACTACATTTAGGCTTTGATAAGCCTCTTTGATAAGCCTCTTTGGAAGAACAAGGAGATCACCAGAGATCTACCTTTCATTTCTTTTTGTTTTCTCTTGCAGTTCTCAGCATATTTTTCATATAAAGTATTCACTTTGTGCAAAATGCCCCTGTCACTGTCATTCCTATCACCAAAGTACAATCTTGTGTGATCCTAGTTCAGACCTAGTGCAACCATTATGTCATCAGGACCCTGCCAGCCGCTATATTCACCAGCAGCAACTAACTCAGGACACATAAATATTTAGACAAAGTAATATCAGGTGATAATAGTCTCATCCCAATTGAGGAAATGCAGGATGCATCTGCCTAAAAATAGGCAAACCACCCATTTCACATGACCAATGTCATTATGACAAGAGGGTGGATTCCATTTACATAGAAGGAAACCCCAACTGCAGTTGTTATTTTTTTAAAAAACCACACACACACACAACCAGATAAAAATGGGGAAATAGTGGGCTCAATCTATGAAAAATTGTCTGCAAACATACCGTCACAGAGATTGGTCAGTATGATCCCCAAATATATATGTACATATCAGGTAGGATTTATTTGAAAAAGAAAATCAGATCCCTTCTGAGGAATATAAAATGTCACAAACCATGGAAGGGGGTAAAATGATAGTGATTGTCTTATTAGACACTTGTAAAGCATTTGATAATTTTACCTGTCCTTTTCCTTTTAGAGTATATACAAATATGAACTCATTTTATTTACTTGTTGTCTCCCTCCTCCCTATCTATGTTCATCTTTCTTCACATACACACCCCAACACCCCCATTTTGTCTCTTCTTTCTCCATTTTGTTTATTTGCCCATTTATCTGTTAATAGCATATGTGGTGGTGGAAACCGTTCAAGGCTGGCCCACCCAAGACATTTTGGCACCTGAGGCAGACCCCAAAATAGCAGCCCTTCTCCCCTGCCACGGAAGAAGGGGCAAGAGAAAATCTACATCAGGAACAAGGAGAGAAAGAAAGACTGCTGCCCTGGTAGATCCTGCCACCTGAGGCAGGCACCTCCCTTTGCCTCTTGGCTGGGCCGGCCCTGAAATGATGGGTGTCTGTGTAAAAATCATTTTAATTGGGAAGAATGAAAAGGGTATCTTGAGTGAAAGAGGGAGAGGGGCTTAAGGAATTAAAAAGGGGTGAGAAAATGTACATACAAAAAGGCGTTTAACATCAATTTTGTTGGCTGACAGGTTCATACTACAAAGAATAAAATGCATTTTTTTAAAGTAGCATAGAGTTACAGAACAAATTAAGAAGGTAAACCTTTTTCCAGTCACTGCACCTCTCTGTGTGGAAGAATCCTGCACTAGTTGAACTTCCACCTGCCTTGCAGTTGGGTAAAAACAGAGGAGCCCCTGTACAATCCTAGTTACACTTGGTTTTATTCTCTGAGTTAGAATGACTCATAGTTGTGAAGCCCTGCTCAAACCTCTCCACCGGCAATGTTTTCTGGAGTGAGTGCCTGCCAGCTCTTGCCCTCTGGCCCCTTTCTCCATCATTTATTCTGCTTCAAGCAGGAGTTATGTTTTGGTGGGAGTAATCTGAATTTATAATGCCCAAAACAAAGCAAAACAAAATTCTCCCTACCGGGTATGCAAACGACCTGACATCTCATGAAGGCATGCTTCTTGCCATAGGGCAAAAACAATTTGTCCTGCACGAACAATATCTTATTCACAACGTTCGGGGTTTTCGTTGCCAGCAAAAGTTTCCGTAAAGCTAATTAGTAAGACTAGGTATGAGCCATTTGGCAAGGGAAAACTGAAGTATGTTTGGAAAGGGGGATGTCATGAAAGCATCTCGAGAACGCCAGCTGAAAAGTAAGAGTAGGAGAAAGCAATTTTACTTAAGGCAATAAGATGCACCTGACAGCCAGTCTCCAATAATTGTTTTCTTAGGTTTCACAAGCTGCAGTGCTTATCTATTTCATGCATTTTAAGCACCTCCTGTATTTCTTTGTAGATACACTTCCCTTTGCATTTTAATTTATGTCTGAGGACTCTTGGGGAGAAAGAGGCTAGCTGTCTTGCTGCTAAGCACTTCTCAGAACCTTCCGATGCTGAAGTAAACTTTCAAAACGTATTCACTTGATGGATAAAAATTGGAACGTAAAAAGAACATGCTGAGAAACCGAAACCTGATCGTTACTTGGCTAGCAAACAAACAAACAAAAAGTTTTCTCATTAGCATAAAGGAAGAGGAATCCAACATGCCTTAAGATATCACTGTCACCTACAGCTAACATATAATAAGTGTCAGAAAACTAATCTCAGATCCAGAACATTTCAATTATTGTGTATCAGCACAGAAGATCAGTGCCAGGAGCGTTTTTTGTGAAGCTCCCCAACTGTAAGGAAATAATTGTGCCCTCAGCTGGAGGTGTGTGGTGGTACTTCTTGGAGATATCCTGGAATATTAAATGTACCGTGTTGGCCCAAATATAAGCCTCACCCGAATATAAACTGCACCTTTAAAATTGGAGGGGGGAGGGGGGGAAAGAAAAAATACCGGAATATAAGCTGCTCCATTCCTTGCTGCTCCTGGCTGCCTACTGGGGGGGGGGGGGAGACACGCTGCTGTGTTGCTGGCAGCCTTTCCCCTTCCTTCCTCACTCCCTCCCTTTCCAGCCTTGGGGGAGAGGACGGGGGACTACATGTGGGGCAGACGCCACTTTGCCATGCTTCTGGTGCTGTTTGCCCCACGCTCCTGGCTGCATACCATAAGGTCGCGAATTTAAGCCACACTTTAACTTTTCATGGTTGGAATTTGGGGGGGAAAGTGGGGCTTATATTCAGGCCAATACGGTAAGTGATGAAGGCTGGATTTCTTGGGCAAGTTTACATGACAAACCCCTTCAATACCGAGGGAAGAAATGCAGGTACAGTTTTTGCAAGAGGTGACCAGGTGCCTGAAATTTGACAAAACTGCTGGGTGAACCTTCATGGCCGTTTAAGATGAACCCAGACTGGCAGTCAGTTCTAGCCATGTTGTCCCCCATCATCCCTGTGCTAATCTTTATGCGTCCCCACTGCCCATGAGAATGCCTTTTCAGCATTCAAGAGCTCTGCATGAAAAGCAGAAGGGTGCAGTGGTTATCCTTAACATCTGAAATTTCTTGCCTGCTCAAAGGGGAAGAGTCAGCAGATCCAGCTTGCTTCTGCCACCTGGAGCTACCACCACCATGAACTTTCCACTGTCAGATCTTTTTTAAAAAGGGATTTTTCCTTTTAAAAAAGAGATGCACAGACTTGAGATGGGATAGACTTTCCATTCTTCTTGTTTGCAAGCAGCATGCACAAAATTAAGCATATTTGCAGCATATCTCTGGACCTGAGAATTAGGCGTTCAATATGTGGCTAACAAAGATGTTGGGACACGGGTGGCGCTGTGGTTTAAACCACTGAGCCTCTTGGGCTTGCTGATCGGAAGGTCATAGGTTCAAATCCCCATGATGGAGTGAGCTCCCGTTGCTTTGTCCCAGCTCCTGTCAACCTAGCAGTTCGAAAGCACACCAGTGCAAGTAGATAAATAGGTATCATTGTGGCGGGAAGGTAAACGCCGTTTCCATGCACTCTGGTTTCCGTCACCGTATTCTGTTGTGCCAGAAGCAGTTTAGTCATGTTGGCCACATGACCCAGAATGCTGTCTGTGGACAAACGCTGGCTCCCTTGGCCTGAAAGCAAGACGACCGCCACAACCCCATAGTTGTGTTTGACTGGACTTAACCATCCAGGGGTCCCTTACCTTTACCTAACGAAGATGTTTTGTTGATTGGTACATCAAACTGATATGTGTGCAAAGTGCAGCCACTGGCACACAGATGTATAGAATAAGCAGTGTGTTTATTTATTTTGTTTGGAACTTTACGAAGTTGCCTCCTGAAGTTCGATTTATACTCCCTGATATGAATGCAATACTTGATACTCACAACCAGCTTTGCAGAGACTTTTAAACATAAATCTGTCTCATTTCATTCACAAAGCAGCTCCACCGTGGTCCCAGTTGCACAACACAAAGTCACGTCCTTGTGTGGCTCATTTAATTGCTTGTGTCTCTGCTGTCTTGTGGGGATTAATGATCCTTGTACCCTTGGATTGCCAGGCAGCCAGCATCCTTAGCAAACACTTGTGTGGCAGGAGAGCAAGCTGTCTATGAGCATCCATGTGAATTAAGCCTCATCCCTTAAATAAGTCAGAAGGCAAATGCAAAGCAAAGGGGAAAAAAGGCCTGAAGGGCTGTCAAAAAGAAACTTTTCTCTAAATGCAACTGGCATCTTGTAGAATGTTGCGTGGTTGTAATATTTGTTTTGCCCATGTCAACAACAAGAGGCTTCCCAGAAATTAATTGGTACACAATGACTTGTCATTCATGACTATTCAATTACTGCCCCAATATACAAGAAAGTCCCATGAAAACACTGAAAATACTTAACGGCAGTTACCGTTGTACTAGCTATGAGGATTGACTGCCTCCAGTCCTCCAATTCACTTCACATAGGTAGTGTTGGAAAGCAACTCAATCTATTTTAGATTTGCTCTGTGGCTTTCTGATTCAACTTATTATTTGGATCCAGATCAAATCTGTTTAATCAAAAGTTCTGTTTCCCCACCTTTGCCCAGTTGATTATAATGTGAAAACTAAAAATTGCTATACTGTTTTTCCTTTTCACAGAAGCAGATAAAATTTGCAGGCAAAGAAGTGTCTCCAAGTGGATTATTCCTGCCAAATTGCAGGCAAATCCATCTGGTGTATTCATGCAGGCAATCTTTATCTTTTGTTGTTGTTGTTGTTTTTTAAAGAAAGTATCTCTAACCTTTTTTTATTTTTGGTCACAATCAGATGCAACTGGCAGGCATGCCTGCATTTACTGGGACAATAAAATCAGCCAACTTTCAGAGCGATAGGTACAGTGGAGAAGATTAGGACTTGTACACAACTGAGTTTAATGTGTATTTGAAGCTATTTGAATTCCCGTTTAAAAAGTGTCATTCACATGTCATCCCCCTAAAATTCCGCTGGTTTCCCTCTGTAAATTTGAATTTCCCAAATCCAAGAATTATCCAATCAGCTTTGAAACATGAGACTCCAAACAGTTCCACTTTAGACAGCAGATGGATCAAGCATCTAACTTCACCACTCCTCTTTCCACACAGCCCTACATGCCCCTAACACCAGTCCTGTTCTGGCAGTGGTGGTGCCCATGTCTGGCAAGCTCCACAGCCATGGGTTGGTTTATTCTTTTAATCTGAATTCTAATAATGTCCCTTGCTTCTCTGGATGCTGGAGAGAGTTGGGTGCGAGTGTGTGAAGAAACTAGCTTACTGTACAAAGGTAACATTTACATTAGTTGTGCTGCCCAACACTGGTTTGTGGCCCCTGATTGTTTGCCGTGAAGGGAATGTTGCCCTCAGGTCGAAAAAGATTCCCCACCCCTTTTCTATGAGCCTGATTTTAAGTCTCAGGGAATTAATGTTTGTGTTTCTTTTTTCCTTTCCCTCTTGTCATTTTTTTCCACTTGTTGGGCTTTGGAATTCCTATATGCAGTAGTTTCCTGTCATAACATTTCCCCCACTTGTTATTCAATCTGTTTCACTTAAGCAATTGTTGTTTGTCTCTTACTGCTCTTGGTTTGACTCTCAGACATGTGTATACTCTCTCTCTCTCTCTCTCTCTCTCTCTTGTTTTTCAAACAGAGAAAACATATTATTTAAGTGCAGATTTAATGGGGTTTGCCACAGTTTGATCATTCATTTATAAATAATTATTGCTGGGAATCTTAAATATTTTGTATTTGTTACCACTATTAAGTGACTGCTGCAAATACTACGTAGCATTTATATAGTGCTTTGATCAGATGAACACAGATGAAACTGCTCTACTGCTTCTCCCCTCAAGAACTTTAGGACTCATGTATTTTCATTTCATGCCACAGGCTTTGTTTCACAGGCGAAGAGCCACAAAACAAGAGACCTACAGCTTGTGCTTCTGGCAAGGTGCCTCCTAGATGGAACACTGCACAATACAAGCTTCAGTTTGAACATACTGGTGCACATACAAATTCCATCCCTTCCAAGAGCTGGAGGGGAAGTGATACATAGGCTAGCCAGATGCAAAAGAGAACAGGACTCCTGTGCTTTTCGTAGCCATTCAGAAGCTACCATTTAAGCAGGTGTAGCTTGTCATGCACCTTCATCTGGAAGTAATCTGAACTGGAAGCATCTGTGACAGCTACATGGAGGATATTTTATATGAACTTATACAGTGGTACCTCGGGTTACAGACACTTCAGACTCCACTAGCCCAGAAATAGTACCTTGGGTTAAGAGCTTTGCTTCAGGATGAGAACAGAAATCGTGCTCTGGCGGCACAGCAGCCCCATTAGCTAAAGTGGTGCTTCAGGTTAAGAACAGTTTCAGGTTAAGAACAGACCTCCAGAATGAATTATTTAACCCGAGGTACCACTGTACATGTCTTATACATGCCCACTAAAGAAAGCATCATCGAGCTGAAGTTAAGTGTGAAAAGGATGGTCCTCTATATGTACATGTAAGTCCCAATGAACTCAATGGGGCTTACTTCTGAGTAGACATGAGCAGGATTGCGCCTTCCATCTGTCTGTGCAAGGAGTAGCAATCCTTGCCCAAGAAGCAAGGCTTGAAGCCAGCAGCCCCTGAAATGAAGTGGTCCAACAATGTGGCCCTTAAGCATCATGTTCATCCTTTCCTTTCCCTTCTCCTCTCTCTCTGATTCTCTCTCTCTCTCTTCTCCAGTTTACGAGCATCATCCCTGAACTAAAGGGCTGCTCTTTCCTTGGGTTGGCAATTAAACTTAACAAGATACAAATGAGCTGCCTGGTTGCTTCACAAAGGAGGCACCCGAGTTCACAACAAAAAGTAACCTTATACCTTGACACTTAACAAGTGCAAAGCCCCACACACCCCTCCCCCCAAAAGTCATTGTGAATTAGTTAATAAGAGTGGCTTCTCTGAAGCCTGTGCACATCAGAGAAGTTTGAAAATGGAAAACAAGCACCAAGGGAAATCAGGTGCCCTTTGAGAGCTTTTTCATAGCTCATTAAAATACAAAGGAGGGTACAAGAGAGGACTGAAGACTACAAATGTTGATCCAGTATAGAAGCAAAATAAGAACAAGAAGATGGCAAATGGCTATTCAAGCAGCTGCTTGTTTCAGTTATGTGGAAGACATTGTGGAAGTAGGTGACTCCCATGCTCCAATCCAGCAAAGAAAATCCACCTGTGCAAGTAGTGTAGTACATGTGTTGCCTATGTTGATGTGCACCCAGATGCACTTCTCCATCTGCCTTACAATGCTTATCCAAACCCCACTGAATATCCAGGTGCATCTTTCAATGTGCATGGAAATATATATCCCCATCGGAGACTACCAGTGCCTGGACCTAGTTCAGGACAATGGAATTTAGTTAAGTACCTGCCAGCATAAGTATTATTCCTCTTAAAGGTGCTTGAATAGTTTTGCTTATAACTATATGGACCTTAAAAAAAACACAGCCCACCATGCTTTAAGTGGATTTCATGAAAGTACTTGAAAGTAGATTCGCTTACACTGGAAATGAAGCAATCCACATAATTGCCTTAGAATGGAGTATGGGGAGATACTGTTCAAACCCAGCAGTTGCTGTAGAATTTGTGACTCACAGCCTAGTGCAGGGATGGGGAACTGTGGCCCCTCAGACGTTGTTGGGCCCCAACTCCCACAATCCCTGACTATACTGTCTGGGGCTGAGGACAGGTAGAAACCAACAACATCTGGAGAGTCTTCATTTGTTGTGGCTTGGGTTTGTGCATGGGCAAAACCAATAGTGGAACAGAGCTTGCGCAACTGATGAAAACTTGATCACACAGAGGTCCAACTGCCATTGAAGCCTTCTTGGATGTCTGCACTCAATGCCTTATGACAACATCAGGAGGCAGCCCTTGAATTGCATGGTTCCTATGATTAGCACATGAAGGGGGTACCACCCTGGAATCTATGGTATATATGCATTCCCTAATGAGGATAGTGAACCCGTGGCCTTCCTGATGTTGTCAGACTCCAGTTTCCCTCATCCTAGACCACTGACCATCATGCTGGCTGGGTCTGACAGGAGTTGGAGACCAACAACAACTGGAGGACCACAGGTTTCCCATCCTTACTCAAGTGCCTAAGGAAACTAAGGGAATAGGCAGGTTTCCCATCCTTACTCAAGTGCCTAAGGAAACTAAGGGAATAGGCAGTGGTACTTGTAAATATATCTTGATCTCTGGCTACCTTCTTGGTCATTAATTTCATGCACGAGACAGAAAGGGATATGTTTGTTTTTCTGCAATTTCATTTATATGATAATCTTCAAAGGAAGATTATGCATCAGGGTTATGCTGCCTTTCAGACAAAGGCTTTGAAAGAACCGTTCTGTTTCTAGCATCGTATTGTTACGAGTGTGAACATGGACTCAGTGAGTGCCAGAAAGTTAGTGCCTGAAGTGGTGCCCAAATGTCAACAGTTATATATTCTCATTCTCGGATGGTTAGAGGTTTTGCACAAGGCTTGAAAGCAAACAAACCACACAATTCTCCATTTGAGAATCCTCCAACCGCAGCCTAATTTAATGATTTTCTTTCATGACTGTGAGAGTAGCATTCTGTAAATTTCAAGCAAGCATCGAAACCTTGTTGGCAACTCATTTTATAATCCAGGCTCTTTGAATGGGACAGGCAGCATTGCCAGTATAGCCACAAGCTTTTAGCTTGCAAAGAACAAGTATCAGTCGTCAACTCTGTGCAAGTTAATTGAAGCCTGGGCAGAATGCAGGGCGGCGGGGGGGGGGGGGGAGAAAAGATTTGCCTGCCTCATCATGGGAAGTAAGTCTTGCTGCATGCATTCAGGTGAGTGGAAGGTTATTTTACCTTTTACCTTTGGAAGGTTGGGTATGTGTGTGCAAATAGATCCGTTCAACAACATCACAGAAAGCCCCACCACCATTATCCATTGAACAACACCACAGACAGCACAACCACTTGATAAGATTATCAAGTCATTTTACGTTGCAAAAATTAAGGTGCACATTAGATTTGATGGCAAAGTTACATTCACCAGCAAATACTTTTTTGGGTTTCAAGGTTCTGAAAATTGAGGTGCACATTACATTTGATGGCACATTAGACTCTTGTAAATACAGTATCAGCCTTAGCAAGAAAAGCACTTATCCTGTAATGGAGAGGAAGAGAAATCCTATATGACCTGTACAAACCTGGCTGCCCCTCACCAAGTCACTTTTGAGACAGCGCTAACTCCTTATCTGTATGTTCCAGGCTAGAAGCTGAACTTATCTTTCCCTGTTTTTGTTGTTTTTAAAAGCAGCAGAAGGATAATGGCAGAAAATAGTCTCCAGAAACTCAGCTGTGAAAGAGAAAGAGGGGAGAGTAATTTTAGAGGAAATGTGGTTTGCTACAAAAGACAGAGAGATGGACATAAGCCTGACGCAGGTGGTGTACACATCGTAGCTCATAACTTCCCCCAAAGAATCCAGAGAATTGTCGCTTTTTAAGGGGCAAATTACAGTTCCCAGGATTCTTGCGGGGAGTCACATGCTTGAAATGCCTGGTGCTTATGCAACTGCAGTAAACCTGGGTCTGGCCTGTAGCACTTCAGCTGGGAGCTCATGTAACTGTATGTTACTTTGTGTATATATATCCCTGCACTATACTTTGTGTATATATATCCCTGCTCAAAGAACAACAGAACGCCAGAGATAAGGCTAAGCTAGAACTGAGATTGCATGATACAGCCACCTTGCTGAAGTTAGACAGGCTTGGGTTTTGTTTGTACCTGGTTGGGAAACCATATGGGAAGCCCAGGATGTCCCTATGGATGAATGTTGCAGGGGATGCCATGTATGCAGCCTTGAGACTTTGATGGCAGAAAGGTGGGATATGAATGTACAATGGTACCTCGGGTTAAGTACTTAATTCGTTCCAGAGTTCCATTTTTAACCTGAAACTGTTCTTAACCTGAAGCACCACTTTAGCTAATGGGGCCTCCTGCTGCCGCCGCACCACCGGAACATGATTTCTGTTCTCATCCTGAAGCAAAGTTCTTAACCTGAGGTACTATTTCTGGGTTAGCGGAGTCTGTAACCTGAAGCGTATGTAACCTGAAGCATATGTAACCCGAGGTACCACTGTACTAAATAGCAAATTTGAGCCCCCTCTATGCATTATTTTTGTGAGGGGGTGTTCATTCAGTCAAGGAGCAGCAGGACCATATAGCTGGCCCCATTCTCGTGGCCATGGGGCTTGCCCTGAAGCTACTTCTGACACCCACACATTAGGCATGGACATCTACTGGGGAAAGTCTATGCACATAGCACTTAACATGCATAAGTTGTTCAGGACCTGGAATCCTGTATGATCAGAATTCCAGGTCCCATACACAAAGGCAGATCCCTGCAGATTTCCTGAGATTGCAAATTTCATTTTATGACAGCCTGAAAACTAATAGTTTCTCTTTCCTCCTGGAGGCCTGGGTAGGGTACCTCATCTTCTTTAGGTGTATGTCAGGGTAGTCAATTTTGACCTCTCCGGGTGTTGTTGGACTCCAGCTCTTATCACCCCAGCTAGCACAGGCAATGGACAAGGACAATGGGGGTCCTAGTCCAATAACACCTGAAGGGATCACATACTCTACCCCAGTAAAGGCCTTGAAGCTGAGGGAGTGTGCTATGCCAGTTTTCTCCTGTGCAGTAAATGTAAAGAACCATAGCTGTCAACGTTTCCCTTTTTTTAAGGGAAATTCCCTTATTCCGAATAGGATTCCTTGCAAGTAAAGGGGAAAGTTGACAGAACCCTGTTGTGAAGGTATCTGCATCTTGTATGTTGTTGTCTGGGGAGCAGAGCCTACAGGTGGCTTGGAAACTGATCAGGTAAGCTTGCTCCCTCATACAAGTCATACCTGAGGGCCATTGCAGGGGTCAGGGAAGCCATGTTACCTCAGTGCAGAACCATTTGCCCCTTGATCACCCCTTCTACATAATCTATGTAGAGATTATTTTTATGTATAGGAACTGAGAATCATACAAACTGTCTGAAGTAGTTAGTCCTTGTCAGGTTTACCATCCCTGTGGGTACTCAGATCTTCCTTTGAATTTTTCACAGGGAAAGCATTTAATTCTTCCTTTTACACACTTTAACAGCTGATAATCTGTAAACATATTATAGACAAATCTGTGCCAGGCCGGCATAAAAGACAAAATGGCTGCCAGGACAGACGTTGCCATTTGACATGCATTTCCGCTTCTGAAACTGCCTGCTGAGAGAGGAGTTAACTACAACCTCTGGCACTGTCGTACTGCACCTGAGATTTATGAGGGAAAGCTGGTTACAACCAGTCCAGCTGCTAATTTTGTGGTTATGCAGAGCAGGGGAAAGGGAGCAGACTTCATTACTGGAAATGGCATTTTGGGAAGGAGCCCAAGCCCCTTCTGTTAGCATAGGAGGATGAACCACATGGGCAGCAACAAGATCACTGCTTCTTTCAAAGCTACTCCCATGCCACTTCCAGGAATATACCAGAACATTTATCTGCATTCTGGTTTCCTTGCATGCCACACAAGTGTCACACAGCCCCTTGGAGGGTTCATTATTTGCATGCTTTGGAAACAGTGTGTAAGAAATTATTGGATTTTGCCACATCAGAGTAAAGATCAGTGATTGGTCCCCATGAAGCTCCTACACACAGAAAATTAGCATATCCAGGAGAGAGAGAAAACTAGAACTGATGCCCTGTGTGCAGAGAGCTTTTAAATATGGAAGCGCATTCAAATATAGTGGTACCTCAGGTTAAGAATTTAATTCATTCTGGAGGTCCATTCTTAACCTGAAGTACCACTTTAGCTAATGGGGCCTCCTGCTGCCGCCGCTGCACCACCGCAGTGTGATTTCTGTTCTCATCCTGAAGCAAAGTTCTCAACCCAAGGTACTACTTCTGGGTTAGCGGAGTCTGTAACCTGAAGCGTCTGTAACCTGAAGCGTCTGTAACACGAGGTACCATTGTATTCAGTTCCCTACAAGCTGAAGTGGTATAGTCCAAGAACACATTTGAAATATAATGTTCTAGAGAGCATCACAGGTCACATCCACTTCCTGTATTTAAAACACATTGCTTCCCCCAAAGAATCCTGCAGGCTGCAGTTTACCCCTCACAGAACTCCAGTTCCCAACATCCTTAGCAAACTACCATTCCCAGGATTCTTTGGGGGAAGTCATGTTCAATGTATGGTGTGGGTGTGACCTAGGTCTGCAAGAGAATCCTGCGGTTCCTTCAGGCTGGATTTCAGGATCCATGGAAGTGCAATTACGCTTTGAAACCTACCATCCTGATTATTATTTATGGACAGCATCTCCCCAACATTACTAAGCTGCAACTGTTCAATGCCTTACTTCCTGGGGTTTATTACTAAGCAACATGATTTTAAGGGCATCATTGGAACAATATGTGCTAAACCGCACAGTCCTGAAGAAGTGTTATATTTGTACCATTCCATGTAAGATTATTTCGGTTCTCCAGATGTCCTTTAAAAAAAACAACCCCACATACTGTTGTATTTATTCGTTGCTTATAAATGCAATGCAGCTTGGGGAAATGTGTAGCTTCTTCCCAGATTTCAAAACATGATTGTTGTATAGGACTTGGGAGCCTGAGCATGAATTTCACTTTTCATAAGCCTATGCGGCCCTATTTGATATGCAAAAGAGGCAAGCAACTTTTTAACTGTATCTGTGTCTGAATGTGTTTATAATTCATTACAAAGCATGCCTGGAACGTTGGCTGCTTTGGCAACTGTTTGGGGACTGAGAATATAAATCAGCCGATGAAATGGGAAGGATTTTTTTTAATGATAGGTTATGTACCATTGTGTGATAAGTCCCCCCGCTTAACAGAATATGGTTTTCATATCTTTATTTCATTCAGCCGATAGGCTTCAGGAGAAGCCATCAACTTGAATTATTTGTTTTTCCTGAGCCATTTCACAATCAGATAAATGTAATGGTTCTAATCCATTTTATACAGTTGTGATTATTATTTAGGGTCACTTGTTGTCAAAATCAGACAGTGGAAAGGGAAGCGGGGATGATCATCTGGCCCTTTCACTACGGACTAAAACCACCGATATCTTATTTCCAAAAGAGACATTTTCCGACATGGCATCAATAACCATCTCAATTGATTTCAAAATGTGAATGCGCTGAGAATAGCTATACATTATTGATAAACTGACTGCAAGACACCAGAGATTACACTGTGAAAGAGCTCATTTCTCATTGTACAAAAGCCTCTGGAAGCAGGGGGGAGGGGAGAAATATTTACTTTTTTGTTTTAAAATTGGTACAGTACCTGTTGTTAGGGAAGGAGTATAATGAAATTGCAAGCATCGCAAGGAAACAAATTCTCAGTACCATGCCAGAGATAGTAAATTGGAGACCGGCGGGTGTTAGATTCAGTCCCCAAAGTGATTTTATGAGCTCCCCAGCAAACCTACCTACCAGATTTTAATCACGGTAGAACATTTGTTTGCACAACAGGAGGAGGGAGAGAAAGGTGTTGAAATTGTCAAGAGGCACAGAGAATCTACATTCCACATCCTTCTTTTAGATTTGCCATGTTTTGTCGTGGCTCTCCCTGCGTCTCGCGGGAGCCACTCGCTGCTAAGTGGCACTTGCTGACTGACTACCTCATTTATCCACCTGTTTCCTCAGGGTTCGCCCTGAGACCCAGAAGGCAATCACAACACAAACATGCAGTGCAAAGAAGGTACAACACAGAAATGCAACTGCTAAACCCACTACAAAATAAGCATAACAAACCATTGTTACAGCAGCCTCAGCATTGTAGAAAGTACACCAGCAGATTCCCTGCTTAGTCCCTAGGCCCTAACACTAAGTAGTGTGTGCATTCAATAATGACCTGGGTCACATGTCATGGTAAGCATATGGCTTACTGTGACTGACTTGCTGACTCCTGGCAAGGAGTTCAAATCCCGTTTCTCCTTCCCAGGCTGTCTTAGGTCAGTGGAGGCTGGCAGCCAAGGGCTGGCCAAGCACGTCGTCCAAACTGAAGATCGTGGTTAAGGTCTCTCCACCTTTTCCACAACCTGCAACCATAGGACAAACCACAACTTCCTTGAAGTAAAACGCCTTGGGCTGGCATCTGAAGACCAGACCCATCTCCCAAGGCAGAGATTACAACAACCATGATGGAGAATATCCTCTTCAATATCCTCACCGTTAGTACCTCTGATGGTGGCAAGGCTCATAGGATTGCTTCCTTCATGAGCCAACTGGCTGGACAGGATCGTGCAGCCAAATAGTAATTTTGCAATAGAAAAATGTATGCGGTCCATTTTTTGAAGTGTTCTTTGAAGACATGGTCATCATATCTCTACTTAGAATGTATACATTGAGAAAGGCTTCTGGAACAAAGACCTTGAATCATCTTACCCAGCTCCCTGCCCTGAATGAAAATCCTTCCATCCCATCTCCTAAACTTAGCCAGTCTCCTCAGAGAGGAACCAGATACAGTGGCGGACTTAGGGGTCTCAAATTTCAGACACCAAATTCAACACCCGCTCCCTGCCTCTTACCTTCCATTCTACATCATAGTTGCAGCACCCCTTGCAGCGTCCCTGAGGTTCCATGACCAGTGTGCCCGATCTGGTTGCGCTCCCATAAATCCACCTCTGCTAGATATTCAGAAGCAAATATGAGGCTTAGTGTTGTGTGTTTGCATCAGACCTGTAATTAAGCATCATAAATGTTGGGGAGGGGCCTTTTGCAGGAGATGTGGAGCATGGCTAGAAGCGCTGAGCCTTTGCCCAACCACTTTTTTTCTGCAACCCCTCAGCCTGGCACCTTTTCCACGTGACTCATGTACGTGGTGAACCTTGGGTGTTGTTTCCAAATAGCTAATGGAGGTGTCACAAATGGGCCTTTGGCAGCCATGTTAGGTTTTTAAAAAACTTATCAGGTGTGCCCCAGGAAGGATAAATATAGATTAAATGGGGGGTTGAATTACAAGCTGGCATTTTGATGCTAATGGCATCAAGGGGATGCTACTGGGGGAAGAAACACCAACAAAAACTTGCTTTCATGAGGAGCAGTGATCTCATAATAAACATCCACCTGGAAGCCAACCCAATGTCAGAGCCAAGTCTGGAAAAAACTTTGAGGATGCAGGTGGGGCTCAGAAGGGTGGGGAAAAGGATTAAGCACACCCACCCTTCCCTGTACCCTTTGCTGAATTCGTTAAATAGAGTTCACCTGCAGTGGAATAAATCCCTTTTATACTATACTAAAAATCAAGTTGTTGTTGTTGTTGTTGTTGCTGTTGTTTTAAATGCTTCTCTGCAGCTCATACGGACTTAAGGGATCAGTAAGCATGTTTGATTAATGAGGGAAATGCATTCAGTGATTCCATTCAGTTCTAGCATTGGTTTGATTCCCCCAGTGTTTTGCATATTTTGTACTTCTAGCACAACGAGCAACCAAGATTATCAACTAGAGATGCAAGCTCAGTTACACGCTTGGTGTCATTCAGAAATGAAAAAAACATTTTTTTCCCTCAGTCAGTGCTCTTGTTGTTTTAATGCAGTCCAAAAAATTCCCCAGGATCCCCGGGAGTGAAGTCTTCAGAAATGTTCATATAAGAGCTATATGACCTTGGATGACATTTCATTGCCCCTAAAAGTAGATTTCCAGTGCAGAACAGAAGAGGAAGAACAAGTCAGAGGGTCTGCTTGGGGGCAGGGGCTTTGTGAAATGAGACTAATTAGCTCAGTTCATGTGACATATTTGGGAATATGCACATTCATCAAATGTTATGAACAAAGCCTGTTGTTTTATTATTTATTTCTCTATATATTACACATATATACATATATATGACAAAAGGGGTTGATGAGCCATCGGAGACAGGTGTTGCCAAGGTGATGGGACATTGTTTGAAGGGACAGGAAAACATAGTTTTTGAGCAAGGTGTTCTGGGAAGAAAAAGAGAATGGAATCCATCTTGGGCAGGCTGGCTGAAGACTGGCTGCACTGCCGTGGGGGACAAGCCCCTCTTGAAATGACCATGCTGTAAGACCTGGACTCCCTCTATGCAGACAGAAAGTGCCAATAGGTGAATAAACCATATTTCTTGACGCTTTGACAATCTCTGCCATGTCTCAGTTCTCCAAGGGAACACAGACTCAGGGTGAGTGCCTGGAACCCCATAGACTTTTGCTGTCGCTGGACAGAGAGTAGGGATGCCACCCAACTTTTGTAAGAATATTAACTTCCATGAAGACGAGGGGCTTATACTATTCACTCATTTTTAATGTCATTAACCTGGCCAGTTATATTTTGAAAAATCCAGTGTGGTGCCCTGATTCAGAACATGCTCCTAATTCAGGTCATGGTCCTGCACTGGTGTCCTACTGAAAATCCCCCCAACTGCTCTTTGCCTCCCAAAGCCTCAGATTTACCACAGGAGATTGTGGGCCGTGAGTAAAATGGCTTTGTCGCTTGAAGCACCAGTAAGGGGGGCAGTGTATTTGTTGATACGTTCCAATATCATAGAAGCACCACATGCCCCAAATGGCCTCCTTCCAAAGGAAACCAAACCAGGGTGAGCTCTAGACCCGTGGAGCTTCTCCCCACTCAAGGACGTGAGGCAAGCAGAATGGTACTGTGAGGAATTTCCTGTCCCGTTTTCAAGTGCTTCATCATGGTGGCAAAGCACCTGATGAGAATGCTATGCTTATCATCCAGCCAGCCAGACAGCTTAATGCAGAACGGCAGGAGGTTTTGCCATGCTTGCTTCTCTGTTAATTAGACAGATGGCTTTTGGAGGATGAGAGGCAAGAGTTTCCAGTGGGTGAATTTGCATCTAATATGCTTATACTAAGCAAGTTCAGCAGTTTCGGAATCGCTTGGATAAAAAGGATGGGTTTTCGTGTCCCATTAGCTTTTCAGATACACAATGCAGCTACTTGCCCCTCTGTTTTAATGACTCTGCTTTGACTGTCCTTAGTGCTTCTTACAGGCTTCTTTGACTCCCCTTCTCTCCCCCCTCCATCTCCCTTTTTTGCCTTTAAAAGCTGCTGCTTCCCAAAAACTAATACAACAGCAATCCACAAAATCACCTTTAGCTACATGAACAGGGAAACCAAAGAGTTTCAAAAGGTAATACAGCAGCAACAAAAATACACTTTTGATTTGTTTTCAGTTTCTTGGTAATCGAACACAAGCTTCTTGCCACATTCTTTGCTACTGCTGTGTGTTTTTGTTTCATCATCTGCTTTAGTCGAAGAAGTTTTGTTCTGCCAACTATGTAAGATTGCAAAGACATACTTGCCACATATATGCTCAGCCTACCAATTAGCAATTAGCTTTATCACTCTGGGCCCCTCCAAACATCCTTTTTATTGTGCATACATGATTATTTGTGCCAATGATAGTATAGGGGCAGTCATATAGTTATACTGCTTTCAATACTGTTTGCACCTGCAAAAGTGTTGGGGTTGATGTTTCTAATCCACCTAAGTCCTGTGGTTCCTGCTGAAATCCTATAATTTTCCATGCTATAAATGTTGCTATAGTGTGAGAGTGCACCTCCAGACAGCAAAGACAGAACTAAAAAAGCTGAATGACGTGTGGCTAGTCCTGTACTATTATCACACCAGCAACATGATGCTGCAACGAGTATGCAGAGATGTGCTTTGCTTTTTAACCTGTGAATGCGTTGACATGTCTTGAATCTTGTGAGTTTTCCTGCCAGCAGTCATGATTGTAATGGATCGAGGGAGGGAATTACATTAAGAGCCATGTAGTAAGTTCTGCTTCAAGATATTGGGGTGGGGGTGAGGAGTGGACTAGGAAGACAACTCACCCTGTCATGCTGATCCCTATGGTGAAAGTAATGATCAGGTCCCAGGATATGGTGTGAAGGCACATTTGGCCTTTGCGTGACAGAAGCTAAGCAGGTCTGGACCTGGTGAGTGTGAGACTCCCTGGGAACCCTATGGACACTACCTTGAGCTCCATGATGGAAGGAGATAAATGTGAGGAAGGAAGAAATAAATACTAGCATATCAATCAGCTCCCTGGGCCAAACTAGATGTGATCTGGGGGGGAATAGCTTTGGACAGCATTTTAATTGAGAAAACAGAACAGGGAGAAAGGGGTTTTGAAAACACTCCACAGCCACCATTGTTCCTGATATGAACATGTTCCTGATATTGTGCCCTGTTACTGTTTGATCTTTAAAATGTTGAGGGGGGGGAAACCCTCAGGAAATCCAAAGCCAGGATCTCCCATATGGATTCTAGTTGTGTCCTCAGCTCAGATTTTTAAATTAGAATCCTTTATTTGCAGACAACCATATAGTGAGTTCCGCCAATAACGTGACTATAACCTAATTTGTTGTAACATAATTCCCTAAATGAGCTACTTACCCTAAAGAGTCACATCATGTTCTAGCAGCGTAGTTAAGCTACTTTTCTTAACACTGTGCATATATTAAAACCCAGTCTTCAGAATGACTTAAAGCAGAAGTAATGATGACGGACGGGTAGGTAAAAATAAACACTAGGATAAATATATTATCTGAGTCCCAAAACAAATCTCATTAGAGGGATTATTGATGAGCTTTTGAAGTGTTGACAAATACTAATATCTCAGCAATGTCAGAGTGTTTAGTTGAGGGGCAGTCATGAAGGCAATTCAATGGCAAAATCCATTAAATATTGGAGAGTAACTCTTATCTCTGCATTTGTATTACTGATATGATTAAAGGAAGGACACATTAAATCATTAACCTCACACAGTTTGATATTTGAAGATTATTATTCTACTATATGCTTTACTACATAAATGTATTGCTGTTGGCACTGATAGAAGTCTTCCTCCTGGGAAAAATACCAGCTTCAGAAGGGGGTGTTTTTACTATACCAATAATGGGTCTCGTGCATGTTTGGTTGGCAGAAGGGGGAAGTCAGCATGAATTGAGCAACACTTTTATTGTTCACTCAGTGTTGTCTGGCAGAAGGCCAGTTCAACTTACGGAGGAACACCTCGGCTCAATCCAAACTCCCCATTGCTAGGCTCATTATTTAGTGTGGGTGGGAAGGCTGGATATTTTAAACAGCTTATTGACTGATCAATTTGTTTGCTTGTGAATTTTCCCCATTTTAGGGACAATTTGCAATCATTGTTGCCTTTGTCAGGAGCTCATCCTGCACTCGAGTAGGACCCTGGTAGAGACACATGCCCAACTGTCATGTCTTCTCCCTCCTAGTCATTCGTTCAGGAACTTCAAAAGCTTTCTTCAGCCCGAACATCACAGCGACCGATGCCAACAGACACCGGCACACTTAGGGATCTGCAGAGTCTTCACAGCTTGTGTAACAGACCTCAGCAACTCAGCATTTTGGCTAATCTACTTTATTTATATATAAACACACACGGAGCACTGCAACATGGCTCCCTCTATCTCTAGCATCAGACAGCAAAAAGAAAGAACAAAGGACAATAGTCCCACTTCACAGAAGACAGTAACACAAACATCCTGTCTCTGTCACTTCCCACTCTGTGGAGTCAAAACATATACCGTCATGTGATAGAAACAATCCTATGACTGCAATCATGGAGCAGGAATTCTAACAGCCTTCAGATTATTATTAAAATTTGCTCGTAACTCATATAATCCCAAATAATTGTCTATGCATGCTGTTGATCAAAATGCTCGTGATGGGTAAAATGTGTTTTTACCCATCCTGTGGCTGCTGGCTTTTAAAAAGTTTGGGTGTTGTTTCCTCTTCCAGCAACCTTAGCTGACCCTCCCTCCTCCTCCTTACCGTCTTTGAAGAGGACCGAAATACAGTCTGCTGCCATGCAGAATGCATTAAGACTATGTTTGTTTGCAGTGGACTTTACACGGTACTTGTTTTCTTGGTTCTATTTGTTTTTATTCTGGAAATACATTGTTTGTTCCAATACTGCAGAGAAATGAAATGTACATGTAACAAGGACTGTGAAGAGACATTTCCCCAGGGGATAGGAACATGTGCAGAAGAAAATAGAGACTTGCATTGCAAAGTTTATGGCAGAATTAAGCAGAGGCAACTGCAGGGAACAAAAATGTTGTTTTGCCGGGTAGGATATTAGGAGCTAGATTATCTGATTTTTGCTAAGTGCAGATTGGATGCATCATATCATAATCTTTATCAGATCCACCTCCATCCATATTTTTTCCTGTTTCTTGCAGAACTACACTGGAGAATTCCCAGACAACAGCATTATGTTCCCCTATCATCAATCTTTTCTGGCAAATCAACTGTTCTCACTATATAATTTCTTGAGCTGCCTCCACATTGGGCATTTACTGTGAAATAGCAGTGCTTTGTTCACTCACTATTTATGGAGCACCTCTGTGGTGTTATCAAAACATGGTCCTCCCATCTTTTCCATGTTCAGCCTTTTCCTAACCGTCTCTGAGAAAATCCAACTTTTTTTAACATAGTGAAACAGCTGCGGAATTTCCCCAGGTGTAGATAGGTGTTGCTATTCTGGATGGGTATGGCCTATGTGCTTCTCCGTGGTCTGCCTCTCATCTCTGGGGATGAATCCTGTGCAATGGAAATTCCTCTCCATCTCCTCTCCCCTTGCCTCTGTGTGTGTTCCCTAAATCTGTTCTGGGAGTTCCGTCAGTGCTCTGGAACAGATCTGGAAAGGGCACAGGAGCGCACAGGGAGAGGAAAGGGAGGAGAAGCTCCAATGTAAAACCAGACACCCTTGTCCTAATGGAAGCACTTTGCTAGATAATGCCCAGGATAATTAGTAATAATTTGTACCTGCCCATCTGACTGGGTTGCCCCAGCCGCTCTGGGTCACTTCCAACATGCTTAGAGTATTAAGCAGTTATTCTGATTTGTTTGTGCAGAAGTTACACAATAATGAGCAATCATCCTGACTCATGCTCACAGAGATTGTACATCTTTTTTTTTTTTTTTACATCACTTAAGATAATACAACTTTTGCATGACTTAAATTTTTGAACTTGTCTTTCCAAACAGCTCACTTCATGTTTTGTTTTGTTTTGTTTTGTTTTGTTTTAAAAGGAAATGAACAACTCTGGTTCTTCCCCTGTCTCAGCATCCTTAACCCAATATTTCTACCTGTTTGTTTTCTCTCGATTCTTTTTCACTCTTCCCAATCCATTCCAGTCCCTTCCTCATTTTTATTAAATACAATTTACTTCATACTGTGAGTGGCTCTGGCTCTGCATCACCGTTTTGTGAATGGTGAGCCTCAGGAATTTTTGATCATTACATGTTTAACTGGAAGCTAAACATATAATGATCATTGAGGACAGTGGGACTTACTTCAGAGTAGCCGCTAGCTCCATACACAGTAAAACGTGCGGCAAACATACTCTGATCTGTGGCAGTTACAAATGCATCTTTCCAGTTCATTAGGTCCATGGAAGAAGGAAGGCCAACAGTAGATGGGGCCAGAGAACATGAATAGCAGAATCGCAGCTAACAATAGGCAGAGCCAGTCTCTGCTTTTGTTGCCACCCTATGCCGTTTTGAGGGGGCACAGAGCCTAGAGCTTGCCGATCAGAAGGTCGGCAGTTCAAATCCCCACGACGGGGTGAGCTCCCATTGCTTGGTCCCAGCTCCTGCCAATCTAGCAGTTCAAAAGCATGTCAAGCGCAAGTAGATAAAGGTAAACGGCATTTCTGTGCGCTACTCTGGTTCGCCAGAAGCGGCTTAGTCATGCTGGCCACATGACCAGGAAGCTGTCTGTGGACAAACGCCGGCGCCCTCGGCCTATAGAGCGAGATGAGTGTGCAACCCCAGAGTCATCTGCGACTGGACCTAATGGTCAGGGGTACCTTTACCTTTAATGTCTTTTGAGTTCTAGAAAGGCAACAATGAGTTGGAAGAGGAGGAGGAGGAAATGACTGACAGCCAGTGCCACTCCCCACACCGGTTCTAAGTAGGCAGGTGGGGCTGGCTGAGGACAGTGTGAGCATAGTGGGGCAGTGCCCTACTTGCCCTAATGGACTAGTCTCCACTGCAAATGTTCCTATGAAACTTAAACAAGACTTTATAATGCTGCTGATCTAGAAGCCATTGTTGGATTTATGGCAGGGGGTGGTTCCCCCACACACGGCACAAAACCAAGGGGGAGCAGAATGGAAGGCAACAGGGAGGAGGGCATGGAAATAAGAAATATTTAGCAAGGGGTGCCAAACTTTGTCCTTGCTCAGGCCAGGGTGCCATATTACCAAAGTGTGCCCCTGCAGAAGCGATGCCACTCAGCTTAGCAAAAACTGAAAACCTTAGACGCAAAGCACCTATGGATGAGAACTAGAGGTTTATCTAATACAGTGCATTAGAGGAGATCAATAAGGCCTATTACCCTTTTTAATTAAGGCGGGCAATTGACAGCTCTCAAGCTAAAATTTCAGCAACAGCACTTATCTCTCCATAGTGCTCCGTGAGAGAAAAACCATTCGATGCTACTACTATTTATTCGTTTCCTTTTGGGGGAGGAGGAGAGAGGCCCACTCCATTGTAAAACCATTCCATTATTACAGCAAAATGATCCAGTAAACTGCTGATCAATGGAATAAGTCTTCAGAAGACAGTCACGTAAGCTAAATTCACTTCATTTGCTTATACTACACAATGCACCACTTTTGTTTCTTATTAGAATAACATTGATTTTCTGTCAGGCACTAATGTTTCAATTACTTATAAGGTCATTCTGTTCGGCTGGCTAACGACAACTGCAGGCAATTAAGCAGTCAATGTGCAGAGAGGTGCATTGCACACGGCCTTTCTCCTGCTCCGCCCATCCCTAAAGAATACTGATGAGCTCCATAAATTTTGAGGAACCGAAAGCTTGAAATAAATACAGTAGAGGTACTGTGCACTGTTTAAGAACCTCCAGCTTAACAATTATAACCGCTAATCTTGTTTAAAATCAGGAACTCCAATTACAGCATCCGCTAAGTCACTAGCAGGTCTGTGCAAGCCTATTTAGGAAGCCTATTTGGTTGAAGATGGAAAGAAAGAGCAGCTGTCTCAAACCTCGCAAGTGACACTTGTTCCTGATGATGTCCTTCATCATCATCATCATCATCATCATCATCATCATTATTTTGCAATAGAGAAAATTTAATCTTCCACCAGGAGCTAATGCTTTGGGTTTCATCCATAGACGTATGGGTAGAACACGTTCACGCCTTAGTGCCGTTCAGCAGACTGTTGAGCGACTGATAGCAGAAGGCTTCACCCATCTGCCGCTATATCACAATCTGGAACAAGATGTCGCAACTGCATGCCTGTACATTGGGTGCCCAACAGTCCCCATTGCCAAGCAGGTCCTGGTGCTGAAATGCAAATAATTTATCACATGGCAATGTGTTTCTAATGACCAGACTAAGTTGCAATGACTGGGATACATGTGCAGACCACACAGAAAAAATCCTAGCTGTGTAAGGACATAAGAAAAGCCTTCTGGATCAGACCAATGGCCAGTGCTGGATTTTCATATAAGCTAAACAATCTATAGCTTAGGGCCCCACTCTCTTGGCCCCCCCAAAAAAATTAATAATGATTTCACTATTAATATACTTCTTAATTGTATTTCAGTTCAACAATTACTTTGATAAAATACATAATTTGTTATGTGCAAATGGCTTTAGATACCTATTAGGTCCATAAATTACGATATGGCATATATTCAACACAAAAAACACTGACAATTTGTTGTTGACAAAGGACAGCTGGACATATAAAGGGCCCCATTACCTTCAGTAGCATAGGGCCTCATCAAACCTAAATCTGGCCCTGTCAATGGCCCATCTAATCCCGTATCCTGTCCTCACAGAAGCTAGTCAGCTGCCTGTGGGAAACCCACAAGCAGGATTTGGGGCCTGAGCTAATGGTGATTGGCCAGAAAAGTCTGGAGTGGAGAAACTCAAGAGGCACATTTCCTCATGAGGAACCTTCCGGTTAGACTTACATTGGACTGAGTTGTAACTAAGTCTAAGATTGGGCAGGTGATTTTATTATGTACAGTGGTACCTTGGGTTAAGAACTTAATTCGTTCCAGAGGTCCGTGCTTAACCTGAAACTGTTCTTAACCTGAGGTACAACTTTAGCTAATGGGGCATCCTGCTGTTGCTGCGCGATTTCTGTTCTCATCCTGAAGTAAAGTTCATAACCTGAGGTACTACTTCCAGGTTAGTGGAGTCTGTAACCTAAATCATTTGTAACCCGAAGCATTTGTAACCCGAGTTACCACTGTACATTTAAAAAAAAACAACCTGTTAGTTTTATTAATATTTCTATTTTGATAATTTGGTTATATCGCCTGCTTTTTAAGTCTGTTTTATTGCTATATAGCCTTATGATTCTGTGGCTGTTTTCCTTTGAAGTACCATAAACCACTAATCCAGTGGCATTTGCACCCTAGTAAATATGCATAGGGCAGTCGTGTTGCAACATGGGTTTGCAGGTGACCTTTTTCAGATTTACTGAGAAAGCTTCTCATATATATTTCTCGTTCTCTTAACTCACGTAAGTCCCTGTTCTATTCCAAGAATGGCTCGGCAGATTTATTTTTCCCTTATGTTCTAAATGGTAGCATCTCCGCTGCAAAGACACCCTGATGTAACATCACCTGAAAATATGCTTTGTCCACCCCCCAGCCTGCCATTATCCATGGAAAATATAGTACCCCATGTTCTAACAAGAGAAAGTTTTACAGACAAATAATAACACCTTTAGAAAATACTTGCTGCGAACACAAACTGAGCAAATTGAGTACAATTGACTCGAGTCCACTGTGAAGCTGTTGGGGAGTTTTCTTGGGGCATCAGCAGGCCAAAGTGCTTCAGGTACCTGCAACCTTCTCCTTTCCTATTTGCAAATCAAAGAGGCTGGTTCAATAATTCATTGTGAAAAGGCCAGGGAAGTGATTCTTCCCTTCAACTGTTAGGTATTCACCACCATCAACACTTTCTGAACTTTCAGATTTGGGGAATAGCTTGATATACTTTCTGTGTTGTCTTCCATCCCTTAGGACCCTTTGTAAGACAAGACGGTTGCAGTTTTAATGAGGTTATCCTGAAGCACATATTTTAAAAATGAATGTTTGGAGCCAGAAAATAGGTGTATATATAAATAATCAACAACCGCACAATACCATTGTGTTGATGCTGTGATTTGCTATGACATGAATTGAGTCATGCCTTTGAACGGGAAGGACAGAGGTTAATGGGGTTTTGCAGGCAGAGTTTCCACGTCACAACCCAGCCAGCCTTTGAGCAGCTCTTCCTTAACAAAATACAGTGCAAATTCATGGCTATCCTCACCCGCTACTCCTCTACTCAACATTATTTGCAGCACCAACAATATTCTTGGAGTCTGCCTCCCATCAGCCCAAACTAGCATGGTCAGTGGTTTGGGATACTGGGAGCTGTAGTTCAACCACAGCAGGAAGGCCACCACTGCTCCATCCCTGCTCCAGTGCAAGGGGAAATGAGCTAGAGACCCAGCACATCAAGGAGGAGTAGCCCATTAAAGGGTGACAAGAGAAAATGGGCCAACAGGCAGCCAATGACAGCTGTTGCAGGTTCCAGGAACAGAGATCCATAATCAGGATGTGGTACAGATGTTCAGATGCACTTTGCATGGAAAGGATGAGCATGGGACATAAAATGCTTTAGGTAGGCAAAGGGCAATTACCGTATTTTTCGCTCCATAAGACGCACCTAGTTTTTAGAGGAGGAAAACAAGAAAAAAATATTCTGAACGAAACAGTGGGTGTATGATTTTTGGGGTCATGCTGTGGCCACATACATGATATGTGATTTGACGGTGAATTTGGGGTGACCCAGTGCAAAAATCCTGAGGATCCATGTGGATCCGTGCTTTGTAACCACATTTTTGTGCCATTGTGGCCCCACGAAACAGTGAGTGCTTGGGTTTTCTTGGTGCAGGCTATAGCCATGGACATACTATGTGATCTGATGGTGAATTTGGGGTGAGGATCCATGTGCTTTTACCTCCCCTCTCCCAGGCAGCCTCCTTTATCTCTATAGAGTCCCTTATGTCCCTCCCGATCCCCTGCCGATCAGCTGCTCAGCAGCTATGTTTCAACACCCCCTTCCCTCTTGTTTGCCTTAGTGTCTTTTCCTTAGCTGGAGCAGTTTTTTGCTCCTCCTTTTCTTCTAATTTCTCTCCTCATTGCTGTAATCTTCCTGTCTCCTCTCCTTGCAAGTTCGCTGTCTTTACCTCCCCCCCCCCAGGCAGCCTCCTTTATCGCTAGAGTCCCTTATCTCCCCTCCCGATCGCTTGCTGATCAGCTGATCAGCGGCTTTGTTTCAACACCCCCTTCCTTCTTTCTAAAAAAAAAGAGCATCTACTTTTTGCCTCTGGGCAATTTGGCTCCAGACGCACAGACATTTCCCCTTACTTTTTAGGAGGAAAAAACTATGTCTTATGGAGCGAAAAATATGGTAGCTTAGGCAATAGCACTAATGCTCATGGGATGTTAAAGATTAAGGACCCAACACTGAAGAAGGGTGCAGCTAAGCATTATGCAACCCTGATGCAAAACATGCTAAAAAAAGCAGTTCTGATGCAAAACATACTAAAAAAAACACTTAGCATTTTAGAAAGAAAAACCCAAGCACTTCTACACTGTGGCTTTAAAATGCAGTTGCTATCTTCAACCAAACAATTGATTCTATTGATTTCAGTGGGAATACTTTAGAGCTTGGGTCATCAATGTGCCACTTGTGAGTACACATGCCCTCGTATGCCTATTTCTGCTACCCTTGGTGCTCTACCCCCCACCCCCGCCACTTAAAATTAGGCTTCAAATCCCTCTTAGCCAATAGAAAGTTTTTTTTGTTGGTTCTTAACTGAGGCTCCAGAATAAATTCAGAGGAGTTGCAGCTGGGAAAGGCAGAGTTGTAGCACACAGCTGGTGTGTGCAATAGTTTCTCTGGTTTGCAAATGTGCCCACAGCACCATCCCTAGCACCAAATTGGCAGCCTCTGCACTAGGGTGTGTTTCTTGTACTTTATTAATTGACTGCCTTTGCATTGGATCCTTCGGCAGGTATACTTGGACACCTTTATGTTTAACTATATACAGAAATAAAATTAGATGTTTGCTCCAAAGTAAATAAATATAGTTGCTATCCTATTCCCACTTATCTGGGAACAAGCACTGCTGAATAGAAGTGTGAGAGACTGTATTGTTAAATGGCATATGGCAAATTTAAGCTGTTGTACTGTGGCTCAAATGCATAATGACATTAAAGAATGCTTTTAGCAACATAAAGTATAACCCTCTGTGTTTATAACATGTAATGCGCATTGAAACGGCAGTTCTGTGTTTTGCATTACAATTAATGGCCTAGGACACACCATTAATAGCTTTTATTTAGCAAAATAAAAGAGTATGCAATGGTGCAGACTTTACAAAAGACCAGGTTGGGGTGGGGAGAGATGAACGGACACAGAAGTGGTAATCTGTGTTTTTTGTCAACTCAAAAGTCAATGTTATTTATTTAGTCATTAGCTTTGAATATTGTAATGGTGACTGGCCAGCCATTCCTTTTGTTAGCAAAATTGCTAGTTAATAGACCTTAATTGCTGTCTCTTTATTGAAGCTAATTGTTAGGAGATGGTTTATTGATAAAAGAGATCTCTCTTACATTTTGGACAGGGGAGCCATCAAAGCTTGGAGAATGTTACTCTCTTTCTCTTTCTCTCTCTCTCTCTCTCACACACACAGAGAGAGGGGGGGGGGTATGTGTACGAGGCATGTGACAAGTCTACCAAAATCTTACTGGTTCTTGATTTTATTATTTGCAAACAGAAAGTATTGAGATTTGCTGGAGTCACAAAAGGAGAGGATGCACTGCATCGTGCTTAGAGTGCGAAACTCGGACCTGAGAGACCAGGATTCAAATTTCCACTGCATAGCCTGAGGAGAGTGACTGTTTCTTAGCCTTCTGAAGAGGAGAGTTTGGCATGGCGGTCATTGCCCTGTGGCCATTGACAAACCCAGGAAACTCTTGAATCGTGTGGTGGCCTGCAAACTGTGTTATATTAACGGCCAAGTGATCAAGCATGCTGGCATCAGGTTCAGCGAGACGTCTCTGTTTCGAAACAATGGCGTTCATTTGTCGGATCTCGGAAATGATGTGTGGTTGGCCGACATCATCAAAAGCATTAGGGATTGGTTGCAGCTGTGAGGGTATTTGGCGGTGAGCCCTTTTTGGCTCAGGTAGCAGTTAGGCATTGGAGTATGTGTCGTGTGTTGGAGGGCAAGTTGTGGCCATCACCTTCCCCTCCCCTTGTTGGCTATTCCGTTAAAGAATCGTGGATCCTGTCCAATGCCCTGCTGGTGGCTAGGGTCATGGTATGACCCCCGGTGACATCAGGGGGAAGCTTCCAGTTGTATTTGCATCAACAAGCTCCTCCCACTGATTGTTAACCTTCAGATGACTTCCCACTGACTAGGTTGGAGTCATTTATAGATTGTTTGATCCAATGCCTAAGTCAATACCACTCACACGCTGTAACCAATAAAGTTGTGGCCTTCTTTAGCCCATTAACCTAAAATACATGTGTCCCTATGTCTAACGGGTGGCGGGTCCTTGACTCACAACCATGAGCTTCCTGGAGAAGTGGGAGATTGTATGTGATTAAGGCTGCTATGTGTAGCATATATCCTTCAGACCTGAAGGAAAACATCAATTCTAAATGAAATGACTCCGAAGCTCCAAGGTACTTTTAAAATAACATAGAGTTTAGATACATCGGAAGCTGCTTTCTATTGAGTCAGATGACTGGCCAGCCCATCTAGCTTACGACTGTTTATAGTAGCCTTTCCCAGCTTGATGCTTTTCAGATGCCACTGGACTCTGGTTCCCATCACTGTGGCCATTGACCATGCTGGGTGGGGCTGATGGGAGTCTGAACCCAACACAATCTGAAAGTCACCAACCTGGGGGAAGCTAGTCTACATACTGGCTGGCAACAGCTCTCCAGAATGCCGGACATTGTCTTTTCCAACCCTACCTAGAGATGCTAGGGATCAAACCAGAGACTTTCTACATGCCAAGCACATGTTGTGACACTGAACTGCAGTCTCGATGTTGCTAGCCTGCTGCAGAGACTTCATCACCGGCTGGCTTTCAGTGCACCACTTGGTAAGTCAAGTGTTCATCCTAAATCTCATTGGCTTCTGTGTAATTGTAGCCCGTTCTGGTTGTTTCACAGACCAGAAGCAAGCCTGCCATCTCTGCGTGCATGGATAAATATGTGCACAGCTGGAGGGGTGTTTTTAAGTTTCCACTGCTGCCAAACAGCAAGACACGTCTCCATTTAAAAACCAGTTTGCCAATTCAGCTGACAAGTAGCTGTGGTAGAAAATGCAAAGGCATCTCCAGCTGAAGTAGTAATTCTTCACTGGTTACATATACCATGGAACCATAGAACTGTAGAGTTGGAAGGGACCCAAAGAGTCATCTAGTCTAACCCGCCCCCTGCAATGCAGGAAGCTCAAATAAGGAAAAGGAAAAGGGTTCAGTCCAGTCAAAGTCGCTCATCTTGCTTTCAGGCTGAGGGTAATCGGCGTTTGGCCACAGGCAGCTTTCTGGGTTATGTGGCCAGCAGGACTGAACAGCTTCTGGCACAACAGGACACCATGATAAGTGCCAGAATGCACAGAAACGTCGTTTACCTTCCCCTCATATAAGCCGTAGAAAGATGAGGGGTGCACAAATTTGACAGGAAATGAGTGAATTGGCAAGGGAGGTTTGGGGGTGGGGGCAGTGAAGTTTGTGAGCCAGGAAGCGAAGAACACACAAGATTGTACAATAGTCAATGTTCAGACAAGACTGGTATCCCTTCAATAATTCTGTAAAGAGGGATTCTGCCAGTTGTGGTTTCTGCCCTCCCTGGAAGGCAACAGTGGCCCAGCAGAAACTGAGAAGGGATGAATTTCACATATGATTGAGCTAAATCGGTAATTTCTTGAATGAGAGCTTGTAGTTTATTGATTCGAAAGGAGCTCAAGGACACCTAACTTGTTCTCCATTGCAGACCTTCAGCTAGTAAGGAAATGTGATTTGAGTTCATGGGAATGGGGGGTCATTAAATTTTAAAATAAAACTGCTATAAATAAGTAAAATACTGGAGGAAGCATAAAAAGAGGTGAAGTATAACATATGTGTCCATTGGTATTTTGGGTTTTTTTCCTTTTCAACAGGTTATGGAGCAAACCTAAAACAGTAAGTCACAATAGTATCCCTTCATTTAAGAAATATGACCATTATTTACATTGCTTGCAAGGTGGAAGGAAAGTAAATTAATATATCATTTATTGATTGCATTAATATCAATATATTTCATGGATAAATTCTGCATTCCTTCAGGAAACATAACTTCATTAATATTTTGTTCCGAAATGAAGCACAGGGATCTTAAATAGCCCAGCAGAGCTGTAAGTTGATTAAACCCATTAACACATTAATTAAGGAACATAAAATCTCGATTTCCCTTATTAAAGATAAATCAGACGCAGAGAAACTGCAAAACGAACACTGCACAACTGAGCCAATTTAAATTAATTTTCTCATCAAATTTTTGCTTAGATGAATTGCCAGCATACGATGTCACCTTCTGTTTGGGGATGGATGGGTGAGGTGGCGGCGCTATATATTTTATGGAGACGGTTAGTGTCTCATCAATGTTTATGCACCATTTATCATTTTTGTGGGAAATGTGGCAGGACATTGCAATGATCTTTTGTCTCCTTAAGTGCATCTATTGTGCATCGCTGGAAACCCTAAGGGTAATGGGGGGACATGCAATGAAGTATACTGTTTGTCACATTTTATGTGCAATATATTTATGTTGCAGAGCAGAAGTTACTGAAAAAAGGAAGTTAGTAGCTCACTCAGCATGGGGGATGATAGCAGCATGCTCCTTTCCCAGCTTTGTCAGAGATGGTGAGCAAATTATGAATGTCTACACATGTGAAACTGGAGTCCTATGTAGCTGGAAGGCAGGGCTGTTCCTCTTTGTTTTATCTAACACTCAGGTGGAGGAAATTTCTTTCTTTCTCCTTCCTTCCTTCCTTTCCTGATAAATAGCCTAAGCAGTTTACAAGTATAAAAACAGCTACAAAACACACATAATTAAAAAATACATAATAAAACTATTTAATGAAAACCTTATGACGTTCACAATTGAAATGTACAATAAAGCAAGCTGGTTAAAACAGCACAACAAGTAAAAGAGTTAAAATCATTAAAAGCAAGAGGTTCAGGGCAGGAGTTTGGGAAATGCTTGTCTAAACAGATAGGTCTCTAAGAGCCAGTGATATGCTGTGTTCTTGTAGCATTCCACAACACAGGTACCACCAGTGAAAAATGCTGCGTCCATGTTGCCGCAAGCTGATACTCATCACTCCATGGCAAAATTAGCCAGGTTTCGTTTATTGATCTTAATGTCCTAACCAGGCAGTGAAGGAAGAAACAGTCTTTCAGGTAACATGGCCTATAATTGTTTAGGGTTCATATTAAGTAGCAGAACCTGGTTTAGTGCTTAAAAGGAAGCCACTGCAGATCACTTAGTCCAGCCACCAGCCATCAGGGTTTGGACAGCTCCCTTATTCATCGCAGCCCCATGTTTGACTTGCGATCCTTACACAATGAAGGCACTCCCATCTGATTCACCAGTGATGAAGTGCAAGTCGTCAGGTGGCATCTTGAACCAGGGCCAGCTACCAGCCAGGCAGACAGAGACTTGCTAACGGAACGTGGCATTATTAGGCAAACACTGGGGGCCTGACAGGGCTCACATGCACTGTGGCAAGAAGGCCACAATTAAGGGCATTCAACTGAGCAGCTGCAGTGCCAAGCAGCGCTCTCAAGTTGCACACCTTAGCTTCCTGGCAGTGCCATTGGATTGACATTACTGATGTGCAGGGGCAAGGGGAGCATCATTCAGATAGTGGTGCCGGTCAGTTAATGTGCAGAGGCTGAGATCTTTGCTCAGCCCTGTCCCTGCCAGTTCCCAGGCTATGTGCATTCACTCTCTTGACACAGGCTTTTGAAAGATGCTAGTTCTGCAGGTTAGGGTTTCTATTCTCTCTTCCACACTGGTGGAAGACTTTCTTTGACGATTCTCAAAATATATTTAATACACCGGTGGTGTGGTTTTAGTCCCGGGTTTGTCCACCTCTCTGTTTCATTCCCTTTCTGCAAGCTGGTCGATCTGCAAAGTAATGCTCACTGCATTCAACCCTGTGGCTTGGTGGCCATTATGATGGTAATGATCTCACACTCTGTTGCTTTTCATCTCTGGGGCATTTGCAGAAATTTCTATAGGTCACCAAAAAAAACCCACACCACCTCATTCTAAAGAAATGCTCTTAACTGCATAGTGCTGTTCCAGTTGTTTAAGAAAGGGATGGGCTGGATTAATCATTAGGCTGCAGAGACCAATTAACCTTTAGAAGCTTTGGATTAAAAAGCCAATTGTTAACACAAGGTAACACCTGCTGCAAATTGATACCCTCCCTGAATGCCCCCCCCAAGAATGATCCATTTAGATTATTACTCTATACACATAGTTAAAAGATCATCACCAATTAGGCTTTGTGGGTAACTGTTTTATATGTTGGATCAGTGTATTTATTTTACTATTAATTGGTGCTCTGAATTAGATTGGTTCTGAAGTGTTCTTGGGATATTTTATTTGTTAGCTTCTCTGGTTGTTGAGTTGTTTAGTCTTTTAAAAAGTGGCAAAGAGGCAGAGATTTTTAGAGTGCGCTTATTCACCGCGAATGACTAATTGGCCAATGCTCGATTGCACATACTTTGATGCAGGCTTACCCTGATTGAATCTGTCCTTGCTCGTGACCTTAACCAGTCCGCTACATCTAAACGGTGAGTGAGGCAATTATTTTAAACAAGATTCGGGATGTGTAACCTGTTGTGCTTTTCTTCACTTCGTTAACACAACTGACAGAATTCTCTGACTTGCTGACAAGGAACCATGAAACAGTCAAGGATTTCTTGTAGAACATTTCTCAATGATTCCATATCCCGGATTTTTTAAATCGATGCAAGTAAAATGAAATGTCTCCAAGGCAGATGGGAATAAGAATATGCCATATGGGGGGGAATACAAAAATGATTAAGGAGGATTCGTCCCTGCATTTGAAAATCTGTATAACAGTCTCTTCAGACCTCAAAGAAACAGCACCAGTAATATATCTGTATTTGCTGTCAGAGTTGTAGTCTTATGATGGTTTTGTGCAGTCTGCCACCAGGAAACCTTCCCCTTTGCCTCCCTCCCTCTCTCTTTCTTAACCAGTCTTGTAATCTTCCTTCACTTGTAGCCCCTGAGCTGTTCTTGGAATCCAGATCCCATCATCCTTCCTGACTATGACTTTTGGCCACGTTGGCTAGGGATGACAGAAGCTGGAGAATGTAATGATCTATGTTGACAAAAGAGGGGAGACGTTCAAAAAAGTTCTGCCTCCCCACCTATTTCTGGGGTGTGTGTTGGGGCATTTGCCTGTATGAACAAATGCTGAAAGTGTGGAAAGTGGTAGAGGTATGAATGCAAGGCCCACCCCAACATCCTTCTGCATCTACCCCTACACATACGCTCTGTCCCTCCCCAGCCTTCCCCGTGTTGCATGGGGAAAGTCTGCTTGATGCTTCTGTTCACATTTGCAGAATATTATTCATTTTGCAGTATATAAATATCAGAGTAAACGACTCACAGTTGTGTCATTTCAGTGTATGCTTTATGTCCCACTACATGTGCTACCATCTGCTTTAGAGAACATTTGCTGACGTTCATCTGAGCCTTAAAACAATGGGTTAGGGGATGCAATTCCAGGATAACCCTACTGGTGTCAAGGTTAATAATTGTACCAAGTAAGCTGAAGAGCTGATATAGCCTGCAAAGTATGACTGTACTCTTTCACATGCTTCTCATTGGTAAAATGGTAGCTCTTATCTCATCAACATGACAGGACAGTGTTGCTACTGATCGCACTCCAAGTATGGGGAAATTTAAAATATTGATATCCAATTTTGCATGCAGAACAAAAGTTCCTTATTTCCCATTTAAAATTCTAGCCCTCTGCATTATTATGCTGAGCTAGAGGCTTTCAAACTGTGTCCCAAGGAATCCGAGGATCTCTCAGTCATTTATTAGAGGTTCTTCAAAGTTCAGTAGACAAAGATACTGAAAATTCCAGTTGACTAATAAAAGTTTAAAGATCATTCTGAAAAATGTATCTGAGTATATATACAGGCCAAGCGTATCCAGTGCTCTTGGGCAGATGGCAGGAACTCAAAGACTGGCAGGATGATCCCTGATCTGCTGGAAGCTCCAATAAAATTGTCTGTGATGCCCTGGAGCAATGCTAAATCAGTAATTCTGCTATATTTAAAATGGTGGCTTGTAGCCACGGTCACAATGTAACCCTGTGGCCTTACCGAGGGGCTCTTTGACAAGGACCCCATCAAACCTTTAGCATAAAATTATAGAGTAGAGATGCATGGATGAAGTGCTCAAACTTCCCCAAAGAGAGGAAGGGGGGGAGGACATAGATAAATAGTGTTCTGTATACAACATGAGCAATATTGTATTAGTCGGGGCTTCATTTCCCAGTGTGGTTTGTATTTTATGCCAATTAACTTATTTTCTTTTTTTCATGAACTGTTGCCTTCCTGCTGTGCTGTATGCCTTGAGCAAATGAAATTAGCACCCTGCAGTGCATAGTTTACTTACAAGGGTTTATTGCAAACTGGGGAATTTCGAGTCTTGTTCCTTTCATTTCTCCGTAATGAAGCATCCAGGTATGGCCCTGTTGATTCTGACGCATTTAATAAGTGCTTTGCTTCTCAATCTAGAATACATATTTTTTCCCTCCCCCAGAATGCCATTTATACATGTATTTACTAACTGGGGCGGAAGATGAATAATGCTCCATCTCATGTCACATCCATATTGTAGATGAGAAACAAAACTCACAGCAGAACCCTAATCATGCCTACTCAGAAAGAAATCAAACTGAGTTTCTAGGGATTATGGGCTGGCCCTACCATTAGACACGTTGAGGCAACTGACTCAGGTGACAAATGCCAGAGGCGTCTCCTAAGGCAAGGGTGGAGAACCTGTTCCAACATGAGGCCTCATGATTTTCTGGGTGACCTTCTGAGGGCCACATGCTATTGATGGGTGGGGCTGGAGACAAAAGCAGATGTAAATGTTCTGTTTTTTATCTTAGGACTAGTTTCTGCACATACACACTCCTCTGTAGCCTGCATTCAGACAGCCAAGAGACATTATCAGACTTCACACAATCCAGCAAGGAAAAAGCATTCAGGAAGCAAAGCAGGGCCAACGAGGGGTGTGGTCTGAGGTAAGTTTCAAGGGCTAGGTGGAGAGGCCTGAAGGGACACATCTGGCCCAGAGGCCTGAGGTTCCTTACCCTTATCCTATGGTAGCCTGCTCTGCGACCTTGCTACCCTCAGGAATGATGGAGGGAGTTGATGAAAGTTTCAGCTTTCAGTTGTATTCTCTATGAGGGATGGAGGGAGAAGGCCATCTTGTCATTTGCCTCAGGCAGCAAAATGTCTTGGGCCAGGGACTGATTCCACAGTGAGCATCAGTGCTGATTTCAGGTACTGAGGGTCTCTTGGGCAATAAATTCTGTGGACCGCCCTCCTCCACCTCCACCACCTTGAGTGGGCTGTTGTTTTTGCTACACCTTTGCTCCCCTTGTTCTCTGGGCCCATCCAGGTGACCAGCAGAGAGAGAACGCAAGGTGTGCTGAGGTTGCTTCTATTTCAGCTCTCTCAACATGCCCACCCAGGGAGCGCAGGTAGACAGGCAGCAGCAAGGGGCAGGGATAATATGGCTTGGAGGGGAGTTTGTATGGAGAACCACAGGCCTGGGGGGGAGGTATGGCCTTCCAGGCTTCTCTATCTGGATCCTCAGGCCACATCCTTCTGAGTCACATCCTTTGCTAGGCCAGATTTGCAGCCCCCTTGCATGGTTTTCCCCAGCTGGAAAGTGTCCTTGCACTCTATGAACTCTGATAATGCTTCATGATTGTCATAGAAGCATACAATAGTGGAGTTGGAAGGGACCCAAAGGTCATCTAATTCAACCTCCTGCAATGCAGGAATCTTAGCTAAAGCATCCATGACAGATAGCTATCCAACCTCTGCTTAAAAACCTCCAAGGAAGGAGAGCCCACAACAGCCTGAGAGAGACAACAGCTCTTACTGCCAGAATTTTTTCCTGTATGTTTAGTCAGAATCTCCTTTCTTCTAACTTGATGCCAGTGGCTTTAGTCCTACCTTCCAGAGCAGAACAAAACAAGACTGTTCCCTCTTCCGTGTGATGCTAGAAGAAGACTATCACATCACCTGTCAGTCTTCCCTTTCCCAGGCTAGCTGTTAGAAGATGGCTGTCATATCAACTCTCAGTCTCCTTTTTTTCAGGCTAAACATACCCTTCAATCATTCCTCATAAGGCTTAGTTTCCAGACCCTTGATCATCTTGGTTGCCCTCCTCTGCACACATTCCAGCTTGTCAACATCCTTCTTAAACTGTGGTGCCCAGAATTGGACACAGTATTCCAGGTGTGGTCTGACCAAGGCTGAATAGAGTGGTACTGTTCCTTTCCTTGATCTGGACACTATACTTCTGTTAATGCAGCCTAGGATAGTGTTAGCTTTTTTTGCTGCTGCATCACACCTCTCATCTCATCTGCAAGTGTGAAGAAACAAGCTTACTGTACAAAGACAAATTCACACTGATCGCTCTGATCGCTTTGGCCTTTGGCCCTGCCCGCTTGAGAAGATTTTCCAGAAGCAAATGGGACCCTCATGCTGAAGACAGATGCTGTGAGCTGGGCAAGAGAATGCATTCCCATGATCCCTTTACAGAGATGTTATACTTCCATGCGCTTTGGCCTCCCTTTGTGGCTGTGCGGAGAGGCACTCTCTCTCAGTGCAGGTCCATCAGTCAAATGTCGATTCGAATCCACAGTCACAGACCTCCGGGTGGCAATGAGGCCGGATTAATTCGGAAAAGAAAGAAAAAGCGCTTGACCTTGAGGGACTAACTAACTTCTCCACCTCTGGTGCTGCAAATGTTGAAAAACAACAGGCTTGGGGCAAAGCCATATCCTTATGCAGTCAATGGGAAATTGATTTCTTTTTAATGGTTATAGCTTGCATGCTTTTATATTTCTGCCCTTGTCCTTTTTCTTGTTGCTAGTCATATAACTACTGCACTCAAGAGTCTGTCTGGCACAAAAATCAATTACAGCCCAACGCTGCCGTTATACATGCAATATTTCCTGTTCCTTTTGCAGGTGAAATAAAGTTTAGAAACTGAATTCAGAGTGACCCAAGTGACAGAATTGGAGGCCATGGGCATGATTGCTCTCTACACCAGTGCTGAGAGGGGCTAAGAATGAGTGCCAGCCCCATATATATTGTCAATTATACCCAGGTTTGCTGAGGTTTTGTTCCATGCGTGCTATTACTTTTCTGCAAGTGGTCTCGGAAATGAACGTTTGCTACAGAAAAAGAGGCTGAAAATTACTGATAAAAACCAGGACCCTCCAGTGGATATATTATTCACTACATATTTGGGTGTGGGGTGCTCTTTTTCTTACCTGCCTCCACCAATAAACCAGAGAACAATAACTTAATCAACTGAAAATAGCACAAATAAACACACCTCTTTGAAGCCCAAAGCTTGAAAATCTTCCCTTGACCTCTCATGGTTGACAAGGCTACTAGCTATGATGGCTATGTTCAGGCTCCACTGTCAAAAACAATGTGCCAGTTGCTAGTAACAGTTCTTATGACCACTTTGTAGTAGCGCACAGATAATCAAACTACCATGTGGTAAGATTTTTTTTTACCACGTATCATATGCAGATATGTGCCCAAATGTGCCAGTTACATGAGCCCTATTCAGTTGTTTCCCTTGGGTGCTGGATGAACTTGTAACAAGGGGTGGGGGTTGGGACTAGCCCCAATCCCATGCCACGCCACTGCTCTTGGCTACTCCTGCTATAACCACAATGCCACACTGCTTTTTGGTGAACATCCATTATGTTTCTAGGTCCTATTTCCATCTCTTCAAATTCATGGCAAACAAACAAGCAAGCATTAAATGTTGTCTTTGCGCTTTGTTTGGTTGTTGCTTTTACTCCTGTGTCATCTCTGCATCGCTCCTTTCATTCTTGCCACTGTGGAAAGTAAGGCGATTCCGCCTCCCGCAGTACATTCTCTCCAGCTCTTCCTTCTAACTCGTGCTGCATAAGCAGGCTTTGAAAATCCTGTTGAGTCTTTCAAGTGCCCCCCCCCCCTTCCTCGGTTTCTTGCTATTCACTTAACGAAATCGCTCACCTTCCTCTTTAAGTAGCAAAGATCTTACATCCAAGATGGAAGCAGAGTGGCTAATACAATAATGCGACAATAATGCAGTTTCTGACTACACACCTTGAAGGATCAAAATGTTTTGACATTTGTTGCTCATTATGTTTCTATTTTTTAAAAAATATATATCTCACGTATCAGTGACTTTGAAGTAACAGTGACTGTTAGTAGATTTAAACATAAATTGTAGGAGATGGGTTCCTTGTTCCCAAGATCTTTATGAGGAGGCCCCTCCGTAACTGTGGCACTTCTGCGGTCTCTGCTTCCTACTTGGTATAGAAAATAGATGGTCTTTGTAACTGAAGTCAAATTCAAAGTTCAGGGAGGCAGGTGAGGAGAGAAGCAGGAAGCTAAGGACTGCAATATTAAATATTGTTTTGCTAGTCTACAGATGCCATAAGCAAAAGAATGAGACAAGGAAAACTTGGAGGGGGGAAAACTTCTTTGAGTGCCAAGGAAAAGCGAAATGATCAGGAACTGAGTCGTGTTGGTAGTCTCTCCTAGTACATGAGGTAGGGAGTGGGAGCCGCCATTAAACCAAAATAACTTTGTACAGGGTTCATAGCCTCTAGAATGAGAGGAGAATAATGAGGCTGAGGTGGGATTTGTGCCGTTTCTCTTTTGTATGTATAATTTAACTACTCACAGCTCCTTAGCTGCAAAACAAAGAGCATCAGTACATGCAGCAAACAAGATGAAAGGTACTCCCTTGAATTTTACATTCACATCACACACCAATTGTTTTTGATGTACCGTGAATTTTCTTAGATTAATGTTAAGAGTTGCCACCAACACGGGGTGGGGGTGGGGATGGAATTTGGATCAGATAAGACTGTTCTTTTGATGACTGCTGCATGGACGTGTTTGTTCTTATTATACATAATCAAGGAGCATTGGGCATTCTTGCAAGGTTTTAACCCCTTCGCACCAATAGTCTCACAATAATTTGCTTCAAAACCAGGCACTCCGTTGTGTGGATGGCATCACTATATAGCTTAGGAATACTGGTCCATTGTCAACACTGGTCCATGGTCAAGACTGACTAACAGCGGCTCTCCAGGGTTCCTGACAGGAATATTTTCCCATTCCTACTTAGAGGGTGCTAGGGAGTAAACAGAGGACCTTTTCCATGGAAAGCCTGTGGTTTTCCACTGAGTTACAGACCCTCCCCTGACTTGTTTAGTCATTAACTAGTATAGTTGGATCCAGGTGGAGTCAGGAGTTTCCCATTCCTGATCTGTTCTTGTTGGGGAGAGACAATAAAGTTTTATGCCTAGCTTGCCTAAGTTTGTATGCACACTCAGGCAGGCAGGAGGCATTGTTACAGTTCAAGATCACATCCAAGACATGGGGGGAAATTAAAGGAAGGCACAGAGCACAGTCGGTGATGAGTGTGGCTTGCAGAGAGTTTCAAGATTGGAGGGGTGTATTTGTGAGATTCCCCACCCCAGTATAACAGGTTGTACTCCAGAGATTCTATGCAACCTCTCACTAATGGAAGGGAGGAAATGTGATACTTGCTGGTTCCACCTTTCCCCTCCAGCTGCCTGACAATCTGCTTTGTAAGGTTGTGAAACCCTTGGAACGGCCTGGGAGATAACAGGAGTCACTGCAGGAGAAAGTGGGAATCAGCAAAAGCTGCCTCCTGTCTCCCTTCCATGAGCACCAGCTTCTACTGGATCTCCAGCCCTTCTTCAAATGGAAGGGGTCTATATGTTTATGGAAGAGCTAGTATGGATCCCAAACAATGAGGATGCTTCCAGACAGCTGCTTATTTTCAGGTGGGATTCAGTCTCATATCGGCAAATTCAGGTGGCACAATTATAGCTGACTGGAAAGCCTTGTACAACACAAATGGGCTTTTTGTGATATGAAAAATGAGGTGGAAATGCACTGGAAAGTGTGGGACACCACCTTTTTTTGATGCAACATTGTCTAACCTCCCAGCAAGCACATCCGAGCAAACACTCGTTAAATAGCCAACGTCATCTAGCCTCCCTGCAAACAAATCAAGATGAATGTTCAATAAACAAGTCATCTGGAAAAGCCCTGAGCTGAAAGTTGTTAACGTTCTCCCATTTGCTGGATTTACAATACTACAATACTAACGTTTGCTGCATCAACAGACGAATGCTACTGGCCCGCGGAAAGCTGCCTCAACCCATTATATTAAGCCTATGCTTTAAGGAGCTTAAGAAAGCATTTCAAATAGAGACGCAGGGAGAAATGTTTAGGTTTGAGGTTTAAGTTTTGCTAATCAATATTCCATGGAATCAGCCATGGAAAGCAAACTAATTTTAAAAGTGCACTGCCACTGAGGAGGGGGGGGGGGGATGAAAGCAAAGAATGCAAGGGGTTTAAGAATGTGGTGTTGTTACTCAATGAATTGTTGTAGAATAATCAATGGTTCAATGACCCAAAGGACTGAAACTGCATGTGATGATTTTTTACAGTGTGTGAAGTTGTGCTTGGAGGAAGTTGAGATTCCTTCTCTTCTTCAACTGATTGGGAAAATTGAATGAAAACGCCAGATTTTTTTCCCTATCAGACCTCCTCAGCTTCCCAGATAGTTAATATGCAAGGTGCCACACTTTTTACAATTTGGCATATGCAAATGTGTTGTTGTTTTCCCCCAGTGACAATCTCAACTTTCCAAATTAGCAGGGTGCTCTTCTGGGGGCTGCACGTGCCAGAGTCTGACACATAAATGAACACATACGTATTCCTGATCGTTCATATTATTATGAAGTTCATCACTAAACACTGTCACTGCCAGCTGCTCATCCCACTCAAGGTTTTGTGGCAATCTTAGCAGGCAGTTGATGAAAACGAGATTCACTGAAGAATTTGGAAAGCAGAGATGTGTGGATTAAAATGGGTAATTATTCTCTGAAGACAACAGGTCGGTGGTAAATGAATGCTAGAAAATTCACATTGGTTCTATTGGTTCTACACCATGCCTTTAAAACACTTCCATAGCACATTTAAAGCACATGACTTCTCCGGTTTCCGCCTCGCAAAGCATTCGTAACATGTGGCACAATTCTACATCTGTATATTTCTAGTAAGCCATCTCTTGATTTTAGTTCCCTTTGATACCCAAGTTTTACACACAAACAATAGGATCTTGTGTGCTTAATGGAAAATCTCACTTCAGCCTCCTGTAAGCCTTTTCTGATAGGCTTGTGCTAGCTTCTATGTCAGACTCAGGAAGATACATATTTCCGTATTATTGAATATAGTATGGGTATGTGACACCTGATCCACATAGACACTGGTACCAATAGCATTATCACAAGCTTATTGCAGATCTCATGTACAACCTTATCTATCAGAGAAAGTAATACCGATGTATACTTCCTGGATTGTAATAGGTCAGTGGTGGTTAATGATATCCGACCATTAGGAATAGCTGAGAGGATATTCAAAATATAGCAACCACATCTCACATTTGAACTAAAAAAAGTACTAATTTCCAATTATGGCTGTTCTATTTTTTTTATTTTTAAAAAAACTATCAACAGAAAAACAGATTTTTGAAATATTGGCTGCAAGGGATCCTAATCCTAAACATGCTTACTAGAGAGTAAGGCTTAAGTCCTATGCACAGTTACTTAGGCATAAGCCCCATTGAATTCAATAGGATTTACTTCTGATTGAAGATGCATAATATTGCGGTGTGAAATGCAATGAGGTTAATGAGACCTTTGAGTAAACATGTAGGATCTAGCTGGTTTTCCATGTTAACTGCTGCATGAAATTGCATACCCTCCAACACTTATCTGATGAAAATAGGAACATCCTAAGGAAAACGGGGACATTCTGGGGTCAAATCAGAAACCCGGATGGCTTCTGTAAACCAAGGACTGTACCTGGGAAAAAAGGGACACTTGGAGGCTCTGAAATTGATAGGTTCTTTGTGGGTTCAGTAGTCTATGTATCAATCTGAGGTCATCCTCCAGATTTAGTTTTGATGGAGGTGTGTCTATTCCCTCAAAACAATGTCAGCCATTTATTTTTGCCTTCAGATTTCTGTCTTAGAAGCCAGAGAGAAGACATTTTTGAAGTCCCCCCCCCCCAAAACAAAAAAAGTATGTTCAATTCTGTGTTTTCTTCCAAAGTTTCTTCTACATCTACAGTTGTGATAGACAGAGTTGTGCCAACATGAGTTCCCTTCATTAACAGCCGTTGCTGGTGGCCCACTGTGAGCTGTTCCTGCTGCTCACTTTCTCCAATTCTCACACAATTTCCCCAGCATCTCTGCGTACTCACATTGACAAAAGTCTTGATGCACATCCATCATGTTGTACTGAATCTCAGCAAAATCTATTCAGCCCTGAGAAATTGCTCCTCTCTGCCTGGAATACATGCTGGCAATGGATGCCTCCCTCCCTCCCACCTCCCACCTCCCTAATAGCCTTTCTCTGCCTTCCTTGGGTGGAAAGGGAAACAAGCTTTCATATCAGGAAATACATGTACAAAACGTGGGCCTGATATTTCGGTACTGCTTTGCAGAATTAAGAGAGAAAGGTTACTCAGAGCACACAACTCATACTCTTAGCAGTGCAACCCCAGCTATAGGAAGCCAGTGTAACTTATGCTGGTGTAACGTACACCGTTTTAAACCCTATTCTGAACTCTGTTCATGAGCTTTCGGGAGGGGCAACTGCTGGCTGAGCTGGCATGTGCGTGTGGGCCTGGGTTTTGAAGGTTGAGGCCTAAGACACGTGACTTAAGTTGAACAAGGTTTGAAAGAGGTTATGTCTCTCCATGTCCCCAACTCCTGCTTACGCCATCCCCCTTTGAGAGGATTTACACCAATATAAATTGTGCTGGCTGAAATTACTCTGGCTGAGCTGACAGAGCCCCAGCTGAGCTGGGTTGTGGAAATTACACTGTTGATATTTCTGACTCAGCCACACTGTTGGCCTGGCCAAGCCTCAGCTCAGCTGGAAAAGCCCAAGATCTGTCCAAACCAAACTCTCTCATGCTGACAGATCTTGGCTTTGCTCCCTCTTTCAGTGTTTTATTTTGACCCCTCCTCCTGCAAACATGGCTGCCAATGCCCATGATAGCTTTGTCTCAACATTCATCATACAGTAAGGTAAAGGTAAAGGGACGCCTGACCATTAGGTCTAGTCGTGGCCGACTCTGGGGTTGTGGCGCTCATCTCGCTTTATTGGCCGAGGGAGCCGGCGTACAGCTTCCAGGTCATGTGGCCAGCATGACTAAGCCGCTTCTGGCAAACCAGAGCAGCGCATGGAAACGCCGTTTACTTTCCCGCCGAAGCGGTACCTATTTATCTACTTGCACTTTGACCGAAAACAGGAACTCACCCTGTCACAGGGATTCGAACCGCCGACCTTCTGATCGGCAAGTCCTAGGCTCTGTGGTTTAACCTACAGCGCCACCCACGTCCCATCATACAGTAGGGGTGGGTAAATCTGTAGCCCTCCAGGTATTACTGGACTCCAACTCCCATCATTCCTGGCCATTGGCCATGTTGGCTTGGGTTGATGGGAGCTGAATCCAACAATATCTGGAGAGCCATTGATTCTGCATCTCCTTCACCATCCACTTACACAGGATTTTCCCACTATAACTTCAGTTTCCTATACACAGCTATGTGTGTTCTTTTATCTGTCAGGAATCCAAGGGTCTCTCTTCTTCTGTTTCAGCCCACACATTTTAGATCTTTCTTCAGCTGCGTTTGTTTAGGCTGCAAGCAACTTGCAGTGCCACACATCATCTCCCGCTTTGCTCTGCAATATTTCAATAGTTATTGGTGACTTAAGGATGCATTACATTCTATATTGTAAGAGAAATCTGACCGTATGACTAGTTTCTCTGGCTGTGTGAAAGTCAGGGGGGTATTTAAAAAATGCTTTCCAGCATTGCCCGGACCAATTTACAGTGGAGTGAGATTAAAGATTCAGGAAGGCCCAGAGGATGCTGAATATTAATAGTGACCATTATGGCCCTCTTGGGCCTGGCAACATTTTACAGAAAAGTTTTGAGTTTCTCCCAAATCTCCCATTCTTTGGAGCGATGATCAAATGTCTTTGAATCCGCTGGGCCTGCAATTTTAGAATGGGGGGAAGGAATAGAAGCGAAAGGCACTGCTAAATGCAAAATGCTGAGGAAGCCACACACTCATCTCATCAGACTCTAATTGCTCATTATCGTTCCTAGTGAAATAAAAGTCCCTGAAGGCAAATAATTAAAATTAATCAAACTGGTTAATTCAGAAGCTCCATTTGATAATAACTTTCCCATCACAATGCATTCCTTTTACCAAGAAATGTTAGAAGACATTTGTTTCCTCTGACCTTTATTATAGGTTTATAGAAATAGGACTTCCTAGAAATACCCTTCTGGACGTAAGTATTCCAGGGCTGATGAACAGTTTCTCTCTTTGCTGTCTGCTTGGTCTGTCTCTGTCTCTGTCTCTCTCTCTCTCATGCACATGCGCGCGCACACACACACACAGTACTTTTCTCCAAACAGGGGAAAAGATGTGCTGGTGGATGGATATATCTTTGCCCTTGTGAATTGGACAGAAGCTGGGAAAGAGATTTTGAGTCAGGGTTAAGCAGCCCTCTTCACCACTACCATTAATGCACTCATGCTCACAGGCACTAAGGTTGCATCTTGTAATGTTGGGGAATCTGATCTGTTTTTTTATCTGCTCCACTTCACTAGAGTCTGGAGAAGATCCAGTCCAGGTTTTACACAAAATTGGGGAGCTCTAGAAACCAGACCAGTTGCAAAAATTTCTGGCTTAAAGTGTGTTAGAGTTTGTTCTCAGCAAAGTGGTTTCCTCCCTATCCTTTGTGTAAAGATTATGTCTTGAACTTTTCGTTAGAAAAAGAAACAAACCATTGGGGGGAGGGGGAGGTGTGCAACTTCATGTCTTTGTTTGGCCCTGATATGTCAGTCCAGACTACCTCAATCAACTCATTAGAAGAGGTACTTTTTCTCCCTTTCTTGTATCTGTCATCCAGAAGAAGGACTGCAGCAGAAATACACTCTCTGTTGGATATGGCAGCCCACTGGGCTGCAAATGAGCAATGAATCTGTTCTGTTGACCAAATTCTCATTGCTTCAAAGGAGCAGCTGAAGAGCACGCAAGTGATCTGTTTTCGTTTTAGCTGTGAAACATAACCTCTTAGTTCAACTTCTGAGAAAGTAATCCCAGACTCTTCCACAGCTTGCATCCCATACTAATCTGGTATCTCTGTTTCATACAGCTAAAGCAATAGACAGCTTCATCTGGTTGATGCAAATGAATCGTTTTTACTTGCATTCTTTTCACAATGGCTAGTATACCTATCAAATGTGAGACACATCATATCTTTAAAGCACATAACACTAGTTTATCCCTCACAGAGCTATAGTTCCCAGCACCCTTAACTGCAGTTCCCAGTAAGGATGGGAGAATTCAATTCAGTTTGCAGTTAATGGTCAATATAACTAATTCTCACTTTCCAAAACAATACACAAAATTCACACCTCTCTGAATTTTCAATGCAGTTCTCCCACCCTGACCATTGGCTGTGCTGATTAAGGTTAATGGGCCTTGAGTCCAACAACATCAGGAAGGCTACTCTTGTTTATAAAGCACCATTTTTTTTTATCTGACTCTTATTAGCAGACCAGAGGCAGGCTGATGTAAACCTTACAATGTAGTTATATTTATGTTTTTGAAGAAAAGCAATTTAAATTGTCTGTCTGTTTCAATCATGGCAACTGTACTGAACAAAATTTGGAGCATACATTCCTAGTACTATTGCACGTTTAACTTTGCATCCATTCACAAATGAAACAGGACAACACAAAATATACCTGTATTATTAGTATTGGTATTACCCACTGCAATGTGAGACTAACAGCAGTTTTCTGTCTGTGATGAGGGAGAAACTATTAAACACTCAGCTTCCCTCAGCTTAGATCCAGTTTAGAGCATCCTTCAGCTGCCTTTTAATAAAGTAAAGATAATAATCATTATTATTTAATTAAATTTTGCATCCCACCGTCTCTCCTAAAGGAGACTTTCATATCAAATATCAGGAAATCCTACCAGACAGCCAGTTTTACCTGTAGTTTGTTGCTTAGGTGTGCACCCAATAGAAAACTCTAGCCAATTTTTATTTTATGATGAGTAGATGTATTTCACAACAGCTGTAAAGCTGGTTAAGATTAAAATGATACGTGACTATGTAATACATGTAATTCCAAATACACGTTCAACCCATCACTCTTTACAAGCTGAGATGTACATTTTTTATACTTAAAAAACAACCCAAAAACCCTCCTGTAATCAATAAAGCATCACCTGGCATGAAAATACAGGCAAGTCTCTCCTGGGTGACAATGCTGAGAGATCTCACTTGCTAGGATAAGCTTGCTTGGCCTACAGCAGTGTGATCTGCTAATCACTGTTATAAATCATTTGGGTGTCTAGTTAAACATCTTGAAACTGTCCTTAGAAGACCCCACTTTTTCACTTCTCCTTTGTTTGTTGGCAAGCCAAGCTAGAGTTTGAGAGTTTTATATATGTAAGATATCTGAAACAAAGATGCCTGCTCAATCCAAACAGGGGCAAAATCTTCTTTGTTGGGAAGACAGAAACACCTTGGAATACTTCAAAGAATATTAATTAATAACATTTGTTGTGACTTAAAACTTCTCAGGCTCCATATGTTCCTTCTCACTTAGCAGACATACTAGGGGAGATGATTGCATTTGTGGGCTGGTACAGTTAAATTATTTGTGTACTCAGCAAGCCCCTATAGGTTAAGCAAAAACAAACTCAATAAGAGTCTGAATAAAATGCTTGAAGAAAAAGGCTGGTATTGATGTAAAAACAGTTTGATGCGCACCCCGGGGTTGCTGTTTCTGAGGCACTCAGTGAAAAAGATTCATCTTCCTTTCATTTCACTGAGGTTTCAACAATGGAATGGAAAATAAGCATTTGTTGAGTATTAAAAGCACTCCAAAAAAATCTATATCCAAGACATGTCTAAGCCAAATAAAGTAGACACTGGTTGTTATCCAACTATTGATTGATTTACAGCATTTATATCCCACCTTTTTCTACAAGGAGTTTGAAGTGGTACACAATTGTCCCCCTCCTTATTTAATCCCTACAACGATCCTGTGAGGTAGATTAGACTGAGATATAGTGACTGGCCCAAAGTCACCCACTGAGCCTTATGGCTAAGTGGGAATTCGAACCCTGGTCCTCAGGTCCTAGTCCAACAGTTGAACCACTACACTACACTGGCTCTCCATGTCATGCTCAGAGTAGGCCCACTGAAATTAATGGCTATTACTAACTTAAATTCATTATTTCAATGTGCTACCCTGTATTGGATGCAACCCACAGACAGTTAATTTCCCCTAGGGTCAGAAAGTCATGCAAGAAACCTAGGCTTCCCCATTGTTTCCTCAGAGATAGTAGAAGAGAATTGGTAGCGACAAAGAAGAAGGATGCTGTCAAAAGAAAACAGCCCAAAAGGCTATTGCAGCCTACTGGCAAGATGGTTCAATCGCATTTGCCCCATGTCTTCCCCCAAAGAGTTCAAGGAGGTTTCCACGAAGTTACCCCATTACCTCCCACACCTTCACAAACCAGAGGTTGGTTAGACAGATGCCAGTTCTTGGGAAGCTTCAGTTCACCAGGGGTTGCACAGAAGAATAAATGGTGCCCTTGGATAAGGCATTCCTGCTGTCTTTTCCTTGAAAAGGTATAGAGTAACTATAATATGCAGCATAAATTGAGATTTTGAGGGAAGAATGGAGGGAGGGAGGGGAAGTGGTGAGTGGAATGATGGGTTGCTAAATTTGAAATGTCGTTGAATTGTTTATTTATCGAAAATTTATAAATAAAATTATTTTTAAAATACATTCCTGCCGTCGCCTACTCTAGTGCCTCTGAACAGCACACAGATCCCACCAACTGCATGTGGCTGCCTGCCTCGTAGATTAAGAGGTGCCCCAGTGTAAGAGGTGCCACATCACATTAGAGCAGGGATGGGGAATGTCTGGCCTTCCAAATGTTGCTGGAGTCCAGCTCAATGATGGGAGTTATAGACCAACAAGGCTAGTGGGCCATAGGTTTCACATCCCTGCTGTCTAAGGGCAAATTAAAAAAGATAAAGGGACCCCTGACCATTAGGTCCAGTCGTGGCCGACTCTGGGGTTGTGGCACTCATCTCGCTTTATTGGCCAAGGGAGCCGGCGTACAGCTTCTGGGTCATGTGCCCAGCATGACTAAGCCACTTCTGGCGAACCAGAGCAGTGCTCGGAAACGCCGTTTACCTTCCTGCTGGAGCAGTACCTATTTATCTACTTGCACTTAGACGTGCTTTCGAACTGCTAGGTTGGCAGGAGCAGGGACCGAGCAATCGGAGCTCACCCTGTCGCGGGGATTCGAACCGCCGACCTTCTGATCGGCAAGTCCTAGGTTCTGTGGTTTAACCCACAGCGCCACCCGTGTCCCTTCAGCGCCACCCGCGTCCCTTAAGGGCAAACTAGACCTGTCCTTATTCATATTGTTTTGGCTTAAATGGTTGGTGTTTGAACAAACAGCTAGCAGGAGTTTTCCTCCCATTTATGAACAGTAGATCGAGGACAAAAGATTAGAAGCCTCCTCCCCAAAAGCCCAGTCTAGCTTCCCTACTCAGCCACACAGGCTCCTTGTTTAGGAACATAGGAAGCTGTATTATCCAGGTATTTCCGGGTAGGCTTGAGAAGATCCCTATCTGAAATCCCAGAGAACTGTGACCATTCAATGTGCACAACTCAGACATTCAGTGTGCACAACTCAAGACTCAGACCATTGGTACCTCCAGCTCAGTGTTGTGCACACTGAATGGTCACAGTTCTCTGGGATTTCAGATAGGGATCTTCTCAAGCCTACCCGGAAATCCTGGGGGTTGAATGTGAATTTTTTTTCCTGCAAGCAAACATATTGTCTACCACTGAGCTATATCCAATCTCTGTGCTGTGCTACACAGCCCAAACCGCCACCACAGCAGGCCAAACAACGGGAAGAACGTCTCATCTAGGTGACCCTAGCTGGCTTATTAGGGCATAAGCTTGTGTGTGGGAAGAATCTTCTTCATTAGATGCATGAAGTGGACAGTGATTGAATTATCGGAGTCCTTCCGTTAATTAGTCATTTGTGGCTAGTTAGGATGATGTACCACCTCATTACTGACCTTGCCAGAGCAGTACTTGCAAAGAGGTACGTCAAAAATGATTGGACAATGGCGAGACACATATGGGACCAACGTGTACACACAATGGCATTCATTAACAATGTGGCAGTTAACTGAAACAATTGACAGGGAATAGTCTCATTATCTCTTACAGCGTATGCTGGAATAGTTACGTTTCTGGTGCACGAGCCACTGTATCTTAATTAGGTATAATCACATTATCAAACAGCCCTGGGTTTGCAAATGATACAGCGGATGATTTTCTATTAGTAAGGATAGTTATAACCCTGTTCCTTTATTATGACACCATTAAAATGTTTGCTGACGCCAAGTCAATTCATGGAATGCAGAAGCTTATGGCGAAGAAAACAAATGAGAGATTTAACTACCTGCTGTATTTTAGAAACAAATGGCCTTATTGAACTATTGGCTATTTTAACTGGAATGATTAAAAAGGGTTAGTGTAGAGTTTATGGGTCGGATCCAGAACACACTCAGCAAGTTGTGCTTAAGAAACTGGTTGGGAAGCCCATTTTTGCCAATTCCTCTTTCCTCCTTTAGCCTCCAGTCAATCTGATCCAGAAAATTAGGGTATCCTCTTGTGCATCATAAAATGTATCAGGATGAGGAAGAATATGGGGAAATTGCCTCCCTGTCTCCTCCCACCAGCAGGGAACGTCTGCTAGATCTCAGCACCTTCTGTGAATGGGAAAAGCCTGTTTGCAGTCTGTTTGCAGGCTGGACATTGACTATGTTATTGCCAATAAATGCCACTTTTTCCTGTTTTGAAACTTTATCCTGAAATGCTTCCTTTTAACTGTATCCCCCCTGCTGTCACACACACAACCCTGAGATTAACAGTCTCTTGCATTACAGACGGAACTATTCCACAATGGTCCTGATCTCAGGTCTTCATACACAGCAGCAGATTGTGGCATCTGTTGGAGCAAGTCGTTTAAAGTGGAAGCATAGATCCAAACGTTCATTCAGATGGATAGCCATCAAGGGCCTGTCATACGGTGCACACAGAGATCCGATCCAGCAAAGTTTTCCACAAGGACAAACTGTGGATTTGGGATGTAAGGTATTTGGGGGGAGGGGGAGGGGGAGGAAGGTGGCTTTTGGATCATATTCAGAAACACAATCCTCATGGGAAATTTCCATCTCTCTTGATGGAAAATGTGCTTCTCTCCTTGGTGGAGAAGAGCTGGATGATGGGGACTGGTGCGAGCTGAGTTAAATCCCCCGAGGAGAGGACCCAAGGGAAGCCTGATTGTTCCCTCAGGCCCGCCCCCCGGAGAGCCCAGCCCTCTGCTCCAGCCTGCCATTGGCCAATTCAGCAGGCTGACATGGAGCAGAATTTAAAGCTGGGAGTGTGAGCCAAAGTTCTCACTTCAGCAAGGAATAGACCCTGACAAGCAGTCCTGCAGCAGCAGGATGATGCTGGTCATCCCTAAATACCACCGCACCCCTAAAAGAGGGTAAGCAGACCTCTCTCAATAAAACTTGATTGATTGGGACAGTTTTTTGTACTTTAAAAAACTGTACTTTGCAGGGGAGGGCTGTGACTTATCTAACAGAAATTGCCTAACTGGAGGGAATTTAAAGTATTCTGTTCCAGATTACTGTAATTCTCTTGGCCAAAAAGTCATCCGCAAAGCTTAATATTGTTGTGTGCATTTCTTTAAGTGTTGAGAAGTTCCACGGGGCACAGTGCAAGTCCTTTGGAAGGAGGTCACTGCCCACTTATTGGCATTATGTAATATCTACATTTATTTATAAATATATGGGTTGAGCATAGGTGAAGATGACCAAATAGGTTGAACACTCCAACAGATAGCCAAAATCTGCTCTTCTCATATCAGACAGCATTCTGTCTCAGATTTTCTCTGTCTCATTCCAAACTGTAATCTGCTCTTCTGACGGATGCCTGGACACCTTCACCTGACTATCCAGAGGAAGGGGAACACAATTTTCCTTAAATGGTACTCATCTCCCTAGTCATTATGAGCCAGCTATTGAGAACCACTGTTGTCAACCCTACACAAATCTGGAGCAGATTCCCTAAGATGACTTGTACATCTTCTGGCAACTCCTGCAGCCAAGCTGGGTCCAAACATATTACTCTGCTTTCCTTTGGACCACATCAGCAGGGCTGACAGGGCATCTTGTCATCTTGAGAACCCAGGGCCTCTATACACACTGCACCCTGGAGAGGTCACAGGAGTTTGACTTCATCCCCCCCCACACACACACACTCCATTGTCTCTTGAGACAGATGAATGCCAACAACAAAACTGAGAACCATCAGCAGATAATTTACTGCTGATAAATTAGTGGTGGTACTTAGCAACTTTGTCAGGACTACCAAGGCAACCTCTGATTCTATTAACCCTCTTCTTTCCAATCCACCCCCCCCCCCAATCTCACAGCGGTATATTTTTCATAGCAGCTGAAGTGATTGGGCCAACAATCCAGAAAATGCAAGCCTATGCACGCTGCGTTGTCCTCAGCTAATAATTTTGAGGTTTTAATCGAATCAAAATGACAGCATTTCAGTACAGTTTGAACCAGATGTTTACAGACACCCATGCTCACATAGAGTGAATGATGATTCATGTAGTTCAATATTGCGCTTCAGAAACTACCATTCCAAACTACTGGAATTAAATGAATGTCACAAATTAACAAAGGCAGACTGCCCTTTGGTGGAACAAATTACAATCATAAAAAAATATGATGTGTAAGCACCTAAGGAAAACTTATTTGGTGATTAGCAGTTATTTGAGTTAACTGAAAACAAATCACTTTCTTCTAGCTAAGCTATTTTCTTTGGAGTTGGACATACAAATAAGGGAGAGACTCCATTCCATTTGCATTTGAAGGTGAACTTACTAAAGTTGCACTTTTTTAGACAATACAATGGGGGGTTTTGGTCACCAAGCGATGGAATGGCTGCAGCTCAGTGACAAAGTCTCTGCTTTGCATGAAAGGTTTAAAAAAGGTAAAGGTAAAGGAGGCTTGACAGTTAAGTCCAGTCGCGGATGACTCTGGGGTTGCGGCGCTCATCTCGCTTTACAGGCCAAGGGAGCTGACGTTTGTCTACAGACAGTTTTTCCGGGTCATGTGGCCTTCATGACTAAGCCGCTTCTGGCGAAACCAGAGCAGCATACGGAAATGCCATTTACCTTCCCGCCGGAGTGGTACCTATTTATCTACTTGCACTTTTTTGGGTGTTCTTTTGAACTGCTAGGTTGGCAGGATTTGGGACAGAGCAATGGGAGCTCACCCCATCACGGGGATTCAAACCACCGACCTTCTGATCGGCAAGCTCAAGGGGCTCAGTGATTTAGACCACAGTGCCACCCACGTCCCTGAAAGGTAGCAGGTTCAATTCCTGACATCTCCAACTGTTGCTGAGGGAGACCCTGAGGAGCCACTGTTACTCCATGTATCCAATATTAAGCTACACAAACCAATACTCTGACTCAGTAGAAGGCAGCTCACTATTTCCCAATGAAATTTTTTTTAAAAAAAAAAAACTTCTGAGCTTGCATTTAAATTTTTTGTACTATTCAACAAAGTTCATTAAAAATCTGTTACGGGTGTTCAGATTTATTTATTTACTTTCAAATATACCACTTAATATCATTTTTTAAAATCTCTAAGAAGCTTACATTAAAAAAAAACTCCAATAAAAATACAGCAGCAGCATTCAGTAACATTTCCTAAAAACAGGTTAAAAACCAAAACAGCAATATAAATAAAACCGGGCTGTGTACATACCTAAAGAGCCAGAAAGCTGTTTTTAACAGCTGTTTAAAGGCCATGACTGTCTCCACATCACAAATTACCCAAAGGAAGGGATCCCAGAAGGTGGGTGCTATTGTTGAGAAGACCCACTTTGGTGTCGTCATAAGATGGCATTCCAGTGGTCATGGAAGGACCAGCAGGGTCTCCTCAGAAGATATTAAAGACCAGCTTGGTCTATACCAGAGTAGGCCGTGTGCTATGTGCCCTGGCCCCAAGCTGTAGAGATGTCAGGCTTCGGAGAATCAGGTCCCTCCCATAGTGGCAGCCAAGAAGCAGAGCAATGATAAAAGTTCTTAAAGGTAAAGGTAAAGGGACACCTGACCATTAGGTCCAGTCGTGGCCGACTCTGGGGTTGTGGCGCTCATCTCGCTTTATTGGCCAAGGGAGCCGGTGTACAGCTTCCGGGTCATGTGGCCAGCATGACTAAGCCACTTCTGGCGAACCAGAGCAGCGCACAGAAACGCTGTTTACCTTCCCGCTAGAGCAGTACCTATTTATCTACCTGCACTTTGACGTGCTTTCGAACTGCTAGGTTGGCAGGAGTGGGGACCGAGCAACAGGAGCTCACCCCGTCACGGGGATTCGAACCACCGACCTTCTGATCGGCAAGTCCTAGGCTCTGTGGTTTAACCCACAGTTCTTACCAAGCAATTTATTCAATAATTCACAGAGCGACGAAGGAATGCAGTCTTCCCTAAATAATGGCATTGCTCCAAGTCAAGTCCCACCCCCCTACATCTCCCCTATTCTATGTCACCCCTTTGTTGGCTAATCTGAGCTTTCTTCCTCTGAGCTCTACCCTTAATGCACACCTGGTCCTGGGAGAGGGGGGGTAGGAATACATTCCAAGAACACTGTCTGTCAGCTGTCTCTCCCCTGGAACAACTTCTTCCTGCTGTTCCTCTTCAAATATTTCCCAGCTTCTCCCCTCTGCAGCCTCCGAACTATGTCCTTCTGCAAACCACTCTTCTAAATCTATACTGTCCTCCTGTTCTTGGGAAGGTTCAGGAGAAAGGGGGGCAGCCCTCACCATTCCTCCTCAGTCCAGCCCCTTACAATGGAGCTTTAAATGAAAATAACAAAATATTGAACTTGGTTCAGCAGCTAAAAGGTCACCAGGCAGATCTGTCAACACTGGCATTATATGTGTAAAGACAGATGTCTCAAGAAGCACCCTAGCATTTGCAATAGCTGCAGCTTCTGAACCAGGCACAAAGGTAGCCCCACATAAAGCACATTACAGTGATCTATCTCTTGCCTAGGAACACATACTCCATAAAATGGAAAAGAGTCCTCTGTCAGTATTCCATAATTTCCACTCCTGCTGTGAAAGGAAACAAATGCCATTCACAGAGCATGTGGGTAAGGCTTGAGAATGGGGGAATAAATTTAAATGAAAAAGTGATATTGCCCCTAGTGAACATTCTCTTTCTCTGCTTGTAGTATAACTAACTTGCAAAGGAAGTGGTGGGTGACTCATTTATTGAGTCACTGAAAATCGAATGGGCTAAAGCACTACCAATACTGACAGAAAATGTACTAGAGAATCTCTGATAGGTCCTTTGTGATTTCAGGCGGTACTGATGTCACCAAAAACTGCATCCATCTTTTCAGTACATCTTATTATTTTTTATGAATGATCCTATTCAGGGCTTTTTTTCAGCTGGAACGTGCCAGAACTCAGTTACGACACCTTTCAGGTGGGTGCCATTGCATTCTAAGAGAACAAGGGAGGCATTCTTGGTGAGTTCCAGCACCTCTTTTTAACTATAGGCGCTTCTTGATGTCATCAGCAGCACTGCCCTAGCTGGACTCCTGCTGAAGGGCCTTGTTCCAGGCAAGATCAGCTGTAGCATAGAGTGTAGGGCAGGGTGTAGAATGGTGGAAAGCCCAGAAACAATGGTTTCACCAGCAAGCTACAGGCCCATTCATTGGCTGGGAGCAGTGGTACCTCTTTGCTGCTTATTAATACAGTGGTACCTAGGTTTTCGAACGTAATCTATTCCAGAAGACCATTCGAGTTCCAAAACGTTCCAAAACCGAGGTGCAAAGGGTGGTCTGCAAATTTAATAGACAAAATTGAGAAAAATAACATATACACTCAGTGGAAGCCGTTCGACTTCCGAGGCGTGTTTGAAAACCAAAGTATTTACTTCCGGGTTTACGGCATACGGTTTTGGTTCATCAATAGAGACGTTTGAAAACCGAGGTACCATTGTATATGGTTGTAGCTCAGATGATCCCAGATTAATCCCCAGCATCAAGAGATAGGGCTCCAAGAGAACATTGTGTGGAATCCTGGAGAGCTTCCCCCCACACAACCAAGGCCTGAACTGAAATACAGAAAAGGATGGCAAACTGCATGTATGTTTCTGGAACTCCTGCCCCAAGAGAGCTAATTTATCTTCTTCTTTATTTCTATTCCACTAGCAATTGAAAACATTCCTTCTTAAATAAGATTGTAATTTTGTTGTTGCTTTACTATATTGATTCTTATGACTGGCCTTTTGTGTTCTTGCTTCTTCATCTTTCTTTCTTTCTTTGCTTTTCTTTTTTTAAAATGTATTAGGCTGAGTTTTGTGCTATCTAAAGGCTACAGAAAAGAGTAATGATAACAACAAAAGAAATATGGGTCCCTTGCAATTTGTTCCATAAACTCATACGTACACAGGGAAGACAGAAGCAAGAGATGGAAACAGAAATGGAACCACATTTGTTTATTGAGGCAGATGCCAACCAACCAATACCCAGAAATCTGCATGTAAGCCTGGTGATTTGGGACCGACAGACGATAAATGTGATAAATGGAAACCATACATTTGCAAGTGCATCAGGTTTAGCCTGACCCTTAGCTAAGCTGACATTGTGGGTTAGTTTTTCCATCAAGGCTAATTTCCAAACATGATCATACCAGCGACTTAAGAAAATTCCGAAGATATTTTCCATTCTCCAGCTACTGTCATTCTGGTTTTCTCTGCTGCTCTTTTTAGCTTTGCCTTTTAATGGTGAGATCACTACTGTTTTATGCTTGCTCTGATATTTGCAAGCCACCTTGGGCAACTCCTTTGTTGAAAGGAAAAGCAAGGTGCACATTTTTTAAAAAATAAAGAAATTATTCATGTATTAAAAAGGCAAGGATTGCCTTGTTGGATCACCCTGTGGTCCATTGAGCCCAGTCTCCATCAGCAGCCAACCAGGTGCCTCTGGGTACTCACAACCATGATAGTTTGATCCTGTTGTTTCCTTCCACCACCACATCATATTCAGGGCCACACTGAATACCAGGAACAGGGGCCATTTGACCTGCTCCATCATACAATCAGGTGCATGCCATCTCATGCCAACATTGCTACGCAAAAGGATAAATGGACACACACACACACACACAGGCAGCAATCAGAAACCAGTGTAAGGACATTTCCATCTCCCAGGACAGTCTTCATTAGTCCCACAAATGCTTCCATGGGGAAGCATAATAATAGTGAACGTACATATGTAAGAATTGTGATATATACTTCCAAGAAAAAGTATTTCAGTTCCATGTTATTCAGCTTTAAAGCTTTTTTCCTGCAAGTTCTTCCTACCTTACTTTGTATGCAGGTGGACTCACACTCATATGGACTTAATTTGATTCCATCGAGTTACGGAGTATGAATGGCTATTGTTGTTAAGAAAAATCTCATCTGCTAACTAATTTGTCTCTTATCTTCGCAGTTCGGTTAGAACAGATTACCAGATAGCACCAAAAAAAATTCTTGTCTGACCACTGAAGCAGAACTCTGCTGACTCAGGAGAAGTGCGCTTTCCCATTCCTCACAGTCTGTGTATAAATCGTATCTGCAACAGACTTCATTTGTATTTGATGTATGGAAGGAGTTCCCAATTGTTTCAGGGCACTGATGCAGAAGGCCTCTCTCTATTATGTGCTGTCAAGGGAACCTATATTAAAGTTTTAAAATAACATGCCTTGGGACTCATAAGTCAGCTCCAAATAAGCAAAATGGTCATTATCGGCAGCCTTTGGAGAATTCACACAAGCATATTATGGGGGGGGGGGGAGTTTCTGCAGCAGCCTTCTAACATCTTGCTTAATTCCGTAATTTTTAACTCTAAACTTATTTTCATTTCAGCAGTTGTATTTCATTCAGGAGGGTTAAAACTAGGGGTTTTAAAAATCTTAAATATTATTTATTCTATTTGGCATTGTTTCACTTGCTGCATTGGAACTACAAACATGTATGGCTTTGTTTCATCAAAACACTGGCAGGGCTTTAGAGGTCTGCTGTGCTGTTAATTCATTGAATTGCATTGTAAGTTCATTTTTATGAAATGAAAAATTGATCCAAGGAAGGAAGGAAGGAAGGGCTGATAGCACTCCTACACTTATTTACCTGGGAGTAAATCCTGATGAATTCAGTAGGGCTTACTTCTGAGTAGACATGCATAGAATTGCACCAGAAGCCAGCATTATTTTATAACATCTGTTTGAAAGCATGATGATATTGTGGGCTCCATCTTTCTGCAGCACTAACGCCCTAAAGTTAACAGATAACAGCAATTGACAATTCCCTCCCAACAATTGACAATTCTCATGTTATCACACCCGTTAATAATGCCATAATTATGTCAAACCATTCTGGTATGGCAAAATAGCAATTGATTTCCGTTCCCACTGCAAAAGCTACTGTAGCCTTAATCTTTAAAAGTTTGTTCTCCTCAGTCTCTAAGGAACAGGCAACTCGCCTTGCCAAACGAGATTGCATTGATGTATTTGCGACAAAATTCCTCACTCGTCGGACAGGCAGCATGTCCACGCAGCGTAAGAGATATGTACATCTCTGATGGCTGATCAGGTATGCAGGCTTTTCACAAGAAATTCAACTCCCCCAACAGTTGAATTTCCAAATGGTAATGAAGGAGTGGAGTGCTGAATTGAAGACCCCCCTGGGTGGCAGGCAGAAACTAGCTGCTAGCTATGATTCCTTGGCACCCTCTTGTTTCTCATTTCACACACCACCATGTGAGACCTGCACCACCAGCAGTGCACCCGCAGAGCATTTCCTATCAACTTGATCCCCCTCCCCTCCTTCCTTTTTCCTTTCTCCTTCTGTGATGGAACTCATGTTTGGGGGCGTCCCTGGCTTTTTTCTGGCCCACGTAGGACCAGTCTGGATAGTTGGCCTTGGTGAAGATTTGACGTTTTCATCCCCAAAAAGTTTTTGATTTGAGTTTATGCTGAAATGAGGCTGCATTTTAATGTTGTATTTTATTCTTGTTTTTAAGTTGTATTTTAATCAATTGTTTTTATACCTGGTGTTAGCCACCCTCAGCCTGATCTTGGCTGGGGAGGGCGGGGTATAAATAAAATTTATTATTATTATCAGAAGAAGAAGAAGAAGAGTGAGTGCCAGCACTACAACACAATCAGGACAAAGCACACAAGCCCACCAACATCTTGAGGAAACCCCATAATCCCAAGTTTATTTTATTTTATTATTTGGTAGATTTACAAAAAGGAAAACACACACCAATGAATACATTTTAGAAAGTGGTAAGATTAGACACGGCTGCACAAAGCATCCCCCCCCCCCAATCAAGACTCCTAGCAGTCCTCTTCCCTCCTCCTTTCTTCCTGCTCAGGGCAGCCCAGCCCTCTGTCTGACCCTCAGACCTGGTGCAGCACCCGGGGGTGGGCCTCTGCAGCCACAGTCTCCTCTTCCTCACCTGCTCTCCAGCAGCTGTTATGGGCTGCCCAAGGGAGGAGACTGGCAGTGACAATCATGGAGAGGCAATTGGATGCTCCCTCACAGCAGCTGCAGCTGCCACCACTTGGGACATGTGCCAGCTTATTCTCCTCTCTGAGCTCAGCAGCATTGGCAGGGGAAACAGGGACATTCCAGGATCAAATCAGAAGCTGGGATGGCATTCATAATTCCAAGACTGTCTCTGGAAAATTGGGATGCTTTGAGGGTAGAATAATCAAGTAGGGGGCTGAGCATGCAGCTAAGACTCCGTTGGGACTTTGCAAGCACTGTTCTGGAAGCCATGCAGTACTTGCCAGTGATGTTTTCGACAAGAGGAGCTTGATTTCTTTTTAGCAAAATACAGAAGTTAGGAGCAGACTGCAGAGCCACAAGAAAAGAGATGCAAATGTCTTCTCATTCCAGTCACTGTGCTGTTTTTGCATTCCAGCCACATGTCTGTGTTAGTGTCTCGGGTAAAACAAGTTTTGAAAAGTAGCCTTGGATTTTTAGTTGTTCCTGTTGTTAGTCTACAAGTTAGATGAGAGGCTGTCCCTGGACGCTATTGTTTCTGTGATGGTGCCTCATTTATTCTGGCCACTTAAAAAGCCCTTGGGGTTATATTATTTTTACGTTATGTTAAAAAATGAGTACAGTTGTCAGAGTTTCATAGAGTGCCATGCATGTCTTTGGCACTTCATTGTCTTGAGATGGGAAGCACGATTACTATCTCTGAGCAGCTATCTGGAAAATAAATAAAACGTGAAGGAAGGGGAAACCTGTATAAATGAGCAAGGACAGAAATGCTTGAGCCGAGGGCAAGAAAACAAATTAGACACAAGGAAAGGAAGAAGCGTTCAGGCCCATTAAGACAGTGGCCCATTAGTTCTGAAACAAAAGTAAAGAGAAGGTAGTAAATGACCTACAGAAACAAGTTGGAATATAGGAAGGTGTGTTACAAATGAGTCAGACTTCTAGCTCAGGGGTCAGCAAACTTTTTCAGCAGGGGGCTGGTCCACTGTCCCTCAGACCTTGTGGGGGGCTGGACTATATGGGGGGGTGAACGAATTCCTATGCCCCACAAATAACCCAGAGATGCATTTTAAATAAAAGGACACATTCTACTCATGTAAAAACACGCTGATTCCCGGACTGTCCGCGGGCCAGATTTAGAAGGCAATTGAGCCTGATCCAGCCCCCAGGCCTTAGTTTGCTTACCCATGGTCTAGCTCAATATTTTCAACAGTGACTGGCAATATGTCTCCAGGGCTTCAGATAGGGAGTCTTCTCCAGCCTTGCCTGGAGATGCTGAGGACTGAACCTGAGAAATTCAGCATGCAAAGCAGTTGCTCCACAGCTTAGCTGGGGCCCTTCCACTGGTAAAGATGTGACCACATACTTGCTGCCATTCCATTGGGCCCCCTTCTTAAACACCAAGCTGCTTCTGAAGCACCACCCTCCTATCAGCCCTGTTTCAAAAGCAGTCAAGTGATGGACTGGAAGAGATTATGAAGAGAAAACCCACGGAAACACTACTGCTCCCATGGTTCAAAATCACAGGGGCAGCCCTAGACATGCTGTGCAGGCTCTTCTCTTCAGAACTGCTGAGTAGTGTGATGGGGAGAGAGGGCAAGCAGTTTGACTGCTACTAATTCTCTATCTCAAAAAAAGATATCCTTTGCATAGCATGCCAGAATAAAAGTCAAGCCTTGCCTTGTCCCCAACACTTGTGTGCAGACATTTATTTTATTTTATTTTGCATGGGATTCAACCTTGGGAATTCCCCTCTTACAGTCTGAAGTGGATGTGTCCTGGGAGGGCTGTACTTCATGTTTTCTTTGCATGCGTCAACTTTTTGACTATGATAATGACATTCTTTAATGGGCCTTCTCCCCAATTTTTGACTCTTGCATAGTCTTGTCCTAAGTCTTAGCATGTGAATTGGGGGGGGGGGGACTATTCGTCTGTTATTCAAATCTAACAATGGTCAATGATGTATAACACTCCGAGACCATAATAGAGACTTTGGGGACTTTGCTTTCCAAGGCTTCTACAGTATGATGAATTGCTGCCAGGAGAACATATGGAAATGTAAACAAGAGTGCTAATAAATCACACAAAAACACCGAGCAATCAGATATTATACAGAAATCTCTAACCGGCTAGCTAGGCCTAGGGCTTATTCATAACAAATAGTGTATTACAAGCAGTGCATGAAAATGTTAAGAAAACTAGATTGAAAACAATAGGAATTCATCTTTTTCTTTTTTTAAAAAACACATACACACAAAACACCAACAAGATGCCTCTGCTCAGATCCTACGAAGGTCAGTAAAATATATCCCAAAGTGGCATTATTGTTTTCTAATTTAAAGGCAAAAAAAGGCCAACAACTACCCTAGCTGGTCACAACAATGTGTTCCCTCCCAATGAATGACAACAAGCAGGGATTCACACAATGTGTGGCAGAGGAGTGGTGCAGTACATAGATGGAAGGCCTATAGCTCAGAGGCAGAGCGAAGACCACAGGTAAAATTCCAAGCATCTTCAGGTAGGGCTGCTGAAAGAACTCTCTCTGAACCCTGGAAAGAGCTGCTGTCACTCAACGTAGACAATACTTGGATAGATGCACCAATAGCCTATCTCCATTAAGGCAGCTTCCATTACTTCTATTAAAGTGTTATTTGCTATGCCCTTCTCTTTCCTCCAACTGCTTCCTGTTCTCATATCTCTTCCTGCTTATTATCTCCTTCACCCACCCTCACCCTGGACTACAGCTGGCATCTGGGGGGGGGGGTGGACCTTCAATTATAATGTCACCTGGTGCCCATTCACACCCTTCAGATTTATTTATCCTGCCAAACCCTCCCCTTCAATCCCATCCTCTTCTCCATCAGCTTAATGGGGAGAGAGGGAAAGGTTCAGGGAGAGGGAGGGAAGAGGTGGCGGAGATATGAGGGGCAAGAGATTTCAGGACTACTTCCCTAGAAGTTTCATGGAGCCAATTGGCATGAGTATTCAGATGACAGCTCCCTGTTGCCTGTTAACCTATATAGCAAACGGGGAGAAGATGAAAGCTGCAGTCAGCCACCCCTTGAACACCAATGATCCAGCCGTCACCTGGCAGAGTCCTTTTTCTTAGCCTGATTAGGCTAACTTAGGCTCCATGAGCCCAGGGAACACTATCCCCTTCTGCCAGGGATACTCAGGGTTGTGGTCTGCAGTTCCCATCAGCCCTAGCCAGCTTGGCCAATGGCCAGGAATGATGGAAGCTGTCTTCCAACAACATGTGGAGGGCACCATGTCTGCTACCTTTGCTTTATCTGAATAAGCCTGGAGGGGGGAAATGGGGGTGGAGTATACCTTTTTGAGCTGAATTCATTATACCTGTTTGATGTTTGCATTTTCAGAAGAGGTATGGATACACTCTGACTATTATATGTGAAAACCTCTAAGTAGATGTTGAATACAAATGTTGGATACAAAAGTAGAATTGATTTCATGGGAACACATTGAAGTGTACAAGGCATGAGATCTGGTTAGCTAGACATGGGCTGAAATATGGAACCTCATTACTGCAGCATATTGTAATGTCTACTGGCTCAATTCATTTTTGTTTTGTTCTTTTAACGAGGATATATCAAGCCCCTGGAGGATAACTCTCTAAAAGCTAAGAGCCATAACAGCTAAGAATGGAACCATATGGTGGGTCTGGCTTTCTCCAGTAGTCCCTGATTGTGAGTCTCTCTTGCTGGCCAGTGTTGAAGGCAGAGCTGGTGTCGATGATGGGCTGCTTGTCAGATCCAGAAAAATTATTTTATCCTTAAGTGCATGCTATGATCTGAGCCTTTTGAATGCCCAGAAGATAGGACTCCCCAGCTGGTATGGAAGCCACAGTCTGTCAAGTATAATGAGGCTGCTTCCTCAACGGTGCTGCATAATATGTATGTATTACATATGTAAGTATTGAAACTATACCCTGACATATGGCACAATGGGCCCTGAGTGGTGCAATGCTAGCATCTCCTGTTTACACATCACACCGCAGGGACAATATCAAGGAGAGTAGGAATTGGCTTTTCTAATTGTATCTCATTAGTGAACCACTGTACTGTACCATCCTGTTAATTACAACGATAGCTTAGGAAGTAGTCTAGGGCATGCACTGTTATACATTAGTGCTGTGGATATCTAAAATCCAACAGCACCTCTCCAGTTTAATATTCCACTGCCAATTGTCAAAAACTGATAAACATGGATTGACGTGCCTTGTAGCTTCAGTGAGAGTAGGATCACAATCTAATACCCTGCACCTAAACCCATTGACTTGAAGTCTCATTGCAATTAGTGAAGCTGTTTACTGTGAGATTGATATCCTGGGGAACAGAGAGTGAATCTACCAAAATGGCAGTGAAGTGCTTACTGATTTTTAAAGGTGTGGATCTCACCTAACTCCACTTTCGTAAACATCTGTTTATTTGCATGTCGCTTTCCCACAATTATGCCCAAAGTGGCTCACAACATATCATTATTTATCTATTTGTATACTTCTCTTCATAATACATAATAAAAATAAAAACAAAAAGAAACCAATAAATCCCCCCAAGTGAGTGTTCTGGTTTTTCAGCGTTCTTTTGGAACCCGAATGTCCAACGGGGCTTCCGTGGCTTGCAATTGGCTGCAAAAGCTTCCCGTAGCCAATCAGAAGCCACGCTTTGGTTTTTGAACGTTTTGGAAGTCAAATGGACTTCCGAAATGGATTCCGTTTGACTTCCAAGGTATGACTGTATTTTTATCTTGTGAACCACCCTGAGATTTTTTGAAGGAAGGGCAGTATTTAAATTTAATAAGAATAAGAATAATGCTAAAATGTCTCCTGTTGTCATCCAAATCCTGTCACATCTAACATTTGTGAAGCCAGGATTTTGCCCCCTAGTTTACAGGCTGCCTTAAGAAAAATATATAGAAAAGCAGATGAACTAGCAACTGTATAATAATAATAATAATAATAATAATAATTTATTTATACCCTGTCCATTGGACTGGGTTTCCCCAGCCACTCTGGTCAGCTTCCAACAAAATATTAAAATACAATAGTCTGTTAAACATTAAAAGCTTCCCTAAACAGGGCTGCCTTCAGATGTCTTCTAAAAGTCTGGTAGTTGTTTTTCTCTTTGACATCTGGTGGGATGGCGTCCCACAGGGCGGATGCCACTACTGAGAAGGCCCTCTGCCTGGTTCCCTGTAACTTGGTTTCACACAGTGAGGGAACCGCCAGAAGGCCCTCAGCGCTGGACCTCAGTGTCCCAGCAGAACGATGGGGGGTCCAAGCAGCCAGATGGGAGAGTGTGTATCTATTGAGAAAGTTGTAGGAAGTCTGCAGCCTGACAATCTCCTATTCACATCTCACTTTATCAACAGTGCAAAAATGGTCCAATGTGGCTATTTTCTGACCATACCTCTATATTTCAAGTAGGAAAATGTAACAGGGGAAGCTGTCATCTCAAAAACTCATTTCAAACTCATCGTTTAAGCTGTTAACATACTTTATGACATCCCAATGAATCTCGGAGGACATGCTGCACTTCCTACAATTTGCTCCCCTCCACCCTGAATTTTCATTTGGGTCCAATTAATACAAAAACCCCAACAGTTATTGTAACGCAAACAGAAAGCAGGAGAAATGGCAGCACTAAAGCAAAATGTTTTCTAACAGGGTAGAAAAATGTGGACCAAACTAAAGCGGGCTTATTGAAGCAAAAAGCATTATTTCTCTAAAAAGACAGCTAAATGAGCTCTTCAACAAAGGGAAGATGAAAGCTATGTGAGAATGAACAGGTAAATGGAAGGCAGGGGGAAAATATGTGATATAAATATGTTGAAACACAACGTGCTAAATGGGCTTTTTCCACTGCTGTCGGTACTCTTGGAAAGAATATAATCATTCTATCCTCCAAAGCTACCATAAAAGTTTTTTCTTCCCCATTTCAATAGAGCTATCTGTTTTACCTGTCATTATTTCAGCTTTAATATACGTAAAATTATTGTTTGCCTTTTATATGTCCTTTCCTCAAGAAAATAAATATTTTCACAAGGGTTTGCAAATATCTCATTTCCCCGTGTTTGTTGTGGGCCATTAACAATCATGCCCAAGAAGGAATGGAGGAAAGGAGCATAGAAAATGTAAGAGTTGAGGATGTGCATGGACAATATTTTCTAAAGGAATTTTCCAATCTCATTCCTTCATTAAGAGGCCCTTATTTATCAGCTGCTTCACACGTTACTGAGGTTCTGAATCAACTCTGTGGGCCTTTGTCATGAAAACTATAATGATTCATTGGATGATCCATTAGATGGAATGACCTTAGTGCTACACTGAATTCCACCCTGTAATGATGGAAATGGAGGAAATGCTAAACATAGAGCAGATTATTTTTTATTATTATTATTATTATTATTATTATTATTATTATTATTATTATTATTTCCATCCCACCTTTCCAGAGTGGCAAACCAAGCAGTAAAACAATACAATTTAAAACAAAACAAACAAACAATTTTTTATTTGTATCCCACCCTCCCCAGCCAAAGCCGGACTCAGAGAGGCTAGCAACAAGTAAAAATCACACAGTCAATTCTAAAATCAAATTAATGGCATCTAGAATCAAATTAATGGCAACCATTGGGTTAGAGTTCTATGAGGATTACAGAATGAGAGGGGGGGTCAGACTGTGCCTTGGCCAAAGGCCAGGCAGAACAGCTCTGTCTTGCAGGCCCTGTGGAAAGATGTCAAGTCCCGCAGGGCCCTAGTCTCTTGTGACAGAGCATTCCACCAGATCGGGGCCATGGACGAAAAAGCACTGGCTCTGGTCGAGGCCAGCCTAACCTCCCTGTGGCCCGGGATCTCCAAGATGTTTTTATTTGAAGACCGAAAGGTCCTCCTTGGGACATACCAGGAGAGGGGGTCCCATAGGTACGAGGGTCCTAGGCCATATAGAGCTTTAAAGGTTATAAACAGCACTTTAAACCAGATCCTGTACTCCACTGGGAGCCAGTGCAGTACCGGGTGAATGTGACCCTGTAAGGAGTCTCGCCGCTGCATTCTGCACCCGCTGGAGTTTCTGTGTCAGTCTCAAGGGCATCCCCACATAGAGTGAGTTACAATAATCAAGCCAGGAGGTGACCGTCGTGTGGATCACAGTGGCTAGGTCAGGGCGAGAGAGGTAAGGAGCCAACTGCTTAGCTTGACGGAGATGAAAAAATGCTGCCTTTGTTATAGCTGCAACCCGTGCCTCCATAGAAAGGGAGGTGTCGAACATTACACCCAAACTCTTAATGGACGGCACTGGCACTAATTGCGTCCCCGCAAGAGATGGGAGTTGCCCCCCCCCCATCCCATATTATCCCAACCCAGCCAAAGGACCTTTGTCTTTGAAGGATTTAACTTCAACTGGCTCCCACGTATCCATCCAGCCGCAGCTTCCAAACATCTGATCAGTGTGTCTGGGGGCCGAGTCAGGATGGCCGTCCATCAACAGATAGAGTTGGGTGTCATCAGCATACTGATGGCAACCCAAACCAAAACTCCGGACAAGCTGGGCAAGGGGGGCGCATAAAGATGTTGAAAAGCATCGGGGAGAGTATTGCACCCTGTGGCACTCCACACAAGAAGGAGTGGTGCAACAACAGTTCCCCCCCCCAAGCGCCACCCTCTGTCCCTGACCAGAGAGAAAAGAGTGCAGCCATTGAAGGGCTGTGTCCTGGATCCCCACGTTGGTGAGGTGGTGGTCCAGAAGTTCGTGATCAACCATGCTGAAGGCTGGTGACAGGTTTAAAAGAATCAGCAGCCCTGATCCGCCTCAATCCAGCTGCCTGTGGAGATCATCAGTTAGGGTGACCAGAGCCGTCTCTGTCCCATGACCAGAGCGGAAGCCAGACTGGAATGAATCCAGAGTGACCAGAGCCGTCTCTGTCCCATGACCAGAGTGGAAGCCAGACTGGAATGAATCCAGAGCCGATGTTTCATCCAGAAATCCACCAAATTGTTCAGCAACCATCACCTTACCCAGGAACGTAAGATTCTAAACCGGACGGTAATTTGATAGATCTAAAGGATCTAATGATGTTTTCTTTAAGAGCTGGCACATCACTGCCTCCTTCAATTCCCCTGAGAATGTCCCAGTTAGTTATTTACTAATTTTCAAATAATAGTATTTTCAAATAATAAGATCTAAAACAATTTGAAAAATGAATTATTGTTATTTTTAATTAATTGATAATGTGAGAATCAGTCCTATGAAGAAGAGCTGGAAATGAATTAAGGAAAATGTTCCTTTTAGTTTAACCCAAAATAGAGCACTTCAAGATTGATTAACATAACCATTTTCAGCTCATTTTTCTATGTGAGGAAGTCAACTCAAATTGATTCCTTACATGTTCCAAAATAACACGACTCCCTGAATTATCACTTAGTACCATTTTGGAGCTTCCATGAGCACGCAACCATTCACGCATGTCATGGTAAGCCAAACTGTGACTATGCAAATGTGCCAGTTCCCGGAGAGAAGTTGGCAGCCAATTTGCTCCTTGCCAATCTTTTTTACTTGCACAACGAACTGAGCTAAGCCAAGGTTTGACTTAGCATGTCATCTGGACCAAGGCTCTCCTCAGCTCCCTGCTAACCATGAGCTGTAGCCTCAGCACAGGTTCAAATGGCACATTGTCAAACCTTGGCTTAGCCCAGGCATCCTCAACCTGCGGCCTTCCAGATGTTTTGGCCTACAACTCCCATGATCCCTAGCTAACAGGGCCAGTCGTCAGGGATGATGGGATCTGTAGTCCAAAACATCTAGAGGGCCGAAGGTTGGGGATGCCTGGCTTAGCCTCATGGGAGCAGAAAAGACAAGGGAGCCAAATAGTTGCAAGCTTCTCTCTGGTAGTCCCATTAAGTGATAGCAAAGTGAACCAACTGGCAGTTTGAAAATCACTCAAAACAGTCACATGATCAGTTCATCACATGAGCCAGCCCCAACCCACCTCAATTTGCGCTATGCTTTTTAATGCACTGTGAAGCGCACACCAGACTGGGTTAAGAAGAGCCCAGTTGCCCCACTTGAACCCTGACTAATTTCTTGAACATGCATTCCCCCATGTGGCCATAGCATGGGGTTGGGCAGGAGCCAATTTTTAACATTAAAAGGAGCATAAGGGGGAAGGGAGCAAAACTCACTACTGATCCTTCCCTCTCCTCTTTTGCACAGAAATGCAGCCATGCAGATAAATAGCATACCCTCCAACATCTTGAGTCCCAAAACAGAGATTTGCAAATTCCCATCCATGCTCCCACATGAGTCACATGACCCGCACAAGATCATGGAGTCCAAAAGTTGGGCTTTTTCGGGGCTGTGCTCACACGATGCCCTAAAACATGTGTTTGGGGGCACTCTGCAAGATTGTGGCTCTGAAAACGTTCTTTTTGGAGTGCAAGTTCTCAGCGTGAAATCTCACAAGATCACGATACCCAGAATGGTTGTCGTCCTCCTCTCACTTGAGAAAACAGGGTGTCCCATTTTTTCCAGGACACTTGCAGTGTGTGAAATAGATTTGTTTTCTTTTTTATTTCATAGAAAGACACAGTGACCAATTTGTTTTCTACACAGGAAACTGAAGGGGTGGCTAACTCAAAGTTACCACTTCTTTTAAAGTCAAATGCAATCAGATAGATAATTGATCAGCTAATTATACACACAGTATTCAATTATCCACTCCTTTACCTGAAAATTGAAAAAACACAAGAGGAGCCCTGCTGGGTCATATCAAAGCATTCCACTACGCCTCTGATCCTGGAGGTAATGTTGCTATCATGACTAGGAAGCTTATCCTGCCCTCTGCTCCTGTCTTAAAGCTGTCCAAATTGATGGCCATTATCTTGTGATAATGAATTCTAGCTATGTGCTGAGTGCAGAAATGCATCCATTTGCCTGTCCTGAATCTTCCAGCATTCAGCTTCATTGGACAATCCTGGGTTCTAGTGTCTTAAGGGGGTGGGAATTCTTTCTATTCCATTTCCCCCCACATTCTGAATAATTTTCTATACCTCTATCATCCTCCTAACCTTTTTTCTAAACTAAAAAGGCCCAAATGTTCTAACGTCTCTCTTATGTCTCTTGATAGGATTCAACATCCATTTATAATTGATTCTGCATTTCTGAAGTAGGGATTTCAATTAGGAATTTCTGTTAGGGACTCATAGTTACCGGCAATTCAAAACACAGTCATGCTCCACTTTGATTTCTAAAGTTCTTAAAAATGTTTCTGAAAAGTTAGCCTTAAAACCTTTTCTTTTCTTTTCTGAAACAGATTCAAAATAGAGAGCATGCCTGAATCCAAGTTGTGTATTTGTGAGATCATCTTGTATATTTTAGTTAGTATCCAAGTAAGCAATATGCCTCTCTGTGGAACATGCACTTTTTGAATTTTCAAAGTATTTGGTGATGCTTTCAGCTGAAACTTAATTCAAGACATACTCCGTTCCACTTCATTGGTCAGTTTAGTGCCAGTGGAAGGCAGAAGCCATGAAAATTTCCTGGAAACTCAAAAATTCAACTGCAGATTAGATGTGTGCTGATCATCAGTTTCTTGCCAACATTTAATTAATGGTGCTGTTTTCATTTTTGCATCGCTGCCATTTTCATCTACAGTGTGAATCCATATAGTTATACAGTTATATTTGTTATGGCCTATGGCCAATACAAAATAAATTCTCTCTCTCTCTCTAAAAGAACCCTCCTTTGAGCCAAATTTCCAGTTTCCCCCCTTCCTTGGCCATAGTTCTCCAGCAGTGCCCAAGGTCACGAAATGAGTCCAACACAGAGTTGGAATTCGAAAGCAGATATTTAGAATCAAGCCCAACTTTGTATGCTCTTGACCAAATTGGCTTACAAATATTTTTCTGCGCTCAAGAAATGCGTTCCCACAAATAACAGTAGGTTTTTGCACACAAAGCAGAAGTTTGTAATAGATTTACTAAAGCTAGGAGCTCACTTGGCTTAAGGTGAGAGAAGCAGAAGAAACACAGGATGCACAGAATATTATACTTCCAAGGCTAACAGTAAAAGGTAGAGGGACCCCTGACCATTAGGTCCAGTTGTGGCCGACTCTGGGGTTGCGGCACTCATCTCGCTTTATTGGCCGAGGGAGCTGGCGTACAGCTTCCGGGTCAGGAGGCCAGTACAAAGTGCTTAAACATTGGTAAATGTGAAAAGCATCAACGGTGCTATCCTTGAAACAAAACACATCCTACCTGTGGAAGCAGAGACAGCAAGGTCATCTTGGGCCATATCTTCAGCATATGGACGTATATGAGATCCCTTGGGCCTGCAAAAGTGTTGGAGTCGTAACTCTACTTCGTTTCCAGTCAGCGCTTATCCTGCTAAAATCCTGCAACTTTTTATACTACAAACATTCTGGTTTATTGCTGTCCTGCTTTTGTTACCTCTGGACAGCAATAATGTGGTGGCATCAGGGATGTATCGCAGAACGATAAATAAAGCGGAATAAATCGACCGCTAATGCACTATCACTCTGTTGAGAACATGTTGCAGAACAAAACCCACAATAAAATATCAGACTAGTGGGTTCCTTAGAATAAAAAAGGACTCATGTACTAAATTTTGTGCCAGCATGAACTTGAGAAATTCATGCTACAGAAAAAGAATTTAAGACATTAGTTAATACTTAAGTGAGTTGGGATAAATATACACATCCACACACTGATAACTTTACCTTTTATTCAAGTATTGAGCAGCGGAACATTCTCAGCTACTTTGATCCAGCCAGATTATGGACTCATGATCATTATATTGAGGCATATTCTGGGAAAGGGATGAGAACACACTTTCCTAATAGGAAGCTATCTAAACACCTTGGGTTCCTTAGCCTAATAGTTAATTGAACCCCAGAGTCATTCCAGTTGGTTTTCCCCATGAACTTAAGCATCACGCTACGTATACTCACTTTTCCTGTTTTCTGTGGGGAGGACTTTCAGGGTCACACCAAGATTTTATCTAATGTCTACAGTTATTTTATTCTGGCTTTATATCACCTTTAAAGAGATGGGCGGTGGCGGCGGTGCATAGAGGTATGCTGCTCTCTGATGTTCATTTGAGAAATGGTTAGTTCAGACATGCAACGTTTGTGTGATTTCCTTTAGGGTATCTGCTACCACCACTCAAAAAGCAACATATGTGAGAGGGTGAGACCAACAGGATGCAATAGCTGTTTGACAGCTCCTTCTATCGATTATATGTTGGTAGCTCTTAGGTTTATTGCGAAAAGGTCATCAGAATCTCAGACTCTGCTGTTTACAAACAATCTGTCCATAACAACGATCTCTATTTGCAATGCATTTACGGCTTTTCTCTATTGTACTTCACATCTTTGCAAAGCTCCTAAGTATCATGTTACAGATTACTAAAAGGAGCCGTCAAATAGTATTGCAAAGCACAACAAACACTCATTTCATGTCTATTTCTTTATTCAAATACGTTTCTGTTCTACTATATTCTTGGCCAAGTATGCTCTAATACATAAGGGGATGTGGGTGACACTGTGGTCTAAATGGCTGAGCCTCTTGGGCTTGCTGATTGGAAGGTCAGCGGTTCGAATCCCCGTGATGGAGTGAGCTCCTGTTGCTCAGTCCCAGCTTCTGCCAACCTAGCAGTTTGAAATGATACCAGTGTGAGTAGACCAATAGGTACCACTGTTCAGGAAGGTAAACTGTGTTTCCATGTGCTCTGGCTTCCGTCACGATGTTCCGTTGTGCCAGAAGCGGTTTAGTCATGATGGCCAAATGATCTGGAAAGATGGCCACATGAACTGAGCACCACACCCCATAGTCGTCCTTGACTGGATTTAACTGTCCAGGGGTCCTTTACCTTTACCTTATTCTAATACAACAAGCAAAATTCTACCAGATCCCCCCAAAATGATGCAAATCCAAAGAATCCCCTCTCCAAAATACAGTGGAAACTCGGGTTATGTACCATCCTCCTTACAAACGCTTTGGGTAATGAGCGCCACTAACCCGGAAGTAGTTCTCCTGGCAGCGAACTTTGCCCCGAGATGCGAGCAAAAGTCGCACGCCAGCAGCGCGGCAGCAATGGGAGACCCCATTAGCAAAAGCGCGCCTCAGGTTAAGAACGGTTTCGGGATAAGAATGTACCTCTGGAACAAATTAAGTTTGTAACCGGAGGTACCACTGTACTGCTTCATACCAGCCAGTCAGAAATATTGCAGACGCTCCTTCAAATCTTCTCGATTATGAAATCCTCCTTGTGGGCCCACAACCCCTCCCTTCCTGCCCCCTCCTGCTGTACCTCCACAACTCACATGCCTGTGCTTGGCCTCCTGCGATAAAGGCTTCATAGTAGCATTGTTATAGTCAGTAGGAAAGCCCTCTGGTGTTTCTGGAGGAAGCTCCAGCTTTGGCATGTTTCCAGAAAGAGTATTTTCCACAATCTGGGACAAAGCCCTGAAAGTATCTTTGCACCCATGATACAGTGATACAGTAGATTCAAGGTGATAATGCTCTCAGCTGATACAACATAATTCATGTGATTCAGCTAGGCATGCAAGGTGTTTTAAAAACTCATCAGCCTAAAAAGTCTAGTGAGAAGAGCCACATTTGCACAATAGCATGGACTGAGAAGAGCTTTAAACCTTTGTCCCAGCTGCCACCACAATCAGGCTCGGAACCATGCTTGCTATTTGCAATGGGAGGAGAACTCTGATTGATGCCAGTTCTGAGTGAGAACTTGGTGGGGTCAAAGGCTTAGTGCCCCCCATGCTGCAGTCTCAATCCAGCTCAGTTTCCCCTTCCATCCCCTCGCTATTGAATATACCTTGCTCACCTGGCCAAGCCAGATAATCACAACAGAAAATTCACATTTTTAAACTGCCTATGTTGAAGTTCAGGGCTGACAAGAAAACGCATGTTTATAACACTTACCACCACAACTCCAGATCATCAAGAACTGGGTTCTCTGAAGGTGGAGACACCATTTTGCTGCTCAAAACAAAGCCCTAGATGCCCACCTGTCCCTTGCTGCAGCATTGAACACCCGTTCCTCCTTTCGTGAGTAGAGCACTTTTTTTCAGACCAAGAACCACCTTCTTTCATGGGCAACTTTGTGAGGGTTGCATGTCAGTGGCACGTGACACCAGCGGAAAAGGTGGGTGGAGTAACAGCCATAACACTACTGTTTCTACAGTAGGATACATTCCACCCAGGCAAAAGTCATCGTTTCCTAGATTCACACACATCTCTCCATCGGAGTATGGAAGAGGAATGATCACAGTCCAAGGACACTTGCCAGCCCCTCATAGACAGTTAAGGAGAGCATGGAGCAAGGGTGTGGACAAGAAAAGGGTGAGGACAAGAAAAGGGTGTGTGGCAATGGAAAGGTGTTGTCTAGGGGAGTCCTGACAGCCAAACAGAGAGGCTGAGAGGACCACTTTTGGTCCCAGCCATGAGGCTCCTCATCCTTGCCTTCCTCATCTTCCCCTGCCCATCCTAGTGGTGTTACCTGAAGCAGGTTGACCTGGTTGGGGTTGAGGAGGCAAGATCACATTTCTTCTCTATTCCAAATGCTGATTCTGATCTTGGAATTAGGGAGAGTTTTCCTTACCCTTTTCTATGGAACTCAAATAAAACTCTGTTTGGAGGAGCAAAGAGGATGGAGTAGATTTGGAAAACTTGCCTTTTAGAGGACTCTTTCACTGACACTAAAGAGCCACCTAGTGTGCTGGAACTGGTAAATCTCTAATCCAAAATAAATGCTTACCTCTAATGTGGACCTAGCACTTAATAATCTATTTGTGTAAGAGATTTGCTTGCTTAATGAGTGAGAGTGGAAATTAGGTTTGACTACTGGAAGCAGGCAAATCTGTCATCTTTCTTCCCTTTCTAATTGCCGGGATTATTTCCCCCTGATGAGCCTATAAATAAATATAGCCCGTATTAGATTGGATTTGAAATTTCTGACCTTAGATGATTCAGATAAGCTCTTACTACCACACAAAATAAACATGTGTTTTTATTTTGTTTAGCCAAATTTATATACAGATTGAAGGCAAGAAAACCTATAAGCAGTCTGAAGACATGCAAAAGGGGTGGGTATCTGTCTCGTGCCATTCAAATGTTGAAGTAAGTGAGCTTTCCTTCATATAGTCAGGCAGCAGCAGAAGTTGCAGTTCCCTAAGCCAAGCACGATCCCTTGGCCATGGACAATGGTATGCCACATACTCCTATTTGTGCACAGAAGATGCATGCAGTTTGCCTGGTGGGTTTCAAATGTGGGGAAGGTTCTCAAACCAGGGTCTCCAGCAATATGTTTGAGTAGAGCAAGTAGAGGGCAACATTGAGAGGGAAATGGCAATTTTAAACAATGGCAAAGGCTTTAGTAGCGCGAACAGAGGAACACCGAGGAGGAAAGTGAGCAGTTTAAAACAAAATTTTCAGAGCAGCATGGGAGCTAGAAAGCAAGGACACTGAGAACAGAAAGAAGTGGGAGATGTTTGAATAGATTGGGAAAGGAAGGTTGCTGTTGTTGTTGTTTTAAAGATAGGTTTTAACAAGGAGAAATAGCAATAATGTGTACAACACAGAAACTACAGTAACACCAAAAAGCTTACACAACAGCAAGAAGGAGAGAGGCTCTGTTGTGTAAGCTTTTTGGTGTTGACTTCTGTTTTGTACCCATTACTGCTATTTCTCCTTGTTAAAACCTATACAGTGGTACCTCTAGATACGAACAGGATCCATTCCGGAGCCCCATTCGCATTTAGAAGCAAACATAACTAGCGACGGCACGTCTACACGCACACACACGTCGCTTTTCGCCGCTTCTGCGCATGCACATGGCGTCATTTTGAGCGTCTGCGCATGCGCAAGCAGCGAAACCCAGAAGTAGCGTGCTCCATTACTTCCAGGTTGCCACAGAGTGCAACTCGAACGTGCTCAACTCAAAGCGTATGCAACCCGAGGTATGAGTGTATTAAAAACCAACAACACAAAAACACCCAAGCAACCTTCCTTTCCCAATCTATTCAAACCTCTCCCACTTCTTTCTGTTCTCAGTGTCCTTCTCTTCTAGCTCCCATGCCTGGCCACCGCTGCTGTGCAACTTGCCTTCATGCAATCCATTATTGTGATGCAGCATTACAAATCCTCCAGTGTAGGCTGTGTGATGACATCCTTATTACATATCTATATATGTAGAGATCTGTCCATAGACTGCAAATACGCACATAAGTACCTTCTTCCGTTATTACTACAGCTATCTGAGGAAGTGTGTCATCCTATTGCCATTTGATGGCATATTACCTACTGTACTTTGGATTTTTTTCCCACCACAGTGAGAGGTTGACTTCTAGAGCAAAAGTAGATTTCTATTCCCTCACCTCCCAACCCATCCACCCACTTCCTCCTCTCCTGTCAGCTATCAAAAATCAATAATAGAGCAGTCTAAGACATGAATAACATATTCCTTTTATGCAATGATATTACAATAGACTGCTCCTTTCAACCTTTTCCTTTGCTAAGATGGAGCCCATTTATGTTACTGAGGGATGGAGGCCTTAATTATGATCTTGTCTTTCCCATTGTCTGAGGCAAATGACTAAGTGGCTTATTAAGGCAATTAAATTTGACTCTGCTCTAACTAATCTCTTGCCAAGCACAATATCCTATTAGGCATCCCAAAAAAAGGGAGGGGGAGAAGGTTATCTTTGAAACCTTACAATAATGGCTGAGAAGCTTGGTAATTAATTATCATTGATCAGTCAGTTCTACTTGAAGCCCGTCACCTCCTACTACCATTCCCTTCTTTACCCATGTGAGGGGGAACAGTTAAATCCAGCAACAGTGACTGTACGACATAGATGAGGGCAATTAAAAGCACCTTCTAAGGGAAAGTGCTTTCCTCAAACTGCTTTGCACAGCCTGTATAAACATTGTAAGCAACAGCTATCTAAGCCAGGCTCCTTCTCTGCTCTGTTCACCCTACTCCCTGCCACCTTACCAAGCAATTACTCTGGTTTTAAGCAGCAGGATACACTTTAATGGCATTGGAAGCATTTGTTGTTTATAAGGGCCTAGATAATTCTGAGCTAGAGTTGGGTAGCAACACAGTATCCTCCATATGACGCTGGACTACAACTCCCATCAGCCCCAGCCAGCATTGCCAATGGTCAGGGAATGATGAGTGTTGTAGTTCAATATCATCAGGAAGTGAGGGGTGAGCTCATTAAACATGTGGAATTAATTTATATTGTATATTGAGGTGCCCAGTATGTTAGGTTCCAGACACAGGCTCATCTTGACTAGCACCGAGTAAACAGGTTTACAGAGTAAACAAGATTTTGACAACCCTCTGGGTCAGGCTTCCTCAACCTCAGCCCTCCAGATGTTTTTGGCCTACAACTCCCATGATCCCTAGCTAGCAGGACCAGTGGTCAGAGACAATGGGAATTGTAGTCTCAAAACATCTGGAGGGCCGAGGTTGAGGAAGCTTGCTCTGCGTGCTCAGGGGGAATACAGTGAGAAGTGGCTCCCTGCCAGTGGTGTCTGTAGTCACCATCCACATATTCATACATACAGCATGCCACCAGCAGTCCACGTAAAGAGACCCTTTAGGAAACACTCTGCATGCTGTCAAAGTCTGCAGTATTGGAAACCAGGGCAATTGGTGCAAGACTCATATAATATGCTTAGCAAAACATCAAGCAGTCCTGCTCTGGTTGTTAGCTTCCCAAAGACATTCCGTTGGCACCGTTGGTGGCAAACGGACAGTGTAGATCAACACTTCTCATCCTTTTTCAAACCCTCCAAGTGTCCCTATTTTCCAGGGACCGTCCCTGATTTAGAGAAGCTGTCCCACTTTCTGATTTGATCCCAGGAAGTCCCACTTTTCCTATTTTCATTGGAGAAATGTTGGTGGGTATGGAGTTATCCAACCCCCAAGCCAACTGAAGGCATTCCTGTATAGGGAAGCTTTTTAAAATGTTCAATGATTTATTGTGTTTTTATATGTGTTGGAAGCTGCCCAGAGTGACTGGGGCAACCCAGTAAGATGTGCGAGGTATAAATAGTAAAATTATCATCATGGAATGAGACATCTCTATTTTCATCGAATAAATATTGGAGGGTATGCTTCTGCCTTCCAGAGGCTTATGAAAAGTTGCAATAGGACGAGGAGGAGGAGTTTGGATTTGATATCCTGCTTTATCACTCCCCTTCAGGAGTCTCAAAGCGGCTAACATTCTCCTTTCCCTTCCTCCCCCACAACAAACACTCTGTGAGGTGAGTGGGGCTGAGAGACTTCAGAGAAGTGTGACTGGCCCAAGGTCACCCAGCAGCTGCATGTGGAGGAGCGGAGATGCAAACCCTGTTCACCAGATTATGAGACTACTGCTCTTAACCACTACACCACACTTTATGGCAATGGAAGAGCAAACAAAGTGAAACTGCCAAGGGGACTTCCTTTCTTTCAAAATTTTAAAAGGAGAGAGGAAATGACATGTAAAAATGAAAAAGGGGAGAACTTTCAATAAGGTTGACTTCTCTTTCTATAATATAAGAGGCTAAAACCAAGCTGCACATGCAATGAAGTAGTCGTCTCCACTGCCAACATTTCTAGTTGGGATCATATTGTTGTTCAACATTTTCCCTTCCAATGCCTCTGCTGAAGTACTTGACATGTTGGAGTTATGTCAGCGAGACAGAAGTGCCCTGTTAGCTGTGCTTAAGCATCCATCTGCTTCACAGATTGCTTGCTTAAACAGTAAATGGTAACTCTGTATTTGTTCATTTTATTGGTGCAAAAGTGAAAGCTGAGTAGGAAAGGGATAATCTGATTTCCAGCCAAGCTTCAAGTGCAGCAAGCCTGTGCCCTTGTCTTAATTTGTATTTTTATTTCAAGCTGGCAATAACAATCCTGTGGACAGACTGCTGATGTTTCAGATTCCCGGCCCCTTTCATAGAGGAGAGCAATGATGTGACAGTAATAAGAATCCCAGCTTCTTTCCTTGGATGCCACTGACGGTAGAGCGAGGAGGAAAACTGTACTGTAGACTTTGACAGCATGAAAAATGTTTCCTAAAAGGTCTCTCTGGCAATCAAGCATGTTTGACAAATCTTGACTGCTTAAATATAGAGCCTGGAATAGCCATTTGATTTCCGATGCTAACAAGTGTTTAATGAAGTATGAACGGAAATGTTAATCCATTTTCCTTGCAGATTATTAGGGACTGCTTTCCACTTCAAGAATTAGTAATAGTTAGAATCCATCATTAATGGTGTCCTCTTATTCATCTAAGAATGCAACAGACGGCTATTAATACACTAAGTCCGCTCACCTATTTGGGTGGGTGGCGTTGTGGCCAGGCATCGGGGGCCCTGCAGTGATCCGGCAGGGAGCAGAGATTGACACCCCCCTCATCATTGTCCAGGCCATGTCACTGGCATTGGGCAGAGCCCAGCCCAGGGGTGGCCCTGCTGTTCAATCAGCACTGATGGGAGGTGTGGCTGTGGAAATCTTAAACCACAGCGCAGCCCGGGAACCTTCCTCTCACACCCTTTTCCCACTTGGCATCAGCCATTTGGTTTTCGCCTACCTTGTAGCAATCGTCACAACTTTATGAGGTTGGGCATTGGGTAAGCCTTTGTTTGGATGGAGGGGAAGTTGTAGCCTCTGCCTGTCCCTCCTCATTAAAGGGATCCTGTTGAAGAGATATGGGGTTGTGGGCTAGGGCCATGCCAAAACCACAACGGTGACCACTCAGGGTGCCCCTATTTGATGTAAGTCATAGGGCTCACCCTATTGGTGGACCTTTAGATGGACTCCCCGCAGATGGGCATGAGTTGAGATGTAGCCTGGCTTCACCCAATGCCTAAGCTCAACTGCTCACATGTGTAACCAATGAAATTATGGCCTATTTGAACCCATAAACCAAAATACCCGGGTCCGTGTCTTTATTATCCACTAGAATTTGAATTATGGTACTGGAGGAGCACTTAAGAGTCCCATGGACTGCAAGAAGATCAAACGTATCCATTCTTAAGGAAATCAGCCCTGAGTGCTCACTGGAAGGACAGATCGTGAAGCTGAGGCTCCAATACTTTGGCCACCTCATGAGAAGAGAAGACTCCCTGGAAAAGACCCTGATGTTGGGAAAGATGGAGGGCACAAGGAGAAGGGGACGACAGAGGACGAGATGGTTGGACAGTGTTCTCGAAGCTACAAACATGAGTCTGACCAAACGGTGGGAGGCAGTGGAAGACAGGAGTGCCTGGTGTGCTCTGGTCCATGGGGTCAAGAAGAGTCGGACACGACTAAACGACTAAACAAACAACCCTTGACCGTTAGGTCCAGTTGCAAACAACTCTGGGGTTGTGGCGCTCATCTCACTCTATAAGTCGAGGGAGCCAGCATTTGTCTGCAGACAGTTTCCGGGTCATGTGGCCAGCATGACTACGCCACTTCTGGTGAACCAGAGCAGCACATGGAAACACAGTTTACCTTCCCGCTGGAGCGGTACCTATTTATCTACTTGCACTCTGATGTGCTTTCAAACTGCCAGGTGGGCAGGAGCAGGGGCCGAGCAACGGGAGCTCACCCTGTCGCAGGGATTTGAACCGCCGACCTTCTGATCGGCAGGCCCTAGGCTCTGTGGTTTAGACCACAGTGCCACCCACGTAGGATTTAAAAAATCTCTAGGTGTGCTTCACTTATGGAAAAGAGTCAGAGATTTGACTGAAGGTGAACTGAAACCTGTTCCTGTACAACAAGCCATTTACAACAATGGACTACCAAAGAAAAAGAAATGGAAACAAAAGACAAGTGAATTTCCTCTTCAGTGACTGGCTATCTATCATGTCTCAATTCATGACAAAGGCTCCTCATCTGTGTGACTGATCATATTTCATTAATCGACTGCAACTTTTTGAAATGTGTTCTCAAAAACCACTTGGCATGTGTTAGCAAAAAACGTGCCCCCATTCTAGTAGTTTCTCATGGGGACAGAATTTCTAATACAGCTTTCCTGCCTGTTAAAGCTTCCCTGGAGGAGACCCACACGGCTTTTCAGGTAGAAAGGTATCCACTCAGCTGAAATTCATATGAAAGCATGTGTGCAGAGGAGCTGGCTGTGTGTGTACATAAAAGGGTTCTGGAATGAGGCCTGGACATATGCAATTCTGCTTTCAGTGCAAGATTTGTGTAGAATGCAACCACCAGTCTAACCCACAACTTCCAAAGACACTGTGCTTAGAGGCACTGAGTAATACAGATAAGAAAGACAAGATTTCCCAGGATTGAAAACATTTGCCCATCTTAGAATGGGGAAAATAAACAAGATTTTCATGTCCTTGTGGTAAAAGAAAATCCCTAATTTAGATATTCATTTAGCTTTACCATACCATACACACACACACACCATTTAACTGTATAAGCAGTTGAGGAATATTCTGGAATATTTCTACTCCCTTTGCTGATCTTATACCAAAGATGATTAATGCCCTATTTTTATTCAAGCCTATTAGCCATGGATATTAATTTCTGCAATTAGATTCAAAATAGTGGGGTATTTTGAGGAAAGTAATTAGAAGTGCAAACTGCATTAATTTTTTTGGAACTGGTTAGAATGATCTTATCCAGTCTCACAGCTGACATTATGACTTTCTCATGACCATGACAGATAGGAAGTATGGTTCTCTAATGGCACTGTAATGATTCATTATTTTAAAAGGTAACCAGACAGCCTGATTTTCAGTCACGTTAAATGCATTTAAAGGAAATCCCATAGAGAGAACACCTACAAGCCTATCCGAGTAACAAAGATTTTTAATGAATGGTAGGTATGTTTTCAAGACAAATTATGCACCACATTGTGGAGACAATCTATTGGCATATATACCAATTATAAAGCAGAGGAACTAGGCGAAAGTAGAATGCAAAAGACCTTTGGAAAGCGATGGTCTGTCCTTAGGCACCTAAGAATTCTAACTGTAACATTTGCTCCTGCGAATCTCTAGAAATGATTTACAATGGAAGCTGAGTTCATAGGAAGGAGAGAAATCATTTTACTTTTTAACAATGCATAACTGTTACATGAGAGAAAAAATATTACTGCAATCTTGGGTGCTTCCTATGAAGCACTTAAGGAATTAACACTTTGGTTCCTATCTTTATCTATTAGCCTAGTTGCTTGGCATACTTCTTTCAAGGAGCTGCATCTAAGAGGAAGTTTAGCACAGTGACACCCATCAAAACCCATATTTACAGACTGATTAGTTCAGTTAGCATTTGGGCCAATATTGATTATAATTGGGCTGATATCGATTATAATGTTAGGGGGTCACACTATGTTAAATGTTCCATCTTCAGAAGCATTTCAGCCTGATAGATGGGAACAAACCCCCCCCCCCTCTGTTTGCTGTTCTCGGGGCTCTCTCAACTGCCCCCCCCAGCCAATTTGGGGGGCCGTTTGCAGGAGAAGGAAGCCAGTCACACAAGAAGAAGCCCTCACACAGGGTTACTGCTGCTGGTGGGGTTCATTAGGTGAATCCCACCCATTATATACAAACATCAATCTGTGTCTTATCTGAAGGAATTCCTGCTACCCAGGGTGGGGCATTAACACATTCTGGCCCATTTTCTTTAATTTTTACATAAAGGATATTATCAAAGAATTCAGTCAAGCCCCCTCCAGCTGCGGTTCCATCAGGCAGGCTGGTCAATTCCTGACAATATATATTCTTTTCCATTGAATATCCTGTGGAGTCAGACCAGATGTCCCAAATAAAGCATTTAAGAAGAGAATATGGGAGAAGGGCCCTTCAAGCTACTCTGTTGTTGGTGATAATTCTGTAATGCTATGATTAAATTTAATCAGGGGTTTGAAATATTGCACCTTTTGAGTATCCCTAAATTTTCTTGAAGAAATTATTTACTTAGGGTGCAGAAAGATGCCATCAGCTATTCTGGATGGGTGTTGTCATAACATCCTTTTAAACTCTGCTAATGTGTTTGCAGAAAAGATGTACTAACTAGAATACATCTGTCATTATATATACTATCACCCTACTCCCCCCCCCCCTTTCTTTTCTCTTATTTTTAAGGGGGTATTTTCAAGGTTGGTTACTGATCAGTGAAGTCCATTGGTGTAATGTTCATAAACTAGATTGCATCCTGACAGATAGTGATAAAGTGATTACACAGGAAGTAGCCAATTTTGCTATAGCATCAGCTAAATGTCACAAAAGTTTTTATTATGCCCCTGTTACAGATTGTAAATTGGATTTTGATGTCTTCTTGCTGCAGTTTCTCATTATCCATTATTTTAACATTGGTCTCACATTTAAATTGATCACAACACTTTGTATTTTGAATTTCATTGTGGCCTGTGGCTAAAACACACAAAAGCAACTGATGTGGCAGGGTTTAAAAATAAATGCAACCCTTGGTGTCTCAAGCCATTTAAAACATTACAAAGGGCAAAGGGGGTCTTCTGCTTCTTTGGAATTAGACAGCAGTGCCACATCTTATATTGCCTAGTTCTACAGTGCCTGTCATTACCAAATGCAAGATTAAGAACCTGTAAGGGTCACTTATGTGCTGATCCATACTCTGTGGTGTGGACTGGAATGAAATGCTGCACCACCACAAAATATGGAGGTCTACAGGGTTGTTGTTTTTTAATGGAATCTCATATCAAGTTTACCTTATTAAATTTCAATTAGTAGTAATACGTTCCAAAATATAAATCAGAATCATAAAATTTCAGCCTTTTTTCACATTACCTCTGTGAATTTAAACATGCTTTTCTTTTTCTTAAGTGTCAGGTGTAAAAAGAAGCTGCAGAACTGGAACTTATTAATAAATTTTACAGGATTTGTCATGGTCTAAATAAAGGTCATGAGGCTTGGCTCATGCTATAAAAAGAAGCTGTACTCCTATAAGAGAAATTGTTTTTTGTACCTTTCATGACCCAGGGACCTTGCAATGTGCAATGGAGAACTTAGATGAGAATGTGGCTCAGACTACGTCCTTGGTGGGGAAGAGCCATCAGGGCCCTTTCGGCTGTAAGGCACAGCCCTGCCATCATCCTTGGACTTAGAAGGTGGGCCCCTGCAGTACCTTCATCTCTCCAGCCTCACAAAAGTGAACATAAGGCTCGGTCCCTTCAACCACCCAGCCAAGGAAGCAGAGCCCAGCATACTTCAGGCTGGGCAGGCTACATATGGTCTCAGCTGGTTCTAGGTACCTGCAGAGAAAACTTCTCTTGACCTTACCAAGGAGTCTTGGAACTGTCCAAGGTGCTGTAGGCTTATCCACGCTTCCACTTGTGCCATACCTAGAAAGTATGGGGTCTGAGCAGTTTTCCTTTGTTTTCTAGACATGTGTCCAAGCTGTTTTCCCTTTGCCCTGCTCCATTCCAAGGGAAAACCTGCTCTTCAGCAACAGATCAGAACAAATGGCAATCTGGTGAAAACCTGAGATGCTGTTTGCTCCAATCGAGTGCTAAAGAGCAGTTTTCCCTGGGGGAAAGCAGAAGGACAAGAGGAAGTGTGAATAAGCCTTCACACTATCTGCTTTCCCTACAAGCCTCAAGTGCCCAGAGAACTGGCCAGTAGACAGGGTCATGTGGTGAAGCTAAGTGATGGGAGATGCAGGACGCTCAGAAGGAAGTCCTTCTTCACACAGTCCATAGTTAAAGTATAAAGTTGCCACTCAGAATGTGATGATAGCTACTAACCTTAAAATGGAATGGCTTTTAAAACAAGGTAGAAAATTTCATGGAGGATAAGGGTATTGATGCATGGTGGCTACATGCTAAGTCCAAGATATCACTGAGGAATAAGAGCAAGGAAGGCTATTGCCTTTGTGTCCTCCTTGTGGGCTTCCCTTTAGTATCTGGTTGACCAATGCAGAAACAGGTTACTGGACTAGATAGGCTTTTAGTCTGACCCTACAGCACTTTTCATACTAGTATGGTCCTGTAGACACAGACCCAGTACAGAGATCATGGACTTGGTCCAGCAGACCAAGAACAAGCTGTGTGCCCATATAGTCCCTCATCACTCCTGCTGACCTTACATGTTCAGTTTCAATAAAGATGTCATGGTTTCTTATAGCTTTCTGAGACATCTAAACCAGGAAATTGGGGGTTAAGGAAACGAGGATATGAAACTAGGACATAGGGAAGGTGGGTGAAAGACATTCCCTATCAGGGGTTGAATGGACTACATATAAGGATGCACAGGAGCAGACAGTCTTCAAGGTATTCAGCTTCACAGCTTTAATGTGCTCCAAAGAGCCAGTTTCACCTTGAAATCTGGTGGCAGCACTTGACTCGGACCATTTTAAAGCTTTGACCTGCGTGTGAGGACTCTTCAGGGTACTCTTTGCTGAGTGAGTTCGCTTTCGCTCAGCAAATCCACTCCATTGCCAACCAAGTTGTTGAACCATTGTGATTGTTTTCCATTTGACACAGAGAAAACTTAGGTATCCTGATTAATTTTCATGATATGTAAAGAGCACCTAAAGGCACAATGGAGCTCAAAGATTAATTCATGCCATTTGTGAGGTTTGCCAAGGACTGGAAGTTCTTATATCTAGCATCCAGTTGTGGAGTCATCTAGAGGCAGGCCTGTGAAACATGCCACTTGCCGATAAGAGAAGCTCTCAATTCCCATTAGCCAGTTACCAAAGGAACCATAAACAAAATTAGCTGCTTACAAGTTTTGTTTAAATATTCATAAATGTCCAATTGTTAAATGGAGTACTCATTGTTATGTAATAAGCTTCAGTGCTTGCTTTGCTCTAGATGTACTGAGCTCATTTCTTCAAAAGAAAAATAAGAAGGATCAATTTGAGAACCTGAATTTGCAACAACTCCATAAGGTTCCTTTCTTAGGGGAAAATTGATAGACAGCATCTGTACCTCTTGGCTTCAATTCCTATATTACTGGAAGGAGATGATGGGCTAGTGTTTTAGACGAAACTTAGAGGAAAGTATAACTTCTAATAGAGTTGGAATCTTTCAAAATCCCAGATTAAAGGAATTGCAAGAAGCAAACAGGTTTAGAATCCCAATTAAGAGAGAACCTGATTCGCATTAATTATGGTAAAGCCTGGTTTCTTTTTTTATCCCAATCAAAACCTTTCCTGGGGCTTATTATTCAAGCAGAACTCAACAGGCTTAAGATCTGTGTAGTCCAGCATGTAGCAACTGAGGAGCAACCAAAGGCCTTTCCAAATGTGTAGCCTTTCCTTTTTCTCTTTTTTATGATTGTTTTATTGGTTGCTATAACAGAAATAATCAATAGATGTTAAAGACAAGATAAAAATAAGCAATCATTCATTCCTTAACTGATACTTGTTTCGTACATAATTTTGTAATTAAATTTAACATGACCGCCTTTCTTCCCATTGTGTTCCCAGATTGTATTCCTTGAGTACACACTTAACTTTATTTAACTTACTTTGAATTTTGTAAAATTATCCTATTTACACACAGAAGTTCAATTGAAACCTGCCAACAGATTGATATTTTGACAATGTTCTTTTACATAAATTCTATATATGTCCCACTCTCTGATACATTTTCATCTGTAACGTCTTGCAACCTTGCTGATAGTCTTGCCACTTCAGCGTACTCTCTTAATTTATTTTGCCAGTCTGATTTGGATGGGGTGTCCTCTCCCTTCCAACCTTTTGGGATTAAAATTCTAGATAGCAACTGTAGCCTACATAAAGACTCTCCTGAACTTTTTTGGAATTTCCTTATCCATAATTCCTAGCAGGGAGGCTTCAGGCTTTTTAGGGAAAGAGCATTTAAACATTTTCTTAAGCTCATTATAAATCATTTCCCAAAACTGTCTGATCTTTTTACAGTTCCACCACACATGGATCCATGTGCCTTCAGCCTCCTTGCACCAAATGTGCAGTCTTTTCTGTTATGGCCTACCTTTCTTCCACTGTATTTAAACAAACATACATAGTGACCAGAGAGAGAGGGCCTTCTCAGCTGTGACTCAAATATGGAAGACCTTCCCAAGAGAAGCTCTTCTGGCAGCAACTCTGATGTTCTTTTGGTGCCAGCCTTCTAATTTGCCAAGGTATCATGGAAGGTTTATAGCTGGTTTGGGTGCTGTTGTATTGCTTTATATTTTATAAGGTGAGGGGGCTCCGTGGTTTCTGTTCTCAGTGGTTTGGGGTTTTTTAAACATGTTTTTATTCTATTATTTTAACTTGTACCCTACCACCAAATGTAGGGAGAGAATTAAAACACCCCATTCAGAGCAGACAAACAAGGCAGTTGCACAGATATCTCCCAGCATAACAGGCAAAAGCAGTGAAAACACTATCAAAAGTTTCACCACTTTCCGGGTTCCTAAACTTATTTCTCTCCTGACGTTAGAGAGTTGAGAAAAATCTAACTTTTGGCAAATCAGAGTTCAGAGAAGCACATGAAGCACATACTTTATGCTTCATCAGATATAAGCAACTTGTTTTCATGCCAAGGTGGTGCAAAGCACTTGGCTCTAAGGACGTCTATCACCTGCATAAACAAGGCAGTCAAGAGCACCAGGAATGCATTTATTTCTTCAATCAATGAAGCCCTCCAAAATACATATCTTCTGGGAACACGTAAAAAGTATTATGCTAATGGGTTCTGAGCTTCCTTTGGTTTTTCATTCGTGAGGACTTCACTGCATAATTCTGTGTGTTCCTTCATCAGCTTCTCCATGTCAAGTCCTTTTGAAAAGTTTTCATCCATCATTTCAACACTTTTTGCTCTTACTAAATATTATCCTGCGCCAGAGAAAAGTGTTTTTCAGACTTTTTTTTTCTTCTGTTTATAGACTCTATCCAGCATACCAAAAAGAAAGGGCTTTGCTGTGCTCCCCCACTTCAGCCCTGTCAATTAAGGTGGAAATTTGGGGTTTATGCCAATTGATTCCTATTTATTTTAATAGGGATCACTTTGCATAGTGCAGCCTTCACAAAGGCAGAAATGAATTCTTTAGACAATTGCATTCCTTGGGTAGGCATGTTTAATGAGATGCAGTTTTAAAACTGTAATCTTTGGAGATCAACTATAGGCGTAGACTTAAGACTAGAGTAACCATCTCTCTTTCCCAAGTGTTTGCTTAAGGGAATTCACGGTGGATTGGTAGGTAAGACAAATTTCTTGTTTTCCTAAGTTTATAATAAAGAGCTTATGCATTCAGACCTAAGTAAAGCTGAAATAAGCTCTCCATTTCTTGCTCTTTTCCCATTCTTCAAAGACCTCAAGTCTGAGCAACCCAGACTAGATTGCACAAGAGATGGGATTAGTTACAGTATGTGCGGAGGTGAGCTGCTGTAATGGAAGACAAATCGGAGCTTTAGGGAACTGCATGGCCCTGGAAAAGTAATCTAAAATGTCCATGACCTTGAAAGAAGAAAATGAGACTCTTTGGGATAGTCCATGCTCCCCACACTCCTCCACACAAAGTATTGTTAAATTTAATTTCTATGCATTTTCATGTATTTGAGATTGGAGGGACTTTTATTAGTAAGAATATAAATAAACCATCCTAATAAATCTCTCCAGTTCTGCATCCTGATCTTTCTGCCACTGGCACAGGATGATTCCAAGGATACGCTAATGGAGCCATAAAACAAACATGGAGTAATCCATTGCCTCTCAGTAGCCATCTTGTGAAGGAAAAAGATTAAGGAAATTCAAATTAAGGTTCATATCATGGGTGCCTTGTATAATAGCTATTGAAGGAATGGATTTCAAGGAAGGTGTCTGGTAACATACCTACGCAAGGATTAGCATTATGTTTTATATGATGTGGCCTTGGGGTAAATAAATTATCTTGCTTTGGAGTTTTGTTTGGTTCTTCCCCATTAATTGATCACTTCATTTTCCCCACAGTTTAGGAGATGGCATCATTTACATGAACTATCCCATTTCTAGGACAAAATGTCTAGGCCTTTATTCACCTAAGGGCAGTCTGTGGTAAAGCTACACTAGATTCATAATGCAGATAGAAGTTGTATACATACTGATATCACAGAATCTATCTATCCCCTTCATATCAATGGCAGCTCATGATCCTTCTTGATCAAAGCAGAATCCATGGAGAATTAGGAAAAACAGAGGTTCAGTCAACATCCTCAAGTTTAAATAGGCACAGTTTTGCTGCATTTTGTCTGTTGAACTGCCCTGAGCAAACTAGCTTGGAGAAGTCAGCATCTGAATTGTTGGCATGCTGTTCATTAGCCCTCGTCTTCTAGTTTCAGCCATTTGTTAAACCTGGCTGCACTGTGCATGACCCCTAAAAATACTAAGGTTATGAACAAAGCAAATTGGGATAATTAAGTGTGGTTATGAAGAATGGGTTTTTAATGGGATAGCACAGATGTTCTGATTTTTGAGGCCCATCGTTTTAATTGAAAAGCATTATTCTGTTGAATGTTAATTAAAATCACTATGCAACAAAGGAACATGTCTAGCATATGTACGGGAGTTATCTTAAGGGGAAAAGAGTTATTGGAGATGGAACCATCTCAGATGTTCCAAGCTAAGGCATTTAAATAGGAAACAGAATTGACTTCAGCTTTCTTCTTTGGCCCTCTGTCATTTACAAAGAGGTTTAAATAAAAAAACTTTATTTTTTGCAAAGCTAACCCTAGATGTAAGTCATGCTATATTCAGAATTATTGATTCACATGCCAAATATAGAATATCTGCTTGAAAGGATTCTTCTAGGAATCCTCTTGGTTAGTGAACTAAGCATCAGTTTAAACCATAATTATGAAGACAACGTGCAGAAGCTACCATAGATTTTAATATCTCCAGATGGTATCTAAATATGTTCTCTAGTCCTAATATAACTCATGTGAATACAGGGGTGGGTGGGAGTGGAATACAAGTATTTTGGGGGAAGCCATCTGTTATTTTGAATACCTTTTACTTTAAAAAAAGATACCAAAAAAAGAGGCAGGGATCACATAAAAAATAAGAAAGCAGATATTGTTAGAAACAGATGAGATGCAAACATTTAGCACTGTCACAAACACGTATGAAAATTATTACGCATTCCATGGGACATCTGGGCACTTATTAACGGTCACAGGAAGAGCCAAGTGGGTGGGTACTGATCAGGGCAAACTGTAGCTAGCTACCTGCCTTTCTTCAGTGTAGCAAATGTGCCAGCAGGTAAGTAGATCAGGGAATCAAACACAGAGTAAAGATGGCAGGCAATCTCCATATGACCTGGCTTAGTAGACAGGCTGTAGTGATGAGTTATCATTCTCCCCAAGAAAAACATGTCTGAGTCTGCACTGAGCATATGTGCAAAAGTGTCATAGGTGTGAAGGTGCATGACATTGTGCTTGTTTTGGAGTGGTCCACTGGCCATTTAAAAATTAGCAACCCACATCCCAGACAAAGGGAGCGGGAACTCAGTTCCACAGAATGAATGTCTAGATGCTTGGTGGACCCATGCAACGTGTACTGAGACCCTGGGCCAAACTTAACTAACATGTTCCACCACCAGAAGCCTACGCAAGGACATCTACCAGTGCATCTACCAGGTAGGCAAACTAAGGCCCCGAATCCAGCCCTTCTAAATCCGGCCCGCAGATGGTGTGGGAATCAGCGTGTTTTTACATGAGTAGAATGTGTCTTTTTATTTAAAATGCATCTCTGGGTTATTTGTGGGGCCTGCCTGGTGTTTTTACATGAGTTGAATGTCTGCTTTTATTTAAAATGCATCTCTGGGTTATTTGTGGGGCATAGGAATTCATTCATATATTTTTTTCAAAATATAGTCCGCCCCCCCCTCAAGGTCTGAGGGACAATGGACCAGCCCCCTGCTGAAAAAGTTTGCTGATCCCTGTACTAGTGCAACCTGCTCCCCACACCAAATTTGCTCCGGGTGTGTGGGGGCAAACAGCCAGAACAGCACATAGTGAGAGAAGAGGGCAGATTGTCCCATCAGGCAAACAGAAATTCTTGTATGGACATGGGGATCTGCTTAGCACTATGCTATGCTAAACTCCTCCCATTACGATTGTCATTCTTGCAAAAGCTTTGCATTTTAGCCTCAGTTAGCCAGCTACTCTTAACACCCAATATCCCACCAGTGCTAATAATTTCCTCTCCTGCTCCATGCCACGTGCCTCTTAAAGCCTTGATACAGAAACAAGCCCTGTGGTTTCTCCCTGTGCAGTCTCCAACTCCCCTTTTGAAGCAAACTTAGATTAAAGCCATTAACAACATCTGACAAAAATGCTGTCGTTTTTCTCTTTAAAATGTGCTGGGTGGATTTGCTTAGCTGTCGGCATTCTCTCCCTAATGCTTTTTGGCAGAGAACGTCCCTATTCAGACCCCGTGTTCTTCAGGGCTTATTAAGTGAGTTTAACTGAGGTTCTGTTACGATGTAGTGCACTAACCCTACAACTGCACTCCTCAATGCTACAGACACCCTTGAAGTGAAAGATTACATAGCTCATAGCTCTGGATCTTCTCTAACGGTGCCTTGATACTGCACCTCCTGCATGCTGCAGGCACACTGCTTTCAGCTACCTCTAAAAGTTGCCATTAGCCATTGCAGAATTTATTCTGATCAGGAAACCCTTAAATAAGATGTTTCCCCTTTATAATAAGCCCAGGGTGGTGAGTCTGTGGCCCTACAGCTGCCACCAGCCCCAGCCAACACCTGAAAGGCCATCGATTCCTCAGCCTCTGCATTTTCCCTTTGCCCTTTTCCATTTAAAAATAAACTCAAATCTGAACTCTTGTTCAAGTTCAGTTCGACTTTCACTGTCCACAGATAGAAACAGCACATCTTTAACATTCAAACTAAGTATTTCAATTTTAAAAAAGAAAAAGTATCCCAAAGTCCAGCAAAGAAATAAAACCCAGTTCTGCAAGGAGTTGTCAGTGACACGATGCTGTCAGCTACCACTAACTTGGAAGATGTCCTGGCGCCTCGCAGCTTTTGGGTCTTTAAAGCAATCATCAGGCTGTCATGGTTGATTACTTTTCAATTAGGGTTCAGCTCTGCAATCTGCAAGGTGCTGCAGGGAGAGCTAAGAAGAGGGGACTCAGCGCCTACAAAGTGCTCGCCTCTCAAGGCTCAGCGTAACAACTCAGACGGCGCAGAGAAATTCTGAAGGGAGCACTTAATGAACTGCTAACACAAGGGAAGAAAAATGCCTGGGCTGCTTTGTAGGGGGAAGACATTTAGCTGCCAGGCCCTGTTCTGTACTGCAGGTGTAGGCGGAGGTAACAACCATCTGTGGCCCTCAGGTTGCTCCTGAACCAAGACTCCCACCATCCTTGATCATAGGACATGTTGGCTAAGGCTGGTGGGAGATGAAGTTCAACAGCAGCATTTAGGCCCTGGGGTCTACTTTGTTTCTGGTCATCCCCCCCCCCGAACTCTAATATCCACCAACTGAAGTGGCTCAGTAGGTGCATGTACACATGGAATTAAGTAACCCAGTACCTCTGAACTAATGTTCAGCCCAGGAATCTATTTTCAGTGCTCACAGTCCTTTCATCCACAAATTCATTCTGATTTCCTGTCAGGTTTTCCCCCCTTCACATTTAGTAGTCTAATTTAGAAAAAGAAAACCACAATTTTTTGTTACAGTTAAACAATTTGGAATGAGAAACTCTTGCTGATCTGCTGAAGATGTACCAGTAGAAACTAACCCACTGCTTGCCCCAATTAATGTTATCATTATTTTGCAGTGTGCGGCTAGTCACTTAAGGGTGATCAAAACTACACCTGCTAAAATTTTACAAGTCTTACAGTTAGAGGAACCTTCTCTCCTCTGTAAACTGACACTGCACAAGCAGAGTGAATCACAAACTTTACTGAACATTGTGCAACTCTTATAACAGGGGCAACCAATGTGGTACCTTTCAGATATTTGACTACAACTCCCAGAATTCCTGCCTATTGGCAATGCTGGGTGAGGCAGATGGAAGTTGTAGTTCACAGTATCTGGAGGACAGCACAATGGTTACCTTTGCCTTACAAAAACTGATCTCAAAAAGGAAGCTACCCTTGTTGCAATTTTCTACTTGCACTCTCCAGATCAAGTTCTTCTCATTCATGCATTCATGGAGCGTCATTCATGGAGTATCCTAGCATCATTTCCCTGTGGCCATCTAACTAAGTCCCAGTGCTTGAGAAGTTCCAGTACCAAGTGGAAGACTCCATGCTATCTGGCCATCAGGCTCCTGTTACGCATAGAACCAGTCCTCTCTCTCCTAACTTGATATAGACTCAGAGTCCTATCTGTCAGGAAGGAAGGAAGGAAGGAAGGAAGGAAGGAAGGAAAGTGGAAAAGGTCGACAAAGTACAGGAGATAGTCAGATATGATGGTGGGCCCAAAGCAATGGTGGAGGAAGGAGTAGCAGAGGCTGGGATTAAAGACTAGAAGGAGGAACAGGATTGCTGTGTGGGAAACTTGCAGATAAATTGGTAGTCCGGCCTTTCACGATCCTTTTTCCCACTGGGGGAAAATGGACTGTCAGTTCCATTCCCAACTTGGCTTAGAGTCATCCTCCTCTCCACTGAGCTTGTTGCCTGCCAAGAGCAAATGTCATGTTCATTCGTCCAAGGGGTTATGGAGGTAGTGGCAATGAGTGCTCAGTGAGGTCACGGAGCTTAAAGTAAAAGCTGCAGCCAGCTATAGGAAACTGCTGCACTCTTTCTACACTGCTGCACTGATTTCTACCCTTTTCCCCAGAGGGTCTGGAGAAAGGAGAAAGAGGCCTTGGTGACTAGGAGTGTCTTTTACCAGCTTCAACTGGTAAACCATTCTGGAACTATAGCTTAGCCACTGTGACCTATGCAAGGTTGGATTATTGCAATGCACGCTATATGGGGCTACAAAGGTTCAGGAACTGCAGCTGCAGCAAAACCCAGCAGCTCATGCACCCGCAATGTGCCCAGCCTCATGGTGCTCCAAGGCTTTAGAAACAGACATGCTCTATCCATTGTTCCTTTTGTCATCTTCCCAGGATTAACAGTACAGTAGAGGCAAAGGAAGGGAAGAAAGTATGTCCCACAAACCTCAGCAGTTCCCTAGCCAAGAATTACTTAACTGGCAATGGGTGAATCTGACAACTTCCGTTTCTCATTTTAAAAAAACAACATCCTAAAAATTCATCAGTTTACTGTGAATTTCTCCTAACAGACATGTTGTCATATGCAGTTTTTTACAAATATAAACATTTTTGCAAAGTAGCTTCCCCTAATCTAATGCATTTGTGCATGCATTTTCACAGACAAATGCCTTTCTGTACACACTTTACCCCAGTAGATGCATTTCTGCACATATCACTTGGTTGCATAACTGCTTTGCAAAATTGAGAGACGTGTGAATTTAAACGTGGCTGGCTTTCAATTCACGTATTGTTTCAGAAAGTGCAAGTTCAGTCGGTTCACCTTTAAATGTGAACTGAATCAAATTTCTAGCTCCAACCTGAGCCACAAAGAAATGAAAAGATCTGTCATGCAATGATGCTGGAATGGAAATAGAGGATATATTTATTCGTGCTTTATTGGTCGCATAAGATATATGAGTTTTTAAACACCAAAAAGTTCTTATGCTGTTTAGCATTTAAAATTCATTGCTAAAGTGTTTATGTCATCATTCTTTGTTGGTGGTCTCAGAAAAAGGATATTATATTGAAACATATTGCACCTCTGCTTCTTGGATTTAATTGGGTGTTTTACTGGCTTGGCTTTATTTCTGTGTACCCTCAGCTTGGCTAAGCAAAGCTCTTATAGTCAGGTTTACAGTGCTTAATAATTGCATGCATACATTGTAAGCAATGGGACTGTGGTTTTTATTGGAATAATTTAGCCTTAATATATTTACATTGCACAAAGCAATGCCTCTCATTATTTCTGCCACTTAAAAACAAATCTAATCCCATTCCATTGAACTGTTCCTTTTCTACATACTACTCATGTAGCACAAATGACCCCAATTAATTCACTCCTTTTCTATGTTCCGATAGTTTATATTTCTGTGGGTTTTGCTATCAGACTCCCACAAATGGGCCTACGGCTTGTGGCTTTGCCATGAGCAAGCAATACCTGCCCAGAATCTTTGAACTAACAAAGAAATGTTAAGAGTCTGGGATATTTGAGGGTTGACCCTCAATGGGGGAGACATGGAACAAGGTGGTGTCTTAGTATAGGATGACTCTGAAATGTTTGGAACAGGAAAAGTTAATTGGAGAAGATCAAGGGAGTATACCTCTCCCCTTCCCCAAGCTAAGTATGATATAATTTAGATCTCCAATGTGAAAAGAATCTGTAGAAAATGCACCTAGAATCAAGAAGAGTGAGCGAGAGATTTCTGAGTTGTAGAAAGAATCTATTGGGCAGCTCTAATATGGGGAGCTGGAATTTGCTGTTGACATTTTAGTTCTCTGCCTCCACCCATGCTCAAATTGTAAATAAACTCAAATATTACAAAAAAATTACATCTTCAGTGACCTTCTAACCGAATCCAGATAATTTATGTACCCTTGAACTTCTCTCTGCTTAACGAAGCGGGGCAAGACTGATCATATTTCTTAGATGAGAACTGTCTTAAAGCAGGGCTGGGAAACAGTGATGGGCATGGCCTAAGAGGTGGGGGTGTCACTTAGAAGGTATGGCCTGGGACAGACAGACAGGTCTGGAGGGTTGCATTTAGCCCCTATCCTTCCTTAAAGGATTGCTTGCTCCTGTGTGATCCTGTCTGCCTGTTTAGTTCACACGGAAACACTCTGTTCTGTGGCCCCTCCTCCGTTGAATGCTAAAATGGTAATATGTGGGACAGGGCCTTTTCAGTGGTGGCATCTAGGCTCTGGAGTGGTCTCTCCCAGGAATCCTGTCTGTTTCCCCCTCTCTCAACCTTTGGGAAATCTGTGAAAGCACTCCTCTTAAAATCAGTTTTTATGTTTTCTGAGCTTCTGCCTGAAGATAGTTCGCTGGCTTGACTGTTTACTTAAAATTGTTTGCCCTATTATTTCATTGTGCCATACAATAGTTTAATTATGGGCCATAAGCTGCTCTGATAGTCCTTTGTTGGTGTAAGGGTGGCAGATAAAAGCTGAAATAAAATAAAATATACAGTGTAAGGGTCAACCCTTTGGCGAATTATAGGTCAGAGTTCTATCCCAGCATTATTTTGGTTTCTGTTTATGAAGATTTCCGTGTTATTTCAGTTTTCTTCTTCATGCTATGGAAAGCAATAGTTCAGCCTCCAAGAATTTCCATAGCATTGCTGGTGTCTGTCCTATATTATTCTATCAACTATCTCCTCACAAGTTTTCTTTTCCTATCTGTCTGAAAGTATTAAATTACATGGATTTCATTTGCCAGAGTTAATGAAACTGGAAGGATTATAAACTCAGCAAAAAGGCAAGATCTAAACAGTTGTTCATCTGAATTCTAAGTATTTCTGCAAAGGAGAGGAAGAGCCTACAGAGGCAGAGTACAACAGAACAGCTCCTTGCTGCAGCTAAAAAGAGATGCTTTGTATCATCTCAAATAGTTCAGTGTGATTATGCCTTGCATTTTTAGGAAGCAACCCCCACCTTAGAAACAAGAAACAATCTATGTCACTTTTTCCCTATTATTCTTTATCTTTTTTTCTAGTTTTGCATCAGTCTGGCACACAGAAATTAAACAGGGGTACATACTTGCACCAGTTTGTTTCTTTAAAAACCATCTGCTTACTTTCTTCATGCCAAATTACTGTTAGATGCACAGAAGCAACTTAAAATGCTGACAAACCTATCAGCAACCCCAGAGCTCACTTGACTTACCAATACTAAGCTGAGGCACTTTCAAGACAGTTGCTACTTTCGGGTGAGATTCAATCACATGCAGTCAAACCTCGGTTGTCGAACGTAATCCGTACCGGAAGACCATTCAACTTCCGAAGCATTTGACAACCGAAAACTGAAAGCGGAAGCCTCAACACAATAGGGAAACTCAAAACAGAATCCGCGTTGCACATTCGGCTTCCGAAAATCGCAACAGTTACTTCTGGGTTTTCAGCGTTTGGGAGCTGAAAGGTACGATAATGGAGGAGTTCAGGAACCGAGGTTTGACCGTGCCAGCCAATTCAGTTGACACAACTCAAGTTGATCTTTAGGTCTTGTGCAACAAACTCACTTCCTAAAAGATCAGACTTTTTGCAATAAGGAAAGTATTGTGGAAATGCACTGGGAAGTGTTGGAGGACACTTGCTTTGATGTAAGCTGTCACCTCCCCACAAACAAATCAATATGAAGGCTCATTAAATAACTGATGGTTGTCTAATCTTCTTGTAAACAAATCAGCATGAATGCTCAGTGCACCGGTCATCTGAAAGTATCCCTGCGCTACCAAAAGAATCACATTTTTTGAATCCTATTTACTTTCTTGGAAACCAATGCAGCAACAGTTACTGTATTATCACAACAATCAGTGTCATATATTTGCGCAGCAGGATTATTCTGGGTGGTACATTTTACAGTTCCTAAGAAGTGCTTCGTGCCATTCTTCTACTTACAGACTTAAGGTGGTACAGCCTCCTCTTGGCTTCCTCCCCCAGTGCTTTAAAAGTTTCCTTCTCTTCACTATCTTTTTCCCTCTTCTACACAAAACCACAATGATTAGAACTCAATACAATTCATCACTACTGTCTGCTTTACTGATTCCATCTAATTAAAATGATTTTTTTTAAGGTGGAAAGATAATTGCTTTTTTCTGTTAGAACTTTAATATAATCGACCTCATAAGACTCTATAAGAGTTTAATATAATCTGCCTCATAATCCTCCAACACTACTGCTGCACACCATAAATAAATTAAAATCGAGGGGAAATTATGTTAATACAGCATTCAGACTGAACCACAAAACCATGAAAGCAGCGCAGAAAAATTCTGCTTAAAACTGTCATGCATTTGCAGCACTGATGCTTTAGGTTCACGATGCAAGAGCCTCACCTCACCTGTTGCGTGTCCTGGGTAATTCATTACCTACATAGCTAAACCAAATAGCGCAGAAAATAGCTTTACAATAGCCATTCGCTTACAGAGTCACTATTTACCAACAGTGAAACACTGCAGGAACAGTAAATAATAACTGGCACCACAGGTGAAGGACTTCTGGGTAGAACTATGGGATTCTAAGTGAGAACTGCAGAACAATATTGCAGCATGGAGTGCTATTGCTCAGAATATCTGATGTGCCACTCCATTGCTCTTCCTCCTTTGCTGTCCATCACACACACACACACACACACATACACACACACACACATCCCTCCAGTCAGCATTCCATGCCCACTGAGTATGCTCAGTGCTTACAGGCCACTTAGGAAGAAAGGTTCTGAACGCTTGTGGTCCCTCACCCCTCAAAGAATGTATGCACTTCTGCAAACTTCACACTGGGCCATTTTAGCTACACATTGTTGCAGTGTGTTGTTTGTTTGGCATAGCTCAGGGTTCTCCTTGTTGGTGTGTACAGTCATACCTCGGGCTGAAGTAGCTTCGGGTTAAGCATTTTTGGGTTTCACTCCGTGGCAACCCGGAAGTAATGGAACATGTTACTTCTGGGTTTTGCCACTCGCACATGCGCAGACGCTCAAAATGACATCACGCACATGCGCAGAAGCGGCAAATCGCAACCTGCGCAGACACACAGATGCGGGTTGTGTTCGCTTCAGGATGCAAACGGGGCTCCGGAACGGATCCCATTTGCATCCAGTGTAATACCACTGTATGTCCATTTGCCCTCCTCGGGCGGGCAGCTCTGGAGGCAGACCCTGGCCTCCCCTGTGAACCAGCCTACTGAAGGCAGGATTGTCCTCCTGCTGCCATATTGTCCAATGGTGCAGGAATTTAGGGGGCATTCCCCAGGGCGCGGTGCCAACTGACCAGTAGCAGCACTTGACACCGCACCCAGGGCAAGGATAAATGACCAGCCTGCAGGGACTTTTGGCCTCTTTCTTGCCATGCCAGCTTCTGTCTGATACCCAGACGAGGGCTAGAGCCACGCTACTCCAACGGAGACCACTTGGGGGATAGCCCGATTTGACGTAGGTCATAGGCCATCGGGCATCACACACACACACCCCACCCTGCTGGCTTCACCCTTAGAAACACTCCCAGCGGATGGGCAGCAATGGCATATGCAGTTGCTTACTTCATTGCCTATGGCCAAGCCTTCACATTTGTAACCAATAAAGTTGTGGCCTTATTTGATGCCCAAACCTATATGCCAAATAACTAGAGTTGTCTAGTTATTTCCTTAGGGAACAGGATGGTTATGGGGCCTTGCCACACACACATATACATACATATATACACATGTATAATTCCTAAATGCCAAGATCCAAGTTTGGGGACAAGTACTCTTTGGTGAGAGACTCCCAGCACAGATTTTAAAAATATGCAGCAAAGTAAAGCGTGAGAATATAGGCTGTTGGACCTTTAAAAGATGTCCCACCAAGTGAGTTCCAAAATTGTCCCTCTTCTCCCAGCATAGGAAAAGACCATACATTTGGTAAGTTAAAAAATGGTTTACTTACAGACTTTCCAAGGGTCTGGTTCATGTACTTTTCCATACTTCAGTCAGAAAAGTTGCACGGGCAGTAAAATGCAGCTTAGTTACAAAGTGGGGAAGGTTCCTTGATTATTGGTATAGGAATTCAAGAGCGGCTGGGGAGATCCATGCAGGTAAGCTGGAGCCGCTGGCTCAAACTTCTTTACACCTGAGCTTCTCAAGTAGATTACAGGGGGCAGAGGGAATAGGCTTGGTTACCTATTTCCTCCCAAGGTAAGGGAAGTGACATAGCTAAGCCTGTCAGGGCAAGTTATTCTATGGGATCAATTAGACATAAATACAGTGGTACCTCGGGTTACATACGCTTCAGGTTACAGACTCCGCTAACCCAGAAATAGTACCTCGGGTTAAGAACTTTGCTTCAGGATGAGAACAGAAATTGTGCTCTGGCGGTGCAGCAGCAGTGGGAGGCCCCATTAGCTAAAGTGGTGCTTCAAGTTAAGAACAGCTTCAGGTTAAGAACAGACCTCCAGAACAAATTAAGTTCTTAACCCGAGGTACCACTGTATATTGGTTATATGAGGCTGATTATCCCCCACTCCTGAGTATGCTAATACTCTTCTGCATAGGTGGTGCTATTTTGGCTACTCTCCCCGTGAAAATAGGAAATAGAATAAATGATGCAAATATAAGATTTATGACAACAAGCATTGCCAAGGTTGTGTATGAATGCCTTGTGGTCCTTTACCATTTAGTGGGAGGGTCTGAGTTTGCACAAGATTTGTACAATGGACTATGAAGAAAATGTGGGGGCCAAAAATGTCATTTTAATACTCTAGCTGAGATAATAGAACTGTGTGTTGCATATTTCACATGCTGAACATTTTTCTTTGTACTATTCTTTTTTATGTTTTTGATTTCTGTGTTACCTCTGGATCAATATTTTCTCTCTTTTTGTTTAAAGTCAATGTAAAATACTTTTCTAAAATAGATAGATGATGATGATAGATGATAGATAGATAGATAGATGATAGATAGAGATAGATAGATAGATAGATAGATAGATAGATAGATAGATAGATGATAGATAGATAGATGATAGATACGCACACCACATCTAGGGTCTGGGACCATTGTTTGAGTGATTGTTTGGATATTGATTTATTTTGTTGTCTAGTCTATAGATAATAAGTGGAAGATTCCTGGAATATGTAACTGTGAGCTGTCCTAGGTAAAAACGAAACGAAATCCAGCAACCCTGTTATTCCACATCTGTGGCTATCTCTCTGTTCTTTCAGTCACAGCTAACAAATGAAAGTGCAGTTGGTGTGGCGGGATTTGTTGTTTCACAGGAAGATTAAGCAGGACCATTTTTAAGTGTACAGGTTCTTGCACCTTAAAGCTGGGCAAGCAGAAATGCAACTATTGGTTAGAGGATGAAGCTTCTGTCTGCCCTATGTCCCTGGAACCCATGCAGGGTGAAAAAGATGGCCACCTTAACTGCATTTATTATTTCAGTCACAGACCAGTTCCAGCTCACATACAATATCAGGGAAGTCATAAAACACGATAGGGATACATTTGAATTTGCAATTGGGTATAACAGGGACAATACAGATATAACAGCAGTTAAAAATATATAAGTTAAATCTCAATCACTAAAATACAACCTAAAACCTTAACTGAAATATACATTAAAAGAGAGAAAGAACTGGATGGGAGAAAGGCCTAGAATATGCAATCATTGCAGGCTCCAAATGGAAGGAACTATTTAAATTACATCTGATAAATAAACTAAAAGCTATTAAAAGAATGAACACTTTGAATTCAACGTGCTGAACAAACCAATTAAAGGGGACAAAAGAGCAAGTGTTATTGTTTTGCACATTCTATTCCAGAAGCTCTCCACTGTAACAGATTTATTGGCACTCCAGTGGCAAATCAATCTTCTTAGCTTAAGGTTGAAGGCTCTTTTCCCTCCATGGCTTTTACACAAAAGCCTTTCAAGCCACCGTTTCCACAGTGCACAGATTATCTTACAGTTAAGAATTTTATTCTTCCTCCTGGCAAAACCAAAGAAGTCACACACTAGTCCTGGGACTTATCTCTTATAAACCTGGCACACGAAGGTTCCTGAAGCAAACAAACACACAAAAGGAACACTCAGAACCAGGGTAATACATGGAAAATACAGAGGTGGGTTTAGGGGAGCGTGACTGGTTCTGTCACATTGGGTGCAGAGCCTCAGGCTTGCTGCTCCCCATGTGCTCAGTAGATAGGCTTGCTGCTCTCATACATAGCATATAAGAACAGCAAGCCTATTCACCAAGGCAGAAGAGGAGGAGGAGGAGGAGGAGGAGGAGGAGACACTGCTGCCACCATGACTTTACACAACAGGTATGGTGACCCCACCATGTTGAATGGGATGGGGCAACACCTTTCTCTTCCTCCTGGGCGCCACCTCTCTCAGGTGCCGCCCAAGGTAGCTGCTTTTCCCTGTGTCATTGGTGGGCTGGTTCTGCTGGTGGTAGATCAGAATCCTAGATAAATCCAAAATAATGGAAAACAAGCTTAAAGCAAACATCTAGGCCTCCTTCAAACTCCCATAGAGCAGCCCATCTGCCGCCTCCTCCAGACTGGCTTCTGAACCTTTCCCAGAGGAACTGGCTACTGAGCATGCTCCACTGTGAGGGAGAAGAAGGTAGCTGATGGTTCAGCTGATATGCCCTCTGTTGATTTTGCAGTGTTTTCTCCTGCTCTGCATAATGAGAATAACAAACAGCATGGGTTGCGCTGACACATAGACAGTCGGGATGTGCATTCATCAGCATTCAATGTGATGTGTTAACATCCCTTCTGACTCCGGCCCTTGGCTCATCTAAACGAGTGTGGTCCACTTTGATGGGCAGAAGTTCTCCAAAGCCAAAGTTGTTTCCTAGTCTGGCTAAATGAGCTCCTTTAATCAGATATGCACTGCCAGGGACTCAGCTTGAGCCCTTATACATGCAGAGCATGTGCTGGTGCTGCAACACAGGACCTAATGCGTCCATGTTGATTAAAGTTGATAGGAGAATATTTACCAATTTCTGAAATTCATGCTTTGAGCCCTTCATCCGAATTAATTTCATCGGGAGGAAAGTGAATGTTTATAGTGGGGAGAAATGAAAGAAACATAAAGGAAGCAATGGGTTGAGTTAAATAAGTTTTTTTCCGCCTGGGTTTTTCATTCACTAGGCCCTAAGGGATTAAATAGAGAAACTGTTGTACCAGACTAAACACTGTTATGGATTTGCTGTTGTGCGCATACTTATCACATGAGTTTTGCTTAGGAAGGAGGGTGAATGCAGTTAATATTGTGGGGGTAGTATTGTCAGAAAGACATGACACCTGCCTCCTCCTCAAAACTATTATATTTTACACAGAAGGAGCCTGAATTCCAAAGACTATGTGGGGAATTGTGACATGAAATTTCACTTCTGCAGACAAACCATTTTTTGTTTTGGGTTTTTGCCCCCCCCCCCCCATTTGACTGAAGGCAATTCAAAACATGCACTTCTGGGAGGCTCAGTGCTTGAGAGGAAGCTTAATCCAATCTAATTCAATTTTATTTATATAGCATCTTCCATCAAAGAGATCGCAGAACCCTGCGCCACTCAAAGGCAATTAAAGCATAATAATCTCCAACACATAATAAAAAGAATAACGAATGTGCACAATAAAAAGAGGCACACATTGTAAGGAGGCAAATGAGGACAAGAACAGAAGGTGGCTTCCCTATACAAAACAAGTCTGACATTTGCAAAGTGTGTGCTTAAGGAGAAAATGCCGACACCTTTTCCCTCTTCTTGCCTTTTTTCTTTCTCTCGCTCTTTAAAAGGATTGCCTCTGTAGGCTGTAAGAAATACACATTTTCAATGTGGAACAGCTCTCAGTAAAAGCATCATCACATTGGGATGCATGACATACAATTGCGTCCACCTGCTGATGGGAAGCTCTTTGATGCGATGGAGATAAAGGAGAAGGAGGTGATTTTCCAGCAGAGCGAACGCAGGGGGTTTTGCCACTGGAGGCAAAACTGAAAATCCCACCCAACTCCTATGCAGCCTCCTGTCTCCTCCCCAGCTGCAGGCACCACTGAGATGCCTGGAGGTGGCCCAGGGGGTATTTGGAGGCCAGAGAGGAGCAAATGGAAGTAACAAGCAGGTAGGAGGGGCAGCAGGCAGGCAGGGGCAAGTTGGCACTGTTAGGTTTCTGTTTGTTGCCACTGTGCAGTACTTGGAGTCACAAGACTCCGTTTACATTCCAGAGTCTCCAGACTGTTGGAAGTCTCACGGGAGACGGGAGACAGATGTTGATATTACTAGTTTCCTGTTTCTTTGTACAGTTGGCTCTCTGCTCTCACAGAGAGAGGATGTTTTATTTCTTTTCTGTCTGCGTAGTTAGAAATAAAACTCTTAGCATGTAGCTCATATTTCTCGTCTTCTGCTGCTGCTGCTGTATACTCTGCGTAATGAGGGAACGTGCCTGGAGCCTCATCAAAGGCTCAGGTCATTAATCACATTGGAGGACTCGACTGGAGGAGTAGCTCGGTCGAACGCAAGTCCGACAGGCACGTGGGCATGCAGCTATACGGAGGAGGCTACCAACCCAAGGCAGTGGTGAGTGGCACACTCCTCAGAGGCTGGATCTGCCGCCCCTCCCAAGTGCCCACTGCCTGCCGCCCTGAGGAGACAGCTTCATGGCACTGCTTTGCAGATTCCTCCTTTCTCATTCAGCTCCCTTGCACCACCTCCATACTGTTCCAAAGGGCCCATCAACACCTTTTGTCATGTTAACGGCCACTATCCCTGGCTTGGAAAGGAAGCTTAGCCTGCCTTTTTCCACTGGCTGGAATCCTCCCTTCAATACTCCAGTTATTATCTTAATACTACTATTTATTACTTTCTAATATGCATTAACAGACTCTGGTACCCCAGCTATAAGAGAATACTGAAGGGGTGTTTGTTGCACCACAAACTCCTCCTTTAAGTTCATTTTCCCCTCCAGTGATTTGTCTGATTGTGTAGCAGAACCTGGCACCATGTTGGATGAGGCATTTTCTGCTGACAGTACAAAGGCCTCACTATTTCCCCTCTCCCTTGAGCAAAAAATTGAAGTTAAATAGCTCATTTTAAGGTGAGGAGCAGCAGCCAACTTTCCCCTTTGATAACAACGCATTTAAAGATTGCTAACTTTGAGATTGTCATAAATAATGCTTTCTGGTACTGTGGGGGGGGGGAGCTATGGATTCATGCAGGCATCTTCTAGCTTGCTGGCCACGCCCCCTTATAATTCATTCTTGACAAGTGTCTCTGATCTTTCCCTGATGGGCCTCTGTTTATTAATTTCACTTTGAAAATGATTCGTCAGAGTATTTTATGTAACCACAGTGCTTTCCTGTGCAGCATTTTGTTGCCATTAAAATTAAAGGCATGTAATGCAAGACTGGTCCTTTCAGAGTCAGCGAGACAGAATGATGTCGCATCTAAATTAATGCTTACCTCTAGAGCATCTCTTATGAAATGAGCAGTACATAGCAATGTGCAGGGGAAACCCACAAGGATTTCAGCAGTTGTGAACTAGCCCTTGCCAAAGTGGTGGTGGGGCTGAATCTATTGTGCAAAATGGGCCATCCATCTAATTTGTCATAATATAGTTCCTTGTCTATTACAGCAAGCTTTCTGATTTATAAAAGGATATAAATATAAGCTACTCTAGGAGTGGGTTGGTTTTAAAAAAAAAGTGGTTAAAATTATGATTCGGAGCAAACTTCAGTTGTACCTCATTGTTATGTACTGAAATTCTCACCCTGGGCCAGCAGGGGGATACTGTAGATAGTTTTCACTCAGGTCCACATATGCAAATAAGGGATTGAAAGTGACGTTCAGTGATTGGATAGTTACAGAAAGTGGTTACTGTTGCATTCTAGTGGAGCTCTATATAAGCAGGCTGGCTGAACCCTTCAGTTCAGTTCTGTTCTGGCCTGTAAATAAACAAAAGCTGTTTGAAGAATCGCTGTTTCGTCTGATATGTTCACCCACAACTTAACACTCATCTTATTTGTTCACAAGTAGCTCATCTGAAAGTAAATCCTTATCAAAGGGGAAATTAAGTCTTGAAATTGCCCTTGTAAACTTGGAAAAAAATATTCCTTTCAGCACTAATTCAGACCAACATATAGAGCAGCTTAGGTGACCCTCTGTTCCCCAGCTGTTGTTAAACTACAACTCCCATCATCCCTGACTACTGGTTCTGCTAGTTAGGGATGATGGGAGTTATAGTCCAACAGCAGCTGGGGACCCAGGTTTGAGAAACACTGCTCTAGACTATTTGTAGTTCCTTTCAACAGGGTTCATATGTGGCCATTCAAATCACATGTTGACATATGGTCAAGCATTTTCTCTGCATTTTCTCATTTGTTTTTAAAAGAAATCATTACAATCCTTTCCATACAAGGCAGGCACTTTTTAACTAAACAATAATGGGTTTCTTCACCCTTGCTCTTTTATTTTTGTTAACATTTAGTGCTATAAATGAGTCATACAGATTGTGTAGGAATAGACAAATTATTAATTATTAACAGCTTTATAATATGGGGGGAAGTGGCAGCAAATGTCATCGCTCCCACTAATGAAACAAATATAATTGGATTGCGTAATTGTATTAGAGACTCCGAGGAACTTTGGTGGTTTGTTTATTTGGAAATGTGACTTGTTATTACCATTAATAAAATTCACCAACTTAAGGCACAGTCTTATAGGGGGCACAGTCTTCCAGGGGAAGAAATCTAGTAGGGATGGAGATTCAGATGGATGTTGGACTCCAACTCACATCAGCATCCAGCCAGTCAGCATGGTCAATCATTAGGGATGATGGGACTTGTGGTCCAGCATCATCTGGCAGGTTTCCACCCCCGGGCTTTAGGATATGGCAGAAGCCCTACTGCTACACTGGTGCAACATCAGATACACCAATGGAATATATCACCGGGGCAGCGACTGAGTTGGTGAAAATGCAAAGCAGTTATTCCAGAGCTGGTGAAGAAGTGAAGCAGTTACAGTATCATGGAGAAAAATGGCAGGTGAATCAGATGCTGTGGAGAGGGGAGGTGCATAATGGCACATACCCCTTAGTGAACAGTGTCCCCTGCCAACTCTACATATTTTTACAAATGTTATATAATGATCTGTACCAGTTTTGTTTCATTTTCCTTTCAGTTCAACAAATACCAGTTTTCCTAGTCTGTTTGTTTGAATATACTCATCTAAATATAAATTGAACTCTGCAAAGAGTTGCCCTAAAGAGATACCTGCTTAGCATCTTGGACTTGACAAAGGAGTCTTAATAACCCGGGATATTCAGGCTCCATCCATGGAAGCTAATTGCTTCTTGACATAAGACTGTTCTGTAATGTCTGAAATGGGCAGGAGGTGGTTTAATCTAGGTCTGTATGTGAAGAGAATCCATAGTTTGGGGATTAAAAGCAAAACAGATTGGAATTGCCTGGGTGGGGGAGAGAGACTGTCAGCTAACAGCATCAAGGGTATCTGTCTGCCTTTTATTTGTTTGTTTGTTTGTTTGTTTGTTTGTTTATCCATCCATCCCTACTTATCTATCTATCTATCTATCTATCTATCTATCTATCTATCTCCAAGATCTGATGTAGTACAGTGGATTACCCTGTTGGAATGTGCCTTCACCTATGCACAATTTGTGTATATGTAAGTAAACTCAAATACTAGTAACTTGGAACTTACACACCTTGTGTGCATTCAGCTTTACGTGCTTGGCTGAAAAAGAGGAGTGGAAAGGGGGTTTGTGTCTGTGAAAAAAGACTTTGGCAATCCCACCCACCATTTAACACCCTTTAGGCGCTATCCCTGGAATGTAACCCCGGTGTGGGTTTAGAATCGCCTGTGCCACAAAACTCTATGAGGCTCCAGTGATTTCCTTCTGAGGGAAACCAAAGATAAGTAATCGTTGTACTCCTGGAACTTCTTGCCACTCTAAAACATGGGATAAGCATAACAATATGTTACTCTCTTTGTAGAGTTTTCTCTCATAGAGCCTTCACCAGGTTTTTGAGCAAATCAACTGAAGTGAGAGCTCAAATAATTTCTTTTCACAGGTGTGAGTTTCACTAGAGCTGAAAACCATCCTTGGTTCAGCTTTACTGAAGTGTAAGAATGGAGAAACCATTTTCCCCACCCTTTCCTGGCTAGAAAAAGCTGAAATCCTCCATGACAAATTTCAATATACTTTACCTCACGTTTCTGTGCTGTGTTACTGCTTCATGCCACAACTGACACACCAAGAGCTTTGGTGTGGGATTTCGAAAGAGTTGTTGAATTGGTGTACTGTAATTAATCTGTTGCCTCGTTAATAAGAAACAATGCTTTGCCACTAGCCTTTAGCCACTGTGATGCACAGTGAACAGGAAAAAGACATGACAGGACAATTAAGTAGAAAAGGAGGAAGAGTACGAAAGTGAGGGTGATGGAGAGCAAGAGGGTTGGACTGAATGCAGAATGAAGGAGAGGCTGCCGTCATCCTGACCACAAATCCTAGACTACTACCGTATTTTTTGCTCTATAAGATGCACTTTTTCCCTCCTAAAAAGTAATGGGAAATGTGTGTGCATCTTATGGAGCGAATGCAGGCTGCGCAGCTATCCCAGAAGCCAGAACAGCAAGAGGGATCATTGCTTTCACTGCACAGCGATCCCTCTTGCTGTTCTGGCTTCTGGGATAGCCGCACGAAGCCTCCTCAGGGCAGTGGGAAGAACGTTTCTCCTGCCCTGAAGAGGCTTTGCGTTGCTTTCACAGAAGCCAGAACAGTAAGGTGGATCGCTGCACAGCGAAAGCAGCGATCCGTCTTGCTGTTCTGGCTTCTGGGATTCAGAATATTTCTTTTCTTGTTTTCCTCCTCCAAAAACTGGTCTGGTGCGTCTTATAGAGCGAAAAATACGGCAAGTACGTATTTTTTCAAGAGGACTTATAAACAGGGTTGTTCAATGGTTTTTCAAGAGGACTTATAAACAGGGTTGGAAAATAAATGAATTGTCTCATATGTGAGGGAAGGAAGCACTGGTTAACTGGAATATGAGGAACCTGTGGACCCTTCTAACCATGGTTCAGAAGTGGTTTGCCTGGTGGGACAGAATTGCAATGTTAGTTGGTCTCTCTCCCCCAACTTTCAAGCCTTTCCTCTCTTCACGGCTTAAGTTGGAGCAACAGGATACGACTTTCAAACTCCACACCGAATGATTTGGCCCATTCGGCAGCATGATGTTGGACGGCCTGTTCGCTTCCTGCCTTGTTCCCTGCTGTTGCCCACAGCTGCCCAGTTGGCATTGCCTGGAAAACACTCATTTTGTGGGAAAGCCTCACATTTTGTGGGAAAGCACATATTTTCCTTTTTATTTTCTATGTGGAAAAACTAATGTGTAAAACAGCTCTGGGCTGTACTGGCAAGTTATTCTTTGGCAACTGATGGCTGCTGCACACATTACACTTTTTAGGTGTGCACCTGAGTATGCAAAGCACAAATTAAGAATAAATGTGCTTGGAAACACAGATGTCATATACACAAGAGGTTCATGAACCAGAACCAGAATTGGCTACTGCACCCTGTCAAATGTGCAGTGGCCAAGAAAGCTGGATTTGCTGCTTTATAATGTGTGGCTGCAGCTCTTGGCAAGAAACAGGGCTTCCTCAGACCCAGGTTAATGTTTGTCTTTGTAAAAGTAGCACTGTATTGTTGTTCTGTACAATGACTATTGTTCCGCACCACTTTTCCTGGGTGAGAAGCTAGCAGGGAGCTCTTTCTCGAGAGAAGGGAATAGTTCAATGGCAGAGAATACACACTCCGATAGAGTGTATCTATCCCATTCTGGATAGCTCAGTTGGTTAGAGCATGGCTCTGCTAATGGCAAGGTTGCAGGTTCGATCCCCGTAAGGGACAGGCTGCATATTCCTGCATTGTAGGGGGTCGCTCTAGATGATCACCTATGATTCTATGAGATATGTGATGGCCATTTGTTGCTTATATGCTTGGCCAATCACAAGGAAGGCTATTTCCATTAAATGTTGCAAGACAGTAGCTACGTATACACCATACTTGTAAAGTGCATGACTAAAGAAGACTAATAACTCTAGTTTGTGAGGTATGTTGGGTACTGTAGCTCTGTAAAGGATAAACTTCAACTCCCAGGATTCACTGGAGAATCCATGTGCTTTGAATGTGCCCTGAATGCAGTGGGTTTTTCCAGGGGGTGTTGGGGGGTGCATAACCCTAAACATTTTGTGAATCTAATTTTGGCCTCATTGAGGGGCAATATTTCCATATCAGTAGGAAAATAAGAGTACCCATAAACATATATAATTTTTTAAAGGAAAAAAAGCAGTGCCTGAATGTATGGTGTGCACACAGCCAAGATTTCTGAAGAAATCATCTCCCAGCCGTGTGCTAGATGAACCAGTAGCCTGACTAAAATATACATCATGTCTTCATGTCTAGAACCATAAATTGTGGGTATGTCTTATATCAAACCTGGAGAAGGAACTGGCAAACCACTCCAGTATTTTGCCAAGAAAACTCCATGGACATAAAAAAAAAGAAGAAGCTTTGAGAAGAAAGTGAGAGTTTCCAAGGCATGCTCTGGTTCATGGCGTCACGGAGAGTCGAACATGACTAAGACGACTAATAATAATAATAATAAATAATAAATTTTATTTATATCCCGCCCTCCCCAGCCGAAGCCGGGCTCAGGGCGGCTAACAACAATCAAATAATCAAACAATCAAATAATCCAGCATTCTAAAAACATTTCATTATAGAAATTAATTAAAATCAAATTAATGGCAACCGTTAAGCAAAATTCTGTGCAGGTTGCCAGAGGAGGGAGTCAGGCTGCGCCCTGACCAAAGGCCTGGTGGAACAACTCTGTCTTGCAGGCCCTGCGGAAAGATGTCAGGTCCCACAGGGCCCTAGTCTCTTGTGACAGAGCGTTCCACCAGATTGGAGCCGCTGCCGAGAAAGCCCTGGCTCTAGTTGAGGCCAGCCTAACCTCTCTGTGGCCTGGGACCTTCAGGATGTTTTTATTTGCAGCCCGTAGGTTCCTCTCTGGGGCATACCAGGAGAGGCGGTACGAGGGTCCTAGGCCGTATAGGGCTTTAAAGGTTAAAACCAGCACCTTAAACCTGATCCTGTACTCCACCGGGAGCCAGTGCAGCTGGTATAGTACTGGATGAATGTGATCTCGCAGCGAAGACCCCATAAGGAGTCTCGCCACGGCATTCTGCACCCGCTGGAGTTTCTGGGTCAGTCTCACTAAACAACAACAACACTATATCAAATGTTCAAGGTTTTGTGCACAGTGAGGTCTAGCCACATCTGATAAAACTGAATTTTAATGCAAGTCTTTATGAGATCCTTTTTGATCAGATGAGATTTTTAGTCTCTTTGAAAGGGATTATTTGTTACAGATATTAAACATGTTTAATATATACACCAGTTTTCATAAATCGTCTTTTCTTCTGTTGCCTCATTGTTTAACCAAAGCCTATAAAAACTCAATATGTTTGCGAGTTCCTACAAATTGTTCTTTTGAAATATATTTTTTTTCATAACATGCCATCCAATGAGCTTTATTTATTCAACCTTATTCATTACTTGTTTAGCACCAGCAAATTACATTGCATACAAATGGCTATCGGATGCTATGTTCTTTTTTAAAAGAAAAAATAGTTTCATTTGAAGTTAACATCTTGCCTTAATAAGAAAGGGAAAACAGCTAGTTAATATTACATTGCTGAGATTCATTTATTCTGGTCATTCAAAGCTGCCATTTAAACACATCTTTTTTGGTCTTGTCTTGCCTTTCTTCCTTTCCACTAATCATAGCTGATATGCTTTTAGATGCCCTGGCTTCTGAGCTGCATGCTGCTGAAACCAAGGGTATTTCAGAAGCTTCCCAGGAGTTCCTCCACAAATAGACCATAAACAATGGACAAGCTTCCCTGGCAGGCATAGCATTCTCCAATCTGCATCTTCCCACAGTCACTATATGGCACATGCTCAGATCACTTGAGGCAGTTGCCCAGGACCAGCAAACCTGGCAAGCGCCACATCCCTTGGAGTGTCATGTTTAGGAATGTTCTCTGCAATTTGCAGATGAGGCGTTGGACATGCAACATGCTCTCAGTAGATAGCACAGGGTCTTTCGAAAACTTCTGTTGTTGTTTAGTCGTTTAGTCGTGTCCGACTCTTCGTGACCCCATGGACCAGAGCACGCCAGGCACTTCTGTCTTCCACTGCCTCCCGCAGTTTGGTCAAACTCATGCTGCTAGCTTCGAGAACACTATCCAACCATCTCGTCCCCTGTGGTCCCCTTCTCCTTGTGCCCTCCATCTTTCCCAACATCAGGGTCTTTTCCAGTGAGTCTTCTCTTCTCATGAGGTGGCCAAAGTATTGGAGCCTCAGCTTCACGATCTGTCCTTCCAGTGAGCACTCAGGGCTGATTTCCTTCAGAATGGAGAGGTTTGATCTTCTTGCAGTCCATGGGACTCTCAAGAGTCTCCTCCAGCACCATAATTCAAAAGCATCAATTCTTCGGCGATCAGCCTTCTTTATGGTCCAGCTCTCACTTCCATACATCGAAACCTTCTAAGCCACACTAAAAAAAAAGGACAAAAAGTTTAAAACTGAAGTAAAGAGAAAACTGCCTGTGTTTGGGCTGAACTCTCATATTTTATCTCTGATCTAAAGTCCGGTGCCAGGGTAACTCTTGCTAAATACCAATAGACCCAGAAAGTTCTGTTGGATGGAAGCTGCAACTGAGGGTCTCCAACCCTACTTGTTTTGCAGTACAGTGGTACCTCGGGTTAAGAACTTAATTCGTTCCGGAGGTCCATTCTTAACCTGAAACCTGGTTCTTAACCTGAGGTACCACTTTAGCTAATGGGGCCTCCTGCTGCCGCCGCCACGCAATTTCTGTTCTCATCCTGAAGCAAAGTTCTTAACCCGAGGTACTATTTCTGGGTTAGCGGAGTCTGTAACCTGGAGCGTCTGTAACCAGAGGTACCACTGTATCGGCATTCCTCTGTGCTGAGAGGAAAACAAGCTGGAGGAACACAGCGGACAGATTTTTTTAAAAAAATAATTAGCTGACTGTAGTTAGGTTGCCATCTGCTGGAGAATATGCCACCTGTCTTTGCCCCGTAGGGTGATGCACACAAACAGAAAGCAAGAAGCCATTCGTGTCCTCCCAGTACTGTATTCAGTTTCAAGTGACAACTTTCCTAGGCTCTGTTTTTCCTTTCATTTAATCTTGTGTCTGGCTTCAATTTACTTGTTTGTTAATTGTTTCAATCGCGGCGCTTTGTTCAGGTGATGTCTCCTTTGTGGTCGTACAAATTAGATAATTGCAGCAATTGGCAGCATTTTCCCTGGCACAGGTTTTCAGCTCATGGGTAAAATATGAAGTTGCAACAGTTTAGGTCTATAATGCTGGCACATTGAGCTTTCAGTAAGACCCACAAGCTAGTTCCGTAGGACTGCTTGGATGGTTAATTGATTCAGTCCCAGAGACTTCAGGGGCTATCCAGACAGGAAATGTGACAGTCCTGGTTTCCATTTTTGCATTTATTCAGCCCAAATGAGAAGAAAATGTTCTTCCTAAGTTTTTAAAAAATGCATGGTGAGTGAGAATAATATATCAATGTGATTTGCTCTTTGAAAGTAGGGAGTACTTACTGATTTCTCAGATACCTATCAAATGCCTTTTTTTAAAAAAAAAGTATACTGAAATAATTGCTTGCTGATTGTCTCACAAAATGGTGTTATATTCTTTCCTGACAAAAGAATTTAGGACGGTGTGCTATGTCCTGGCTCCTTTTCAAAGGGAACTTGATCTTCTGGTTTTGATTGTGCTAATATAAAATACAGGGAAAATCGTTTTTGAAAAGCAAATTATCTCCAGAGCAACCATCGGTACAAACTGCTCCTTTGAAATATCTCAGAAAATTTAAAGTATTACTCAAAGCTCGGGACTCTAACATGCTTCCGGGATTTACTGTCAGCTGGAAGAAACCAGTATACCCAAATGCACGAGAATTACTGCCTACTTCAGGTTTACAAGAACTAGTCCCTGGTTATAGCCACATCCACACCATATATTTAAAGCACATTTAAAGCACATGGCTTCCTCCAAAGAATCCTGGGAATGGTAGTTTGCCCCTCACAGAGCTGCAAAACCTGGTACACTTTAACTACAGTTCCCAAGATTCTTTAAATGTGGGTTGTGGGTGTTACCTGTGGCCACAACTCATCTCCAGCTCCTTCCTTCTCCTCCCTTTCTCCTCTCCAGCTCATCTCCCAAAGTGCCCTGATTCTTCTTCTTCCTGTTGCATTACACCATCTCCAGGCACTCAGGGGGAAGGGGGGAGATGGAAACCCAAACAGGCTGATCACTGCATCCTAATGGGCAACAGAGCCAGGCTGGTGAACAACTGAAGCCCAGCTTGCATTTGAATGACCAAAAGCAGTAAATCTGGGGTCAGCACTGTGTAGGAAAAGAGGTTTCAGAAGGTGCACCTCCATACATTATAGTGCAGTGCAACCAGCGACAGAACTCAGCCACCAAAACTTTGCCTCCTGAGCAGGGATTAAAAATTACAAGACACCCCGTTGTATCTAATAAAATCTAATCTCTCTTTCTCTCATGTGTGTGGAAAAAGAAAGTTGAAAGGGAGAACGTTATACAAAGCAAGGTGAACGTTTTTCTTTATATCAGCATGCACAAAGCATAGCCAATGACCTGCACATCTAATCTTCTTAGAACCACACAATACTATACACTCACCAAAGAAAAGTGGTTCTTTTAAAAGGGGGAGCACAGATGAGCAATGCTTGGTGTACTGGTGAAACAAATCACCTGTCCAAGGTGGCTTCTAGAAAGACAAGTCTGGTCTTGTGACTGGATGGTTCAGCAAGAAGTTCTAGCATTGCCCCTAATAGGAAAGGCTCTATTTCAGGCAGAAAAATGCCTTGGGCTGTCCCTGGTTGAGTCTGGCTATACTATGGGAACAGAGGGTGCTGCCTTATGAGTAAGTTAGACCCATGGTCCATCCAAAAAAGGTAAAGGGACCCCTGACCATTAGGTCAAGTTGTGGCTGACTCTGGGGTTGTGGCGGTCATCTCGCTTTATTGGCCGAGGGAGCCGGCGTACAGCTTCCGGGTCATGTGGCCAGCATGACTAAGCCACTTCTGGCAAACCAGAGCAGCACATGGAAACGCTGTTTACCTTCCTGCCAGAGTGGTGCCTATTTATCTACTTGCACTTTGAGGTGCTTTCGAACTGCTAGGAGCAGGGACCGAGCAACAACCGCCGACCTTCTGATTGGCAAGTCCTAGGCTCTGTGGTTTAACCCACAGTGCCACCCGCGTCCCTATGGTCCATCTAGTTTGGTACTATTGAGTGGCAGTGGCTCTCCAGGGTTTTAGAGAGGGGACAAACCCAGCCCTACCTAGGGATACCAGGGATTGAACCTAAGGCTTTCGGTGTGGAAAGCACCAGTTCTACCATTGAGCTACAGCCCTTCCTAATCTGCATTGAGTGAAGCTGCCCTGATGTGCAAAAGCTTTGAAAAGAGACTGGAAGCAGATGCTGTCCTTGGGAAAGAGCTGGAGACTGGAGTGCAGATGCTTTTGCGTTTCCAGCCATCAAGCTAAATTGTCCCTCTCTATGTGGCTCAATAAGCAGAGCAAATAATGCATGTCTTAAAAAAAGAAATACACTGAGACCGTAGGAAGGAAAATACTAAATCTTTCATTTTGCTCAGTTGGTTAAAATGTTTGCTTAGCAGCAAGGAGAGAATGCAAGAGAGAACAGGGAGAGGAGTGGGGGGGGGAGGGAGAGGATCTTGGCATGTTTCCTTTTGCCTCCAGATGCCATCCGCCTAAGATGATCCACCTGGTCGGATGCAGGGAGGGAGGAGTGAATGAAAGAAAGAGCCGAGTAGTCAGCTTCAAGGCAGAGGCAGGGGCTCTGGCGATGGGATTGCAGCTCAGAGACGGAGAAGATAGATGAAGAAAGGATGATGAATGCTCCTTTATTAGGAGCCTCTTGAAAAATCATTTTCCTATTCTTCATGAGTGATTCATTGTTTTCCTTCTTGATTCCCGGGCCATCTTAATAAGCTTTTGCTGTGTAATAAAAGGAAATAATGCTTGAAAATGCTTTTAATAAATCATAGCTGACACAGAATCCATGGGAAAGTGGCTTGTTTTCCCCCTACTGCTCCAAAAAGAGTGAGCAAGAGAGCGATTATAAGTTTGATGGGATCCTTGCAGCAACTACAGTACTTGTATCTTCCTCTGGGAACAAGTTGGCTGCTCTGCCTGAGGCTTCTTGATGAAACACATCTAGAGTTTGGATCTTCTTGAACTTAACAGCCATCCTCCATTTTTGTGATGGCCTTACATTTTTCCTCCAACGCTGGCCTGAAAAGCAGCTTGTAGTTGTGGCAAGCAGAGTAACAAAGCCAATTCCTTTGCCCCATATCATGACCATAGCTGTCAACTTTTCCCTTTTCTTGCAAGGAATCCTATTCAGAATAAGGGAATTTCCCTTTAAAAAGGGGAAAAGTTGACAGCTATGATCATGACCAGTGTGCCAAACATACAACAAGATAAGCTGAAGACCTCTGTTTCATTCCTACTTATTTCATCTGAAGTCATATTGCTTATCATCAGGTAGGGGTGGACAAATCACAATATTCTACTTTCTGTCCATTTTGAATGTGCTTATTTAGAAAGGGCTGTAGCTCAGGGGCAAAGCACTTGTTTTGTGTGCAGAAGGTCTTTGGTTCAATCCCTGACATCTCCAGCTACAGAAGGGAAGTCCCCTGTCTGAAACCCTGGAGAGCAGATGCCAGTTTGCGTAGATAATACTGAGAGAGATGGACTAGTGGTCAGACTCAACACAAGGTGCCCACCATTTGTAATTTCAAGTCGTTTTCACTCCCACAAGTTTTCCCAGCTGGATAAATAGGTCTCTGCGATGTGTTGTATGCATGCGCATCTATAGTGAGGGATGAGAAAGCAGACAGACAGGCACCCACTCAGCAGTGGTTTTGCTCTCTAGGGCAATACTGGCATAGCAGAGTCTGCCCTAGCCCCTGTTGTTCTAAGAATGGTGCCCTGTTAGAGAGAGAAGCACCCTCTTTCTCCATCTATCAGATAAATAAAAATCTCTTCACGGTGGTTTGGGTGAAACAGCACAACCTGTTGTTACAAAACAATGTTTTTAAAAATAAAAACTTGTTTAGGAGTGCAAGCCAAATTATTTAGCGGCTTTGCAGGCCATCCAAAATCGCTAGGGAGGGGAGACAGGGGAGCAAACAGGCACAGTCCATGGCTTGTTCCTCCTTATTTTATGTTGTGAAGGTTACAATCCTATGCAGGTTTTCATGGATGCAAGCCGCAACTAAATGTTACTCAGGGTGGACTCATTGAAATTAACAAGCATGACTGAATTAGGTCCATTCCTTTTTAAGACTGAATAAAACTTGGTAGAACCTCACTAATGGAAAGCTGAACTGGGATATTACGCACTTTGACTTCAGGGGTTGGGGGGCATTTGGGTTGACCCTGCCTCCTCATTAACTGAAGGGTAACTTCACACATACACTGTACATATGGGGTGTCTCTCAACAGTGAACAAAAGCCCTTGCTGTGTGTGCACTGGAAAAGGGTGTAACTCCATATACGCTAATGCTTGCCTTGACATTCCTGCACCTAAAATGCGATATCAGAATGGCTCCCACCCTGCTTATGTGTTAACAGACACACATAGATGATGGCTAGAGGTTAAAAAAAAAAAAAAGATAGTGCCCACTCTCAAGCAATTGCCTATTTTGTTCTTTTTACCGGAATATATATACTTGCATAAGCTGGTGCCATTTAATTTGTCATTTGTGAATGATGGTACATACACAGGGTACCTAAGGTGCTAACTACAATTCTGCTTGCTGTAGCACTAAAATGTAACTGAGCGATGGTATCCTTTCCATCCATTGAGAGATGAATGAATAGGATTGTGTGGTTAGTTATCAGACACTGCCATCTTTTGAATTGCTTCAACCTTGCTAAACTAAAAGGATGAGCAAAATACAGAAGGTAAATTACTCCCCACTCCTGACATTCATTTTACCACTCAGATTCTCAGAGCTATCTGCTTGCCCAAACAAGGCATCATTTAGCTTAGGGAGCAGATGTACTATGCTAGAGCAGTATGAATGGAGCGGAGAAAGAGAAAAGAAAATTACAAATTGAAAGTCATTAAAAAGTGCAAAGGGAGATGCATATACAGGATAGGTGACACCAGCTTGACAGAAGTACATGTTCTTCAGAAGATCAAGGTGTTTTAGCAGACCATTAACTAGGCACAATTCAGCAGTGCAATACAGCAGTGAATGTGATTGGCTGCATCAACAGGAATCCAGTTTTCAGATTTAAAGAAGTAGAGCACCAAATCTGTTGTTTGGGCAGAAATCACCAGTAGTCCAGTTCTGGGGGCCTTAGATATTGACAAACTGGACCTTGACATGTCCAGACAAGGAAAACAAAGATGGTGAAGAACCTGGAGATCAAGTCTTACAAGAAAGGCTTGAGAAAATAGGTAATTGAGAGGTCTGATTGCTATGTGACAAATATTTGTCACATTGATGATAGACCAAGTTTATTTTCTGTTGCAAGGAGTTAGAAGCTGAATTAATTGGTTCAAATTTCAAGAAATAAATATTTAGACCAGTGGTTCCTAAACTCCACCCTCCTCCAGAACACCTGAAAATTGCTGGCAGTCTTCATGAACCACTTAATAATATTTCTGCCTGTTGTAGCAATTGTGCTGTTCTGTGCTAGATGCAGCATGGTTCATGGTGTTTTTATTGCTTCCTTTATTTCTTATATTGAATTTAATTGCATTACAGTGTGCATTCCACAGAATTCAAATTGAAACACAATGAAATACAACCTTTAAAAAAGCAATAAAATTAAAAAATCAATATGCATGTTTAATAGAGATATGCCACAGGTCACCTGAATAAATTTTGCAAGCTACTGGCAGTCCACAAACTACAATTTGGGAACCCTTGATTTAGACTAAACATTAGAAGAACTTTCTGATGCTTTGAGCTCTTTGACAGTGGAACACTCTGCCTTAAAAAATGGTAGACTCTATGTGTCTGCACTGACCACAAGATTTGGGTTTGACCCCAATTTGGTACTTCAGCCTGATTCAATCTGAGCCAGCTTCACAACTGCCCTATGTGGTCAGAAAAATGGTCCAGTGAGTTTTGTTTTGGGTACCTTTATAATTTTAACTAAAGAGAGAAGAAAAGAAACTGCTTGTGGCTTGATTTTTTGGCAGAATTGGATAAAATTTGTTGACATGTAGCTCCTGCGGGGGGATGAGTCCTGCCAAATTTCAGGAGGCTAACTGCAGCAGTGTTCCTGAAAGGGAAGCTTTTACCATTTGGGGATGGTTAAAAGGGATTCATTTAATCTGCATTATTTTGTGAGCCGGGTGCTTCAGAGAAGTCCTGCTTTGACTCTGAGCAGCCTCAAATCTGTCCCAAATTGCCCTCTTCGGTTCAGGATCTGTCCAAATATGCTGTACACCCTTTCATGACTCCTTTGCTAGAGGTTTTTAAGTACAGCATTTAAATAGAGATCCTGTAATAGTAGATTTCCTACACTGGCTGTGGCTGATCTCAATTTTCTTTGCGATGCCTTCCAACTAAGTCTGTGATTCTAATGGCCCTCCACTTATAGATCCCAACAATCAACTGCTGAGGGTCACACACCTCACCACGTTATAAGTTCCAGAAAATCTCCCTGCTTTGTACCTTCAGTCATGCTAGCATTGGCCTTTGTTATACAGTGGTACCTCGGGTTAAGAACTTAATTCGTTCTGGAGGTCTGTTCTTAACCTGAAACTGTTCTTAACTTGAAGCACCACTTTAGCTAATGGGGCCTCCTGCTGCCGCTGCGCCATGGCTGCACGATTTCTGCTCTCATCCTGAAGCAAAGTTCTTAACCTGAGGTGATATTTCTGGGTTAGCGGAGTCTGTAACCTGAAGCGTCTGTAACCCAAGGTACCAGTGTACTTGAACCCTGCTCATGCCTCCAGGCTTAGTTGCTTAGTCACGCCCACAGAAGAGTCTGCTTCTAAGCCCTCAATCCCTGCAAACTTTCGATTTTCTTTGTGGCGTGATTGACATTTTCATCTTCATACATGGGTACCAGCACTTCGATTAATTTCTATGATCTAAAAATGCTTCTCATTCTGACATTATGCACTGTTTACACATGGGATGACTACAGTACTCAGCTTAAAATAGCAGTAATTACACCAGCTAGGTGGAAGGTAATGGAGGAGCCTAAGATAAGCATTGGGAAAGGCAAATGTAATGGAAACATTCACTTAAGTGCTGTTTGACAACTTTATTGTATAAATTGCATGTTACACCGAAATGTTTCCTGTTTTAATACTAACATAGATCTAAGATATTGTTCCGCAGGGCCAAAGCCTCCATCAGAACCTAGTTTTCTGTTTTCACTTTTGCCGCAAGCCAAAAGTGATACATGTGATTTTAATTTTGCTGCATCAAAAACCGTGCCAGGATCTAGCACCTGCTTAGCTGAATGCAATTTTTTACAATATAAGCACTAGACACAGACACTAAAGTCAAAATCAGGATGTCATTTTTTTTCAGAGGCTGTGCTCTGTCAAAACATAATGGCCGTGTCGGGAAAGAAATAATTCATGGAGGGAAAAACCATGAAAAACCCTGCCAAAATGTTTAATCACATTTTGTGAATTAATCACGTTTGGCAGTGCTGCCGCACGGACAGCAGCAAGCTGTAATTCTACCTATAGCTGTGAGCTTAAAAGTTGGCTTGGATCTCTCAGACAAGCATCCCCCTGGAAGTTAATGAAGCCCAATGCTGTCAGTCAGAAATTGTCAGTGTGTCATAAACCACTGCTTTAAATCCCAGCCTGTGTATATGGTACCTCAGTGGCTGCTACCAATCAATCCTGGGAGCTTAGTTAACCATTTAACTAAGAGGTTTGCTGTTGGGAGAGTGGGTATTAGAAGAGCAGTTACATGGGTTTTTGTTTCAGGAGGTTGAGAGGGGAGGGTACCTGCGTCCAAGGCCAAGACATTTTGCTGCCTGAGGTGGCTGGTAAATAACACATACCCCCACAGTACCTAAGGCCAGCCAACATATTTTATCATCTGAGGCATAAAAATCTCCCTAGGAATGAACAATGCAGTAATTATGTTAATTAACTAACAATTAGCTGCTCTTTCACAGGCCCAAAATCAGTTGTTTGAGGCAGATGTCTTGCTCTGCTTAGTGGGAGGACCAGGCCTATGCTTTAGTGGCTATAACCTGAGTAAGAGTTTCCATTGGGCATGTTGCTGCTTTTTAAAGATGTTTGGTAATGGGAAGTATATAGTTTGTGTGAATTAATGTGACTCTCAGGCAAGCTGATATGAGACTACCAAAGATCCATTCTCTAATATGTTCCTTTTCAAAAGGGGCTCGACTATCATGCCTCACTGTACTCCTTGCTAGGAGTACCTTCTTCTTGAAAGAGCCTCTCCGTGGGGTCTAAAATGGAGGCTTCCATGATTTCAAAGCCCATACCTGGTGCATTTTTGTTTACTAAACACTTATTATATTATTGCTATTATTGCAACCTAGCCTCCTAAGGATAAATGGACTTTTGTTCCTCCTCATGACCTAGTTGACAAGAAAGTCAGGCACAGAGACTATAAGATACAAGACTGCACATAAGGTCAAGGTGTTTGGAGGTGATCAGTTCCTAGTATCACCCACTTTAGATAAATTCATCTTTGGTTCACTTCTGGACACAAAATGGAGGCTGTCAGCAAAAGCCATATAACATGGACTCCAGTAGCTCAGTTGGTAGAGCATGAGACTATTAATCTCAGGGTCATGGGTTTGAGCCCCACGTTGGGCAAAAGATTGCTGCATTGCAAGGGGTTGGAGTAGAGGACCCTTGTGTACCCTTCCAAATCTACAATTTCATGATTCTAAGACTCCCACCAGCCCCAGTCAGTATGGCCAATGGTCAGAAAAATTGGGAGTTGCTGTTCAGCAACATCTGGGGGGCGACAGGTTGCCCCCGCCTGCGCTAGACTCTAGAAATCAGGAGTGTTAAAACAAACATAATTCCATGAGCACAAGCTATCTCTATGGGCGAAATGAGAAGTGAAGAAAGTCCTCTTTCTTTGGCTCCTCCCTATCAGTTCCTTCACCTCCTGTGAGTGGCATCTTATTCTAGGGTGTCTCACACATGAAGAATACTTCTGCATCCCCAGGAGGATATATTGTGTGTGGGCACGGCAGCTACAGGCCCCGTGTACTGCATTCTGTACATCTGTCAGATTGTCAGGCAGGTATATTACTAATTCAAGCAAGACAATAGCCTGTCCATGTCATCATGGAAATGGTGCAAAATGGAGTGTGAGGGGGGATAATTAGTATTGCTTTGACAAGAGTCCTTTGGGCAATGTTGTATTTCCACTCACTTGGTGGTGTCAACCTGTCACATTAAACCCCCAAATACATCCAATATAGAAATGTCCCTGTCCTCTGGGAATCTGAGAGAAATGTTTCTCCACAAGCATGTTGACAGTTGGAAGTAAGTACTATATTTTCTTTTACCACATTCTTTTTTCCCCTCTTCCCATCCTTTGTGCTTTCTCATAGGAACAGTGCTTTTTTTAGGGGTGCTCTCATATTCCTACTCATATTGAAATACTGCCCCTCAATGAGGCCAAACGTGATTCACAAAATGTTTAAGGGTATGTGTACCCCTGCATACCCCCAGAAAAAAGCACCGCATAGTAACAATGAGATCCTCTTGGGAAACCTCATATTACTACAAATGTACATCATGGTATGTGTTATCCCAATAACACCATATACAAAAACAATAATAACTTGGATCTAGTCTTGCTCTACCACTCACAGAAAGGTTTTGGGCCCACTCAAGGCTCTCACTGGGGTAGAGGACATGGTGATTTTCCCTGGTTGCCATTCCCCCCACCCACTATTTTGGAGGGACCCCTCAACCCTTCTGAGCAAAGTTACAGGTGGGCATAGAGGAAGGGGGAAAGCAGCCAAAATCACCTTCTTTCCCCTTCGGCCAGCAATGAAATATTGTACAAGCGGAATTCCACTCATGGGATCTCTGAAACCAAGTCATTCATAATGCATTCATATTTATAGCCCAAGGCATCCTGAGTTCCTGGACAGATAATAAAAATGATCATTAAGGAATCTCTTCTGAAGAAAGGAAACAGGCTAAAATGTCACTCAAACCGAATAGTTTTTAAATGCTCATCCTTCTGCTATCATAATTCTGACCTCCCAAAATGTCCTCTTTCTGTACTTTCCCACATCTTTTTTAGACAACAGTATCAGTGCGGGAACTTGTAGTCCTCTAGATTTTGCTGTACTTCACCTCCCATTACCCCTAACCCTTAGCTATCCTGGGTAGGACTGATGGGAGTTGGAGTCCAGCAATACCTGGAGGGCCTACTCTACTCTATTTCATCAGTGTCTAGTCCTGGCTGTGGGGGACAAACAACAGGTAGGGAAAGGGTGAAGCATCGTCTCCCTGATGCTTCTCCACTGTGAATTCTCATCTCCCCAAGCAGCTTTGCTTTCTTACATAGAAAGGTATTGGAGCCTCCTTTACATGTGTTAGTCAGTGATGTGAAGTTTCTCCTAATCATCTACCTCAACAGCTGCTTCCTCCAGGCTTCCCTGCTCTTCATGCTAGTTTTAAGCCTTCCCATATTTCCTTCACTTTTGACTGTTCTCCAGGGATTTCCATGCTCCAAGGAAACACTGAGGAACAGAGTATGAACCTCAACTATGACCTGATGCTATGTTGCCTGGTTACAAGTACTCATCAGGGGGTGGCTAGGAGACCTGAGCAATACTTAAGTCTTTTACAGTAGGTCCCAAATCTCCTGCCTCTCATCTCCACCCATTAAAAAATCTTTGCCTATATGGCAGCTAGGCAGACTACAATGCACAGTGTTGGTGGGACGCCAGTCAGCCACCATCTTAATTTCCCAAAGGCATGCATGCATATAAATTAGCATATGCATTTATCTATTTTTTGCAAATCTTTGTCACAGGCCTGTGCCCTGCATGCTTTTAAATACCTAGCAACACCCCTGCCGTCTTTTTAAGATATTCTTTTCTTGTCTATAGTATTTCTTTGTCAGACGTTAAAGGGTTTTTCTAATATTTATTCTGCCCTTTTAAAACGTTAATTTTGAGTGGGCTGTGTTATGAGATATCTTAAAGGAATTAAAGGTTAATGTCCAAGTTGCTGCCAATTGTCACAGGATGCAACCAAACAGTGGACATTTTAACCATGCGAACCTCTTCACTTGGGTGCCATTCACGCTGTTTTTAATACTCTCACAATCGGGATGGATTTCACAATGCAGTTTGCCGTTTCCTTTCCACCACACTGGAGACCTGCTGTGATGATGACAACAGCAGTAAAATGTAAAGGGCAGAAAGGGTCTCACACAGACAGAAGCTATTTTCCCAAATGATAGTAAGAATCGGCCTGTAAATGTTTTCTGTATGAATATGCTTAATGAGGCATGTAATGTGGAAAATAACCCTTTCTAATTCAAACCACAGTCCAAAGAAATGTGTCTATTTCATTCAAACAACCTGGCAGAAGGTACCTATTACCCTGTTCCTGTAACTAGACACAATCACAAAGGTGTGTGTCATTATAAGAGCCTTTATCACTGCCTTTTGTTTTTGTTGTTGTTGTTTAGTCATTTAGTCGTGTCCGACTCTTCGTGACCCCATGGACCAGAGCACGCCAGGCACTCCTGTCTTCCACTGCCTCTCACACTTTGGTCAAACTCACGTTGGTAGCTTCGAGAACACTGTCCAGCCATCTCGTCCTCTGTCGTCCCCTTCTCCTTGTGCCCTCCATCTTTCCCAACATTAGGGTCTTTTCCAGGGAGTCTTCTCTTCTCATGAGGTGGCCAAAGTATTGGAGTCTCAGCTTCAGGATCTGTCCTTCCAGTGAGCACTCAGGGCTGATTTCCTTAAGAATGGATAGGTTTGCTCTTCTTGCAGTCCATGGGACTCTCAAGAGTCTCCTCCAGCACCATAATTCAAAAGTATCAATTCTTCGGTGATCAGCCTTCTTTATGGTCCAGCTCTCACTTCCATACATCACTACTGGGAAAACCATAGCTTTTACTATACGGACCTTTGTTGGCAAGGTGATGTTTCTGCTTTTTAAGATGTTGTTGGGCAGCTGGAAATCTTTCTGCATGCCATGTGGCTTCTTTCCCCTCTGTGGTGATCTCCACTATCCACACTTGCAGGATAGAGGGGAAAACATTCCTACAACTTTGGGCTGGAATGTTGTGGAGGAGAGTTCCTTAAAAAGAAAACAGCTGTGTTTGTACCTTACTGGGCAGGTGGGGGAGGGAAAGTATCAAACCAAAAGGTGCATCTTAAAATTTCTCATGTAGAGCTGCCCTGAAAATGCAAAAGGTTGAAGATGTGAACATTTGTTTATATTCCACTCTTTTTAGAAAAGGAGAAATGCTCACAGTTTTCTCTCTCTTACACACTTTTTAACCACAACAACAACACCATAAGGTATGACAAAGTGTGGGACGGTGAGCCCAAGCTCACCCAGGGAACTTCATGGTTGAGTGGGGATTTGAGCCTTGGACTGCGCGAGTCCTAGCCTGACAGTCTAGCCCAGAGCTTTCCAAACATTAAGTTTGTTACATACTTTTTGGACATGCATCATTTCATGACACAGTAATTCAGTTTCGCATCATTCCATGATGCAGTAATTCAGTTTTACTAGCAAACCGAAGGTTAAACTAACCGTTTCCAGCCCCATGAGGAACACAGGGAGCGTTCATGCAACACACCTACAGACTGCAGCCGACACACTAGCGTGTCACGACACACAGTTTGGAAAGTTCAGTCTAACCATTATCATGCACTGGCTGCCAGCTAAATTCTGAAACCAGTTTAAACGAGCCTTGTGGGGGAAAGCCAGATATTGTTCTGTGCTCTGCCTCATCTGCAGTCCTATCTTCCACTCACAAATGATAAAGCTAGGGTTCACATAGGGCTGCGTTCGCACCACACATTGAAAGCACGTAGCACAAAGAATTCTGGGAAATGTAGTTTACATACCCCAGAGCTACAACTTCCAGCAACCTTAACAAACAGCAGTTCCCAGGCTTTTTTGGCGGAAGCCATGCGCTTTAACTGGACAGTGTGCGCACAAGCCATATAAATTTGCTGAGTTGGTCTCCTCCATGTCAACTAGGCCAGATTTGAAATGCATAGGCACCCTCCTTTTCCCACTGCTAAAACTGCACGATAAAGCTAATAATCAAATTAAAACTGAATTAAAACCCTATTGGCATCCTTATTACCGTTACCGCTACCAACTCCCAAACTGCTAAATGAAGTTAATGATGAATTTGTGTAAATAAAGTCCCTGTTCATAACACAGTACATTGTGTTTGATTAGGCTGTGGCTTACTGTATGCTGTTGCCAGATGATAGTGGATTTGATTTTCCACTTCCCAGGATGACAAGTGATGAAACAGTCACTAGAGTGTTGGGATTAGACCAGAGAAGCCAAGGTTCAGATCCCCACTTGGGCATAATACTCACTGCGTGATTCTGGGCCACTGTCTCTCAGCCTAACCTACATCACAGGTTTGTTAAGAGAGTAAAATAGGCAGGTACCATGTATATCAGGTGTGGGGAACCTCCAGTTGTTGCTGAACTGCAACTCCCATCAACCCCGGGAATGATGGAAATTGGCATTAAGCAACATGCGGAGGGTCAAAGTTTCACCACACCTGATGTGCACTATGCCAGGTTCCTTAGAGAAATTCTGAGATAAAAACATAAATTAAAATGAAATAAATCCAGGCTAAATATTGTAATTTATATGTTGATGCATATTTATCCGGGGGGGGGGGGGATGGAAAGCAGAGACCTCTTATCCAACAATCCATCAGCTGTCTCCAAGGTGCAGATGTACCATCCTCTCCTAGGAAGAGCTGACGGGAACTATCACAGGCAAAAGCCCCCAACTCTGTGGATGACTTTTTAGGGGGCAACATCAAAGGCTTCAGGTTCTACCTTGGCCAGCATTGTAAGAGTCAGCCTTGTGGTTCTATGGACCAAGACAAAATACTTCAGTTAGACCAAATCTACATAACCCACGGGACGCGGGTGGCGCTGTGGGTTAAAGACTCAGCACCTAGGGCTTGCCGATCGAAAGGTCAGCGGTTCGAATCCCCGCGGTGGGGTGCGCTCCCATTGTTCGGTCCCAGCGTCTGCCAACCTAGCAGTTCAAAAGCACTCTCGGGTGCAAGTAGATAAATAGGGACCGCTTACTAGCGGGAAGGTAAACAGCGTTTCCGTGTGTGGCTCTGGCTCGCCAGAGCAGCGTTGTCACGCTGGCCACGTGACCCGGAAGTGTCTCCGGACAGCGCTGGCCCCCGGCCTCTTGAGTGAGATGGGCGCACAACCCTAGAGTCTGTCAAGACTGGCCCGTACGGGCAGGGGTACCTTTACCTTACCTTACATAACCCACATCCCTCGGAATTAACTGCACTGCAGATTGGCCTACTCATTCCTTTGAAAAGGAACGTTAAGTATACCAGATATCAAGCACTGATGTTGGGAACAATTGTCCTTATTCTTTAACTTTACAAGAAGAAATATGCAAATGCAAACTTTTTTCCCTACTCTGCAGTTAGCTTTGTATGCAAATATACCAATTATTATTCATAAATAGCATTTTAGTGACTTCATTTAGAGAGGGAAAATGTTAATGTATTTTCTCCCTGTAAGTCTAAGTTTGCCAGAATGAGGAAAGCAATTTGTTGATTTCTCTTTAATTTCATGCCATTTTTACTATCAGAGGATGCTTTTGCATGCAAGATGATATATTTTAGAACCCTTATGCCCAACAACACTGTTTAATTCTTGGTATCGGTTATAGCTTTTTCGTGTGTGTGTTTTTTAAAATGTCTTATAAAACCTGATGGGGAATGGCTCGGTATCTAGTGATTAAAAATATGGTAATCACAGCAATCATCGTTTGGCATATGGATAGTGCGAAAAGAATGTTTCTGTATAAGTACATTACATGTTCCACATGTTGTATAAGAAGCTAGCAGAGTGAATTAAAATATATAGAAACAGTTTTGGTTTAAAGGTAATCATAACAAAGCGCAATAAATATTGTAAACACATGCATATTTAAAACAGATTTGTAACATAAAGGTTTCAACCATGAAGCTCCCTACATCTCAGACCCCACCGTGTTCATGGAGACAGGGGTCCCTCTGGCTCTGGTGATGGGTCCTGCTGCTCTGGTTCCTGTGCATTGACCCCCATCTTCTTGCCATCTTCCATCACCCTGTGAGTACTTCCTTCCCCAGCCCCTGTTTGCCCCAGGGTGTCCCAGTCTTGGCTACACCCCTCACCTGGATCCTCTTCCTCCTCCCCATCATCCTGCCAGTCCATGACACCCACCTACTCGTTCGCTCATTCAAAGGGTTTCAGTCGTCAACCACACCAGCCCTCCGCACTGGAATATGCTGACTTTATAGGTTTGCGATAACTAAGTTAGAAATGCAAGCTGGAAATGCAAGAGTTAAAAGTGGTAAACATTTTATCAAGTTTCAGGACGCTGCTCTCCTAAGAATATAACTTTAAAACAAACAAAGCTACATGGAGCACTTGACATTTTAAAATACTCTGAGGATTCTATCATCTGACTAGCAAGATTATAAAAAGAAAAGTGGAACATATCCTTTCAGCAGGAGCAGGAGAGGACAAAGAGGAGACACCAGTTAAACTCTCGACAATATTTATCCCATAATTGCTGCCCTGGGCTCCTTTGGGAGGAAAGGCAGGATAGACATTTTAAAATTATGCCTATATTCTACCATAGATTTTAGCCATGTGTGTGATGGTGGGCAGCAATGAACTAAAAACAGGTGTTAAAATAAGGATTTTTTTTTGTTACAGAAGTTATAGAAGGGATGGCAGACCTGGTGCTATGCAAAAACAAGGTAGGGAGCAGGAAACAGAACAAGATGAATCTCCTGTGCCTGAAGCTGGGCATGAAGGTTAGATGTGTCTACTCAGGATTCGCCAAAGTATTATTTGGATTATATTCTAACATATTGTCCATCTTCCCATGGGACTGTGGTACCACACAATCCATTGGGTTTGATGCAGGTTGCTGATTGATTAAAAAAAATCAAAGGTTCTCCATGTGTGAAGCTAAACTCCAGGGGCAAGTTTTTAAGGGACAGAGACATGTTGTTTCAGGTGTCTAGGCCTAGATGTGTATGCTGCCAAGGGCAAGAAAGTAATACCCTTTTGCTACCTGAGGTGCCAAACACACAGACATTGCACATAAAAATGCCACCTGGACAGACAGGTGAATGTTACTTCAACACTGGTGATGGGATAACACCCTATTCCATACCTAAGGGTAGCAGGTTAGCTTAGGGCTGCAGGGTAGACCAGAAGGCCCACACAGCTCTGTCCGACCAATACCTTGCTACTTTTCCCTTCTCCCCACTCTGCAACCTAAGAAACCTGCCCCACTTTGTCAAATGATAGGGCTGATCCTGATGTTGCCTAATAGGGTCAAGGAGCCTACAACATGAAATGAAAGTGTAACATTTTGGAGGAGGGGGACTAGCCACCAAAGACATCTGTCCCCAAAGGCAATAATTTTCAAAGATGGCTGCTCATGCAGTCAGCTTTTACCCGCAAAGAAGAACAAGCAAGACTCTAGCCCCCCAAACCACAGGCAGGTCCCAAAGTTTACTTACTGTTTTGAAAAATGTAATTAAAATTAAATATCATAAGGACTCTGAACAGATTTGTTATAAAGGGATAATTAGAGGTTCAAAGATATCAGAAGCCTGGGTGCAAAATCTTCACCTCAGAGTATTTTAGGAAGAGTACATCCATTTACCTTGCCAGCCTGGTGCCCCAGTTAGAAATATGGAACCTGGGGCATCATGGGAACATAGAAAGCTGCCTTATGCTGAGCCAGACCATTGGCCCACCTAGCTTGGCCAACGTGGTGCTCTCCAGATATTGCTGGACTAGGACTCCAATCATCTCTGACCAGCAGCCATCTTGGCTGGGCCTGGTGAGAGTTGGAATCCAACAGCATCTGTAGGAAACCACCTTGGCTATCCCTGGCCTAAGTAACTGGCAGCAGCAGATTTCTCCAGGGTTTCAGACCAAGATCTTCCCAGCCCTGCTTGGAGATGCCAGGGACCAGGGACTTGTCACATGCAAAGCAGATGTTCTACCCCTGTGCTTTGGCCCTTCCCACATAGCTGCTCCACCTGAGAAACGTGGGGCGAGGGTAGCTGCTGAGCTGTTGATGGCATGTCTGTGCATGTCTGAGTTTAATTCAGACTGACTGCCGCATCAAAATGCAAACCATGCTAAGTGCTAATCACAGGCCGCTGTGATTCAATGCTTTTCAGCTGCAATTTATTACATTTGGCAGAGGCAAGAATGAGATAAAGTGTTTTTATTCATGGAAATGCATCTCCATAATCCATAAAGGCCATCAACGTGTTAACTGTGCCGTGCTTGTGATCCATCTGTGGGGCTTTCGCAGATTTAAGTTAATTCTCTAGTTAAGCAGGTGAAAAGTTGGAGGTTTCGTTCCTCAAGGTTTTCTTCATTAGCGGCAACAGTGAGGCGATTTCATCACTAGAAATGGCCTCAAAGCTCTGGGAAATATGTGGCATTTAAAAAGAAAACACAGCACCGAAAGGCTCCTGTTTAGTAGGATGCTAACCCTCCTGTGATGTCATTTCCTGTCTGGATTGACGTCTTACAATGTGGTTCAACTTTGGACATCATCCACCCTCTTCCCTCATTGTTAGAAGTTTCTCTTCCTTTTCTTCCTTCCTTTCTGTAAGATGAAGGTGTACATGTCTAAAAGTTAACATACTACTTCTTCATTATTGGGGCCCAGTGTTGTTGTTGTTTTTTCCAGGGGGTACTTGAGGGTACGCAGTACCAGCACCTCTTTTTCTGTTATTAAAATGTCTGACACTTACTGTAACAACTTCATTGTAAGTAGCAGCACCTATTTTTCTAGAGCATGGGTAGGCAAACTAAGGCCCGGGGGCTGGATCCAGCCCAATCGCCTTCTAAATCTGGCCCGCAGACGGTCCAGGAATCAGCGTGTTTTTACATGAGTAGAATGTGTCCTTTTATTTTAAATTCATCTCTGGGTTATTTGTGGGGCATGGAAATTCGTTCATATTTTTTTCCAAAATATAGTCCAGCCCCACACAAGGTCTGAGGGACAGTGGACCGATCCCCTGCTGAAAAAGTTTGCTGACCCCTGTTCTAGGAGGGAAAGCACTGTTGGGGCCCATTCATGAAAGATTTCTTTGGAGCTACATTTTCACAGACATGTCCATTTGCAACAGCTGTTCTCCCAGTTTATTTTTTTTATGCAAGCTGCTAAGCATATGTAGTGTCTTGAAGGAGAGAGGGGTATTCCTCAGGTACACACCTCTCACCGCTTCATTATACTATGGAGATGTCTCCACATGGCATTTTGTATCACATCATAATAATTTGTGGTGTGACTCAAGTGCAGAGATGCATGTTGGAATTGGGCATATTTGGGGTGGGGGTTAATAAGAGCCCACAATCATAACTGGAGAATGCATAAGTAACACATGGGGGGGGATTACATATGACTCACACACCCTCATGCATTCACCCAAAGCATGAGGGGGTTGACGGGCTGCAGAGGCTCGTCTCACCCACTGCCCTCCCCCCACATATTGGCCCTGTCCTCTGCTGGCCATGCACATAGGGGCCTGATGAGTATACAACAATGCAGTACATATGGGGAAATGGCTAGCAAAAATGTGCATATTAATAAAAACTGCATACAAAAAATGCGTATTTGGGGAAATCTGCCACAAAATGCTGTTGAAATTTCATGCGCAAAAATCAAAACGGCAGAAATTGCTCCAGAAATACGGAGAACAGAATTTCAGCCTGGAAAAAATGAGAAGCCCAAACTGACAGATTGATCGATTCCTGCTTCCATGTACAATGGTACCTCTGGTTACAAACTTAATTTGTTCCAGAGGTCCGTTCTTAACCTGAAACTGTTCTTAACCTGAGGTGTCACTTTAGCTAATGGGGCCTACCGCTGCCACCGCACGATTTCTGTTCTCATCCTGAGGTAAAGTTCTTAACCTGAGGTATTACTTCCAGATTAGCGGGGTGTAACCCGAGGTGCCACGGTATTTACCATATTTGCAAATAACTGTCAGACCTTAGCTTGATCAGTTAGCTAGGTGCTCTGAACCAGCTGTTCTGGAGAAAGTGTGAGGGTCTGGATTTCTTTGCTTCCCACCAAAGACTGATTAACTGATACTGTTCAGAGTATCTAGCGCAAGTTAGTCCTGTGTAGCCCCAAATGCAGCTGTAGATTAGGTTAAAAACATGCACACTGAGTTCAGAAAGAAAGGCTGCTCCTGAGTAGCACCCACAGCTTGTCTCATTTGTTCTTGTGAACTCAGCCTATGAAACAAGAATGAAGCATAACAGAGACAGAGAGCATGCTCTGTGTGTATTTTGTGTGCGTTCATGATTATGGCAAAGGGTTGGGGTGCTGTGTTATTGCCATGAGAACAGTACTTTTTGTCCTTTGCTATCTCTTTTTGTAAGTATTAATACTATTCAGGGAGTGGGGGAGTGGGTGTAATGGCAGTAAACCAAGTACAGGGAGGGGAGAAATATCATTTTGATACCAGAAGGGTAACCTCTTTGGCGCAGACAGGAAGAGCAGCTGCTTCGTCATCTGTAAGAACAGCAAAGTGTCACTATCCATAAGAATAAAAAAGTTGGTTTGAATTCTTCTAAGAGAATAAAAACATTTTTTTCTTTTCTTCTTTAAAGGCTTCCTTAATGCTTCCCACTTTTTATTTAAAGGCTGCCACCTCATCATTTTATCTCCTTCCTCATCTTTAGTTCTCAGCTTTTAGCAAGCCAACATGCTAATTCCCCCCTTTATAATTTGAATTATTTTGTTGTTGTGGCATCAAACCCCTGTTCTTTCAATTGAGCTTAAAAAAAATTGTCTTGAAAAGCAATAAAAATTCTCAGCTTCTGCACTAATTAAGCAGTCTCCTCTTTGTATTTATTTGTTTAAAGCCTTCTGCTTCATTTGCTCATTTATTAGGGGATGACATTATTTATGGCTACATATATCTACTATATATTAAAATAAATCTAACATGCTCCCCACCACCACACGGCATGTAGCCAAAAGATTAAAAATAAATACACAGTCTGTTCTTACAATCTGGCTGCCTTAGAAGCTGTTCAGGTAAAAGTATACAAAGCTCTTAAGGCTGGTTACCTTCATGGGCCGGGTACAAATAATAAATTATTGTTGTTGTTTGAAAGGAACATGAATTATTTACCCTTTTTCTGCCCACCTGCTAAGGGCAACGTGTGCAGTTGAAGTCCCAAACATTGGCCTTGGGATTTCATTTCATGTAGAACTTTTGTTTCTAAAGGAGCCCATCACAGCCTGTGAGCAGTGGCTGGACCCTGTACTACAGGCTGGCGTAAGAAAATTCAGGTTACAATGGGAAAGTATAGCTTCATGAGATGTCCGTGGGGAAATATGCCATCTAAAGGGGTCCTCTGAGAGCTACTGAAAGATGATGTTTGCTTATATTAGAAGAAGACGGAGAGACAGAAATGAACATCAAGTCCTTTGCAAAAGGCCATAAACAAACACCGGCGCCATTGACTTCAGAAATTGCCAGAACAGTTAGGGTGCTCTAACCTAAAGCAGAACAAGAAAATGCAATCAGTGTCATTTCTGCCCACTGCTCTTTAGCTGAGGAACACAGGCTCTGTCTCAAGAGAAACCCTCCCTCACACTCTGCCGCTACTTAGATAAAGCATTTTACACTAGAGGGTGCGAAAAGAAATGTGAGGGATTCCCGTTTCATAACAGGGAAAGTCATTTGCGCCATGTTCTGCAGATGAACAGGCTGTGTGAGTCGACCCCCCCCCCTCTAAGAGTCTTGTTCTCTTTCTTAAAGCCCTCTCTTGGGGCCAAGCTAAAAGGGACCTGTGGGCCGTTTCCTCCTCTTTCTCTAAAGGTGTGATGCATCTGACCATCACGGCATGCAAGAAGGTCTCTAGAGAGTTGTTGTACAAGAATTCCAGAGATTTTTTATTTGCTGTGGCCTTTACTGTGGGCTGGGTGTCTCCTTCTAGTTGTCTCTTAGAAAGAAAGTGGAAAACCCTACAGATACTTAAAGCAATGATCACAGGTCCATCCAGGTCACAGCCATGTCATTTATTTAAAGCACCATGTGTTTAAAGCACATTTAAAGCACATTGCTTCCCTCAAAGGATCCCGAGAACAGTTTACCCCTGACAGAGCTTTTGCTTTGTTTCTTGCTTTGTTTTCTTATCCTGCCTGTAAATAAAATCTTTATCAAGGAACAGACCCAGTATGCCCCTTGCCTTGTCTGAATCCCAAAATAACCTCTGGTTTAAGTGGACGTTTTCCAGGTTTTTAAACTGCCTCTTGTCTTAATTACCACTGATCTTTCAGACTAGTTTTCTTATTCTATATTGTACTATTTTGATCCTGTGTAAGCTATCTTGTATTTAAAAAAATACAAGATAATAGTGTATGATGTGAAACCTGGAATGATTTTACCATTCTTGCTATAGTTTATGGGATTAAGAAGAGGACTTAAATGAAGAAGAAGAAGAAGAAGAAGAAGAAGAAGAAGAAGAAGAAGAAGAAGAAGAAGAAGAGGAGGAAGAGGAGTTTGGATTTGATAGCCCGCCTTTCACTCCCTGTAAGGAGTCTCAAAGCAGCTAACATTCTCCTTTCCCTTCCTCCCCCACAACAAACACTCTGTGAGGTGAGTGGGGCTGAGAGACTTCAAGGAAGTGTGACTGGCCCAAGGTCACCCAGCAGCTGCATGTGGAGGAGTGGAGACGCGAACCCGGTTCCCCAGATTATGAGTCTACCGCTCTTAACCACTACACCACACTGGCTTTCTGATATGAGTCTCATATATTTATCACATGTGTATCCCTCCGTTCTCCTAGGGTTACCGGGGGGGGGGATTTAATGCTGGTGTCCAGGGCAAAGAAGGGAGTTGGGATGGAGCAAGGGGGCAGAAACTTGAAGTTTGACACAGGTATGGTATAGAAGGTAAAAAGTAAAGGACCCCTGGACAGTTAAGTCCAGTCAAAGGCAACTATGTGGTTGTGGCACTCATCTCACTTTCAGGCTGAGGGAGCTCGCGCTTGTCCGCAGACAGATTTCTGGGTCATGTGGCCAGCATGACTAAACTGTTTCTGGTGCAACGGGACACCGTGATGGAAACCAGAGTGCACGGAAACGTTGTTTACCTTCCCACCGCAGCAGTACCCATTTATCTACTAGCACTGGCATGCTTTTGAACTGCTAGGTTGGCAGGAGCTGGGACAGAGCAACAGGAGCTCACTCCGTTGCGGGGATTCGAACCACCAACCTTCTGATCGGCAAACCCAAGAGGCTCAGTTGTTTAGACCACAGTGCCACCCGCATCCTTATAAAACTACCTATTTGTTTAAGGTGCACAGTCAAAAATAGAAGGAGGCTTGTGACACCTTGACACATTTACTATGGCATAATCTCACTTCACCAGACACATGAAAGGTAATCCTCAGCTGCAAGTAGGCATTTGAGGGAATGTCAGGCGGCAGGCCTACCAGTTATTCAGTAGGGAGAGGAAAGGGCTTTGATGCTGTGTAACTTGCATTCCTGCATCCATAAGAATATGGAGGCACGAAGATTAAAGCATGAAGTGGGGATCTTCAGCAGGCCTGTGTTCCTTGCAAATACGCAAAAAGCAGCCCACACATTTTGTAACTCTGTGCATGCAATTTTCAGGATCATCTGCACATTTTGAAGGTTGAGGCTTTAAATAGCTGTAAAGCAGGGCTTGTTGCTTAGCTGTGTATTGACCTTACTTGCATACTTCTGTTGGGATTACGGAGTTCCTTTTGCCTTTTGCACATTCAGGACAAATAAAGGCTGTTTGAGAGGTTTGTTTGTTTGTTTGTTTGTTTGTTTGGCAAGCTTTGTAAAAGAAAAAGTCTATGGAGAAAATAAAAGGTGAAATTTGAGTTACTGTGAATCTACAGGACCTTTGTATGTCCATGTGTTTGTAAGTGTGCTAAGGGTTTATGGCTGCGCTTTTGTGTATATGGCCCCCACCTGCTTTCTACACGTTAATATAGCCCTCAGCATGAAAAATGTTCCCCAAGGCTGGTTTGTAGAGTTTACCCAGAGTGTTTAACAGAAATGGTAAAAATGTGACCCTGTATCAGTGGTCGAAATATCCATGCCCCAAACCATTCGTCTATAGACATGTTTTGTGATTTGAACAACAAAAGGGTTAAAGGATACAGCATTTCATTTTAAAGGATCGACCACTCTCTGTTTATGTGCATATGAGCAGAAGGAGATTTTGGAGAAGACCGTCTGAGAGGATCTGCTTAGAAAAGGGCAGATCTCCAAGGCTTAGGGCCCAGGTTGCAAACTTGCTAAGCAGCACCATACATTTAAAACATCTGCTGAGTCAGTTCCCTAACTTTCCAAAAGGGTATTTAAACAGAAGAAAGACATCTCTCCTAAAATATTCAAAGTCATATGAGCATAAATAAATTAGTCTGCGGCTTGGAAAGATCCTGACATGGTAGACATTAAACTCTAATTAGTTATACTAAAGTCTGCAATGCTTTTGATTAAAAGGTTAGGCCAGCGAAGGAGAGACAGCTGTTTCAGTGCAATTTTGGCATAGCACAGCAGACCAGATATTATTCTTCCTAAGCACAAGAAGAAAAGTGCATTAAAGAAAGCACATCAATTCATAGCTTAGCTATGACAGAGAGAGATAGGGCAGGCCTTACCTTGCAATACAATCCATTGTTTTCAGGACCATCAAAAGCACCAAGATGTGAAGTGTGAAGTATCATGAAAGAGTACATCCCCTGACCTAACTGATATTAAATGTCAATGCTTTCAAAAAATCTGTCTGTTGGCATCTTGCCAGGATATTCCAGGATACAAAAGTGTGTGTTTTAAGCTGCAGTCCTAGACCCATCTTATCTGGGAGTAAATCCCATTGAACTCAATGTGGTTTATTCCTGAATAATTTAAGGTAGCACATCACATCTTTCAAATCAGGGATTGGGGATGCTGTGGCTTTCCAGATTTTGCTGGACTGTAGCGACCATGGGCCATGTTGGCTGGGGCAGATGGGCATTGAAGTTCCAGCAACATTTAGAGGGTCACAGGCCCCCAGCCCTGGTTTTAAATTGCACCTTAAAAAAACAAAAAGAAGTTGTTTAAAGTATTTGCTAGAGGTCGCTTAAAGTTATTGTGCCCTGCTCAGTGCAATAGCTTGATTAGTTTTAATTCTCTCAAAAATCTAGGTTCAACGAGTCTCTTGAGAGGTTCTTGAGTCACGGATGTGGTGCCCCCAGCGGGTACTCACCATGAAGTTGTTACAGTAACCTGCCACACATTTTAACAACAACAAAAGAGGTGCTGGTGCTGAATACCCTGAAAAAAAGCACTGAGTGCCCCTTTATCAAACCATGAGAATGTATCTTTTTCATCTAAGTACAGTGGTACCTCGGGTTACAGACGCTTCAAGGTTACAGACGTTTCAGGTTACAGACTCCGCTAACCCAGAAATAGTACCTCGGGTTAAGAACTTTGGACTGCCCTCTTCACAACACCCTTCTCCTAGTGACTCCCTTACAGCTTAAAATACCAGTTTACGAAGAGTCTGTAATCCAATATTTGTTGAGGAATGATGCTCCCGAAACTACCAAGATTGTTTTGGAGTATTTAGCCAAGATCTTTAAAGCTAAAGTTGCCTGGTTTATTCAATGGTGGCTATCTAGTCTTTTATATACTGTATGTGTTTGGATTATCAACATATTTGGATGATTTTGTATGATTTTATTGTTTAAACTTATGCCAGTAAAGGCTAATAATAATAATAAAACTTCTATGCAAAGCAACCCACTGAAATTAATGGACCTAACTTAGTCATGTTTGTTCATTTCAGTGAGTCTTCTCCTAGTGAAACGTAATTGAATACCACTCAAAAAATGTTAATGTAGATCCCACACTGATAGATGCCCTTCAAGTATAAATGAATTGCCATGAGCTTCTGTTGAGGAATCTTTATATCTCACAGATCAATCTAGATCCAAAATTAATACCCTGCACTAAGTGTTAGGTATTATGGAAAGCTCTGACAGGAATTAATTTTTCTTTTGGTAGCAGTTTTATAACGATGAAATGTTTCACTTTGAGTGCTTTTTTTCAAATAATCCAGGTTGAAATATCACCTCTGGTACTCACTGTTCCTATTTCACACTTCTCAAATTTCCTTGATGAATTTCTTTTAAGTGCTTGTGAATGAATTAATTAGTTAATGCCATGCAGTGCTTTGAAGACATCAGCAGCCATAAAATGCTAAGTATTAACTTCTGGGTATTGAGGAAAGTTGTCTTAAACCTGATTTGCCATGACTAATATGCAGATTATTTTCAACAAAACTTAACTTTGCATAAAAGTACAGGCTGGAAGGCTTCAGTGTCAATCTAATCCACCCACTGAGGCAAGATTCTCTGTACTCCCAAAATTCCTGCGTTTAACCCAAATTACAGAATAATGCAGGTGTTGATCATTTTAATTACAGTATGACACAGTTAGAGAACAAGAAAAAAGTATTTCAGCACCAGCCATTTTGCTGGTTTCTTTGTTTCCTTAGGAAACAAATGGACATAAGAACAACCAAATGAAATAAACAACAACATCTCACAGAACCGGAGATATATAGATTTGAAACCCCCTTCTCCATAGCGTCCTCTCCCTTACCATCTGTTCTTTGTTAAAGTTTGCAAATTGGTTATAATGATCACAGATATTGTCTATTTTTATGTTAATGATTCTGTTATTCTGAGAAATTTGCATTTTGCAAAATTACGTGTGAACATTGGGAGAGACGATTAGTATATATTTTCTAGATTCTAGAGAATGGCTATTCCTTGTTTACAAATGCTATTCGTTTTCAAAAGTTTGAGCACCTGTAGTCTGCCTGTTCTCCTAAGCCACTGACCATACTCAGTGGTGGAGGCGGGATGAAATATCAGAAAGCACTGATGAGTGATGGTTTCCTACACGAGTCACAGCAAGAATCCAAAAATACATTCTCCCCTTAACAGTTTTGTGTGTGAGATAGCCAGTGTCGTGTAGTGGTTAAGAGCGGTAGTCTCGTAATCTGGGGAACCGGGTTCGCGTCTCCACTCCTCCACATGCAGCTGCTGGGTGACCTTGGGCCAGTCACACTTCTCTGAAGTCTCTCAGCCTCACTCGTCTCACAGAGTGTTTGTTGTGGGGGAGGAAGGGAAAGGAAAATGTTAGCCGCTTTGAGACTCCTGAAGGGGAGTGAAAGGCGGGATATCAAATCCAAACTCTTCTTCTTCTCTGTCTCTGTCTGTCTGTCTGTCTGTCTGTCTCTCTCTCTCTCTCTCTCACACACACACACACACACACACAGAGAGAGAGAGAGAGAGAGAGAGAGAGAGAGAGAGATTCCAGTGACAGGGCACTTTGATCCTGCTCATGGAAAGCCCACGTTCCACAGGAGCATATTTTGGGAGCCACTAGTGTAAAGTTCTGATACCCTTGCACCCAACCCTGAGTGCAGCATCTCTTAGGACTGAGCAGCAAATGGCATTTTTATGCTAGATATCCCATAAGTTCCCTGTGTATTTTTACATTTTTAAATGCCAAGAATACACTTAAAGTGTAACACACACACACACTTCTTTAAGGCATGAAATGCATTACCCAGCATAAGCTCAACAGAAAAAAACACTTTACAATATTCATCTCAGGTGGCACAGAAAGTTAGCTGGCGAATTTTGAACAGCTGAGTCAAGCCAATGTTGATTTATTTATAAACAGAATTTTTTTAAGTGGGGTTGGGGGGAAGAGAACAGGTGCAAGGGATTCAAAATATCTTCTAGAGAGAAGGCGATGATAGCTACATAAAGAAAACTTGCACTTTAAGCTCCTGCCATCTGTCCTCTTTCCTGTTCATACTAGTCTTGCATAATCGGACAATCTTCACTTCCAAGGACCACAGTGCCATTCAGTGAAATCTAAGCATGTATCCAAGTTTATTAGCATTATCTGTTTGAAATCGTATCTATTTGCATATCTGTCATATCATTGCGCTTACTGAATGATCACTTCTTTTCCTTTTATTTTCCAATGTGTCCCCAAACAAGATTGTCTTCACAATTTTTTCCCCTGCAAATCTGAAAACCAGAAAATTAAATGGTTTAAAACACATGCAAAAACAATATAACTGTAATTTAGGAATCTTGAAACAACTATGTAGGACCATCTTGTGCTAGATAAGTGGTGCAAGTATACCCCTGAAAACACCCCTTTTATTAAATTAAATCCTGGGTTCACATGATAGTAAGTCTTCGGATTTACCAATGCTCACATCATATTTGATAACAGCGTTCTACCTACAACTGCCTGAAGCTGGGTGTTCCTTACTGCTTGGCTCTGATAGACCATAATATATGAGTGGAGAAGAGAAAGCTTGGTCTTTAATTCACCTTGAGATGGAATCTGCAGAATAAAGATCTTGCTGGGGACTTCGGGACTACTCTTGCAAATCACATTAAAATGTCATGCAACATGAGGTACATGGCAGCATATCTGAGGCCACGTATGTCCATTTTGTTTCTGCTTCTCATTTTTCCAATCTTAAATTCAGTTCCCTACATTTCTGCAGCAGTTTGCAGTTATTTTTAAGTCCTCACAAACATGCACCAGCATTTTTGTGTGAATTTCCCATGTCACATTTTTGTACGCAGTGTTCACATTCTTGCAAAAAAACGAAATGCATTTTTGTATGGGTCCCCCCCCCCCAGTTAATCTGTATGTACACTTTCCTCTAACATATGCATTTTTGCAAACATGGGTTGGAGAACTGCTTTGCATAATTCGGATAAGTGTGAATTTCTCATATCGTTTTGGGAAAAGCAATTTTTATAGATCTGCCTTTATGTACAAACTGAATTGAATTTCACCTCCATCCCTGTTGCACACACACCTCTTTCCATTCCGGCAAGCAAAAGGTATTATCAGAACTCAATGACACATTCCAGTCAGGCAAAAGCTCATGAGAGCTAATGAGGGATGTGGCCCAAGGACTGGACAGAGAGATCTGGAGGGCCTCATGCAATTCCCTACCCCTAATCTAGACCAAGGGACACGGGTGGTGCTGTGGGTTAAACCACAGAGCCTAGGATTTGCCGATCAGAAGGTCGGCGGTTTGAATCCCCGTGACAGGGTAAGCTCCCATTGCTCGGTCCCTGCTCCTGCCAACCTAGCAATTCGAAAGCACGTCAAAGTGCGAGTAGATAAATAGGTACCGCTCTGGCAGGAAGGTAAACGGTGTTTCCATGTGCAGCTCTCATTCGCCAGAAGCGGCTTAGTCAAGCTGGCCACATGACCCAGAAGCTGTATGCCGGCTCCCTTGGTCAATAAAGCGAGATGAGCGCCGCAACCGCAGAGTCGGCCACGACTGGACCTAATGGTCAGGGGTCCCTTTACCTTTTTAATCTAGACCAGGGGTCAGCAAACTTTTTCAGCAGGGGGCCAGCCAATTTCCCCACAAACCTTGTATATTTTGGAAAGAAAAAAAATGAACCAATTCCTATGCCCCACAAATAACCCAGAGATGCATTTTAAATAAAAGGACACATTCTACTCATGTAAAAACATGCTGATTCCTGGACCATCCATGGGCTGGATTTAGAAGGTGATTGGGCTGGATCCAGCCCCCGGGCCTTACTTTGCCTACCCATGATCTAGACAGTTTACCAGTTACTCTTGTGGCCTGTCACAGGGCTGCAGGTAAAACACAGCATATACAAAAAAAAAACCCCACATCTTTCCCTAGAAAACTAGAGGTGTCAGGGCGAAAGCACGTCATTTGATTTTCTCCCTAGCATGGCTCATTTTCTGTGTGTAGTGTGATAGTTTCTTCGTTCAGGAGGCATCTGCCTTCCTTTACATGTAGTCCGAAATGGTGCAGCATGAGAACAATTTTACTATTTGATGAACTGTTTGTCTCCTTGAGGCTTTACCACTCTACCAAGTCTGTTTTGCCACTCAACAAAAATTCAAGTGCACAAATCTTTTATAAAGAGGACCAGATGGAAACTTCAGCTCAATTATTTTAACTGACGTTTGCATAAGCAAGTATCAGATAGCCGAGACCAATTACATTATTTTAAAAGGCTTATAAAGGCAAAGGCAGGGAAGAAAGGGATTTAATATTATTCAGTGTCACATTACATTTCTGGGAGAGAAATTTGGTTTTTTAGGCATTAAGCAGTTTTACTCTGATAGAACTTTATTTGCATAAAAACGTAAGTGTAAAACGGCTTGTCAGCACTTTACAGCAGGGGCAGGGAACTTTTGGCCCTCTATGTGTTGTTGAACTGCAACTCCCATCAGCTCCAGCAAGCCTGACCCATGACTAGGGATGGTAGGAGTTGTAGTTCAGCAACCTCTGGAAGGCCAAAGGCTCTCCTGAACTCAGGAGAAAAGAAGGAAAAGCTAAGAAAATCAAAGTTAAATGAGCACAGCCAAAATAAAATTAAACCTAAGTGCTTAACTTTGTTTGGATCATGTTCTAAATATTTACTAATAAATTTGTGATGGTCTGGTATCCCATTATTTCCTTTGCCAATGATGATAACTCATTCGGAAGACTGTCCCTGACCGTTCTCTGTTTTTGGTCTGATGCTTTGCCTTATATTTCTCCGCACCCTGGCAGTCTAAACGTAGCCAAGGCAGCTTAAAACCTTGTTCCTTTTCTTACTGTAAAAGAAGCAGATGTGGATGTCTGTGATTGATATAGACATACACAGGTTTTTATATAATAATCAATTGTTTTTATCCATGAGTTACTCTGGAGTTTCACACCAGCAATGTGCCTTCACCAAAGGGAGTCAATGGGGAGCAGTCAGTACTTTCTGGTTCCTTAGACAGGCAGGACAGCAAGGCAGGGCAAGACAAAAGTCAGAACCATGGACAGAGATCAAGGTGTGCCTCTAGCACCATGGACAGTGCTCCTGAAGCTGAAGTGAAACATCCCATTGTCTCAGATCCTGGAGCAACTGGCTGAGTTTCATAGAAGGCATAGCCAGTCATTCACTGCCTCCTAACTATTTCTGGTGCCTTCTTCTGCAACTGTTGACTCCTTTGAGGTATTAGGGTTTTCAGAGCTTGGATCTCTCCTCAGGGAGTCTGTGGACTGGCCTTCAATCTGGCAGCAGAGGTGACACCTTAGGGCTCAGCGGAGGAGAATAAAGCCCCAATGTCCAGAGATACACGTGGAATAGACCAGGGCATGGAACCATCACCTTCAATTAAAAAGTTTTCATTTCAGTTGCTATTATGGATATGAATGGATAGCCAGGTTCTCTTGCCTTCTTGGTAGCTCTGTACATAGCAAGGGGGGAAACCACCAAAGAGGAATTCAAACAAATAGCCAGCACGTGTAGACACAAAGTCAGAAAAGCTAAAGCACAGAATGAACTCAGGCTTGCTAGAGAGGTTAAAAGCAACAAAAAAGGCTTCTATGGGTATGTTCGTAGCAAAAGGAAGAACAAAGAAACAGTGGGGTCACTCAGAGGAGAAGATGGTGAAATGCAAACAGGGGACACAGAAAGGGCTGAACTCCTCAATGCCTTCTTTGCCTCAGTCTTCTCCGATAAAGAAAACAATGCCCGACCTGAAGAATTTGGAGGAAATGATTCAGCAGAGGAAATACAGCCCAGAATAACTAAGGAGATAGTACAAGAATACTTGGCTAGTTTAGATGTATTCAAGTCTCCAGGGCCAGATGAACTGCATCCAAGAGTATTAAAAGAACTGGCAGATGTGATCTCAGAACCACTGGCAGTCATCTTTGAGAATTCCTGGAGAACAGGCGAAGTCCCGGCAGACTGGAGGAGGGCAAATGTTGTCCCTATTTTCAAAAAGGGGAAAAGAGAGGACCCAAATAATTACCGCCCAGTCAGTCTAACATCAATACCAGGGAAGATTCTGGAGCAGATCATTAAGCAAACAGTCTGTGAGCACCTAGAAAGGAATGCTGTGATCACCAATAGTCAGCATGGATTTCTGAAAAATAAGTCATGTCAGACTAACCTGATCTCATTTTTTGACAGAATTACAAGCCTGGTAGATGAAGGGAACGCAGTGGATGTAGTCTACCTTGATTTCAGCAAGGCATTTGACAAGGTGCCCCATGATATTCTTGTAAAGAAGCTGGTAAAATGCGGTCTTGACTATGCTACCACTCAGTGGATTTGTAACTGGCTGACTGACCGGACCCAAAGGGTGCTCATCAATGGTTCCTCTTCATCCTGGAGAAGAGTGACTAGTGGGGTGCCACAGGGTTCTGTCTTGGGCCCGGTCTTATTCAACATCTTTATCAACGACTTGGATGATGGACTCAAGGGCATCCTGATCAAATTTGCAGATGACACCAAACTGGGAGGGGTGGCTAACACCCCAGAAGACAGGATCACACTTCAAAACGACCTTGACAGATTAGAGAACTGGGCCAAAACAAACAAGATGAATTTTAACAGGGAGAAATGTAAAGTATTGCACTTGGGCAAAAAAAATGAGAGGCACAAATACAAGATGGGTGACACCTGGCTTGAGAGCAGTACATGTGAAAAGGATCTAGGAGTCTTGGTTGACCACAAACTTAACATGAGCCAACAGTGTGACGCGGCAGCTAAAAAAGCCAATGCAATTCTGGGCTGCATCAATAGGAGTATAGCATCTAGATCAAGGGAAGTTATAGTGCCACTGTATTCTGCTCTGGTCAGACCTCACCTGGAGTACTGTGTCCAGTTCTGGGCACCACAGTTCAAGAAGGACACTGACAAACTAGAACGTGTACAGAGGAGGGCAACCAAAATGGTCAAAGGCCTGGAAACAATGCCTTATGAGGATCGGCTAAGGGAGCTGGGCATGTTTAGCCTGGAGAAGAGGAGGTTAAGGGGTGATATGATAGCCATGTTCAAATATATAAAAGGATGTCACATAGAGGAGGGAGAAAGGTTGTTTTTCTGCTGCTCCAGAGAAGCGGACACGGAGCAATGGATACAAACTACAAGAAAGAAGATTCCACCTAAACATTAGGAAGAACTTCCTGACAGTAAGAGCTGTTCGACAGTGGAATTTGCTGCCAAGGAGTGTGGTGGAGTCTCCTTCTTTGGAGGTCTTTAAGCAGAGGCTTGACAACCATATGTCAGGAGTGCTCTGATGGTGTTTCCTGCTTGGCAGGGGGTTGGACTCGATGACCCTTGTGGTCTCTTCCAACTCTATGATTCTATGATTCTATGAAAAGACTCCATATCTATGCACAATAGAGAATGGGTTTATCTCTCACAAACATTTTAAAAAAACGTATCTATTGAGTCTCTGCATACTAAAAATATACCCTTTGGCTTTTGGCTTTTATGCATGCATTGGCCCTCTCAATGGACTTGATTCTCATACAGAGCTCAGAACCTAGATTCAGTTTGCAGTGCCCTCCAATGTGTAAAACAAATGCATTGAAACATGTACATTTCTTCACATTCAAGCTTTAACCCAGAATGTGTTGATTTAGGAGCTCTAGCATTTTCCAGAAATGAATTGTTAGGGTTTTTGGCCTGCAATGCGGCTCTGACCATTTTACACACTACCATGGTCACACTTTTTCAAATATCACTCTCTTGAGTTTAGTTTTCTCATATTGCGATTTATTTTTTACACAGGCATAAGCCTTTCTCACATGGCCATGATCAATATCCCTGTGTAAAAGTAGTTTGCACAGAACTCAGGGATACTTTGCTGTAATTTTCACCTGTTGGGAAGAATCCGTATCCTGGGAAAGCGACATCTATGCCCTGAGATTTAAAGAAATCACTATGAGGCCTCTTACTGCAATCTCTCTTTGACATATTTCATACAGAATTTTTCCTGTCGTGGTAGGTGGCAGGTTCAGTCTTGTTAAAAAGCGGCATGAGATAAGCTCTTGGAAATCAATTAAATTGTGATTTTCTATGGAGCAATGTAGACCTCTCCTGCTCGATTGCTTGTTCTGCTCTGTCCCTATCAGATCAGCTTGAAGTGGTTTCTAGTGACTTTGCACGAGATGCTAGAATAAAATGTCTGCATATATAAATAACTGATTTGCCTCCTTGCTGTGCTGTTATCAGGTATGTAAATGTATGTCATATTCAGCTATTTGAGCAAACAGGTCGCATCATTTCAATCTTGCTGAATTACAGGTAAATAATGTCTGGACAGCATACTAAACCAAACCATGCCTTAGTGCAAACAAGCAGGTTCTCAAACTGCCAATCATGGCCATAGCACTTTCCCCACAATCTTGCTGCTGCCTTAGCATCACATCTGAATGGGGGCTTGCGGTTTGTCTGGGGGAGACGAGCTATTATTCATTTCATTTCTAGACCACTTAATATTTTAGAGGAAAAAATCACGAAGCAGTTTAAGGTAAAGGTAAAGGGACCCCTGACCATTAGGTCCAGTCGTGGCCGACTCTGAGGTTGAGAGAGCTCATCTCTCTTTATTGGCCGAGGGAGCCGGCGTACAGCTTCCGGGTCATGTGGCCAGCATGACTAAGCCGCTTCTGGCGAACCAGAGCAGCGCATGGAAACGCCGTTTACCTTCCTGCCGGAGCGGTACCTATTTATCTACTTGCACTTTGACTTGCTTTTGAACTGCTAGGTTGGCAGGAGCAGGGACCAAGCAACGGGAGCTCACCCCGTCACGGGGATTAGAACCGCCGACCTTCCGATCAGCAAGTCCTAGGCTCTGTGGTTTAACCCAACACATTAAAACATTGAATACAGCAATCCAGAATAAAACATTACTGAAGAAAATCAGATATAAAGTATACCCTCAAAGTGACATACTTTAAAGGAAACTAAAATATTATCTTAAAGATTTCAAAATGAAACATTACAAAGGAGGTAAACTACTGAATGCACACTTAACGCAGAAAAGTTAAGAAAAAAATCTTTAAAACATTTAAAAGGATCCTGGGAACGTTAGTTTGTTGATGGGGCTGGGAATTGTAGCTCCGAGGGGGAAAGTACACTTCCCATTATTCTTTGGGAGAAGTCATGTCCTTTAAATGTGTGTTGTATATGCTTTCAGTGTTTGGTTTGGCTCTGCCCTTAGTTGCTTTCAGTGAATAATGAATTACTGAAATATGTCACTCTGAAAGACTGAATATTTCGTAGTCTCTTACTGCCACCTTATGTGATTTCTTGCCACTGCATATAATGAACTTTATTTCCCCATCCTAGTCAGTTGTTTTTAGGGTGACCAGATAAGTGACAGGACAGGTCTTCTGTACTGTGGCACAAACGGTCAGTGTCTGGTTGTTAGCCAGAAGGTTGGTGGTTTGAGCCCACCCAGGGAAGGACGTGGGCTGGACTCCTGCACTGCAGGCAATCGGAGTAGATGACCCTTGGGGTCCCTTCCAATTCTACAATTTAAGAGAGAATTACAGCAGCTGCATCTTTTCTCAAAACGTATGGCAATATGACACAATAGCCTGTTTCTTCTCCTTAGCTATTAAAGATACAAGAGCTTTCCTGTTGCATGCAGTGACGCTAGCCACCTTCTCAAACAAGGTGAGTTGAAGATATATATGATACTGGAAGATTCTCGTCTTCCAAATTTACAGTGCCCAACTTCTGTCCTCTCTATTCTTCTGGGAGGAGTCCAAGCACCAGAGGTATACTTTGTCCTTTGTGGACAGTCAGACTCAAAAGTAAATTCAAAGCACATAGACACAATACAATCACAGTTGTGGAGCACATTATGCACAAGATTCAAAATAAAGTGCATCAATATCTGACTATCATACCACTTCTGAAATCGTTTTCACTGTATAAGGGAAGCTGTGATCTTTTTACAGAAATTTAAAAGTTTAGTTGACCAGAGAAGACTAAGTTTCTATTTGCTCCTAATTCACAAGTTAGCAGGTATGGCATTTGATAAAATCAGTGCTCTTGAGGGGAATACCTTTTAAAATAATAAAATTCATTTCAGACTTCAATAATTGACTTAATGCTTTTGTTAAGAAATTGCTAGCATAGTTAACTGGCCTGGCTAAATAAGTAAACTTGCATATGCAATATTAACTGCTGTTTCAGCATATGCAATCGGTATGTAGGGTTCATCCAGACTGTGATTTCCCCCCCAGGTATATTCTACAAGTTGTTATTGATACAATAATAGTGCATTAGTGGTGGATTTATTTGGGACTGCCAGCACTTAATTCCACTTCATTAGTTCCGATATGCTCTTCCAATGCACTATAGCACAAAAAAGTGGGACAAAACACACACCCTGGGATTTTTTTTGGGGGGGGGGACGAGGATGAGTTTTAGCAAGAAGCTACAGGACACACACTTATTAGAATGAAGCAGTATGTTTATCTCGAAACTTTTGCATGTGCAAACAGTACTGAAAGCCGGATTGTGTGTAACCACCCCAATAATATTGTGAACACAATGCACAATAAATTGCACAATAAAATGATTTACTTAGAAATTATTTATTGAACAATGCGCAATAAAATAATTTATTTTAGTGCACTAACGTAAATAAAAAAAATTAAATCACTGAAACCTTTGGGTACTTTTTAAATGATATATTTTTAAAAGATTTTTATACTTTGAATTTGTATTTACTAAACTATATAGCAATCTAATACATGCCCTTAGCCTGGGATCTAATGTGTGCAGTGGTAAAAATCACAAATTATTCCCTCTATCTGCAACAACCCTTTTTGGTAAGTATGCTGAGAAGCAAATTTTCAGCCAAAGGTCTTTTGATAAGAATAAAGTGAAAATAAAATCCATTTGGCTGTGGTGATTCATAGTAATTAAAGCTGATAGCACAACAAAGCTCAGGTCCTCAGTATAACAAAGTCACAAAGCTTCACATTCAGGGCATCTCTGCAATTGCAATCTTGTTATTATTTCCAAACAATCACAAACTAGCTCATTTTTTCTTTAATATGCTGGTCGCAAGCATTCTCAGGCATTTTCTTATCCCCAAAGCAAAACACAGGTCAGATTTGTATTGATTTTTCTGAAATGAACTACAATCTCTTCTTCTTAAACACACTTCAGTGATCACTCTAAATGACAGTGCAATCAAATGAGCACTGCACATTGGATAAGCATTCTCCTTGTCTGTCTGTAGCATGAGTGACTGCTGGATCTGCTACTAGAATCACCAGAGTCAGGTGTTTGCCCTCAACAGCAAAATCTGGTCATTCATTGAGATGTATATATGTATTTCTAAATCACCAGACAGCCCAGCTGAATGGAGGTGTTGAAGAAATGGGAGAGATTACTTTCCATTAGTAAAAGCTTCCCAATGCACATGCCCAACAAAATCATCCTACAGGTCCTACATTCAACTGATGCATAATGCAAGACTGAAGTGAGGCCCTCTCTTCCACCACAAACTGATTTGAGGAGAAACTGCGCAAACCAGGTTTCTGTGGGTTTAACTAGCAAGGAGAGCTTTATTAGACTGCACTTGTGCTCATTTATTATTATTATTATTAATAATTGCATCTTAGATCCATTCTTCCTCCTGCTGGAGCCGATGCTTACGTTTAGGATCTGCTTGTAAAACCAACTTGAAAATATGCTTTTTCAAATTGTGTAAAAAAAAAAAGATTCTAACGGAAGAGTCCTAAACACATCTTTGTAGAAGTCCTCTTGAAGTCAGTGGGGTTCACTCTCAGGTAAGTGGGGTTAGGACTAGAGCCTAATTCAGTTCTTTAAGATAGGGGTTATGGAATCACAGAAATGTACACCCAGTGATGGTGATGATGATTTATACCCCGCCCATCTGGCTGGATTTCCCCAGGCACTCTGGACGGCTACCAGCAGAATATTTAAAATACGATAAAAAAATCAAACATTAAAAACTTCCCTAAACAGGGCTGCCTTCAGATGTCTTTTAAAAAGTCAGATAGCTGTTTATTTCCTTGACATCTGATGGGAGGGCATTCCACAGGGCAGGCACCACTACCAAGAAGGACCTCTGCCTGAATCCCTGTAACCTCACTTCTCGTAGGGAGGGAATCACCAGAAGGTCCTCGGAGCTGCACTCAGTTTTTACAGTGGTACCTCGGGTTAAGTACTTAATTCGTTCTGGAGGTCTGTTCTTAACCTGAAACTGTTCTTAACCTGAAGCACTTTAACTAATGGGGCCTCCTGCTGCTGCTGTGCCGCCGGAGCCCAATTTCTGTTCTCATCCTGAAGCAAAGTTCTTAACCCGAGGTCTATTTCTGGGTTAGCGGAGTGTGTAACCTGAAGCGTATGTAACCCGAGGTACCACTGTATTTCAGTTCACTCCATGTGAAAATACAGAGATGGTTTAATCTTATGCGTAACAAGCCTCATACAGTTAGACGGGCTTTTCCAGCACGTAAGTAAGCAAACATGCCTTGCTTTTGCTTGGTATTTTCATTTCTAAAACGTCGCCAAAGAAGTTCAAGATGTGAAAGGGTGCATGTGCAGGTGAGTTTTCTCCCGTGTTGTTTTCCTTGGAATCGAGCTAACGCTGCTTGGAGAGAAAACTACCAACTTATTCTCTAGGGACACTTCACGCAGAGAGAGAGAGAGAATTAAAAAAACTCGATTTAGCTGCTTAAGGGACCTCGCAGCTTCGAAGCGCCCAAGCTCCGAGCGCTCAAACTGAACAGGGCAGCGGGTTCCCTCGGCAAAACAAAACAGCGCACCTCGGCGGGCGTCACGTGAACGGGAAGACGGCGCTACGAACCCTGGGACGCCGCGCTCCCAAGCGCCGAGGTGCGCCTCTCCCGACAGGGGGACGCCGGATAGGCCACGTGACGCGGCCGCTTCCAGAACTACATCCCCCGTGATGCTTTGGGCGCTGAGGGCTCCGTTGCCATGGCGCCTTAGCGGTCTCCATTCTACAACTCCCTCGGGATGCCGTTACCGCCGCTTTCTCCAGCCCGGGTGTTTGCCGAGCTGGTCCCTCCGCCCGCCGCGGGGGACAACAGCCGGGAGAATGAAGTCCCGAGGCCGCCGGCGAGGGAAGTTCATGTCAGCGGCACCTCGGAGCTCAGCGCTAGGCCGGACCGGGCGAAAGTCACCGTTTACCTGAAGAGCAAGAAAGGAGAGGCCGGAGCGGCGCGGAGCAGCGTCACTCGGAGGCTGGATTATGTCGTTCAGAGCGCCCGGCAGCGCGGAGGAATCTCGGTGGGTAAAGGGTGAGGAGAGCTGACCCACCTCTTGCGCATGCGCTCAGCTCAATGGCTTTCTCTGTGGCTACACCACATCTTCTGCACCGGAAAAGCTTTCGCTCTTATAGTTTGGTGGGAAGGGTGGGCCGCTTGTACCCCCAGAGATATCCTCAACACCACTGATCTGATGGAAGCCAAGCTGCATCATGTGGAGGGGCAGTGGTTCCACACCATACCATTAGGAGAAGCATTCAAACCGCAGTGGAATGATTAGGCTAGAGAGGAAACCCTTGGCTACAAGCCCAAGTTTACTGTGTCTTTCCTGATTGTGTATTTGCTGCATTTCCGTCCTTCCCTGCTGTCAGTGAACTTAAGGCTGCACACAGGTTGCTTAGATGGCAACCAGGTTTTAAAAATTGCTCTCTGTATTCAACGCAACGAGATATATTTACGGAGTAACAGGCTGGATGACAAATGATTTCATGCTCTACTTAGGTTGGGTTAACAGTCCAGAGTAGTATTTGATACAGTAATTGTGGGTGAAGACAAGTTTTACTCATCTATGCTAAACTGGATTTTTTTATTTTTACCTTGAAATAGTGTACCATGAACTCTGCTGCGTTGCTTAGTACTAGTTAAGCAACCATAATTTCACTGAAAAGCATTCTCTTCCTTACTTTTGTACTTAAAGCTGTTTTTTTTTTCCCTAGGAGAACGACATGACTGTGACAAAGAACTTTAGTAGAATAGACAATGTGTATAAGATGGAAGCAGAGGCAAGTGTCTTAAGTAAGAGTATTGGTCATATGTCTCAAATACCATTTTTTTATATATCTTGAGCATTAAACAAGAAATGTGAAACTATGTCCTAATATGCTTTTCTGCTCAAGGGTGAAAATGGTTCCACACCCATGCATTACAGTATTACAGCTTGTGGTTATCTATAATCTTTTTTGCCATCCCACTCCTGAAATATTTTCCTGCAATACCATCTTAATAGCCTTACAAAACTATGTCAGCATCACAGCACGCTTGATAATGAGATACTGGTGTAGTTATTTATGGAAGCAGAAATTGAAACATCTACCAAATTTACAATCCAGGCCTCAAAACATTCATATTGAAACTAAGAAAAGCTTTCTTTATGTGAATTGTGTTTAGAATTGCAGCCTTGGATCTAGGCTTCAATCCCATACATGCTTATCTGGAAGTCTTATTGAACAGAGTGTAGGATAGTAAAAACCTGGACACCCCAAAAGTTGTTGAGCTCTTTTTTTTTTTAGGAAGGCCACTTCCTAAAAGGACGCCACTGAAATTGTTGAGCTTTTTACAAAAACACCGAGACGTCAATTCCAGACGTATGACAGCCCTAACACAACGGGACTTCTCATGCACTGTTCACTGTTTACTTCTAAGGCAGTTCTGTAGCATAGGTACTTGGAAGTTACTGTACAGAGGTAGCATATAAATGAAAGTATAATCTAATTTAGCTTTGTACAAAATGCATATTATAATTGATTTTGTATTATTCATCTTTAGCCAATTTTTAGCTAAGGCACTGAAAAGGCTTACAAATTTTTACATTCCCATATAGGTCTGCATTACATTCAGTGATTTCGGCAAAATGCAAGACGTCTGTAACTTCCTTGTTGAGAAGCTAGGTAGCTCTGTTATCATCAGCCCACCTCACTTTTACCATACAGTGGAGGCTGTAGATGCCCTTCGGTAAGTTATGTCTTCCTCCTTTTACCAGAAAGTTAGGTCTCGCTAGCTTGATTTACCAGTGCCATGCCTCTGGGAATCTGTTCTCTAATAAGTAGCCAAAGCTTCTATTTTGTTGACCAGTCCAAGAAAACAGCTGATAGAATACACATGTTTGTATAGATATGGCTCCTACATAATAGTAAACCATCATTAAAATAAATGAGGGTGTAAAATGAATGTGCTAGTGCATACAGTTGGAAACGGCAGGTGTTTTACTTTTGTCCCGTTGCTGCAAAGCAAGCTGTATTATGTAAGAATCCAAGCTCATCTTTTGTTTTCCCCAAATAAACCATGAACAGTAAACCAAGAACAAACCTTGATTGCTACTTGTGACTTGGAGAGAAGCAGACCAGAAGCACTAAGCCAAGCGCCATGGCAGGAGCAAATCCCCCAAGAAAGAGGTTGATATAATATTAAAGTAGACAAAAAAGCAAAACAAGGCTCCATATTCTTCTGAAGGTTCTAAATTGGAATGTATCATTAAGATGACAAATCATTCAGTCAAGCACCCCCAGTGCTGGTACATGAATAACCGTGAAATCCGGTAGAGTCATACCTCGGGTTGCGAACACTGTGGGTTGCGTGTTTTCAAGTTACAGACCACGGCAAACCCGGAAGTACCAGAATGGGTTACTTCTAGGTTTCGGTACATGCGCAGAAGCACTAAATCACGCTTTGCACATGCGCAGAAGTGCCAAATCACATGCGCAGATGGGACACTGCGGGTTGCAAACGTGCCTCCCGCACAGATCACGTTCGCAACCCGAGGTTCCACTGTACTCCCAGTAAAGTGGGAACAGGATTGCAGCCTATGAGGAAGAGAAAGCCAGCCTAAGAAGAGATGAATGAAAATAAATGCAATCACATATATTTTGGCTTAGTGTCAGAGTTTTGCCTGTCTGGTATGGAAAGGTTGAAATGACAGTGCATGTATATAATAACACCACTTAAGTGTATATATAGGCCTTGATTCATATCTGAAGCATAAAGAACTATTAAACTGTTGAACTGCAGCAGCAGGGTCTGTGAAAGCATGCAGTTGGTAAAACTTTCAAAGAGTGAATATAGATCAATGGTATCAAAGGGTAGGGCAGCTAACTTTTCATGCAAAACTAACAAAAAAGTTAAATGTTGCCTGTGGAAGAAAAATACTTTTCCATTAGTTTGTTACATGTTTATTAATGGTTAACATATCAGAACATGGGAGATTCCACCATCAGCATGCACCTCACTCTGGACACAATGAGCTGGTTTTTGCTCTTTGCTCTGAAAAGACAAAATAACTCTGTTCTGTGTGAGATTGGAACTTTATTTGCCTTTCTCAGCCTTTGACAAACTTACCTTGGATTTCCAATCTGACATGTGTTGTTGTTTTTCACAACAATGTAAACTGGTGGAGTGGGGGAAGGGGGTTAATTTAGTTGTTTAAGTTGCATAAATTTTAAATGTCATAAAATAGGGGAGGGGATAACATTGGTTAATATATGGAGGCTGAAATCCTACACTGATACCTGGAATTAATCACAATGAACTCTAAGTAACATACTTTTGGGTAGACCTGTATAGGATCGTAGTTAGTTGCTTTGTGAAGGTCTTTCTCATTGAAAAGCAGAGTATACAGTGCTCAAAAGTAGGTACTACATTGGTTAATGGTTTTAATTGACACACTCCCTTTTTGTTGCTTTAATTAGCTAAATCTTCCCATTTGTCTTTGTTTTTTTGCAGACGTCAGGTTTGTCTTGCTGCTGTTGGGAGTGCCCGGCAAAAAGCTCAAGAAGTTTGCCAGTTGCTTGGCCAGCCCCTTGGGAAGCCTTTGCTAATAAGGGAAGAGGAAGTGAAAGAGTGGGAGGGCCACCTTGAAAATCACTTGGCCAATGCCCCAGACTCACTAGGTTTGCAGCAGAGACTCCAGAGTGCCACCATCTATGTTTCCTCAAGGGTATATGCTGTTTTTGAAATAAAGGGGGAAAGGAAGAGAAAACAAGCAGCTCACATAAATGTAAACTGATTTATTACTGAAGTCCTGAATCATTGTGTTTTCCTTTGGGAAGAACATTATTCTTGGGAAGCTTAACTTGCATTTCCATAATCAAAATGTTAAAGTGACTGACATTTGTTCACTTTTTAAACGATTCCATGAAATTGTAGCACGGGTTGTAATTCTCCGCACTTGGACGCAAGCTGTGGCTTGGATTCCAATTTACGTTTCATTTCTTGGAAGAAAACTTCTTGTCATGAAGAAGCCCTCGTGTTCATAGAAGACACTTTCCATTATCAGCAGCTCCTTCCATGAATAAAACAAACTTTGGAATCAACCTAGTGAATGCTTGTGAAAGCCATAGATACAAGTACATTTTTAATATACCGTTTAGAGTAATGTAAATACAGGCAACTCCCAGTTTACACAGGGGTTACGTTCCAAGGCACTGCACATTTTAAGTGAAATCACGAATATTTGAAACTAAAATAAATGTGAAATCACTAAATGAACACTAGTTTTTAAGGAACTGGTCTGCTCTTTTAGCATGTTTCTGGAGCAAGGAAGTTTAAAGTTTTTGCTTGGTAACTTAAGAGAAGTAAACTTGGAAGTTGTCTCCTACAACAGGAAGCAGCAGCTCTTTGTACATGTGGATTATATTCAATTTGCAAATGAATGGAGGCATGCTTTCTTCACATAGGTCTTTCAGACCTGTGTATGTGGGGCAACAGTTTTGTCCAGATATCCAGTTACTCCCAAGTTTGAAGAATTGCATAAAGGCCACTTGGTTTTTCTTAATGGCTGATGACAGAAACCACTTTTTTCAGTGTTTTACACTGTACAAACTGCATTTGGTGAAATTCCACATTGTCAGTGTAGTTCAAGAAATCTCTGCTGAGAGTAGTTTTATCAGGGGAGAAATTCCTTGGATGCCAGAAGCTCCTGGCCTTCAAATATAAGGATCTGCATTTATTGCCTCACATGAGAAATTTCTCGAATATAACCAGTCTGAGTTAAGAAATTATGAGTAAGGGATGGAAATACTGTAAAACTGCATGGTTGCTGAAAAACTTGCTAATTTTTGGGTGTTGGTGATGAGACTAGGCAAGGTGTTGAGTGATTTCACAGATTAAGGAATGCAATTTAAACAAAAAGGATAGAATTTACAACTCTGCCTATAGTTTCTTAATCTCCAATTTAATAAAATTCTATATTTTCCAACCTGTACTTTGTACTTCATCTGCAGTTTGCTATTTTTGTGGAATTTATTCTGGCTTTGCTAATGTAAGGAAGCAAGGTTATGGGGGCGGGACAGCTTTTCCTAACAAGGAAATGATGCGGATGTTTTTCATTCTCCTAGCCCAACACAATATCCATTTTATAGTATAGTATATTATCATACCTGCCTATGCCCCTGTTAAGAATAAGTGCCTTCAGAAAGAAAGTTGATCACACATCTCTAGATAACAGAATTTGTAAGGCTGTCTCACGCATATAATGATGGTAGTAAAATTTACCAGTTCCATTAGAACATTTGTGTTAAGAAACTAAGTTACTCTTTTTGCCAATCTATCCTTTATATTTAAGTCACTGAAGTTGCAGTCCTGTAGAAACCTACCTGGGACTAAGACTCATTGAACGTGATGGGGCTTATTTTTGGGTCAACGTAGGATTGCAGCATGGTGAAAGTTTTTAGACACAACTTGTGTACTTCACACATTTATATTAGTTTAATAACAAAAGCAAAGCAGCTTAGAAAAACGAGTTTTCTATTTATTTAAAAATAGGTTTGTAGTTACTACATTGCAGTGACAGTAATTCATACACATACATTCTAGTTTGTATAAAAGGATTCCAAGTATTATTCATCAAAACCAACGTAAGTGTTTCACATAACAATAAAAGTTTCGATCAATATGTACAAAAAGAAAGGGCACTGTTCATCCAGGTGTGAGACTGCACTTTATAACTTGATAAAGCAGAAGAGAAAGAAAATAACCTTGATAAAACCTAAACTTGTAAAACTGTATGTTGGTTACATGAACATTTTTGGGATTTACACCATACTGTACAAAGTAAGCAAAGCTTTAAAATGTGTCAGTTTCAAAATTAGATGTTCCAGACAATTTCCTTAAGTTACACTACATTATATGTTTCAACATTAAGTGGCAAGATTTAAGGTATTCACTCAATAACTTTCTTTTCAATTTTTGCAGTGTGATGGTCCAAAAATGTAACTTCAAAATGTGTGTCAATAGCCTATCCTTTTAAAAACATGCATCTGAGATAAATATACCATGTTAAATGTCTTATGTGAAAGTGTAGAAATTTGGTGCTGTATCTTTAAAGGTGTAGTAATTTCCAGCACTAATTATATCATGAACAAAAATTTATACCATATCCTGAAGCAATTATCTGCATTTATTTAAAATTCAAATATTCAGCATTTGGCTCCCTTTTTGGTATCAAAAGAAAAATGATTTTTCATATAAATAGCTCCTTAAATTATTTACCCTTTAAAAAAGGGAGATTTGGGGTTTGGTCTTTAACAGCAAATATTATGCTATTTCTGTCTTCAAAATGCCATCTCACATCTACGGTAGTTTCAACAAAAAATATCCTGAAATAAATGTAACCTTCCTGAAACAGAGGGTACCTTTTATTCCAAAATGTTGTGAACTAAATGGGAAAATGAGAGCAACAAAATAATTTTTTGCTTCACCATTATTCCAAGAGTAATTATGTAAAGTTAGCACATTTAAAAAAAACCACAATACCAGATTTTGTTATATTAGAAATAATTTTCAGACTTGGCCACTATATATGAAATGTACACCTTTTTTGAATTATAAACATATGTACATTATTTACAGCAGAAACTGAACAGCCCTTTTATCAGATGAATGCTTAGGTCCAAGAACATGAAATGCAAGATTGATACATCAAAATTTACAACAAGGCTCAATCCAGTCCGTCCCTTACACACACTAGGACACAGCTGTTCCACAAGTGCACCTCTCCAGTTGTGGGAAGCCTGATGGCCGGTGTGGGTGAAATGGATGGCAGGAAACTCCTGCATGCCCTGAGGATGCAAGGCACGACTGGATTGTGGCCTTAAGCTTTCATTAAATAGACCACCAGGAGCTCTTGCTTCAAAGCAAAGGATCCACATTCTTCAGCACAGTAGGATCAGCTCTTTGCAGAAATCAACACACTTAAGAGCTGTGTGTATGGAGTTCTGGTTGGGGTCTTAATATCACTTTAGATGTACTAAAGCTCATGAAACTGAAAGCTCAAATTGGTATTTCACAAAGAGTCGTAACACAGCACATGACTTATGTACTGAAACTATGTCCCCATTCATTTTCAAACGTTGAGAAGTACTACATGCTTTTGAATCGGTATTTTACAAAGATCAATCCAAACTAAGATAAAAGTATTAAACAACTGAATTAACCACACATGGAAAAATTAACAGAATGGTACGAATAATTTTGTGCAAGTTTACATCACAGCAGTACTATAGGAAGACGGGTTTTGTAAAGCTGCATCGCTACTCATACCACAATGATAAAGATCATTTCTTCAGTACCCAGTATTATACCAATGTAATTCAAGCTTAATCCCTGGGAAACAATTAAATTTCAAACCCGCTTAGCCAAACAAGGGATTGATTACTGGAGTGAAAATGAACTTATTTCCCAATCAAAGAAAATGGAATGTGCTGCTATCAGACATCGCTGTATAGTAACCACTGGTTAATATTGAAGTAATTTAATGTTCAGCATTATGGAACTAATGGACCGCTCTGTATCAGAAGCTGTATCAGTAGACTGCATTTTACATTTGTTTTCATTACTGCCAAGTTTGTAAGATAATTGCTTGTGTGAATATCTGTAATTACCAACAGAAAGAGTGTCTACATAGTATTTTCCATGTAAATGTGCCATAAAATAAATATTACTTTGCTCTCAATAGTTTTATCCATAACACATTTCATTATGGTTTCCCTCTCCAAAAGTTAGTGAACCAGTATTTATTGCTTATATTAAAATGTGCTAAATCAAAAGCTCTTCTGTGTTGGTACAATAAATTTTTTGCAAATCGGTCAAATCTAACCAATGACAGTAATTTAAGTCAAACCAATGCAATTTAAAGCACTTATATAGTATATCTAGCACAATTACAGTTTTAAGTGTTTCTACACAAATGTATTACCAAAATAATGTTAGAAAAAAATAAGCTTGTGAATTCTTAGTACAAAATTATTCATGAATGGGGAACAATACATTTGTGTACTGCAAATAAGAATTGAATCTTTTGTTCTGAAATGTGTAATTTTCAGACACTATGATGGTGATGTGTACTATTCCATTCTCCAACGTTACATACACATACTTGATGTATACAAGTATATACATAAATATATGCCAAGTGGGACATAGTTATAAATGGAGTAACTTACAGTAATGGGGTTTCATGTTTGCTTTGCCAATTTCTTTTATATAACAATGCAGATAACAAAAGGAAATCACACATTTGAAATTGATTGCCTTCATCAATGGTGAAATTCTTAAATGGACAAGATAAATCTACTGTAATGCTTCCATTGTGAAATGAACTATCACTGTACATAGGCTGCTGAAATATTTTCATGTTTAATGTCTGCAATATTAGTAAGAATGCATGTTTAAAAACATAAGTCAGTGTCCCAAATCCCATAATTATAATATGCTAATGAAAACAGGTATCCAAGAAGGACTAGTGCCAGTAGAATTTATTATTCTACTGTAAATCATGATTTGGCAAATACCCTTAGTTGAAGATATTTTCTTAAAAGCCAAACCAATATGGGTTATTTAGAGGAGATGGTGATGGCAACTAACCAACCAAAACAGAATTTTCCCTGCCTCCAAACATTCTAAACTGGCCTGATCATAACGCCGATTAGTCTACTTCAAATAAAAGTGAATTATCTTGATGTTTATGAGTATTTGCAATAAAATCAGAAATGCATTTTAAGAACCAATTGCCATGGACACAAATGGATAAACGATGCATATTAATCTTGAACCTCATACGCCATCCACTGCGAGCAACATATGTGCACTAATGAATTGAGTATCATGTTGCATACATAGCTGTGTTGCATACATAGTTCCTGAAGTTGCTTCCACCTGCAGTCCTCAAACCCGGACTGGAAACTACATATTAACACAGATTGTCAATGTTGCCAACAGGGTAGACACACACAAAACGTAAGATAATTGGTGCTGTCAACCTAGCTGCTTGGAGGGTAAGGATCTGAATATCACCTCCCATGCTGCCACTGGTGATGGTGGGGGGGGGATGTTAAAGAAGAGGCTGCTTTTCCACCTCTCCAAACAGATTATTGGCTCTACCATGTTGGCAAAACACAGCTAAACTTTAGGTTACGTGAATATAATACTGGTAACAACACACACAAAAGGTCAGGCTGTTGTGACTATTCACGTAACCGAAGGTTTAGCTGTGCTTTGCCAACATGGTAGAGCCAATAATCTGTTTGGAGAGGTGGAAAAGCAGCCCCTTTAACATTCCCCCCCCCCACCAGTGGAAGCATGGGAGGTTATATTCAGATCCTTACCCTCCAAACAGCTAGGCTGCCGGCACCAGTTATCTTTTGAACAGGTATGTATACATCTGCATCTCTAGATTGAGGCTTACTTCTCCCAAAGGGTGTTAAATGAAAAGTGTGGTTACATTTTTGTACCATGCAACTGTTTAAAGATGTAATTTTTTTCCTTTTAAACTGGACTATACTTTCAAACAATAGAAATTGTATTAAAGTTTGTTTTAATACAAACTTTGTTTTAAAGGTATAAAATAAGTAAATGTACCATAAACAAATAAATAACTGTTTCTTTTTCCATAGCAGTACATACAGCAATACATTCCCCTAAGTCATATAGTCATTTACAATAGACAACTTAAGTTTACTAAAGATGCACAAAATAATAGACTACAAGGCACAATCATTAAGTGGGATTTTCCTTTAGGGTGTATATATTGACTTATGTCAGCTTGATAAGTACACTGTAAAAAGTGCAGAAAAACAATGTGCAATGAGAACACTGTATAAAACATGATTGCATAAAAAGTGATTTGGCCTTTTTATCTTTAATAATTGAAAATAACCAATTTTCCCCTTAAAATAAAAGTATGACATTTTAAAATTTTATCTAGTATTATCTAAAAAGTCCTGAAAAAAATTATTCCTGGGTAATATTGTATATATTTATGTGCTTGTGTACATAATATATACATACACAGACACTTTTTAACATTTTAGTCAGTTTTAACACAATTTGTATAAACAATCAATCTGATCGCATCGTAAACATAAGAATCTCACACTTTTCCTGCAGTTTCCTTGAATCCTTTAACCCAATTATACATTTTGCCTAAGGATCCCACCAGTGCATTAATTGTTTTCACTACAAAGTACCAGTAGAGATAATTTTTCAGAACAGTGTATATTTAGAACATAGATTCATAAGCATAATTGAAAAATGTATGCTGCACTGACACTAAAAACTTTTCTACTGCACCGGTTTTCAGTCTTTGGCACAATAAACAGAGATTTGATTGATACGAGAATGAAGGTCTGAAAAATTAGACATATTAGTCAAACTTTTTCCAATGTGGATATATATATCTACATAGTGTGATTTTTCTCTCTGGCTGAACCTAGATAAACCAACAAGCTGCACTAGGTTTGTTTGTACAAAGCTGTGTGCCCAATTACTACTGAAATTAAACATCTTATTAGCAATGTTTGGAATTTTGCATTTGTTCTCAATGGCATTTACTGCCACACTCTGCTAATATCCTGCAAAACACAGATACTACACTCTATACAAATGTACTGTACCTTGCTCATTCAAAAATAGGAGTTCTGTTCTCAGTCTGTTACATTAAAAATTCTATCAATTTTAATCAAATAGAGGTTACTGACTGTCCAAAATTACAGTAACATTTCTTCAAATCAAGAATTTCCATTTATACAATCTTCAATACCAACTGAACAAAGTGAATTGAAATGTATAACCTACTTGGAGGGCAATAAATAGCAAAAGTTTAAAATACATACTTCTTTCAAAGAAATGTTCAGTTTGTTTTTGCTATACTTTTTCCAAATCAGAACGTATTCTCATTTGTAAATAGCAGCAGAAAGCAGATATCCTTAGTTCTACCACTTCCTCAGCTGTACCTGTTTATTAGCATTTTTAAATGCTGGTTACCAACCAATAAGATTAGCCTTTGCTTTTTCAGTCAACTTGCGGACTCTGCCTCTGCTAGATGTCCCAAAAGTCAAAGAGGTGTCTTCAAACAAGAGTTGTCTTTGCTCCTCCTCCGAGTCATCTTCATTGTAAAAAGCTGTCCTCCTACCCTGATTTCTAGTTCTCATGTGGGGTTCAGAATCTTTAAGTTCTTCATGCTCTTCTTCAATAGGTTCATCTGTCTTTTTTCTCTTGCTTCTCGTCTGAATCTTAGGATCTGCAGAAAACGTAAGTTCTAATCCTGGCTCTTGTGCCTCTGGCTTTCTTTTAGGCTTTCTGCCTCCACGCCCTTTTCTTTGCAACAAGTCTTCCTTCACATTATTTTCAGAGAGAGAATTGCATGCAGTGGAAACAGATGCTTCCTCTGTTGTTGTTGTTGTTGTTAAGTCTTTAGTAGTCTGGATTGTGTTCTGCCCTAAATTCTTTTGCTGAGCAAGTAATAGGCTTTTTGGTTTCCTCCCTCTTTTCTTGTGCACCACTTCACAACTATTGTTGTTTGTTTCAATCTTGGGTTTCCGTCCAGGACCTCTCTTAAACATAGGCTTTGAAGACTGTCCCCCATGTCCATTTACCTGGATGCTTCCTGATGCCAAAGCCATGACATTATTCTTGCAATCTGCTATAAAGACAGAGTAACATGTCAGCGACTTGCATTACCCATCTCCTTTGCAAACAATAAAAAATTAAGTGCAGAGCAATCCTAAGTATAGGACCAATCAGGCCTCAATTTAGTTGCATACAAATTAGACTCATCTGAATGATTGAACACACCAAAAACACCATAAAATTTTCTAGTATTAATCAGGGCTGTAAACTGATAAACTAAAAACTTGCCTTATAAATTACTTAGTGATTACTTGGTGGGAATTACTTTTAATCAGTCTAAAACTGCAGCCCCAGTTATCATATATTCCATAATAACCAACATTTAAAAATACAAGAAGCTTACCTTGTGGGCTGAGAGTGGAAGATTTTGGTTTACGTTTAATTTGTTTATCCTTCTCTACATTTTCTCTTGCAGTATTATTCCTAGTGTTATGAGTATAATTGGTTTGATTATGGACTGATAAAATATTCTGGTTCTTGGAATGTTTGGTGGAATCCTCTAGTACTGGGAGACAACAGAGAGAGCAAGAGTTAAGTTTTAAACAAGATTTTCAATTACTATATATTTGTTGGTCAAATAAATACATATCTTACTTCTTCTGAAATATATTTTCAACAAAACATTGTTGAGGGGTTCTATTTAAGATTATTTCACTCATTTATCCTCACTCTATGGTTTTCTATACTTCCATGATTTACACAACCCCCAAATCTGCTGACTGTATGGGGTCTGGAAGGAGATGTGGCTCTCTGCTACTGAAGAACATTGGGACATGTCCGCAATGGTCCTTTGACCAGAAGTAGCTGGCATCAGGCCCCAAAATAGTGTATTGGGGGGGAGGTAGTATCCAAAGCCCCTACATTCATTAGAGAAGTGCTGGAATCAGGCCCCCTCTCTACAACAAGCCTGCAGCTGACTTAAGTAAATTTGCCTCCATTGGAATGTGCAATGGGAAAGGGGACAGAAATGAAAATTTTACATTGTGAAGGGAAAAAGGCAAGTCTGCCCCCCCCCCCCCCCGCTGGCAGGCCTTTGGAAGTGGCAGTAAAATTGCCCCTTTGCATCGCCAACCCCACTCCATTTAGGATTGCATTCCTAATCTTCCTAATCTGAATATGAACATATAAATATGACGTTGTATCGGCAGTGGAAGCCATTATATTTTAGGTTCCAGATCTGTACCACTTATTAATAAGTTTACCCACCTGATTTACCTGATGTAACAGTAGCACTAGGTTTCACAGTTGTAGGCTTTCCTCCTGAAGAAGTAGATGGTTGTTCATTAACAGCCATTTCTGCTACTGCCCTTGTACTCCTTGTTCGGACCAAAGCCACATCTGCTTTTCCATTCATCTGAGCAGCAGTGTTTTTCAGGGATGTTGAACGTGACGGTGCAGGGGGCAAAGGTGTAGCAGGGGGTTCAGCTTTCAGCTGTGGTTTTATTATTTTCCGTTTCCTGTCCGGACTACAAACAGATGACAAGTCTGACACACTCATGCTATTTTATAGCGTAAAGCAATAGCAATAGGCCCTGGTTATCAACTAATTTCATCCATGAGCCATTTTGTCTTTATGTGGTCCAATTCACCCACACACGTCTCTCTCAATGCCTCTTTAGCAATTCAAATGCTGATTGTAACCTTTAAAGGCCTAAATGGCTAGGGCCACAGGTATCCAAGCATCCCACATGAACCTGCCCAGGTCTTAGAATTCTCAGTAGAAATTGATTGCTTCTGCTGCTGAATATTAGGTGGGTGGCAAACTGGGAAAAGGCGTTGTATGTTGTGGTTCTATGACGCTAGAATGTTCTCCATTAGCCAATGAGTCTGATGTCTAAAGCTTATCAAGCTAAGACCTTTTTAATGTCTAGGTTTTTAAGTATCTTTTTAGTTGGCTTTAAGTTTTAACCACAGATTAAGTACTGGTCTGCAAGTATCCCCTTATGGTTAGTAAGTTTACGGGATTAACTGTATTCTCTCAGATGCTGGGGTGTGGGTGGGGCACAGGGAGAAAACAACTCCTACACCAAGGGGTCAGGTGGCCTCATTATGATAGGGGCAGCTTGGACAACTGGACTGGAAGAATCAAAGCTAGCCCTGGGCCTGTTCATGGCAGTAAGCTAGGAAATATCCCTTTATGCAGTGTAAAATATTAATAAAAGGAAGCCACAAGTGCTGCCACACCAATGTAAAGCATTCAAATATTACACTTGGAAGAACGAAGAACTCTATCATACCTTGATGCAACGCTACTAGAAAGGGAACTGCTTCTGCTTCTTTTCTTCCTTATCTTTTTAATTGTGCTTCTTTTGTGAAAACGCAAGGCTGATTTGTAATCTGATAAGATGGAACTAATGTGTTCTTCAAAGAAGGCAGACAGGCGCAGGCTCATGCTGTAAATCTATTAAAAATATTAAAGTGTATTAAGATGACAAAAAATTGAACAGTTTGTCTCACATTTTAATTTCTGCCCGCAGTAGTTTACACAAATCAGTAGACACGTGAAGCAAGATCAACTGCACAGATGATCCCCATAAGGCTCCACAGCATCACATTCTCTGTTTCCCATGCACCGCAATGGGAACATTAGAAGGAATGTGCACAGTTCTTCACCCAGCCTTGTACTCGCCACAGGTACTTTTGGTCAGAATGTAACCAGCCAACACGGATAGAGGGAACACTGGATGAGGACAGGAGAGGGGCCACAGACTTCACATCTACACTATTGTTCCTTCCCGTCACATTGCTTGCCTGCGTGGCGAAGTGCAGGGAAAAAAGGTAGACAGAGGGGAATAAGGATCCGTTGAATTGTATCAGGATTATCCATGAATAGGCCCAAGACCCAAAATAAGGTATTATTTCAGGTAACACCAACAATATCTTTAAATATAGTCTGAGATGCGTTTTGTTGTCCATATTAAAATCAATTACACATTCCACTTCTCTAGCAACAAACACAACATTTAAAGAACATCAGTACACATCTAGAAATAAATTGCAAAGCCATACTCTTGATCTTTTGCACGGTGTATACACTTTGGAGTTGCTGAAGATTAGCCTCACATCTTTACACAATTCCATTGGTGATTCATAGTTCCCTGCTTCTAGTGTTTCCCGAACTGTGGCAAAATCCATTGGCGTATCAATGATGTCTCTGTAATCCTTTAGAAATGTTTAGAAACATTAATGAACTTATTTCAACAATCTAATGTTATATTACTAATTACTGATAAAGCAGAAAATAACTGCATAAGCCTGTATGAAAAACCATAAATCTTATACTGTCTTTTAAGCAAAATCCCCCAATGGAAAAAGGCCTAAAATTTCTGAATGTACCACAAATCAGATGTATGGCAGATGAACAGCCTCAAAAAACAGAATGCATGAAATACCAAATACAATCACACCTATAAGAGAGACGGAGAATACCATTTTGCTGAAAACTCAACACCATTGTCTTTTACTTAATAAAATGTTTATCATTATTCTTCCACTTCATCATATTTTCAAAATACTCACCGGATATTCAAGAAGATCCACTGGTTGGCGAAAAGGTTCAGAATCCTCACACTGAAAAATTAGATTCAGCAATTCCTGGCACTGCCTCTTCCAAGCCTGAATATCATATGATTGAGCTCTATTACGTAACCTCCGCTTGGGCTGATGATCCTGGAACAGCAATATTGAATACGGCTTATCAAATAAGTAGCTGTTCTTGCAAATTAAAGAGAAAACTGATTATCCCCTTGGGGAAAAATGCTGAAGGGGGAAAAAAATATTCTGTGACCTCTCTCAAAGTTTGAGGCCTTGCACTGTTACTTGAATTGAACCCAGTCAATTTTTAATATCTATCTGGTAAAAATCAGGAGAAGGAAGCCATGGGCTGATGGTGGCACCCACCATTTGGAAAATCAATAGTTTCAACGTTTATTGAAATAATCAGTAATATTAAACATGAAGATACACATAATCAAAGAGGCCTTATTTAAATTTGTTTGTTCCCACTTCACACATAACCAAAGCAGAAATCAATGATGTAAAACAAATATTACCTTCCTCTTTCTAGTAGAAGTGCCTGGCATGTTAATGTCTTTCTCTTCTTCCTTTGGGCAATAAAATATTCATCACATGATGCAGAAATACTAAGCATTTGAAATATACTTAACTTTGGTACTACTTCATATTTATTTACTTCTACTTCCTTTCTATTAAGAACCTGTAAGTCTGAAAATATTTTTACACTTTAAGAAGCCAGCATTTGTAAACAGCAGCCACAGGCACTGCCTATGCTTGTTACTGCTGCTACTAGTTCCAGTCTTCCAGTCGTTTCCTTGCCTCCATGAAGTTCAGTGTGTGATACAAGGCCCACAAATACCTGTAAAGTTATTACTAGAGCCACTCCGGGGGGGGGGGGGTAATAAGCACAAACATTACTATATACAAGGAGTATCCTATGACGCTCGTATTGAGATAGAGATGCACTTTCCAGAATCTCAAATTTTAAAATAGTGACTGTTTAAAGCACACACACAGGGACAGTTTTAAATTACATTATATCAGACTTTATGGATCTGATTAACATTTTCTTATACTAACATAAAGAACATTAACCAGGCAATAATTTATCTTCCTAGCTTGAGCTACACAGGTATTCTTTGTAAACTAGAATCCAACTTTTATCCAAAAATGCACTCTATGGACACAGTCAACTGGGTTTTATGTTGCACACTATGCTCTGGATGTGAGAGAGCTGGCAAAAGTATATAGCTTTGTACCAGCATATCATCAAAACAACAGCAGTGGCTCTAAGGACAGGGATTCTGAGGAAGCTACACACCTGCAATGAAACTCTCTGCATACAGAATGCTGAAGGCTTAAATACTTGATTTTACTAGAATTGCATTATATCTGGGGACAGAGGTGTGTACATGTGTGTGATGCATAGACTTTCATGGAGCTTGTATGTAGAAATAATGTTCACTCATAATTCACATAACAAGCAAATTGTTGTTGCAATGAATAAAGCACACAAATATTACTTCAAATAAATTAGGGACTAAAAACCACCCTTCCTGTAAAGAACATGAGGAGCTTGAACTAGAAGGAATTTGATTCTCATTGCAGAACCCCTCTCTGAAAGCTAAATTTGGGCAGAAAAATACTTTAAATAATATATATAACTACTTTCTAAAGAAAGGCATGACATTATTGAGTTAGCTTACCTCCTCTGAATCAGACAGGACTTTTTTCTTCATGGCATTATACAGAGGGATTATGTCATAACAAGCCTGATCTCTGTTCAATAAAACACTTTGCATTAATAAGCTTATTTGCAGCCACAGATGCACAGAGTAACTTGGATCCTGAGCAGAAATCCAGTTACAGGATACTCGCTGGTGGGAGGAAGCAATTTTGTCTGATTCTTTTTTCCACTGCAGCTCCTTGCTCACTGGGTGACCCACTAGAGTAGCCTAGGAGGCAGCACTGGGGGCTGGAGGTGGAACTGAAGATAGTTTTCCCTCTCCCTTCCACCAGTGGGAGCCTCCATTGGATTAGAGTCCCTTCTATTAATGGAAGGAACCCTTACGCTCATGGAAAACCAAATCAGGATCTAAATGTCTATACAATACAGAATTGTATTGTTTCATGTTATTGGATCATAGCCAAAGTAATGCCAGAAGAGTTCCCTGGTGCAATGCTTCCATTCCCTCTCCTCTCCCCAATCTTCTGAAGAAGTTTCCTCAACTTCCCAGAGCTGATTTTGAGGGTGGGCATGGAGCTGCAGGGCAGAGGAGAGAAAGTTCCATTCTGCTATCACAAGGCTTTTGCGCTAGCAGAATGGGAGCATGGAATACTGCCCAACATTAGGAAGATTTTAAATATCAACCTTCCTACTGTTTAAATTGTGATGTTAACTAACAATGTTCTCTCCTCTAAACATGTAAAAGAATATGCCTAGTATAAAGCATTGTCTTTCTTTGTATCTTTCTCAGATTATATTTTTCCTGCCTCTCTATCCAAAGCCACTTCTACTCAAAAACAAAACAAAACAGGAAAACCCTACGCAGAAGCAGCTTCTAAGCTTTCAGCAATTAATTTTCAGGATTTCAACTACCCGGCTTTCAACCACACAAAGTTGATATCACACAAATTAATCACGCATAAGATGCGATCGTACTGTATTCCCAATTCCTTGCCTTCCAGTAATGAGAACAAGGTTAAATGAGTCCACAAAGGAATTTACAACACATTACTTCCATGGATAAAGTTGTTTCTGGAAGAGTGGTAATTGCTAAAAAAATGAATTCTCTTATTCACAATAACAATTAATAGTTCACTCTTACCCATTGTAAACATAAATAACATTCACTATAGATTAAAAGCATGTAAAGAATTCCTCTGGTTTATGCTATTTCCACAATATGCACTGTGAGTCTGTTCATTAGCTTACTTTATGAAGTGCAGCAGCAGATCTGTGACAAATTTGGCAGATTTAACTATGGGACTTCCTGGTTCATTGAACGTCTGTGTATTATATTCAATATACCGAACTTCCCACATAAGTGAAGAAAGTCGCCTTTGAAATAAAGAACACATGCATATCACAGAAAAAATAACTTTTGAAATTTTGTTCAAAATATGTAAAGACCTGGAAACGAAGAGTGTACAAGCAAACTTCTGATAACCCTTCCTCTCTGTCCCTCCCACATCCCCAAAATCTCCTAAAGAGGGTCGCTTCTGGAACAATTTTTGGGATACACAATTCTCAAAGTAGGGCTAAATTAATAATATGGAAAAATTGTCAGAAATATAAAACCATCCTGACGAAAAGAAAAAAATGAGAGCTTAATACATGACTGCTTCAGTCAAGGCAGGAACAAACTGAATTATGGGACCTACCTACTTCCTGCTTTTGACCACTAGGTGGAGCCATTACATATTTAGATTTTAATGGATCAAATTGGGGACAGGTCTTCCATAACTGGGGCACCACCACTGAGGGAGCCTTCGCTCTGGTAGCTGCCCACCTTATCTCAGATGGCGGCAGCACTCACGGCAGGCCCTCCACTGCAAATGTATAGGTACGTATATCTGGCATATGGCAGCCCTACAATTACCCTGGGTCCAAGCCATAAAGAGTTTTAAAGATCAATGCCAACACTCTGAATTAGTCCCAGAAATGGACCATAAAACAGTGCAGCTGGCCTAGAGAAAAGAAATCACAGAATACTGTGTTGGTTGGTTCTGGTTCCTTGGGTTATGACAGGAGGCTCAAAGAGATAAAATTAAGATCTTATAATCAAAAATACCTCCTGTAGGCTTCCTTTTAAGCAGTTCCAAGAGGAACAACAGCTTTAACGTAAGTACTTGCTCAGTTAGAAAAACAGTTAAGAAAAGAAGGGGCCCATAAGCCATTTAGGATTTCCTTTAGACAAGAGGCAATCCACATCAAGGTACAGTGGGCTGGAGCATTGCAAGATTTAACCATAGGACAAGAAAGTCTTTTACAACAGTTTGACTTTTCATTGTACATCACAGTAATTGATCTGTGCTGCACACAGCTCAGCTAGAAGCAAAAGCTGCCCAGGAAATTACCCTAACATATATAAAATCACAAACATTTTTGGAAACACCAACAATAAAATAAACTTAAAACAAACCTGTAAAACCTATTTTCCAGCCTCTGTTTAATTGTACTAAGATCAGTAGGATATGCAACGACAGTGCAATACATTGGATAAGCTTGGAAATCCACAGGAGCCACAAAAGCAGAAGCAATATCTAAACACAAAACAAAGATGTCATTACTACATTAGTGATAGGGAAGCAATTTTCTTAATGTGCAGCAGTAATTTGAGTGAGAGAGTGCCTAGCTAAAGAGGGAATTCTACAAGTCTTTCAATAATAATGTGAAGTAGAAGTGACTTTTTTTTTACTTGTAAGGTACTGAATATTTGTATTCTATGACCAACACACACAAAAATATTTTCTCCAAAATCCATCTCATGCATGCCATTTTACGGCATAGAAATGATTGCCACAGATGAAGTGGACTGAAAAACTTGAATTTCAGTATGTGTTTTGAGAAGAATTTTAATACAGAAGTCCAAATTTAAAATATGCAGGAATGTGAGACTATCTTAATGGATAGAAATGATTAAAAAAAAACACTTTCCCCCCTTCTTTCACATTAAACATTACCTAAAGTCATCAGCTGGTTTATCCCTGAAATTATTCTTTCACATTCATCATCACGAGTCCTGGAACCCCACTCTCCTTCCAAAGGCTTGTAGATTAATGATCTGCTTTCAATATTAGTTAAAGGAACACTAGTTCCAAGCTCCTCTGGAAACACAGCTGAAAGAGACACAAAATGAACACAATAGCTGATATAATTATCCTTGCAACTTAAGAAATTGCATACCTATTTTTTTTAAAAAACAACACACAATGGTATAAACAATTCACAGCCCACTATTGTTTTTAAGAGCAACTAACTGATTGTGGAATATTATAAATGCATTTGGAAGAAAAACAAATACTTATTTCTGCATTACAGAGCATCTTCCATTATTAACATGCTTATACAGAGTAATAGCTAGCTAGGATTTTTTTTGTTTAAAGAATGAAATGAAACAATCTATCCTTAGAGTTAGATAGATGAAAGGCTATATACATTTGAGCTACACATCTACATTTTTAATATATCTAATTACTTTTACAGTATTGCAAATCTTCTTGATTGAGCTCAGCATGTAAATGAATTCATCTCCACGTCACACAAATATAATGATAAACATTCTTGTTAACCAGTCTGGAGTCTGGCATTAAGCATTTAGGATTTCTAAGGAAGAGCTAAAATGAGACCCAACTAAAATTACAATCTTAAGTAGCAAAGTTTGAAGAATAATGTTAGAAGGCGCAAAAGAAACTTATGGTTAGGGGAAATTATGTCTCTCCTAGCACTAAGGTAAAAAGGTAAAGGTACCCCTGCCCGTACAGGCCAGTCTTGACAGACTCTAGGGTTGTGCGCCCATCTCACTCAAAGAGGCCGAGGGCCAGCGCTGTCCGAAGACACTTCCGGGTCACGTGGCCAGCGTGACATCGCTGCTCTGGCGAGCCAGAGCCGCACACGGAAACGCCGTTTACCTTCCCGCTAGTAAGCGGTCCCTATTTATCTACTTGCACCCAGGGGTGCTTTCGAACTGCTAGGTTGGCAGGCGCTGGGACCGAGCGACGGGAGCGCACCCCGCCGCGGGAATTCGAACCACGACCTTTCGATCGGCAAGCCCTAGGCACTGAGGCTTTAACCCACAGCGCCTCCCGCGTCCCTAGCGCTAGGGTACACTAAAGCATTTTGTAAACCACTAAACCACTTTGTAACCTTGACAATTCCAACATTTAAAAGTCAAAGCTTTTCTTTATAAAAGTAGAGGCTGTTCCATATAGCAAGCAATTTATGAAGTTTCTACTTTTCTTCTCACTGCGGTCAACATGGCAAGTGATCAGCATTCCTTCCACCTTTGGAGCTATGGAGACGGGTGGGGTACATTCTAGGAGTTGCATAGTGATTCCTGCCCCTTTTCCAAGCTCCAAGGTTGGAAGCAAGGCAGAAAGTTATTTAGTTGCTTTGTTGATGAGGTGACTAGCACTTCTTGCCTCTTGCCTTTTCTCTCTTCCTGTTCGTAATGAATTGTGAATTGTTTACATTGATGGAGATTCTTTAAATTAAGTATTTTAATGTTATTTGTATTTTATAGGAAATGACATGTATAAGAATGTATTGCTGGTGTTTATTTAGAATAGAATAGAATTTTATTATTACGGTCACAGACCAGTTCCAGGTCACTTACAATTTCCCTTTGTTTTTCATACTTTTCTGTGAATTGCTTTTGGGTGTACTTATATAGAAGAACAGAATGCAAATATAGTGACTGACTGAAAGTTGTATCCAAAAGCGTTGCTGAGCAGAAAGATTTCCATCAGTGGAACAGGAAGGAATCCCCGTCTCCCTTGCAGCTCTTATCCAATCAGCTCTGGAGGGTTGGGGACCCAAATAGTTTGCCAAGTGCCGCTGTCTCCATACAGCTGTATTTCAAGTGATCACCAACACCAAAGTGGGGGATTTTTGGCCCTCCAAGCATTTAACTACAGCTCACATCAGCCAAAGCAACCATGGCCAATGGCTAACGTTAATGTGAGTTGTAGTTCAGCAACATTTGAAGGGCCAGAGGTTCCCACACCTGACCTACATAAACAAATTAATTGGGAGAGTCTTCATTCTTCCACTTTACCACTCATGAGTAGGAACAATCATCATAATACTCCTAAAGTGCTAAACTTAAACAATTTATATATCAATATCTGTTGAACTTAACAGAGCAGGGTGAATCCAGCAGTGAATCCAGTGAATAACAGTGAATCCAGCAGTGTTATGAACTCTGGCCTTGGGAATTGACCCCAGCAATGCAATAGAAGGACAAGTTTTGGAGTCTTTGCAAAATGTTTGCTTCCAAGTAGTTTAACAACAAAATTTTGTATCAATTTCTGAAAACCAGGCAACCAAAATGCAATGTTCAATTTTCTTAAAACAGGTAACTAGTTAGTTCACAGACATTTTATTAATGTAATAAAGAAATTGATTCGTTTTCCCTTCTTTTATAGCATAATCAGCGTAACTTCTTTATAGTTCATCACATACGTACATAGTAAGTTCTGTCTCCTTTCTGTACATCTAGGGGAAAGTAGACACATACCATTGTTTGGTATAGGCTCCATATCCCAAGGACTCATTTTCTCAGCATCTCCATTGTCCCAACTTCAAGAGAGAGAGAGAAAATTGCAATCAAGTTAAAGTTACTATTACTTATCTGAATATGTAGATAATCAACACTTTACCCCAGAAATATTTTCAACAAAATGCAGGTAGAAAACGTACCAGCTAATGATTAAACACACATGAGGTTAAAAACAAAAAGAGAAAAATAAAACCCCATGAATAAAGCAAAAGCTACTAACCAGACATTGTAGCACTGAAACAAGCTGTCAGGATAATCAGGCTGAAGAGGTTCTTGGCTTTCTATTGTTCCGAACCACCAAGCATCATCAATTACTGATCTAAATCGATCACCTGGACAAGAATACAAAGTCACGTCTTTACTCCAGAAGGGATAGAACTGTATCTTAACAGTTTCTTATAATCATGACCAGTATTATTAGAGGTAGCTTTTGCCAACTATTGAACAAACAAGAAGATGCAACACCCTGACAACTTTCCATTAGCAGGACTGCATAAAGCTTCAGCTCTCTAATGACACCATTACAACCAGATAAGCTTGACAAAGGAAGATTCATTTCAGCGGGCTGCAAAATACTCCCAAAGGTAAGATGCCACAGAGGCTCTTTTGTTATTAAAGAGGTCTGTGTCACATCCTCTAATGTCATGTTGAGACTGTATGACAGAAGCAGTCTGTTTCCAGATATAAAGAAGGCGGCCATAAATTTGGCCCATATTCCTTCCTCCTACTACAGCATTCATTTTCTCAACATATGAGACATGAACAGTTCAAATACAGATCTGCATCCTGCATGTGGGCTTTAGCCAGCTCTGTTCACCAGGCTTAGAGGGCGAGGGCTGACTCCTCTCCATTCAGTCCTCTCTCCCCTCCCCTGTATGTGATCAGTATTGACAGCACTAACTATCTGTTCAGCAGACACTGTTGGTCCAGGGATAAAAGATGGGCCCTGAAATCCCGTTTTTTGACTTACAATTACAGGAGAAGACAAGGGAGACAATAGCTTATTCATTCAGAACATACTCCTAAAAATATACTAAAACAAAAATGTCTAAATTCTCTTCAGGGTTTTTTTTTTTGTTTTAGTTTTTCATACCCAACTGTATTGCAAAAGTAATATTGATTTTGAATGTTATCTATGTTAGTATTACTAATCAATACTAATATTCATTAGTACTGTCAAGAAATAAAAGATTTATCATAATCCTATGGTCAACTGTGTAGTATAGAAACGAATTTTTAAAAATTTCTGCTTTAATAATTGCTTTCAATTATTGTTGCTTCTAAAATTCAGGTGAGGCAACTTGTTTTAACGTGAATCTATATGGCTTCCTGTTTCACTCATCCACCCAAAAATCTGAGATCTTGGTTGAAAGGACTTCTGTTCTTAATCAAGGAGCTCAGGCTTTGCAGGCCTTTAATTAGCTGGATAAAAGCCATGTTGCCACAGTTTTCTGCGTTGACCTAGTCAGCTCAGCTTTTACCTTCCTTAAAAAAGTAAACGCAAAATTGGGAAAATACATTAAGTCTGGTATCTCTAGTTCAAAGCAGAAAACTTAGCAGGTTTGAGTAAATAATCCATATTTATATTTAATGCTCAGAATTATAATTAACACCTCCCAAAATTACTGATACCGTGATTGTATTAAAGGTACTTACCTATGTTCCAGCGTCTGTGTTTTGCATCATCAAACTGCTGCCTTAAGACTAGGAAATCGATAACATCTGGCATGTCATGATACCTGGATATAACCAAAATAAGACAAACATATTGAGAAAGGTGTTTGCTATTTCATAGCTAAAAGTATTTGAGAACATATCAATGCCAAGTTAAGATTTAGTAGACTTTGTAGAAGAACTTCAGTGTCGTCGTCCCCCCACCCCAATACACTAAGGGATAAAGTAGAAGTTTGGTAGAAGACCAAATTAACACTGAATTGCTGGGAAGTGGGGGGGCTGATTAAAATGAAGGCGTGCACACAGAAGTATAGCCCATTACTGCTCTCTTATCTTCTCTTGACTTCTATTTTCAACAGGTAAAAGAAAGGGAAGAATGAATTTCTTTCAGAAGCTCAAAGCGATGAATATTTGAAAGTTACTTAGGAAGCCCTTTTAAGCTTCATTTTATAAGGACCTTTTAATTTAGATCCACTGCGAGCATATTACAAACACTTATTTAGCCACAAATATTACAACAGCCGTATGTGAACAGTGGCCCTTACTTCATTGTAAAAGATCCTCCGGTCAATTTACCAGTATCTGGGTCAAGAAAAGCAAGTTTAAGGCAGCAAAGTGTAGGTAGCCCAACTTCATATTTTATTCCAACTATTTTCATGAGTTCTTGTTCCTGATGGAGACCAAAAAAAAAGCCTTGCATTAAGTAAACTAAGAAAATACAACAGAAAGAGTTAACATATGACAGCAAAAGTAGTCTGGGAGTTCTAAGCTTTGCCATATATTTCCTTGTATTTCGAAGTGAAATGGAGTCTACTTTTTAGTAATTTTTTAATGTATTTAATGTTGTACATTACTTCAGTGTCTAAAGACGATAGAGAATGTGATTCAAATACTACAGTACATGAGAGGGGGCTGAGGAGAAGGCAATGTGGTGTATAAATTATACAGAAACTTAATATGCAAACATTATACAAAAACATAAGAAATAGGACTATGCTAACAGCTACTCTTCATTTGGCAATATATTTATCCTTTGCTGTCATGACTACAAAACATTGAAATTGCACTCAACTTCCAAGAAGTTAGGAACAGTCAATGGCAGCAAGGTGTGGAGGGAAATGCACACAAGATAGAAGAGGGTCAAGGATAAAGAATGCCACCTTGCTATGGTTTGTTTTAGAGGACAATCCTATGTATGCCTACAAAGTAATAAATCCTTCTGAGTTTAGGGGAGTTACTCCAAGATAAATACGTACAGAACTTATAGGGGGAAACAGAAGAGACATACCCGTAGTTCCATCTTATGCCATGGCTGTTTCTTCGGATTAATGCTATATATTTTGTTCTTCTTTGCCATTAAAACATACGCTTCATGGCCTTGTCGGAAATAATATACCTTAAGAATAGAACAGAGACCTTTTTTTAAAAAAAAAGCCACCCGATTTGATGTGTGAAAAAGTTGGTGATTCAAAAACATTAAGTCTAGAGATATTTTTATTGAAATTCTCTTCTTTTTAAAACTTGGAAGTCCATTTACCCAGCCGCATAACACATACCTAAATATCAGAGGACATGCTATTTGTCATTTCTAATTCCTGACCAGCGGCCACCTCTTCCCTTACCTCATTTTCACTGTTCCAGTCATGTCCTCTGCTACAATTCTGTTTCTACTCCCGCTAGCCTTTTCCACACAACATGAAGTGGTTGCTTTATACATGTTTCTGTATCATCTTTGAGAAGTGCCTGCTCTCAGCAAGCACCCATAAGATTTTTATACATTTATGAAATGTGTACATTTTGGGTTCTACCTAGCTTACAATAGCAAAATAGTCGTGCTATGCTTTTCTCATTATTGCACATAATATGAAACCAGTGAAGTGGCTAATAAGGCTCGCAGCTATATTTAAAAGCAGAATTCAACACTAATAATCAGTTTAAACATTTTGAGGCTTTTAATACACCACAGTGCAAGTTTATAACATTCAGTAAAAAAAAAGAGGTAAGAACCCCAGGACGGTTAAAGGCGACTATGGGGTGCAGCGTTCATCTCACTTCAGGGCAAGGGAGCCGGCGTTTGTCCAGACAGCTTTCCAGGTCATGTGGCCAGCATGGACACCGTGACAAGTGCCAGAGCACACAGAAACACCATTTACCTTCCTGCCACAGCAGTACCTATTTATCTACTCGCACTGGTATGCTTTCAATCTGCTAGGTTGGCAGAAGATGGGATAGAGCAACGGGAGCTCACTCCATCATGTGAATTCAAACCGCCGACCTTCCAACAGGCAAGCCCAAGAGGCTCAGTGGCTTAGACCACAGCACTACCTGCTCCTATTTTATAACATTAGAATAAGAACACCTGGAATTTTATTCATTACATCCATCTTTAAGGAACTCAAGGTGGCATACAGGGCTCTTGGTCTCCTCATATTATCCCAACAACACCCTGATGGGGAAGTATGCAGCAGGCCTAAGGTCACCCAGCAACCTTCACAGCCGAGTAGAAATTTTGAACCTTTCTCTCCCAAATCCTGCTCTGACACTCTAACCATTGTAGCACCTGAGCGCTCCTAAACAAAACAGTTTTCCAGTTTCTGAGCAAAAGGGCTGATTCAGTTTATGGTGTGATGCTGAAACACCATGCCCTCTTGCCATGGCTACAGGCCCACTGGAATCCACACACCACAAAACTTTGGGAGGAAAACCTAAGCTCAGATATGCCTGCCAGAATTGCGATCTTCCATAAATATGGTCCGTACAATCAACAAGCACGCCACACCTATAATTTCTTCTGGCTGATCCAGTTTTCTAGGCTGAAAATTGTTGGAGAATCAAGGAGTAGACAATCCTGTAAGGTAGAATGTTTTCTCCCACACCATGTTTTCCCTTCTCTGCCAAGAATCCATTGTACACAGTAACAAGGCTTACTAACTTTATAGAGAGCAGATCAGTCTAATTTCTTATCCTGAAGACCCTATTATACTGGGTGTAAATCTAAGGGTTGTTGGATGTCCCTCCCTTACGCCACCAGAGACAAATGATTCTGTAATAGAAGCTATAATGAACTGAGTAAATTTGCTTTAGGTATCTAACATTTGGCACTATATATAGATGGTGTGAGCTAGTTGAATTTATCAATAACTCTACCCAACCAAAATTTCTGCACTATAACAAAAGAGGGATTATTGGCAACTCTAATGATGGCTCCCATAAAAACAGCTCTCAAAAAGCTCTGCCCCAGCAGCCTGCCAAGGGAGAAGAAATAAGGGAGGGGGAAAATGTTCTCTTAACTCTGCACACCTCACCACTGCAATGATTTGCAAGGTTCACACATCTTGTGGACTGAAGAGTATACAGGCCTAAGAGACAAGCATCTCCTATATAGTTTTTCCTTCTCTATGAATTGCAATGCATTCCTCTTATACTGTTTGTACCCCAGTGTCTGAATCACTCAACAGTGACAAGTAGAGATAATTGGTATTTTAAAAACAAGCACCACTGTTCTGGGTTATTCCAGTGTTCTGCTTTGTTTTTGTTTTAATTACTCTGAAAATAGACTAATACAATAAAACAAGAATACATAGACAGAGCACAGCATAAAGGGAGAAAAAGAATTTTTTTAACATACCTCATCTCCCATTTGTGGTACAAATGGGCATCGGCGAGGAACAAGGTCTGTGATCCACACAGAAGGCAGCCATTCTTCCAATGTCAAGCCATTTTCTGCCAACACTCCCACAGCCAACCTCTAAAAGAAACCCCGCAATAAATCTGAATTAATCTCTAGCATTTTTTATTTTTAAAAAAACTATATTTGAGGCATCATTAGAAGTCTAAAGAATTACTGAAAAATATATTTAATTTGAAATATTTTGGTTAGCCATCCTGGGTGGAGGGGGCCATGAAATAGGAGAACATTTGTAACAGGAGCAAACCTGACACACCCCTTGTCTACATAGGACTCCCACCACGGGTCCGGCTTCTTATGCTAGACTGTGATAGCACTCTGAAAATGAAAGATTGTGTATGTACTAGCACATCTGTTCCTGTGTGTGCATGGAGGGTAGATATTGCCTGGACCATGGGAAGGCACAAGTGGGTGGGTGCTTCGTGCGAAGCCACATATTGTACTACTGTAAGGCAACTCAACCACTTCCACTATACCTCAATTTGCAGTTTATTTGCTTCATCCCATTGATCCACTGGTTGCCACTAAGAATCGACCCAGACCATCTGCATAATTTAGCTCTGTTGCAAGATTCAGTTCTCATTATGATTCTAAGCATAGTGGAACCCTGCGAGCTAACTTTTTTTAAAGGGTGGATATATAGAAAGGTGAAGATGAAGAAACAGCTCTCTGTAATGCAGAGAGAATCTTCTTATTGCATACAAAATTGTTATTTACAGAATCTGTATTTTCTAACTATCCGGTTTGAAATAAATTCAATTGTGTGGTTTGGGAAACCACCCAAAATGTTTTTCATTAATTTAAAAAATGTCCAAATGCAATGCTGCTCTAGCTACACTGTTTTCTCTCACGCTATGCAGCCATTAACAGGAACTACGGTCTGGAAAGGATTCCAGGAGGGAGAGGGGAAAAGGGAAAGCCTATGTTAAGTGGCTGATCCTTTTCCAGCTCAGCTGCTTGTTTGTTTGTTTTAAGTACATGGTTTTCAATGTGTCCATTCTTTTTCCTTAATGTTTGGAGTTGCTTTGAGGAATACAGTTGGAAAGTAGAAAGCAAGTCTATTAGAATATAAACACACAGTATCAAAATCTTCTATAAACTTGAATTTACCTTGGTTGTGCTCATATCCACATTATTAAAATAAAGCCTAATTGAGGTCTTCAAAGTAAAATTTCAAAAGTTAGTCACCATCTTCACATCCTTACTGCAGAGTATGATTTTTACCAACTGCTATTTTTTAATGGTGGGTCCCCACAATTTTAATGAAAAGAATTAATGAAGCCATGAAGATTGAAGCAGTGGGACCAGTAAATGGAGATTAGATACTTTGCAAGTTGTCTCCAATCTGATATATAGACCAACTCTGCAATTCAGTCTCTGGTCTGGTAATTGGAAGCTTCTGCTTTAAATTAACCACAATTTAGTCTTCATCCAAGCTCAGTTGTGGTTAATCTTAACTATACTGTAGTTAGTGAAAACAAGCAGGCTTCATAAATCCAAGTTTAAAATTTGGTTCATTTCCACTAATCATACCTAAGACTAACTGCCATTTGTCCTGGTTTGGATGTCATGAGAAGCTACAGTTAGCCTAGATAGTTCAGCTGGTTAGAGCATGATGCTGATGTCAAGGTTGCAAGTTCGATCCCCATATGGGACAGCTGCATATTCCTGCATTGCAGGAGGTTGGACTAATGATCCTCAAGGTCCCTTCCAGCTCTCCAATTCTATGATTCTAAAACAGAAGTGGGAACTTGAGAAGCAACACTAGAGAATGAGGAGAGAAGCAATCGTGCTAAAATATGGTTTGGCATGACATGTTAATGCAGCCAGCAGTTGTGTTCAGATGCAACACTACACCATATCTTGTTTAGAACTACAGGAATCAAGCTGGGTTGGCCTCAGGATCACATGCTCCCACACACCTTCTATTTTCAACTAATTACGCTACTCACTTGGTTGAAATTGAAACCTATTATTCATAGTAACTATGGTTTATGGAAACAAGCTGGGTTATAAATCAGAATTTGAAGTTGGCTTGTTTCCCCAAACCACAGTTCACACTAACCATAGTTTGTACAGGATTCAACATAGTGAGTAAATTCTGTTAGCTGAATATTAAAAGGAAGGAATAGCACAAACCGTGAGGCTTGGGCAAATAACATTAAATCATAGTGAGTAATTTTCTGTTAGAAAATGGATATAAATATTCTACACACAAAAACACACAAACACACCATAGTTTAGCATTATATGTGAAACAGGTTAGGATTTTGCCATTCAAGGGATGACAGTTCCCCCCCCCCACACACACACAGGTACTCAGGATCCTGTACAATTAATCAACAAGTAGGCAACTGCTGCAGAAAAACATTGGCTTGGATCCAAACATACATCTATGAACAGAACAGAATTTACTTTCACAGAGCAGAGCCTTCCTGCCTCCCCATTCCCTTTGTGCCTTCTGCTACATCAGAAATCTGCTCTGGGATTGGGAGGCCCTAATGAACAGTGTGGGATATGGTACAGAGGGCTACAAATAGAGAAGGGGTTTTACAGAAATGGCCTTCTTTCTTATAGGAGCAGAGGAGCAACTTAAGATCCAAACCATTATCTGGAAAAGCCCTACAAAGTAGTAGAAAACACAGAAGCAATACAGGAATACAACCAGGGTTGTTGTTCCAAGTCCCCAAACAGCTTTTATGTGGCTGTCCTCTATGACAATGGATTAACATAAAAGCATTCCACAGGTGAATGATTAAAAAAAAAAGTGCATTCAAAATGCACAAGGAGGACAGGTACCATCACTACATTTAATCTGAATGAAAGTCACACTGCATGAGAACAAAACTACTCTACTAATGGGTTGGATCAAAGAGATTCTCTTCTGTTGATGAAAGGATTCCTTTCCTGTGTATTTAACACATGCAAGACTTCAAAACTCTTGCAAAGTAAAAAAGAAAGTAGCACTTTCAAGTTCAGAAACATGTAAGTACATTAATGTGGTGTGGCGGGTGCCTTAAAATTATAACTGCCATTCATAGCGATCAATACTGACAACAATTAAAGTAACATTACTGCTAATCAGAAGAATGTTTATATCAACTAATATTCTACTACTATAATACAACCTTTTGCTTTCTCTCTTTGGGTTTCCTTTTCTTTGGTGATGTTGGACCATCTTTGTATTCAGTATCTTTTTTTCTTTCCTTTCTGATTTGCTTTTGCCTCTGTTTTTCAGGACCTTCCTCATCTTCTGAGCTGCTTTCTGCTTTCTTAGTCTTAATTTTAGGAACTTTCTTTGGTGGTTGCAGATTAATTCCAGCATCTGCTGTCCAGTCTGAATAATCACTAGAATAGTCACTAGAAGAAAGAACAAACCAATAATAAATTTACGCAAGCTTAACACACGCAAAAATAACTTTCCAGCTAGGACTTAAAATCTAGAGAGCTACACTGGCTCCCAGTATACGTTTCCGAGCACAATTCAAAGTGTTGGTGCTGACCTTTAAAGCCCTAAATGGCTTCGGCCCAGTATACCTGAAGGAGCGTCTCCACCCCATCGTTCTGCCCAGACACTGAGGTCCAGCGCCGAGGGCCTTCTGGTGGTTGCCTCGCTGCGAGAAGCCAAGTTACAGGGAACCAGGCAGAGGGCCTTCTCGGTAGTGGCACCCACTCTGTGGAACGCCCTTCCACCAAATGTCAAAGAGAACAACACCTACCAGACTTTTAGAAGACATCTGAAGGCAGCCCTGTTTAGGGAAGCTTTTTATGTTTAACAGACCACTGTATTTTAATATTTTGTTGGAAGCCGCTCAGAGTGGCTGGGGAAACCCTGCCAGATGGGCAGGGTATAAATAATAAATGATGATGATGATGATGATGCTAAGAAGATTTAAGTGTTTCCTACCCCACCTTTACTAGCACTAGAATTGATTGACTCTACATGCATTTCCTGAATGGATCGCTAAAGGATGAACATAATCCTAAGCATAAAAACAGGTATACAAGAGTAGAATGTATTTTTAAAATAAAAACTACCAAATTATGAAACTTTCCTTAAATATTCCAATTAACACATATTTAATCTTATTTCCAATATAGCGGTTAGCTTTGGATCCCAAATACAACTATAAGCTTGAAAAAATAGGTTAATGCCACTTATAGTTAACATTTACTGTACTTAAAGTAACATTTCTAATGTTTTAAAATTTCCTGTTTTCTAGTTTATAATAACCAGGTTCAGGTTACCATTCTGCGTAATACATGAAATCAGTCACTTGCAAAACTGCAGAACTACTTTTCCAATCTCCTTAAATATACTTCTGCTATTAAACATTTAAGAATAATTGTCCTACTGAATGCCTCAGAAAATAGGCCCATGAAGTAGTTTTTAATCACTGTTACACTGCCTCTTCTGTTATTTAAATGATTTCTCACATTTTGTGCATTAGCTCAACAATGCTTTGCCTTTATCTAGTGACCCAAGTATACAGACTTTGCAAAAATATCAGCACAGAATATTTTTTTGACAAATTTCTAGTTCCTTCATTTACTTAAACTAAATTTACCCTCTAGACCAAAATATATTTGTGCATGTTTCTTCAATGTCTATCCTAAACTATTCAAACTAGAGGAAATCCATTCTCAATGTTCAACTTTTGCTTTAGCTTAGAAAAGAAAATCTTATAGACTATAGCTGGGACCTAGAAATACTTGAACTATATATGCAAGGTCTGCTACTCTAGAGCATCTCACTACCTTGAGAGTGTGTTTCGAAGTATGGAAGAGACTGGTGCTTAAAAGGGGAGGACGAAAAGCCCCTGTGCATGTACAGCAGCTTGGATCCCAGCCTAAGTATTGTATTTTCTTCTTTCTCTCTCTCCCTCTTTCTTTTCTTTTCTTTCTTTCTTTCTTTTTTTTTTTTTTTTGCATTCCATAATTGTTTGTTAATCCATCTTTTCTCATTGTTTTTATTTTTTCCCTTTTTAAATTTCTTTCTTTCCTTTATGCTATATATAGAGAGAAAGTGCATACACAAGCATTTAACAGCCTTTATGGACCTTTATATTCGGTCTCTTACCTAGAACTACCATCACTGTGCCATGCTTTCCTCTCGTCTTCAGATGTTCCGCCACTTGCAACAACTACTTCTCCCTCCTAAGAGCAAGGGAATATAATGTTTGTTTATAACTAGTAATACATACTAGAATATAATACCTATCCACATAATACAAACATCATGTTTTATACATATATGTGTGTGTGTGTGTGTGTCCAATAATATTTCTTCTAAGAAATATTAGTTGGGTTAGGTCTAGACTTGTCCCCTGTGAGCAAAGGGCTCCTTCTGTTCACAAAGGAAGAATCAGCTTCCAGCAGAGGTCCCTTTGCTGTAGATCCCTCTCCAATTTTCATCTACTGCTCCCTGCACTTCCCCACCCACATGCTGTTTCCTGGAAGAGGGGCCTGGCTGCCGGGCATGATGAACAGGAGCCCTCTACACTGCAGCACTGCCTTGCTAAAGCAAGTATGTCATTTTGATGCATGCAACTTAAATGTCACACAAAAATGTTGACCCACCACCAACATAAACCTGAATGAATGCTACTGTCACCGTCCCATAAAATATAATTCAGTGTCTTACTTCTGAGGAACTGCTTCCTTTTTCCGCATCTTCATTTGGCCTGGCAGTTTCTTCCAGTGCATATCTAGTACGGTAGTTATGTTGGTTGGCCTGTTGCTTTTTTGAATCACCAACATCTAACAGATGATCATGAGAATGATTCTAGGAAGACACAAAATGGCCATTACAAGAAGGTACACAAGAAGTCACAGTTCCCAAATTATTTTTGATGATCTTAACATGTAGATTGAATTTTTGAACAGATTGAACATTATATGGTTTTTATGATATAGAAGATCTGGATGAAGCAACTGCAACATTTTATCTAAGTATACAAAAGTAGGGTTCTGCTTGGAGCAACTGATACAGCTCACATACTGCTACAAGGTCCTAGGGCATGTTGAATTTTTCAACTTTTTAGGTACTAAAAAGTGGTAACACGACTTGGGAATTCAAAAATATTTTTGTTAAATTAATATAATAGAGTTTTGCTTGGTAAGTAAAATGTGGGTAGAATTGCACAGAAATCAGTAAAAATAATTTCCAAGTACTTGCAGTTATATTATATATTAATATTATTTAGCATTCACATGTAGTTTACATTTTCAGAAAGTAAAATTAAAATTATTTGGTTTTCCAAAAGCAATTTATGTGCTTCTTCATCAAAAAAATAACAGATTTGAATTCCTCACACCAGAAGCATATTTTAAAGACCCCCCCCCCATAAAAGGAATTTGCAAAAAAAATCACCCCTAAAAAGCCATGCCCTACTATCCCATATACCCTCAGCTTTCCCGAAGATCCGCCTTGCTATGGTTGAAATCCTGTTCTAACTTATATCAGACTTCTATCCCAATTATATTTGAGTCTACTCGGCAAGAATTCCTACTGATTGCAATGAGGCTTAGTTGCAAGTAATTCTGTTTAGGGCTGTAGCCTTCATGAGGGACTGCATTAGAGACAATGGTTCCCTGCTTACCTTAGGTAAAGATGGTATTTTATTCTCTCTAGGAACATGAGCGATAATGTGTTTTCTTTTCTCTTCTGACCTGTATAACTTGATTTCTTCTTCTCCCTTTGCTGTTCTCCATTCCTCCTGCCTACTACAAAAGAGAAATTTAGATACTAATGTGCACGTATTTTACAGTATAATTCTACATGCAGTAGAATTACAAGGTCCATGCCAATTCCTGGAGAAGAGGCCATGTGCCCACACACTTCAATATGTTCCATGTTTGACAATGTAGGACTCCAAAGTAGTTATGCCAACATAAATCAACAACTCTTTCTGCAGTTTTAAAATAGCATACCAAAATTTTTAATCCCCTCAAAAGTTGAAAAAGATGATAGATCTGTACACACATTTATTCATATTCACAAAACTGAACAATTTTGTAATGAACATTTTAGACTACTAAAATGTTAAGTCCAAGGAATGCACACCCACTTCTGGCTTACAGAATTAACCCATATTTTAAAAACAGGTGATTTTTTCCCCTGTGTCATAAAGATGAACTTTTAACAGTACCATAGAATATCTCTTTCTGCAACATTGAATAGATACTGTAAAAGATAAAGAATGATTAATTCAAGGCTAGATGTTCAGGACCCTAATGGTGCAGATTCTCTGGAACCAACATGGGTGATAGTTTTTGTTTTTTGTTCTAAGGGCATAATAGAGGCACAGCAAGTGAAACAAGAGATTCTGTATCTGCAGCCATTCCTCCAATAATAAATTTGAGAACACTGCTTTTTATATGGATTTAAAGAAAAGCAAAAGCATCCTGTGAAGGCTGATACCAGTTTGGGGCTTTTAAATGAAATATGTACAAATAACTTCCAATGTTAATTGTAAGCCTAGCTATTCAAACTTAGCAACTTGATACCAAGATACTTGAATTTACCTAGCTACTCCTGTTGACAGTTCTGGTACCACAACCCTTCGACTCCATGCCACTAGGTCTCTCTCAGTAGCTATCTCACTTCTTGGTGCATTGCTATGCATCTGCCGCACTCCTTCAATTTGTCCACTGCGTCTTAACCCCACATTTGGTGGTGAATGTACCTCAGAGGTAGAGTTTACAGAGCCTTTGAAATGAAAAACAATATTTTCAGAGACAGTTCTGAGGGAATCTGATGCATAAAATTAATGGCTTAGAACCTAATTCCTGTGAACAAACTCACTCACAGCATGTTACTGCTGGCAGAAAGGGGGATTTTCACAATTTCCCCATCTCCCCACAGCCCAGCTCAAAAGTTGGCTACAGAGATTTGGGAACCCCCCAGAACAGTGTGAAAGTGGCACTGAAAGCCATAGAGAGAATCAGGAAAAATCACCTTCCCAGCTCTAAGAGCCTTTGCTGAAACTGAACCCCTTCCACAGACAGTATTTGTTCTGTTCACAGAAATACAACTCAGAATCCCAAGCAAGATAAGTACATGTAGATTAAAAATACAATTTCTAAATATAGTTAGGTAGCTTGGCAATCTGAATTAACCACCCTTATAAAGCACTACAGTAAGTTCACTACATTCAACTACTTAAGGCTGTAAACTGTAAAATGGGTGCCACTATTGCCTTCTTCAGGTGTTACAATGATTGAACACATGGAGGGAGCCAGCAGAAATTAGCACCCTCCTTCTACTGCCCCCTCTAGATTGTGAAAATCTGAAGCACAGAACCTCCTGTACTATTCTGTATTACTCTTGTACAAGAGACTCCCCACACAATGCACATTTTTATTTCCCAGGGATCTAAAATGAATGGGGAACCTTCGTGAGCAGAAGGCTCCCTGCTTCAAACAGTCACCCTTTGCAAGATGGAGTGTAACCGAAATGGCAGCACGGCATGAGACTTGAGTGCTCATCCCTACTACCCTCCGCGTGAGTTCACTCCACTCCTTATTTTAATGTCTGAAGACAGCTTGTGTAACTCCCTTAAGCTTTCCTGCTAGTTGCAATTTGATGAAGTTCCTTGGTTTAAAAACAAATGCATTTTATTACTGGAAAGTGATGAAAGACATTATTATTGTGCTCAAGTGCCCTCTTTCCATAAATGTCATATACTGAATGGAGGCAAGTCAGATCCTGCTTATTTGGCTATTTAAATACGGAGTTATTTTACCCCGGCCAACTCTGTTAGTGTTGCTAGTTCCAGCCTCTCCTGATTGCCTTTGATCTTGCTCTTGTTGAAGTCTCTGTATCATGCTGTCCAAGGGGCTAACTTGCTGACTCAAAACCTGGTTCAGTCCTATGAAAAGCAGAATTTGAATTTAGTTCTTTAGCTGATCCATAATTTCTCAATAAGTATTAGAAGTATTGGAATATTAGCAAGGGATTCCCCTTTGCATTAAAGGTAGTTGGAGGTTATGAACGTGAAATTGCTCCTTTATTAGTGATCATTAATAATAATGCTGGAAAACAATTAACATTAACTCATTGCTTTTCCCATACGCACACCACTCTGTGCATTTAGTCTGGAAACAGTGCTAAGACATCTTCCTTGGAAATCCTGTTGAATACTGCATACTCAAATAAAACTTCAAAGGCCCATGTCAAGTTGAAGTTGTTGATACCTGAAGAAGTTACCCCCATCTGGGGAATAAGTTGCTCCTCTCTACAGTTTTCACGTCCTGGAACTAATCTCTGGTATCTTGATGGATGAGGGTTACCATCAACATCAACTAAAAAGGGTGGAGGCATGAGGTGTGGTGCTTGTTGTGTCTGTTCATCCAACACAAAGTTGTTGGCATCACGGATGAGAGGCCGATAATCACTGTGAAAGAACATCTGATCTGCTATCTGTAAATAAATCAAATTTTAAATTATAGACAAAACTAGTACTTCATTGTTATTTGCAGCTCTTTCCTATTATTATTTTAAGAGTCAACTTCAGAAGAGCCATAAAGCACTAGCAAGCTACAGAAACACTTGTGTTCCTATTTAGGTACAAATAGGAAAAGCTATTTAAATAGGAAATAGGAAAAGCTACATAAATGCAGGAGTATCTGGATATAAACCAGAGTCAGTTTGGATGGCCATGGTAAGTTATAGATCCTGTACAAAAGCTACAACTGAAACAAATTTAAGCTGTTTTCTGCACAATACCTTGTCATATTTGCTACTGGAGCCAAATCCAAAGATCAGAAGATGACCGTGAGAGTCTGTACAGGCAAAATGCTGGCCATCAGGAGAACACTTGCAGTCAAACACTGCCCCATGTCCTTGTCCTTCAATCTAAAATACAACAAACAACAATATCAACAAACTTCTAACCGAAGTTATCATATTATTTTCAAACACATGACAAACCTATTTTTAAAAGGAAATATGCTGTTAGATGAAAATTACATTCAGCGTGGTTTATTTTTTTATATCACTTGTAAGCAAAGTCAAATATACCATTCATTAAACAATACTACATTTCCTGCCTTCTGACATTTTAAGAAAAAATATAAGGTTACTCAACTAAGTTTACACTGTCTTTCATATAGTTATTCTTAAGGAGGATATACATTTTCCTCCACTATATTTTCAATAAAGACAAAGCTGTAATCCTAATAGTCTATTGTTAGGAAGCAAGTCGCATTTGAAGATACTTCTAAGTAAACATGTTTAGGATCAGGCTATTAATGTAACTATCATTAAAAGCTGCAATAAAAATTAGTTTACAACATGGGAACAAAAGTATTTGACAGTTGCCCTTTGGTCTCATTTCATGACTAAGTGCTAAATTAGTTCTTGGCCCTTCTTGCAAAACACAATGAATTCTGTATATTTAAAGCACTTGCCCAATTGTTGCCACTGCAATAAGGATATTTGAACTAGTTGCTTTTTACTTCCAACCTGAACACTGTATTTGATTGATTGCAACTCATATAAAGAACTGCAAATATTTTTAAAAAGAATTTACCTGATACTCATTTTCAGGTTTTCCACTTCCATTAATCCAGAACAAATGGGTTTTTGTTTTTCCCTGAAACCTGTCAACCAAGCACAGGTGACCAATCACCACTCTGAACTTTCATGCCCTATGTACTCTACCAATATTCCCAGTTGCAAAATAATTTCAGTGGCACTTAAGCGCAAAACACTTTCACCTAACCAGGGCAAGGCAAGCGAGGAAATGGGGTTCCCTTCCACAAATAAGAGCTAGCTGAACCTTGCATTCTCTGAAGAAAGAGAATGATAAATAGTCCTATTTCTCATCGAGAAAATAAGCTACAGAGGTTGTCTTGATTAGTGTATACAGCATAGCGGGCCCAGAGATTACGGTGTAACTCCATGCTCTTCAAAATTCTAGATGTGCTTCAGAATCAGTAAACAAGAAGTCATAGTAATAAACATATTACCTGACAGTAAATTCCATTTAGTTCAAATAGAATTTACTTTCAAACAACAGGAGAAAAGCATTTACTATTCTATCCAGAAAGGAGTCAAAGAAGGGGCTGTTGAATAGGATAAGCAACCTTTATTAAAGATAGCTACATAAATTTTGTATCAACTCAAGCTCTCTAATCTCTAATGGTACAATTTTTAGTCTTTGATATCAAAGGGAAAGGAGGTTGGACCCTTTGTATCATGGGAAGAGAGGAAGTTCCACAGCACAAGCTCAAAAATGCATTTGTGCTAACAATGCCTGCGATGGATACAGCCTTGTATCTCACGTCAGTTGCTATTCAAGCGTTCAGTGCTATAAGACTTACAAGTTTGTCTACAAATCTGTTAAAGAGAATTAGTTTACGTAGAAAAGTCATCTGACTACCAGTTTAGTAGTTTTTCTTAACACAACATTCAGAACCTGATCCTATACATGTTTACTTGAAAGAAAGTCCTGATTTCAACAGGATCTAATCCCCAATAAGGGGAATCTAATTAATAGTGCAGGCTTAGGGTTGGAAAAGTGGCAGATGCTGAAAAGGTGTGCTGGAAGTACTGAACAGCAGTAGAGATGTGAAATACTTAATTTTAAAATTAAGACTAGATTTTCAACAACCTGGATAGTCGTCTGCTACACGTAACAACAAAATGGTGTGTGATAACCACAACTACTAACAGAAGCACCCTAAAAGATCACGAGGCAACTTTTGGTTTGCACTGGCTCAGTTTTATCTATTCTTTTATACAACACTATCTTCAGCAAGAGACAACAACTGAAAAATGCAAGGGATTTACTGAATGAGCATGAGATGTGGAATAATCACAAGTATCACAAACCTTAATCTCTGCTTGATTTACAGTTTACAAGAACCCATTTGCTCTGAATTAGTAGATAGTATCATACTATCCAAAGAGAGTCTAGGCAAAAAGAATTCAATTATAACATTTCAATAAATCTCAAGTGCTCTTTTAAAGTTGGATTTCACCATAGAGTTTAGAAATGAGCAATATTAGTATGTGAAGGATTCCCCTTAATTGTCATGTTCAAAGCAGCAACTGTATACAAATAATGTTCCTGTTACAAGGGATAAAGGAAGTGGTCCCAATTCCTTCATACAGCAATTTTATAAAGAGCTATTGGCAAAGAATAACTGTTCCAGGCAACTGGACCACAGCCACATTCAGATGATCATACTTCTGCTAAATAAACGAAGATATCAACAACCCCTTTGTCAGTGTACACAGCCCCTTCATGTGAGCCATAATTAAACCAGAAAATACCAAAACAATAATTGCTTCTTGCTTTGTCTGAACTGGGAAACTATGACTACCAGTTTCAGAACAACCCAGGATCTTAAACCATGTTCTGAATTAGATTTATGATCCTGGTTTGTTCCAAAGCTGGTAACCACCATTTCCCAGTTTGCACAGAATAGAAAACTATGTTTAGTATCTGTTTTGCATTTAGGCACAGCAAGAAGGGAAGAGCACGTGAGCATGGCCAAAAGGCTCATTTGTATCTTGGTCCATTGAGCAGGTAAGCATCTTAGTGAGCTTCTTTGTTCATCTGGTACAGTCATACCTTGGTTTTCGAACAGCTTAGTTCTCAAACATTTTGGCTCCTGAACGCCGCAAACCTAGAAATGACTGTTCAGGTTTGCGAACTATTTTTGGAAGCCCAACGTCCAACGGGACTTCCATGGCTTCCAACTGACTGCAAGAGCTTCCTGCAGCCAATAAGAAGCCATGCTTTAGAAGTCGAACTGACGTCCGGAACAGATTCTGTTCGACTTCCAAGGTACGACTGTATATACCTTCTTGGTATGCCTGAATGACATGAGACCAACTCATTTCAACATGCTATCTTATATACTACATTTCCATTTGCAAGATTGGGCAGAGGCCCAGTTTACTTAATGATATCAGGAAAATAAGCTGCAGCTCCCTCCTCTTTGCACTCCTCACTTCCAATATCATAGCAAATGTTTCCTGTTACACCTCAACTCAGAAACACTGGTTTAATTTCTGCTTAATGATCTAGATATAGCACCATGTCACCAACATCAATCTGCACATTTGTGCTGTTACATGTGATCATCACCAGGCCCCAAAACCTCTATGAATTCCACCAGGGGATACTGCTCTTCATTCTCTTTCTATAAAATCTAATCTTTCAAGTCATGTTCAAGTCGTGTTCCTAAATTACTTAAGTTTGCCCAAACCTGATCCAACTATGGACCAGATTTGGACAGACTAGTGATGGGCTGACACAACATCATCAAACAATCCTGACTGAAAAAAATCCTCAAGAGATGAATAGGTGCTCCAGTTGAGATGTAATTGTGATAATGAATAAAGTGGATCAACACCATATTCTTGGTTTCAGATTTAAGTGACTAAGCAGCAATTAGTTTTTAAATCACCTATCCAATGTACATACATTAATAAGTCTAGAATAATGTAAAGTATCAGCACAATAGTGTTCACATTACTAATCTGTCTTTATTATGGATGCATCTATAATAAGTATATACCACATACTTGATTTCAATTATAAAAGGCAAAATGAGCTTCTATAACATCCTTTTTAATATAAGTAACCAAATTATTTACCATGTTGAAGTAAGATCGGATCTTCACTCCCTTTGTCAAATCCCATACTATGACATTTCCATCATGGCCAGCAGAGAAGAGAACTCTAGGATCAAAAGGGTGACTCTCAAGTACAAATACCTCATCCTCGTGACCCTGATATTTAAAAAAGAATAGAAAACAAATTAACTAAACAGAACATGTTAATTCCAATTATTTAACATGTAGCAAGTTCCAAGCATTCACTTCGCCAAATCCCATACAATGACATTTTCATCATGGCCATGATGAGATTCCTTACCATTTCAAAGAATCCTGATTTAGCATTACGTAAAAACCAGGAATCCTGTTATAAAGTTGGCTTGTTTAGCAACTAATAATAGATTCTTATCTATTATTATTAAATCCAATTTGTTTGAAACTGAGTGTGATCTCAGAAGCAGTTTTCTTCCTGGCCATACAAAAAGTGGATGAAATACAGAGGCACTCACTGAAGCTCAACTACATAACACTAAACCATAGTTCAGTATTACATGCAAACCAGTCCATTAGGATCTATAATATTTCCAACACTTCCACGCTCCAAAAATTTGTTCTCCTATCTTGCACAATCAATATTTTAAACAATCTGAAACAATTAAAAAAATATATACAACAGAAGAATTTCAGTAGGAAGCCACAGCAATGCTATAGAAAGAGGAATGTTACTTTATTTTCCTTACCATTAGGACATGAATAAGTTGCCCAGTAAAAGAGTTCCAGACTTTCAAAGTCATGTTATTAACTGCAGTAATAACAGAGTTGTCATGACGGTCCCAAGCCACCATTGTAACTTTCAGCTTTGTGATTTTGTCTTCTACTCCTTGTAAAGTTTGTCTACAATTAATGAACAAAATAGCATATAAAAATGTTAATCAGAAACTGTCTGAGTTTCAGGAGTGCAAAGATTATTTTTAGAGATTTGGTCAACTTAAAAGTTGTCATGATCCTTTCACACAGTCACTAGATACTAGATGCAAAGAGACTGCACAATAAAGTTGAACATTAAAAAAACACAGGTGGCTGAAAATTATCCTGAGAACTAGCATTACAATTATCATATATGCATAAAATCCAAAATTCTACTAACTTATCCAACAGTTCAATCTCCCAGGACATTCTATATAAGATCTTAAAGTAGCTGTCTTATTGCAAAAGAATTTTAGACATATACTTGAAAGAGAAGTTGCTGAGCTACAACTCATTACCAAACTAAAAACTATGGATATACCTGGTCTGAATAGAGATATTGGATTCATGTTCTATTACACGCTAGAGCTAATTTTGGTTATCTACCAGCATGAGTTTGACCAAACTGTGGGAGGCAGTGGAAGACAGAAGTGGCTGGCGTGCTCTGGTCCATGGGGTCACAAAGAGTTGGACACAACTAAACAACTAAACACGGGTGGCGCTGGGATGCGGGTGGCGCTGTGGGTAAAAGCCTCAGCGACTAGGGCTTGCCGATCGAAAGGTCGGCAGTTCGAATCCCCGCGGCGGGGTGAGCTCCCGTCGCTCGGTCCCAGCGCCTGCCAACCTAGCAGTTCGAAAGCACTCTTAAGTGCAAGTAGATAAATAGGGACCGCTTACTAGCGGGAAGGTAAACGGCGTTTCCGTGTGCAGCTCTGGCTCGCCAGAGCAGCGATGTCACGCTGGCCACGTGACCCGGAAGTGTCTCTGGACAGCGCTGGCCCCCGGCCTCTCGAGTGAGATGGGCGCACAACCCTAGAGTCTGTCAAGACTTGGCCCGTACGGGCAGGGGTACCTTTTAAACAACTAAACAATAACAACATCCCTTTAAAAATCCCTTGCCTTTCCCTGTGGAACCAACTGCTATCATTAACAGTCATCAACAGTTATATGGTTGTAGCGACCTCTGCTTCAGAGTATCTGAAGAAGTGTGTATACACACTAAAGCTCATACCTAGAAAGCTTATACTTAGTTGGTCTTTAAGGTGCTACTGGAATATATCCTGTGAAAGTTGGTCAAATGTTTACAGGAAGCCACAACATTCTCAACCACACTGTCACATTAGCAAGCACCTTCATACTGAATTATGAAACTTTCTAGTGGTGGAAGCATAGACAGACTACTGACAGTGTAATGGACAGATCTGTCAAGATTGGTGAAGAATATGGTGGTGAAGGATCCGTGGCATCTACCAGGGTGTCCTGATCTATTCCTACAAGCAACCACATAAAAATCATGGAAGCCAGAGCTAAAGTCAGGCCCAACAGAAACGCTTCTGTATTGGAACTGATGGTTCCAGCAGTCGAAATAAACTTTCAATGAGCCTGACAGATGAACCCCCCTGGGTGAATAGCTACCAAGATGCTCGTCGTAGAACCTAACTAGAACTACTTCATTGCTAGAAATCTGATAACAAATCTTTAAATCTTTAAAGCTCTAAAGAGGAAGTATTGTAGAATCTCCCTGGTACTGCAGAATATCTCTGGCCATCATTATTATCTCTGTTGCTTGAACTGTGAGAAGGTAAATCAATGACCACCAGCATTCTGAGAAGTTCCATTATTCTTTGGCCTGGGAAACACTAGAAACCTAGAGAGAGATGGATTTCACTGCCAGACCATAACTCCACTTAATTGATTCCAATACCCACCAGTTTCAGGTAGACTGTTCCCATTTGTGGCAGTTCTAAAAACTAAAGATTGCCTACATTGGTGCTCTCAGTATATTTTGAGGTCTCACTGCAGAAGTGCTGGATCTGCATTGAAATTTACAAAAAGCCCAAAAGGTCCCTAGCAGAACTGAAAGGAACTAAGTGATGAAAATAACTCATTCCTTCTAAATGGGGATGAGAGGATTGAGCCTGGGAATTTCAGCACACGAAACATCTGCATAATGCTGGGTACCCCTGAACCCCTTACTACAGTAGATGATACCTAAACATAAATAAGATCAAAATGGCTTACCCTGCAGGCCGAGTAGCCATATCTAACAAAATACTCTTCCACTCCCTTCTCTTGAACATCCAGATGCGTGCTGTGCCATCACGACTTCCACTGACAAATCTAACAAAGAGAAAAATGCCTTTTATTGCCTTTCAGAAGCAAAACGGTTTTTTGCAATGCTTTCTCTACAGAATTCACAAAAGATCATATTGCAATCTAGTAATACTTTTAAGTGCACTAGCCTATTTATGGTTTCTTGAATTCCTGACTAGCAGCGTTAGATGGAAACTGCAGGACATACACAAAGTGGTGTGTAACGAGAACAATACTGCAATCCCATACATGCCTACTCAGAAGTAGACCAATGCTCAGCAAGGTCCAATGGATTTACTGGAACTTACTCCCAGGGAAATGTGCTTAGGATTGCAGCCCAACTTTTATTAAGCAACAACCTGAGCCCAATGCCAAAGCTTCCAAACTACATAATCTGAAGCAGGTGAAGCCAATGCTGGTGCCATCTAGGCGCTGTTCGACTACAGCTGCCATTGGATTCAGGCAGCACAGGTAATGGTCAGGCACCAAGCAAAAAAGGCACTAAGGAGAATGAATTGCTGGATAACACAGCTGGAAGAGAGGAATCAAGTAGAGGCAGAACAGAAGCCTGCAGAACACAAGGTCAGGATTATGTAAGAGAGCCTTTTTTATAAAAAAAAAACCTCACATGGGGATGGAGCAAATATTTTTAAAAGCATTTTTTCCCTCCCCAGTATATATTTTATCATCTAAGGGCTGCTCACTTTGTTTGCCAAACCTACCTATCCATCCCCGATCACCTTGCCAAAGCCATCCCCTCCTGTTACTCCTTATCAAAATCTTTCTCCCCCTGCTCACCAGCGCACACACCCTTTCAGCTTGCCAAATCCTTAGGCCATGGGTAGAAAATGATTTTGGTTCCATAGGGGTCAAATTTGATAGGCATTCCTTATGATATACACAAATGGTTAAGTTGCTTACCGATTACTAGTGTTAGAAAACTGAATGCTGTCCACTTTGTCCTGTGTGAACAAGAAAAAAATTAACATCATGACTACAAGATGCCAAAGCACTTCAATCAAATAGCTAAGCAATTTTGAGGAGGTATTTACAGTATGAAACTCCAACTCTGATATCTTCTCTGGCTGACCTGATCCAAAGTAATAAACCCTAATGATGTGATCTGTACTTCCAGTGGCCAGAAACATTCCACCTAAAGAAAACAAAAAGTACCATCATCATCATAATATTCTATTTCTCAATTTGACAATCTTCCATCTCACTTCCCAATGTCTGCTCCAGTGTACTGATCATTATGGACATGGACAAAAAAATCTTAACACCAAAACAGTAATACTTTTACTCAACCGCTATCCAAATCTATATTGAGATTCAATGTTTCTAGACTCAATTATTAGATACTTCACCTGAGCACATATTTTAGCAATTAAGCTTTCATAGGCAGAAGAGGATAAAGGTACAGTATATCATTTATGTATCATTTAAGAACGTTGCCACTTAATGGAAAATCACTAGTCTTTCTCAGACACTGCTCTCCTTACAAGATGGCCTTCAACAAATCCTTTGCTTACTGTTTACAATTCAGACATCTAGAACTCAGCATCAGGATGCTACTTAGCAAATTCTACTGCTACATTTTTAAAAGTTATGAATATGTCACTAATACGGGGTTTGAGAGGAGGAGCACTTTACCAGCACTAAAAGATGAGCAGATCATTTGGACTCCAGGTCTTGGACGCTCTGTAAACTTTGTTGGTCTTGGACTGCAAGGTTAAAGCACACAGTTAAAAGTATGAACAGAATCTAAGACAGCAACTGAATTAGTCAGTAGCTCATAAATAAAGGCATTAATCTAAATGAGAAGACTTAACTAAAATAGAGTTCATCCTACTCTCTTAGACTAAGATATATTCTGTCACTGGAAGCTCAGGTTGCCTCAGTGGCTAGAACTACCTGCAATTGGTTCAACAGCTACAGCTATTCCTAGACAGGGATAGTCGAGCCCCGAAAGTTAAAGGGTTGGTAATTTCAAGACTCATTGTGGGGTTTCCCATGTTTTGATCCAGAAGCTGCAGCTAAAGCAGAACACTGCAGCAGGAATGTCAGCATATAGCACCAGTGTTCAGAGACCTGCACCAGTTGCCAATTTGCTACCAGGCCAAGTTCAAGGTGTTACTGCTAGTATATAAAGCCCTTAACAACTTGGGGCCAGTTTACCTGTGAGACCTCCTTACCCCATATACACCTACTCAGCAGCTTCAATTTGCAGAACTGGCATATTTACAGGTATCACATAGTACCCACTTTGGAACTCCTTGGCTATTGGTATCAGGCATGCACCTTCACTGTACCCTTTGTACAAAACATTTTTGTTTAGACAAGTCTACCAAGATATTGAGAGTGCTGGTGCATATTTTAATCTGTTTTTAGTTTATTAGTGATCTCTGTGAAACAGGCTGCAATCAGCAACCAACTCCATGCAATGTTATTATAGGGGGCAGGGATAGGGGAGAGTTTGAAAAAAATCAATGATGGCATGGTTTTTTTTCTTGCAGTACTTCACCAACTACTTGTTATAAATCAGAGCCTCATTCACTTCATAATTGCAAAAATCACCATGCTGTGCATCAGAATCCAAGATTTCATAGAATTATTATTATGATGCTTTATAATGATGGAAGTAGCTGGGTTTTTTTCTGATACTACATCTAGACACAAGCCCTAGGCCTAGACAACATGTAGGAAATCTTCTTTAATTACCGTATTTTTCACTCTATAAGACGCACCAGACCATAAGACACACCTAGTTTTTGGAGCAGGAAAACAAGAATAAAAATATTCTGAATCTCAGAAGCCAGAACAACAAGAGGGATCACTGCGCAGTGAAAGCAGCAATCCCTCTTGCTGTTCTGGCTTCTGGGATAGCTGCGCAGCCTGCATTCACTCCATAAGACGCACACACATTTCCCCTTACTTTTTAGGAGGGAAAAAGTGAGTCTTATAGAGCAAAAAATACGGTATATTCCCTGGGCAATATTGTAGGATTCAAATTAGGATAATGAAGCAAACTCCATTGTAACAGAAAAGCAAAATACAACCTTACCGAAGACAGGTTTTTATAACAGTATACGTTTTAGTTCCTTTTACAGGGATCTGAACAGTACTTCTTAGTAATAAAATAAAGGCTGTGATGCATTAGAAACCACATCTGTGTGTTGGGTATTGTCAGTATTTTCCAGAGCCATGCCTTTTTATTTCTTTTTGAAAGGACTACAAAGTCATTTCATAAACTGTCTACTTTTTGCCTAGAGCAATTTCAAACTTTCCCCTGCGCTACAGGTACATTGGTGTTTGTTGCAATAAATATGAAAGATGTGACAGGGAGACAAGTCTCCAAACACACAGTGGGTACATGCCCTAGAGCTACAGCCACATTGTGAATCCCGGGTATATATCCCAGGCACATTCTCCGAGTATTTCAATAAACAAATCAAGAATCCCATCCTTTCTTATGCTCTAATATAGGAGAAAGCCAATCAAGGGTTGCTAACATGAATCAGTGGCCTATTGAAGTCAGTTTCATTAAGAGTATTTCCTGTATAAGAACACATACTATAGTGGTTAAAAAACGTATTGATTTGTAATTAAATAGATCTGTCATACAGCATAGAAGCACTATCTAAAACCTATGCCTGTGCTACCTACCTACATTTTGCTCTATGAAAATGTAGACACATACAATGAGGGTGGAGAACTGAATGTGGCCAAAGGGCTAGATTCTTATCTTCCTCCCTCATGGCCCAATTTGACAGGTGTCTAAGGCTGCCCATCTGTTAATCACCCAATGTCACAAAGACGTCCAGTAGAGTCATTGATTTACCAAAGAGGTTACATTAGTAGCCTTAACATGGATGTTTACATTCAGCTCAGACATTTTGAAACGTTTTTATAATAAAAAAGATGCTGTAACTGAAATTAGTAAAATAGTAAACAGACTGTGTTTAAATGCTGCACCATCACTTCAAAAGTAGTAATGGGAGGAGACTTTTGAACCCTAACACTGAAGATTCGTGGCTTAGGCAGCAATCCTACACATACTTAACTAGAAGTTTAATTAAACTCAATGGGACTTGAATAAGAATAAACTGTAAGTCTATAATCCTAAGAACATCAACCAAGAAGCATGCCTCACTGAAGACAGTGTAGCTTACTTATGAATGAACAGGCATAGGATTTTTCTGTTATGCCAGTATGAATCCTCTGCTACTTTTTCTGATATATAGAAAGCAATATAAATTATAATATTAGCACCGACACACACAGAAACAACCTAGGGCAGAAATCTATGGAGCTTCCTCTACTTCTCCTGTCCCTTCCAGCCTCCAATGCACACACAAAATCACCTCTGGAGAGTTGGGGGGGGGGGGGGAGAGTGACTAAGAAATGTTCAACAGCGCAGGATAGTTTGAGGATATTGCACCAATCCTGACCCGGCTTCAATGGCTGCCAATTAGTTTCTGGGCACAATTCAAAGTGTTGGTTTTGACCTACACAGCCTTAAATGGCTCAGGACCACAATACCTTAAGGATCACCTCTTCCAACATGAACTGACCCAGCCGCTGCAATCATCATCTGAAGCCCTTCTTTGTGTGTCTCCTCCACAAGAGGTCTGAAGGCTGACAACACAAGAATGGGCTCTTTCTCCAGTGGCTTCCTGTTTGTGGAACGCTCTCCCTAGGAAAGCGTCCCTGGTGCCTTCTTTAGACGCCAGGCAAAAACCTCCTTCTCCTAGGTCTTTGGCTATTTAAACAATCTATGGCCTTTTAAACTGCGAGGGAGTATGGTTTTGTTTGTTATTATATAATGTATGTTTGTGCTTTCATTCTGTAAACCACCCTATGATCCTCAGGTGAAGGGCAGTATATAAATTTAAACAACAGCAACAATAAAAGCCCATAACTTCCAAAAGCCACCCATTATCAACTGCAATGTTTAATTCCACAGTGTGCTTAATACCATACAAGAGAGAAACTAACTTTATTTTAAGTGTACCAGCATCCCATAACCAAAAGCAAATAGTGCCATCTGCCCCAGTTGAAGAGAGGTATCGCTTTGAGCCGCTGCATAGTGGTGAAAACTGCAAAACAAATAAAGCTATTTATAATTCTTGATTTTTGGCAAACAGTGAAAACAAGTGATCCAAATGATTCAGTATAAAGTGAAATTTCTATCATAATTACCACTTCTATAAAAAGTTACTTAATCAGCCACATGCATAAGTCTGTCAGAAAGCTCTTCACTGCAGGCAGAAGAACGCACGCACGCGCACACAAAATCACAAATAATATTCCTTCTCCCCTGCCATTGTCTTTGTTCAGAACAGTTAAAACCTATACTGTTTCAAACAGGAATGCAAAATAACCCACTTATCGATTCACACTTAAACATTTGTCTAGGCATTTGATATCTGACTGAGCAGCCCTGCCTTGTTTAAGTCAAGTGGTCATAGATATCCACAAGTGAGAAGATAACATTAATAATGCTCAAATCATGCCATAGAAGGAAGCAAACTGTTACCTGTAGTGATGTTATGGATGCACTGTGGCCTTGCAAAACTGCCAAAGGGGCGCATGTTCGGAGACACCACACTCTGATCATTTTGTCACAGCTCCCTGCAGCAATCATGGTATTCTCATAATTAACAGCCATGTCCGATATTTCTGCTGCATGTCCTCTTAAAGTAGCAAGCAACCTTCCATCATCTGTCGCCCAGATTTTCACAAGACAATCATCAGAACCCTTAAAACAGATTAACCACAATTACCGCCCAGTTGAAGTTCGTGGCACTTAGCTAGTTTATGAGATTCCAATACAGATTTCATATGGATCCTAATACGGACCCTAATATACACTCATTTGGATCCAAGCAACCCCTTCTGCAAGGAAGTTTGCTTCTGATTCCTACTCAGTCATTGTACCGAATGTGAATCTCTCCTCCCTTCCCTGCCCAATAGCATCACACACCTTCCTTCTACAGCAGAAATAGGCATATATATTTCAACAACTGCAAAAGTTACACATGCTAAAAATTAAGAAAGAGCAAAACATTAATGATATGATGACAAAGCTACAGAATTAACACAATTAAATTGAATTCCAAACACTGCATTAAATGCCAGCATTTCTGTTAAAATAAGCCTTTAGGAACTATTTACTGCATTGTGTTAAGAAAGACTTCTTATCCCTAGTATCACTTACAAGTTCTCAGTGTACGAGCGCTGGCATAGGTAATTCATGGAGAAAAAGAAAAACCAAAATCCTTTTAGTCTGATTGCCTACTTTTAATTATCACTTTCGCTGAGATCTAAGCATTACAACATTAAGTCTGACAGCAAATTATCTTAATAAGGGAATGTATGAAAGGAGGTTCAGTGACACCTATACGGGCCTATTGAGAGGGGAGAGTAAACTACATCTTTCCCAGTGACCCCATACATAAACAACTTCCAGCACTGCGCTCTGTTCACCAGAGCAGAATAAGCAAAAAGGAAGAAGCTTCAATTGCCACCACAACCATCACCAATTATCATGATCACCAGAACAAAAGGGTTCAAGCCCATCTAAGCCTTCCCCCAAAACTCCAAACATTGCAGGGAGGAACAGAGAGAGAAATACAAAGTGCATATAGCCATGACTGTGTCTGGGGGCAGGGGAAGTTGAACCCATAGTTTAAAGTTACTAATACAAATATTGCCACCACTACTTTTAACCTTTTCCAGCAATCTTGCATTTTATCTTGCCATGCAGGAAGGAAATGCTGCAATCTTCCACTAGGATTGTTGCTATATTAGACCTAGAAGTGGCATCAATGTTCCAATGTTTTATCCAAACAACAAGAGCTGCATTAAGATTCAGTCCCCCCCACTATCCAATTGCATTTTTCAATCAAGTTGTTGGGATCCTGCACCCTCTGCTGGTTCATATAATGCACTGCACAGTTACAAGCAATTCAGTTAAGGCCTGCGGGGCAAAGAGTGGTAGACAAAGGGGCAGGAGACAGTATTAGCTGCTTTTGTGGGGAGCAGGGAAGACACCAGAGTTGTCAATTGGAGAGGGAAAGGAGAAATGGCAGAAATCAATGCTCTAGTTGCATCTACAGCCAGGATAGCTGAAGCCCTTCCAGGAGACAATCTGACTGCTCCTGATGAACAAGTACAATGGGTGAGGAAGTCAGTGGAAATTCGCTGCACCATTGCTCAGACAGCCCACTTGGTTTTGACCACTAAGATATGCTTAACAGAAGAGGTGGCCTTAGGCGCTTCCCTTGCCAAGAGTTGAGCAGCAGGAAGGCAAGGGGCAAGTCTGAGAGGAGAAAGGCATAGGAATAGAACAAACTCTCTCTTCTTTTTTACATAAAAAATGATAGACATCACCAACAGCGGAGAAGAGGCAAAGACAAAAATGGCAGGAAAAATAGAATAATACAAGGGGGAAAACACATTTCTCTGAGCTTGAGAAATAAACACAGTGGAGGAGAGGAAACTGGATTGTTCTGAGTCAAGAAATGAAATGAAGACTCAGCTGATGGGGAAATCTTCAGCAAACTTATGATATGTGGTTTCCTGCCTTCTAAGCAGCAGGAGGGTACATAACTCATTTGGATACCTACTACATCCAACTGAAATGGGAATTATTCCGTGTTATCCTCCAGTCACTTCCAATCAACCTTTAATCTTTCCTATCCAGAACAACACAAGGTACACAGGTGGAGAAAAACACAGAAAGTCCATCATTATCACCTTCACTAACCCCAGGTTGATCCTAGGTGATAAAGAGGAAAGTGAAATAACAAAGCTACGATACTTTGGAGTGGCAAGATGACTCGCCAAATGTTCCTCTCCTAGAGTCAAAAGTCTGAACTGCAACTGCAGTGAGAAAACACACAAACAGAAAAATGATACAATTTTTCACCTAAATTAATTGCTAAAGCCAGAAGCAGAAGAAGAAGAATTTTATTACTTATACTCCGTCCATCTGGCTATTTCCTCAGCCACCCTGGGCAGCTTCCAAAAAGATTAAAAATACATTAAAACGTCAGACATTAAAAACTTCCCTAAACAAGGCTGCCTTCAGATGTCTTCTAAACGTCAGATAGTTGCTTATGTCTTTGACATCTGATGAGACAGCGTTCCACAGGGTGGGCGCCACTACCGAGAAGGCCCTCTGCCTGGTTCCCTGTAGCTTTGCTTCTCACAGTGAGGGAACCACCAGAAGGCCCTCGGCGCCCTACCTTTCATCCACTCAGAAAAGGAAGAGGAAGAAAACACAACCAAGGGCACATGTGACAGAAGAAATAAACATCATAGAAAAGCAAGCAGAAACAGACCATGGAGTCCCCTCCCTCAGTTAAGTTCATTATTAATTTCCTGCCTCCAGCGGGAAGTTCCTGCTTCCAAAATGTCCCTCTGCTTATATCCAGGTAAAATATTGTTTTTCGAAACTATTTCCAAAGAAAGCAGCTCTTCTTGTCAAAAGAAGACTATGAGACTGGCCTGTACCACCACAGAAAGTATTACATGTTGTATTATTTTATTGTTGTTAGCTGCCCTGAGCCCAGCTTCAGCTGGGGAGGGTGGGATATAAATAAAAAAATTATTATTTATTGTTATTTATTATACATTCATCCTGAAATAGGACTGCTCAGACCAGCACCTCAGAAGAGGCTCCACAGAAAAGCACCGCCCCCTTCAAGAGCACCATGAGAGAAATGTAGAAATTTTGTGTTTAACGAGATGAATTAACCTTTTGCCATAACCTACCTGTTTTGCATCATAGTAATGTGTACAGTACATCATCTTTAAAGATATATTTAAACATTTTCATGACTATGCACGTTTTCATGAATTTGCACTTACAGTAAATATCCGTCTGCCTGTTCGGTCAAACGTTACACAATATACCGAAGACAAATGTCCTAGGATTCGCTTGTGCATTTTCATATGTTGATATACAGCAGTTGGAACAAGTTGTTCAAGCCTGTATTTTCCATTTAGTTTTCTTGAAAAGAGAGTTTCAGCTATTAAAAAAAAAGCATTTTGTACGTCAGTCAGGTGGCTATCCAGAAAGAGGCAAATACCATTCCTAAAACAATACAAAAATGGTTCCTAAATGGTTCCTTTTTCGAAAGTAAAAAGTTGACCACCAGTGGTCCCCCAATTCTTTCACTGTTACTATTCAATAGGAGGACAACAAATGTGGGAAGAAAAAGATTATGAATTCCTCTTGGCCATTTTCTATACTAACTTGAAAACATGTCATCTTCTCCAAGCTCCCAAGTACCTTCTTGCACAGAAACTACTAACTACAAGAGAGGGAAGCAATTTGGACTTGCTACCTAGACTGATGGGCAAAAAAAGAAGAGTGTAAAGAGACAGCATGCATGCCGAAATAATCCTGTAGGCGCAGGATTAGATGTTCATTAGATGTACACTATAATCAAATGTCTGGCAGGTTTCAGTCAGTGCTGAAGTCTCCCAGACACTGGGATGTGATGGTTACAAACACGTGCAAAGGCATCTAATCAGCTATTTTGAATATGTAGATGCCTTCCTAAAGCCTGAAATCAGATGTCATACCAGGATTTATGAACACTACGACTGACATACAGAAGAATTCTAAGTGGTAGAAGTAACACACACCACAGCAACAAATATCCACCAAACCTTACAGACATAAATCCAACTGCTGCACTAGCAATGTTACACACTTATTTAGTAAGACTCTTACCTATACTAGGTGGACTGCCATAGTTTACTGGTGACTCTGGAGGTCTTCCACAGTGCAATGCAGCAAGAGCAGATCCCTTCCACACCACATGCTTGCAACCTATTTGATTATATAAAATAAAGCATAAACATAGAAACATAACAAAATAAGTGTTCAAGTCATTTGGGGGATGGGGGAACCATACTTTTACTTGTGCGAAGCAAAGACTGTCTTCCAGCTCCTAATAATGTTTGGACTCCTGGAACGCTCTGAGGAATTTCTTGCTCTAGAAGTGGTCCTAGTCGATGGCATATCTGAAGCAGGTGATCAGGTGCCAAGTGTCTGTAGTATTTTACCTGTTAAGAAGAAACCAGGAGTTAAATATCCAATATTCTTCTGTTAATTTAGAAAACTATGGGGGGGGGTGATGTTTTGAAAAGGGGACAGTATTTGACACCTGAAATTCTTCTATGATTTCTAGTATACACAGCAATGAAAGCAGTATTTAAAGAAGGACTCACATGCAGACACAAATAAAATCTAGACTGGTTTTTTCCCCTAACCTCATGTTTAAAATATTTACGAATTTGAAAACAAAATTATTTGAATCACTACAGAAATAGTACTGAATACGCAGTATCATGAGTCAATTTGAACACAAGGTCATATTTTAGTAATAGTATTTAGCATTAACATTAAAGTGTTTTGATAGTTAAAACACTGCACATACATAGGTCTGATTCATTTAATATGAATGAGTGTGCTAGAGCACACTGAAGTTCCCTTGACCGCCTCCCTTATTCTGGCTGCCTCACAGTCTGGTTTGTAATGCTGTCCGAACCCAGGCTTGTGGTCTGTTTCTCTACAAACTAGGAGCAGTTACCAAAGTCAGTTCTACCAAACCAGGGATTGCAGTTTGTTTCTCGTCAAATCTTAAGCCATGGGTTTGTTGCTAACTTATAGATCATGACTTATTAAGGAGAAACAAAGCAAGATCCTTGGGTTTGGAAATAATGGAAAGCCAAGGCTTCCTGGATTGTTTACTGCACCAGAGGAGAAGCAAAGCAGGAGTGATCGCACAGTGTGAACTAGCACACTGTTTATTTATAGTATACCACAATAAGCCAGAAACCCTGGCTTACCATTACATGCAAATGCAGCCAAATTTGGATCTGCAGAGACAGAACTGTGTACTCTTTATATCTCAGCAGGGAAACTTTTCCGTACTGTATTTTCCCTCTCAGTATGAACCCCATCATGCAATTCATGCACTTCTTGTTCAAATACTCAAACAGTATCAATTGTGATGATACTCTTTTTAACAACGGGTTTTCCCAGATGACTAGTTTATTATATATTAAAAGAATATTTTTTCTAATTTGTGTGCACATCTGCATGTCTTTTCTCTCAATAGCACTTAAGTTACAAGGTTATTATATTCAGAATGCAGGAAAATGCAGTACTCCTCCCCAGATAAAAATGTTCATTTTTATTTTAATTGCCACATGAAAATGTCATTATCCAAGTTCATCAATCTACAGGAGACAATTTATGACGTAATCAGTGACAAGCAACCCAGCTTTCTCCCTTCTCACTGAAGTAGTTGCACAAAAGATAATCTTTTTTTTTTAAAAAAAAAAAAAAAAGCTAATTTTTGTTTTTAAAGGGTCCTCCCGCCCCCTACCTTGCCTTTGTAGATGGATGTGGTGGTGTTTTTCTCACTGCACTTTTGTCAATTGCTGCAGAATGACACATCTAACAGACTATTTTTTCATAAAAGAAAAAGAAAAAGGTGGCACACCTCCCCCTTTCATACTTATATAGTGCACAGGAGAATATTTTGCTGTAGTCACCGAAGTGAATGGATAAAAAACAATTGGGGCATGATTTGAATTAACACAAACTGCTAGATTTAAAGGACATCACTAACTTTTTGGTAAGAAATTAAATTAAATTTACAACATGCTCTGGCCACACTCTGCGTAACAATCAATCAAAACCAAAGTTCTAGAAGTGAAAAATTACTTCTATTTGCTTTTCTCACTACCAGTTATAGCTTCTAGAGAAAATTTAAAAGGTTTCTCCCTTTTCTTTTAATTCAATTTTTCTATTATATATATATAAATGCCTTTGTGATTGTGAATGAGGCTTGTCAGTCAACAGGCAAGCAAAATTTTAGAAGCAAGAAAGTAAGGCCCCAAATAAGGAGGAACAAAAATGTATTTTTAATGTATTCCTCTAGAGCCTTACTTTAGTATTAATAAGCTAGAAAAGGACGCTAGTAAATAATATTATATTATATTTATATTCCGCTTTTCACCCAGAGACTTAAGTGACCCACACAAATTAAAATACTGATAAAACATGAAACATTAAAAACATATTTAAGATAATCCTTAAAAAGTAAGTAAATGCAAATTGAACTAAAACAATACATAAAAAGTAGTTACTGTTCTTAAAATGGCATGTCAGATGTTAGATTTTTCCAGTACCATATCTTTTACAATGAAATGTGGAAAACAGTGACCAAAATAAGAGGTTAAAGCATCACCCCTGTAAGGAAGAGCGACAGTGTTTTAGTTTGGGAGGATTAAGAAGTGATGTGTGACAGTTGCATAATCTTATGCAGTGTAGAAAAAGCTGATAGAGAAATGATTTTGTCCTCTCTCCTAATACTTGATCTCAGGGCCCCCAACAGAACATACTAGTAGTACATTCAGAACAGGCAAAAATAAAAAAACTTTTACATAAAACACATGATGGAACTATGCAATTCACTGCTCCAAGATAACTGGCATGGCTTCAAAAAGGTTTATTATCCCTCCAATAGGAAAACCATACCTACAGCAATGGAGACAAATTGGAAGACACTGAGGGGAAAAAAGGTGAAGATGTAGCATGATTGCAGAAGGTACAAGAGAGAAACCTCACAAGAACAGAATGAGGACTGAGCACACTCAGTATACACCAGAAACTATGGAAAGAGTGTCAATGGGGGGGGGGGGGGGGGCAAAACGTTGGGGTAACAAAATTGGCCTCTATGAGCCCTTTACAGCTTAGCATACCGGAGAAAGTCATAGAGAGTCATGGGAAACTCAACAGCAGCACTCTTGTTTGAGGTTGAGGAAACACAAAAACTCGTTTTGTTTTTTAAAAAACTTGGTCAAGGATCTGATGAACAAGAACCTGAGTAGCCTTCATTACGGTTCCTCGTCAAAAGGTGATAGTTTGCTTCGGCTTTCAGAAATGCAATCTCTGAAACCGAGAAGGTGAAAGATGAGTGAAACATTAGGGTTAGGAGCAGCCTTCTCCTGCCTCCCCCCAACCCTGATACTGAGTGCCTTACTGCTTCTGAACTTATAGGATCCACTGAGAAATCCTGGCTAAAAGCTGCTGACCTGCTCTGAAGACCCTCCAGCATATGCAGCAAATACTCCACGCCCAAACAGGTCACATTAGAGATGTCAAGACCCATGTTGGGGGGGGGGGGCGGAGATACAGAGTAGGGAAGAATTATTTCCCCTCCAAAATAAATTTTAAAAATTTCCAGGGGAAATGTGGGGAGAACACTGTGGGTGAGTGTCCTATGAAATATGCTTTTCTTTTAGAATGAGTGAAATTCTTTCAAAGATGGTCCCTTCCACTTCTTCCCTCAAAATGACTGTGTCAGACACCTGGCTACAAACTGGGAAACAAGTAACGTACTGTCCTGGCCTGCTGGATGATTTTAAAAAAAGGTCAGGAAAAAGGTGGAACAGGAACTATGGGTTCCAGAGCCTGAAAGGAAAAATCTGGAAGTTTGAGTAAGAACTGAGCACCAACCACAGAAGCAGACTAAAACTTGGGATATTCGCAGTTCACCATTTTAAATTTCATAAAAAATATATTAAATGGTGCAATTTTACATTCTAAGTTGTGATACATTTTATTTTGTTAAAGCAGAGAAGTTTTGTTTTATAAGAAAATACTGCATAAACTTCCACTTCTCCTAAGGTTTCCCCTGCCCCTTTGAAAAACTGCAAAAAACAAAAAACAAGCTTCTGCTTAATCAGCAATGAAACAGAGTTCTTCCAGGTCCCAGGTGTAAAGGTGTTCTCTGTATGGTTGTTGTTCTTCCAGAGCATCCCTGGGGTCCTTGTCTGGTGAGATCCTTAGAGAAGACCACATGAGCTGTTTGTGTGCCCCACAGTCTCATCCGAAAGACCTGATGAGATCTGACATTGTTGGGAAGGAAAGTCTGCTCTTAATCTGAAGGAGAAAGGTCTGAAAAGTCCAGCAAACAGTAGTCACCATGGCAGTCTTGGAAAGAATGCAGTCTATCTTGTCCATCTTATCTTTATGATGGTCCTTGTTATCAGCAAGATAGTATGAAAGGAAATATTCATCCCAACTGAAAAGAAATGCATTCTCCAACAACCTATGGTTGCTCAGCAACAGATTTAGAGGTACTCGTTGTTAGCAGAGGTAGAGATCCCCAGAAGTGGAACAAGTATTGGACCACAGTGCAATCAGCATCCCATCTGACCAAGAAGCCTGCGAGATCATCATCCTCTCCCAGAGATCAACTGCTGTAGGAATGATGCCACTGTGTACGCCCCACTGCTATGCAAAAGTTCAGAGGCAAGAGCACCTGATTCCATACTTCTCTAATTACTTATTCTGGGAATGGTTGCTATGCTATGAAGAAATATTTTCAAGGGGAATCTTGCAGGCCAAAATGTGTGGAAGACTATGGACATTTCAAGCACCTCATACCACAAAGAAGAAATGATGAGTTTCCCACAACCTACTCCCCAACTTTGATGAGAATCATGTGATGACCACCGCCACAGAAATCTGTGGAGTAAACAGGACTCGCAGAGTACCTTGCCAAGAGCACTCTCCAGATGGAAAACTGAGCCCACAGTCGAATAGCTTTTTCAAAGACATAAAAGGGGTCTCATGATGGGCAAATCATGTTCAGAAAGCACCACAACAGGTGAACAGAAAGGAAGTATTAGCTGTTGTGTCAGTTCACAAGCTATCAGCCTCTGGATCCAGTTAGCCAGCCAGCTGGATCCATCCTCCTCCTCCACAGACCCATAGACATTTGAGCTGTGCAGAAGGACAATGTGCATGACTGAGCATCATCTGATTAATCTATTCATCATGAATTCTGTCCATGCTCTCAATCTGAAAGGGCAACAGAGTCAAAGCTTGTTGCTGTGACGGAGGCCATCGCCATGAGAATCAGGCATGATCAATTACCTGAAGGGAACCATGTTCCAACTAGTATGAGAGAAAGGCTGTATCCAATGACACCATCCTGAACTTCTGAGGTTAGACATCCCAAAATACTTCAAATAAAAACTGTAGAGTTAAAAAGTACTTGCTACCAATTCAACTGCTTCCCTGCAGGGAAGAATTTTGATCCTTTCTTTAGCTGTGAAAGTAATCCTGGGTGGGAAAAAATTCTTTGGGGCTGGAAGAACTCAGTCATGTGCCCCATGAAAATTATAATCAGTACCCATTTGCCAGTGACCAGGGGAACTAAAGGAATCAGAGTAAAAATACTGGACCATTAGAGTGAACTAAATTATAGCAAGTCTGGAGCTGCAACATCAGATGATTACTAATCTATCTGGCAGTAGCTGATCATGGGTTATAAGGTAGCATACTTTTTTGAGGAGAGGTGTTATTCACCCATAGTGTCAACATGGAACTTTTAAAAGCAGCAGTTGAAAGAATCACAGCATCAGTAGCAAAGCTCAGGGACAGGACATTTTCCATCACCGTCCCCCCCAGAACCATCAGGCCCCCGTTATCAGAAAACGCTAGGAGTTGCTGATTGTCCAGCTGCCCATGTGAGAAGATGCTCTATTCTCTTGGGGACGGAAACATCTGGTACTCCCTGGCCCCGATTTATAGGTAACAAACAGGGGAGGGGTCTACTATCCTCTATGGTTTCCATGGAACCTTCAGAGAACAGCAGTTGAAACAGACACAGAAGTGGCAACATCTAAGGCCTAGGAAGAGAACATGTGCTATCACTGTTCCCCTCTTCCTTTTTAAATATAAGTCAGTCCTTCCTCTTTAAACAATCTTATTAATTTGTTAATATATATCAGTTTTCATCTACTTTCAGATACCTTAAAAGTCTTATTGTCAGTCAGGAAGACAGGATACAAATTTATAACACTGATCAGGTTCCCAAAGAGTGTGACAATTCAAGCATCAAAACATCTAGACCAGGCAAAGGCAACCTTCGGCCATCCAGATGTTTTGGCCTACAACTCCCATGATCCCTAGCTAACAGGACCAGTGGTCAGGAATGATGGGAACTATAGTCCAAAACATCTAGAGGGCCGAAGGTTGCCTTTGCCTGATCTAGACAAAGCAAGGACCACAAATGCATAGGTGCTTCATGGGTGGAGGTTCAAAAGTGTTATTTCCTTGTCAATAAAAGTAAAAATATTTTTTACTATGGGGGAAATGCACACATAATCATAAAAATAAACGTAACTGATATCAATTAGTTTGCATGAGAAAAGTATAACCACAATTGGAACTATCATCTGGACGGATGAAATTCATTCTCCTTCTAAGCACTCAATTCATTCTTGAAAATGTGGTACTATATTACAAGTGTGCAAATAACAACAGCATCTAAATATCCCCATACATCCGCTCAAGCACTTTTGTGCATCCACCAGGATTTCTGCAACTGATGCTTCTGATTATGGCTCCTGGTTCTCCAACATTTGCAAGTAGCTTCTCAGCAAGCATGAGCTGGTGGTGGCAGAGGAAATTCCTGCATAGTTATTAGCTCTCACCCAAACTGCTTTTAACAACAAAAATTCATAGACACTTTTGTTGTAAGTACTGAATTTGCAACAATGAATCTAAACCAGTTTAAACTTATTTTAAGTAGTTAACTAGTTGTTTTTTAAATGTAGTTTTTACTCCCTAGAATTTGTAAATTAAAGTAATGGTAAAGGTAAAGGGACCGCTGACCATTAGGTCCAGTCGTGACCGACTCTGGGGTTGCGGCGCTCATCTCGCTTTATTGGCCAAGGGAGCCAGCGTACAGCTTCCGGGTCATGTGGCCAGCATGACTAAGCCGCTTCTGGTGAACCAGAGCAGCGCCCGGAAAAGCCGTTTACCTTCCCGCCGGAGCAGTACCTATTTATCTACTTGCACTTTGACGTGCTTTCAAACTGCTAGGTTGGCAGGAGAAATTAAAGTAATAGCAACAGACAATTAAAGAAAGCAAACAAGAAAACCATGAGTAAATGAAAACATGGCTCTGGTGTATGCATAGTTTGAAGCAACAAACCATAGTTAAGATTAACAAAAGTTTGGGATTTAGACATAATGACAAGTTGTAAGTAATCAAAAATGGAAGCAAAAGCTTCCTTAGAGCCATGCCAAAGGAGAGGGAGCATACAAGTTCAAGGCTCTGTGTGGCTCATTCCTATGATAACCAAGCACAGCCACTAAAAGCATTAAAACAAAAAAGTGAGAAGATGCTTCCAAACAGATGGAATCAGAAAAAGGTTTAGGGGAAAACAAAAACAAACAAGCTCAGTATGATTTTAAGGTAAACAGAGAAACAAAGCTAGAAGTAAAAGTTAAGAAAGACTAAGTATAACACACATAAAATATGATGGTTGTCACTCGCTTTAGATGACAAAATAAGGGATCACACAAATTTGTGGTTAATACCTCTAAAGGGATTATAATTGTGATAAACTGAATCCCCATTTTATAGGCAGCAACTAATAGGAGAGGAGGCTGCAAACCATGCAGCTGGTCACTACTTTAAATAGAATGCCGGACAATAGACTCTGGTCTGGACTGGTCCAGAAATATGTCTAGGGTTATAATACTTACTGGAAAGTAGGGACAAAGTGAGGCATCCCAACATGGGCTTAGGAACTTTCACAGCTATAATAATCAACATGGGAGGAGCTGTAAACAAGACCTGGAAGAACAGGACAACTCAAGAGCTTCTGTATGAGGTATGATGTAGTGTGGATAAATGTGCCCAGTAAATGTGCCCTACAGTGTAATATGCAGAGCTTCACAACAGAAAAGTTGAAAGGGCAGCTGTGGTAAGTGTAAATAAAAGCATTTATTACATTATTTCATGTTCTATTTTCTGGGCTACTCAGATATTCAAGACAGGCCACAATTTTTTAAAAAAAATCTTTTTAAAAAGATCGAAACAATGAACAATTCAATCCATTTAAAAACACAATAGATAGTAGGAAAATAAACCATGCAATAGCACATGCAATTTTCAAAAGCTTTCTGCAGCTTGTTATTAATCTCATCCTCAGTTGCTACCACTGAGAAAGTCCTTAGCCTCGAAGCTACCAGCCTCACTCTAAAAGAAGAAAATGTTACCAACTTCCTTATTCCCCCACAATCTCTCTTTTTTCTCAACAAGGAAATGCAATTGCTTTAGTATTTCATTGCAGAGGAAGTGCTCCAGACCTTAAAACAGTTTAGGTGTCTTTTTCCATATCTTTTCCTGTTCTGTATATGTTTTCTGAGAAATACTTGACACTCTCACTCAAAATCAAAGTGCAAATAAATTAATCTGGCTCCAAACCAGTATGCAGAATATATACAGTTAGAAAATACTATGCCAGCTATGTCATAACAAGAATGCCAAATGCTATAACTTTTTCTTCCCCTAAGCAATCTTATAGCACAGACGGAAAAGCAACTATCGTGAACTTCTAAACAAATATTTCTTTCCCAACACAACTCTACACCTATCATAGTAAGGGTCATATATGAATCATCCTCAATGTTGTGTTACCACAATTAGCGAGTGCATTTATCACTGCCAAGAGTCTAATTTAATTCTTACTATACTTACAGATGTGTGCCAGAAAATTGTCCACTGATATATTTTCCTGACAGAAAAAAATCCATTTCTAAAAAGGCATTGTTTCATAAAATTAATTAATAACAAAATGAATGGATATAATACATGTAAACTGAATGGTTTCTGATGTGTGATTGCATTTTTCAGTCAGCTTCTTTACATGTTCCAGCCACACATTCTATCAACACATGGGTGGGGGGGGAGCAGTATTGCCAAAGTGTGCCTAACTTTCACATTTTTAGCAGAAAGTCAAAAAAGGCTTTACAAACAAGAATCTGTACTCCCAATAAGGGTCCCCAGTCTACACAAACAGATCCCACCCTTGCCTTCCATTGAATGAATGACCATTTGGCGACCAAGTTAGGGAAGCAATGTTTAGAAGCATTTGGCAGTGTCTGGATTTGCATTCTACACTTGGGATATGTAGCTTTATCAGATAGTTATTTAAATCATTGGCATTCCCAAGATTGAATTTTTTTCCTCTAGTATCAGAGGTGGCAGGCCTCTGAATGCCAGTTGACGGGGAACACAAGTGGCAGGAGTGTTGCTGCAGGCTTCCCATAGGAATCTCGTTGGCTACTATGTGAATAGGGTCCTGGACTAGATGGGCGTTTGAGCCAGCAGGGCTTCTTATGTTCTTACACTTACCTATTTTTCCAGACAACTAAACATATCCTTCCAGTTTATGGAAGAACAGGAAAACTGCAGAAGTACTCAGAAACCTCAGTGAGCAATAGGAATCCAGTACATTAAGTGGCACATTAAAAGCATGCTAGCAAGTAATTCCCAAGTCTAGTAACATCTCACAGGCACAGGAGCTTCAATGAACAAGCAGAGTTCTCATACCAGTAGGGTTTTCTAAAGCTCAATTCAAAAGAAGCAAACATTACTGATACTCATGAACTGCTGTGCCTTCCACTGAAATGACTGGAAAGCTTATTCCTACAGGAGGTATTTGTGAACATCAAAACACACATGCAGCTCAAGAAAAAAAGTATATTACAGTTCAATTCTGCACATCCCTTTTTGAGCATCTAACAGGTCTGGATTTCTGTTGCATAAACTTTACATAGATCCCTTCTCAACTTCAGTTCTTGCAGTTTCAGTGTATCTTACAATGTATCTTACAATGCTTTTGCTATGAAAATAGAAGCCATGTTTTATCAACAGGTAACACATATTTATGAAGCACCACAACTAAAAACAAATGCCAGCACACATTGCCACGATAAGTCAACACTGCACAGTCACATCTGAATTGCAGCTAGAGGATGGGGAACACACATATCACTACTCTGCTCCACACTCTGCAACATTATGGAAAAATTGATCGTGAATACTGAATGCAAGCAACAAGAAATACACAACAGGATCACTGAGTGGAAGACAAACTGGTGATGAGAAATGGACACAGTGTTATCTTCTCCACTTTGCAGACATGAACAGCTACCAAAAACTCCAATTCTGCAACTGCAACAATGCAATTCTGCACCACAAACCATGCACACAACTGAAGGCATATGAAGATCTCACAGCAGTTCATAAAAAACAAACTGCAACCATAAAAATAACACAGTGAGTAAAAAAAAAGTTCCATAGACAAACCACCACAAGCCCCTGGAAGGCTTCAGAAAAAGAAGGAAGGATAGCATAAATTACCATGAGAGGACCAAGTACTCCACCCCATAGATACAACCAACCCAAAAGGCATCTCTACTATGCTTTGTACAAACAGCATCAAAGAACCTAAGTTTGGACTTTCAAAAAGGACTACGGAAAGTGCAGATGGAGAAGTGAAACTACTACAGTAAGAAATCACCTTGAGAATGTGAACATACATTAACACTTGAGAAGGAGGGGATACTTGGTTAAAGGCACCCAAAACACATGTTTTATACTTAAAACACACATCTAGTATGTTCACAATGCAACACAGAAGTGCAGCGATCAGTAACCCAGTGACTGAATTGAGTAGACGGAAGATTCTAAAAAAATGGCTAAGCAGTCCCCAATAGCCACTTCTGGTATTACTGAACATATGCCCAATAAAACATGCAGTGTTGTTCATTCAGCAACCAAGAATTAACAGCAGGGGTCCACTATGCCATGAAGGCAGCAACTTTAGAAAACTAATGAAGAGACCTGGTCTGAATAGAGACATTGGATTCTTATTTCATTATACATGATAAAGCTATTTTTGGCCATCTCATCCCTTGCTTTTTCCTGTAAGACCAACAGGTTTACCACACCTATCAGCCAATCACCCATTCCCATCACCCTTCTGAGTATTGCTCCTCTCCACCCTCTCACTATATATAAAGGTCTGGTGACTTCTGTTTCATTGTATCTGAAGACGTGTGCATGCACACGTAAGCTCATACCAAGAACAAACTTAGTTGGTCTCTAAGGTGCTACTGGACAATTTTTTCATTTATATATATATATTTCTACTGCGTCAGACCAACACGGCTACCTACCTGAATCTAGAACTTTTAGAAAACGATAGCCAATTACAAGAAATTAACCAAAAGAGTATACAAGTGGACAACAGTAGAAAGATGAGGAAGAAAGGGACTAATGGTGTAAGGAGTCAATACTACGGTGTTGGATCACTTGTTAAATCCAAACATATTGACCAGCATAGCTCCCTCCAGTGTCTTCAAGATGAGGCCTTAAGCTACATGCTTTAGCTTTACAGAGCTATGGTTTGAAGGTGGACAACATCACCCAAAACCTTAGGGGTCCAGGAATAAGCTGAGGGTGAGAGAGGACAAGGAAGTGGCACATCACAATTCAGGTCTAATGGAGATTAAATAAGCATTACTGTGAATGGCGTCTGACACTGTTTAGGAAGTCTCCAAATGAGAAACAGGATTCTAATCCCAATGACTACTGAATTTATTCATTTGAGGTGACAACACTTACTTGCCAGGCTGCCTGCTACAGTTAAGAATAACCCTTGTGAGAGAAGGAAGGGTTTTTTTAAAAAATTTTAAGGTCTGATTATTTATCTTTCCCCAAGCAGTTAATATGACAGAAATTAGTATGTAGTATATGCGAACAGACAGGCTAGCAAGAATTCATGTGATTAGTAATGTGTGTATCAGATTTATAAGGAAAGGCTAACTTCATCCTTGCTTCTGTTTCACTCAATTTAAAATAAATATAAGATCATTCTATTAAAAAAAAAAAATCAATGCAATGTCTATCAGGAGCCAGATTAGATCCCAATACTGCATCAGCCACTAACTAACCCTTCACTTTAGTCTCACTATTATTTCTTGAAAGACTGTGCCTCCTCCTTCTCATTCATTCTCTAACACACACACACACTTTTACAATGTAGAAATAATGTATTTTAATGTAGGTATCCACAAATTTCACTGTAACAAAAATTAAACTGGACTCAACTTCAAGTCCAGAGTGAGCATGGGGCAAACTTTACTTCAGCAAGCCTACCCAGACATATAATTTAGTTATCTATGTGTGTTTAACAACTTCTTGTTTATTTTATCTGTTTTGCTGATAATTTTATTATGTACATCACAGAGTTTTCTTCTTACTAAGCAATGCAAAAATCATCCTTAATAAGAAATAAATTGCATCAATTATGAAGAATAATAGAAACCTATGGTTTCAGTCCTGGTCACTGGCTACGATTGGGAATTATCTAACTGGCTGTCTGCAATGGCACCAAGCCATCCCAACCAGTGTCTTCTCTATGGTGTTGCTAGGAGAACTGTTTCATTGCAACATGAATGATTGAGAACTTATGCAATTGGAAAAAACCAGATAGGTGTGTTACAGGTCGTTTTGTTTAACACTATTTTAATTCTGCTATTTCATGCTAGTAGAGCTGGGAACTGCTGGCTGAATATGTGATAACTGTTTTGCTTGTAATAAGAGTCCAAGTACCAGGTATCTGCTTAGTCAGACTACAGAATTTGTCTGTTGACTTAGAAAGTGAAACATGCAAGCAATTTCATTCAGCATTTTTATGTTCAACATGGATATAACTTTGGGAATGCAGAACAGTTAATTCATCAACACTACAGTATTTAAAATTAAGTTACATTGATCTAAATCAGGAATGGAGAACCTGAGCCCTCCATATACTGCTGGAGCACAACTCTCATTATCCCCAACCATGCTGGCTGCAACTGAGAAGAGCTGGAGTCCAAATTCTTAAAAGCACTTCAGTTCTGTACTGAAAGAAGAGTTAAATAACTATAGGAGTATTGATTCCTCTTTAAGGAGTCCACTCCTATGATTCCTCACCTCACCTCTTCTTTCAATGTCAAGTCAACGCACTTTAGGAATTTGTTAAAACTGAACTTTACAAACATGACCTCAAATCCTGTTGTGCCGTTATAAAAGTCTGCTGTTGTACTGGTAACCAGGAGCCTAGAGACATTTCTGGCTTCATAACTTGGGGGAGGGGGGGGGGGAGCCAACAAATAAAAAAAATTCAGGACTTCACACTTGTTTTTTTTAAAAAAAAATAAGGTGATTACACATAAACTTTACTTTCCAAAGACACTGCTGCCTTCCATGTGCCTTTGTGCCTCATTCAAGTATTAACAACACTGGAAAACATAAGCACTCGAGAGCTATCTCTCCAGGGATATCACTCACATGCTGCAATGGATGTATAAAGAAGAACATTCTGACTGTAGTAGTTTAACATGCAAGTAAAGCCAAAGATTGACTTGAAAACAAGTCATTTATCGTTCACTAAACATTTCCCGCTTATTGATCTAAACTACTAGCATATTAAAAATATTCAAGACCATGCCAAAACTGACATTGCATGAGAAACTGTTAGAATGTTAAAAATACTTTAAAAGCTTCTGTGAGCCAATAGTACCCACTCAGAAAAGAGGCAGACCACTGCAACTCTGCATAATTTACTGGTTTGGCCTTATGCCCTTGTAATAAAGACTTCACTGGGCACTGGAAATTTTGGGTGTGATTATCATTCAGTCACTCCTGCTGAGAAACAAAGCAGAACTACCTGCCCTTGGATGTTGCAGCTAGCTGTGCCTGTCCTGTATGAGTCACTGTTCTGGCCCTGCTTGCTTTCAGTCAGGGAGGCATGGCCAGATCACTCACTCAAATAAACACACAATATGAACAGTTCTGTAGGTGGATAATTCTTATTCCAATATACTATGAAAGTATGGTTTGGGGAGTGTACAAATGATGGCACAATTCGAATTTTAGCTCATAAAAAGTGTGTCCTAACTATTAGAAGTTTGAAAAATGTTGATTTAGACACAACTAGTAAAACCACTAAAGGCTAAATGGTCAAATTTCTCACAGATTTCTCTCTCACACATTTTACAAGCAGCTATGTGAAGGAATGAAATTGCTAGAAAAGATGTTCAGCTCTCACCTCTGTACTGTTTTCCTGATCTACAACTTCACCCACCTGCTACTTGGCCTGAAAAGGGTGGGCAGTAAAATATATCCTGCAGGCATCTTAAAAGCTACTTTGAACTTCCTCCTCTAAAAAACCAGGTCTGAGTGCCTCTTCTAGTTTAGCCTGACTTGTTTTAAAGCAAGCACTCCTTCTATCAAGAGTAGAAAACAAAGCCCACCTAAAACTGACAAGCAGAATGACATACAGGACAGGAAAAAAACAAATTATACAACCAAAGTGATATATGAACACACAATAATTGTTCCATAAAACAGCATGCTAGTCCACAAAGTTGCCACTGCCTAACAGAACTCTATTTAAAACTAACGTTCTGCTCTGAAATTCCATATTACCAGAACTCGGACACAAAGAGCAGATTACTGTATGCATATACTGACTGAGACTACAACCACAAAGCAGCTTTTATTAGTTATGTTCCAAGCAAAAGATAAAAGCTTAAGGAAGTTGTGGGGCTTCCCTGAATAAAGCCTGCTTACAGTTGCTCAATATCTGCTCAGCCCCATTGTGTATGTGAAGCGAGACTGCATGGAATAGAGCGCCCCCATCTCCTACAGGCCTGCCTGTCTCTCGCAAGCAGCTCCTGCTCGCTCCTCCCCTCCCTGTTCTCTCGCTTTCCCCGCACAACATCCATGACGTACCTTTATTTCTAGCATAGTGACTCTAGGGCTCTCGCATTAGTAGGATTATTATTATTTACCCTAACTCGGGGACCCCAGATTTCTGACTTCGGAGGCACCATCTGCTTTCTTATAAACAACACACACCGCCACGTCCAGGAAGCAAAAACCGGGAGCTGAAAAACTGGCCCCTATTTTTTTTTTAAAGTTGCTTTAAAAAAAAAATTGCGGGAAATTCAATTTTTAAAGGGCTGCTCACAAACTTTCCCTAGTACATCACATCGCAACCACGCCGACCGGCCGCTTCTCTTACTAGGCTCTCGTAGCTCCTGGGATGCTCCTTCCCCGTCCAGTCCGTGCGCTTAGGAAGCAACTGGGGGCAGAAAAAAAGACACACACCCCCGGTCACCGAGGGCTACTAGCCGCCCCCCCACCCCACCCCCCTCCCGACGCCCCAGCAGCGCCCGCCCGCCCGGGATGGCGGAGGAAAGGGGAGGGGAGGAGGCGAGGCCGTTGCAGCCGCCGGCGCTGAGGCGGATGGAGAGCGCCGGGCTGGAAGGCGCTCGCAGCGCTTACCTCCTTCTCGGCGACTTCTCGGATCAGGACCTGCGGGAGCAACAAAAGAGGAGCGGAAGGAGGGCCGTCAGAAACCGGAGGAGGCGGCGGCAGCCCACCCCGCAGGCCCAGACCCCGGCGCCAGCGCGCTTACCTGAGCCGCTTCCTCGCAGGGTCCGTTCTCCAGAAAGCGGGCGATGAGGAAATAGAGCTCTGCAGGGGGGGTGGGAAGAAGGGCGAAAACGGGGGGGTTGAGAAAGGCGAACACGCGCCGTGAGAAGGGGGGGGGGAGAGAAACACGGCCTTGGAGGAGGGGGAGGAGGCGGCAGCCCGGCCCCTCACTTACCCGCTCGCAGCTCCGCCGTGTGCCTGCCGCTGTTGTTGCTCCCGCCGCCTCCGCCGCCGCCGTCCCCGGACATGGCGAGCGAGAGGAGCCCGGCTGGCTGAGGCCGAGCTCCCCCGGCGGCGGGGCCCTGCGAGCCGAAGACGACGACGGCGCTCGCCCCGGAGCTGTCACTGTTTGTTCGGCGGCAACAGCCGCAGCAGCGAGGCGCTCGGCTCCACCATTCAAGCCCCGGGCAGCAGTAGCAGCGGCGGCGGCAGCAGGAGGAGGAGGAGGAGGAAACAACAACTCGCAGCAAAACCCGCCGCCAACCCAAGCGCTGCTGCTGCTGCTGCTGCTGCCGCTCTCGTCAGCCAGCCAGCCAGCCAGCTTCGGGCGCGAGCGAGCGAGCGGAGGAGAGAACGCGATCCCTCCGCCGAGACAAAGAGTCCCAGCCCCCCTCCCCTCAGGGCGGGCGCGCGCACACACAAACACGCACACGCCCCCCCTCCTCAATCCCCTTCACTCCCTTTCCTTCAGGTCGCCTTCCCCGGGGTTGGGTGGTGGTGGTATTGCGCTCCCCGCCCTAAAGAGCCCTGCCTCTCTCTTTTCCCCCTCCCTCCCCACACAAAACAACGCGCTCGAGCTGAAGCTCGCTCCGGACTAGTGGGGGGAAAGCCGAGCGAAGATGTCGGAGCGAGCGGGCAGAGGCGGGGTGTGGATGGGTGGGCGGGCAGCTTCGGTAGAAAGGCGCTTTCTCTGTAAGAGAAGGGCTGGGAGGCCTCGGCGGCGGAGGGATACGGCGCGCGCGGAGGCGGGAGGAGCGATGGAAGAGTGGGGGGGATGTGCGCGCGCGAGAGAGAGAGCGCGAGAGGCCCTTTGGCGGCGGTGGCGCTGGAAGTTGCTCAGTTTCAATGTAGTCGAACTAGGAACCGAATGAGGCAAAAAAAAATGCCCCCAGGGACCGCAGGCCCCGCTGGGCGAGGCTTGCGTGAGAGGCTCCTCTCGGCCCTCGCCGTGCCAGGGCCTGCTGGGGGAGGGGGGTGAGCAGGTCGGGCCCGTCCTCTCCAGGCTTTCTCTCTTCTTCCACATGCCTCCTTGTCGCCTTTAAATGCTACAGATTCCCATCTGCTTGTAAGTTGCAATGTCATGCGTGGTTTTGGTTTGTTTTCTTTCTCTTTCCTAAGTGTTACTCATTAGGGGTGGGCGAGATTGTTTATATGTATGTGTGTGTAAGGAAGAAATAAAAATGTATATCTATTTTTCATACGCCTTGTCTCTACAGCTTTTCCTTTGTTATTGACTCTCTCCCTCTGGCTTAAAAGAGGAGCATGAAATGACTTCCTGGTGTTATTAAAAGGTGCAATGTCAACATTTGCGTTTGCCCTGGTTTATTACTTAGATAGTGGGAGACGGCGGGTTAAGACAGCAATATTATTATGAAAGCAGACAAGTGAAAAGGATGAAAATGGATGCAACCTATGGCTGGACTTGAGGTAATTTACAGCTGGATCGATAACATACAGAAGGGTTATCGCATGATTAATGGTTACATTTACATTTTGTGTTTCATGCTGTATTTAGGTAATGAACAGGGCTCACCTGCCTAAAGTGTTTATTTCCATCTTAGGGAAGTGTCTTTAGAGGCATGATGTGTTACAGTTTGAATTTTATCAGAATAAACAGTGGTCAGCATTTGTTATGTAATGTATCAATGTTTTGGGATTGAAAGCTGTATTCCAAAAAGAATGAAAAAGCGGACATTTAAGCAATTAGTGCAAATCAGTTAAAAACTGCTCATCAAATACAGTAAAGCTACAGTGATATGTTCTAGAGATGCTCAAACTATGCTAACCTAAAATGATTTCCTCTCTCCGAAGTTGCAGCTTTGAACTAAAATAAGGTATGTAGTTTTCTAGTAAATAATTATATAATATGTTGTATTAATGATTTTATAAGTGTTAAGTTATTAAGGCCCCAGTTCACAAAAGAGGCTGCATATATGCTTATTTCAGCACAAAACTGGAACTGTAGTAAGACTGCAGTCCTACACCAACTTACCCTGAAATAAGCCCTATTAAACTCGGTGGGTCTTCCTTCTGAGTAAACTTGAATATGATTGCATTGCAAGAGCAATTGCTATAGTAGTTTTTTGCATCCTATCACAAAAAGGAAACCATATATCTGGAAAATGTATGAAGGTATGATTTGCAGTAAGTCCCACACTGCTTTTAGTTATTTCTGGAATTAGAAAAATTGATATCTAGAAGGTACACATGTCATCCTGAGAGGAGTAACAAATTAATACAGGATTAATATTAAGTTAGAACTGAAGTGATTTTGTACTACAAGCTTTTCTGTTTTAGCATCTTCACCATTTCATTTTCCTACTATTTTTGTCGCCCCCATTTGAACCTGATACTTTTATTTTACATTGTAGAATTGTTTGAAGGTTTTAATTTAATCAATCTTTTAATAAAGTACTATATTTTTCAGTTACTCTGGAGCCTTATATTTAAGATGTAGAATGTGAATAAAGACCTTAATAGGCAGTACTAATAAGATTTGCAAGTTTATCCTGCTCTTTTTATGATTGCTTATATGTGTACAAATATAGCTGAGGTATTTATATGAATTATGATCTATTGATATTGGATCTGTATTTCAATGTTACTTATTCTGAAAGAAATTAGTTTTTAATTAGAAGAAAGATTATCGTGACTGTAAAGGCTTTCCTTTTTTGTATTAGATATCCCACAATAATTCTGTTGATTGAATTCACATGCGAAAACACTGACATTTCTATTATCACCAGTATAGCACACTAAAAATACAAGCAGAGGGTGCAGTTCTATCATTTTAAAATTATTTCTCTGCAATAAGATCATTGGCTTTTGTTTTGCATGCAAGTTGTTTTTTCTTCTACAGAAGTCTTAGAATTATTTTGGTATTGTACATTTAGCATAGAGGATGTTGAGGTTTGTTCGTTCTTTTAATTGTAACAGCTTATTATCAGTGATATCTCAGCAGTGCATTGTGCTAAGTCCCAGTAATGTTATTGTTTTCTTTGCTAGAAAAATGTATTTCTGAAATCTCTCACACGGTCTCCAGTAGTATATTTTGAAATTCCTGCATTTGTGTCGAGTTGCATTATGCTTAAAGAGAAATATTTTAGTTCCACTGTCATTGAGATGTAATAGGTTCTTTGTGAACTGCTTCTGTTATAATGAGGTTTGTCCTACACAAGTAAGATTCCCCTTTTCAGAATAAAATAGCTGTTTAAAATATGTAATGATGTAGTCTAACTAGTGACGTTATGGTTTTAATTTTACAAAATCATGTTAATAATTATAGGTGGTAGTAACATGGTTTTAATTTAACTTTCTGAAAATGAATGTTTGGCATTCCTTTCATTACTGTAGGGTTGCTGAGTTTCAGGAAACTTACAAAGATTTGTTTTCCCCATGGTAGATGCAACACCATATTTTACAGAGAAATTGAAAGACCTTTAATAGCAGTTTATGAAACTCCTTCTTTAAAAAAAAAGTTGACAATAAAAATATTTGCTGTATTTAAAACAAATGTAGATAACACTGACTGTAGTATTTCTGGAATATTAGAAATAGATATAATTAACTGCATATCATTGTATGTACATTTCTTTCAGTAAGACAGGAAATTGTGAGAAACATCAAGGGCATTGCCCCAAAGGAAAATGTTTTTATTAAGGCTGAGAAACACTTTGGGGGATGGATCCAAAGAAACATGAGCGGAACAACTATGCTTATTATTGTTTCATGAACTGTTTGAAAACTTCATGGAACAAAGTACCTGGAGGTACACCACAGTATGCAAACGAAGTATGGTCCATACTGTAGTGTGTAAGCGCTGCATCTAGGCATATGATCAATTATAGGGAGATAGGGGGGGCCCGTGTTGTTTAAGAGGTGTTCCCCACTGCAAAGCAAGCCCTAAGAGCTAGGGTGCAAATATTTCTACATTGCAATATTCATTCTGCAATGCAGAACTCTTTGCACCCCAGCCATTAGGGTTTGCTTTGCAATGGGGAGCTTCTCACACCTTATCCATTAGGGCTTGCTTTCCAAATGTGTGATTTAAACTTATAAGCATTTCTGGAAGATTTGCAGCTAGATGCAAAGGTGCCCTTCCACATCTGCAATGGCTTTTATTCTACTAGAGGCTCTTGCAAATGTAAAGGAAAAAAATGTGATTTTCACCTACTTCTCCCTCCTTCTGCAGTCAACCTGAGCCACATTCCATGCTTTTTGAAAGGTTTCACAATCCTATGGAGCAGAGGTTTAAGGAATCCTTAAGAATCAAATTCCCCCTTCCATTCATAGAAGTCGAGAGTGACGCTCATGCTATCTCTAATGCCAACCAATGGAAACCAAAGAGATATAGCAAACTCTCTTTCACAAGTGGTTGTGCAATGATTTGCACTAACTATGTTGCACTTTCTTTCACATAATGCTATGTCAGAAATAGCCCTTCCATGAGCAGAAAATGCTTTCTGCTTGTGGAACAACACATTTGGATCTAAACAAACTGTTACAATAAAATAGCAGGAAATACTTTATTTTCGAAAGGAAATAGCAATGTTTCTACATATTTATCATAACTAACATACTAGTAGTATGAGTAAAGTATGAGTAAAGGACCTCTAATGAATATGGATTGATAACTCAAGTTATGCAGTACCATTTTCAGACCCACTTATAGTGCATTATCAATATATTTGCATAAATGTTTTTGCTGGCACACACCCTGTTGAGGACAGTGGTGAAATTAGGAATGTTATGAAAAGTTGTTTAAAATGACTACACAAATACATTTCTGCAAAAACCCAGAGCAATACATCTCTTGCCTTGCCTGCTTTGTACTTTTCAACTTGCAGTTTTAGTAATGAGGAACAAGTACAATGGGCAAGTTGCCAGGGCTAATACACTAAGAATATGTGAGGGTAGATTGTTGAATTTATTTGTTGCACAATCAAAGGCCTGAAACATAGTCAGGGAATTAAAGTTCTCCTAAATTGTCACATTCTGTAGTGGGAAGTAGTGCTGAAAATATATGTGAGGGGTGATGCCTGTAGTTGAGATGTCTTGCAAACATTTTTTTTAATGAACTTGGTCGCCTTTTTAATATTTCTTACTCCGGCTCTCTTCCTATATAGTTATTTTTTACTATTTTGCCTCTCGTGTTAAATTTTGCATACAAGTGTGCATCAAGGTATTCTAAATGCCAATTATGTAAACATTGTCCAGGATTAACATTTGCACATTTTCCCTTAGACATTTCATGTAATTTCAGTCCTAGAAGTTCAGTCATGGCATGTGAGTATTGTGGATGGGGACTAGCAGAATAATCCTAACTACAGGAAGTTATGGCATTTAGGAGCCTCTGGGAGGGATTGTTGCCAACTAAACTGGCAGGTGAGTGTGGACATGAGTTTTGAAGAGTGGGCCCTAGGTGACATTTAATTTTTAATTCTTTAATTTACGGCCATTGGCCCATATCGAAAACAATACATCAAAATTTATCCATAAACAATACAATTTAAACAGTTCCAAGTTAAAACACCCATATAAAACCAATTTTACTTCAGTAAAATGACTAGGCTGAACAGGTTTTGGAATAGGTTTCTGTTTGCCCTGTCTCCCAATCATCCCTTTTGGGGGACTTACGTTGTTCTAAGTCCCACCACCTTATCTCCAGCCCAACCAGGGTGAGGAGCTTACACCACCAAAGCCCCAGCTTAGAAAGAAAGTCTGGGATCTGCTGAATCTAAACACTCTCATCCCAGAGGATCTTGAGTTTGGCTCAGACTATTAATAAGCAAACCTGCATACTAGCAGTTCTAAATAGATACATATTATTTTTATTTATTTTATTTTATTTACATGCTGCCTTTTGCCCAGTGCGGGACCCAGGGCTGCTCACAGCATAGATTAATACAGTTACAACTAAAAGACACAATAAAAATAAATATTAAAAACAAATAAATAACCGTTTTAAAAACAGCACTGAAAACAAAACTATTTAAAAACACACATGTACAAAGTATAACACTCATCGTCTGAAAACCCTGCAACAACAAGTCAGTTAACAGCTAAAGGCCTGTACCTTTGGAAAGTTGTAATTTTTAGTTCACAGTACTGCTTTCAATTGGCTTTTGCCCGTAAATGCAGTTGCCTACCTCACTTCACTACAGTTACTTAATAACAATTACTGTCATGAAGCTAAGCCAATCTGCTAAGAAGCTACAACACAGCCGACTAGTGAGCTGCCTAGCACTAATGCAGTTTCTGATGCTGTGTATCTATTTCAAAAATTAGGATTATTTCATAGAAGGCAAGGGCTTTGTTCACTATGAGTGATTGAAAGAAAGCTTGAGTCAACTTACAACTTTCTCCAACATCTACAGAAACATTCCTCAAAGCTACAAATAAGATCCTTCTCAAAGATTGATCCTGATCTTAGCTTTCTGGTATCATCACCAAGCAAGCCTCAAGATAATAGAAGGGAAAACAACATTTGAGGTGTCAACAGCTCAGAACCAGTGCCCTGACACAAAGGTGGTGTGGGGAGGGGGAGTCCCCCAAATTGGCTGTTTGGTGGACAGGAGAACTGGATTAAGAACCCTCTGTCTCTTTCTAAATAGCTGCTCAGCTAAATGTTATATTTTTTAAGCATTACCTTACCCTAAGCTGTAGGATGTGAGAGGATAACTGAGTAGTGTTAATTTTTATACACACAAATGAATCTGCTACGAATCTGTAGAGAGTGAGGAAACAATTCTTGGAAGATGGGTTCCACATGGATTGAGGGGTTACTTAGTCAGGCACTGATCTTAATACACAGCCTTGTGTTTAATATGTTGCATCTTTCAAGACATTGGTCAGATGAGTGACTTGCCCTGTAGAACACTTTAACAATAATATGTGGTGGTATGGAGTGGAATTGCATGATATTTCATTCTCCTTTTACAAATGTCATCAGTTGCTACTATCTAAAATCAATAATAAGCCCATGGGGAGAAGTTACATAGAAGTGTATGCCTACTGTATACTACACAGCTATTCAAGTCTAAGTCTCCTTACGTTAGATATTTCATTTTAAGATACATCACTAGCACCATCTTAAACTACCATTTGCTGGCAGCGTTCAAGCTATTTCTTAAGTTGATGAACCATGGTTTATGAAGCCAGGAATGAGAATTTGGATCAAATGTTCTTCCATTCACACAGCAGCTTCATTCTTGGCTTGCTGTAAGCCCAAGTTCCCATTATATCTGAACAGGATGATTCTGGTTTACTGTCAGTTAACAAGCCAAGATAATGAGCCAGGATTTGAGGGGTGAGGCAGAGAAAGAGCACTTCTTCCCAGAATCATAAACCTTGGTCATCCAAAACCTTGCCGTTGTGTATCTTTCCAACATATGCCATTCCTTTTTAAATTCTGTAAATAACCATTTATCTAGTCTCCTATGGTTATTAAGAATCCTCTGGGTATCGGATGGGGAGCTTTTTGGAGAAAGGATTAAACAGTGTTAAGGTGTATATGGTGTGCATGGAATGTTGCAAGTTCAATCCCTACCCTTTCCAGTTAAAGTCTCTCAGGTAACAGCATTCAAAAAGACCCATCCACTGTCACATTAGGCTGCCTAGAGCTAGCGGGACCTATAACCGGTCTATAGCTAGCGGGACCTATAACTCTCTGATACCAAAGAGTCCTTTGGTATCAGACCAAAACCACCTTGTCCAGCACCCTGTTCTCACTGTAACCAAACAGATAACTAGGAAAAGCCCATAAGCAGGAGGACATGAGTGCAACAGCACTCTTCCCTCTTGTGTTCCCAGCAACTTGGATTCAGAGACATACTGCCTCTGACCCTGGGGGTAGTACATAACCACCATGACTAGTAGCCTTTGATAGTCTTATGCATGAATTTTAAAGTCCTCCAAGTTAGTGGCCACCACTACATGTTGCGAAAGAAATTTCTGTAGTTTTAATTACATGCTGTGTGAGGAAATGCCTCCTTTTGCACATTCATCTTCATTTGCTGAATCCTAGTTCTAGTAGGGACGTGCGTAGCTCTGTGGTCTAAACCACAGAGACTAGGGCTTGCCAATCGGAAGGTAGGCGGTTCGAATCCCCCCGATGGGGTGAGCTCCCGTTGCTCAGTCCCAGTTCCTGCCAACCTAGCAGTTCAAATGCACATCAAGTGCAAGTAGATAAATAGGTACCGCTCTGGCGTGAAGGTAAACGGTGTTTCCGTGTGGTTCTGGCTCTGGTTTGCCAGAAGTGGCTTAGTCATGCTGGCCACATGACCTGGAAGCTGTACGCCGGCTCCCTCAGCCAATAAAGCGAGATGAGCGCCACAACCCCATTAGGTCCATGACTGGACCTAATGGTCAGGGGTCCCTTTACCTAGTTCTAGTATTAGGAGAAGAAAACATTCACATTCTACTTTCTGCCAGTGTGTATAATTTTGTATGCCTCTATTATACTTGCCTTTTTCAGAATTAAAAAGCCCCAAAGACTTTGTATAAGGCAGCATCATATATATTCATAAAAGCTTGATAAGGCCACAAACTACTACCAACAGGGTTTAGGCACACAAGATTAGTAAAGTTTTCTGTGGACATAATGCAAGCTTTTCCTGATGCGAAAGGACTTTTTTTCTGAAGCATCACATTGCTAGGAAGCAACTTAATTAAGGAAGAATGGAATAATGTTTTACTGCAGATTTCCTTTATCAAAGTTATAACAGTATCTTTCAAGAATGATTAATTTGGTGACTCAGAAGGTCTACAGATTGTTCCTTTAGTTGTAGGTATTTTAATGTAGGTCAATGTTTATATTTCTATTTACAATTGATACTAAATCAAGTATTTATAAAACTAATATGAACTGGTTATATCTAAGAGAAGTTCTTTGAAAGCCATTAAGAATTCAATATCTTTCTAAAGCTTTTATCGCATATTTATTGTTTTTGCATTCTCTAAATGAGCTACTTCCAAATCAGTTATTCACTATGCATTCAAGTATACAGTTTCCTTACATCATATGTCTGTTTAATGTACATGTAAAACACATAATGTACAAACACATTCCATTTGTCACAATAAGATATATGGGGGAAAGATCAATTATTCCTACTTGGTTAGAACAGTATATTGTCTGCTTTCACAGTCTTGTCTCTTGGGAATTGGCTCTTGCAGCTGTTGAATTATTTTGCTTACATATTATAAGTGGGGCTATCTACCGATTTAAACCTTTTAGTCGATTAATCATCGTGACTTTCAACAAAATAATTTAAACTTAAATTTCAAATTGATATAAATGAAGGGGCCTTTTTGAGATATTGAAGGAACTGTGAGAGCACACAGTGGATTAAGGAAAAGCTGACATTCATTTTTGATCACTCAGAATATCCTTTTTCATTCTCCGTTACAGTTACACTAGAACCAAAATAGCTTTAAAAAGAACTATGTGTTTAAGACTCAGCCTCGCTGTTTAACATTTGCACCTACTGATTAATATAGTAAAAATTCAGCATATTAATTGCCAATTAAATATTTAAGTGGTGGTGGGCAAAGTAAACACATATATTGATGTGACAAACTACCACAAAGCAAGTACGGTCAGCATCTCATGTGAGTGAAATAAAGCAAGGAAATTATGAAAATTTCAGACGGGCAGCTCACACGTTTTTAATGTGCACATATGTGCATGCAATGTATGTGAACTTAAAAGGCTGGCTACACTTCCTGATACAGCGTATGTGCAGTAATGCGCAGCAGCCAATTTTGCTTGCATGTGAAGGGGTCCTGAGCAGCTATGCCTCCTGCTAACAACATCCTTGATTAGTTATTAGTCAAAATGCAGCACTTATACACAGCCCAACAAGACAACAGCATGAACCCACCAACAGCATACGATTCAGTAGGGCTAACTTAATCCAAAAAACTCCCCCTGACACATGCACAAACAAATCCCACTGTAGCCAATGGAAAACAACTGGTTGTCCACCTCAACCTCTCACCACCAAGGAAACATAACAAGCGAATAGAAAGAGAGCCTACCCACGTGATGCTGACCCAAAAACCCCATACATACACTAAGTAAAAGAACACAAGCTTTACCACCCTACCCCCTCTCTCGTCCTGTCCCCCCCTCCCGTTTTCTTCCCAACCGTATACTGCATCTAACGCCAATGTCTCACAGCAAATGTAACTAATCTGTAGAAAAAACATGAAGAAAGCGACAGTGCATGTGCTTTTGTAAACGAAAACCTTTAATGAAAAGTATTTTTTTAATGCAGCACTTATTTGCCTGTTCATTGCATTTTATATTCACCTGTTATGCAAATGCATTCATTGCAATACATGTTTTTATTGTTTTAGCTACTATCTTTGCCTCCTTAATTTTGCCATTCTTGGGTTGTTTTAATTGTATTTGTGGTGGGGCTGCTGTTAGCGCCAGTTGAGAAACTGCAGTTAGTGCCGAATGCATTGGCTAGCTTTCTAATTGGGGCAATTTATTGCAAATTTGCGATACCATTTATTTATTTTTTAAAAAAATGAACTGGTTTTAGTATGCTACTGGGCCAGGTTTAAGATTTTGATGTTTATCTATAAAGCCGTAAGCAACTTCTGACCAGGTTCTCTAAGGGAATGCCTTCTCCCCTAAGATTGTCAAATGAGGCCCTCCTGTTTGTTCCACAGTCAGTGGAGGTCTATTTGCAACAATAAAGTGGTGGATGTTTTCTGTTATTGCACATGGTTTATAGAAAAGCTCCCCTTCTGAGATAAGGCAAGTGTCTACTTTTCCTTCATTACTGGCACTTGCTGAATGACTACTTCCTATTCTAGGCTTTGCCTGGCAATTAATACCAGCATATTGAGCCTTTCCTGACTTTGTTCCTGCTGCATTTACCGTGATTTAGTAGTAGTAGTAGTAGTAGTAGTAGTAGTAGTAGTAGTAAAAAAAGCATTTTAAAGCAAATAAATTATTGTTGTTATCCTGGAAGCCAAACATATTTATGAAAAAGTTGGTGTATAAATTCCTAAAATAATAAATTAATCAATACATCTTTTGTGGGATGGATACTGGGTTTTCATAGTGGAAAGCACTTCCTTGCCCCCCCCCCAACCATGTGCACACACACACAAAGCACAACACACTTCTGTGGCATAGATGAATAAACAGTACTCTTTTTTAAAAATGCATACCTCTATGGTCTGCTTTCCAAAGATTGAAATGTAGTGTTTGTTTAATTCGATAATCAGTTGTTGTATTTCTTAGTATTTCAGCTGCAGACAACAACTAGTGAGTGGTAGGTGATAGCAGCAGCAGCAAACAGGCCTGGTGTCAGTACCTGGACCAGCATGGTGCTGATGCTGACTGTTGCAATATCCTTTCTTTTTAATACCGTATTTATGTGACTCTAATGTGCACCTCGATTTTCAAAACCTTGAAACCAAAGAAGTATTTACTAGCAAATGTAAATGCACCATCAAATCTAATGTGCACTCTAATTTCTGTGACATAATTTGGCCAAAAAAGGTGTGCATTACATTCAAGTAAATACAGTGCGTATGTCTACAGAGTTCTAGACCTTTATTATTATTATTATCATTATTATTATTTATTTTATACACACACACATTTCCCACAGCAAAGTGATGTGCATTCACAAAAAATGTGCGTAGCAGCAGGGCAACAGAAGCAAACTCCATTTTATTCCCATAGTCACGATGATCCTATTATTTAACTGAGTTTAAAACATGAAACTACACCTGCTCAGAATATTTCTTGTTTAAATTGGGGCTGTCTGTGTTTCAATCTCACGTATCAGGAATATAGAAGCAGCTGTAAAGCATAGAATGACCTGAGGCGATGGGGAGAGAAATGTTAATTCTGTTTCACAACTGAGGTAATACATGTGGCCATCTAAAGGGGGAGGGTAGCTTGTAAGACCATTAAGTCCAGGTTCCGAAATTATCTACCTGCACCACTGCTGTATAGTAAACGCTCTAATTAGAACACCCAAATCGGTGCATTCATTCAATAGTAAATTATGTATTAAGTGTTTTTTGCAAGCTTCACTGCAGGTTTCTGTCCAAAAGGTAGTTAATGTGAAGAAACCTGCTGAGTGAGGCTTTTCTTCTGTGCTTGCCCTGAAAAGTAAAAGTATAATAATCCCTTTCTTATATATCATATAGTCCTAGTGCCGTCTAAAACAAAACATTATTTTGAGGCAGAGCTTTATTTGAGAAATGTCAGCTCTATTGGCAGCAGGTGGGCTGCTGAAATTATTCCTGAATTAAAATCCAGTCTACTTGTCGTCTTTTAGGTTGCGCAGAGTCAAAGCACTGCCACGATATTTGTGTCCCTAGCTGGCTGGCGAGATCACAGCAAAATGTGTCTTAACACCACCAGCAAATGTTGCTGTTGTGCAGTAGATAATAGAGTGTGTGATGATAGGAATTATATAGTTATTTATGTTCGGCAACATAGCAGCATCTCAGTCATCACACAGTCTGCTCTGGCAATACAGCACTCTACGTGAAATAACGTGACACATTAACTACAGCTGACGCCATATAAAAGGCCAGGGCTGCACCTCTAGCATTAGAAAGTAGTGGACAGTATTGAGGCTGTGCCACTCACTTGACCTCTATTCAGCTAAGTCATGACAGCATAAGGGGTGGGTACTAAGCCTCCAAACTAGAGCACAATATACACCAGGAGGCTTGATTTGGTCAGAATCGAGTATACACCTCCGGAGTTAACACTAAATACATTACTTCTGGTTTCTAGTACTATGTTCGAACGGTGATTCTGGATAATAATAATAATAATAATAATAATAATAATTAATTTTATTCATACCCCGGCCTCTCCAGTCAGAGCTGGGCTCAGGGCGGCTAACACCACTAACATCACAGTAAAAACATAATAGGCGGAAAAGGAAAAGAAAAGAAAAAACTAATTTAAAATACAGGTTAAAATGCAATTTAAAATGCAGCCTCATTTTAAAAGTAGTTGATAAATCATACTAGCATATTAATTAGCATATTAACTAGCATATTATTATTATCATTTATTAGTCCTCAGTATCATTTGATGCTCTTGCTCTCATTTTGAAAACATATCCATATTCTGCAAATAAAGTTATTTTTATACAATGCTACACTACACTGAAATGTTTAAATGTTGCTTTGATTATCCTTGAATCTTCCCACCACTCTTGCCATCCTCTCCTGTGTGGCACACCACGCCCATTGAGAACCATGGTCCCAGACTCTCTTTCGGGTGCTCCTCAGTCTTTTCATTAAGGCTGTCTAGCAACAAAAGCATACCAGGGCCTCTTGTCCCTGTCTCCTTGGGCCCCCAAAATGGCAACCCCTCTGACATAGGCAGTCTCAACCCAACCAGCAGGTAAGAACTGGGGATGCGGCCCAGGTGTTTGAACCAACCCCCTTCAGCACAGCTCTTCCCCAAGTAGTGCAACAGGAAGTTCCCAGCAAGCCTTCCACTTCTCCTCTTGCACAGGATTGCTATGGTTGTAAATATTTCAGTCAACATCCCAGCCCCCTAGATCTGTCTAATTGCAATAAGAATTTCCTTCTAAAGATAGCTGCTATTGAAGGTGGATGGCAAGGTGTGTAAAACAGGTTGATTCAGACAGTAAGGCTGAGAAGCCTTTGGCAGTCCATCTGTACTGAAAAGTTAAAAGCATTGATTCAGATCAGCTCCCACTCTGTCCTACTACTGAACGCCTTTTAAAGTGGCACTGCAAAGAGAGATGCAGGAGTTAAGATAAGCCTTTAGCTCTTGGGGGGGGGGGGGGGTCAAGAAATTTACACAGGCAAAAGCGCCAAAAGTGTCAAAACAGCTTTAAAGACAATATGAAGGTAATAGAATATATAAGAAATTATATTCTGCTAAATGGAAGGTAGCTTTTGGGAAATAAACTGAACACAAATACTGCACTACTTTTAAGTTATCATTTCATCGTAATAGAAACAAACAGTTCTGAACAGCTGAAGAATACTTAAACAAAATTTCTACCCTGCCTTTTGATGAAATCATCTTACGTAGAAGCCTGCCATACTGCTTAGTGACCTATGCATGTTGCTGCTCAGAGATTAACCGTTTCATTTGACGAAGAAACAAAATACAGATGAGGACTGTAGGACTGGTGATGCAGTCCTTGAAAAATAGATGGTGTTTTTTAATGCAGTCTACATAAACTAGTGACACGTTTAGTTACTACTGCTAATAAGAACTTAAGCTGGATGACTCGTCAATGGGATTTGTATCCAAACATAAACCTAATTACTCAGAAGAAAGCCCCATTAATTTCAGTAGGATCTGCTTCCAAGTAAATGTGCAAAGGAAGTGTTTATTCAACTTAAATTAGGGTACTTTAGCTTAATGTAAAATAGAGTTTTCTTTTACATTGTAGTATGCTATAGGTATACCAGCTTTGATTGCGTTTTCCATTTCCCTCTAATTAAATGCCAATAAAGTAATAGTTACAGACATTTTAGAAATTATTAAAGGTTCAATTGAAAAAAATGATTATGTAAAAACTCATAATGAAACTCATTTCACCATATGGGTGAAATACGGAGCTGTAAAAGAAAAGCCATTGCTGTTGTAGAATATAAATAAAGTAAAAACAGCAGAAGTAAACTGATATTGCTGGCATCCGTCTGTCTCCGGAGACAGTGGAGGAGTGTGCCTTTGCGGGTGAAGTCAAGCTGTTATCCACCTGCTGTGGCTGTAGAGACTAATACAGGAGAGACATGTTTTGTTGCAGCTGGGGCAGACAAAGGTGTCCAGTTCTGCTGATGCATGTGTACCATGGCATTTCTTCTTTCTGTGCTCCTCCCAGTGGTCATTCCTCCTCTGGTTACTGCTGTGTTTACACAACGTGGCTGATTGTCACCAGACTCTGCGGTCATCTACAAGGGATTTCCACATGGTCAAATTAAGGTTGCTAGCCTTCATGTCACATTTGCAGACATCGGAGTTGGTCTGCCAATGGGCCTGGTACCTGAAGCCAGCTCTCCATAGAGCATGTTCTTGGGGATCCTGCAATCTTCCATTCTGTAGACATGACCAAGCAAGGATAGATGTCACTGAGACTGAAATGCAAACATCTGGGAATGTGGGCTTGGGAGAGCACATCTTTGTTTCAGACTGTCCTGCCACGTGATGCCCAAAATCTTCCTGATGCGGTGCATGAGGAAGGCATTAAGGCATCACTCCTGCTGGGTGTTAAGTTGCCCACATCTCACTACCATAAAGCAGTGTGCTCAACACACAAGCCTGGTAAACTTTGATATAAAAAGGTGAAGGACCCCTGACAGTTAAGTCCAGTCACAGACGACTCTGGGGTTGCAGCGCTCATCTTGCTTTACAGGCCGCGGGAACCAGCGTTTATCCGCAGACAGTTTTTCCAGGTCATGTGACCAGCATGACTAACAGAACACCAAAACCAGAGCAGCGCACGGAAACGCTGTTTACCTTCCCATCTAGTTATCTGCTTGCATTTTTTGGCGTGCTTTCGAACTGCTAGGTTGGCAGGAGCTGGGACCGAGCAACGGGAGCTCACCCCGTCGTGGGGATTCGAACCGCCAACCTTCTGATTGGCAAGCCCAAGAGGTTCAGTGGTTTAGACCACAGCGCCACATGCGCCAAAGTGGGTGTAGTTAGTGAGAGCTATTTAAGGCCAGTGAAGAAGTGGGATATTTAGAACAATCCCACTTTTACTTTCATAGCAAAGTATAAAGGGGCCATTTGTGTACAATTAGTTGTTGTTCTAAATATCCCACTTCTTCACTGGCCTTAAATAGCTCTCACTAACTACACACAACCATCAGCTACATGGTTTGTTGAAAAATAAAATGGGGCGCTCAAACTCTGACAGCAAATTTCAGGTAGCAGAAAGAGAGGGAATCTAGAACTGCAAAGGTTTGTCTCCATTCAATATTTAATCCCCTGGGTATTTTGTTCGCAGATGTACAAAAGGATTAGTATAACCTCAGCTGTTCAAAATTCTATTGACTGTGTTAATTTTTTGCTACAGAGTAATCTATCCATTCTTACTGCAGCCACAGCCCACTATTCTAAACCCCAACATGTATCTCCTTTTCAAGCTGCATCCACACTACGTATCCAACTTGCTACTATCTGCAACTACTACAACCTCCACACTAGTTGCCATCCTACAGCAAGGACAGTTAATCAGTACGGTGGTACCTCAGGTTAAGAACTTCATTCATTCTGGAGGTCCGTTCTTAACCTGAGGTACCACTTTAGCCAATGCGGCCTCCCACCGCCGCCACGCCGCTGCAGTGCGATTTCTGTTCTCATCTTGAAGCAAAGTTCTTAACCCAAGGTACTATTTCTGGGTTAGCAGAGTCTGTAACCTGAAGTGTCTGTAACCCGAAGCATCTGTAACCCGAGGTACCACTGTATAGCCAATTGGCCAGGAAAAGGTCAGTAGGGGTTTGGAGTCCAACATCTAGCCTGCCTCCTTCACAGATCAGCTCTCGCCTCCTATACAATAGACAGTTCATTTTTCAGTAGTGTTTTGTGATGCCACTTAGCTTGGCTTTGTGATAAACAGGCAACAACTTCTTTTTTTAAGGTACAGGGGGATTTTGGGGGCAGGAGAGGGGCAGAATGGTTTCTAACCACCTGAGCTGCATAAGGACTCTATGGCATTTCAAAGCAGAAGTCAAAAGTTATCTTGTCTGTTTTGGAGATCATACTCAGAATGATGTAATATTGATCAGCTGCTCCATGACATACTTAAGCTGCCCTGTTGGATCCAGAAAATTGTGATTTACTTCACTTTCCATTGCTGCACTTTCAATCTTGGTAACAAGAAGCTGTGATTTTTCTTGATTTCTAGTTAAGAATACACATTACAAGATTCTGCCATTTCCAGTGTCTGTGACGCAGGAGTATAGATTCCCCTGCTATCTAACCTTTAAAGTACATATTTTCATAATACTCGGCTTCAAAATCATATATCAGAATGAGTTTTCTAGAATCCATCATTTATAGTAGGATCCAAATTACCTGACACTGGTCTTCTGCAATAAGGAGAGGCTTTATCGTGTGTATTCAAACTCAGAAGTTGTCCAGGCTACTGGTGCACATCATTCTGCAATAAAACTATGTTTTCAAATAGTTCTGAATCCTTAATTTTCCCCCCCTTTTAAAATATGAAAAATATATTAAACTACTTATTAACAAACTAATATAAAAACCTACTTTTCCTAAACAGACTTCTCAAGAAAGTCAAGGCCAAATAAAGGTTTTCTGGAACTTCTGGTTTCAAGAACTGTACTTGCCTCAATTTCTGTTTACAAACGTGATAGAATCTAACAGTTGTGCAAAAAAATTGTAAATCGTAACATTTTAGGTGTCCCAAATCAGTCACATTTTGTACATTGTTATTTGAAGTTCCTCCGATGTTTAAAGAACTACTAGCGCTATCGGGGCAAAATCAGAAAAAAGGACATGCAATGGAGGAATCAATTTTGTTGTAAATAGCTCTTGTAAAATGGCTGGGGCAACAGAGGGCCTGCATCAGCTTTCCAAACTTCTCATGTTGGCGACACACTTTTTATACATGCATCATTTAGCCACACAGTAACTCAGTTTTAGTAGCAAACTGGAGGTTAAACTAACCCATTTCCAGCTCCAGGAGCACGGGGAGCGTTCACATGATACGCCTACAAACTGCAGCCAACACACTGACATGTTGCAAAACACAGTTTGGAAAGCTCTGGGCTACGCAATTGGAAAGCCAGCAGGGTATGCTGGACCTATTGTGCAGTCTTCTCCAAAGGAGAAAGCTGTTATATGTAACACAGGGATCACGTTTGCTGTGGGGACCCCTGTGTTTTGTTAACATGAAGAACCTGTGTCCTTAATACCTCCGTGCATTTCCATGGGAAGCACAGCTCAGTCATAGGTGTGTAGTAGTTCAAGGATGTGCAAATGCATATTTTACCACTAAGCAGCAGGAGAGGATAGTTCAATATGAGTGGACCAGCAGCAAAGTTGATTGCTTCCTTTAGTCTGAAGCCACTTGTACAGTATGTATTAACTGGTTTTCACTTTTTCCTCTCCTGAACCATGATTTTCAAAGAGAGGGAGTGAGAGGGACAAGGTTTATATTGACACAACTCTGTTGGTGTGAATCCCTACTTAAAGTCTTGTTTAAAAAATTAGAAAAGTCTGATAATGGCTGAAGATTAGGATGCAGAGCAGGCTGCACCGGCTCCTTGCATGATCTTTGGCAATAGACAAAACAGCTGGTCTGAAGGACATACCCTAAGAAGAAGCATCTATGTACACCTAAGCAATACTCTGATACAGAAGCAAGTGGTAAGGCACACACAAAAAAGCTGCAGTGTTTTTTTGTTTCTTATGTTTGTCCATCTTTGATTAAGTTAAAAATAGGCTATACCATCGATGAGGAAGCAGTCACACTCAAAACTTCCATTCCCTAGGGAGTTCCAGGGTAAAAACACTAATGTGTCTGGCTAGAGACTTGTTTCAGACAGGAAAGCAGAGATACAAAAGCGAAGGCAGATAAACAGCACCTGCTCCCTTATTAGGAAGGCAGCTGATAGGGTGCGGGTCTGGTGTGTTCATGTTCCCATAACACCACAGCCAGGGACTTGGGAAGCAGGGTGGGGATGAGCAAAATACAGCCGCTTTCTTCATTTCCCATGCAACAAAATACATTGTGTGTATATATTACTTCTACATTATAATGTAAACCCTACTCCCAGAAAAAGCACTGACCATTTCCAGCTCTGTCCCTTACACATAGTATCATTGTTTCATAGTACATTGAAACACAGCCACTAAATCTTATTTGTTTGAAAAGCTGATACCAATAATGTTTCCTTACAATGGATTGAATCCAGTGTGGATTAGTAGGACTTTGGTTGCTCGTGATTAACTAAAACCCCTTTAATTTAAACGAGTCTGCTCCAAGTACAATTTACACCTCGCTTCAATTCAAAGATATTAGATTTGTTATCTTTGGAAGGAAATATATGAATCCCTGTGACCCACGTGTGTGGGGTGAATAATATAATAAATGCATCGGTTGGGTGGCTCGATTCAAAACATGGGGCAGTAGCAGAGTTTACTGCTGCTAAACTTTTGTGAGTTTAAACTGGGAATATAGGTTGTTAGACCCTTTTATCCCGTTTAGTCCACTTGGAAACAGTGCTCCTATTTCTACCCCTCTTGCAATGAACAGCCCACACATTCCAAAATAAGTTTTAAATGCTTTACTTACAAAACGTTCCAAAGGTCAAATTCATGCATTTCTCGAAGCAGCAGCAAAGGAGAATACAGGCAGAATACGCTTGGGTCGAAAATACAGAGAGATGGCTTCAAACACATGTTCAAAGCTTGGCGCTTGCTTAGGCAAGTCTTCCTTGGTCAGTTACATGATGTAGAGAGAGAAGGAACAGGAAGGGAAGGCTTTACTTTCTCTCTCATTGGAGAGTCTAGGAATCCAGCTCTGTAGTCTTAATCCCTTCATGCACCAACTAGCACTCATGCAGTTATGTTTGATTGTATGCTATTCATCAGAGGCGCCTGGAGGGTACTGACACTTTCAGGAAGGCATCTCTTACTAGGTTGTGTTGAGTTAGCGCTCTTAAGAGCCTAACCCCAAGGTCTGGGTTCTCCATTTTATCTTGGGGGTTAGCTCCCTTCCTCTTCCTCATTTCTCCCAGCACTCTTTAGGTAGTATGGTCCCATGGACAATGTTTTTCCACTTTAGAGAGGGATGTTTCTTCACCTTACTAGTGAAATCAGGTGAGTGGCACCCGGAGAAGGCCTTGTTAGTTGTGGTGCTCAGTCTATCAAATTGCCTTTCGAGACATGTTTGTCTGACACCAGCTGCACAATCTTTTCGTCACTGCGTGCTATTTTAACATATAAACTATGCTTTATTTTTACTTCGGTATTGTATCTTGCTTTTGTTAAATTGTCTGAAAGTATTGCTAACGGTATAAAACCTTTCATTAAATATTACTCAGATTCTGCAAACACCAAGAGCTGCTCCTTACGTCGCAGTGACCTAAACAGTGTAAAACAAAATAAAAGTTTAATGGTTTGAAAGCCATCCAAGTTGGTAGTCATTACTACATTTCGTGGTAGCAAATTACAGAGTTTAAAGAAAGATTTGTGTAAATAAATATTTCCTTTTGTCTCCCCTGAATCTTCCAATATCTGGCTTCATTGGATGACCTTCGGTTTTAATACCAAGGGAGAAAAAATTCCCTGTATCTTTTCCAAACTAAAAAGCCGAAATCGTTGTAATCTTTCCACATAGTGGAGTTCACTTTAGCCACTGGTTAATTTTGCTTGCTGTTTTCTGTATATTTTTCAGCTCTGCAATAGCTTTTTCTGAGATGTGATGTGGTGACCAGAACTGTAGTTTTTCAAGTGTGGTCACACCACAAATCTATGTAACAGCAATATATCATGTTGATCTAGGGAAGAAGCTATAACAGACATAACATAAATGGAGACTGCAAAGTTTTGCAGAAAAGCATGGATGAGAACATATTCACCCATTCAGAGTACATCCTATCACTTTCCCTTTGACCTTGCCTCCTACACATTCTCTTCAAGGCAAGATAGCATTTCCAGGAAAAGGAGGTTTACACATTATTTCAAACTGAATGCCCTCTTAAGGCACCAGGCACTTTTAAGTTAGCGTTTCACAGCTGGATCATTTGGTTCTTGCAATCCAAATGGACTTGCTGGGGGGGGGAGGGGAAATAACCCGTCTGGAACATACCTGCTCTAAGCTAAATTAAAGCAGAGACACAAAAAGGTTAGAAGGCTATGATTTCTGACTAGATTTAATTCCTAATTTGTCCAGCACATGAATACTTTCCCAAACTCTTGGTCAAGGAAATCTCTGCTCACTCCATTTTCAGTCGGTAGAACAGCATTAAGGGCTGGGCAATAAATCTCTTGTGTCTTAATTACCTATCTGTAAGATGGAAGATAATAATACCTTCCTACATCAAAGGGATGTTGCAAAGAAATTCATTAGTGTGCGTGTGTTAAGAGATTCAAACTCTGGTGAGAGCAGCTAAATAACGAAGTCGATAGAGCTTCACGGCAGGAAGCAAATCACAGGGCAATTGTGTATGCTTAGGTAGGACATTCTCTATTAAAGGAAACAGCTGGGTTTTGTTTAAAAACCAATCCAATGCACTGTGATCTGGTGAGGATTAATGAAAATATAATAATGCATCTGCATATAAACATGTTCTGAAGCTTTTGTATGTCACTTTATTCTTGTATATCAACACAAGATGCACTTGTTAGGTGTGGTTTCCCTCCATTTCTGTAATGTGTGTGTATAACAGAGGAGCTAAGCCAACTGAAATGAAACAATATTTTTCAAAGTAGGAGGCTACTGCAGGTGGTACCATTTTTGCCCAGTCCTAAATAAAGACACTAGGGGTTAGGTGATAATTACTTCATTTATTGACTGAAACATGCATATATTCCTAGACATTATGGCCACCAGCACAGCAATGAAAATAAATGTTATGAAAAGACAAGAAATATTTTCCCTTCCCACTCTGCAAACAATAGAAATATTCAAGTTCCAGGCAAAAAAATAGGAGAAAAATAGAGAGGGGGAGATGACCAGATGCTAATAATGGACCAAAGCAGTGTTAGCATGGGCACTAGAAATCATTCAGCTTGTTTAACACCACCGTTACAACCCCAGACCTTTTCCAGCTTCATCCTCTCTACCAGGTACCACATGATGTTGTTTAACCTCCATTGACCACCATTCCTCCAATAAAGCAGGTGGAATTGCCAAATAAGAGATTAAAAGCAGGAACATAACAGAAATTACAGTGGCATAATCTCCAGTGTTTACATGGAACAGGGGTTTGGTTAAGAGGAGATGTGAAATCAAAGCTGCATCTCGTAAGCGATAAAGAAATTGAGTTTCCAAAGCTCAGCTTCTGCTGTTACAGTGCTATTTACGTTGAAGCAGGAAACAAAAATGCTGGAAAAAGACCCCTCGCAGGCATGGCCAAACTTGGCCCTCCAGATGTTTTGGGACTACAATTCCCATCATCCCTGACCACTAGGTCTGTTAGCTAGGGATGATAGTCCCAAAACATCTGGAGGGCCAAGTTTGGCCATGCTTGGCTGGGCATTTTAGACCTTGTGCTATAATGTCAGACCTTGGACCCAGCCAGCCATGTATGGCAGCCAACCAGGGCTCAAGAAGCTTTCTGGTTTTGCATATGCAGACACAACTTCTGAAATGCCTGGCAGCCTACAATGTATGGTTGGTTGGCTACTTACGGCACAACTTGTCGCAAGCTGTGCTGGTCTGCATATGTGAATCTTTTCGCACAGATCTGCATGTATTATGAGTGCTCCATGGAGATCACACAGCGCTTTGGCTTTCACCTAAAACCCACTTAGTTGGAATTATTTTGTATTTTAAATCCTCTGGTTCTAAACAATGCGCTGTATTGCCAAATTATTAAGTTGTGAAATCAATGGGACATATCTTCTAAATAAGTGTGCTTAGTATCCTCCCAGCCAGAGCGAAGTTATCTATAAGGCAGCATATCTCAGATTTAGTGAAAATATTGGGGGGTTATATTTGCTGGCAAGGAGACGTCGTTATTGTCAACAAATGAAAAGAACCCAAAAGAGTCAGCAGGTGGCCATTATCTGTACATGTTTCATTAAAATCGCATAAACCTTAAGTACAAAAACACCACGGATTATTGCTCTAGAAAAAACCGCAAGAAAAACCCAAACACCCACGGTAAAAACATCACCATATGCACAAGACGTACATTTCTGAAAAGCGAGAATATGGAATGCTGGTCCAACCTTACAAACACTTTTTCCCCTCCCCCAATGTTAAGCTGATACTTTTTAAAAACTTGGCAACATTGGGGATTTCTAGAAGCGTGGGTATGGAAGGAGGGAAATGTTCATATACAGTTTGTCAACTTATTTTAAGTCCTAAAAAATTAGCATTTACAAAATACTTGATAAAAATATCTTTTAAAAGTTGTCTAGAGGTACATAAAATCATCCTCAAATGTTCATGTCAGTTCACACGCACTTGTCATCTACTGATTCAGTTCTCTGTACCTGCAAAAAAAGGAAACGGAAAAGAAGGTTTTGGCAACTGACCACTACATGTAAGTCTCTTTTTTTAAAAAAAGCAGCACAACCAATATGCAATCTTTCCTTTTGCAGTATTTGTACAGCCCAGTTCCGGACTTTTAAACACTGCATTGATATAGACAGGATATCTATAAACTTACATTCATTGGTTCCTGATTTTCAAAAGCCAGAGAAGCCTTACCTGCCAGCTTCAATTGTTCACAATGAAAAGCACCACACTACTATCTGCCTCTATTCACTGCACACATGCAGATTGCTCTACCGTACCCTGAACTTTCACTGTTTCAATCTGCCCCTTTACTGACAGTGTGCTGGGTGGGGCACCTCTGGATGCTGAAACACTAACAGTGGAGCGAGAGATGCGGATCTGTAATAACATCACGGGGCAATAAAAAGAAATATTATGAACATGCTTGCAATGGCTGGAAAAACCGAATTACAAAACACAACTGAGTGAATCGGCAGGAGTTCTGCGCGCCAAGTACCTCTTCAGTGTTACTTTCACCATTTTCAGACGGTGCAGTACCTTCCTTTGCCGCTTCCTGCTTTTCATCCTTCTTCCCCTTAGCACCTTTGCTGGCCTTTGCTCCAGGTTCCTTCTGGAAAACAAGATCAAACGGAGGGAGATGGATTCATTATAGAACCGAGAAAGCTCCCCAGCAACTGTGAGCACTCTGCAAAAACCCATCAGAAATAAATCACAGAAAGCTCTCTAGGCACATTCCACAGGCACCTGGGGTCACATGGAATCACAGAATTGTAGAGTTGGAAGGGCTCTGAGGAACATCTACTCTAACCCCCTGCAATGCAGGAATAGACAGCTGTCCCCTATGGGGATCAAACCAGCAACCTTGGCATTATTAGCACCGTGCTCTAACCAGCTGAGCAATTCCTTTCCGCCTCCACCCCTCCAGGTTTTGTGTGAAGAGGGAAAGGTACATATGGCAGTCCAGAAACGGGATTGGCGTACATGCGTTTACACGCAGGAACCCGAGTCAACTAGGCCGCTTTTGTCACCACTTCTGTGGAAGACGACCAAAAAACTACAAGGTATTTTAATCTTGTGCACTGAAAATATTTTGGCTTAATCTGATGGTTCCAGTAGAGAGGTAAGCTTATCTATCTATCTATCTATCTATCTATCTATCTATCTATCTATCTATCATCTATCTATCATCTCAGGAAGTGCCTATATATTAAGGACTGGCTAATAAGAACATGGAATATGCTAGAAGGTGAAACTCCAGACAACTAATTATCCACACTAACACTTCTTGCATGACAGCTGGGGGTTTTCAGGGTACAACAGCCCTGCAGGGCGGTTAAGTGTTTTGCCTTGATTGCAGGTTGGAGGACTATGCTGAGAATAGCTTACACCAGCCCTATAATGTAGCCAACTGCAAATATTGCAGCTCAGAGGTGGGCACCCTCCTTTCAGGCCAAACCAAGCCATCGCTGTATGCGGGGGGTGGGGGGTGGACTATATATATATTTACAGGGCTCCAGAGCTATATACAAATATGTACTCGGCTCGCCAAGTGTCCAGTAATTTTTGGCTTGGGAGAAAAAGGCGGAAGGCAAAGTGAGTTTAAGACAGGGCTGAAGTCAGAACAGCTGGAAAACAACTACATGCTCTATCTAATTAGGATTTACCAAACTGTGTGCAGCCCTTAAAAGGCTAATATAACAACACAAATTACTTTGCCACGACGGTATTATTTATATCCCGCCTTTATTTCCTGGAACTCAAGGCGACACACACTTCCTCCATTTTATCTTCACAACCCTGTGAGGTAAGTTAGGCTGGTAGTGACTGGACTAAAGTCACCCAGTGAGCTTCATGGCTGAGGGAGCATTTGAAACTAGGCCTCCTCAATCCTAGTCTGACATGCTAACCATACACAACATCAGTGCTGCTCCACCTCTGTGAAGTACTGGGCATTTATCCCAAGGTAGCAAAGTAATATGTCCCATCGCTGCAACCATTTCCATTTGGGCAACAGGAATTCCCCTCTCCATTTGCTCTAGATGTTCCCCTAACTCTCCAGAGCAGATTTGGGGAGGGTGCAGGGCGCATGAAAAGGAAAGAGGGGAAGGCGGAAAGTCCCTTGCTCTGGCGGGATGCCCATTCAAAGCAGACCTCTCATATCTGTGCTTTTCGGTTTCAACTGACACTGGCTGACAGCTTAATTGGGAGACTGTTACAGCTCTAGACTCTAGAGAAGCGGGATATCGTTTTTCTTGGGGCTCCTTTGAGTGTGGAACGGGCTATAAAGCTACTGCTTATTAGGCTTAAATCTGATGGAAGGGAGGGGGCGCAGAATTAATCTCAGGAGTGTCCATTTTATTTTTGCACCTTGTGAGAATTAGATGTTTTTGGCTTTCGTGACAAAATAAAATTTAAAATGTGGTATAGGTGTACCAGCAGTGAAGAACTGCAAGGTACTTACTACGTAAAAGTAAAAACTATTGCTAATTTCTTTTCCAGAGACATGCTCATGCACTCATGGAAGAGAACTCATGCCAAATAAAGTCTTATAACTTTAAATATTGCTAAGCTGAAGAAATTGATTTACCATTCCTTTTCCCATAATTATATACTGTGTTTTCACCTCTGAATGTTGTTAGTATCTGTGCTTATAACAATACATTATGTGACAACTATCCCAGGCTGTGAGCCTACAACTCAGGTTGTTTACTGTTGCAAAAGTTTCACAGAATTGACCCACAGTTGCTGCCTTTTCTTATGTTAATCCTACATTAATTTTAATTACTTTAAGATGTAATGATTTAATTAACTATTAACAGTTATAACCCTCTATTCATGTTGGGTAGACTGAACAAGATAATATAGCGGCACAGAGAAAGCGCCCAGGAGGCAGAGTAAAACAAAAAACAAACCACTGTTAAAATAAATTTTTACCTTAGTGGTTTTTCTTGGCTTAGGCTCAGGTTTTGGTGGAGCTGGTTTCTAGGAAAGAATTTCAGACAATCCAAGCATTAGCACAGTTGCTACCAATTGTTTCTTAATCTTTCCCCTTTCCCCACTTCTTAACATGTGACACCAAAGAAGCCAGAGGCCGTTTCTACAGATAGGCTTCAGTCAAAATTACCTTCTATATCTTATCAAAATGTCTGAAAGTCTGGTTCTCTGCACATTATAGATGTACTGTGAGAAACAGTTTCCCGTGATCTCCAAAAGAGGTTGCATTTCTCTCTACACACACACACACACACACACACACACACACACACACAAAATGACCACACATTTCTTTTCTGGAAAGGATATAAGGAGCCAGCCAACCAACACAACATGTGAGTTTGGTTATTTAGATTCCTGTGAATCAGGGATGGGGAGCCTGTGGTCCCCCATATGTTGATGGACTCAAGTTCCAATCAGCCCCAGCTGACATCGCTGATGGTCAAGGATGATGGGAACTGTAGTCGAACAACACCTCGAAAGCCACAGGTTCCTTGTGCCTGCTATAAATCTCAGAAACTTTAACAACTAGAGTTTAATATTCTTTAATGACTGGGGGCGCACTCCAGATATCCTTTACAGACTTTGGAAAGTGACACATTTCATCCAGAGGAAGGGGGCCACAAATAGTGGAGCTAGTTCTACTAGCCTTAGATGAGAGAGGCTGCAAGAGTTTGGCTGAGTATCTAAAGCAGGCTCAGGAGTGCTGATACCCAACATTGGAAGATCTGTTCCTTCCAATATGCTCTATGTGCATATTTGTAGGTAAAATAAATTATTATAAAAATGCTACAGATCTTGTGCTCAGACCAAAAGGAAACAAAACCCTTCGTAGCTGTCCCGGGGCTTCTTGCTGCTCAGGAAAGTTTGATCGTTCCAGAGGCCTGATTTACATTCAAGGATTAAACACCAAATCTAGGTAACATTGGCTTACCACTCGCCACACGGCATGGCCACTGCCACCTTGTCAAGCTTGACATGAGAAAGAATGTGGCTTCCTATCTACACAAACAAGCTCTTATAAATACTTACAGCTGACAATCTTGCAGATCGTCTTGTTGGCTATAAAAAGGAAAGAAAATATCTTTGTAGATTTGCAGCAGTTCACATCCACACAAGGCAAAAATCTGTCACTCATTTGCCAACAAAATAAAATGTACCTGAAAGACAACAGAAGTCTTTATTACCAAATGCAAAGGTCTTTGCATCCTGAGGGATTATTGTTTTACATGTACGCGATGTACTTGCTCAGCTTATTTGCTTACTGCGTTTTGGAATCTTATCTTCCTGTTTGTTTCTCTACGGTTGTGAAAACCTCTTGTGGCAAGATCAGTGGAAATTATTTCTGGGACTGTGCTCCAAGGCACATTATGAACAAACAAAATCTGAAACCCCCATTCCCAAAGCCCAAGTAAGAGTGACTTGGTGGCCTTTGGAGCTTTCTAAAAATAATAATGCCGTATTCTTTGAGCACCCAAACACTGGGGAATAAATAATGCACACCTAGTAAACTAGACTTTCTTGATGTGGAATTTGGATTCTTTTGCAACGGAATCTAAAGAGTCTTGATGCTAATGATTGAAATTTGATACTATGATCAGAAAACATCAGTGCTGACACGGAATCTTTAATTTACTGCTCCTTTTGTAAACTGGAAACTGGCAGGAGAGGATCTTGAAAAGTCGTAACTTGTAAATAACTGGTAGAGTTGTGTGGAAAATCTGAGAAAAGTACAACCATGATTTTTAAGGGGAATTTGTGGCTTCATGGATTGGCGAGTGAAACATCAAGCCACACATTCATTTAGAGGAATTTTGAATCGGAAGTACTTTTGCTTTCCTCTGTGACGTAAGTCAGGCCAAACTTAAAACAACCATGTACTATTTGTTTATTTTAATTAACGCTTTTAGAGAATTTATTGCAAGGCAATGAACAATAATATAAAGTTCGGCATGAAACAATGATATCAAAAACACTCCAATAAAATACTAAAATAATAAAAACGGGGGGCAAAGATACAAACAACCCAAGGTTATTAAGATATCACCAAGTCCAGCTGTAGAAAGCAAACCCATCAACTGAGCTCTCCTTCAAGAAAAAGGCCGTGGCAAAAGGCATGTCTTCAGGTGAAGGCCAGCTGTGGTCCTACGGTACACAGGCACCACCAGCACATTCTGCTGTTTTTCTGATCTAACAAAAATGAACCATGATGGGGACACGGTCCCACCCATGGAAAGCCTATTGGAAGCTTGAGAAACTGCCAGGCATGGTTGAGTAGGAGGGAGAAAGTCACATTCATCTGGGGAGGGGACATACACAGTACTCCTGCGTCACCTAAGAGATAACCCTTCAGGGGTAGCTCTTCACAGTGCTAGCCATCTGTTCACATGCTATAAGCAGATGACAATCTTGGTGTAAGCATCCCCTGCTCCGTGTAGCACTGTCAGAACTGACAGGGCTGACCACACCTTAGGGAACAGGAAAGGGAGAACACTATAATATTAGTATTTGGTGTGCCACCTGAGGCATGCCTGTAGCTTTTGTACCATGTTTGTGTTTTCTAGTTGAGGATTTTCTCTTCCCCCTTCCAGGCTTGGGCATGCACTGGACATTTCACTGGCAAAGCAGCAATGATGTGATATGAGCACAGGACTGGGGTGAAAAACACATTTTCTTTCCTAAATGCGTGCATCTCAATCTAGTAGGCTCATACATGGTTGCACACATGGAGTTGCACCTGGAGGAGCATGTGCAGAAGAAATTCTGGCCAAGTCTGATGTTTGTGAACTACTGTGCAAGAGCTAGAGGAATATCGTTCAAGAGGTTGAGAAAGTTTGCTTTCCTCGCACAAGTATCTTGCACTGTCAGGAAAGCTGCTGCTGCAAACTGAAGAGGCCTTCTTCGCCTTGCGGAAGGGCACCTTTTAGCACACACAGACCATAAATTTTCAGCTCCAGAACCAAATTTCTTTAGATGACATAAATAAGCCTGCGCAGCGCACTGAGCTCCAGGTCAGAGTAACGAAGAGAATTATTCTACTTTATCACACCAGTGTCAGCCTGAAGTAACATTCCATTTTTCCAAAAAATGACAATTTCATTCAGCAGCTATGGTTAGCCTTTTACTCGTGTTTCAAAAAAAAGTATATTCTTCTACACAGTCATCTTAAAAAAACATCAACTACCCAACACAACTTTGCCTCCAGCCAATTACCCTCACATGCTTCACAAATTTTTACATTTCTCATTTCCACAATTAACATTCAGGTTTTTTAAGTTCAAATATGCCCTCTAGAGAACATTAAAAGTGCAAAAGTGCAAGAGAGGCAATTCATTGTTAATTATCCCAGGCACTTGGTTTTGTAAATAAAATTTGTTCTTTCAGATTGGTAACTTCTTTGAAAATAAGGACATTCATACATTGATCCGATCAGGAAAAGCATTCCCTTACTGCGCGTAAGTAAATCAAATGTTAGCGAAAATGCCTGCAGTTTTGAGACTAGCGTAATGCATCGATTGCTTTTAAATGAGTGTAAGTGCTAAAAGTTGGGGTTTTTTGTTGGCTACTTAGGTCACACTGTGTCATCTCTTATACAAACGTATCCTGCACCCACCTGCTATCATCTACACTGGCACTAAATGGACCCTTGTATAGGCGTTAAGGTTGCACAATTCTGCAAAAAGTTGTGTCTAGGAAGCTGTCAAACCATTGGTCTATCTATTCCATACTGTCCTCACTGACTGGCAGCAACTCTCCAGGATTTCGGAGGGGACATTCTCATCCCCAAGTGGAGATGCTGGGGATCGAACCTGGAACCTTCTGCATGCCAAGCAGATGTTCTGCCACTGAACTATGGCCCCTACCTGATAAATACAGTCTGCATGGAACTGTATACAGTGTGCCTGCAACTAATGTGCGTTTTAACTTGCGTGCATTCAGATTTATGTGCTTGGCAAAAAAATAAAAAAAATAAAAACGGGGATGGGCATTTGGGGGGAAAAAGTCTTTGGCAATCCCACTTGCACCCAATGTGTTTAAACTATGCATTATTTTGGCTTTAGCTGCAATCTCCAGAATGTAGCCCCTGAGTAAGTTCCAGGCTTATAGAAACAGGAACAATGATAAACTCTCACCACGCTGCTGCTTTCTACCTACCTGTCTGATTTGCGCAAGTCTATCAGCTGTGCTTCCCAGGAAGAAAATGTTTTTAAAGAGTAAGAGAAATGCAAAATAAGGCGGCTGCTGTCAAAAAACAACCTTAAGATTATGACTGGCAGCAGAAGCTGCTTCAAGCTGCCCCCCAAAGAGATCCAAAGCTGGAGACTGTCCCAGTCGTAAGGAGCAGACCAGGGCATCCAGGCTGCCTCAGACCAGTGAAGTGAACAAAGGCAGTGCCAGACGGAAGCGAGTTCACTTGTAGAGCAGACATGCCCTCAGAGTTACGTCTTCCAACTCAACAGTGCCTTTGTACATATTCTCAGATTTAGGAGACAGAAGTGGGAACTTACAGAATTTAAACAGCAGCACATTATACTGCCTAGTGATATCATCATCATTTATAAGCTGCTTTTAAAGCCAAGCCTTCCCAAGGCATTCAGACAACGTGTCAACGATATACGATCCATAATAAACAGTACGAGTCTCAGCTGAGCTTGTATATTCCATGCAGACACAATCTGTGCCATGCTAGTGAGAAAATTAGTGTAATAATAAATAATTAGAGCTTGGTTCAGTCTATTATCATGGCTGCAAGTACCCTACAAGGAATAACAGGACCAGGTTTCTCTAAACAAACCCACACCCCAGTGGCACACAGAATTTCCAAGATGCTGGTCACTGATCTTCCACATCAAGTCTCTTTTAGCTATTAAGAGGCCCACAAACTTCCATAATCTGCTGTTGTATCTGGGTCCTTCTTCTTCCTCGTTATATATTAATAATAAAGTCATGCCAGACAGGATAAAACAGTGGCTTTTTCAATATCTTCTGTGTAAATGAACTTTCTGTAATAGCTTTTCTGAAGAAGAAGAAGAAGAAGAAGAAGAAGAAGAAGGGGAAGAGTTTGGATTTGATATCCCGCCTTTCACTCCCTTTAAGGAGTCTCAAAGCGGCTAACATTCTCCTTTCCCTTCCTCCCCCACAACAAACACTCTGTGAGGTGAGTGGGGCTGAGAGACTGTGACTGGCCCAAGGTCACCCAGCAGCTGCATGTGGAGGAGCGGAGACGCGAACCCGGTTACCCAGATTACGTGACTACCGCTCTTAACCACTACACCACACTGGCTCTGATGTGGCCAGAAAACAGATTTTGCCATATCAAGATTTTCACTGGCTGCCACAGGCTCTGCAGAGTGTCAGACCAGGGACACCTGAAGATGCCAGTGATTTAACATGCATGCAAAGGGAGTGCTCTCTGATGGAGCTAGACCAACCAGCCGCCATATGAAAGCAAGCAATACACACACACAATCTTAGTGTTTAATTTCTCTCTTTTCTTGTGGCTCTTATTGCTGAAAATATATTCAACCAGTGCTTGTAGTATAGTATTTCAGAATCGAGGAATCTATGCAGAAGCACAGGAGATGACGTTTTGAAGGTCTGCAGTTTCCTGTCGCACTCTTAAATCCAGCAGAAAATCAGACTCAGCAAGCAAATTTGTTTTAACTTGTGTAAATTATCAGGTCACAGGTGTGTGTGTGTGTGTGTGTGTGTTTTGTTCATTGACCCAGAATATGAGTTAGTCATTGTACTGTTAACTTTGAATAAGAATGACACAGCGCACAAACTATTTCAGGCCTGACTCACCCCTCACAGATAGTTGCATGTACTAGCGGATAAGTTGCACTTTGGCTACATGTGAGCTAACTCTACTGTCTCGCTAGTATTTTGTCTTATAAAGTCACCAATTTATAAAGAATGGTTCAGAAACGAAGAAGGGAGTCACACTTGCCTCTTGTTTTGTTAGTTTCGCGGCATCCTTGCCTTCAGCACCCTCTGGAGACTAGGAAGGAAATGATAGAATTTAGTTAGTTACACTACATTCTACTTCCTTAAATCAGACAAGCAGGATAGAAATAAGAAAGCAAAAGCCAAGAATTACACATTATTCTATCCCTCTAAAATACTACTCTTATTTTAAGTGCTTTACGTGTTTCAGAGCAGCAGTGATGAGCGCAACCTTGACTTCATGGTGAAACATGATAGCAATAGGTTGCTCTGTCTCTAATACACACATTTTAATCAGGGATAGAGCATCTGACCTTGCCAGTTTTAAAAACATCTCTGAAGCTGGCTTTGCATTTCCCATTAAAGGTAGTTTTAAATTACACATGAAATAAACTGCCTGAAATGCTTTCAAAATTCACTATTTAGTTTTAATAACAAACAAGAGTCAATCAAAATACCTGTCAAATGGTAGCTCAGCAATTGCGTTGCCTAGCTCTAGGGGGTCAGGGTAATGGAGTGCAATTGCAAAATGTATTTAAACTTCCCTCAAGAACAGACAAACACTGAGACAAGAAAAGCACAGGCTAAATATGTATTTCCCTTGCTTCTACACATGACAGTAACAGAACATCGCTTTAAACAAAATGGCAGATTTACAAGACGGCATTCAGACACATCCTGAAGGCGCTTCAGAATTCCCAGGCTACAACCCCCGTGCTGAAATCTTGTCTATTTAAGTTTTTCATTGTGGCAAGAATCAGGCTTTCCCCAAGGAGACGACACTGGCTGCCTTACAGCCTAAAAAAGATGGCACTCATATGCCTCAGCTGAGTTTCCAGCTGATTAACAAGGTGCGTTCATAGAGGGATGCAACAGCTGGAGATTGATATGATAAGGGAATGGAGTGGAGCCTTGAGGCTTAACCTAACAAGGATGTAGAAATCTCTTGGAACACCAAATGCTTCGCTTCCCACAGGCATGGGCTCCTCCAATATTAAGAGATCCATGAGGTAGAAAAGACGAATGGACCAAACTAAGGCACGGGAATTGATTTTCAAATTCATCCTGCCTCTCATGTAGGCAGCCATGAGGTCGCCCCATTTTCCCCAGGACACAAGTAATGCCTCCGGCAAACTGACAAAGGATACAATCTAGGACTGAGTGATGCCCAGTTTTCAACATCGCAATATATCACCAGCTAAATAGATCACCAACATACCACAATGTCTGAAATAAGGATGTAACTATGTAGAGGCGGATGGAGTACAGTTGTACCTCGAAAGTCAAGCCGAATCCATCCCAGAAGTCCGTTCAACTTCCAAAGCACGGCTTCTGATTGGCTGCAGGAAGTTCCTGCAGCCAATCGGAAGCCGCGGAAGCCCCGTCGGATGTTCGGCTTCCAAAAGAACGTTCAAAAACCAGAACAGTCACTTCCGGTTTTCAACCATTAAGGAGCCGGAACGTTCGACTCGGGAGCCAAGGTACGACTGTAATGTCCTGGCAACTGCTACTACTTCGGGGGTCTAAAACTGATACATTTTTACTTACACATATTTTTATAACTGTTATTTTATAATACAGAGCAACAGGGCAGCAGGAATCATGAGAGAAAGGAGAACCAGCTTCACAGAGTTTCCCACATCACATTTTTTTTACATAGCACACAAACACATTGTGAATTACGATCTATTGCCATGTCAAATATTATGAAACCCTATCACGATGTGGACTTCAAGCCGATTTTGGATGATGTATTGATGCATTACTGAGCACCACTGCAATTCAATACTCAGGACTAAGCTCAGTGGGAGTGGCCACTGGGTAAATAACAGAAGAATCATATACATGTCTACTTAGAAGCAAGTCCCACTTAATTCAACGAGGTTTATTCCCTTGCACTGCAGTCTCAGTGACTAACATCTCATTTACAGTTTTCTGCTAAAGGGAGACCTGAATGCCTCAGCAAAGAAAATTGAATTAGGTTTCTGTTGCAAGCCGCAATCCTAGAAAGTGAGCACATCACTCTTTAAAACTGATATGCTCCAGACCCTGAAATGCTTTGGGCCATCAGGGAAAATATAATGTAAATTAAAATTAAAATGGCTTCAGAAGAAGACTCAGCGGCAGCTTCAAGTAGAACAACCATTCAATTACGCATGTACAGTATTCCAGTTTATTTTACAAGTCACTGTAGAAGAGAAGTGAAGAGAGAAGTAATGAAAACAAGTAATCAATAGAATCATTTTGAGAAAGGAGCTGAGGGAGCAATAGGCAGCTCAGACACATGCATGTACAACAGTTGATTTCTCACTGCTTGATTACTCAACCTGAGCGAGCCTGCAAAAATGAGAGCAAACAACGTCTCTTATTAGTGAAGCCATGAAATGAGACTGACGTTGCCTGGTCTATGCACACTTCTTGCGCAGAAGTAAAATGCCATGGAGTTTAGTGGGGCTTATTCCAGCTTAGCATGCATAACATAAACAGGTTTCCTTGGTTTCTCTAGCCAAAGCAACAGTTTTCAACCTTGCCCACTTTTCAGTATTTTATCATGAGCCTACCGCAGAGGCTTATTTTGTTTAACTGAACCCCAAACACCAAGGTTTGTTTATCATCTAACAAGAACTGAGCATGCCATGGCAGTTACAAGTATGGTTTACAAGCAGTAAAATTCTTAAACCAGCATATATTTCGATTCTGGTGGATGGCCCAGTGATTAAAAAAATAATAATCATTTTTTTATTTGCAAATTTAACAAGGAAAGAGAACAAAAGGAGGGAAATGAACTTCGCGGAGATAACGCATGCTTACAAGGCAGACTTGCCCAGTGATCTGGAATTGCACGTTCCAGGAAAATATAGGCCTGTGTTTTGTTTTCCAAATCGTGGCTTTTAAAAATAATAAAAACACCTGTGATTTTACTGTGTACAGTCTTTTACAATGTTTGTAAGCTGCCACTGGGCGAGATATATTGAAAAGTATGCAACACAAATAAATAATAAAATAAAAAGATAACCAAAGCCTACATTTTTAGAATTTACCAGTGTGTTCTGGTTTGTTTAAAGGTTTCGATGGATAAAATGAAATTTCAGAGGCAAAACCTTAACGAGAGAGAGAAAGAGAGAGAGAGAAGAAGAAGGAACTCTACTGAGTCCCAGATCTGGAATTATTTTAGATTATTAGATGTCAGCTGCTCAGCAGGCAGGGAAAACAAAACTGAAATTAATTCACAGGCACCAGCATCATATTATTATTCAAATGTTTAGAAAAAGTGCATGGGATATTATCCTGTCCCATGGTAAGTATCCTGTGTGCTTTCCCTCAAAAATGGTCTCCGATCAGCCACACCAGTAAATAGGGCAGATGTGATCAGTTACTGCTATGTTTGCACTGACTAGGGCGGGAGGTGAACTTAGCTGTTCTCAGCTCCTGCCATCTTTATTTTACAAGCAATCTCACTGATTCCTTGACCTTCCAAATCAGCCAGTAGTCTAAATCTCAGACTTCCACAAAGGAACTTAAGGTAGCATATAGTTCATCCACACAAGAATCCTATGAAGGGGCCAAGATCACTGTTCTAGAAGTTTCACATCTTAATTTCACATCCCAACACTATACCACACTGGCTCTCTTGAGCCAATGTTAAAAATACATTATTCTACAGATGTCATCATACAAACATCTCTAAACCTTACACAAAATACTTCCAAGTAAGTATGCAAAGGAACGAAAATTTAGGCTGCAGTCTTATGACCATAAGGGTAAGAACAAACGCTTCAAGAAAAAAGATTTCCTTTAAAAAAAAAGTTCTGCTATATAGACTGTAATGACATATATACTGTAACAGTTTAAACTGTTTAAAGATCTACTGTATTAATATATTACTCTTGATGGAAACCACAAAAGAAACAAAATGTGCAAAAGCCCCTTGTATAGAATTAATGCCCAATTTCTTCAAGGTTAATAACTTAGTAATAGAGAGAGAGAGAGTGCAAGTTAGGAGATTTGTGCTCCAAAATGCATGTTAATAAAAAGCCTTAGTAATAATAAAAGCTTCATCATAAGCTGTGGTGAATATTTTATTGTGGCAAACATTTGGTGTAAATGCCAAAACTTGAGGGGCATGAGTGGAAGGAGGTGAAGGGTGAAATTGGATTCTCTAAGACACTCTTATCTAATTGTAAATTATTCTTTTGCAGAATCTCCTGAATTTAAATGCAGTGTTGCTATGAGCCAGTGACGAGACAAAATGTATTGATAAGCCTTGCCTTATTAACTGCTTCAATTACCATTACTGCTGACTGAAGGGGAAAAATATTCCCAAACCAGGCCAATAGCTCAGCAATTGTAGGTGTAGAAAAATGATTTTTAAAATACAATTGGCATGGCTGCTCTCATCCTCTCCAACACAGAGAAAGACACAACAGAACTGAGAGAATATTTTGGACTTCTGGCTCCTACAGTTCTAAGCATGTGTCTAGTTTTCCTTTCCTCCTTTTGTTCCCTTTTAACTGCAAAATGAAAATGCCTCTTATAATGCTATCCAAGGCATGCCTACTCAGAAGTAAGTTCCCTGGGGCTCAGTCCTAGAGAAGCAGAATCAAAATGGCAGCCTTAATGTATATTCTGACCAAATATATTTTGTAAACTCGGTACAGTATGCTGTCCACGTTTTGTTGAAGCTGTGATTACTCGTATCTGCTTTTTCAAAAGTTATTTATATAGTAGTACAGTATTAGCAAACAGATTTCCCCACCATCTGAAACATGAAAAATTGGACGTTTTCATAAAGATTTCTGAGTTGTTGTGCACAATTAAAAATCCTGCACCTACATTGGTCCGCATTTCTAGGGAATTCTTTCCTAAACACCACACTTCACAAAAATAGACAGACAGACAGTCTAACACAGGTAGTAGAGATTTCTCCTAATAACAGAGTAACATGTGAATAGGGCTTCTATCTAGCCTATGAAATACCTTTAACAAGTCCATAAATTTATTCCAAGCTTCTAAAGTAGGCATCAGAATTATGTATGTATTTAATATATGTATATTATGGGGTGGGGATTGTTTAAATGTTCGCCCCAGAATTTTGACTAGCACCTCTGAGCATGGCAAATAAACCATAATTATTTTTTTAAGAAACCAGGAGTTTTCTCAAACCACACATTCAGTTTTCAGAGTGGGATGATAGATCAAAAGCACTACCACAATACTTTGTATTTCAAAAAACCAATGGGAATCTCACTAGTTTGGTTTGTTGATATACTGGCTATTGCTCTCCGTGGGACATAAAAATTCTGCAATCACAGAAAGCCTAGGCAAACTCAACCAGCTTTTTACTTACTATGGACATTCTTCCTAAAACAACCCATGAAAATTACAAATAACAATGCTACTGTGTGACTTTTAAACATCAGAAAGGTTTTAAAAAGTATTAAAATAGAACAATTATTAGCATTCCATAGATTCTGAAATATTCAATGTATGTATATTGTATATATCAATTACCTAATAAGCATTAATACAAGCCCTCTTTTTCGATGTATAAAAACTACATGCTTGCATGGGCTCAATAGAATTTTCACATTTAAAATTTAAACAGCAGCCTTTACCATATCCTGTGATTTGAACTGGATGTTTTTTTCTGATCCGCCCTAAATATTTACAGTGTGATCTGCTTTAACATGTTTGATTTATTTTGGGGAAGGATTAAAAAAATAAAACACTCCAAGCAGAAGGTATATAAACAGTAAATAGTATTTGATTCAAGAATAAAGAATGCACACTTAAATGTAGCTTAAGTGTAATATGTAAACAACAGGATATGCTTCCATTCCATTTTAGCAATTTGAACAATTTTAGGTTTGGTGCTAATCTGACCTGCACAGCCAATTAGGTAAATTTACAGTATGAATTTGAGTTTGGTTTAGTATACGCACTTGTCTGTACCTCTATCTAAAAATCAATAAAGCATGTTATACGCTCTCTAACATACTACCTAAGAAAAACATCCAGAAAATCATCAGTTACAACTTTAGAGCTTACACAATATTGTCATTGCTGCTAACTGTTGATGGAAGGAATAATCTTCTTGAAATAGATTTCTTTCGGTGGAAAAAAAAGGGACTGGAATGGAAAGTTTTCTCACCCACATCATTGGTTTGTTTTGAAACACCCAGATCTTGATTTAGCTAAAAAGCTAGTTGTGGCTACGTCCTCCCCTGGCTCAGCGTGGCTCCCATGTCACTCCATCACTGCCAATATCCCGCTTCCACCTGCTAAAGGTGCAGGTGGGCAGGAGATCCATTGGTGAGAGCCAATGGGAGGCCTCAAAAAACAGGGCATTCTCAGGGTGGGGCTGAGCTAGCTGTGGATCTGCTGGCTGCCAAGCTGGTCTCACTGCCATCATGTGACAGCATCAGACCTGATCAGATCAATGCCCTGCCCCTTCGGCTGAGGACACTATGAGCAGCAGAGATGTGGCCATGCTGGAAAGCCCAGCCAACACAAGGATTCCACCCTTAGTCAGTACAAATGTTTCCCAGATAAGCGCTTCTTCTCTGGCATGAACGATTGGCACTTAATTTCTTTTCAAAGTCCTTTAGAGCATATGTAGGCCAAAGCACCTCTCTAGACTACTACCTTTTGTATTTGTACCTTATTCTAGTACAGTGGTACCTCGGTTTACGAACTTAATCTTAACGGAAATCCGTTCTTAAACCAAAACCTAATGAGGCCTCCCACCGCCGGTGCCCTTCCACCGTTCGGATTTTGTTCTTAGACCGAGGTAAAGTTCACAAACCGGGACACTACTTTCAGGTTTGCGGAGTTCGTAAACCGAATAGTTCGTAAACAGGGCTGTTCTTAAACCAAGGTACCACTGTAGTTTGAGACTTTTGAGTTGCAACCTGTGTCTTCATACTAAATGTGCATACCGTAATAAAATGTGCTTCAACAGCTTCCATTAAATATGTAATGACATCTAAGAGAAGAAAATATGAGTATGAGACCATGGACCGCAGCCTGCCCTGCACCGTAAGAAGCAGGTAAGTGAGGAAACCCGCTAATCCAGCCCTTTCTTCCTTGGTCCTGAACACTACCACCAAGAAGATACCTTATTCCCTGGTTGCTTCCACATAACAGGATGTTCACCTCTGCCGTTTATTTAGTGGCCAAGCCATTTCTCTGGGTAGCATGGCCTGGCCAGGAGGCATGGGGTGAATAGTAAGGCCACACATAAAGTGAGCCGGGTTTTGGTAACAGTTTGAATAGTTTAATTTTTTTTTTAAAAAAGATCAGGAGTGGCTTGCCAAGTTGAGCAGGGCCCCAAACCTGACACCAATGCCGGGAGGCGACTGATGCAGCTCTGCCCACTAGGTGAGCCACTCCTGAAATATAAAAGAGGAAAACACATCCAGATAAACCTAGTTTATATTGTTTCCTTACTCAAGTCATTAGTTCTCTCAGTTCAGCTTCTGGATTCTAGGTTTACTGCATCCCTTCTCTCCGTCCTGGCTTCTTTTCTCTGATTTTTAGCTTTCTCATTTCTTCAAACAAAGGTCAAACGATACTTATCAGCTTTACTTATATACATTATTTCCGCTCCCTATTCCAATGTCTTGGCCAATCAGAAGGGCAGCCGAGTTCTCTGTGGGTTTCTCGCTCCCACAATTTCTTTGCATTCTTTCCCAGCCCCCTCTTTTTATTTTACTGTTTCATTTCACTCTTAATTTTCCTTTTCCAGGGCTGAAAATTTGACCCTCCTGCAAAGAGCAAACTAACTAAAAGAAACCATTTTACAATCAAGAACAAAGCACACAAAATGGCTGAAACAGTTTCACTCCTTCACAGGGAAGATTTAAATTCTAAAAATATGCACTGGAAGCAGAATGATAATTTTCTAATCCTTAAGAGGGTAATGTCAACATCATGAAGTGACACTTTCCTGAAATGAGAATGAACTAGGCACTAATGCTTAATACACTGCCAGTCCCATCTTATGCACACTGACTCAGAAGCAAGGCCCACAGAGTTCAATAAAGTGAGGCCTTGGCCTTGAAGAGTCCAAGAGCAGAAAAACAGTGGGCAATGTGAGCCAAATTTCTTGTTTACGTCAATACAATCTATCTATCTGTGTGTGTGTCACACAAAGGAATGTATGTGCAATTGACAGCCTTCGCTGAAATAAACTGGGCAACATTTCTGGATGTGGAAACTCCACGTTTGAGGCAGAGCTCCAACAGCTGCAGGAAATTTTTGGATCATGGTGACATAGCCACATGACTTGAAGACATCAAAACACACGCAGGTTCATACACACCGGGCTACAAAACAAAAACCTCCGGGCACATCAACACCAAGCTAAAAACCTGACACTATGGATTTTATTGAGATAAATCGCTGCTTGCTCCAAATCACTTCTGTGAGCAAAACTGAACTACCCCTCCATCTCTTTCCCCACCCCAAAATCTACTCCAGAGAGGTGGGGGGGGGGGAATCCCAGGGCAGATTTGGGAGCACATCAGGGGAAAGAAAGTAAATGGAAATTCCACTGTGCCTGCAGAATTCACTCTGTGCACACAAAGGATTTGTTTGGACGCAACCCTATGAATTTCAAGTGTCTTCCCAATCCTGATATACAGACTGATCCTAGTTATTAGTTTATTAGTTAGAAGTCAGCCCCATGGAGCCCCAACCCTCAATGGAGCTTGCTCTTCAGTAGAATATGGATTGTAGCCATACACAGTTTTAACCCCCTTTTTAAAAAAAAAAGCACTCACAAAAACCACAACCCTTTAAATCTTTGCTATATTTCTACAGCCAAAATTATCTATTCAAAATTACTCCATGAATTATTCATCAAAAGAACAGAGAACAACAACAACAACAAAAAACCTACTGAGGGGAGCGAGGGGGATTTAGTTTTGTTTCAATTAGTTTGTTTATTTGTTATAGTGGTTCTATGTATGTTTGCTAAGTGAAGTATAAAAGTGTACTGCAACTGTATCAGTGTACTGTACTTTATCCTGCAGATAACTTCCACCGCTTTTATATTTATTCTCGAAAGCCTAATAAAAATTATTATTAAAAAAGAGCGTGTGCACCCTCACACACAATTGATTGCAGGACACAGAAGAAACCCCTGTGCCTCCTCGGCACTGTACCTGTTCCCTTCCTGATCCGTCTTTGCCCTTGGAATCTAGCCTGGTAAATTCAAGAGATCCAGTAATGGACACAGGACCAACACTTTTGAAGCTCAGAATCATAGAATAGCAAAGTTGGAACGGAGCTTGAGGGTCATCTAGTCCAACCCCCTGCAATGCAGGAATCTTTGCCCACAGGAGGGCTCCAACTCACGACTCTGAGATCCAGAGTCTCAAGCTCTACCAACCGAGCCAACTCTGAGAGCCAACTAGGACCTGGGAGAACAGGATTCAAATCCCCCACATGGTGATTGGGTAACCTTGGGCCAGTCACTCACTCTCAGCCTGCAGGGGGTTGGTCTAGATGACCCCCAGACCCTTTCCAGAGAAATAAACAACTACTTGACTTTTAGAAAGCATCTGAAGACAGCCCTGTTTAGGGAAGTTTTTAATGTTCGGTGTATTTATCATGGTTTTAATATTATTATTATTATTATTATTATTATTATTATTATTATTCCGATCTACAATTCTATGATTCTCTCTCACAGGGTTGCTGCTGTATGCTGCCTTAAGCTCCTTGGGAGGAAATGTGGGCTATGAAAATAATAAATATAATATAATATAATATAAATAAATTTGAAACAGGTATAACTTGTGCACAACAACCAGCAGTACACCACTCAATACCCAGCCTCCAAGGTCTATTTACAGCAGGGAAAGAGAACCTGTGGAGCTCTCCAGATATTGTTGGACTCCCAATTCCCATCAACACCAACCAGCATGACCAGTGGTCAGAGATAATGGAAGTTGTAGCATAACCATAGATTCCCAAACTCAGACTTACAGGCACAAAAAGGCCTCAAGGTTCTAGGTGGTGATCAAAATGATTGCTCTTTATCAAAATATATGCATTTGGTTTGCTGCATCTTCTGTTAGACAAACAATATATTTAAATTAGGGCTGCGACCCAGTTAAATATTTTTAATTATAAGTTGTATGTGTTTAATTGATTAATATATCTACCAGTTAAATGTGCATATAGGTACAAACATTAAGTTATGCAGGAGCAAAGGGCTTCTCCACACATGGAAGGGCTTTTTCATGTTTAGTGCAAGATCCTTTTGTGAGAAAAAGACGACTAAAAACCAGAGGTGTGTTTCCACTTGTAAATAATATTTCACAACGGTTCACAAAACAACACCTCTGTCTGCTCGCCTCTACCTGAATACAACCTAGTACAGTGGTACCTCGGCTTACATACGCTTCAGGTTACATATGCTTCAAACTACAGACCCCGCTAACCCAGAAATAGTACCTCGGGTTAAGAACTTTGATTCAGGATGAGAACAGAAATTGTGCTCCGGTGGCGCAGCAGCAGCGGGAGGCCCCATTAGCTAAAGTGGTGCTTCAGGTTAAGAACAGTTTCAGGTTAAGAACAGACCTCTGGAGGAATTAAGTACTTAACCCGTGGTATCACTGTATTTCTGAAACAAGACAGAGGCACATTTTCTTTGTTTTTAGATAATGCACACACATGCAATAGCTGGCATCATTTAAAAGAAGGCATTCCTCTTGTACGTGTGAAAAGAGAGAATCCCTCTTTTAAGATGGTGCTTGCTAATGCAGTTTTTACCAACACTTGCATTAAAAACTTCTGCTGCCCTGATTAATAAAGAGGCACCATTTTAATGAACAGAGCAATTACATACTGTTGATTTTCAAATAAAGTGCAACTTCAAATCTCAGCCTCGCAGCCTAGATCCTCAGAACATGCTTCAAAAGTTTCACTGTAAGCAATGGGTTCAGACAACCCATAGTTTAGCTTGGGTTCCACTGAATTTAATGAGGCATTAGTCAGAATTTAACTCAAATCCTATTGATTTTAACAAGAACCAGGTTCAAATAACTTTAGCCTGGATCCAACCCCATGCAATTCAGTCCTGGGTAACTAAATTGCGGTCCAAGAATGAGAACAACAAACCAGAGGTTACAACTGAACACAGTACAGCAAACGAGCTTTTGTGAAAGCATATCTGAAGCTCCTGAGTAGGCACACGCTGCTTTATCTTTTACTTTTGCTTCCATGTCTATAAAGTTTAAACACTACCATTAGAATTGTGGTCTTTTTTTAAAAAAAAAAAAAGCAAACGTCCCACCATTTTTGGTACGTTTTTAAGGACTGCCCAGGGGTAGGTGGATGCAAAACTGCTGGATATTCAATGGCAGAGGTGTAAGTTATGATAGCACTGCTTGACTGGATTACAAAACAAGCAGCACACTTAGAAGCTGACTCTGGAGAGGTGATTTCCAATGTTGCAGAGTACAGAACATCTTTTCCCCCCCTAATCATTGCACCTTTATTATTTTGTACCATTGTTTATTTTATTTTATTTTTAATTTTTTTTAATTCAAAGTTATAAGAAGACATATTATCCAAAAACATATCCCTCCCCCATTTTTCCTCCCTCCCCCCTCCCCCAGAGTACAGAACATCTTGAGGTGTATAGCGGAATGCCAGGTCGTGAATATTTTTAATACATTTTATTTATCTATTTTGTAAAGCAGCAGGGAGTTGGGCTTCAGAAGTCACCCAGCTTTAGTGACATTCCACTTCTACGTATATTAATCTCCAGCTCCCCATCTGAGCAATTTGTTTTACATAAGTGCTCTTTTTTGATCTAGGCCTAACAAGCTCAGCTTTCAGGCAATTTACCATTTCTCAACAGCAATATCACCAATAAAGTACCTCAGTGGAGGCAAGGACAGAATGCCCACAAAACCGCTTCAATCTGCAGAGCTGGCTCTGTTACAGGTGCCACATAATACTTGTTCTGCATTTGTAAGAATTCAAACTTCCAGTGAGGAAACACTCAAACTTTGGAACTCCCTGTCTACTGATATCAGGCAGGCGCCTTTACTGTACAGTGGTACCTCAGGTTACATACGCTTCAGGTTACATCCGCTAACCCAGAAATAGTGCTTCAGGTTAAGAACTTTGCTTCAGGATGAGAACAGAAATCGTGCTTCGGCAGCGTGGCAGCAGCAGGAGGCCCCATTAGCTAAAGTGGTGCTTCAGGTTAAGAACAGTTTCAGGTTAAGAACGGACCTCCGGAACAAATTAAGTACTTAACCCGAGGTACCACTGTACTCTTTTTGGGCGGCTGTTACAAACATTTTTGGTTAAACAATCCTACCCAGATATGTAGAATGTTTCTATGTGTTTTAATGTGTTGTTAGCTTGTGCAGATTTTAATTATCATTTGAGTGCTTAAACTAATTGTTTTTAATTATTTTTACTGATAATTTCATTGTTTTATTCTTTTTGTAAACCACTCTGAGGTTTCTTTTTACTACCGAGGGGTATATAAATTGTATGAAATAAACGAATGAAGCCACAGTGAAGAGGAAAGTAAACTGCAGTGTGCATGCAGTCTAATTTGCATTTTACATACACATGCAAGTTGCAATTCTAGTGACACTCAATTCTTTATTTCCCCATCAGGAACTCCTCCATCCTAGATGCTGTCCAACAGAGAAACGTGTGTGGTTTTTAATCTTTCTGGAATGAAAAATCTGAAGGACTGAAATCTGTTTTTACTATTTCCTCTGGTTTAGAATAATCTCTTCTTTATTTGTTATTTATAGTATGACGAATGTGTATATTATCATGAATGCCTTTTCTATATTTACAATAACATGTTTGTTTGTTTTTAAGTGGTAGACAGGGATCCGCTTACTCACATGATTCTATGATTCTATAATAATTTGATCTGGCTTCAACTGGCTTCAGGATGTAACTCCAAGAGAGCGTGGTCAGAGAGTTGGATGGACAAAGACAGAAAGTAAACTAGTGGGTGGGTGATTGGAAATCAGGGATTGCCCCCTCAATGTACCTGCTGTACAGCAGATAGGGGAAACCTAAAAGACTCCCAACTCAGATCAGTGCCAACAAGCATGGCCAGTGATCAGTCCAACAACATCTGGAGAGCTACTGGTTCCCATACATGCAAAACAGGATTGCTCTGTTCACTATAAAGATCCAATATTACACCAGGAGTTGATATTTTCAGGTAGAAAACCCTAAAAACAATTCAATGTGCTTGCTTTACTAGTGAAACCTTCCCTCCGCCAACCTCTTCTTTAAAGATAACATTACAATGACTGAGGGGGTAGTAAATAAAATGTTTTTAAAAGAAAATGGTCTAACAACAAATCATTTAAAGCCATAACATTGGGTGGAGCTGAGTTTAAAGAACCACAGAGCATCTGAAACCAGTGGCTTGCTCACACATAATGCTGATCTGAAGCCATGGTTTGTTGTTGGGCTTACACAAACATCCATTTTTTTTAACCATGGCTTGGCATTATATGTAAACCAAGCACTCTTCTTTAACCATGGTTTGCTTGACCCCCTTTCCCCAGGAGCTCACTAAACTACAAGAGCGTGAAGCAAAAGCTGGTGGAAATCAGAGCAAACTTTGGAGAAACAAGCCATAGCTTGTTTTTCTCTAGAACAACTCATAGTTAGCTCACTGTCTGTCCAAAACACAACTTAGTATTATGTACAAACCATGTCACTGTCTGACTTAAAGCTGCATTTGCATTTAATGTCACCTAACCAGACCTGCAGTGACACGGGTGGTGCTGTGGGTTAAACCACAGAGCCTAGGACTTGCTGATCAGAAGTTCGGCGGTTCGAATCCCCGCGACGGGGTGAGCTCCCGTTGCTCGGTCCCTGCTCCTGCCAACCTAGCAGTTCAAAAGCACGTCAAAGTGCAAGTAGATAAATAGGTACCGCTCTGGCGGGAAGGTAAACGGCGTTTCCGTGCACTGCTCTGGTTCGCCAGAAGCGGCTTAGTCATGCTGGCCACATGACCTGGAAGCTGTACGCCCGCTCTCTTGGCCAATAAAGCGAGATGAGCGCAGCAACCCCAGAGTTGGTCACGACTGGACCTAATGGTCAGGGGTCCCCTTTACCTTTACGTTTACCCAGACCTACAAAGGCAAAGCATTAAAAACAAATTTCCCTTTTATGTACAGCAAATTATTTCCACAGCGCTGCTGTTAAGAGTTGTGTTTGGGACAGTAATTTATGGTTCTACTGTACAAGTTCCCCAGTTACTACAATTCTGAAGAAAGTAAGATAAAACCCATTGGGCTCCACCATAAAACCACCAAGTCCTGTGTCCAAAACAGCATAACCTCACCCCTCTAGCTTAATATGTCACATGACAAGATTTCTTTACTGGTCGGTGCAAAACACTACTCATATAGCTTCACAGTAAATCTCAAAAGGTTGGCCTCTTCCAGTCTTGGTGACGGCACATTTGTTCTGAGCATTATATATGAAAGGGTTTTGGGGAAAACAAATGTTCTAGTGCAGTATTGGGCTATAAATCCCATACTAAAACTCTGGTTTACTTAGTGCTAATTCAGTGTTTTCAGTACAGCAGCAGACATGCGAAAGCCTAACTGGAAAAGCTTAGAGCACTGATCCTTCACTGTATTATAGTTCAGTAATTGATAGGTTTCTTTCTGCACAAATACTTTGTGTTTGATTCTTCCAGTCCACTGATGGCTAAAACTTCAAAATATATCTAAATACCATTTGAGTTGAAATCCCTGGCTCTAGAGTTTCATACTTTTCTTGATAATATGGTTATCTGCATTCTTTACAGTCGTACCTCGGAAGTTGAACGCCTTGCAAGTCGAACGTTGTGGCTCCTGAACACCGCAAACCTGGAAGTTGAGTGTTTGCAAACGTTCTTTGGAACCCAAACGTCCGATGCAGCTTTCGTTGCTTCCGATTGGCTGCAGGAGCTTCCTGCAGCCAACTGGAAGCCGTGCCTTGGTTTCCGAACGTTTTGTAAGTCAAATGGACTTCCAGAACGGATTCTGAGGTACGACTGTATTACAGAGGGAGATAAAAAGAGGGGGTTGAGAAGGAAAGGACACAAGCTGTTAAGAGACAAGAAAAGGCACCCGAAGCCAGGTTTATTGGTTTTACGTTGTCAAGTTTGGATTTATTCTTCCTCTTGTCAAAACTGCACAGCATGCTTTGTTTCAATGTTTTAAACAACTTGCTGACCTTAGAAAACCATTGGCACCTTTTATTCAGATATTAACTTCAACAGAACCTCTGTAGAAATTCCATTTCTATGTAGAGAAAGCCGCTCTTTTGTGGCACTGCAGACTCCAACTCCCAACAGAGCCAGCTGGCATGGTCAATGGTCAAGGTCCTGGGAATTGTAGTATCAGGAGTGCCACAGATTCCCTATCCCTTGACTATGTTGTTGTTGTTTTGGTTACACATGCTTATGTTGGATTCATGGACTTGCTAACTCCTCAGCATTTATCCCGTAAAGTTCCCAGCCCCAAATTTCTTCAGGGCACCATTTTGGGGAAAACAATATATCTTCACGCTCTTTTTAAAAAAGGTGCCGGCACTCACCATGAAGTTGTTACAGTAAGTGTCACACTTTTAACATTTAACTTTTGGGGGGCGGGGGTACCCTTGAGTACCCCCAGGAGGAAAAAAGCACTGCCTCCGACCATTTCAGCCCTGCCTTGCAGGCTTCTGGGTGAAATGCAAAAACAACTGCCTGCCAGAAACAAGCGCATCGAGAGATAGGGAAGGAACATACCACCAAATCCAAGCGTACGGGGGAGGCACGAGATCTGAATTTGGGGAGGGAGGGGAGTGCAGTGCAGGGGGCGCAGGAAATCCCCAACAGCTGCAGGAGAAGGAAACGAGACATGGGCAGCGGAGGTGGGAAACTCTCCGAGGCCAAGCGGCGCATCGGCGGGGAGGCCTCCCTCTCGGCTCCCCTCCTTCCTCCCCGAGGGTGCCGAGCTCCTCCCCGCCGTCCAGAGCGCTCTCCCTGGGTGCTCTTTGGAAACTCTCCGTTGTTATTGCCGCCTTCGTAGATCCCCGGCAGCCTGTGCTGCCCAAGGCCGTCGATGCCGCCTCCTGTCCTGATTGACACCGGAGTTGGTACATACGGGGTCTGTCACGGGAGGCGAGGAGAAGGGTGTCGTTTGGTCTAAATATGGCTTTTCTGGTCTGCCCCCTCCCCGTCTCTCCATGTTACCTTGGCGCCACCACCATTATCAAGGCTGCAAGGGAGACAAGAGGCAGGCGCTTTGCAGGGGCGCAGGTCCCCGAAGGGGGAGGGAAGGGGGAGATGCACAAAAACACACACACACAATAACAACACACAGAGGCAGTTTGCACAGCCTCCCGCTCGGAGTTTGTCAGCAGCCAACTCTTCCCCCGGCGGAGAAAGGAGCGGCGGCAGCAGCAGCGCAGCAGCCGCGACGTTGCGCCAGCGAGCGCGCAAGAGTTGTGGCTGCAAAAGCAGCTCCGGGGACAACTAGATAAGGACGGAGCGAGGAGCCCACACGGCTGGTTGTCTCACACACACACAAACAAACACACACACACACGCCATTAAAACGTGCAAGACGTCGAAGGCCACACGCACATGTCACACTACAGAGATCTCCCAGCCAGCCCTCTCTTGCAACAGGCGCTTCCAGCAACAACAACAGCAGCAACGCTGAAGTCGTGCACGACCCGCGCGGCCTCCCGGAACCACGCAAATGCCGCGCGTTGCAAAAGGCTGCGTTTTCTTTTTATGATGCGTTTCTTTCCCCTCGCCCTGCCTCCCTCTAACTCAGACCTGGAGGCGACCTCCACGCACCTTTCTTTTCGGCATGATGTCCCCTCTGCGGGCCGCCGAAGAGAAGCGACGAAGACGCGACTGCCGCTATTGCTCGCTCGCTACTGCTGCTGCCGCTGCTGCTGCTATGACTGCCACCGCCGCTGCACAAGCGCAGATCTCGCGTCCTCCTCCGGCGGTGCCTTACGAAATGTCCCCGATCCGCGGCGGCCCCAACGAGCAGCGGCGGCGGCAGCAGCAGCGGCAGCAGCCTGGGCGCTCTCGGAGGAGCCTTCCTGGGGGCGCAAGCGGCGGCCTCCACCCGCTGCCACTAGCGACCGCCCGCCTCGTCCGGAGAGCGAAGGAGAAGCGCGCGCATGTGTGCGTGTGTTGGGGGGGGGGGATTTGCACACTTCTGGATCGCGATTGGCTCCCCCGTTCGGTAGCCCCCCCTCCGCCGCAGACGACTAGCGAGGGGAAGGCCTTGCGGTTCAGATGCAGGGCACGCAGGGGCGAGGCGGGATCCTGCCATTGGCCAGCCGGCGGCGCGCGGAGGCTTCCTTCCCAAAGGAAGGTCGGAAGGAGAAAGGCGGATCGCCCTGTCTCCATTTACCCCGAGTGTAGCGGGGAGAGGAGGGTTGCTTCCTTCTCCACCCTTCCGCGTTTGGCACAACTGGCTCCCCCCTCCTCCAAAGATCCTAACATGTCCTTCTACCTCATCGTGGTTGCCATAATGTTGATATCGAGACCATCCCCTCCAGTGAAAACAAGGACATCCTAAGGAAAAGCGGGGCATTTCGCAATCAAATCAGAAACAGGGACGTTTTCAGTAAATCCGGGACTGTTCCTGGAAAATAGGGACACTTGGAGGGTATTATTATTATTATACCGAGCTAGTGTGTAGTGTGTAGCCTACGAAATATGGTTGGCAATAAATCCCTGCAGCCCTGATCCATTCGTCTCTGATGCTTTTATTTTAATTTTACGCACCGGATTGCTTCCCTCTTGAGAGCAGATGTCGGTTGTCCTCTTCAGGCCATGCACTTCAAGGGAATTTCAAATTACGATATTGTTTGTTTCTGCTGCCGGCTCCGGAGGAAGCTGCTAGCTTCATTAAATATGGCCGGCATATAATCTGAGAGATTTCAACAGTCAGTTGAAAACCATCAGGTCATGGATTTGCCCTTATTTCACATACCGGTAAATTAGGCCTACATCAAGCAGGAAGTGGCTAGCCTTGTGTCCTACTTTTATAGAGGACAGTCCTCTGTTTTGAAGGACGGTCCTCTGTTGGACAGTATCCCGGTTTGAGGGCAGCCCACCCAAATTTGGTTTTTAAGATGAGGAACCATGAAAAGGTGTACTAGGAACCTTGGAGATGACTGCCAGCAGTTAGCACAAGGTTACCAGATTTTTTTCAATGAATCCAGGGACACTCTTTTAACTTCAATGGATTTTGTATGGGGACTGATTTGTAAATCCGGGGACTGTCCCCGGGAATTGGGGACATCTGGTAACCTTAGGTTAGTATCACTTGGTCATAAGGCTTCACAGGCTCGGTTGCACAATCTGGGTAAAGGAGGGGGAGAAAGTGGCAGGGCATCAGTGAAACAGGATGTGCCCTCCCTGCCTGTGATAAATAACATTCAGCCTTTTGTGTCATAACTTTACATTTTCTATCCCCTGTTTGTGAAAGCTCACATTCCCACCCCACACTTTTGCATTTCGTGTTTCATACAGCTTTGTACTGTATTTTGTAAACAGAACTGCTCCTAGGTACAGATCTTTTAAGGTTTCTTCTCCTTAGCAGAAAGTGATGATAAAGTTGCATAGTGGAATATATTAGTTTGGGACTATTAAGGCAGATCCACACCATACATTTATAACTCACATTCAATTCATGTTTAAAGCACATTATTGCCCTCAAAAAACCACGGGAACAGTAGTTTTCTGCCCCTCACAGCTTCAATTCTCTCAAACCCTTAACAAACTACAGTTTCCATTATTCTTTTGGAGGCACCAGAGAGGTGCCAGAACTGAGTTCCAGCTGAAAAAAGCCCTGCCTGGGACTGAGCACTTTTAAATGCCATTGATTTGATGGAAGAGTTGAGTACTTCCTTTATTTACTTTCTCACTGAACTCAATGGGGCTGCCAGCGAGAGCTTCACCTTCAGCTACTATTACTGCTGGCTAAGGAAAGGCTTGTTTCTAAAATCATGCGTTGTGATACCCTTGTACCAGCAGCACTGCTATCACAAAGAAAACAAAATAGACCACAGAGACGCGGCAAGAATAGATTCTGGGGACACTAATGCTTGCTTGACAGCACAAGTTAACACTGTACTTCCACTTAATGGAGAACCCCAAATGACCTGCCATATTACACAGGGTTTGCCTCCTCAACCACGATGGAGCATAGCATTCCAGGTAACTGCTGGCCATCAAAATCACAGGGAATGTATACAAGACCTAGCTAGGGTAGGGAACAAAGGTCTGTCCTTTCAAGTTACACAGCCCAAAGCTACATCATTCAGCCTGTCTTTACGTCCATGCAACTTTGGTTTCGACTTGATTTTGAAGTGCTTACATTCCCTGTCCCAGGTCATCCGACTGCCCGGGTCTGTTTATACATCCCCTTTTTGTCCAACAAATAGCCAGAATTTTTATTTATACTAAGACCTGTGAGGCACAACACCTGCCAGTGCCATCTGCTTTGCTAGGGGAAAGGAGGTTAAAAAACAACAACCCACCACCCCTGTGGTTTGTTTAAAATCCATTAACTCCAAGTAACCTTTCCAATACCATTTGTAGTCAAATAAGGTTGGGGGGCTGGGAGAGAAATTGCCTTCCTTATATATACAGTTTATAGAACAACAGCCCAGTGAGTAACATTGAGTGTCACTATCTCCAGCGTCGGACAATTTAAATTGATTAAATTGCTACCTGGCTCAAGAAATGGTCCTGTTTGTAATCTGTTTTTTAAAAAAACCAACAACAGCAGTATATGGAATTTCCTTAAAACTCTCCATTCTGAAGAACTTGGCTTGGTTTCCAGCAGGCATGAGTCCATTCCTCCCTGCTGCATTCATAACACGTCCAAATGGTGGTGGTGTCTGAATAGCCCTGAAGCAGAGGTGCAGTTAGGTAATTTTATGTTCTGAATTTACTGGAGGTTGGGGGGAGGGAAGGTAGGAAGTAATAGGCATTACTTCACTTTGCAGTGGTACCTCGGGTTACAGACACTTCAGGTTACAGATGCTTCAGGTTACAGACTCCGCTAACCCAGAAATAGTACCTTGGTTAAGAACTTTGCTTCAGGATGAGAACAGAAATCATGCTCCGGCGGCGCGGCAGCAGCGGGAGGCCCCATTAGCTAAAGTGGTACCTCAGGTTAAGAACAGTTTCAGGTTAAGAACTGACCTCCAGAATGAATTAAGTTCTTAACCTGAGGTAGCACTGTACTTCAAATGGTCTTATGTAGTGGGAGGGAGGGGGAACTTTGTAACATGGCAACAACATAAACGATTTCAAAATCTGTAAGTCAGCTCTTCTTGGTTTGGGAGTCCTGCTCATTCTACAGAGTGCCTGCCTCTTGAATGGCTGTCCCCTCAAATCTTGCCCTGGCAACACTACTGCCCTCAAATATTATGGTTATGGTGTTTCCAGGTCACTCAGGAAATTGATATTTGGTAGTCAAAGGCATTTTTATTACTAGGAAAAAAAATTGTTTTTTTAAGGGACTTCTTTACGTCACAGCTGTCAAAATGAAATAAATGCTTAAAGAAACGTGAGGTACAAACTTTGCTTAATAAAGAGGCCCAGCAGTTCTAAAGAGATGGGATGTTGGCCTGTGGCAGCGCAGTGGCCTGTTCCACTCGGATGTGGGGAAGAGGGCTCCCTTCCAGGAGCCAGAAACACACCCATGCTGGCAAAATGAAAACTTCCATTTATTGGTATTAGAAATGTCTTTTTCTAACAGCCATTTTATATTTCTATAAGTGAGCAGTTTATATTCATTTGTTAGAGTGCATCCAGATGTCTTCCCTCAAGGTGGTATTCTTTTGGTTTGCACTGTGTGGTGTGTTTCCAGTACACATATGTCAATATTTTGTTCTGTGAACTGCCCTGAGATCTTGTGAGATGTATGCCAAACAAACAAACAAACAAACAAACAAACAAACAAACAAACAGTGTACTTCCTCCCCTCCCCCCAGCACAAACATGCAGAGTTAGTACATCAATTGCAATAGTAAATACTTCTGTAAAATGTGTGTTGCACAAGTAACCCAGAGTACTTGCTAGCGGATATGAAATAGTTAACGATGAGCAGCTCAATTTTTCCTCTCATGTTTTTTAACTTCTCACTCGATTTTCAAAAATTAATTGTTGCTGCTGCTTCTTTACATTGCTTTATTATGGATTTTTCCTCTTTGGGATAGAAGTTCAATACAAAATATACATATCTAGAACCTTTTCCCTGAAAAGCAGGCGTTTCGCATATCTGAACAGGATGAAATTTCTATTACAATCTCAAGCTTTCCATTAGTCATAGTGTCTAGGGAGCTTCCAAGTCCCCACAGCTTCACTGCCAGTCTTCTTTCTGAATTCTTGATTTTTCTGACTCATTTTCCTCTCACCATCCTGAAGTTTAGACACAAAAGAGGAAAGGGAGGATGCATTTAAATTCATTTGCAAGAACCTAAAATTCATATCCATTATTTCTGCTGTTTTTATAGAGACAGCATGTGGCAAATTGGAAAGAACCTCTCATTTACTTTTGACAGATCTGTTGTCAAATTCTGCAAGATTATTTTGACCGGAAGATGCCTTTTTTGTGTAGCCTGGGAAGGCAACAGCAACCGTGGCATGCAATGTAGGCAGTGTTTTAACACTCTCATAAATATGTTTTTAGTAGAGCTATATGAGGAAGAGAGACTTCTGGGGAAAGGAGCGTGAAAGACCGGCCCAAGACATTTTGGCACCTGAGGTGAACCACAAAATGGTGCCCCTTCTCCACCAGGGAAGAAGCGGCGAGTGAAGATAAATATCAGGACCAAAGCAGGGATAAAGATCTACATTGGAATCTGCTGCCTCTGTGGATCCTGCTGCCTGAGGTAGTCACCTCATCTTGCCTCATAGGTGGGCCGGCCCTGTATGTATGTATTTATTTAACTCATGTAAAGCACCTAAAATGTTCTAAGTGCTGTACGGATGCTAAACGATAACATTCCCTGCCTGTAGGCTCACAGTCTAATAAGACATGATAAAAAAGGGAAAATGCATGGAGGGGGAAGGGGAAACCAAGAAATGGAGTACACGGATGGGGTCAGGTTAGTCTTTCCCTTGTCATAATATTGTTCCTGGGTGCAACTTCTCAACAGTGCTTGACCACCTAGCCAGTGACTTCCCTTCATTTCTGAAGTCCCAAGCTAAGAACATTGTCAAATGCATAGGTCATAATAAAAAATACACAGTCAATAACCGAACAATAATTTTCTTTTGAAAGAAATATTCTCAGAAGGTGTGGTATGTAATCTTTAACAATTTAATAAAGAAATGCTATCTTGTTTCATTGGAAGGGATAACCATGTTTAATATTTTATCTCAAGTCAGTTGGAGAATCTGGAAAATAGAATATTCACTATTAAGGAGCCAAATTAGTTTCTGATAACAAACATATTCAAATCCGATCAGTAGCCCATCCAGATTTTTAAAAATGGATTGAGAGTAGTTTCAGCTTCTTGTGAGATGAATGTTTTTACGGTTTCAAAGTAAAATGCAATATAAACTAAAATAGCCTTACCAAATTTGGGCACAAATTAGATGGAGGGGGCGGGGGAATCTTCAACTGTAGTCATTCACACAAATGAGGGTGTAAGTATTCTACCAGTATATGCTAGCTGAAGAAAAGATTGTTTTACTTCAGTCTTTCAATCTTTCACTGTTTTCTTCTGCCCATCACACATCCTCAGAAGAGCAGCTACCTCTCAGTGCACTCACGTAAGATCTCTGCAGCTACCAAACAACACATTGTATTAATCATGCTTTTTGAAAAGTGTGCTTAGCACTGCCACTTTTATTTTGCAGGGGAAGTGTGGAGTCCTGATGCAGTGCTGTGTTCTCAATTGACATAAGGGCTCCATGCCAGTTCATTGCCAAAAATGCCTTTCTCCCAAGCTGCTGTTTGTGCTCCAGGAGTGCTGCTTTTGAAATAGACAGTACCTTGGGGGAGAAAGAGTGAAGGAAGGGCCCAGTGATATTAGGTGGGAAACTGATGCAAAGTTCCATGCATCTGATTTTATTTCAAAGTAAATGTGGTTGTATTAAACACATTTTTCAAAAAGGATAAAGTTTTTTCATATGCTTAGTTGGAATCTCCTTTCTTGTAACTTGAAGCCATTGGTAGCATGAGAAAACTACGGTAGCTTGTTTCCTCTTCCATGCGACAGCCCTTCAGATACAGTCATACCTTGGTTCTCAAACACCTTGGTACTCAGACATTTTGGCTCCCGAACACTGCAAAACCGGAAGTGAGTGTTCTGGTTTGTGAATGTTTTTTGGAAGCCGAACATCCTACACGGCTTCCGCAGCTTCCAATTGAGTGCAGGAAGCTCCTGCAGCCAATCAGAAGCCATGCCTTGGTTTTTGAACCGTTTCAGGAGTCCAACGGACTCCCAGAACAGATTAAGTTCAACAACCAAGGTATGACTGTATTTGAAGACAGTTCTCATATCTCCTCTCAGTCTCCTCTTTTCCAGGCTAAACACCCAGCTCCTTCAACTATTGCTCATAGAGCTTGAATCAGCGAGAACACAAGTCAACTTGATGGGAATGAAGGCCTGATGTTATTCCTGCTTTGACCAGATTTGTGGATCAACCATATCATTTATGAAAATTCTACATAAGTAAAAGTTTATTTTACTTTCCCCATGTTTTTCCATTCTCAACTCATTGATTGATGATTCCTGCATAGAGATAAACAGAAGATAGCTCTTCAGTTTTACTAAACTGTTCCAGATTGCTAAACCTATCATGTGTGTCTTTCAAAGAAGTATTCCTAGCGAGCGAGTACCCATGGAATTTCTAGGTCATTTCTGGCAATGAGCTGAGACCTACTCATAAAGAAATCAGTATGTTTTCCCCATTCCCAAGGCAAGACATTAGGTTTCTCAGGCAGGTGGAGGTATATCTCATTTGTAGGCTACATGCATGTAGAGGTGGTCCCCAATTGTGTCTGAACTTCCCTTTGTTGTTAGAGGTAAGTGAGAGCATAGCTCAGTGGTAGAACATTTTGTAGTTGAAGGAGTCCCTGGATCTCAGTCTCCTAGCGCTTTCACTTTAGTAATCTTACTACAGAGTTTGGCAGTTATATTTTCTTCTGTATGTTGCCTCCTTTGTGTGTCTTTAAAGGATGGATAAATTGAACCATGTTAGATATTTCTAGGCTGAAAAAGAAGAAAAAAATGACTTTGGGGTAGGGGGGGTTACTCAGCATAGCCTGTTTTCCAGTGATTCATCCAGATCTTCAATTGTGGGAATCCCCACACTTGAGACCTGTCATTTGACTGTTCTCTCATCCTCCTTGTGCTCTGTTCATCGTTACGCAGTACTGATGTGCCATTCCGAAATAGAACAAAATGGATAATAACTTTTCAGAGCCAGAAAGTCACATGTGGTTTGACTTACGAAATGAAATATAAAAGCTAGCCAAACTTTCAGTAGGACTGCTGAAGGAGCTTCTAGGTGCAAAAGGAGGATGTTTTCCAGCTGTCTCCTGGAACGCATCCACTTTGACTATCTGTGGCATCAAGGCCTCTCTGGGGACACAGCCTCTGCATTCTGCAGTCCATTGATTTAATTATGCTTGCCTGTAACTTAGTGACCATAGAAAAGGGATCTGTGGAAATCCAAAGATTTAGGGTCTCAGTGTAAATGTATCCCTGAGGGCAGTCAGAAAGGGGAAATGTAAATGGTCTAAACTGGACCTCAAAAATACATGGGGCTGCAAAGGTAGAATGTTTGCTGATGTATATTTGTATATTTATTGACTTGAGCTACATACAGTCTTCAGGCCACACAGTGTGGTATATTCCTGCTGAGATGCTAAATACAAAGAAGCAAAATTACAATTATTAAGAATAGAAATAATAATCTGGAGAAAATCCATACTGTGACTTTGGATAAAATGGGCCCATCAAAGAGAGAAAGGCGGAGAAGGACAGAGGGGCTGGATCTAGACACATCAAAGAAGCGATTCAGTTAAACACATTGTAAAATATGTATGAGAAATCACGTTGGCAAAAATGTCAAGGCAGAGAGGAAGGACTCATTCTCTGAGTTTGGGTCTGAATATAGACAATATGGCCCCTTTCACACACAAGAGGGAAGTAGATTTGTAGGCCTGGGAAAAACCCAAGTTATGCAGAAGTGTCAAATACCATTCAGAGGTAAAAGCAACAACTCTGAATTGGAGATACACACCCCTGCCTGCCAAAAATAATCTAAATGAGGACTGAGCATACTCATCTGGCACAGAATACTCGGTGACTGCTGGGCAGGGTCGGAAAATGGGGCAGGGAGGAAACGGAATGGAGTGTTCTGCAAAAATGGCTGGCTGAAATGCTAAACTGAGTACTCCATACTGGAACATTATGTTGCAGTTCCCATTTGTCAACTCTATTTCGGTGAAAGCCCAGATTATTTTGGCTCATTTGCTCAAAGGATGGTGGCATGAAAATCAAAGACCAGCAAAGGGATTTGAAAGAACTTCCTCGTGTTTGGTTTTGTACAAATTAGCATCTTAAAATGCAGCAGGGCTGTCTCCCCCCCACCCCACCAGTGCATTTCAAACTGCATTTGCATGTTACTGTGTGCACCAGAGAGAGGTCAGAGAAGTCTTCACCTGTTTGGTTTTCCCACACCTGCAACCCTCCCCCCAGCACCTATTTGTGAGTGAACCTGTCACCTGCGCAGCCATCTGCTTGTGTGCAACGTCTGTCTCAAATGTGCACACCACAGTTTAACTGCAAAGCGAATGTGGCTTATGTTTTCAAATGGGATGGAAGTTGGTTCGATGGGGAGCACGTTGGTATTTCTCACAAAACTACAGGATAGATATAGCTTGCGGCTAATGTCGTGTACACCGGGACGCGGGTGGCGCTGTGGGTAAAAGCCTCAGTGCCTAGGGCTTGCCGATCAAAAGGTTGGTGGTTTGAATCCCCGCAGCGGGGTGCGCTCCCGTTGTTCGGTCCCAGCGCCTGCCAACCTAGCAGTTCGAAAGCACTCCCAGGTGCAAGTAGATAAATAGGGACCGCTTACTAGCGGGAAGGTAAACGGCGTTTCCGTGTGCGGCTCTGGCTCGCCAGAGCAGTGATGTCACGCTGGCCACGTGACCCGGAAGTGTCTTCGGACAGCGCTGGCCCCCGGCCTCTTGAGTGAGATGGGCGCACAACCCTAGAGTCTGTCAAGACTGGCCCATATGGGCAGGGGTACCTTTACCTTAATGTCGTGTACACTGTTTCAAACACCAGCAGTAGAAGTGTGCTGGAGGCAGAGTAAACAGTAATGTACACAACCAGTAAAGTACACATTATACTCTTGACAGGTCTTCTTGTATGGAACTGTGCCATCTAACAATACATTCCTATGAGTTATTCGTATGAGGTGCCCTGTTCCCTTGACAAAGCTATCAGTATATCTATATAACAATATAACCACTATAAAGGATTATTTTTGAGATCAGAGTGTTCTTCACTTTGCTGATCACAGCAAATGCACTAGTATTAAAGCTCTTTACCCTTTTAGGATCTTTAATGCAAATATGGTCACTAATAAATTCAGTGTGAAGGGATGATAAACTAGTCCCAGCAATAGTGAAGTTTTATGTGGATACATTGTAGTTATATATTTTCCCAGAAACATCAAATCCTTGGTGCAATTATTCTCTGTTCTACAGTCATACCTATATGGAAATCAGGATAATGTTCCACAGAAGCTGTTGCGCCACACACTTCTTTAAGACGTCTAGAAAAAGTGGTGGGAATACAATTCTATTGGGACACTTTTAGACATGCACTATAGCAATTTTGTATCAAGAAGCAGAAGGAGTGTTTAGACAGCTTTCAGAACAAGAAACAATGGTTACCAAAAAGGCTTACATGGGGTGTAGGATGAATCACACCACAAATACAACTACTGGATCTGATCTGACATTCCAGCTGGTAGAATCTCATTTTTACCACATGACTTGCAATCCTAGCTCCTTCAGATATGGCTCCTCTAAATCATTAAACAAAACACAAGTTGCTATTCTGAGAATTTGTCATGATGGGACCTGAACTATTTGGTTAAAAATGTCAAACCAAAATTGGATCCCCAAATCACTGCATCCGTTCTCAATGACATCTCTAGAAAATAAATGGCATTTTCTAATCCGGGGGGTGGGAATGGTTGACATCATTGATGGTCAGGCTACATGGGAGAGCAGTAGACCCATGTGTCAGAGTGGAATTGCTTCCCAATCCCTATAAAGAAAAAGGGCAACTTAAAGTGCAGTTAGGCAAACAGAACGGAATCACCGTGCTTTTCTGCCGTCGGTGCAGTTGCTTTTATTGGTAGGGCTCCAAAGCCAGAAGTCAAGAGAAGTGGCAGATCATCTGCTCTGCATGTAGAATGTTCTGGGTGCAATCCCTGGCATTTCCAAGTAGGTTTGAGAACCCTGCCTGTTGTGCTGGTCCCGGGGGTAAGGTACCTTGGGTGTAGCAAAGTCCACACGAAGAGGGGCAAGGTCCGAGGCAGAGTGCCGGGCGGTGAACAGGAACGCTGGAACAGGAGGCTGTGCAGGGAACAGGTACACCGGATGGTCGGGAACAGGAGGCCGAGCAGGGAACAGGAGTACCGGATAGTCAGGAACAGGAGGCCGAGCAGGGATCAAGAACGCAGGAAGGTCCGAAGCCAACAACGACGTTGCTCCCGCAACCTGGGGCCGGGCTGACTGGGCTTTTATCCTCTTCTAAGGCCAGGGGCGGTCCCGGCCCCCAGGAGCCCCGCCTCCTCTGGCCTTAAGGCGAGCACTCCTCCTGGGGGCAACCAGTTCCCTTCGCCTCTCTGCTCTAAACCTCTGCAGATCAGGAGAGGCCGAAGGGTTACTGGGCCCTGGAGGAGGCTCACCTGTGGCCACTGAGTCGTCAAGCCTCTCTGGGGCCAGAAGGGCTTCACCTGGGGCCAGCTCCTGATGCACTGCCACAGGTGCAGGCTCTTCAGCATCTAGGCCTGGCCCCAGTTCAGCCGGCCCTGGAGGCGGGGACTCCTGTGCAGGCCGGGATTCCTCTGTTTCATCCTCCGAATCGGAATCCCAGGCCATCACACCATCCCCCCTCCCAGGCCCCCCCCTCAACCGAGGGTCCGGACCCGGCTTGCCGGGGTACGTCGCATGGAACTCTCGGAGGCAGGCAGGTGCGTGGACGTTGGCCGCTGGTTCCCAGGAACGGTCCTCCGGTCCGTACCCCTTCCAGTCAATGAGATACTGCAGCTTCCCCCTGCGGTATCGGGAGTCCAGGATGCGTTCCACCTCGTACTCAGGCTCTCCCCGAACCAACACTGGCTGCGGTCGGGGACGGTTCGGGTGGAACTCGTCGGGTGGGGCCACCGGACTCAAAAGGGACCTGTGGAAGACCGGGTGAACCTTCAGGGTTGCGGGTAACCGGAGACGAAATGCCACAGGAGAGACTTGGTCTACGATAGGGAACGGGCCGGTGAAGCGGGCGTCCAACTTCCGCGAAGGTCGAGAGGGGTGGAGGTGGCGAGTGGAGAGCCAAACCAGGTCACCGACGCGAAGTTCCGGCCCCACCTGGCGGTGGCGGTCGGCCTGGGCCTTGTACGCTTCCTTGGCCTGGTGCAGTTGCTCCACCAAAAGCTGTTGCTGGGACTGGAGCTCTTGAAGCCACTCCGTCACCGCCGGGACTGCGGATGTCGGCAGCACCTCTGGAAACAGCCGTGGATGATAACCATAACTGGCCTGGAACGGGGTCTGCTGGGTGGACGCATTCACCGCGTTATTGTAGGCGAACTCCGCCAATGCCAGGTGGTCGACCCAGTCATCCTGCTGGTAGCTGCAGTAACACCGGAGGTACTGCTCCAGCACCGCGTTCGCCCGTTCCGTCTGGCCATCGGTCTGTGGGTGGTAGGCTGACGAGAGGCAGACCTCCGTCCCGAGGGTCCGGTGTAGTGCTTGCCAGAACCGGGATGTGAACTGAACGCCCCGGTCGGACACCACGCGCTCAGGTAGGCCATGCAGGCGGAAGACATGCTGAAGGTACAGCTGAGCAGTTTCCTTGGCTGTGGGTACAGATGGACAGGGAGCGCAGTGCACCATCTTGGTGAAATGGTCGGAGAAAACCAGAAGGCAGGTACAGCCACGAGACGAGGGTAAGTCCACTACAAAGTCCAACGAAACCGTGTGCCAAGGGTGCGGTGGAACTGGCAATGGCTGAAGTAGGCCGGGGGGTCGCCCGGTAGGTCCCTTGGCGCGCCGGCAGACATCACAACCGGCAACGTAGCGAGCCACGTCAGCCTTCAGGCGGGGCCACCAAAACTCTCGACTGACCAGATGGGTGGTCCGATACCGTCCAAAGTGCCCCGCTGCTGGGGCATCATGGGCCATCCGGAGAACCTCCAGCCGTAGTGGCCCTGGCGGGATGTACAAACGACCGTGGTGCAGCAGAAGGCCCTGATGCAGGACCAGCCCCGGATACTGTGGGCTGGACCCTTCAGCCAGCTCCCGGAGTCGTTCCTGGGCCCAAGCGTCGACCCGCTGCTGTTCCCGCACCCGAACCTGCAGTGGCTGCGCCTCCTGGGTGGCCAGGAATGCAGCCGGAGGTAGGATCGTGGTGGGTTCTGCTTGCTGTACCGTGTCTGCGTTGTCGTCAGGTTTCCGGGACAGGGCATCCGCCTTCTGATTCTGAGAGCTAGGGATGTAGCGGATCCGGAACTGGAACCGGGAAAAGAACAACGCCCACCGGATCTGTCTTTGGTTCAGCTTGCGGGTGGTCTGGAGGTACTCCAGGTTCCGGTGGTCGGTTCTCACCTCCACCGGATGTCGTGCCCCCTCAAGATGGTGGCGCCAGACCTCAAAGGCTACCTTGATGGCCAGTAGTTCCCGCTCCCACACAGTATAGTTACGCTCCGCTGGTAGGAGCTGGCGGGAATAGAAGGCACAGGGTAAGAGTGGCGCTTCAGGACCAATCTGTTGAGACAAGACGGCACCGAGAGCCGTACTGGAAGCGTCGGTCTCCACCACAAAGGGTCGAGAGGGGTCAGGATGTTGTAAGATTGGTGCCCTCTGGAAACAGGCCTTCAACCCCTGAAACGCCTCCTCTGCCTCCTTGTCCCAGGAAAACGGCGTCTTTGGGCGCAGTAGCCGGGTCAACGGGGCGGTGCGATGAGCATAATCAGCGATGAAGGTCCGGTAGTAATTGGCGAACCCCAGGAAACGCTGTAGGTCCTTGCGGTTCCGGGGTGCCGCCCATTCTTGAACCGCTGTCACCTTCCCCGGGTCCATTTGCACCCCATCTGGAGAGAGCCGGTGACCAAGGAAGTCCACAGTCCGCTGATGGAACTCGCACTTGCTGAGCTTTGCGTACAAACGGTGCTCACGCAAGCGCTGCAGCACGGTCCGGACATGCCCCTCATGGCGAGCCGGGTCACGGGAGTAAATCAGTATGTCATCCAAATACACCACCACGTACTTGTCTAACAGGTCCTGAAACACGTGGTTGATGTAGCGTTGAAACACAGCAGGCGCGTTGCACAAACCGAAAGGCATAACCAAATATTCGAACTGCCCGTACCGGGTCCCAAACGCTGTCTTCCACTCATCCCCGGCTCGGATCCGAATCAAGTTGTAGGCCCCCCGGAGGTCCAGCTTGGTGAACACCCGTGCCCCTTGCACCCGCTCCAGCAGCTCCGAGATAAGGGGCAAGGGGTACCGGTCTGGGACGGTAATTTTGTTCAGGGCTCGGTAATCATGGCAAGGGCGGAGTTCCCCACATTTCTTCTTAACAAAAAGCACCGGCGCCGCGGTGGGCGAGGTGGAAGGCCTAATGAACCCACGCTCCAGGTTCTTGCGCAAGAAGTCCTGCAAAGCCTCGCGCTCTGGCTCTGTTAGGGAATATAAGCGACTCACTGGTAAAGGCGCTCCGGGTTGGAGGTCTATGCCGCAGTCAAAAGGCCGATGCGGCGGCAGCTGGTCTGCCCCCCGTTCCTCGAACACGTCCTGGTAGTCCTGGTACACGGCTGGGAGCGTGGGTGCTGCCTCCTCTGAGGGCGCGGCCGCCAGCGTTCCGGATTGAGCATGGGAACATGGGTCTGGGAAGTGCACGGTCCGTTTGACCCAGTCAATCTGAACGTTGTGGGCCTCCAGCCAGTCCATCCCGAGCACCAGGGGGAAGCGGGGCATAGAGGCAATGTCCAAAGTTCGCAACTCCCGGTGCTGCTGGAGACACAGGACCAGAGGCTGGGTCTCCTGAGTAACGGCACCTGAACGCAGAAGTCGTCCGTCAATCGCTTCCACCTGGACCGGTACTGGCTTGTTCCGAAGTGGCACCTGATGATGGGCGGCAAAAGCAGCGTCCATATAGGAGCGGGTTGCCCCTGAATCTACCAAAGCATGGGTGAGGATCCAGGGCCCACCTGGAGGGTATAAACGTACCGAAACCATAAGATGTTGCAAGTCCATTGGTGCGGGCCCATTCTGTACGGTTTGGGACCCCCGGTAGCTAGGGCCATCAGCTACTGGGGTTGGCGGTTTCCCTGCGGCTGGCGTTTCTCAGGGCAGGACCGAGCGAAGTGTCCACTTCCGCCACAGTAAAGACAGAGATTTCCATCCCGACGCCGCGCCTTCTCTGCGGGGGAAAGGCGTGGCCGCACTGCCCCGAGCTGCATAGGCTCCTCCGTTAAATCAGTTGTGACCGTGGGGCTGCCGGAAAAAGCTGGTGCCGTGAACTGGAAGTGTCGGCGACCCCGGGCCTGACGACGATCCTCTAACCGGTCGCCTATTTGTAGACTCCGTTGAATGAGAGTGTCCAGCGTGGTGGGGCGTTCCATTGTGGCCAACTGGTCCAGTACCTCGTCCGAAAGCCCTTCGAGATACTGGTCCCGCAGTGCCGAGTCATTCCAGGTCAAGTCCTGTGCCAACAGCCGGAACTCCGTGGTATATGTGGCCACCGTGGACTTGCCCTGTTTCAAATGCCGAATCGCCCGGTTGGCTTGACTCTCTTTCTGGGGGTTGCCGAACGCGGCCTCCAAACGATTGCAAAACCCCGTATAGTCTGCCAGCAAGGGGGAGTCTTGCCTGAGTAGCGGCAACGCCCACTTGGCCGCCTGGTCCTTTAACAAGCTAATCAAAAAGTGCACCTTGGTACGGTCGTCAGGAAAGTTCCGGGCTCGCCCCTGAATATACAGTTTGGCCTGGGCCAGGAACATGGGAAAGCTGGCCGGGGCTCCATCAAATTTCTCAGGCAAAGCCACTGGGTACTTGCCCGGAGCCGGGGCGTCGGCCCCAGAAGCCGGTAGGGCTTCCAAGCGTTGCTGAAGTGCCTCAACCGCGTCACTGAGCTGCTGCACGGTGTGAGACAAGGCCTGGTTCTCCTGGGCCAAAGCCACCAGTGCAGCCGCCTGTTCAGCCATGGCCTCTGGCTCTTCCCGAACGCACCCCGACGAAGGGGGAGTGCGGGAGGTGGCGGGAGCAAACTGTGCTGGTCCCGGGGGTAAGGTACCTTGGGTGTAGCAAAGTCCACACGAAGAGGGGCAAGGTCCGAGGCAGAGTGCCGGGCGGTGAACAGGAACGCTGGAACAGGAGGCTGTGCAGGGAACAGGTACACCGGATGGTCGGGAACAGGAGGCCGAGCAGGGAACAGGAGTACCGGATAGTCAGGAACAGGAGGCCGAGCAGGGATCAAGAACGCAGGAAGGTCCGAAGCCAACAACGACGTTGCTCCCGCAACCTGGGGCCGGGCTGACTGGGCTTTTATCCTCTTCTAAGGCCAGGGGCGGTCCCGGCCCCCAGGAGCCCCGCCTCCTCTGGCCTTAAGGCGAGCACTCCTCCTGGGGGCAACCAGTTCCCTTCGCCTCTCTGCTCTAAACCTCTGCAGATCAGGAGAGGCCGAAGGGTTACTGGGCCCTGGAGGAGGCTCACCTGTGGCCACTGAGTCGTCAAGCCTCTCTGGGGCCAGAAGGGCTTCACCTGGGGCCAGCTCCTGATGCACTGCCACAGGTGCAGGCTCTTCAGCATCTAGGCCTGGCCCCAGTTCAGCCGGCCCTGGAGGCGGGGACTCCTGTGCAGGCCGGGATTCCTCTGTTTCATCCTCCGAATCGGAATCCCAGGCCATCACACCTGTGACCCTAAGAGCCACTGCTGGTCAATGAGGACAGTAAAGGTAAAGGGAGCCCTGACCATTAGGTCCAGTCGTGGCCGACTCTGGGGTTGCGGTGCTCATCTCGCTTTATTGGCCGAGGGAGCCGGCGTACAGCTTCCAGGTCATGTGGCCAGCATGACTAAGCCGCTTCTGTGAACCAGAGCAGTGCACGGAAACGCCGTTTACCTTCCCGCCGGAGATTCAAACCGCTGACCTTCTGATCGGCAAGCCCTAGGCTCTGTGGTTTAACCCACAGTGCCAACCATGAGGACAGTACTGAGTACTGAGCAAGAAAGTCTGACTCAATATAAGGCAGTTTCCTTGGCTATATCTGCTGGGGGTTTGCCTGAGACTCTGGAGAGGTGATGCCAACTGGGTACCAGCTAGATGAACAAACAGACCAATCTGGTGTATAGAAGCTTGTGTCATCTTCAGCTGTATTTTGCCCCTGAGGTCCTGTGGAGTTTCCTGAAAATGTAGCACGAACAGCAGGTTATTTTCCTCTCGTCTTGAATTAAATAATACTTTGCGAGACATTAAAGAGTTCAGGGTAATAAATGGATTAACATTTGAAAGCAGAAAGATGCCTTCAACCAAAAGTTCAGGTGAGTTTTTTTTTCTTTTAAAAAAAGCCGGAAGGGGTCTTGTCATGTCACAAAGGGAGCCGCCACTCTCTTTTCTTACAATACCCAACAGCAGAATGGAACCAAATGAGCTGTAGCCTTTGTGTAGGTGGAATACTGAAAAACAGTACAATAAAAGGCCGACAATTCTCCTTGGAATGAGCCTTCATTAGTATCTTGGCAGCATGCCCACGTGCCACAGAAAAACTCACATTTGGTTCACACTTTTTCTTCAGCATGGCTAAGAGCTGATGGCTGCAGACACGTGACAGCATCTTTGGCATACGAGCCGGAATACTGGATGGGAGATGGAGACCGACTTCTCAGTTTCTCCAGTGAGGCAGAGAATTGTTTGAAATTTTAGCCTAGTTAAAATTCTTGCACCAGAGCCTTCTCTCAGCCTGGCCCAATTTTCTTCTCTTACGATTATTCTGCTTCCAGGGGAAAATGTTTACCCAGTTTGCATCTGGGAAAGCGATTGGAATTTCCAAATATAAAGGATGTTGTTGATAAGGCGAAGACAAAATAATGCTGTTTTGATGCTGCTGTTTGGTTTTTGGAATGTAAAACTACAGAGCTGCCAAGCTCTATGAATGCTTGGAACAAAATTTTGACTGACAATTTTAGACATTGGCACTGGGGCTTTAAGCTCAGATGTAAACTTCCAAGCATAAAACTAATCACTAAGGAGAAAGATAGGAGGGCATTAGGACCCTTCTCTCACTATGTTAGATTTTTCCCTAATCTATTGCTCAAATTATTTTTTGACATTTGGAATTTATATTCTTCAGTGTGCGTGTGGGAAGTCTAAATAGTTCTTCCGTATCTAAGAAGCTGATTTTATTTTTTAATTGTAAGAAAGCTTTTGTCTCATGGCCCAAGTCACTGGCAAACCACCTGGTGTGTTTTGATGGCCACAACAACTATTTGCAGTTGAACAATCTGCAAAGAGAACCTATGATGTGATGAGCAAGATTTAAGCATGCAATCTTTGGTGACAAGGGGATGCTCCATATAGTACCAAGAGAAACTATGTATTTTCTGAAATAACACTATAGTGCAGGGATGGACTTTGGCATTTCAAATTTCAGCGGCACCTTGTGCAAGGCCAAAATTCAGCACCCCCTACCTCATGCCTTCTGTTCTGCTTAATTCAATACATCATAGTTGCAATGCCCTGCAGCACCCCCTAGATGGACTGGGCCTCAAATATTACCGGATATATTTTAAAGAGCAATACAATGAATGTTTTAATGAACATTGTGGACATTTTTCACTCTGGCAAAGAAGTAGAAATTGGCCCTAAGGAAGAAGCCTAGCAAATGTTTGACATAACATTTGATAGACCACTAGCGATTGCATTTTTTAGAGGTCCACGAGACATGACATAATGCATGCCTAATTTTTAAAAACCATGCTCTCTCTTTTTTTAAGACTACATACACTCTAAATATCTAGCCAAGCAAGCTAAATCTTACTCATATCAGCAGTTTCGTACAACTCTATGGAAGTAAAATAGTGCCCTCTAAAGGAATTCTGTTTGACTACAGTTGATTAAATAGCTTTTTCCATTCCAATTCCTTGTCCAGGAAAATAACAGTCATAAGCTAGAAACTAGAAAGAGGCACCATTATGGAAAATATTCCAGATCATTTCAAGTTGGTGGAATGAAACAGACTCTCCTCAACATTTAACCAGTCATATAGTTACTAAGATGTGCAATTTATTTAAAGAAAGGAAAGATGAGCTTCACACAGCCATTGGCAATTCATTCATTTTTAGGGAATGCTTTATTCCCCAAACGACTTATTTTTTGTCACCAGAAATTCTGATGAGTTATCAGAATGGGAGGTAGTTGGTGGAGAGTTCTGATGCCAGAGTGGGGTGCATAAAGTTGTGCCTCAAAATCACATACTCTTTGAATATGTAAGCAATTTTTTTTATTTTTTATTTTTTGGCCAAGATGTCATTTAAACAAACCATTTATTTATAGAGTTGTGGTAGTTAAAAGTGACTCTGCAACTGCACCCTTTGTTATGAGGCCTGGTTAACTGAGCTGCTGCACCTGTTAATCTTTGTTATGAAGAACAAGTCTGCAACCACTTGGGTATGTATTTGTAGGCTTGAGTTTGTCTCTTTACTTTACAGGTCAGCCTTCTCTAACAATAATCCAAAAGCTACCCACATGACGATTCCAAGAAGACACCCATCACCACCCTCTAGGATCTGCACTCCAAACGGAATGAAACTCAAGAAGAGTGAACATCAAACAGGTCTTTGAATCAAATCACAAATGCACTAGTGTAGAAAACTCACCATCCTGCTGGGATAGCTCAGTTGGTAGAGCATGAGACTCTTGATCTCAGGCTCATGGGTTCGAGCCCGATGATGGGCAAAAGATTCGGGGTCCCTTCCAACTCTACAATTCCATGATTCTGTGAAACATTTAATAAGATCTGTTAAGCCTTATTGGAATCTGCAAACATTGCTTAGTACATGCAGGTCCTGACACATGTGCAAGGACACCCGCACTGTCCTTTCTTAGGACAGAAGATACAAGGCCAAATGTCTAGTCCACTGCTAGCAGCAGTTTGAACTTTATTGGGAAGGAGATTTTCTTATGGATTGTTCCCAGTGCAGGATTTCCCACAGACGCATTTCTCATTGGAATCACTTGGGTACCACTCTCCCACAACTAGGGTAGAGTAAGCATATTTTAACTGGCGGAGCCAACAGTTGCTGTTAGCGTTCATTTTGCAAAGGCTTTGAGAAAAATCAGATACGGAAATGGTAAAGCTAAAAAAACAAAAAGCTCAAAATAAATACCTACTTCTTTCTAAATATATGTACCATTGAGAGCTATATTAATGCAAAACAAATATGTGGATGGATTTCTCATGCAAACTGCAGTTAATCAAATCTACTGTGTGTATCCTAGCAACATGCTAGTAGCCAGCTGACAATAGTACTGAAGGACGGCTTGCTTTTTTTGTACAGATATCACTCAGATTTTATTACTGACTGAAAGAAATAATTTTATTGGATGAAGGATACATTTGGTCTGGAGAAAAACGGAAGTTTCTATGTTCTGTGCCTCTTAGAAGCTTTGTGTTAGGAATAAAGGGGGTCAGTAAAAGTGAAAGGATATTTTCTTCTAATAAGTAAATTAGAATAAGCCATTAGAAAATGAACAAAATATGGCACGTGCCTATTTCAGAAGTCAGAATTTTGACTTTTGAGAGATATGCTATGTTGGCATTTTATGCATGTGCAGCAGCACAATTCTTTTCATACCTCTGCAACCAACTGGTATCTCATGTGTGGTGAAAGGAATCTTTACATGCTTTTTCAGTGAAAAATGGTTTCATTAGTAAAATTAAAAGATGTCAGAGACAGAAATGTACAGGAGGGCATCAGCGTTGGAAGTAGAATGTTGGCGTTTCATACTGTTTCAGCCTGATCACATAGGACTGTTATTATGTAAAGTCTTAACGTAACCCACCCCAAACTTTGAATAAGGTGGGAAAGGTATGGAGAGGTCTAAACACTTTTTCTTTTTTTTTGGAAACAGATATGATCTACACAAACCCATCACAGAAATATTTTAATATAAATCATTCTGTTTAAAAAAAACACCCAAGCATTGTTCCAAGGTAGAACTTTTGACACAAAATATAAAGTTATAAAAACAAATTAAACATTACATAATAAATAGATATTAAAAATCAGTACAGATGGTAATATTTTTATAGCATTAGCTCTAAAACAATTCTTTTAAAATACATACTATTTTCTTCTGAATCATAAAAATGCTTTGTTTTATATTACAAGAAAAAACATTATCGCCCTTTAGTGTTGCATTAGAAATGCAAAAGGTTTTCAGAGCTAAGAAGCTCCCTCTCGAGGCTACAGGCCACACGTCAGCTGTTGGGACCCTGAAGCTGCTGCACAAGGGGGTGCCAACAGGTGACACGTGGAAGACCACAGCGAAACACTTGTCAAAAGTTCCCACCAGCTCTCACAGGCGGATCACAAACAAATGTCAAGATGGACTTACAACGTCTGCTGAGATTCCGACTGGAAACTTTGAAATGGTCAAGCTCCATCTATATCGCAGAGCAGAATACTAAAATCAAACCTCCACAATAGCTATTTGCGCTGCCCCCAAAATCCGCTGTGGTCTTTCCCACAAGGTTTCAAAAAGCCTGGCAACTAAACTAGTAGCTGAGGAGATTGGCAAAAACCAGAGGGTACTTTGGAGCTGTATGGACCCACAACTTGCGTCAAGCAAAGATGGCATCTCTAAAAAATCCAGGTTAGCCAGCAAAAATGAAAATGGCAACTGGTAGCTACATAGTGTAATAGCCATGAACCAAATGGACAGTTACTGTTTCTCACTGTGGAATTGTTTCCTAATTTGATTCTGTAGCAAATGATAGTGTTTTTCTTCTGTGCATTGCCTTTAACCTCATTCTAGAACACCAGTATTCCTTTCGTCTGTCTGTGAGCACTTACTCAATATCTCTTGCCCCAGCAAAGTCACTGACAGCTTGAGTTATCTGTTTAGATGGATGCATGCAAGGGGAGCGGGGCCACAGAGGCACCTAGTTTTAGTCCCTGTCCCTCTCTCCTACTCAACAGTTGCCATCAGAGGCTGAAGCATCCTCCTTATCACCGCTAGGAGACTCAACTGCAAGTGCTCATAAAGCCTCTGACAGGCCTAAGGAGATCAAAAGCTTTAGGGTGGCAGAGTTCTACATGCACACCAAAGTGAACAGGCTATTTTTCATCTCTCAACAGCTTTTTGCACTTTATGTGGATCTGACCCAACTCAACTATGTTCTCTAGATTGGGACAATTGTCTATAGCCAAAATAAAAACAGCCCCAAAAGGTGAAGTTGGTGCTTTGCTTTAGCTGGACAATAGTGCAAGTCCAACAGATGTATTTAAGTTGAGATCTGGACTGCTGCTAACCAATTCTTTTGCTGATGTTTTTAGATTGCTTCCTATTCAAAATGTTCCATATAAGTAGTATGAACGGAGCATTTTACACAACCAAAGAACTGCAATTAAAACTAAGTGACACAGCCAAATGTACATTTTTACCAGCCATAGCACTAGATCTTCCTAAGTCTCATATAAACATTACATTAAAGTTTTGAAAGTGAACAAAAACTATTAAAACAAATCCCATTTATTTGCTCAAATATTATAGTATTTTCCATTATGGCATTGCAGGCTAACCGCCTGCTGATGGAAAGGAATCTGTTAGAAAGAGGACAGAAGCAATTTTCAGCAGTCACTTGTAGCCCTTTCAGTGCCGTCCTGAAGTCTGCTCCAGGGGGGTTGGAGGATGCCCTGGAACAGATTTAGAAGGAGAGCTGTGTACTGTACAAGAGAAGTGGACTGCAAATAATTGCCTTCCTTCCAGTTCCATTGACTAATTCTCTTCCATCCTCTGACAGCCACCACTGGATATCACATCAGGCATTGTTTAACAAATCCACTAAGAACAACTGCACAAGGTTGTGTCGGACAAGTCCACTTCATTAAGTGGATTGTGCTCATGGCTGCAATCTGCAGCCCATTTACAACAGAGAAGGCTTGTTAATGGGATTGGTGTGATATGCCGGAGTGTGGCTGATGACAAATTAAGCAAGTGCTAGGTTAACCTAAAATGTGGCAACACTTTTTCACTTCACCATTAAACCATTTTCTCATACGCATTCCAACAGGTGGTGAGAAATTACGAAATTATCTGGAGTCCCATCAAGTCCTACATTCTATTTGACTGAATGACAAAATCAGATTCCCTTCTATTATAAGAAAAATAGCATCGGTATTGCTTTTCTCAATATTTAGGCTTATTATGCAAGACCAGATGAACAAGCTGATGGGTTGAAAAGTCATAATATGCCGTCTCCTTTGAATTGTTCTCATTTCTTAGTTCAGTGAAATGTTTGCATTTAACCTCTGCTGTATTGAAACTATACTACTTGGGAGACTCCCCATAGCAGAGACTCCCTTCCCTGATGGTACAGGGGAAGGATTAAAATTGCCCTCAGAACTGGTTAAAGTCATTTGTAGCCCTAGAGAAACAATGTAAAGAAGAGTAGTGATGGAAACTACTTTATTACTTTGGGGGGGGGGGGAGAAAGGAACTTCGGCTATTTCTTTTTGTGGCCACATGCAAAATGTATCGCTAATGATGTCACGCAGAAGCACCCTGACTCACTGTGCCACCAAGCTGTGTACATTTAAAACTGAAGGATGGAAAATATCTAGAGAAAATGGGGAGATTATTATGAAGGTGGGCGGGCAGAGAAGAGTGAATAGACTGGGTAGGATTGTGCTAAGAAACCCAACAGATTGGTATACCTCTATCAGTCACCACATTCAATTGCTTAGGGCACCCTAGATAAAAAAAGCTGCGTTCTTGATGACACATCAGGCTACATATCCCAGTTTCCCCCACGTATATATTTTCAGTCACTTCATATTTATAACGATATCTGAAAAGTTTTTAAAACTATAAATAGCGCATTAAATACATGTACTCTTTACACATACGGACTTTTGCAGAATATAATCATTGCAACAGTACTTCCTCAATCTCGTCTTCCAAGTAATCAAAAGCCTTCACTGCTGGTCTGCTTGCTGTGTGCTGCAGTCGGTGCCTTTTGGGATTGAAGTTTTTCCCTTCACTGAAGAAAAGATCGCCGTCGTCTTTTACATTGACCGTAGAGCCTTTATCCTGGAAACCATTGTTTGGGCCGCTGTCTTGTCGGAAAGTACCCAAATCATTTTTCTTAGGCGGAGTGATGGTGCTGGCACCGCTTCCAAACAGCTGTTCCATTAAGTTGGCCTTTTTATCTCTCTTCGTGTGGAGACCCAAGTCTTCCTTAGTGGGTTCGTCAATGAAGTCGCTTTTTTGATTAGCCCAACTTGGCCTCCCTGATACTTTCCCAAAAGAAGGTACATAGCAACCAAATGTCAAATTGCTGCTTGGGCTTGTGGTCTCTATATTTTGCTGTTTCTGGATTTCTCCTTTCGTAGCCGTATTGTGCTGGCCGTATTCCAGAAAACCATTGAATAATTTCTCAGTTGCTTCTGAGCTCTGGTACGGCCTCTTACTTTTTTCCAAGGAATATGGTATAGTTACCGTCTCCGAAGTGTGCTCCTGTGAAGTAACTTTTATATTGATCTGCGTTTCCTTGTCAATTTCATACATCTTAGAAAGCAGAATTGCCTTCCGTCTTTCCTCTTCTTCACTTTCATTATTTTGCATCCCATTTCCCAAACTATATATGTCTGTCTCCATTTTTGCTTTTTCTTCTTTTTCCAGCAGAAGACTATTTTCCCTCTTTTTTCTCTCAGATTCTTCCTTTTCCCATTCTGTGGGTTAAAGCATCAACAACATTGACTTAGAATGATATATTATTATGTTAGTCACCTTTGTGAATGGCTTACAATGAAACACATTCTTGGTTTATACATAACCCAAGGCGTACTTGCTTATTTTACAGAATTCCATTCCCCTTTGAGTTCAAACAATTATATAAAGCTCAGTGTTGACTGATGTTGTCACCATCAAGCTTTTGCAAATGATCTACAACTATCCCTACAGCTCAGGGATGAGGAGCCTGTGGCCCTGCAGGAATTGTTGGATTTCAACTGCCAACATCTCTGACCATTGTCAATCCTGGTTGGGGCTGATGAGAGTTCAGAGTTCAAATGCAAAAGAACTCTATTTACTCTGTGAACCAGGTGAAATACTATTTCCACTTGAAAACTTAACATCATATGAAGCTCACCCCCCCCCCCCAGCTCTACTTTTTTATTGGAGTTTTGGTTGATTTTTGAGAATTGTGCAGTGAGGTTGGAACCCCATGTTTAGTTAAACATGCTTGAGCCCATGTGCCATGACACAGCAGGTATGGGGAACATACGTGGGCTTCGCCATGCCTGATAGCCTCCCACAACCAATAATTGCACTTGGTTCTGCACACATTTCTCAGGTTTGACTTCAGTGGCACTGTACACGCATAAACTGAAAACTGGAGCAAAATTGTTCCACAAATGCAGTGACCTAGACTGTTGGTACTGAAACAACTCACCTGTCACTGTTGATAAAAACATCCCTCCACAATGCACAAAAAACACAAGTTTCCTGTATTGAAGCTTAACACTACCCTTTCTAAAGGGAAATATAATTCCAAAGGACAATTCTTGTATGAAATGAAAAAACAAAATGTTAATGGCATGTTTATTTACCTTTTTGCACTCCTTTAAATAAATGCAGAAGATGAGAACTCAGTATAATCTGAGAAGGAACAGGGCTAAAAAAATGTGTGAGCAGAATGACTTCTGCTGGTAAAATAGGGCTCCCTCCTCCTTGTATGTACTCTGTGTTGTCCACAAATCTACCTCAAAGAATAGATCAGAACAGATTTGGAAGGTATGCAGGGGGCGGGGGGAGGAAAAACAAGCCCCACTGCACGGCATATGTTGTTCCGCCCGCAAAGAGGACTATTTTGAACACAGCCCATAATCTTTTCACAAGCAGCACAGCCAATAAATACTAAGAATCACACGTTTTATTTTCTTCAAGAAAAATAAATTTTCCCTATGCTTACTAGCAAGAAGTGTTTCACATATGAATTAATATCCTGCCTACTAAAAGAAAGCACAATCATGTACATGTTTACTCAGAGTAAGCAGTAAGTCTTATTCAGTCCACAGAGCCTTACTTCCAAGTGAAAAGTGGATAGGATGGCAGCCTCCGGTTGCAAATTTAAGTGCATTTTCTTACCATCTCTTAGTTTCTTGGCTCTCTCTTCCAAGGCCTGCAGTTCTTGATCACTTTTCAGTCTTTCCTCTCTTTCTCTGCTCTGCTCTTCCTTGAAGCGTTCTGTTTGTTCTTTCCAGTCTTTAATTGACTGTTCCTGAAGGAAGTTTTAAATATAGAATTGAAGGAGGGGAATATAACATCACATTCTTCCTGTTGTTCCATCTGTGTAGGCGTGCCTGATCAAACAGTACCCCCTCCCTTGTGTGCCCTTGCAAAACCAATTTTTAGGGCACAGGAGCAAGGGAGGAGAGGGGAGAAGCCCCATTGAGCAAGCGGAAGTCCTTGTGCAGGGCTTCCCTTGACAGGTCTGGTTAGGTGAATGCTGCCTGAAGGATTTTATTTTTTTTAAAAAAAGCTATTTGGAGAAGGATATGCTATAGCCAGTAGATTCAATGGCATTATATTAATTTCCACTAATGGAAGATTTGGCATCATATCATAGCTGCACAGAGCCTGATCCTCAAAACAAATAAAAGACATCACAGGGGAAACAGTTAAGAAACAGACTGTTCAACTTTCCCCCAAACCGACTGTTTCTTCAGGGCAAATCCTCCACTCACTTACCACTGGACGTGCTCACAACACTAATTTATATATTTATATACCACTGTAGCATCAAAATAGACAGCAGTGGTTTTTTTAAAAACATAAAACAGCTCCAGCTCATTGCTCCTGGAGTCAGTTTTGAAAGGAGAATTCAAACACTGACATGGTACACGTAAGAGCCTATGGGAAAAAAGAGATGGGACAGTCTCTCTTTCATTTTCTGTTCTCTAATATGCAGTGTGCTCTGTCCATCCCCTTTTGCTTCCCCACCCATGTTCTCCTCCATCCCACAGTACAACATCCTGAAGGCAGTGATAACATTTTCAGTATCTGTATCACACATGAAAATGGTTTTTTGGGGGTGGGGGGTTGGGGGGGGGGCAAAAACCTGTGAACTCCAGGGCATTTCCTCAGAAACAAGGCAGAGGATTATATCTAATCCAAACATTCAGTTATTATTATTCTCCCCCAATCAGTGTAAGGGTGCTGAATGCACAACCCAGAGGCTGGATGAGCTCCCTCACTGCACAAGGCTTTTAAAGTGGTCAGCCAGCTCCAATCTTCCTTCTTCAGCTCAGTGCTGGGCAGAGAGCAGGTTTAAACATCTTCTCTGAGCCCAGTGATGGGATGGAGATGAGTGTGGTATGTGCATGAGAGAGAGGCCTCTGTGCCTACGTGTGTGTGAAGGAAAATGTATGCTCTGAGCTGTATGCGTGGGGCATGTCTATGAGAGGGCACAGCTCCTTTTGGCCATGTCCACCACTAGCAGGTGACCCTTGGAGACTGGACCAATCCTGAATTTGTCCTTTACACTGTTTGGGAGTCCTCTCGTTAACAAACTCATACTTTCAGTCTGCGTTACCTTCACCCCAGGTACAAAGGATAACAAGGCTCATTTTCAACCACCCTTTAGGAACTTATCCTTATTGCACTGGGAACAGTGATTTGCAGAATGCGGGCTAAACTCACCATTCTGAGATGTGCATCATCTTCCTTTTCCTCTGGTATTCCATCAGAAATAAAGTCTGGTGGTTGAGGAAACTCTACTGGGGAAGAGCATCCAGTAGTCTGGACTCCTTTTGTTATCTGTTTAGTATTCTTATTAGAAGCTGTAAATAGATGAATGCTCAATTCACATCACTTTTAAAATAGATTAATTTTAAACAGTCTAACATGAAGGCCCGTGTTTCCTTAGTCATCTGAAGGTCTTAAACATATACAGTCATACCTTGGAAGTAGAACGGAATCCATTCCGGAAGTCCGTTCGACTTCCAAAACGTTTGGAAACCAAAGCGCAGCTTCTGATTGGCTGCAGGAAGCTCCTGCAGCCAATCGGAAGCCACGGAAGCCCTGTCAGACATCTGGGTCCAAAGAACGTTCACAAACTGGAACACTCACTTCTAGGTTTGCAGCGTTTGAGAGCCAAAACATCCAAGTTCCAGGGCGTTTGAGATCCAAGGTACAACTGTACTAACCTGATAGTCAGGCGTCTGTCTGTGGAATAAGGGGAGCAATTTTCAGGTACACCCCCCTCTCCCAAAAATCTGCTGTAGAGTGTTGGGGGACCCCCCAGGGCAGATGAAGGGTTTTGCAGGGAGAAGGAGGAATCACCCAAAGTTGGTTCTCTCACTGTTCCACTGATGGAAGCCTTAGCTGAGCAACACCACTGGATACAACTCAAAGCCCACATATTAGAAAATGTATAATGGAATTTGGAGCTATAAAGGGGAAAAGTTACATATCTTTGGAGGCTAGTTTTCATTCCCTATCAAAACCAATGTATTCAAAACTCAAACCTCTTGATGTGTCAGCCCATCTCATTCATTACCACACTAGACTTCATTCTTCTTTTAAGTATATTCTTGCCATACAATGACATTCATTGAATTTTTAATTGTGCCACTTCAGGATAAATATCATTTTGATTAAAAAAACACCTAAACATTGAAAGGATAAATTGTGGGGTCAAAATTCCAGAAATACTGGAGGCGTTGATCATTATTGACTTATATGACCCCTGAATTGTCCAATTATAGGACCCCAGCTTGTCCAATAGATTTGCTTATAAAACTTTCCAGAAAGCGTTTACCTTTTTTCCTTGGTGCAGAATCAACATCTTTTTTGGGTGAAACCTTTAACATCCGATTAGCATATATATTTCTTGCATCCAGTTCTCTTTCTTTTTCCTAATAAAAAAATGTGAATTGTCAAAAGGCTAATCAGAAACAGTTTTTCACTTTCCTTGTTTTACAGAATTTCTAGATACGATCTTCAAAAAAGTTATGTACTAAAAATATTTGCTTTTCAGCGTCTATAACAATTATTTTGCAAGTCTTGCTTTACAATGTGCTTTACCTCCTGACATACAATGAAGACACAACTGGAGGTGTAAAATGAGCAAATTTGCCTATAAAGGACAATACAGCAACAACAATTTGTACCCTACTCAACTGTTTGGGTTGCCCTAGCCACTCTGGGTGGCTTCCAACATATATAAAAGCGTAACAAAACATTAAACATTAAAACAGGGCTGCCTTCAGATGTCTTCTAAAGGTAGTATAGCTACTTGTCTCCTTGACATCTGATGGGAGAGCATTCAGTAATAATAATAATAATAATAATATTCTTATCTTATTTTACATAATTTTATTTATGTAGCACTAGCCAAAGTATTATGGTTGATGCAACTCCTGATCCAAGCCATGTTGAAACGACAACATTCATCTTGCAATATGTTTGCTTCAATGAAGAAACATACAACTATGAAAGACAAGAATGCTTTTAGGAATTCACTCATTGCAGCCCCCTAACAGGAGTTGCCACTGCAAACTTATTCACTCAACACTTGAGAAACACTCAAATCCTGTTCATGAATGCTGCAGTCACAGTTATGACAATGGAAGTCACATGAGCAGGGTGCATAATGACACACAAACACTTCCGTGGAATAGCTTTTCTCCATGTGCTTGGGTAGAATGCACGCTGCTGAGCAATGCTCCGAAGAAGTGACTTTTTTTTTAGCACAGTACAGCAACTTTATAATCTCTTTAGCTGTAGTCCCCAGTCTGTGTCCGACACCCACTGGAGTGCCTAGGCAGATTCTCTACAACCAACTGCAGCTCATTTAGACTGCCATTACTGTGGCGTCTGTGCTGTGGGGTGTTTTGGAATATACATCACATTATTCAAATGCATAACCATGCCATCCATTTGGTTAAAGCTCAAAATACTACCATGGTGCAGTCCCAATGCAACTCCTGGGCCACCAGTGGGTCTATCTTGGTCCTGGAAAATCATGTGCTAAGGCTGTTCTATTCAAGAAAAGTTGCAGTTTTTACCTTTAATTTTTGACCTAGCCGTTGGACTTCCTCTTGGAGAACTTTATTTTCTTCTTGGGCATCACATAATTTCTTTTTCTCAGAATGCAACTGCCTTTGGAAACTACTATTACTGAGGTCAAGGTTCTTCTCCAAGTCCTACGATTGAATATATCAGAAATATCAATTTCTCCAAATGGCTGTTAATTTTCCAAACTTGGACAACATGAAATAATTATTTAACGAGAGAGGGGGGCCACTGTGACAGGTTCTTGGTTGTCAACCCTTGGGCACAGGACCTTCCTCAACACCAATCTTCATGATGGTGCAAGGAATCTTGCCCATTTATTTTACACATTGGTATGTTATTTCATTTTACTTATATTTTATTTATCTCAACATTTTCATCCTGCTTTCCTATGAGAAAAATCAAACTCAAGGCAGCTTATGCATAAAAATATAGAACAAAAGGGAAAAAATCCTGACAATGAAATGAAACAAACTATCAACAGTAATTTAATCATCATCATAAACAGCTTCATAAAAAGCAGCAGCAGGAAACCAACATATCTTCAAAGACTTTGTTCATCCCATTAATTAAGCTTTTGTAAAATTATACTTTGTTTAAATCTTTAATTCAACAACTAAGGTCAGATCCAAAGGTGCCATTCTGTTCATCGAAGAGGCACTTTCATGAATGGAAGGGACCTTTGATTCAGTAGAGGGATCTACAGAGGGAAGGTGGGGAGGCAATTTTAGCCAGCTGCCCATCCTTCATGGTGTTCCAGAGGACTCCAAACCCAGAGAAAGTTTGAGAGCCAGTGTGGTGTAGTGGTTGAGAGCAGTAGTCTCGTAATCTGGGGAACCGGGTTCGCGTCTCCGCTCCTCCACATGCAGCTGCTGGGTGACCTTGGGCCAGTCACACTTCTCTGAAGTCTCTCAGCCTCCTTCACCTCACAGAGTGTTTGTTGTGGGGGAGGAAGGGAAAGGAGAATGTTAGCCGCTTTGAGACTCCTGAAGGGGAGTGAAAGGCGGGATATCAAATCCAAACTCTTCTTCTTCTTCTCTTCTTTTTGGGGGGGGCAAGAGGACACAAGGATGGGGGAGATGGACAACTGGCAAAAAAAATATGCCTCTCTGTCTTCCAGTAGCAAGCAATGGGTGAGTCACATCATGAGGGGAACTCTGCTCACAGGATCTTACGATCCAACCCAGTAAATAAAATGGAAAGATGGATAAAGAGGTTCCCTTTATCTATTATGCAGTCCTATACATACCTACTTACTTACTTTATTGATTTATATTTAGAAGCAAATCCCACTGAATACACCGGAGTATTGTTCCCAGGTAAGTAAATATAGGAATGCAGTCGTTGAGATTTCAAGACGTTGTGAATAACAACAGCATTAATGATTGGTGGAGCATAATTATTGGTGAAATTAGCATTTACTATATTTACCATATATACTCATGTATATAAGCCGACTTTTTCAGCACATTTTTTATGTTGAAAAAGCCCCCCTTGGCTTATACTCGAGTGAGGGTTCCACCTAAGCGCATTTCCGACAGTGGCAAAGGTGGAGGAGGAGGAACAAGCAGCCCAAAAGGAGCCCTTTCGGGCTGCTTGTTCTTCCTCCGCCGCTGCCGCCACCAGCCTCTGCCTCTCAGCAGCACCCTAGGAAGGCAGGGGGACAGGAGGGGCTGGGCAGGGAGAGGTTTGTGGTGTGGTGAACCAGCTTATACTCGAGTCAACAAGTTTTCCCAATTTTTTTGTGGTAAAATTAGGTGCCTCGGCTTATACTCGGGTATATACAGTATTTCTACATTGCATTTCTTTCCCCCACTCTCTGCTATACTTTTGCCAACAACGGCTTGGCTATTTCTATATATGCAATCCTATGCAATGAGAAATTTATTAAGAATGATAAGAAGTAGTTTGTGTGTCGTCGTCCCCCGTCCCCTACCTTAATTCTCTTCTCAGTGTCATCCAGCCTGTTTTCTGCTAAAGCCAGCTTCTTAGCCAGCTCGTCGCGTTCCGGGAGGTGCCTGTCTTCAGCAAGCCTTCTCAATTTTTGCAAGTTGCTTTTGGCCTTGTACAGCTCCTCCTCCGAAGCCCGGAGTTTCCGCTCCGTCGTTTGTTCTCTTTCTTGAGATCGTCTCAAGCGCTCCCTCAGGATCCTCATCTCGTCACTGTGCCGTGCCAGGAGCTGAGAGATTTCGTTTTCGGTGTCCTCAAACTTATGCAGGGCTTTCTCGTGCCTGTACTGAAGACGCTTGAGCGCCCTGTTCTCTTTCTGAAGCTCATCGAGCTTGACATGCAGTTCCGTCAGCTCATTACGGAGCTCGTTGATTTTCAGCAACCTGGCAGAAAGAACTCTTTTTGTAACTAGGCTAATATCTTTGGCAGGAGACTCCCTGTTGAGGCTCTGGGAGCGAAACCCCCAGCGGATCCCTCTTTTGCTGGGCGCATATTTAGAGGCAATTTGCTTAGTGCCTGCAAGAAAAGAAGATGTTGGCGTTACAATGAAAATCAACAACCCACCGCTATACTTCTAAGACACACAAGAGCTCTCCTTGCAGGCATGTTATAGGCATGTCCCTTAGGAACAGGCAACAAAAGTTCTGTACCACATCTAAGACATTAAACACACAATTTCAGCTCTATTTCCAGAGAAAAAGATAGCTGTATAGCAAAACTGGTTTAGCAAACTTTGAATATTACTTCTGGAGATCTATTTTAAAGGTGTTTTGATCCCAGCAAATCACCTCAAGAGTGGGTAATACGGAAATATCCTACTGTTGTGCCTCTACTGATGGAAGGTGAAGGAGGCAGTTTTCAGAGATTCGTCCAGCCAGCCCCCCCGGCACTTAGCTCCCCAAATCTGCTCCAAAGTCCTCCAACTTTCTAGAGAAGATATTGGGCAAGCAGGGTTGGATTGCAGGGGAGAAGGTGGCAGATGAAAGTCATGGACTATATGGAATCCGCAGAAATGACTGGCAGAATCAGAGACCAGGGTGAAGAGACGGTGGAGGAAGATTGGAAGAAATTTAAAGACTATTTACAGAAACACTACAAGATTAATGAATGTTAAAATAACATCAGATTGAATGTATAAGGTTATTGGAGTAAAATTTTAAGGATCAGAAGACCCAACATTCTAAGTTCTAAGCATTGAATAAGCTATATTAAGACATTCAAATCAGAAAGGAGGTTAATTATGACAGAGGGAAGGGATTTGTTGTTTAATTGTATGAATTGGAATACAGGGAAGGGAGACTCGGGGAAGTCAGAGAAACAAGTTAATGCAAGCTCAATATGAAGATAAGATTGTTTTTATTTCTGTTGTTTGTAGTATGTTATGTTTGTGTAATTCTGTATGTTTTTGGTGTATTGTTTGTTGCTTTTGTTTTGCTTTGTTGTCTTTTATGCAAAAATGAATAAAATATTTATTAAAAAAAAAAAAAAAGGATTGCAGGGGAGAAGGGAATCGCCAAAAATTGCCTCCCTCTCGGTTCTCCCGTCAGATACCTTCCAACAGCAGAGAAGCACCAAATGGATTCTACACAGCCACAGTTAGAGGCTAGCTGCTCAAGAGAGCACAACAACTGAGCAAGTCAGACCAAAAACTGTGTAGTGGAAAGGAAGGAGAACGGTGCCAGAACAGCTCTGCGAAGCAAGTGGGTCAGTCTTTTGAGCAAATGCCTCAGCAAAATGAGGGAAGAATTAGGTTTCAATTGCTCATTTAGAAGTTGTGGAACTACAGGACCCCCCCCCCCCACTGACAGAAAACTCTTTTCTTTTTCATTCTTATTAAAAATAAAAACAACTTTTTATAAATCTATAATATAAAAAATAGACTATAAATAATAGAGCATTGTTTGACCTACAGTCATATATATAATTTCTATGCTTAGACAAGCAGGAAAGGTTCAGCAAAACTTATTTTACGTTCGCATATGTTTAGGATTGCAGTTTAGCTTAGAAATCGTATTTTACCTACCACTTACCTTGGTAATGTGCGAGGCTTTTCAAAGTCTGTGATTTGCTGCTTTTTTCTCCAGCGTTTGTAGACTGAGTGCTTATCGTTGGCGAATGGTCAGAGCCGTGAGATGACTCATCGTCAGAATAGTAAGAGTTACTGCTTTTATCACTGTCTGATTTTCTGTTGGGTCCAGAATCGAGACTCCTTCCTCTCTCCCCCATTCTAAATAAAAATAATGTTCAAGACCTTTCCTCAAGGAATATTCATCTTGCCAGAGGACGGCTCACAGAGTCACAGTGGAAGTGCTGGCTGGCTGCTTGCCAATTCATCATTACCCTACATTCAGAAGAAGGGTTGCCGCCTCTTCCTTTGGCAGTCAGTAGTTTTGTTTAGAATGTATGTTTGTTTCTGAATTCAGAGAGGGGAATGGAAGTGATTTAGCGTTTCATTTTGTAACTTTTTAAAAATTATTTTTAATTTATTTATTTATTAGAATTAAATACTGCCCTTCATCATAAGATCTCAGGGTGGTTCACAAGATAAAAATACAAGGTAAAAGCACAAATACATAGTTAAAACAAAAGCAACAAAACAACAACCCACCTGCCACAAACACATATTTATAACAGATAAAATAATTTGCAAAAAAGTAGCTAACTATTTCTGCATCCAACACTGAAATTAGTGTTTGTGTGTATCAGAGAAGTGCAGTTTTGGCTTGTTCATTAAAAGCTGCTGTCAAATATGTACACTTTTGACATTCTTGGTAACATGGCAGAGGAGACAAAAAAAAATTAAAAAGTGTTTGAAGTAGTGCATTACATCACTTGAAAACAAAATAATTTAAAAGATATGGTATCTGGATTGTTTAAATAAACAAGGAAACAAACAAGGAAACCAGAGCAGAAGAACCCATCTGTTCATCAACCATTATTTTATAAAAATTGAAAGTACGGTGGTTTGATTTCAGAATAATCGAACATTTTCAAGCTCTACATAAGCTACTATTTAAGATTGTGGTAATCAGATATTTTTATATTTTGAATACTTTCCCTACCATTATAATAGCAAACCTATCAACAACAACAACAAAAGGTGAATATAGACCAGGGCTGGGGCCTTGCTATACGTTGCTGGACTACAATTCCCATCTACCCCCAGTCCAGCAGCAGCAGGAGGGCCACAGGTTCCCCAGACCTGGTTGAAATCAAGCATTTGTTTCTTACAATTGCTAGTGATCTGTAGAGAGATCACAAGCCAGACCTGTAGGCGAAGGTTTTGTCCTGTATGTTATCAGTGTATGGCACCTTGGAATATGGTGTTAGGATTTTTATCCATCCGTGCAGCTCCAGCAGTGGCACTATGTTTGTGTATATCATGTGAGTGTCTGAGAGAGCGTGAGACAGGAAGTCTGAGTACTGTTGGAGTACAGTGGTACCTCGGGTTAAGAACGTAATTCATTCTGGAGGTCCGTACTTAACCTGAAACTGTTCTTAACCTGAAGCACCACTTTAGCTAATGGGTCCTCCTGCTGCCGCCGTGCCGCCGGAGCACAATTTCTGTTCTCATCCTGAAGCAAAGTTCTTAACCCGAGGTACTATTTCTGGGTTAGTGGAGTCTGTAACCTGACGCGTATGTAACCTGAAGCATATGTAACCCGAGGTTCCACTGTACTGTTGGAAGTTAGTTTCACTTCTGAAAGTGTTTTTTCTGTTCTGTTCTGGTGCTCAAAGAGAAAAGACGTGCTGATGGATTCTTTGTATACAGACTGTAAAATAAAGTAGTTTAAAGGACAAGAAGATGAAGAGGAGGAGGAGGAGTTTGGATTTGATATCCCGCTTTATCAGTACCCGAAGGAGTCTCAAAGCGGCTAACATTCTCCTTTCCCTTCCTCCCCCACAACAAACACTCTGAGGTGAGTGGGGCTGAGAGACTTCAAAGAAGTGTGACTAGCCCAAAGTCACCCAGCAGCTGCATGTGGAGGAGCGGAGATGCGAACCCGGTTCACCAGATTACGAGTCTACCGCTCTTAACCACTACACCACACTGGCTCTCTCACCACACTAGAGCTACTGATTGACTCTTTCTTCTGCTATGAGATGCCAGAAGACGAGTGTGCTCCTCTCAGGAGGGAGGGGTCGCTTATCACCGGTCTCTCTGGACTGAGGGAGATTTATAGCCAGAGTGTGACCACCGGAGAGATGCCCCGGAGTCTTGGGAAGCTGGAGGTCTTTCCAGGCGTGTTTCCAACATATGGAGGCTTCATTTAGCTATTGTGGCTAACAGCTGTCACCTGATTTCTCCTAAACTTGTCTAATACGTTTAAAAAGCTGCCTAAGATCATGGAAAGCACCAGGAGCCTGAGTTTGGGCATCATCAGGCTTGTGGGATGCAGCTCCCAGGACAACATGGTGAGGAAGAGGAGGAGCAAAGTGGGAACTTTGGTACAGTGTGCATCAGCATTCTGCTCCTTCACGTTAGGCCATAGTTAAACATTAACTATAGTTTAATGTGTCATGTGGACCAGAACGTTATGCGAAATAATTATTTCCCAGGGTAGGCTCAGGTGTTAAACTCTGAAGAAATGGAGCGGGGGTTTGATTCATTATAAGCAGCTTCCTATGTCCATGCATTATTTTTTTTTTAAATGTACCTTGCTTTTCACCATGTAGGTCTCAAAGTGGCTTACAACAACAAAAGAACACAAAATTTAAAAAACAAATTAACCCTCCCAAATTCAAAATCTTCTACTTGATCCACCAACTTGACTCAACCCTAAATTCCTGTGGGGCCTGTAGAATGCCCTCCCATCAGATGTCAAGGAGATAAGTACCTATACTGTACAGCCTTTGGAAGACATCTGAAGGCAGCCCTTTATAGGGAAGCTTTTTAATGTTTAATGTTTCATTATGTTTTTGTATATGCTGGAAGCCACCCAGAGTGCCTGGGGCAACCCAGTCAGATGGGTGGGGTACAATGATGATGATGATGATGATAAAAAAATGTCTCTATATTGTTCAAGATCTTATTTAAAAACTTTGTCATTTGAACAAAATGATTCAGAAGTTTGTAGGAAAGGAACTCTAGCCTATTAATGATTTTAGTAACCATTCTACAAAATTTCTAATGAAATCAACCTCAAAATACTTACAGCTGTCTGAACCTATAACTTTATGAATCCTTTTCTCTTCATAACTTTATTCCTTTGGATAGAAGTAGGATCTCCCACGTGGCTCCTGGGTCACTCACCCTCAAGGGCTTATTTTCATTCCCTAGGGCAAGAGGATTCAAAGTTCCTATTGTTATGAACTCCTTAACTAGCGTTCCATTCATTTCCACAGATGTGAACCATCTCATGCTACACATGACCCTAGCCTGTAACTGCAGGAGTCACCTTTCTAGCCTCCCACACATTCTGGCTATGATCCAGAAACCATTTAATCACTAAAATCCCACTGAAGTCCTTGGAACTACTCCAGAATATGTAGTTTGATTAGTCCAACCTCTGTGCTTTTTCAGTGGAATTTTGATAAGAAACACTTATTAGGGAAAACAAAGTGGTAGAAACTAGAATGTCCTTCTCAGTGAGTATATTATGCAGAAAAGAATAGGCAGAGATTTTAGTTTTAATACGTTATTGGTGTTTTCATTGAAAAGAAGCATTTTTTCCAATATGAGAAACACATTTTAATCTAATTAGATGAATATCCACACTCCTGTATATAAATACAGTATGCCTTGTTCAGCTGATATGGTAAGATTATATTGAATTAAACTGAATTTTCTAATGCAGTTTGAGAGGCTACAGAAATAGGCAATGAGTATCTCCAAGCAAATTTAAAAGTACTCTTCTTAGTTCAAACACATTGATTAGTATTTCCCCCAACATTAACATACTCAAAGGGCAGAAAATGATTAAAATAATAAGAACCATTAAATGTAGCATCAATGAAACAAAAAATAAATAAATAAAATGTCACCTGTGACTGGAGAAGCCTTTGGAAACAAAGATATAGATGACAATATTCTGATAGCTAAGGAAAGGTTTTCAATAGTACTAGGACAATCTTGCATTTCCCCATTCTCCTTATTACTTAAGCTTGTGACTGATTTTAATTTGGGGGTGGGGTTACAAATGCAATCTTTAGCTTGAAAATTATGCTGGCAGCAACATCTGTGTAACTGAAAGCCTAAATCAAGATGCAATCAAGATGCAAAAGGTAGAAAAGAAAGTGATTGATATTGGGGGGCATTTAATATAAATTGATTGATATTGTGATGCAAAAGGTAGAAAAAAAAGTGATTGATATTGAGGGGCATTTTCCTACTGAACTATTTGATCAGACATATTATTCTACTTTGGCTACCCTGATGACTGTATATGTATATGTATTTGTACATGTATACATACAAACACACCATATATGGCCGATGTGGAAATTAAACTGAACCGAGAATTAAATGTTAAAAAGAAAATCACCAGCTGCCAGAATCTTACAGCTGCCAGAAAATGCTATGATGAAAATACATATTTCCAATCCACTTCTGTGCTCCCACATAATTTTGCTATTTTCGCTACATTTTTTCAAAGGGAAACATACAGAAAAATATTAACAAAGTAGTCCAAGTGGTATTTTGTCAAAGTATCCTTCTAGTCCTAAGGCTTAAGAACAAGCACTGCAGAACAAACGGGAGCAGAGAATCCAAACCCAACAGCAACACATAACAAAACAAACACTGCTGTTACACAACTGTGGCGTTACAGGCATATTTACCAGTGTAAATGGTCAAATCAGTAAAAGGGTCTTTGAGGGTCCTTGCCAACTCAATACAATTGTGGATTTTATAAATTAGGAACAGGTTTCTTTTCCGTTTAAAATCCAGAATATTATCTGCCAAGCTTTGCCCAACTTGGTACCCTGCCAACTTGTAAGCAATTTCATCATCCTAAAGAAGTACTGTTCATTTTAGAGGCTAATGAATTGCTTTGAAATTTGAGTTACTTCAGCAAGTATGAGGACTTTTATAATTAAGAAACTTCTTGGTCCGTTGCCTTTAACTATCATGGAACACTTTCATTTAATTATGAAGTCATTTTAATTTCAGCACACGCAAGTTAAATCCTCAAGGTTATCTGCATTTCCTTGGCAATTTCGATAACATTGTTCAAAATTCCAGTCATTTACAGACTTACTTGCAAGTAATATGCATGTACTGAAATTAAGTCTATAGAAGTAACAACAGTACAATATAGTTAATAAAAGCCATGAAGGGCTATTTTTGGCCTTATTAAACTAATATCTCCATTTTCCTCATAGGTTTCATTTTCTAATGCATGTTCACAGGTACAGAGAACATGAGGCACTCCAAGTCTCTTCCTTAAGGAAGTTGCAGTACAGGACGTCAATGATGAACAAAGCTGACTTGTAGCTTTACTCCGTTTACTTGAAAGTAATTCCCACTACATTCAATTGAACTTATTTCGTAACAAGTATGCTTAGAATCACAGCCTCAGCCTGCAATTCTGACCCATCAAAAATCAATGCCTCCTCCCCAGCTGAGGATTTCGGATGTAACACTGTAATTCTCAGACTGTTACTCCAATGCAAACTCCATTTACAGTGGTACCTCGGGTTAAGTACTTAATTCGTTCTGGAGGTCCGTTCTTAACCTGAAACTGTTCTTAACCTGAAGCACCACTTTCGCTAATGGGGACTTGTGCCGCCGGAGCACGATTTCTGTTCTCATCATGAAGCAAAGTTCTTAATCTGAAGTAATATTTCTGGGTTAGCGGAGTCGGTAACCTGAAGCGTATGTAACCTGAGGTACCACTGCATTTCAGTGGGGCTTCAACTTGGCTTAACAGTATGAGGATTGGACGAATGGCACAGCAAGGGATTACAAAGAATTCTTGCAGTGAGGTGCAGAATTATTTCATCACATTGAATAGTCACTAATGGCAGCGAGTGCATATGAGTGACCAAAGCAGAAACATCTCACATACAAAAATAATGGAAGAAAGCTCACTGGTGAATGCAAGCTGGGAACAAGACCGTGTTTTCCTGGAATAATTTGGGTGGGGAGCCAGCAGCCCTCCAGATGCTGCCCAACTCCACCTTCCCTGAACCCCAGCCAACACAGCCAACAGTGAAGGACAATAGGAACTGTAGCCCACTGACATCTGGAGGGCCAAAGGTGAGATAGGATTTGTCCTTTTTATTATTGTTGTTGGGTGAACATGCTTGAAAACTTTTTGTTTCATTTTATGTTTATTCTATGTATCTATTTTTTAATGTTTGACAAGTATTTTACTATTCTGCAACATATGTATACATACAGGCCAGTATCTGACAGTATTTGACAGAAGAAGATACGTAGCTTTATGGTAAATAAACAAGGGATTCATGGCATCATGGTCAACAATATAAAGAATCCACAGTTGCGAATCTAGTTACATGCTTCAACAAGAAAGTTCTGAAATAGCAGTATCTAAATGCACAATTCCTTACATCAATACCAGTGAATCCAATCCATGTTTACTTGGAATGATGTGCCACTGTGTTCAGTTGGCCTTCCTCCTTAGCATATGTGCTTAGGATTGCAGCACAGGTGCCATAAATGTCTGCCTATGAATGGTTAACACATCTTCTCTCTATTATTTTCTGAATATAAAAAATAGTACAAGTAACCAGACCTCAAATAACTGTGCTGGCAAAAATGTACAGCTTCTATGTATTCTGGAGTACTGAACCGGGTGTACCTAATTGACCTGTCCACAAAGTAAAAAAAGAGTTATGAAAACAGGCAGGTTTTGTTTACCATAGCTTCTAGTTTTGGAATGGTGGGGGTTAAATGAGATTAAATGAAAACAGCCAAGCATTTTAGGCTATCTTAAAAACTAACAGTCTTCCCCTGAATATCTTAAATGCACTTACAAGGGAGTAATGCCTATTGAACACAGTGGGAATTACGTCTGAATAAATAAGCATAGTACTGCACTGTTATTGTGGTGAAAATTTTCATAAGCTAGAAATAGGATTTTGTGAACACTGCCCAAGCATTAAGTGTTATATGCTCAGTTGGCTTGTGCGGATATACACACATGGAGATAAAAGAGTTGCAAACGTGGAGAACAGGAGGCCATGGAACACAAGAGATTCAACCCCCAGCCCTAATATATGCAAGATCAGAAATAAATGGTGCAATTCTATGCATGTCTACTCATGAAGGAAGTCCTGCTTCATTAAATGAAAATACTATCCACAGATCTCCAAGTTCCCAAAGGGGATGGAGGTGTTGGTTTGTGGCAGCAAACAAAGAATAAACAAAGAGGCACCCTAAGGACCAGCAAACTTTACTATGGAAATAAGGACTGGCACCCACTTCACCAGATGCGCTTCCAAATATTTATTTGTCTTCATCCCACATCTGATAGTTTGTGAAAGCACATATACTACAACAAACCTGTTAAGTTCTGGAGGCAGGGGTGCGTTGTCCTGAGGCTTGTTGGTTCTACACTTTGTATTTTTATTTTTTTTACCAGGACCTCAAGCTTTACCAACCAGATATCAACGACCTGCAGCTTGGAATTCAAAGAGCAGGGTGCCTATGAGCATGTTAGGAGTCATGGGGTGCGTTTTCAGCACCAGAATTTACACTGGAGTTAAGAATTATGGCTTGCTTTTTAGCTTTTCTTCATTTTTGCAGCCTAATCCATACAGTATATATTCACTGTGTGTGTGTGCGTAATTGAGTCAGAAACCTTTGCTTTCATCTACTGCAAAAAGATTTATTTCGTGCCCACTCGCACTAAGGTGCTTTAAGCCTTTGGGAAACATTTGGCAAAAGAGGGAAGGAGGTGGGTGTTTTATAGGGATTTTTTGCGTTGTTGCTTTTTTGTTGTTGTTGCACTGCTGCCTTTTGACAACACTCAGAATTAGGAGGAGGAGGAGGAGAAGGGGGGTACTAATATATCCGAAGAAGAACAGGCGCAGACAGCCCCCTCCCGCCCCTCGGCCCGCCCCGGCTTTACCTGCCTCCTCGACCCCCTTGCACGAGCCAGACGGTTGCCGAGGCTCAGCTTAAAGGGGCCGCGTCGCCACCATCTCGCGCGTCCCGGGATATTTACAGCAGGTTCCAAGGTAACGGGGGATGAGGCGAGAAGGAAAGGGGCGGGGACCAGAGGAGGAGGAGGAGGACCCGGAGCCCGATTATTTCCCTTCCCCCGATTGGCCGCCTTCCTTGCCAAAACCCTCGCTCGAAACCCCAATCGCCGCGTGTGATTGGGCCGGAAGGGGCGGGCCGAAGTTGAAGGCTCTAGGGAACCTGCCATTGGACCGAAGCTTGGGGCAGGTGAAGGTGCTGATTGGCTGCTGAGCCGCTTGAGGCGGAAGTTCTCCGAAGCCGACGGGAAGAAGAGCAGCGGGGGTCGCGGAGCGTCCCATCCAAGCACCTGGTTCCTGCGGTGCCGTAATAAGACCGCAGTTCTGACCCCCCCCCCTTACTTGGAAGTCAGCCCCGTGAAACTCAGTAGGGCTTGCTTCTGAGTAGACACGGGCCACGTTCACGCTATATGTTTAAAGCGCCGTGGTACCGCTGTAAGGAGCTATGGCTTCCCCCAGAGAATTATGGGTGCAGTTCCTCTCCATAGGGAATTCTGGGAACTGTAGTTCTTCTGATGAGAACGGGGTGTCTCATAAACAACTCTCTGCACCCTTGGCAAACTACAGTTTCCAGAAGTCTTTTTTTTGGGGGGGGGGGGGAAGCTATGACTGTGGTGCCATAGTCAGTACTTTTTCCCTAAAAAAAATGTTCGGGGTACTCTAGTTTTGACTCAAGAAAATCACAATTTGATAGTTCAAATAAATACAGCGAAAGGACAAAGATTCACAAAATGTTTAGGGGTATTCGTGTCCCAGCATTCCCCAAGAAAAAAGCACTGGTCATAGTGCTTTAAATATATGATGTGAATGTGGCCATGATTAAGAGTGAGCTGTAAATCTGGTATTTCTCAAGTGCCTCACAGAGCAATTCAATTCTGTCATTCGTGGTTTTGAATTGAGATCGTGAGTGTTTGTTTGCACTTTGTGTGTAAACTAGGTTGCCAATGCCACAGTGTTTGAATTGCCACCAACACTGTCTTGGTCATTGTAGCTATTCCCTTTCAGGAAGTTGTCGCTTTTGTATTTCATTTTCTTCTGATCTCCAAAATACCCCCTGGAAATACATATCCAGTTGTGTCCTTGGTGTCTGGCATGTGTTTGTACATAACTTGAAAAATTCAAATTTTCCTAGCTAAGCTTTGTACGTTTTTGCACTTGTACGATTTCACACAGGTACAGTACAGTAGTATTAAGTGCTGAGAGAAAATCTCTCGTACCAAAGTATTATCACTAGATGTGATAATGTATTGTCACTCACACTGGAGGACAGATGGAATCTACATATGTGAAATAAATAACATATATCGTCTAAGGGGATAAACTAAATAAATACTCCAAACAGGCATATTATATTAATGTAAAAACTACATTTGCCATAATCATAATGTAATTGATTTTAAAAATGCTACTGTATGCTTCATATTCCATATTACCAATATTTACATATGAGTCAAATTGCAGGGAAGAAGTTTGAATGGCTTTTTAATGTCATGTATAAAAGTGTCCATATTTATTTTGTTAAAGTGAAGTGGCTCATAACCATTTAAAACTAGTAGAATGGCCTTAAGAAAAAAGCATACAGAAGATAGCAGGATTAAACAAGAAACTAGAAGACAAGCTATTAGTATCATCAAAAAATTATATTAGATTTTGACAGTATTGAATGGAAAGTAGAAGTAAAGTTTTACATTTTAAACAAATGATCAGAAAATATAAAGGAAGCAGTAACCCTAGTCACAAAACTCTTTGCAAATATAGATTTAGGAATGCGTTTACATGGTTGATTATACTGCCAATTCCTAGCTGGATTACAGTAAGTGAAGGCAGCCATTGTTGTTGTTTAGTCGTGTCCAACTCTTCGTGACTCCATGGACCAGAGCATGCCAGGCACTCCTGGAAGGCAGCCATAGGCAAATCTAATTGATCTTTGAGTAGGATTGAATCAATCATTTGTTTTTAGCAAATGATAAAAAAACTAAACTTGCTTTTTTAAAATGTTGCCAGCTTTCAAAAATGAAACAATCATCCCCGCCCTTCACACGCCATGTTTGTGAAATCAGAAGCTAACTCTCCCTCAGAGAATCCCACTGAATTTCACATGCAGGGCTGCCACCAGAATTCAGTGCTGCCAATGGACCCTGACCACAGGGCAAGATTAAAACATGCTGAGGCCCTAAACTATGTCATGTTTAAGAGGCTCCATAACATTACCAAAAAATGTGTATTATTGTAACGAAAACGACAATGAAAATACAGTGGTACCTCAGGTTACATACGCTTCAGGTTACAGACTCCGCTAACCCAGAATTAGTACCTCAGGTTAAGAACTTTGCTTCAGGATGAGAACAGAAATCGTGCTCTGGCGGCGTGGCGGCAGCAGGAGGCCCCATTAGCTAAAGTGGTGCTTCAGGTTATGTTATGTACTGAGTTGAATAGGATCCAAACTGCAGCAGTCTGATTGGTCCTAGAACAATAGGATCCAAATTGCAGCAGTCTGATTGGTCCTGGAACAATAGGATTCAGAATGCATCAGTCTGATTGGTCCTAGAACAATGCAGCAGTCTGATTGGTTGGCAGGAACCACCCAATCATGCTCCAGATATAAGTGAATCCACAACCTGATTGGCTTACAGTAGAATTCCAGAATTAGCCAATCATGTGCAGCCCATTGTGTAAATAATGTATATAAAGCAGATACTTTGAGGGGACTTTCATTCATTCCTCCTCACCACTATGAGCTGAATAAAGAGCATGAAATCACTTTGCGACTCTGAGTATATTTCACTGGCGACGAAGGTGGGATCCCGCTGAGCTGACTGCCACACACAGCACCGCAGCACCGCCACCTGCCGCACCGCTGCCTCGCACCGTGTATCCAGGCTTCAGCTCCGGGACACAAGGAACTCAGAATGGCAACTGACAGCAGCTTCTCGCCGTTCAACCCAGCATCTGGAGACTGGGAAGCGTATGCCTCCCATTTCACCTTCCTCCTAGAAGCCAAAGGGGTCACCGATGAAGAAGACGCCAAGAAGAGGGCGATATTCTTCAGCGTCTGCGGAGAGGAGACGTTTGAAATCGCCCGGGCTCTCCTCGCGCCTGAAGACGTCGCTACTGTTCCATACAAAACAATAATGGAACAGCTGAAGGGGCACTTTTCGCCGCAGCCCTCAGTGGTGGCTCGTCGAAATGCCTTCTACGCAAAGCGGCAAGCCCCTGGGGAAACCATAACTGGGTTTGTGACCTCTCTCCGCCAAGCCGCCCGGTTCTGCAACTTCTCAGAGCTGGAGAACATGCTTCGGGACCGCCTCGTCGGTGGCCTGGAGGATGAGAAGCTGCAACGACGCCTCTACGCTAAGAAGGACCTAACGTTCCAGGTCGCTCTGGAGGAGGCCCTGGCAACAGAAGCTGCGAAGAGGTTGACGCAAGAGGCACGGCCGAGCCTGCCACCCCAACCGAGGGTCCACCATGAAGACCTCACCGACGACTCAGGATCTGACAGGGAGGAGGTGCACCGAGTACAGCAGTGCACTCAAGCAGCCCACATACCGCAGCTGCCTCGACAAGAAGGAGGGAACTGCGCAAGCTGCGGGGAAAGTCACAAGAGGAGGACCTGCCGTTTCCGCAACGCAGAGTGCAGGCAGTGCAGAAAATCGGGACACATCGCCCGGGTGTGTCGAGCTCGGCCCACCCGACGCCAGGCATCAGATTACCAATCCAAGAGCCCCAGATCCCGGGGCCCAACGCACCAAGGCAACTCGACAGAGCTCACGGACTTCCAGGTATACCAGTTCCCCCACCCCAACGTAGAGAAAATTTATGTAGAGGTACAGATAGAGGGTGCCCCATGCCGCATGGAGCTTGACACGGGTTCAACTCTATCCATAATCTCGGCAAGGACCTTAAGGAAACTGTGTCCTACTGGGGGTCCCAAACTCAGGCCTGCCCCATTCACCCTCCGGGACTTCCAGAAACGTAAGGTCCCCACAATGGGGGTGGGGACCTTCAGGGTGCAATACCGAGGGCGGACGCGGCAACTGGACTTGCTTGTAGTCAAGGGCCCCTACATTAGCTTACTGGGATTGGCATGGTTTGGACCACTGGGGCTAGCCATCACTGGGGTGAACCACACTACCTTACAAGTGGACGTGGACGCCATATGCAAGGAATTTCCAGGGGTTTTCGATGGGAAATTGGGACAGTATACGGGCCCCCCCATTGCTCTACAGCTTGACCCCACAGTACGACCGGTCAGGCTCAAGGCCCGTCGGGTCCCGTTCGCCCTGAAACCCCGTATTGACGAGGAATTGGACCGGCTCGTAGAGCAAGGAGTGCTGGAGCCGGTGCCTAATGCCCCCTGGGAAACCCCAATCGTCACACCCGTCAAGCCTAATGGTTCGGTCCGCATCTGCGCAGACTACAAATGTACCATAAACAAGGCCCTCACGGCCCATGCATACCCAGTGCCAGTGGTCAGCCATGTCCTTGCCACCCTGGCTGGGTCGAAAATTTTTGGCAAGCTGGACTTGGCCCAAGCATATCAACAGCTGCCAGTAGATGAGGCCACAGCAGAGGCACAGACGATTGTGACGCACAGAGGAGCGTTCCGGGTAAAGCGGCTGCAATTCGGTGTCAGTGTGGCACCAGGCATATTCCAGAATCTAATGGACTCGCTCCTTAAAGGGATTCCTGGCGTCACCCCCTTCTTCGATGATATGTTGATTGCCGGGCCCACACCAGAGGAGTTTGAGGACCGCCTCCGCACCGTTCTGCACCGTTTCCAGACGGCGGGTCTCAAGGTGAAGCGGGAAAAATGTCTACTAGGAGTGCCTCAGGTGGACTTTCTGGGATTTATGGTGGATGCAGAAGGGGTCCACCCGACTGGGGACAAGGTACGGGCCATTTGTGATGCCCCAGCGCCCAAGAGCAAGACTGAACTTCAGGCCTTTTTGGGACTATTGAACTTTTACCATTCCTTCCTTCCCCACAAAGCGGCGGTAGCGGAGCCCCTACACAGACTTCTGGACAAGCGGGCCCCTTGGGTGTGGGGCCAGTGCCAGGAGGCTGCATTCCAGGCAGTCAAGGACTTGCTTGTCTCAAACTCGGTCTTGGCACACTTCGACGAGAGGCTGCCGGTGGTGCTAGCATGTGACGCCTCACCCTATGGCATTGGCGCTGTCCTGGGACACCAACTCCCGGATGGAAGAGAGGTACCAGTAGCATACTTTTCCCAGACACTCAGCGCAACCGAACGGAACTACTCACAAATAGACAAGGAGGGGCTGGCAATTGTGAAGGGAGTAAAAAAATTCCATGATTTCTTGTACGGGCGGCCCTTCACCGTGGTGACTGACCACAAGCCGTTGCTTGGCTTGTTTGCCCCCGAAAAGCAGACCCCACAAGTGCTGTCTCCTCGCGTCCTCAGGTGGTCAATTTTCCTTGCCAGCTACCAGTATGCACTGATTCACCGACCTGGGAAGGCGATGGGCCATGCGGACGCCCTCAGCAGGCTACCACTACCGGAAACAGGCCCCGACCCAGCACCTGCACAAGAGGTTATGAGCCTGGAGCTGCTTCCCGACCGCCCCATTCAGGCACAAGAAGTTGCACACCATTCCAAGAAAGACAGGGTCATCTCCCGGGTCCTGGACTGGGTGTGGAGGGGATGGCCCAGCAGCAATCCTGGGCCAGAATTCGCTGGCTACTCAACCCGCAAACATGAACTGTCAGCCCACAAGGGGTGCCTGTTATGGGGAAGCAGGTTCGTTGTTCCCCAGCCCCTCCGCAAAAGGGTCTTCACAGCCCTACACGAGACACACCCAGGGGTAGTAAGAATGAAGGCCCTGGCCAGGAGTTATGTGTGGTGCCCGGGGATCGACGGAGAGATAGAGGCCTGGGTCAAACACTGCCAGGCCTGCCAAGAATCCCACCCAGATCCCCCAAGGGCCCCAGTCCAGTCCTGGGAGTCCGCCCGAGCACCATGGTCACGCCTTCATGTGGACTTTGCTGGCCCCTTTCAGGGGAAAACATTCTTCATAGTGGTGGACTCCTACACCAAATGGCTGGAAGTCGCACTGGTACCGTCCACTTCTACATCCGCAGCCATCCGGGTACTACGCAGGCTGTTTGCAACCCACGGGCTCCCTGACACTCTCGTCTCAGACAATTTACGTCAGGAGAATTCCAAACCTTCACAGCGCAGAACGCCATCCGCCACATCCGTTCGGCGCCATTCCACCCTGCCACCAATGGCCAAGCAGAACGCATGGTGCGGACCACCAAGGACACCCTTCGCCGCATGACGCAAGGGGATTGGGAGTACCGCCTTGCCACATTCCTCCTAGCACAGCACAGCACCCCCAGCTCAACGACTGGCCGGAGCCCCGCTGAACTACTAATGGGTCGGCACCTTGCAATCAGATTGGACCGCCTTCACCCCGATAGAGCTCAGGATGAGGTAGTGGTGGGGGAAGGCAGGAACCCCCGGACCTTCGAGGCCCAGGACCCAGTGTACGCAAAGAATTTTGGGGCAGGCCCAGCATGGGTACCCGCCACAGTCACCAGGGTCACTGGCCCCGTGTCATACGAGGTGCTAACGGATGGGGGGCAATGCTGGCGCCGCCACTGCGACCAGATATGGCGACGATTCCCGGGAGAAAACCAGGAGGAGGAAAGGTCAGAGGAGTCCCAAGGGAACAGAGCGGCAGTGAGGCCCATAGAGCAGGAGGGGCCAGCAGGAGAGGCAGAATCAGTAAATACAGAGAGGACCCGCGAGGCCGAAAGGACACCGGAACCAGAACCACGACTGAGCGAGCCGGTTGCGCCAGACCAAACAGGCCCATCACAGCCAGCATCCTTGGAACACGAGCCAGAACCTGAACCCCGGACCAGGGAACACCGCAGGCCGCAACGCACACGTAGGCCGCCGGTGTACCTCGAGGACTATGAACGCGACCTCCTGGGCAGGACTGGAACTTAGAGGGGAGGGGTGTTATGTACTGAGTTGAATAGGATCCAAACTGCAGCAGTCTGATTGGTCCTAGAACAATAGGATCCAAATTGCAGCAGTCTGATTGGTCCTGGAACAATAGGATTCAGAATGCATCAGTCTGATTGGTCCTAGAACAATGCAGCAGTCTGATTGGTTGGCAGGAACCACCCAATCATGCTCCAGATATAAGCGAATCCACAACCTGATTGGCTTACAGTAGAATTCCAGAATTAGCCAATCATGTGCAGCCCATTGTGTAAATAATGTATATAAAGCAGATACTTTGAGGGGACTTTCATTCATTCCTCCTCACCACTATGAGCTGAATAAAGAGCATGAAATCACTTTGCGACTCTGAGTATATTTCAGGTTAAGAACAGTTTCAGGTTAAGAACGGACCTCCGGAATGAATTAAGTACTTAACCTGAGGTACCACTGTAGAAAGAACAAATTTTTATACATTGATGCCCAAGAAAATCTGCAGCCTAGGGTGGCACTCCTAGTCAATTAACTGGGCTAAAAAGCCCAGGTGTGGCTGAGTATTGTACCAGAGAAAGAACTGTAGCATGAAATCTAGATGGGCAGTAAGGTGTGGGATGGACATTCCAAGAGTATTAGGGGTAGTATACAGCCCAGGGTAAAGGTGGAATAAAGCTGTAAGACAAGACGTAGTAGCAGGAGATGAGGATTGGAATTGGAAAACAGGTAGCCAAAGGCCCTGGAGCTTGGAAGAGTAGCTCCAAACTTAAGGTTTCTCAAACTGGAGAGTGGAAGAGATCCAGAATGTGAAAAGGTATCTCACTTAATTACTAATGTGGTGCATCAGCTTGGCCAATGGTCAGGGATGATGGGAGTTGTAGTCCAACAATATATGGAGATAGGGCACCATGTTGGTTATCCCTGATTGTCTACAGCCTGTAGAACCAAGACATCCATTTTCCTATTTTCAGATGCCAAAACTGAATGGATGAAAGGGCTTGCAGCTCCTGAGCTGTTAAGAGTGTTCAGGGCTTGAAACTCAAGACACTTAAGATGGTGGCCTTATGTTGGCGGGGTGGTTGCCTCATGCAATCCCGATCATCAGAAATGGTGGATCTGCTTCAGCCTTCTGTCTCTGGCAGTGGCCAACCATAAGAAGTTTACAAGCAAAGCATGGTGGCATCAATAAATATTTAACTGCTAGTCCAGTAGATCAAGGGTTGGGAACCTTTACAACCTGAGAGCCACATTCCCTTCTGAGTAACCTTCAAGGGACCACAAGCCAAAAGGTGAGTGGGGCCAGGGGTATAATATGTAAAATTAATTGAAAGGTGGGGCCTGGGGTGAAAGGATGTAGCTGGAGAAGATGTGTGGCCTGGAGAGAGTAGCAAGGGCCAGATAGAGAGGTTAAGGTTTCCGAACCCCTGTGGTAGATAATATATTCAGGCTTCTGTCTTTTTTATTTAAGGGAATGGTGTAGGAAAAAATGTCTCACCAGTCTCATCAGTAGGGTTCACTTTGAGGATAGACACTGCCTGGGAAATGCCGTGTTTTAGGAGGGGTCCCACAGCTAGTTACCAGAGTGACCTGGCTGCCCTGGTTACGTCCAGTCTCAGATCACTTTTTTGCTGGTGACATTCCCCACTGTTTTTGATCCATCCGCTCAGATGCAATTGCATAGTTTTATAAACTAGGGCATTTTTTTATTACTTTTATTTCCTGCTGCATAAGATGTTCAGCTGCTGTCGGCTTTCATAGCGCTGAGCTATTTGCAGCTTCCTCACAGGATTTTCCAATATATCCTCCTGACAGCAACAGCAGCAGAACTGCTCCTGTCACTACTGATATCCCTTTTGTACTTTTTGGCAGGCAAACATGGATGAGGCTCCTGTGAGCTGAACAGTGTTCCCATAGCATATCAAGGCATCAGAATTTGCATTGCCTACCGTGAATCATAATTTACATTCAAGAAATAAAGCTTTCATAATCTGTGAAATTTTAAGCCTTGCAAGGGAAAGCGCATATATATATATCTCTCTCTGATACATGCAGATATCACTTTCATAATTTTGCATTAATTATCATAACTTTGTTTCATGTCCTGGTTTTGAGTTTGATCTCTCTTCAAGTTTTCTTTTATTTAGTGCATTTAAGATGTTGGACAACTAGAGAACAAAAACCAGTAGCACGCAGTATACATAATGGATGGAATTCAATAACTTATTCGAAGTAAATCCATCAAAATTAGTGAACATGCCTAAGCTAGGTCCACTAATTTCAACGTGGCTAATCTGAGTAAAAGTTCGTTGAATTCCACGCTATGGAAAATGAGTCATTGTTGTTGTTTTTTATACAGTAGGGCTTTAAACTCTGTATTAATTGTGTTGACTTTGATATGTAAAACTAAAACTTACCAATTAGAGAATAGACCTATGTAGATCAACATGATCATGATTAGTCTGACCAACACACAAGAAAGATGGGTTGGGGTCACATCATTTGGTTCCATCCCTTGCACTCAAGATTTTGTCACCCCAGAGGTTTTATATGATTTGATTTAGCTTTTATTGTACAACTTGTATCCTGAAAAAAAGTGGAAGTTATCAATCACACATACAGAGCCTACATATATCTATGTGTTGACATTTAGGACCCTTATGACAATGAGACTTTGAACGTAGTATGGGATAGGGTTAGTAGGCTTGATCCTGACCTCCGCCTCCTCTTACCCTGCCCTCAGATCAATCATTACACAGATAAAATGTCTGCACATGGCTGCTGAGCCAAGGTTTTCTGTTAAATTTATCTGTTCTTCTACCACATTTTTGTCCTCACAACAACCCTGTGATGTAGCTGAGGGTGATAGTAATTAGCCCAGGATAGTGAGCTTCATGACTGAATGGGAATTTCAACCCAGGTGTCCCCAGTAGTAGTCTGACACTTTAAACACTACACCAAAAAAGGGGTACAGAGGTCCTTTCCTATCTCTTTCTGACTTGCGCTATATACTTTCTGAACCATCATTTCCTTTTTCCTCAAGTCTAGTGACCATTAAGGATATAATTCTGCACCTAAGTTTGTAGCAATGAGGGGACTCACAGACGTATCCTCCTCAGTTTAAAGGAACAACAGAATCATTGTGAACACCACTGCAGTTGTCTATGAATCCTCTAAGTGGAGCCTTAACACTGACTCAGGCAATGATTATTTAGCCGGGAATTCAACTGCAGGAAAACCTAACGTGGTTGTGTATGGCAATAAAATTCATATTAGCGATAGAAGCCCATTTCACAATGTGTTTTTTAAAAAATCTTCCTCTTTTAGGTGATCGACTATATTAAGAACCATAATCTTAAGAAAATATATTTAATTCACTAACTTTGTGAGCTAATTTTACATTTGAATAAGTATTATGAATTCTGTTATGTACTGATTTGAATAGGATCCAAACTGCAGCAGTCTGATTGGTCCTAGAACAATAGGATTCAGAATGCAGCAGTCTGATTGGTCCTAGAACAATGCAGCAGTATGATTGGTTGGCAGGAACCACCCAATCATGCTCCAGATAGAAGTGAATCCACAACCTGATTGCAGTAGATTACAGTAGGATTCCGGAATTAGCCAATCATGTGCAGCCCATTGTGTAAATAATGTATATAAAGCAGATACTTTGAGGGGACATTCATTCATTCCTCCTCACCACTATGAGCTGAATAAAGAGCATGAAATCACTTTGCGACTCTGAATATATTTCATATTCTTTTATTATGATTTAATAAATTTGTATGCTTCCCTTCATTACAGAGTGATTTACAACATAAAAATGCAAAAATGAAAACACAAAATACATAATAAAACAAACAAGCAGGCCAATAACTCCCCCCCCCCCCAAACACATTTAAAAAGCCATTAAAATTTTAATCAGGCGAAGCTCTGGTTAAAGAGAAACATTTTTCACCTGGTGCCTAAAGATATGTAATGAAGGCACCAGGCAAGGCTCCACAAGTGGGGAGCCATTGCAGAAAAGGCCCATTCTCGTGTGGCCGCCCTCTGGACCTCTTGTGGAGGGGGCAGATGAAGAAGGGCCTCAGATGGTGATTGCAGGGTCCAGGGCAGTTCCTATGAACGGTCCTTGAGTTCTCTTATTTGAAAAAGCGGTTGTTACCTTTTGGGTGTCATCAAATATATAATATTATCATATTTAAATTCTGCAGCAAATTTTCTTATTACACATTTATTTCCAGCACTCCAGCTCTCCAGATGTGTTTAAAGTGTCTTCACCTTCAATTTATGCATTCCCAATACAGTGGTACCTCGGGTTAAGTACTTAATTCGTTCCGGAGGTCTCTACTTAACCTGAAACTGTTCTTAACCTGAAGCAAACTGTTCCTAACCTGAAACTGTTCTTAACCTGAAGCACTATTTCTGGGTTAGCGGAGTGTGTAACCTGAAGTGTATGTAACCCGAGGTACCACTGTATCACTTTTTATTTGCACGGGTATTTACTGATTTGTTGCTACACGTATACACACTCTCCCACCCCAGCTCTTGTAGCAGCTAGATTTGACACATTTTGAGCCTTCTAACTTGATGACTGCTACTGAAGTGGAAAATTCTGTAGATTCTTTCTGTGGAAGAACACCACATTACTACTGTAGATGTTTCTTTGAAGCAAAGAGTCTGTTTTCTGGTTTTAAACATTGTTGAAGTAGTTCTTGGATTATATTTGCTGCTCCACCAATTGCTGCAGCTTCATGTTTTTGTTTTGCTGCTTGATGAATGTTTCTAAGTAACTAAATGTTTTTAGTATTTTAACTGTTTGAAACTGTGTTAATGTGAAGTTTCTTTGTTTTGGATATGTTGGACAATAATGGCTTTACGTAATACTGTGTAACTAACAAACTAGCTAAACATGCCGTCTCCCACTCCATAGAAATCTGAAATTATGAACATGCTGCAACCATTAAGACAATGCAACCCTCACATACATATCTACACAGAAGTAAGCCCCATTGAATTCCACTTAACTTCTTCCTAGGTGAGTGTATATGAGACTGCAGTCTAAATCCCAATGCCTTTGCAGAGAATTTGACACTAAGGCCGCTCCCAGACCACCTGTTTTTGTTCATAGATGACTTACCTTACCTTCACTATAGGGTCCCAGGGCAGGTTGCAACAACAGAAACAGTTCAGTGTAAAAAAGACCAAGCAACCAAACACAACACTCATCCTGATTTGTCAGTTTCTGGAGGGCGGAGGAAGCAGGTTTGTTGTTTAAAAGTACCAAATCCACTTTTCCTGATTATGTGATTGAATCTTACCCACAAAACGGCATCAGTCTGGATGTACATCCAATGTTGTTCTCTCCAGATGTTGTTGAACTACAACTGCCATCATCCCTGATCAATGGCCATGCTTCCCCAGCTAAGGAAGGCACACAACTGGTAGTAATTCCTTCTTGTCAAAAGCAGCTTTTCCTAAGGTGCCCCGAATGCATATGTGCACATGCTTCTAGTCTCTAGACCAGGTCTGTGCCCTGCAGAGTTGCAGCAACAGTGGGACCACACACATCATCTTATGTATCCTCATCTGATGGTACATAACAAACTATGTACATACCCAACCTGAGGCTTCTCTTATATGGAAGCCATGGCTGCTCTTTCCTCTTCAAAGCCCCTCCTGATTCTAGGAGACATTGGGGTGGAGGATGGCGGGGATTCGACTGGTCCATTCCTCACCTGAACAGTCTTTTCTCCTGCCTCTGACTTGTCCTGCATGCCCACCTTTGTCTCTGACAGCTCTGACCCTTACTTTCTCCATTTCCCTTGCAGGCAGCACGAACCCCATAAACTGCTATCCCCCTCTCTTGCATCAGTTGCCTGACTGGCCCCCTGTCTCCATCACATGCTTGTCAAGAGCCCCGGCCGTCCCTGACATCAAAACTTGTGTTACACAAGAAGTGTAGTTTTCCTAGCAAAGAATCATATTTGAGAGATAATCCTGGTCTGTTACGAGGAGCCAGGGTAGAATTATCTGGCAGCTCTGGGGTGGAGTATGTGGACTGTTCAGTGTTAGTAAAGAGCAAATTTGCTGAGACACTGAGGGAGCCAAGACAGGATTTGCTGAGTAAGAGGAAAAGTTAGTAGAATATAATAGGTTATGAGTGCAGTCTGGAAAATCAGGAAGGTCCAGAAATTATACTGCATTTAATGCAACAGGCTCAAACTGGAGCAAGCACTGGGTTTGAAGACAAATCATGCAAAATCAACTGCTTCCTGATGGCAAAAGGAAACAAAAAAATGCCTTAAATAGCATGTTTATATAATTCCTTCTCTTTTAAATTCTGTTATATAATTCTAATTACATTAGTTCCTTATGAGTCTTTCTGTATTACTTTGTATATTAGGAATGGCATCATGCAGTTCTGTCCTGTGTCTGAACTTCTACTTAGCTTGCAGTGGACAGCAGAATGAATGGTTGGTGAGTTACATTTCTGACCCAAACATGCAGGCTTCCCTTTGTTCTCTAGCCCTCCTTGCAGCCTGCATGTGGCCTTCAAGGCTCCTTCCAGATGGTATTTGTTGACGGCCTTTAACAGTGGCAATCCATAGGATATCTGTTTCACCCAACATATGTCTTTTGATTGTTATGAATACTGCAGGTGACAGAAGGCTCCACAGATGCCCTTCAGCGTTTGACAGAGGTGAACTTTTCTGCTCAGCAGACCCTTCCACTGGTGATGAATCTGTTGTAGGATTTATTTAGGCAGTTTGGTATTTATTTTGGGGGTGCTAGACTGATTCTTTCCCCCCTTTTATTGTGTAATCTGTTTCTAAAGATAGCTTCCCCCCTTCATGCTCATCTCAGTTGGGAAGCCTCTTGTGCTTATGGAGGCTCCTGGCACAACTTAAAGCCTTCATTGGGCACAGGTTTAACTTCTCCTGGCCCTACATAACAGTAACAACCGAACAGGGCTGAAGTGTACTGCTAAAAAAGAAAAAAGGACAAGCTCCTCCAAACTCTAGGTCTGGACAATATCATTATTGGTGCCAACTAAAATTTCACAAAATGGTGGCAAGCTTTTTGAGTTCTCTAGAACTCGTTAATCAGGCAATATGTTACAAAAAGGAGAAGAGGGGAGGGAAAACAAAACAAAAAGTATACAAATTAGGCTGGAGGTTGTAGCCTGTAGGCTTAGTTCCAGGATAGCAGATCACCCCTAAAGTTGAATATGCACTAATACACTGCCCCCCTCCAGTTTGAAATTGTTCATGCTCTTCCTTAACATGCTGGCTTCAGTCTAGATTGATTCTAGATCCTGTTATCCAGAAGAGAGAGAGATAGAAGAAGAGTTTGGATTTGATATCCCGCTATATCACTACCCGAAGGAGTCTCAAAGTGGCTAACATTCTCCTTTCCCTTCCTCCCCCGCAACAAACACTCTGTGAGGTGAGTGGGGCTGAGAGACTTCAAAGAAGTGTGACTGGCCCAAGGTCACCCAGCAGCTGCATGTGGAGGAGCAGAGATGCGAACCCGGTTCACCAGATTACAGGTCTACCGCTCTTAATCACTACACCACACTGGAGAGAGAGAGAGAATGGTGGTTACTTGATATGCATTTAAAACCCCTCTCCTGGACTAGGTTCTCCATGCCGATTCTTCCCTGAATACGCCCCAAGTGAACAAAGAAGGAAGTGTGATTGTGATCTTGGTAAACATCCACCCACAACATCATTGGGCAGGGATGAATACATTCCCGACATTGCCAGGACTGCCTATATTTGTTTTCATCTGTTTCCAAATAGACACCCTGAGGAATAAGGCAGAATCAATCTGCAATGAATTTTTATTATCAGAATGAAACCAGTTTCTCAAAAAGCACGCTTTGGGGCCAAAAAAATATGCAATGGATCAGGCACATCCAACTCCCAAGAGACTGAGATCTACTCCCAGAGTTGTTGAGCTTTTTCCCCCGGAAGTATTGCAAAGAGTTGCTGAGCCTCTTTTAAGGTATTAAAACATAAATTGCTCACCATGAAACCTGACGCAACAGAGGGACAGAGCAAGAGGGGCAGGGGGTGGAAACAGTCACTCCTCTTTTTTAAAAATACAGTGATCGAGAAGGATCCCATGATCGACCGCAATCTACCAGGATCAACCGGTGATCAGCCGGTCGGACATGTCTGCAATAGGTCTAAATCAGGGGTTCCCAAACCATGGTCCACAGGCATTCTGGTAGTTCATGGGAGGTCTGTAAAAATACAATTAAAAATCAGCCCACACCTAGAACAGCACATTACAATTGTTACAAGAGGCTGAAAAATAATTGAGTGGTCCACCAAGACCCTCAACAGTTTTCAAGTGGTCTGGGGGGGGGGGGGAATTTTGAGAACCACTGTTCTGGATTGTTTATGGGCTACATAGGAAAAACAAATAGTCTCCACTCATTCTCAAATCAACTGATTCTTCTTGGATCAAGAAGTAACGGCTGTGCCCCATTTTTTAAAACATAAAATCTGGCTTGTAACCCAGATCCGTTCTACTCCTTAAAAACAAAAACACAGCTGTTCCTGGTTAGACAGGCAGCAGAAGTAAAGAGAAACCAGGCAGGCTTTTTATTGGCAAAGCCAGAGGTTAATTTTGTGGGAAATTGCAGTCAAACATAGCTAGCAAGTGTAGGGCTAGTTAAAGTATGAAGGGGTTAAGACCACAGAATTGTATTCCTAGACTCAACTTGGTCACGCCCCTCACCTTCTTTGCTTGTTCTCTTTCACCATGTGACCTCACTGAGGTAGGATGAGCCTGAGTTTGCTCGCTACAAGCTCAGAGCATGTGCTTAGAGCTATTGCACTGTATTTTGTATCTCAGGATTTCTGCCTCTGTTGACTTGCTGCTGCCTGGATAAATGCATGAACCCTGACCCTTGGAACTTTGTAAGTATAACATTTTAAAACTTACAAAGGTATGTAGTCTGTTCAGTACTAAGAGGGGTAGAAATGGAGAAGCTCTGCTAACAGACTAAACATAATATTAAAAGGTCTAACAACCTATATTCATCACACTTCATTCTGCTGCATGATTCTATGATTTTAAAACTCTGCTGGGGGCTCTCTCTTGCAGGAGTGTGTGCTTAGCTCTGTGCTTTGATTCTAGGAATCCAGCCAATTCTTGTATTAGATAACCCACATGGGTTAGCTATATAGGTATTTTCCCCACAAATTTTGCATTTGTGGGGAAAATACATATATTTAATGAATAAAAGATTATTCATTAAATATGTTGCTTGGAAGATATGTTGCTTGGAAGACATATATAGGGTTGCCATATTTCAAACAGTGAGCTTGGGGGAGGGGCAAAAAGGGGACAAAGCAGAGGGAGGAATGCAGTGGCCAATGGAAAATCAGCAAACACGATACTACCGCTGTCCAGATTTTCCCAGACATTTTGCCGATTTCTGCCCAGACACTGCTGCCACCTGCAATATTCTGGATATAGGACATGCAAAGGCAGGTGATGGCTGAGTCGTTAAGCAAACAAAGGCAGGGATATGTACCATTACCCATTAGCAGAGACTCTGTACAGCAGAGAGGTGGCCTTCTAGCTGTGTGTTAGCAAAAGTTGCGTTCAGGATTGCAGTTTACCAGATGTTAGGTAGAGAAGAAAAGTTGCAGTCTGTTAAAGGCAGCAGGCTGCAGAGGGGGAGTCAGAGCACAATGTAGGTTGGCAGTTTGAATCGGAGGCTGCAGAAATGGGAGAAATGTTACCATCTTGGAGTGTAACACTGGAAGCCCCTCCATCATAGGCTCAGGTTGTATATATGGATAAATAAACCACATACCATAAAGACACCGCAGTCTCTGCCGTGCCTCATCTCCAAAGGTAGCACAAGCCCTGCGCAAGTGCCTTGACCCCTGAATCTCACACAGCTTGGAGACTGCAGTGGCAGGTAACAAGACGGCATATATAAATTACATCTGTGTAAAGGATTGGGAAACAATCTGTCAAAGGGGTCAATTAAAAACGAGGCAAAAGGTAGCAATGTGATGATTCTTACATGCAGTAGGGTTAGACCTCTCTCCAATCCCCACCTTTGCTTGTCTTGGTTTTACCAATTGCTAATCTTTTGAGTAATGAAGCGATGACGCAATGACTCAACACAGCTACCTCATAACATTTCACGACTGGGGTGGGGTGGGGAAAGGGCGTTTCCAGGCAGTCACAGGACTCCATTTCCCAGAGATCCCCGCGCACACCTTAACCCCTCCCTCCCTGCCGCTCGCTCGCTCGCTTTTATCTCCCGAATCCCGCTGCTAGCAGAAGCCACAACCTGCTTATCTGGGCGCGCTCGGGCTGCGCTTCAGCAGGGCTGTGTGTGGGCGCGCGCGCGGCTGCGGCTGAAGCCCGGGCTGGGCAATTGCGCCCGCCTCACCTTTCCCTCGCTAAGCCGCCGGGGCAAGAGAGAGGGGTCGGCTGGCGGTGCGCCTTCGCCCGGGCAAGAGGCGAATGTAGGCAGGGAGAGAAGATGGTGCTCCGAGTGTTCGTCGCTTCCCTCTCGGGCTCCGTGACGGTGAGTGGGGGAGAAGGGGAAAGGGAGGGCGAATGAAGGCAGGCGGGAGCCGCCTTGCGCTGCGCTCCTGAGGGGACTTCCTTGGGGAAAGCCCCGCGGGCGACTGGCGGCTGGTTCCAAGGGGGACGCTGCGTCCCCTCAGCGCCGAACCAGACGCACCAGAACCGCCGCCCTGCAGGTGAACGGAAGGGAGGGAGGGGAATCCCCGAGAAAACCGTCTCGTCACCCCAGAGGTGGAGCAGTTCCATTGAATGGAGAGCATTTCGGGTTGCCCGATGGACGCTTCTGCGTCGCTCCCCGCGGAGGGACAGCTCTCTCTTTCACCTCTGGCTGGCCGAGAAGAAGGCGCTTGCTTGGCTCACCCCGAGCTCTGGCGGCCCCTTTGGCACCCAGCCCTGCAGGACCTCCTGACGTGGTGCCTGGGTTTCTGATAAACGGGGCTACTTTCCTTCCTACAAAAATAAGGCCAGGGAGACGAATCCTTCCTCCTTCCAACCAATCAAGCGCCTCAAAATCAGCACCAGGGTTGCAAACTTGAATAAAATATTTTTGGGGAGGGCAGGTAAACCCCGTCCCACGTAATCGATCACATGACCTATACTATTTGAATGGCAATGCCCATCAACTTATGGGGGGGGGGCTCAGATATTTTATTTTTTGGGGAGTTGGCAAAGGGACCTCAGCCCTTAGGAGTTCGCTCCTGTGGTCTGAAGCGTTTTTGTCCCCTTTGGTCTCCAGCCCTGGAGGGGCCCCATGAGGTAGTAGTAGTTGTAATATGGCGATCTGGGTTTCTGATTTTGGACTTCTGTTTGTGAAAAGGTCAGGGAGACAGTTGGTTTTAAGTAAAAAGGGGGAAGGATTAAAGCACCTCAAAATCAGCACAGGATGATGAATGCTCTACTTGGGATGGGGAGGGGAGATGCACATAAGCTTGCGTGGCTTGGGGGGCTGTTGGATCTGCTCAGATTGCTGCACATCTAGACTGTGGTTCTATTCACACGTATTTGGGCGTAAATTGAAACTTGATGCCACAATGCACTAGTGGGTAAACATATAATCATCATGTGCAGTAAGGCAAATTTCATCAAGGCATTGTAATAGAAGACATTAAGAGACAGAAGAGGCAAAAAAAAATATTTACGTAACTGAACCAAAATGTGTGTGCTGAAATATAATTTATACTGACACATGCTGAACTGTTGAACAAAAACTTGTTTTCTTTCCCGGTACCATAAAATATAGACTAGTGTAAGTCAAAGACGTATGGTAAATATTAATGTCTGAGTCACTGTGATCCTAACAACTTATCTCCCGCTGTTAGATTTAATGAATAATATTGGCACATGATGAACAAATGTGCTGCTTAACCAGTAGTAGATGGCTTTAATTAATATAAAGATTTTTAGGTCACTTAAAAACCTGCCTTTTAACTGGTTAATCAGTTTACATTGAGGTGTACTTGTTTTTGCTGGAACTTCAGTGGAAGTGTCTTTTGAGTTTGAAATACTGAAGGAAGTGTAGCATGACTTGCAGTGTAATAGGCAAGAGGTGCAGCTTTTAGCTGGAAGGAAAGGCCAAGCTTACTATTCCCAACCCTCATCCATGTTATGGTAACACCCAAGAACGAAGGCAGCCTCCTGTAATAGAACAGTGTCACTTGTAACTTACAGATGTCTCACTTTTAAAGTTGTTCCCTGCCATAATTGCCCCACTCCAAATCCTATACATGCGTACTTCATAGAATTGTAGAGTTTGGAAGGCACTATGAGGGTCATCTAGTCCAACCCCCTGCAAAGCAGGGATTTTTTGCTCTCCAAGGGGCTCCCATGACCCTGAGATTAAGAGTCTCATGCTCTACCAGTGTCATTTGCCACTAAGACTTTCTCAGTAAATATGCTTATGAACTACTTAAGCTGAATGAACTACTGAGCCAAGCTTTCAGCCCTCGTTCATAGTTCCCTAGCCCATGACCTGTGGGGACCTATTCTGCACACCATCTTAAAATAGTCCTAAATGCTCAGGAAATGGTTTCAGGTTTCTGTGTTAGCGCCAAAAAACATTTAAAGTGTCTTGTGGCACCTTAAAGGCTAACTGTATAATTCTAACCATGTTTACTTAGTAGTAAGTCCTAATGAATTCAGTGAGACTTAACATCAGGTAAGAGAATGCAAGGCTGCAATACTAACTCCAGTCAGGAAAATCCAGTCCCTGGTTGGCTGGGCAGCCACAGGGCATGATGGAGCCACCGCTTCATCCACAGCCCCATCACTCATGCTAGCAGAGGTGAAAGGCAGGGTAGGTAAATGGCCTTGCTATCCTGGAGCTGGCACAGCAGTTGGGCTTCAGGGATCCAGCAGATTCCAGGATAGTACAACCACTCCCTGAAATGCCCCATTTTGAAGCTTTCCGCGGACTACAAACAGTGAGGATCTTGCCGGCAGTATTTCTGCTGGCCCATTTGGTGTGCATCTATGCCAGTCAAGTGATTCACCCCAGCCCAGTGCAAAAGAGGTTTGGGTTGAAGCTTTAGTGTCTAAGGTGCTGCAGGACTCATTGTTGGACTTAGGCTCTGGACTGCAATACCTTAAGGACCACCTGTCCCCATATGAACTGACCCAGGCCCTGAGACCATCATCTGAAGCCTTCCTTCATGTGCCTTCTTCACAGGAGGACCAGAGGATGGCAATATGAGAACGGGTCTTTTCTGCAGTAGCTCTTCATTTGTGGAAAGCTCTCCCCAGAGAAGTTTGTCTGGTGCCTTCATTTAGGTGCCAGGCAAAAGTTTTCCTCCATAGCCTGGCCTTTGGCATTTAACTACATATAGCTTTTTAGAAGTGGGTGGGGTAAGATTTTTTAATGTGTTTCTCTTTCCTTTTAGTTTTAATGTATCTATGTGGGGTTTATTGTTTGCTTGTTTATTTGATTGTAAGTTGTTTTTGCTTGCCCTGAGCAAGAGAAAGCAACTAACAAATTTAATAAATAAGTAAACTTAGCTTGTATATCTTAGTCTGCATTCTTGCACCAGTTTGGTATTAGTTTGATAATTTAAAGGTCCTAGGGCCAAGCAAACTATGTCACATTGAAAAATTAAATAAATTGTCACAGTCATGTAGTAGTACTAAAATCAAATCAATATTTCTTCTGGCTTTGTGTTAGTGGTTCAAATGTCCTATATCTTTGCCTTGGTGTAATTGCTTTTTCATATAACCAGAGACAACTGCGTATCCATTTCATCTTGTAATCCATTTATCTATTAGGACTGGTAATTCAGATTTCTGTAATTCTGCTAATTCTGGTATCTGAAAAGGTAATCTCATTGTAGTTATTGATCCATATATGTTCTTGAGCAGACTTATTGGAGAGCTTCTCTGTGATGGCAATGAATTGTGCTTCAGTAATGCTGGTACTGAACTTTGCATTCTGTACAAACATATACACACTGCATCTGTAGACCGTGCATTTCTGCTGGAAGACTTTTAGCTGTATAATATCTGTGTTCATTTCATTGGCACAATGAAAGTGGAACCTCCTAATACAGCTTAGCATGATGCATATGCAGTGCTCAGTGGCTAAGTACTAATGGCCAATAACAATTATTTATCCACGTCAGGAGCCTGCTGTGTAAACATAGATTCTTTTCGGCACTTGTACAATGTACAGTCATTGAACACTCATAATAGAAGCCTTCCTCCTATTATTACTGTCAGTTATTAGCAACTAGCTTATATTGTAGTAATGCAACACCAACATCTTTCGGTTTTGTCACATTTTTTTTTAAAAGGGTGCAGATGCTTTCTGTGTATGACAAAGGTAGGGAATCTTTTATAGCCCAGTGGACCAGATTGTTATCTCCTCTACCTCCCACAGGCCAAGTTTGACAGCTGGGTAGTGCTGCCCACCTGTCAACCACTTGATGTCACAATTATGTCAAGTGACCTTTTTTTTTGCTGTAGGGCTCTTAAGGAAAACTCCTCCAGTGTGGTGTAGTGGTTAAGAGCGGTAGACTCACAATCTGGGGAACCGGGTTCGCGTCTCCACTCCTCCACATGCAGCTGCTGGGTGACCTTGGGCCAGTCATACTTCTTTGAAGTCTCTCAGCCCCACTCACCTCACAGTGTTTGTTGTGGGGGAGGAAGGGAAAGGAGAATGTTAGCCGCTTTGAGACTCCTTAGGGTAGTGATAAAGCGGGATATCAAATCCAAACTCTTCTTCTTCCTCCTCTTCTTCCTCAAAATATTCTCTCCCTCTGCACTTAGAAAATGGCTTTACAGGTGCCTACAAACACACTGTCAGCCAAACCCTGGCCTTACCTGCCCCACATTGGGCATCATAACAAGACAGGTGTGGGCAGGTAGGCATGGCTTGGCTGAACTGGCCTCATGGGCCTATTTAGGCCTGCAGACTGGAGGCCTCCCTGTTACGTATGGCGTAAAAGCTAGGGTACTGTAAGAGATGGGTTGCTTAGGGCACCTTGGAGTACAAGAAGTGCTAACCTTGTTTTTCCAGCAGAACTTGAGATATGCAGGTGGAACTCCCATGATATATTAGCAGTGCAATTCTGCTGGTGAAGAGGTGCTGACAGGGCTGGCAAAAACAGGGTGGAATCATGGGGGAGGATCACGACTTTACCCCCATTGGCTGCCAGCTTTTTACACCAGGAATTTCTTCCCATTGGCTTCAGTGGGAGCGGGAGAAACAAAACAAAATCTTGCCATAGTGGCATGACATAGCATAAGATAAGGTGTTGTTCAACACCCAGTTGCATCACACCACCAATTGTATATGAGCCCTGCATAGGGAGATAACAAATCAGATAAGAAGGTGCAGTGCATCCCGGGGCCATATATCTCTGGCTCCAAGTCACACATACCTAGAGCTCACAAAGGAATGTCCTGGTTTTTGGGGAGGGGAACTATGGAGAAAGGAGCACATTACCTAACAAGGGGGCTTTTCTGTGCTAACGCTTCCCCTACTAGAACCCTGATAGGTACTCTGCCACGAGAGGATCAGCCTCCACTCTGTTCCAACAAAGTGAGTTCACAGGAGAGAGTACCCCACATGGGTAAACAAGGGAAGAGAGGAAACCACTGTTTTAGTGGATAACTGCTGCAGCCATCTACCACTTCCTTTGTCATATGCAAATACTTGGTTCCTCCTCACAGGCTTTGCTCAAGGGCCAGGCCTTCCACTCCATCCATTGCCACTGCTGCCCAATTCACCACCACTGATGGTGTTTAATAAAGGCTGTAACAATTCCAGCTGTGTCTCTGTTCCTGTGATGGTCTCTGTTCCTGTGATGGTCAGCAGATAGGGTCCTACCACCCTTCCCATTGTAATGTACCTCAAGTATTAGCATCCAGGGACAGAGGGTTCTTCCCTTGCTTTCTGAAGATCCTGTGCTTGTTGATGGTCCTTGTACAGGATGGTGAGGGGAGCAACCCCAGAAAGTCATTGCCCTTCTGGCACTCTCCCCTCTTCCTTCCACCTACTCCTGTTACGGTTGTATCTCCAGCTGTTGGACTAGGAGAAGCGGAGGGGTTTAGGCACATAGCAAGGTGATCCCAAGAGGCACCAGTAATTATAATGTGAATGAGCATGTGTGGCTAGATTGGATGGTGAGGCCTAAGTGAAAGCTGCCATGATGCCCTACAGTCACCATTTGCCAGTCACTTTGGCTATGTCATTGCTGAGGCTCAAGCCTTATTTAATCCCTCCCAACCTCAATTATATTCTAAGGGGAAGAGCAAGGGTGAACTCACTGTTTCCTGGATGCTCTCCTTACACTTCCTTGAGCCCTCTGCATTATGTGTTGGGGGCTAAACTTTTGCAGTAGGGTGCCTGCTGTATTCAAATTGGCTCCTTATGTGTTTTGAAACCCCAACCAAGCCCAGACATGCTTTGGCACTTGTTTGCTACTGTTACGTGCCTCTGCTGCTTGTTTGTGTGGCTCTGTCCATTCTTTTGAAACGCATGGGATGCCTTTGCAGAAATTTGTACACAAGGAAGTGCTGTGTGTGTGAGAGAGAGTACTGAAAAGTAGCAATCGAATCCATGTTTACTTGTTAGGAAAACCAACAAAAAATGTATTGTAGCATCTCAATTTATTTTAGTATAAGCCTTCATGCATCTGATGAAATACACTCCAGCACGCACACTTATATGCCATAACCAATGTGTCAGCCTTTGAGGTGGGATAAGGAACCCAGGACCCTCCAGATGCTGTTGAAGAACAGTTCCCACCAACCCTGAACATGGGGCAGATGGACCCACAACATCTGGATGATTGCAGCAAATTCCATGTGTTTGCTTCAAGGCATCCTTCCCCTTACAAAATACCAATGTAGCTACATCTCTGGAACTTGCTACTTGGAAATAGGACCCAATGGATCTTGTATTCACTGAGTGCAAGCCTCACACTCTCAAATAAGTGTGTGTTTAGGATTGCAGCTTAAATTTCTTTTATTATTATTATTATTATTATTATTATTATTATTATTATATATTGTAGCTAATCTGTTTCTGTGGCTTTTTGTATTAGAAAATCAATGGAGCAACAAACTTTTAAGATGGGATGGGCATTGATAACGCTGATGAAATGTTGGACTTTATTTTGTCCAGCAGTGGTTCATCTTTTATTGCATCAAATGCAGACCTTTCCTCAAAGCCGGCAACAATGAAAAGCTGTTTCTGCACATGAAATACATCCCCTCTGAGAACCTCTCTTCCACTTCTTCTCCCTACCCCGCTACCACAGAAAATAGGTTTCTCTTATTTCCAAGTGTGCCTCACTAATCATGTGGTGAGTGATTTCATTTCTGGCAGCACTTATTTGGAAGATGAGGGAAAGGAGGGTAACTGAATCTCCTTCTTGGCAATTTGCGCTGTCAGAAATTGCAGTGCCAAGCATCTATCTGGCTTGGAGAGGTACAACCCACTTCACCACACAAGCTTTTTGGGATCAAGTGTGCTGCTTCTGTATCCGCCCCCCCCCCCCGTTATTGCCTTTCATTGTTGAAAAACAATATCTGAATTTGATCATTTTCTGTGGGTTTGAAAAAGAAAACATTCAGTGCATTGGCAATGTCAGACAATTGGAATGCATTCTCTGCCTTCTGATGGTGAGACATGAATGCAGTTGGAGAAGGCATCTTCTGCCTAAAAGATGGCCTCATACTCTACTGATCTTGGCATTCTGTTGAAGAGGGTCTCCTACATAAAACATCTCGGTTCTGCACTGTACAGGAATTGGGCCTTAAGTGTGACACCTATCCTTTGGAACTTCATCCTGCTATATATCAGACAGGCCCCATCTCTATTGCTCTTTTGGCATCTATTGAAGACCTTCCTTTTCCATCAAGCCTCTTAAATAGAAATCTTTATCCTAGTTTGCATCTGCTGTACTGGATTTGAATTTTTTTATTCATATAGAATCATTTTCAAATGCCAAAGTTTTTTGTTTTTTTACCATGAAATCGCTTTAAGGTATTTTATGGAGGGAAACCTCTCAGATCCATGCTTTCTAGACACAGGACAAGCAGAAGTGTGGACAAGCCCTTAAATGGAATCAAATAAAGCATCCCTTCATTTCCGTGCTGGTAGAATACACATTTGAAGTTCTAGATTTGTAGGTGCCTGTTCTTTCACCGAATAAAATTAGTTTTGCTGGAGTTATGAGTCCTTGCTCATTGCTTCCTTGGAAGTGTGAAGGAAATAAAGCAACCCTTCCTGTGAATGTACGGCTGGAAGTTTTCCATCTTAACTTGTTGACACCTGTCTGGCGACTGCACATTTTTTGTGCCTACTTCTAAACTGCTTAATATGGTATTGACATTTGTTTAGCCGACTCTTGTTATCTATCTGCTGATTCTGCTTTCGGGCTAAGCTGCTGAATAAATTTGCTCCGACGTGCAGAAATGCTAGTCCTGTGTTCCCTACCAGTTGATGAGCTAATTGTCTCTGTTGAAAGGGGGAGTGTAAGCTCTGCTTGTGAACCAGCTGACAAATAACATATTTCAGAGGTTACTGCATTTTGCTTTGTCCATTGGCATTAATGCATTCACCGAGCTGAGCTTTCCCCATTTACATTCAAAATGTGTGTGTGTAGCATTTAGCAAGTTCAAATCTCTCCCCCCCCCCTCCTATATTAGAAGTTTGGAATGATGCATTTCAGTTTTATTCTTTTGGTCACCTTAAAGGCACTGGAACAAAAGGTGCACTCTGTATATTAATTACTTGTATATGAATGTTAATGTGGATTAACTAGGCACTTGCAGCTGACCTGCAAGTATTTGGCTTGCTAGTTTGACGCAGGATATTCAGTCTAGTTTCTCATGGTCCCATTGGCTTTCATGCCTCCTTGATACCTTCTGCCAAAGTTGACCAGTCATCAGAGCTGCTGTGCCTCTCTGTTCCCATCCTGCCAAGAACACAGTTCTGCACAAGAGTTTTCCCTAGCCCATCTTTCCCACTAATCCATCAGATGGGTGGAGTATATATAAAATTATTATTATTATTATTATTATTATTATTATTATTATTATTATTATTTCCTCGTCTCTTTAGACTCATTTGTCCTGAGGCCCATTCCTGCCACTGCATGTAAACAGCAGATTATTTTCCTCATCTCTGTACTATATGTTCTCTATATTTCATCCCCATGGCCTATCTCTTCCCTTTACTTCAGCTACCCTTCTTCTAGGGTCTCTCAGTCTTCTATGCATCCTGGATTGAGAGTAAAAGGTAAAGGGACCACTGACCATTAGGTCCAGTCGTGGCCAACTCTGGGGTTGTGGCGCTCATACACCATCAAATTTGAAACAACCAAATGCACTCCTTTCATGGGGTGTATACACACTACCCACATCAGCAGGGAAATGGAGCTTTTTTCACCTCCCTGTGTCTACAGGTAGTGGAGTAGACTTGCATAGCCACCTTTTTAAAAATACGATGATGTGTACACAGCATATGCTTGTAGTTTTTGAAGCAACCCTGAACTCTCTTACGTTCGTAATCCTCTCTTTTACTTGGTCAGCATTGCTGGTTCTTGACTACATCTCTCCTCCTGGTGCTGAGATTGACAATCTGTTCCTAGTAGATAGATGTATATAATATGTGTAACATGATGCACAGTGAAAAACACATGGCATTGTTGTAAATGCAGTAGTGTATCTCCTGTGAGGTTTTCCTTCCTAGCCAAAGTTTCCTTCACAGAAGTTGTACTTCTTCACAACAGTCTGTCAATGAACTGCTCCCCTTCCAGCAATTAGAACGTTTGCAAACAACCCAGGCAAAGATTGTAGTTGATAGTTAAAATGATATTAAAAGTGGCTATTATGTGTCACTGTCTCAATAACTCCACAATTCTACAGTTCTATGATTTTATGAAGTAGTGTGGTAACCCACTATTTTAGGAAATACTGTACTGGACTACAGGATAACACTTATTAAATATAATTGTGCTAACAAGTGAAAAAAGGGATTGTATGAGTATGTGTATTATTATTGTGTATGCATTTAATTATATATAATTAACTGCATACATGTAATACAATATAATCCCCCCCCCCCACTTGTTAACACAGTTACGGTATATTTAATAAGAGTTGTCTTCTAGTCAAGCAAATCCATGGTCTGTACACCCTTTTTTTTTGCTAAGATTACAGGTTTGAGCATAGAAAAATGTAATTTTCACAAAACAGAATGTTAGGTTAAAGGAATTAATGTTGAGTATACTCAACATTCTGGATGTCATCTGGTGAACCTGCATTTTTTGAAACTGAGGAAATACACTTCTGCTGTATTTTTGAGGAGGACTGATGCGCCTGTTATCTTGCAAGCAAAACACAAACTCATACCAGTGATTCTAGATGTGAGCAATATAATGTATATGTATAACATTACAATAACTCCTAGGCTGCATTGTTATGCTCATGGACCAAAATGCAATTTACATCTGAGTAAGCAAATACTGGTATATGTTGCCATTTATTGTAGCGCACTATATTGTGCTTCTATCTTTGCCATTTTTCAGACTGGAGATACGAGTGAAAAACACTCACCAGATTGTGCTCTATGGATTACTTGCTGTGAACAACCCATCTGTAAATCTCCATTTTCTGTCTTCTGAACAGTCATTAACAATGTATGTGCATACAGACATGTCCTTCATGAATTGCCATTACTAAATACATTCCCCACTTACAACAGCCAAGAGTCTAAGGAAAGATGTAAAAGGAGCATAACAGGCATTAAGAGAGCCTCAATGCTATATTTTTTTAAGAGGCAAAAGGATTGCACCGTGTTATAAGGACTAGACAGATTGTGCCAGCTCGATTAGAGGGCAGTGCATCAAACAGCGATCTTTGCAAAAATTAACCTCCCACTGCTGGGTTTTTGTTTTTTTTTATGTTTAAAAACTGGAGAGCATATTGCATGATAACATTCTCTCATCTCCCCACGCCCCAAATGTGTGGCACATTAGAAGTTAATTGAACATCTGCCTGAAGAAGCCAGCAGCTCTCCTGTGATGTACATAATGATGCGGTTGCCATGGCAAATAGCCACCGAATCACTGATTTTCGCCTTTCTCAGGCCCCCAGTGGGGCTTCTTAACGGAGTATTGCTCAGATGATCCCAGCATATGTCTCAGCTGAGTCAATGGCCTGCTGGAGAAACGGTTTTTATTGGCTGTTGCCTAATTTCGCTCCATAACATCAACCCTTTCCCTTGAATTCAAGTTTAATTATTTGTAAGGAAACAAGAGAACCTGCCCTTTTCAGTTGAGGTGTCAACAGAGGCAAATTGGTAGCTTCATGTAACCCTAGAAAGCTAGAAAGTGATGACAAGGCCACTTAACCCACCCTGCGCTTTAAGAGTAATCCAGAATAAAATTGCTTTGGAGTGAAGTTTGTGCAACCTATTGCGTCCAGAAATTCTATAGGTTCACAGAATAGTAAGATATTCAGGCATAGCCCATTGGAAACATTCTTCAGTTTCCAGTGAGGGGCTTCAATGCAAATACAAAAATTTGACATCTTCAACCTGTTTTTAAAAGAAAAAAATCTAATTTCAATCAGTTTAGCAATGAAAAAAGCTCTTATATATCAAACATATTGTTGGCATCCATCTGTCTCAAGAGACAATGGAGTGTGCGTCTGGGGGTGAAGTCAAATTGCTGCTTTAGCAACATGCAAGGTTGCATGGGGTGCAAGGTCCTGGGTTGCCCAGATAACAAGACCCCCCTCTTAGCCTTTCTGCTGTGGTCCAAAGGAAGGCAGAGCAATAAGTTTGTCACCAGTTTGGCTGCTGGAGTTGCTGGAAGGAGGCGTACAAGGTGCTATCCAATCATCTTAGCGATTCCACTCTGGATTTGTTTAGTGTTTACTCCTTAGCCTTTTCTCAGGGAGATACTCTTTTTTTTATCATAACAATTGTAATCCTCTCAAGTCAGCTTAGAGGTGGCAGGCTTGGGGATTTCTGTCTTTCTCCTCATCACAACCCTGCAAGGTAGTCTAAGCTGAGAGGCAGAGGCTGAAGATCACGCATCATGAATCCATATTCAAATAGCAAAGATGCCTTGTGTTGCTTCCTTCAGTTCGGCAGTGACGGAAGCTGTACTCTTCTCTTTTATCAAAGCATATTAAGGCCCAGGCAAGATGCTGGTTGCGTTATCTGGCATTTAGACAGGATAAGGTGAACAGCTTACTATGCTCTAGTGATTTATTCCCTGAGGGAACCAACAGAAACAAAAAATTAGAAAGCAGGCGCAGCCAGTTAATAAGACACCCATGGCTGCATCAAGCACGTCTGCCTGCCTTATGTAATGAGGTTGCAGACAGAGAGTCCCGAGTGCTGACACTATACTGAACTAAATCCCAAATACCATTCGTTCATATCTTGAGTCTGAGTGTGGCTCCATCTTGTCTGCCTCTCTTCACCCCTAGCTACATCAAGTGGAAGTGTATGGTGATCTACTCATTGTTCAGGTAGGTTAGCTAAGCCGTACTGGCTGGCGCTAATGGGCGCTGTAGTCCAAAGTATTTTCAAGGCATGATGAAGGTGTCTTCAAGGCACCAGGCTGATGGGTTAGTCCTGTTCAGTGCCTCCCTTGCTGTCACATGGCTTAGGTCAGCTTCTCTGAATTTGGATGTAGCAGGGAGACTTTTCTGCTTGTGTCTAAACCTGCCCATTGATTCAGAGAATAAAAAACCTGTGGGGAAAAATAGAATTTAAAATTGGCCATGGGAATGAAAGGCTGCATTCTTGGGTTCAATAGTTGCACTTAAGAGACCTGCATCAACAAGAACATTTTTTGCCTCCCAGTTCTACCATCATGGGGTTGTGATTGGGGGGGAAATGCAGGAAATCCATCACACTTAAAAGCCCTGTTGCTAGAAATCAATTGTACTGCATGTCTTCAAAGCAACTTTATCCCACTAACTTGGTTTGCATAGTGTCTTAGCAAACAACTAAGTTGCATCCTGATTTTGTTTTGTTCCCCCTGCCCCCCCCCATCCCAGATAAAGAAGAGGCAGCAAGACATTGTACGATTTCTGGAAGCCAACAAGATCAACTTTGAAGAGGTGGATATCACCATGTCGGAGGAGCAAAGGCGATGGATGTATAAAAACATTCCTCAAGACAAGCAGCCTGCACAAGGCAACCCACTCCCACCCCAGATTTTCAATGATGATCAGTACTGTGGAGTAAGTAACTTTTGAAGCTTCTATCTTTCTCACCTGTGTTAGCTTTGGCCATCCTCATCTTTGTGAACTGCAGAAGCACCACTGTTTTTTCCTGACAACACAAAAATCGAGAGAATGACCATAGTGGGTACTTTGTTGTTGTTCCCATCTTGCATTGGTAGATAGCATGGCAATGAGGAATACCCTATGCAGAATGGTCAGGGTTAATGCTCAACTTTTGATCTGTTTTTTGGTATTTCCTACACTTAACAATTCTGTATTTGGATCCTAAATGCTTGATCGTCTTTGTCTTGGAGCCATGTGCATGCTGCTTTGGGAAATTTCTAGGGCAGATTATTGACTCATTCCGTTATTCAGTATCATCATTAAAAAGTCATTAAAAAGAATATTAAAATTGTTATTTCTAGTACCAGGGTTGTTTTTCTTCTGTATCCAAAAGGTTTGGGTTACTTTCTAGCCTATTGCCTATTGTAGGCAAAGGCAAACTCGGCCTTCCAGATGTTTTGGGACTACACCTCCCATGATCCCTAGCTGACAGGACCAGTGGTCAGGGATGATGGGAATTGTAGTCCCAAAAATATCTGGAGGGCCGAGTTCGCCTATGCCTGGCTTATTGGCGACATGTTAGTTTAATTCCTAAGCAAGTTCTTTTTGAAGGCTTTTTCATACAAAATTTGTCAGTGAAATTCTACTCAGTATTGATCCAGAGAAGATTCCAGTGTATAGTTAGCAGAGTAAAAACTTCCAGAACCCTCTTGAATAAAATAGAATAGGAAAGATCTCTACACATCAGAGCAATACTTTCTGCACTAAGAAATGCCAACTGACAAAATTGTGGTCCTGAAGTGGTTTCGTTCTGCAAATGTTTTAACACTTACCTTGTAAGATCACACACATGTAACCTCTTTGCTGATAATGACTTCATTATCCCGCTCACAAGGACTTGGCAGTAACTGGGCTATGGGATGTGTATTTGAACAGAAGACTCATCTGACCCTGCAGTTCATCCTTAGATGAAAGGATTGTGGACTCAAGGAGATCCAGCACTCAAATGCAAAAAAGTGCACAAATCACTCATTATGTCCCTCCCTCTCTCTCTCTCTCTCTGTGTGTGTGTGTGTGTGTGTTTTGGGGTGCGGTTGGGGAAGGACAGGATTATTGAAAAGATCTTAAGGCCTAACCTTCAAAGCACGACCAAAACCATTTGTGTGTGTGTGTGTTAGCTGGGTTCGCTGTTGTTGTTATTAGGGGTTGGAGCTAATCTTACTAGTGTTTGTGCAGTAGTTGCTGTATCCCCATTGGATTATGATTGATCAGCAGAGTTGACCCCAGGCTTGTGGGGCATGCTTAAACACCCACAATCCTTGGACTGAGCCAACATCTGGAAATACCCTTGCACTATTATTTAATGCCAACATAATGGGACGATTCTGTTAATATATCTGAGTTCCCAGCATCTGCTTTAATCTCTTTCTAGTTGCTTGATTGTGCTGTCTTTGCAATTAAGTGTAATGAGCACCTGAGCTTTGAAAATTGATAATTGAAAACGGGAGCCTCAGTCTTGTGATGGTGGGGTCATGAGTGATCTAAATCTGATTTACAAAGTATTATTGGTGGTTCTGGCTGTCCTTGGAAAGCAGCCAAGCTCTGCCCTTTCTTGTTTTATATTCAGTGCAGTCTGTGCTTGACAACCTGTTAACTATTTCTGCAATTATGGGAGCTTTCTTTGCCTTTCTGTGTGTTTTCAGATGTTGTGGAGAAGGGTGAAGCAAACCTCTTTGCATATTTTCCTATGGTTGAGCAAGGACCCTGAAGATGGGTTTTTGCTGAAGATTTTTCTGCAGATATAAGAGTAAAGAAGAACACCCTGTGTTCATCATTTTGCCTCTTCATTTCTCCCTGTGCATCATCATCAGTATCAATTTTGATTTATCACCTGCTTTTCATCCTAGGGCGCCAGGGAGGGTCACAACAATTTAAAATACAACATTAAAAACAAATTACATAATTACAGTGTGTGCGTGATTAAAAGAGAGAGACATAAAATCTGATGCATGCTTTGAACACTGAGCTCAAAGGTGATAGTTTTACCTTTTAAAGCTTGTCACTGTTCTATGTATTTATGCAGTTCCTGCGCACACACATACACACACACTGATTGATAAATCCTTTCAAAGTGGCTTAATGATCTGTCTCTTCTGGCAGACAGCCATGGTAATTTAGTTCATGCAAGGAGATGCAAAACTATACTTCATTTATCAGGGATGCTTCCTGGGTGACATTTTAAAGACAGCAGGTGTACTCTCAAGTCACCCGCAAATGTGTGTAAATGTGATGTGAAAATGAAAACACTCAGCACAATAAGCTGGGTTTCTCTATTAGGTGAGGACCAGAATTCTGCTCTTGAAACTGCCAAGGAAGGAACTGTTGCTTCAGTAGGGATGCTGTTATGCCTGAATGCTCATTCATGGATGTTCCTGTGGTAGTTCTTGCATATGGACCTATGGCCTGCCAGATACTGCTGGGCTGCAATACAACTCCCATCATCCTTGGCCATGCTGGGTGCAGCTGATGGGAGCTGGAGTCCAGTAACACCTGGAGGACCACAGGTTCCCCCACCACTTATGGTAGGTAAGTCAGTAGGTCCAACTCTCAAATTGCAAAGGGGGGGCAGAGAAGATGGACAAGGGAACTGAGGCTGAAAGCAGTTTGCTTAAGGCAAACCAGTGAGTTCATGGCAGAAGTAAGATTCAAAGCCAGAGAGTTTCTGATTTTTGTAGCTCAGTCTCTCATCCACTTTGCCATATCACCACAGCTAAATGCTTCCTTAGTCAAATCCTGGGATGTGATGGAATCTCCCCTTTGTGCAATCATTTTAATTAAAAGGAAGCCTTCTTGTTTTGATGCTGTGCAGTGATAACAGGATCTAAGTACAACTTTTCCATCCTGATATTTTGGGATCTTGGCTTCCACATATTAACTTCAGACAAACTTTGTTTGTAGCTCAAAACGAACCTGGACAACGCCTGCATGGTTCTGCCTAAAGGTGTTTGGCCCATTCGTTATGCTTTGGTGGGATCTCTGTGTGCTGGGGCTTGTAGAATTTGGGTCCTTCTGCAGATTTCACATCAAAGACAGTTGTCTTACTTGCCGAACCCTACCTTCCTACGTATCAGAGTTGTAGGCAGGTAGGGTGGAGAACAGAATGAGGACAGTTCTTAGGACATGAAACTCTTCATAGAATCATAGAGTCAGAAAGGAACACCCCCCTGCAATGCAGGAATCTTTTGCCCAAAAGGGGGCAAACCCTTGACACTGGAATAAAGAGTCTTGTGCTCATCCCTCCCCCTATTTACATCAAAAACAAATCAGGATATTGCATATTCCCAGCAAATACTTTCAAAAACCTTTGAGAGTTTTTGTGAATACTCAAAAAGAATGCTTACAAAACACTCGAGTTTCTTCCCAAGGCCATTAGTGTCAGTTTTTAGAATCAAAACCATCGGGGCATCATTAATTAAAAAGCAAACAAGCACCCTTGCCTGTTGGGGATCCCTCCATCACATTATTTTGTGTGTGGTGTGATGCTTGCTTGGATAGAATAAAGAGAAATCAACCTTCCTTACAAAATGGTTTCCTTTCATGTAAGAGATAGTGGTGGTGTGTGCATGTTGGATACTTGTTAAGACCAGCTTTTGTGTAGGAATATCTTATTGGAGGTATTAGAAGTTCACTCAACATTCACTTGAAGGAGGGGCCCTGTTGAGGATATGTTACCCCCGCTGCAACCCCCCACCCAGCCCCTGGCAACAGTGCTGATGGAATGAAGTGGTTGGAATCTTCCAACAGCAGCATCAAAAATATTTTTCAGTCCATGAGCCATATGCCTTCATGGGCCACCTTCCAGGAGCATGCTAGTGGTGGGCAGAGCAGTGGGTGTGGCAATGCCATGAACAAGCCAGAGGTTTCTACACAAACTTGCATATCTCCATCCTCCAGCCAAATAAGTGAGGTAAATTATCACAGTCGAAGGACACATTCCAGCCAAGCAAGAAACACTTGAAGGGAGGGCCTGGGGCAAGTTCATTGAAGGGGTTGACCTACCAAGAGTTCTGAGGTTCCACTGCAGCGTTCTGCTGTTGATCCTGTTAACTAGTCAGTTGCCTGAAGAAGATTTTCAACAGTTAAGTGAATGCACTTGATTACTGTATCCCATAAATTGACTGTACAATCCCCAAAGAATAGTATTTAACCATTTGGTAACCCCTTTGCCTTTTCAAAAGGCATGTGAGCTTTTTCTTCAGGGCAGTTTACAGCAGAATATCTTGCTTTCCTTTTATATGTGTGGAACACAAATTGCTTCTTGTTGGCTGGACTCCAGTGAATTTTGCCTCTGTTGCCTTTTGGAATTCAGATGCCAGCCTGAGCCAAAGCTCATCAAACTTAGCCAGAGTTTCCTACCATATACCCCCCTGTTCATATGCTGTGTCTTGCAAGTAGAGTGGCACAGCTGTTTGGTCATTATGTGTGCAGGTTGCATTTCCTTGGCAAATTGTATAACGCTACTGCAGTGAATACTTCTTGAGCTCCCGGGGAGAAGCTAAACACATTCTCAAACTAATTTGCATGCTTTTAATGTAATTAGCAAAATAACTTGCATGCCCTTTCCATTTGTGCTGCAGGTGGTACATCTCATTTGGTGGGCATATTTCACTTAATCTCATTTCCTTCAGGAGCTGGTCTGAGAGCACATGATACAGCCACTTTGCAGAAGCTAAGCAGGGCTGGGTCTGGTCAGTGCCTGAATGGGAGACTTAGAAACCTCTTGTACAGCACCTTGAGTTCCATGATGGAAGAAAGGTGGGATAGAAATGTGTGCAAATACATTACCAGTTCCATGTGCAAAATGCTTAAGTCAGTGCTAGGAAAAAGTACCTGGAAAAACTATTCAAATTTGGCAGACATAATGAACTTAACTGGCTTCCATTTTTCCAAACGGTTTAATACTTTCTCTTGCTTTAATATACCGTATATCTACAAATGTGATATTTTCTACTTATTTTTTTAAAATCCAAATAGAAAAAGTTTGGATTCTAACAAGGCATGCACAAAAGCGTTGACTGAGATCTGTTGAGAGGGTTGATTGGTAATCCTAAACATGCTACTTTGCATTTATAAGAGCTTTGGATACATTATGCCCTTAATTCTTACAACAATCTTGTAAAGCAGATCAATGTTATTCCTTTATTGCAGAGAAGAGGCTGAAAGTAGGTTAATCTAAGGGCAAGCTTCATATGCAGAAGGCTCCCTTGCAATATGGTGCAAGAGTAGAGAAAATTTGTGGGACGGAATTAACCCTTTTCCTACCAGATGGTTCTTGCCAGGTCATTTTTAAACACTGTGTGCATGTATACAGCTGCACTCCAAAAGTAGAAGCAAGGTGGGAAATGACCTCTGGGACATTTGTAGGTGAGAAGAGTTGGGTGCAGGATTTTCAGATTTTTCTCTAGCATGTACCTCCTTTCTCCACCATCCCACATTCATGTTATCTCAGCAAAAACACAAGTTTGCACCATATAGCTCCATCCTAAAGCAAGGTTGTGGCTGAAGCAAGGTCTGAACAGGGGTTTCTTAAGTAAATGCTGGTGCTCCACCATTAAAGGGTTCCAGATTTTGGAACAGCTTCTCCAGGGTTGTATGCTCAGTCCTTTTACCGCCCAATTTTAGATATGTAGTGAGCTGGTCTTAGGTACAAATAGGGTTTCCTGAAAAAAGAGGATTGATGAGTTGCTGCAGGATGGAATTTTTAGCCCAAGTAGTCTGCACATGATCAGTAGTGAATGACGTGTCTTTTGTTTCTTTAAGCTTTTAACAACAACGCCCCCATTCAGACCATAAGGCTCTTAGCAGAATGCTAAAGCAATAGGTTGCAAACAGAACTGAAGGGTGCCGTTTAAACACACACAGGGGTTTGTCAAAGTATCAACTCCCGAAAGCAGTGCAGAGAGAGCTTTCATTTGTAATCCCACAGAATCTAATTGCTCCTTAAAGCCAGGAAGCCTTTATTGTCAATGAGACAGTGATATTAATTCTTTAAGAAGTCAAGGGGTTTGCTAGCTGGCTCTGAATATATTTCTTGATATTTCTGTAGGAAACAAATTAATCAGCTATCCCTTGCCCATTTTGGGGGGTGGGGCAAGCTACGAGGTAAACCTACTATTGATTTATTGAACTTTTGTTTAGAAACCTGCCTTAGGAACAGGTGGCTCTTAGCTATACATTTTGGTGCCGCCTCAAGTTACGTTGCAATCTTGTACAAACTTGCTGGCCTGGGAGTAATCCCCATTTAACTCAATGGGGCCTACTTCTGAGTAGGCGTTCATAGGACTGAACTGTCAGGTTGTTTGCTTTCTTCTTCTTCTTTTTTAAAAAACTATTTAACATTTAGGCAATTTAACCAGAAATTGCAGCCTCTACTCCTTTTTTCATGTGAAACTTGAAACTAAGCCAATAGCTGAGAAAGCTGCAGAACCTGTTTCTGGGAAGTAGGCCTGAACTGTGTGTAGACTGTGTACTGCGATGCTTTTTGGTGAAATGCCAGAGCTGTTTGCTTCTTACAATGAACATATGTAATTATATTACTGTGAATTATTAATCATTATCTCCGCTTCCACTCAGGGCAGTATGCTCGATGAACCAATGATCTGATTAAGTTCATCTGATAAACAGCTCTTTATGCTCCTTTGAATTGCTTTGATGGTGCCGATCATCAGGTGGAATGTGGCCTGGGTTTAACTAAATTTATTCTCTCTGCCTCCCTCCCTCCCTCCCTCCCTCTCCTTTTTCCATATCAATTACAAAGCAGGAGCGAGAACACACATTCTCAAATGATGGGTAAACTGGAATTATTCTTCCATTACTATTATAAAGTTATTCCTTTATATATCAGTAAGCATGATTATACTGCATCTCTGATACAATATCAGTGGGATGAAGCTCTAAAAATAACTTACCTTTCTCCCCCTCCCTTCTCTCTAGGATTATGACTCATTTTTTGAAGCCAAGGAAAGCAACACCGTCTTTACGTTTTTTGGGTTGAAACCTAATTTGGCATCAAAGGTGAATATTTCATGATATGAGGCTTAATGTGATTCAGCTTGTAGTTTTCAATGTATATTTTCTTTCTGGAATAGACGGCGTGTTCTTTGATTTGAAAAATGAATAAAAGGGTATGGGATGTTTTTGGCAACATCATGGCTTGAACCTAAAATAAGCACAATTGGTTATTTTTTCATAATTTATAAACACTTAAAGTCACAATGTACTCAGTTAAATCCAAGTAGTGCAATTGATTTTTAATTCAGCTATTTTTAAATTTCTTTTCCAGTTTAGGGTTTGATACTAATAAAATATCAAAGAAATTGGTCCTCATTGAAGCACGTGTATCTCCCACTAAGTTGCAAACTTACTGGATTTCCTGGGAATATTGCCAAACCAGGTCACAGTTTGCTTTGTGTGTGACCTGGAGTCATAGCTGGTTCCTTTGGCGCCCTCTTAGTGAGCAGATAAAGCTTAGAGCCTATTCCTATGAGGCACCTTTCCGGGCTCTCTTAACTTGTTTGGCCCTATTGACCATTAGTGATAAAAATTGGGATTGGCATAGGGGCAATTTCAGCTACACAAACTATGATATGTAAGCCCTATTCATGCATTTCCTCCTCCACCCACTGTTAATCACATGGAAGAGGAAGCAGAGAGGATGACTGCAATTGCCCTGCTCCTTTTATCCCATTCCCAGTCATTCTCCATTAAATGGTGGGTGACCCTCTACACCACTGCTGGGGAGCTATGGCCATGTACTACAATCCCCTTCATCCTGTTCCTTGGCCATGCATGCTGGGGCTGATGGGAGTTGTAGTTCCGCGACATCTGGAGGGCCAAAGCACAAGCCTGTTCTTCTCATGTAGGCTTCCCATGTGCTTTTGAAGGGTTCTAAAATGCACAGGGAGTCTGCATGAGCAGAGCAGGTGTTTCTCATTTTCTGTTTTCAACTCCTGCTGATAAAGTTTTTGTTTAAAATGCCTATTTGTCATGGCATTGCTGCAATTGTTTTTTTTTTAAATGTGTATTTTGATGCTTTATTATTTTAATGTGTGTGGTTCGTCACTTTTGAGTAATTTTTATAAGGTAAAATAAGTGTTTGGAAAAAAATAACTATATAATTGTTGGTTTGTTTGTTTTTTTAAAAAAAAACAGGAGTCGGAGCCTTAGAACAAGTTCCTTGAGGATTCAGCAAGCACATTGTCTGGGTGAATGAAATTCTTGATGTCCAGCACACAACAGCTTCCGTAGTGGATCACTGTGATGCACACCAATATGCACCATTAATATTTTGTTTGACACTGAAGAGATGAAATAAGACAGTGGCTACAAAAACGGGGTATATGGTGATGGTAAAATGGTAATGATGGGGGGGGGGGGTCCTTCCTTTTTCCCTTTTCTTTTTGCAAACATATCTGTGGTGGATGCTGGGTACCATTGACCCTAACAGCATCTGATGCCACATTTGAGACATTACTTCCATTCTGAAAGTGACAGGTGGGTGTGTTGAATCTGATTGTACAATGAGCATTGTCAGAGTTTCAGATGTTTACTGCGTTCTGAGCTGAGAGTTAATGGCAGGTGTAACCTGCTGTTCTTGAACACAGTTAAATGCTAAAGTCAGCAGCGTTGAGCTGCAAAGACACCACTCCAACAGAATATGTGCTAATTGTGCTATCTGTGCTGAAATGTGCTTATTGTGGTAGATGTGGCCTGGTATTCTCTTTCTACTTGGAGGGGGCAGCGAATCAAATCTCACATCTCCCCTGGTTGGTATTCAGCAGCCAGTTCTTAAAACAACAGCCATCTTGCATGTACTTCATAGCTTGCTTTGAGCTGCAACTTGATGGAAAAGAATTAGCTGGCAAGTAGATTCTAAAATGAGAAGCTGACAAAATGGACCTTACCTCTTGATGAGAACACCAGGCATGTCTGCCATTTTGAGCTACATTACATGCATTTGCCAAAAAAATGTTTTGTATGAATTATAGATTTCCCCCCACCTTACAAGCATTGATATTACTTAAAAACCCTATTGCTGTCAGTGAGATTAATTGTAGAACAAAGGTTAAAATCTGTAGTGTGCCATGTAGTACAGTATAATCAGAGCCTGCAAAAGCATACAAGCCAGAACCTTAAGTAGATTAATAGTTCTATTGCCTTAAAAGTGGAAGGGTATTGGGGGGAGGGTTTCCTAAAGAAAGAAGCATTATATTTTTGCCTGTAAAATGTATTACTTTACATAATAGTGCTGAGTTGGACTGGTGTGTTTAGCATCTTCCAGTTCAGAGTCCCAAATAGCTATACTTGGCAGTACGGATAGCCTATTCTGTGAATCTGTGAGGCATCTAAATGAAAAGTGTGGGACCAAACAATAGCAGCACAATCCTATGCATGTCTACTCAGAAGTGAGTTAAATAGGTGCATAGCATGGTAGCCTGGCTGGGTTTTAAAAGACCACTTATCAATTGAATATTTTTTGTTTGAAGTGCAAGCACCCCCTGGAAAATATAGATGCTCTGATTTAAAGCTGGCATGAGGTGCACATAAGCTTGTCCCAGATCCAAGACAAAAGTTCACAGTCAAGAGAAAGTTAATGATCTTACCAGTCGAAGAAGCTGGTTGTCTCTTGCTTGACTCTTGTTCATTTTAATGGGCGTTTGAGCATGACGAAAGCCCTCTTCAGGCGTTCAGATTAAGCGTAAACATGTGACGGAGGGCTGCAACGATGAACCCACCCTACCCAGTCACTCTTACCATTTGGAGAGTGAACGTATGAAACAGGGAGCTTCCTGTTGGTTCCATGTGCCACAGCCTTGACTTTCTAGCTTTCTGAAATGTGTAAAAAGCTCCCCAAAGTACAGGAGAGTCCCTGTTCCATCTGTTTCTCCCTCTCCAACACACAGGGAGCTATGAGAACAGGATCAGAGCTAGGGCACTCATCCCTGCAGTCTGCCTCACCTGTTTACGCAGGATACAAAGACCTGAATACGGCTTTACTAGCTTTGGACTGGGGATAAAGGACTTCAGATATTTCTTGTGGGAGCGAATATGTCACTTATAACCCCCATTTGCTAGGGCTTCCTTTTTAATTTTGATCAGGGCATGTTCCTTGTGTGCATATTGGATCCTCAGTATCAGGGCAATAGCATAGTTCAGGCGTTGGTCCTAAAAGTACTAAAGGAAAAGGAAAAGAGGAAGGTGCTGTGGAATCTTTAAGGATAAAATCACAGATGATTATAAAGCAGGCATAGGCAAACTTGGCCCTCCAGCTGTTTTGGGACTACTACTCCCATCATCCCTAGCTAATGGGACCAGGGATGATGGGAGTTGTAGTCCCAAAACATCTGGAGGGCTGAGTTTGGGGATGCTTGTTATAAAGTTTTGTATATGAGCCCTATTTTGTTACTCATAGCTCAGGGAAGTTTTGAAAGCAGTTTTGTTGTTGTTGGGGGCAGAACAAGTCTGCTCTTCTGGGACGTGTGGGGATGGCAGCTTAAAAATCCACTGTGCTCTATCCATTCCACCAGGAGCATGCAAGTCCTTGAGCAGCTCTTTGGAGTCTAGTTAATTTTAATTATAATGGTGTTTGCAATAAGCAGAAGGCACATTATTTAAGATGCCTTAATGGGTTTTATGTGGGGTGTGTGGGTGGGGGGAGTGTATTCTTAGAATGCAAGAATAGTTCAAAAGGTGCCCTGTTTTCATGCCTTTATCAGCTCTATAAATTCACTGGTGAATGCTATTTGATTTTTAATTCAGAGTTTGGCTTTCATTTTTATATTAAAATTTTGTAAGGTGCTTGAGTTCTTTCTGTTTTATTTTCATTATATTGCAGCCTTCTGGTTTTCTTTTATGTAAAAGAACATTAGAATGCATTCCTTTCAGTTGGTGGTTAAAAACCCCACTAAACTCTCATTTATTTTTATCTCTTTCTTGTCCTGCCTGTTCTGTGGTTTCCCAGCCCCTCCTAGGATGTACTCTTATCAGGAAAATTAATATGGAAAATTAATCTATCTCCATGGGAAATATTCCAATAGTTTGAGACTAGCTTTGATCTGCGTAAAAATATACCCCCCTCATGTGATCACCTGATATTATTTATTGTGATAAAAGGTATTTTTTTCCATGCGCAGTCACATCTGACAAAAAAAAAATAGTTGTGTTCATAAAGTGGGCCACATCCTTTAAAAAGCATAAATCAGTGCAGCTCTGTTGGAGCAGAGTTTATCGTCACTTAAAAGCATGCCAGACTCAAGAGTCATCACCATGTTTCATAAAGTTGGGATACACTATGATTTGGAAGAAAAGGAATTGACCGAATTATCAAATTCTGGACCACCCAGTTTTGCTGCAAGGATTAGCTTTGCCTAAGGCAGGGGTGGCTAGTCCATGACCCTATGGAATTAGCCCCAGCCGCTATGGCCAGGGGTCAAGGATGCTGGAAATTGTATTCCCAACAGCAAAGCCACAGGTTCCTTATCTCTGGCATCAGATCTTAAGCAGATGTCGCCTTCCAATTTCTATATGGGATTAGCATTTGATGGAGGGAAAATGGGTCTCACTAATTCAGGTGTTCAACTCTACTTTTGAGCATAAAAGCTTGCTGCATCAGTTCAGTGTCTTATCTAGTCCAGCACCCTCTTCTCATAAGGGCCAATTGGATGCCTGTGGGAAGCCCCAACAGCAGGACCTTAGCTTTCAGCATGTGAGAAGAAGGCAGGAGAAGGACAAGTGTGCTGACTCTGTCTTTGTCCCCATCCCACCCTGGTCCCCAGGGGTAAACAGAGATCCTTTCTCCTGTGCAATGTGGGACCCTGCTCATGGTGGTGAAGCCCTAAACATGTAAGCGATCATTGGAAGAGGGCGTGTGTTGGATTAGGATATGTGACAGCTTCCCCGGTGTACCTTTTCTCTCATTGGGGAAGTGGAATGTCACTGTTTGCAGATCACACCCTTAGTTACTATTCAAAGCACTTGTGACATGTAAAGCGCTGCATCAATTTACACTGGGAGAAGGGAGTTGTCCGTTTCTCTCCCTTCTCTGTTGCAGTTCTCAAAATCCTTTTGCAATCTGTAAAAACCATCAAAAAGCTAAAGCAGACCTGAGGGACTCTAAAACCTAGGCGTGGCTGTATGCCAAAGCAGTGAGAAGACCCATGTTACAAGTTGACCTTGGCTGCAACTAGTAGCTCAAGCCCTCCTCTTTCAATCCATCACCTTCTGTATCCCTTTTCATTCTTTAGATGGGTCCCCCTCCCCATGTTCTTTTTCTGGAGGATATGGGGATGATTGACAGGACTCCATGATATTTTCCTCCATGTTGCAAAAGTGGCTACACACATTCCGAGAAGTATTAATTTTGACCAGGCCAGCTGTCGGCACAAATGACAAAGAAATTAATGTTTATTTCCAGTGTTTACATTTGGATTTCATCTCTCAATGCAAGCCGCCTTTTGCCCCTGAGTGCAGGTACCAGAGGACAAGCTAGATGCTGGCGTGTATGACTTCCTTTTTCCTGTTACTGTTTCTGTGTGTGTTTTAAAGTGAAAACTGACAATTTGGAAACACAGCCGCTGCTACATGTATGTTTTTTATGTTCAGGTATCTGCTTGGAAGCAAAGTGAGAAGCCATCCTTGTATGGAGTTACAGCTCTCCTTAGTTTCTTAAGAGCTCTGTTGACACATGCATGCTCCTTATTCCATGAGTGCAGCACTCGGTGGTGACTTGCGTCTGTGAAAGAGCCGTTGTGTCACAAGCAGAGCACTGATCTCACCCAACATCACTTCAAACACAATGTTGGGGGTTTCCCCCCCCCCCCATGTAAGCACATTATATATTCAGCTGCAAGTAACCAAATGTTGAGTAACCAAGGTAATGTACATGAACAAGTCCTGCACAAATGGCTCCCATCCTTTTTCCTCTACGTTGTCTATGTTGCCAATGTTAGTCTTGTGCTTTTCTGATAAACCTTGTGTTGTAGAGGACCACCTATACATGCGCATGTAGCATTGTGGCACATCTGTTCAGGTATTTCACTGGCTGCTAGTTCAAGGGAGCAAACCAGATGTTTGGGAAAGGTCCTTTGGTTCGGCAAGTACAGTGCCGCAAGCCAGCCCTAATGTTAAACCATAATGCCATAGTTTCTGCAGACACTGTAGCATGCATTTGCCCCATTAACGCTCTGTTGGCTGTGCGCACGACTTGGTGGGCCATTGCAGGTGCGTTCTTGAGGCATGTATGGCTCATAGAGCTCAGATCTACCGAACACATCAATTCTTAAAAACAACAAGGACACCTTAGGACATCTCATGGGAGCTTCCAAGGTGCCTAGCATGGTGCCTAATTGACAGTTGCTTGTCATGGGGAAGTTCAGTGAGTCCAGCACCTCCTGTGCTGGTGCTGAACAGGCAAGTCTGCACCTGCCAGATTTTGACTTCCTGCTCAGCTATTTGGCATATTGAACTCACTTAGAGCAAGAACTGGCAAACCTAGATCAGGCTCCTGTGTCTTCAATACCAGGCAGCAGGAAAAGATTGACTAACAGCCCTTGGAGTGATTGGAAGAAGCTGAGTGTGTGACATCTCCCTGCCACACATTTCATACCATGAATGGAAGCTTCTTTAAGGCAGGATATAGCAGCCCATCCAAGTATCCATTTCTCCCTGGCCTCTGCTTCCCCAAAGCCTGTTTCTTTTGTGCATTAAGGTATGGCACTGAATAACGTCAGACAAAGATTCCCATGTCTTCTGTTGTATAATATGACAGATGGAATCCTGTGTAATGTGTCTCAGGTGTACTGTGTTTAAAAATAAAAATAACTTTTATATTTAATGCTTAAATTGTCATATTAAACCTACATATGAAGAAGAGTATGGCTTGTGTGTGTTTGTCACATTCTGTTGGCATCTCTCATCTGTCCCTTAAAAGGCTGTGTCATCTCTAAATGTGACCTCACAGAAACGGTTGTGGCCTCTCCTGTGTGTTTTGTAAACTTTGTAATTTAGTATCTCGTGCTAACAGAAAATACTTATTAGGAGCAAGTGCCATTAAACAGAGGGGTTTGCTTTTGAGTAAACATGCGTATGATTGGGTTGTTCTGCTGCAAACCCAGAGCCACTTGTCAGAAATTGGCCCCATTGAAATCAGTGGGAGCTGCTTCTGAGTAGACTTGTCTAGGAGTGCAGGAGTATACTTATTTAAGAGTACATCACTTTCTAAAACAAGCCACAGGAAGAAGAGTGTTTTAAACTGGCAAAAGCTTTCTTAGGAGAGCAGAGAAAAAGTAGCACCCAGTTGATTTCATGAGTTTGCAAAAAGGTATCTTGTGTGTGAAATTATTTTCGCAAAGCAGTCTAAAATAAGCTGCTATTGATAAACAATTTTAAAAAAAGATCCTTGGTGTTATTTTCAGATTTCCAGCTGGTGTCTTTGATTTATTCTGTGAAGCAAAACCAATGTTTGTGAGGAGTGAATCTCTCCTCTTTTTTTTAGCTTTCCAAATGTGAAATATTTCCCCTTTCCCTCTTATTTATGTCTACATTTATTCAAAGTATAATATTCTTCCTTTTAGAGCACAGCCCACACAAAGCAGTGTACAACTAGCAACTACACCACCTAAATTACATTTGTGTGGTTGTAAATATAAACGTCTTGAACCATAAGCAAACTCCAAGGCTGTTTGCTCTTTCTGCTTAGTTTCTGTTTGCACTGACTCAACCTCTCCTACATTGAATACACCCCCTTAAACATGCCCACATTTCATTGGATGCCAGGATTGGGCACCCACCCATCCTCCTGTTCTCAACAAAGAAGAGGTGTAAAGAATTTCTCCCTGTGAATGAGCATGGGGGAGGTTGGTGATGTGAAGCCTTTTCTCCCATTGATGGGAGAAGAACATGCCCACACCATTTTGTACTCTTCTGCTGTTCAGATGTGCCGGTATTTTGTGTAGTGACACACATCCCAGAACAGCCATTTTGTGATATGCCAGTCGCAACCCCCTCCAGCAGCCATTTTGTGGAACAACTTGTCAACATGCCCACTGCCCTCAAAGTGCTGATGACCTCTCCTAGAAAAACCACCTTGCAGGGATCATTTGTGCAGGATTGTGTGCTACTGTTCTGGCTTTCCAGATTGTAAATCTCCCCAGAGGCACACAAGGATGGCTACAAAAAACTACTACACAAGAAAAAGGGATTGGCATAGATGTGGCTGTGCTAAGGGCCACTGAATGTTTGCTGCAGCTTTGGGGCGTCCAAAACCAAGGGCAGATGCATTAGGACAGGGGTAGGCAACTTGCTGCCCTCCAATGTTGCGACTGCAACTCCCATCATCTTTGACCACTGGCTGTGCTCCCTGCGATGATGAAATTAGGATTCCAATAGCAACTGGAAGAAATCCTATTGGCTAATCCTTGCATTAGATTTTGTGTGTGTGAAATATGCTGTCTGTGGAGTCATTGGTTGGGTGATGCGACATGAATAAGAGTTGTGACCAGCACAAAGCTTTTTGCCAAAGCTTTGAAGAATAATTTCAGAGATTTAAAATAGGTTATCTGAAGTGGCACATCAGGATTTTAAGTGCAAAGAAGGAATTCTCTCTTGCACAAAAACTTAGCATTTATTATCTCCCTCAGACAGATGTAAATGCCAAAGTAGTATTGAAAGACGGGTAATGATTAAACTAAAGTCAACAACAACCACCCTAGTTTATGCAACGAGCATAACTTCATCCTTTGTTCCGTAAATGCAAAGCTTCAAGGTATTTCTACAAGGAGAGTAAAGTGCACTTCTGATCCTCTTTGAAACTGTTTGGCCTGCAGCAGAGGGAGATTGTTAATGGAAGGAAGACCTTGGATGCACGTTATAGGTTTTACATTCATGCTATAGACCAATTTAAACACAGATCAATGTAAGCCTCCTATAAAACTGCCTACATTTTCATTTTCTTGAACTCATCAAGCTGCGTTAATAGATGGATTGTCAAGAAGCTGCTTGAGCAAAGCCCTCAGTGCAACAAAACATGATTTGCTGCTGCTTCAGTTCAGCTCTTTTGGACGTAGAAAGAGGTTTGTCACTAAATATAGCCTTCATTCTATTCGAGAACATAATCCAAAATCACCGTGAATGCAATGCACACGTCTTTTGATCTACAAAATGTATATATGCTTCAGGGAGCAGTTGTGAAACAAAGGATTGCTCTTGGTGCATACATGTGAGGGCAGTCAGCAAGGCCGCTTGCTTGCAGACTGAAATGCTCAGGAGCAAGGGGTGTTAAGATTGTGCAGTATGGTATCATGCATGGAGTATTTCTCCATGATAAATGTCCCTGAGGTTTGGGGCATACCTGGGCAAAGCAGCCCACAAAGGGAAAAAAGAATCCTGCAGCCTTTGGGACTCCAGGGACCATTGAATTGTGGTCATGATTTCTGCAATAACCAATACAGTTTACCTATTGTGTGTATTTCAAACACTTCACCACAAAAATTCACATATAATTGCCTCTGGGTTTGTTATTTCATGCAGGAAAGCAGACTTTAACTCAGGATGTTTGATAGATGGAAATGGATTCAGTTTTAAGATATTATGCCTATAGACTTTTATATGCTTTTATTACCTTGAATATTAAATCTGGTTATATTCAAACTTAATGGATTATATATATATATCTACAAGGATGGATAAAAATCCATATATATATATATGGATTTTATCCATCCTTGTATATGTATAAAAGAGCCTCACAATTCAGTTGTAGCTGCCCTGGCAATTGAATTGCACTGGCACAAAGTCATGTATTAGCACTCTTATCTATTAATATAAGGGAATTATTACTTCACCATTTAAAACTGTGATAAAGGAATGACCTTGAGAGGTCTGCCATATGATCAAGTGGTGCTTTCCCGTTCCTCTCTGGGAAAGTTGAATGGAACAGTTGAGCATATCTCCTAGCGGCGCAGTTACGGGGTGGAGAAAAGTTCTGCATTTGGTTGATATGGGAACTAAGTGTTCTCTGGACGCAGAATAACATGTAGTTGGTTTGAAAACACCAGAGACTAGAGGGCCAGAATTTTTACATGTGAGTCCCATAGGCTTTAGAAGAGGGGAAGGGGGGGGGGAAGAACCCGAATACAAAGCACAAGGCTAGAATTAAATGCAAAATAGAAATAGAAGTGGATGGGTTAAGCCTTCTGGTGACCCCTGTTGTAGAGGAGTGAGCTGACCAGTGGTCCTGGGACTCGAGTATAGACCTTGATCAACAGCCAGACAGGAAGTACCTCTGGAGGTACAGAGCTCTTCAGACTGCAACAAGAGTGGCACTAAGCAGTGCGGAGTGAGAAGTCTTGTTTTGTCCCAGAAACAAAACACAGTACAGTGGTACCTCGGGTTAAGTACTTAATTCGTTCCGGAGGTCCGTTCTTAACCTGAAACTGTTCTTAACCTGAAGCACCACTTTAGCTAATGGGCCCTCCTGCTGCTGCCGCACCGCCAGAGCACGATTTCTGTTCTCATCCTGAAGCAAAGTTCTTAACCTGAAGCACTATTTCTGGGTTAGCAGAGTCTGAAACCTGAAGCATATGTAACCTGAAGTGTCTGTAACCCGAGGTACCACTGTAGTTTGAGGGAAGGCATGACTCTGTCACATAAGACGTTTCACGTTGGGAAACACATTTACATTAAATAAAAGGTGGATATCTATCACACACTCAAATGATAGCCTGGAAACTTTTGCATTGGCACAAGTCATGTATTAGTGGGCGCTCTTATCTTAGCCTGGAAACTATCACAGCCCTAAACAAGAAAGGGCTGGAGAAAGTTCCACGGACCACAGACTGCTGCTCTTGATCTTCTTTGCTCCTGACCTAGTTTGGGGCTTTGCAGACAGGAAGAATGGAAAAATCTTCCTCCAGTGAGAATATCCTCTCCACGGGGAGGCTCCAAAAGAAGATTGGGGCAAACAATATATGCTCTATCTAGGGAATGGGGTAAAGGAGCATGAGTTGCAAGCTTCTCACATCCATTGCTACTAATCCAGTTGCCTCAGGGCAGTTTTGCACATGGTGTCTTTTTCTTTCGTGGATACAGAAAAAAGTATCCTCTCTTTTACAATCATATGTAAAAACTGTGCATGTGTTGGTGCACACATGTGGAACCCAATGGAACTACCTGTAAGTAGTGCAACCTGAAATGGACTCTATCGTCGCCATGCATTTAGGAAGGGTCCAGTCCAGAACGATGCAAAGCTCTGCAAATGGTACAATGAAGAATCCCTTCACACAATTCGGTTCCACTTGTTCCTACCACACTACAACTGCAATGCAATTGGAGGGGGTGGAGATAACTCTATGAATTTACTCTGAAATCTGTTCTGAGTATACAAACAGCTTAGAAAATTATAGGTGGTTTCTCTTTCTCTCTCAAACCAGACAACTCAAACTCCTTCAATGTAATCCTTGGTTAAAAAGCACTGGCCAAAGGTGATACAGTAGGCATGGATTCCACCCCTTCCTGTTATTTGTTTAGGTGAAATGAATTGTGTGATGCTGACATCTAGAGGGCTACAGAAAAAAAGCACGTTCCTGTTTGGAAAACCATGGCGGTACTTCATTAGCGACTACATCCCAGAAATCGCATGATATTACATTCACTACATGATCGCAAACATATGCTTGCCACCATACGTAAAAAAGTGGTGCGAAGCTGCAGTCAACCCCAACTCTCAGCAATGTGTATCTGAATAATATTTGCAAACATGCATTTGTCGTGTGTGTTTGTGTGCACACGTAAGAAGCAGCCTCCTACTGCTCTATCTTCAAACTCTTTTAATTAGAGGATTTTCCCACCCCTGCCCCCTGAGACTGGGTTTTAGTCCACATTTACACACTACCAGATAGAATCTACTTAGCAGTAATGTCTCAGCACTCATATAATCCAATATCCCCCCTCCCTTCCATTTCTTCTCTTGTCATACTTTTAACAGTTCTATAGGCTGGCAAAAAATTGCAATTGCAAATTATACCACAGATGTCAAGTGAACTCTGCCCACCCAGCCCCTCCCCCCAGGATAGTTTTCCTGGAGGAAAATGTAGATGCCTAGTTTAAATGATAAAGCTGATCACTTAGCTATACATTTACTTATTCATTTGTTTGTTCCTTGGTTCCTTTATTTTGTATCCCGCCTTACCTCCCAAAGAAGTACAAGGCAACCAACACACTAACAGCAAAAGCATAGTAAGTAAGTAAAAGCATTTCTAAAACTGCTTAGAACATTCTAAGGACAGTTAAAAACATCCCCTCTGCCTGTGATGGCAGGCTTGCCATGAACAGTGTCTTTCAACCATCATTAAACCAGTCATGAGGGAGGCAGGTGCACCTCAACAGTGAGGACATTCCACAAATGGGGAATCACCACTGAGAAGGCCCTGTTACAAGTCAGTTCCAGCCAGGGATCCCCCAGTGGGGACACTATCAATGAAGCATTAAGTGCCCGCCATAGGGTTGGAGACGGCTGGTATTGGGGAAGGTGCTATGTTAGGGACTTAGGTCCCAAGCCATTTTAGGTACATGTCCCATATTGATCTTTACTTTTATGCTACACTGGAAAGCATTTCTTCCTAAATCCTGAATGAACACAGAAATAATAGTCAATGTTCTGCCTAAAAGTTGATGGTCATTAATTTATTCAGTGAATGTCAATGTTCACGTGTTAATGCGCACAATTTCGGGTGACTTTTCTGATTGCCTGAAAGCACACCTATACATTTCTCTATTTTCCATAGATACATCAGTGGGTACTGGCAAACATTATTCATCCCTTTTCAGACAAAGTTTCTCTGGGATTGTTAGCAGAAGCAGCATACTTCCAGGAAGGACCCACAAAACTTCTCCTGTTGGAGTGTGAAGGAGGACTGCTAGGGCCTGCTGTGCTGCATCCTGTTCCCTACCTATATGGGATGCAGAACCTGGTAGAGATTAGCAGCTGGTGTTAGATGAAACTTCTGGGAATGACCTTGAAAATGCCCCAGACAAAGGAGCTCTGGAGGAAGGGAGAGGGACAGCACCAGAGGGACTGCCTAAACTCTCCATCATGGCAGAGAGCAAACTCTGATAGGAAGCACCCAGATGCCCAGTGTGCTTTGAACACTTTTACCCCAAAGTTTCCTGGAAATGTGGGTGAGTTCCTGGAAGAGACATGCAAGAAGGTTCCCCGCCCCTTCTTCAAATGCCTGTTCCAGAAAAGGTCTGAGTCTGAGCTGCCAGGAAAGGAGCCGCCAAAGGCACCCAAAACTCTGCTAAAAAACTGAAGGCGGAACTCGCCTCTTCTGCCTCCTCCTGCTGCAGCAGGCCTCACCTCTGGACAACATGGGACAGACAGAGGTGCCTCTGTGGGTGTTGGATGGGGTCTTCCTGAACAGACAAGAAAAGCAGAGTGATGGACAAACCTAAGAACTGATAGCCATGGGCACACGGATATCTGTCGAGTCTTTCAGTCCCCCAGCGGCTAAGTGAGCAAGAGGACAGGATTCCTGCGCCTTTAGTAGCTGTGTAGCGGAGGAGGTTTCAGCAGGTGTAGCCTGTCCTGCAACTATTGCATTTGCAGGAGCCCTGCCCTCTCCTTCCCTTGGCCCACCCTGCATGTCACAGCTAGCAGGTGCAACAGATAGGTCCTTGCTTGTAAATTAAAGTGTGCCATTGCCTAAGCGCATGGCTCAGCCCATTCTTCTGTCGGGTGTGCTCTTACCTCCCAGGCCCTCTGGTGACCTTGTTTGGAAATACAGTTAACAATAAGACGACACTCAAGCACCCAATGTGAGTTGAGTTGAATTGGAGCCCTGTCTCCAGCCACTGTTTGTTTTGCTGCCATGTGCCTTGGTTTTGATAAGAAGTGTTTAGCTAGCAGTGTCAGTTGGAGGAACATTTAGCGTTCAGCACCTAAGGAAGCCCAAGGTCTTCCCTAGTGCTTGGTAGGAGCCCAAAATTAATTTTGTCAATGTTGTCCTGGCTCTGGATTTGAGCTTTGGATATGAGCCAGCTGAGACTGGGGTTGTTGCATTACCTGATGAAGAACCGGTCTTGGGAGCACCCCCCACACTGGAGCAAAGGAACTTCAAAGGGAGACTGCAGCATGAAAGTATTCAATTATAGTGCAGCACATTAAGGGGGTCAATGCAGAGACAAATGATTGTTAATACAAATTGGTTTATCAGTGCCAGGATGTCTGCATTATCAACACATGTTCTGTGAATTAGAACTGCTACTTAGATAGTACTAATGATCATCACTGTCTGTGCTCTTCTACATTTCACTTCCCTCTGATTTCACTGCTTTCAGCCTCCCCAGTGCCCTGCATGTATGCATTTAGCTGGAACGCAGGAATACACTTCATGCATTGGATGAAGCTTATGAAAACTTATTCCATAATAAAGTCTTTCTGGTGCCACAGGATGCTTTGTTCTTCTTGCTGAAAAGTCCCCCAGCTCCACTGTAAGGCCCAAGAGATCAGGGAGCACCCCTGGCAAGATGACGCTTGCCTTCCAGTTAGGTAGGTAGGTAGGTAGGTAGGTATTTATTTGCAACACAGAAAAACAAATAAAGAGTTTGATCCAGGTCGCTGTGGGGAGGGGTATGATGCTTGAGATGGATAAGACTGGAAGGAAGGACTTGTAAGGCTTCAGTTCACCTCTAGTCTACATCTCTGTAAGAGCAAATTGCTCAACTAGGGCACTTCTAGACTGTTGCGATCTTCAGGTGGAACTCAGTGACACGGTGGGAAATTCAGGCTGTGCAATGATGGTTGATTTGGAGGAGCTCTTGAGCAGTAATTCCACTCCCTGCAAAGATCACACCACTTCATGCCCCCAATCTCCAGGTGGTGAGAGACATTTGGCGTTCCACTGCTTACCCCAGGGTTGGTGGTGTCTTTAGGCTACGTGGTTTTGATTATACATATATATAACCCAAGCATAAGATTGGGGAGTGGGGGCTTGGAGGATTAACATTCCAACGGATCTTGCTTCCCCATTAGGCTTCCAGGTGGCCATAATTGAGTCTCGACACAGGGAGCAAGTCCAGCCTTTCTGTGTCTTTTCAACTCCAGACAGACTAAGACACAAGGCCAGTTCCTGGGCTATACTCCAAGATGATGCATTCTCCAGCCAGATGTCTCTAGGGTAATGCATCTTACTTTGACCAACTCTTTAGACATGTAAGCGGATGCCTAAATGAGTTGGCCAGATGTATTAGCTTAACAAACGGACTAGTTTGACCACTTCAGCACTTCCTTCTACTACAGATTACATTGTTGCAGATACAAAATCGCAACCTTGGTTGGGACCAAAGACATCATCCAAGACACACACACACAATCTGATGACTACACTTTCTGTGATAAGGGAGGTGATGGGGAAATGCATGTAGGGCAGTGAGAGTGGATTCTGACTAAGCTCTGATCTTCCCCCCACCACACCCCAGACACCACCCACCTTCCCCTTCCACATTTGCATTGACATGACAGTAAAGGCGTTCCACCTGCATAGCTCATCATTGCCACAGCTGTATCCCTATCTTCACTGTGTTGGCATATCCCTGGCTTGCAGTGGTGCAAGGCTGTGTTGGGTGTGAGTCCACGCCGCTCAGTGGGTGTAGCTCCAGGACAGGATTGCTCTGTTCATGTTCTTTGCTGTACTTTCCCAGGCAACTCACCTCTAGTTTCCCTAAATCACAACAGTCACAAGAAGATGGCACAATGTCTCCACAGATGCAGAGTGCAGACTGATGCACACCAGGGAACAGAAAACATGCACCCAGCGAAACAGGAGATTATCTCTTTACACAGAGGAACAAGCCTTTGAGAAACTGCATATTCAATACATTTTACAGGTAAAGTGGTACTTCGGGTTATGAACTTAATTTATTCTGTAGGTCCATTCTTAACCTGAAACTGTTCTTAACCTGAGGTACCACTTTAGCTAATGGGGCCTCCTGCTGCTCCTGCGCGATTTCTGTTCTCATCCTGAGGTAAAGTTCTTAACTCGAGGTACTACTTCCCAGTTGGCGGAGTTTGTTACCTGAAGTGTTTGTAACCCGAGGTGTTTGTAACCCGGGGTACCACTGTATTGCAGTCCGCAGTATTTTGGGCCCAGGCTTCCAACTCCCTTTTACCACCACTACCCCCTGCAAAAAACCCTCAAACAAACAAAACAGTTTCCACTTGTGTATTTTTAGGCTTCAGGGATGTAAAGGTGAAGAATGATGCAAATTTACTTTACAATAAAGGTAAAGGGTCCCTGGACGGTTAAGTCCAGTCAAAGGTGACTATGGGGTTGCGGCGCTCATCTTGCTTTCAGGCCAGGGAGCCGGCGTTTGTCCACAGACAGCTTTCTGGGTCATGTGGCCAGCCTGACTAAGCTGCTTCTGGCGCAACAGAACACCATGAGGGAAACCAGAGCGCATGGAAATGCCATTTACCTTCCCGCCACAGTGGTACCTATTTATCAACTTGCACTGGCGTGATTTTGAACTGCTAGGTTGTCATGAGAGAGCATGCGAGAGGAGGAACCGCCAGCCATTGAAGCTATGCCACACTGGGCTCCGCACTTGAGCTCCTCCCAATGATGCAGCATTGTGCATGTGTTGCGTGTTGTGTGCAAGACGTCGCATGCACATGGTGCATGCTGGACCCCCTCAGCCTTGGGCACAAGATGGCACCTTTCTCCTCTGCGTTAGAGAGAGAATGCAGCTGAAGAGGGTATTTGGGTCAGAGAAACCAATGTGGAGATCTTTGGACTTCAGCTTCTGGATGTGCGGTTGCGCGTTTGACGCTGGAGCAGTGTCAGAGGCTTGCGCTGCACTTACCAAAGGAGGCCGAGGAGCAAGGAGTTGCATTAGAAGATTGTCTAGACTTGTACCCATGATTAGCTTTGCCTAACTCTTCCCAGGGTTTCACTGTGGCCTTGAGGGAAGACTCCTCTGTGCCCAAACTATCTGGCTCGACAGGTGCACCTAGTTTTCTAGAGTCACAGCAAAAAAACGTACGTGAATAGGCTGTCCCTGCTCCTTTTTTTTTTAAACAACAACCCACACGTGTATGATCCCTATGTTACCAGATACAATCTTAATCCATATTTTATGTGCATTACATATAATGAGCTGTGACTTAAGTGTTATGAAGATACATGTCTGAGCATGGCAGGTCAAATGAGGAGATGAATTGTGCTGCTTCCTGCAAGGTGATGGCAACATCAGGAGGTCTCCGCAGAGAGAACTCATACCGCATTTTTGCTGGCAAGAGAAAAATACGAAGAAACCTATTTGGAGCACTTCCAGGCTGTTACTGTTTTCGGGTGGGGTCCGGTCACATAAGTGCAAATTCAGGTTGTGCGGCTGATATGATGCCCTTGCACAACAAATCCACTTTCCCACAAAACTGGACCATTTATATATATTTTTTGCAATAAGGAAAGTGATGAGGAAATGCACCAGGGGGTGTGGAATAAGAACTGCTTGATGAGACATCGGACTACCTCCCTGCAAACCAATCAGAAGCACACACTCAAAAGCAGCTGATACCCAAAAGCGGCTGATAGCATCTAGGCTCCCTGCTAACTGTGCAATGCTGGGCCTTGAAATGGGACTCCACCAAGGTGGGATGAAGTTGTAGGAAAGCATCTTGCATGGTGTAAGAAGGGGTTAAGGGCGCTTCAGCGTCCAAGTAAGCAGGAGGCTATTTCAGTGTTGGTACTTCACGAACCTGGGCTTCTGAGGGAAAGTGGGCTGCCTATGCTGAAATGATTCAGCCCAATTAATAGACCAGAACTTACTGAACTACTCTGTGAAGACCATATCAGGAGAGAACAAAATAAAATAAATCTTGTTACAGAAATTACAGGGGGTGGGCACATCTTTAAAGTTGTTAAATGTTACCAATATTATGCATAAATGTATCCTTTCGACCTGACAGCTCAGAGAAGGTACCTAGCTTTAAAAATCATATAAAATTGACTCCTTTGCCAGTTTCCTTCATTCCACCGCCAATTTGCTTCATTGGCCAAGGACTTGGAAACCACTCGGTCCCTGCCATAATCCCTCAAGCGGGAGATCGCTTACTCACAGGAAGGTATTCATAGGTGTCAATCTCTGGGCAGGCACTCCTTCGGACTTGCACAGGTGGCAGACTATGCAAACCAAAGTTCTATTGTCCCTTTGTAGCAGGTGCTTAGAATGTACTTCCCAATACATATCCCATATCCGCCTGTTGCCCCAACACATTCCTTCTATGTTAACCCTCCCCCTTTCTGATGTGGCAATGATGTAGTGATGATGCTTAATGAACTGCATGCTGGGATAAAATAGAAACTTTTAAAAGTCCTTCCTCGGGGTTCAAAATTCCTCTCTGAACCTGTTGCTCAATAAACTTTGGTCTACAGCTATTTTATCCGGTTGGTGGCTGGACTCCTTCCTTTATTCTGCAGGGACCCGCGGGCTCTGCCCAACGAGCTGGGTGACTGAGCAGCCTCACACCTAGATTTTTCCGTAACACATCTAAACAACATACAGGAGTGAAATATGCTTAAAAGTATACGCAAAAACATAGTTTTGTAAAACATAAAACAAATTTTAAAAATACATTAAAATAGGGGAGAAACATACCAGAATGAATTTAGACTCTTAAAACCCAAAATCTCCTGGTGCTGGAGGCCTTTACCAAAAAAGTAGCTACTTCCAAGTCAACCACTGATTAGTTCCTTGCAACAGAAAGCTATTTCCCCCGCTTTCAACCTCCAATATTTAATGTTCTCTAGTAAGGACTCGGAAAGGTGTTCTCTAATATCAGAATAAAGCTGACATTCAAGAATATGGTGAGGCAAACCCCCTAGTCCTGGTGTGGTGAAAGGCCACTGGGCCTCAAAGTTTGCCAGGTTTCCCACATCTTGTGGAGGCAAATTGGGGAAAACAGTAGTGTAAGTTAATCCCATTTCTGGCTGGTTCCCTTATTTTTTTAAAAGAAGTTCAGCACAATCCAGAGACTCACCCAGATGCAACTATACACACAGAAAGGTATCCGCATAAACAGAGTTGTTTTCTTCTCTTCTAGAGTGTGTGGACATTATGTGTTCCAACTTGAAGAACTTGCATCAGGCGAGAGGGAGGCGTGGATGGGAACATGGGAGGTGTTTGCCCAGCACTCTCATGAATCTTCATAACACACCAGTGCACTGCTATGTGCACACCACAAGAGGGAAGGGGGGAACCTATGGAATTCATTCCCTGCAACATGTGGACAGCTGCCCCATGTATGGGCTTGGGTTATGCCCCTAATTTGCATTCATCCTTACGACTCAGCTTTAAGAATGTCTGATTCATGAAAATAGCTGTAGAAAAGGCCAATGTGAATTCCTGAGCTAGACACAGCATGGCCCGTTGCGTCATGGACTACAAGTAATAAAGAAAATAATGCAGTGAAGTGTATGCACAAAATTAGGCAATACAGTATGCCTTCTTCCCAGCAGCCTTCTTTTCAAGCAAATCTCAATACAGTACTCTGTTTTCCTTCACTCAAAACACATCAAAAAACTGACCGGCCAAACTTCTGATCTGTTAAGATTCTATTGCATTCAGGACTTCAGTCAAAACATTCCCCAAAATTATGGCGAGTCTTCCCAAGCCAAAGATGCTTCTGTTTATGCTCACTTCACCTCAGAGATAACATTCTCTCTTAACAAAACTGCACCCGTGCAGGATGGAAGGAGATCTCCTGTGGCAGAGACAAGATTCTCAATTCTGTTTGCATCTGACATGCGGGAACTCGGAAGCTCCCAGTCTGAGAGCTTACATGCTCCCTGCCTTGCTGGAAATGTAAGGCTGGTTGTGTGTGGGTGGTTCAGGTCTATGGCTTTTTGTGGATATACACCATCCCTAGAACATAACCCCCATGCAAGTACTGTATATTGAGTCAGCTGTAAATACTTGCACAGTAGGCTGAGTAATGCATTCACAGAATTGTACCCATATGCTTGAACCCAGCTCATAGGACCAAGCCCTTACTAATATTGGCTCCGAATAGCACATTTTCCAGCTCTGAAAATGAATAGCAGGTGAGAAACAGAAATATATTTGGCAAAATGTAAAAGCTCCATTACAAACCTTTAGAGATCATATTGGCTCACAAATCTGGAAGCTTCTTAAGAGTGCTGTGCTGATGGATAACCTGCAGCAAGGATGCAATTCCTTTTAAGCCAAATAGGCAGCAAACCATCTGCTTTCCCACTGGGGAAGGACCCTTGTGAGAATAAAACACAAGAGAAACCCCAACCAAGCCTGATTTAGATGCAACTGCTAAAGTGGCTTTCTTGAAAGAACACAATTTAAATCCTGACGTGACGCAGGATGTGGAACTGCACTAGCTGAGCATGCGGCCTCCTAATCTGCCCCAGAAAGAAACCGGTTGCACCCATGTTAAAAGCACAAACAAATTGAAAAGCAGGGATATTTTAAAAGCAAGGGTGTGTAACTGGGCTACATCACAACGCCATTTTAGGCAGCTTGTAAAAAGAAGAATTTTGGGGCATAGGAACGAATTTAGGGAGCTGCGTTTCTGATTCGTTCCATATTTGCTGAAGATTTCAAAAAGGTGTTTTTTTTAATAATTCCACTGGGTGTGAAGTTGCTCATACATCTAGTCCAAGCCATTGTAATGCAGGACTCCTGCTCACAGCTGTCCCTGGGTGGGCTCGAACCACTAACCTTCTTGTTATGTACTGAGTTGAATAGGATCCAAAATGCAGCAGTCTGATTGGTCCTAGAACAATAGGATCCAAAATGCAGCAGTCTGATTGTTCTTAGAACAATAGGATTCAGAATGCAGCAGTCTGATTGGTCTTAGAACAATGCAGCAGTATGATTGGTCTGCAGGAGCCACCCAATCCGGCTCCAGATTCAAGTGAATCCACAACCTGATTGGCCTACAGGAGAATTCCAGAATTAGCTAATCACGTGCAGCCCATTGTGTAAATAATGTATATAAAGCAGATACTTTGAGGGGACATTCATTCCTCCTCACCACTATGAGCTGAATAAAGAGCATGAAATCCACTCTTGACTCAGAGTATATTTCACTTCTGGTTAACAGCCAGATGCATTGACCCATTGTGCCACAGGATGTATATAATTCTGCCCTTTGGTCCTTAAAGAGCACTATTGGAGGCCTTAAATGTGTTTAGTGGTGCTTCCTCCCAGGAAAGTGTGCATAGGACTGCAACTTGTTTCCTGCCAGCCTCCCTTAGGTCCAACAGTCCATGTTTCAAGTGGGAGACCAGAAGAAACAATCACCACAGGGGTTTCTGAAGGCACTGCCTGGAGCCACTGCGAAAGGTTGGATCCCAGGCATCTCCAGGTTAGGCTGGGAAGGACTCCTACCTGAGACTCTGGAGAGACCCCGTCAGTCAGTTCAGAAATACTGAGCAAGACGGCACATTGATCTCAAGTGCTATAAGGGAGAATCCCATGTCTATGCTGATGAGGTCCTGATCAACTAAACACATATTTCTTTTCTCTTTCCCTTAACTCCCAGAAAAATGTGGGGCAGCGGAATCTGTATTTACCCTGAAATGTTGTTTTGTTTTTGTTTTTTTAAAAAACCCAAAACCTCTACTGTCTATCCAATATTTATGGAATCTCTCCATAAGATTTTTATTCAAGGTTTTTATCCTGTTCCCCTTTGACATTTCCATACTATTCATCCAAACTAGCTCTTTAAAAGGCCGGGAAGGGGGTGGGGGTTCTTTTCACACTTACACTTTTTAATTATGTCTGACACTGCAGGGGTGAGGGCTGATATTTAAAATTTACTGTATGTTTTTGCTATCTTGAATAGGGGTAAATGCAAAAAAGGGGGAGACATCTGCTTTGCCATTGCTGCAGCTTTTACACTCAGATTATATAAGCAGCTCTCAAACTGACCTCATTAAACATTGATCTAGCCATTTGTTACTCCTTTCTCAGCAGCTTTGGTGCATACTCATTAGCCAAGAAGATTTTTAGTTTGTTTATGTTAGCTCTCGTCTTTACTGGCTACAAGTCTCTATTCCCCCTCTTCCTTTTTCTCTCCCTTTCCCCCCTAACTCTCAACTGAATCCTACCTATGTTTACTCAAGTAAGTCCCACTGTAGTCAAAGGCACTTACTCCCTCAAAGGTAGCAGAGGCTGGTGTCCACTGGGATGGGTAGGCAGGGAGGTCAACAGTAGGTGGCGCCAGAGAGAATGACAGGCAGAGCCAACTAGTTCTGGCTTTGTCCCCATCCTCATCCCAGCTGAGTTTTACAGGGCAACACTGAGGCTCAGCATGAGACTCTTAATCTCAGGGTCATGGGTTTGAGCCCTACATAGGGAAAAATATTCTTGCATTGCAAGGGGTTGGACTAGATGAATCTATGAACCACACCATACATTTAAACATTTATAGCACTTTAATAGCCATGGCTCCCCCACAAAGAATCCTGGGAGCTGTTCTCAGGATTCCGTGAGGGAAATGATATGCTTCAAATATAAAGTAAATGTAAAGGACCCCTGGACAGTTAAGTCCAGTCATAGGTAACTATGAGCTGTGGCGCCCATCTCGCTTTCAGGCTGAGGGAGCTGGCATTTATCCACAGACAGGTTTCCAGGTTATGTGGCCAGCATGACTAAACTGCTTCTGGTGCAACAGGACATCATGACGGAATCCAGAATGCACATAAACACCATTTACCTTCCCACCGCAGAGGTACCTATTTATCTACTTGCACTGGAGTGCTTTCGAACTGCTAGGTTGGCAGGAGCTGGGACAGAGCAACAGGAGCTCAACCCATTGTGAGGATTCGAACTGCTGACCTTCCGATCAGCAAGACCAAAAGGCTCAGTAGGGAAGCTACCCTGGATTGGAGTCGGACATGACTAAACGACTAAACAACAACAACAAAAGAAGGCAGGTAGGGGTTGGCTGAGGGCAGACCGAGGCTGGTGGGACGTTGGCATGTATCATTGCCCTAATGAACCAGCCTCCACTGCTAGTAAGTGTGTTAAGGACTGCAGTCTGAAATTCAGGTGTTTTCGCTTCCCTGCTGATGTACAGTGACTTTTCTCACATTCAGTTCAGCACTTTATTCCACCCACATTTGTGGCCTATAAATATCCAAGGTTCTATTAGAAGCGTATCAGCACAGTTGCTGTGAAAAGGCTTCTTTTATATAGCTATTGATACAATGACCGTCTCTTTCTTTACCCAGAAAATGCCGTGACACCGAGAAGCAGAATGAGATCTGGGACAGCGAAGTTTTAAAAAGTTAGTAATCACTTTATAATGGAGGTGAAGAGGCACTGGTTACTGCAAACTCCAGATCAGGAGAACATTCCGCAGCGGTTTTACCTTCTGCGCTGAATTTATTCCTCCCTGCTCCCTCAACAAAGCACAGAGCAGTACGTTAACAGAGAGAGAGAGAGAGAGAGAGAGAGAGAGAGAGAGAGAGAGAGATATTCTTTCATATCTGGTGCAGAACAAATGTGTTAATTGGAAACATTTTAAAATGTAGCCGGGGTGGTGGTGCTGGCAGTGGCGTAGCGTGGGGGGTGCAGGGGGGCCAGCCGCACCGGGCGCAACATCTGGGGGGCGCGCGCTCGCACTCGCAGCTCTCTGCCCCTACCTGGCTCACTCACTCTCTCTCACTGCAGTGCTGGCTGTGCGAATCCTATCCGAGCCGCTGGGTCGCCGCCCACTGTGGAGGGGAGGGTGCCAGGCGTGCGGTGCAGAGAGAGAGCAAGGGACTATCTGGGGGAGGGACAGTGCAGCGGGGGGGGGGGCGCAAATTACTTGCCTTGCCCCGGGTTAGGGGGCGCAAATTACTTGCCTTGCCCCGGGTGCTGACAACCCACGCTACGCCACTGGGTGCTGGTCCTCTTTTTAAAAGGATTCCCTTCCTGAAGAAATACTGAACAAATAGGTGCATGCCATGCTACACAAACAACTTTCCAGCTGAATCACAATTCAGCCCAAGACACTCTTACCAAGAGAAGTATGTGTAAAAGCAGAGACAAGCAAACAAATCTTGGGGTTTCTGGGTGCTAGAAACACTGCCCCCATCACTTACTGGCATTCCTAAAATCTCCTAACATTCATAATGTAGTAACTTGGATTTATATTTAAAAAATGCAACGGAACTACGTTTATTGGAAAATGCAAAAAAAGGACAAATTTGGGGTGATAGCTGGGTGGAATCATTTGGTCTGATCTCTGATAATGTGCTTCTTATGTGTGAAATCCATGCTGTATTAATTTGTTTAGAAATAAATTCACTGATTAATAATTAACTAGAATTACATACTTGTTAATATAGATATCATGAAACACCTCATTAAAACTCAAGTATTAATTAACATAAATATTTCATTAAATGGTCAAATAGCCAGTTCTAATAATTAACACACACACACACACACACACACACACACACATTGGATTTTTTTATAGCAGCAAAGCCTGTCCTTAAGTCTGTTATTTCCAATTCTCTTTTATACATATAAAATTGTGAGTTTCCAGTTATCCATTTCTCCCTTTATTATTTTATATGGGTGTATTATGCCAGCTAATTTAATGATATCCAATTGTTCCCAGAGTTACCTAATCAATTCTTGGGGTTTTTTTTTGCTGCTTGAGTTTGTTTCAACATTTTAGCATACATATATTCTTTCTGGAGTTGATATATACAGTATCTGGGCTTGATGCTTTCTAATAGTCATGTCACCCTGTGTATTATTTAGAAGGTGTAATAAATGTTCTGCTGCTCATGCCTGAAACTGAAACATTTCATTAAAAATAGTTGTTACTGATTGTCAATATGCTTTGGCCCTTCAATTTGTAAATATCTGAAAGCATGGTATATACAGTATGATGCTCTCCATGGTTCTGAACATAAATTTGCTATAAACAGCTCCTGGCAATACAGTACTTTATATCAGTTTAATGTGGGTGGCTCACATTGCTGAAAGCATCCTTAGGACTGATGCCCAAATTATATTTTTGTACTTACTTGAGGATGCATGCATGTAATGATGTGGCGTTGGCCACAGATGGAATTTTCATTTTGATTTGTACAGAAAGAAGCCCATCCAAGTCTTCAGGGAGACAAAACACACACACACTACATTATTATTATTATTATTATTATTATTATTATTATTATTATTACAGCCATTCCTGTGGCTTGCAATATCTGCATGACTCTTTGCTGGTTGACTATAATAACTCTGCTTTAAAGCCATTGGTTTTATTTTTTGGCTATGCTTATATTTTTTATGGTTGCCTTCAGAAGTCCTTTTTAAGGAGTTAAAGGGAGGATATAAAATATTTGAGATGCAGAATTAGAGACATGAACCCTATTCAATCATTGCCCTTATGCAGTTAACAATTGTACAAGGAGGAGAGTGGTTAATTGCTACCATGCACATCTTATTCCACAACAATAGTTTGGTTTGCACTGTAAACACAGGCAACGGTTAAAACATCCCAGCTCTTCCTCTGGTTTGCCTTTTGCTCTCTTCCTTGAAAACAATGATCTTTAAGGTTTGCTGGCCTCATTGAGCAGATGCAATCAGAAATTCCGCGTGCAAGGAATTCTCCACAGCGGTGGAGGCACTGAGAGAATAATGGTATACAAAGTTATCCCCACCCAGCCAACTTGCATCAGCACCATTGCTGCCTCACCATGTCTTTGAGAGAAATGGCTCCTCCTTGGAAATAAATTAGGGAGCTTTGGGCCTGGATAGCACACAATATTTGCGTCCGAATATTAAGGTGAGGCTCCTCAGCAGCCAATTAGGGTTGGTGTGGTAGCATCCGGTCACATATGGCTTTCATCTAAATGGACATTCTTTGTTTGGCAGGGCGACTTCTAACGTAACATTGCTTCCATCAGAGTCCTGATCTGTTAAGGCTAAAATCTGGAAGGCACCAGGGTGGTGATGGTGGTGGTGGGGCATTTGAATGGGTGGGAAGCATCTGAAGATGCCTTCTTGTAAGTTGAGCATGAGTCCCCTGAACTGTTGGGTGCAAGCCTGCCATCCTTTACAGTTCAGCACTTTACAGTGATGCACTGCAAGTAAAGAAATGAAGCTTTTTAAAATACATTGTCCCATTGTCCCGCTACCCCAGTACTGCCTACTCTGACCAATAGTGGTTGTCCAGTATCTTAAGCATCGCTTGCTACTTGAAATCCTTTTAGCTGGAAATGACAGGGGTTGAACCTGGGACATTGAGATCCAGCTCCGAGGGCCTTTTGGCGGTTCCTTCACTGTGAGAAGCCAAGTTACAGGGAACCAGGCAGAGGGCCTTCTCGGTAGTGGTGTCTGCCCTGTGGAACGCCCTCCCATCAGATGCCAAAGAGATAAACAACTATCTGACATTTAGAAGACATCTGAAGGCAGCCCTGTTTAGGGAAGTGTTTTAATGACTGAGGTTTTAATGTATTTTTAATCTTTGTTGGAAGCCACCCAGAGTGGCTGGGGAAACCTAGCCAGATGGGCAGGGTTATTATTATTAATTATTATGATTATGATTATTATTTATTGGACCTCTGCATGTACAGTGGTACCTCAGGTTACATATGCTTCAGGTTATAGACTCCGCTAACCCAGAAATAGGGCTTCAGGTTAAGAACTTTGCTTCAGGATGAGAACAGAAATCATGCTCCGGCGGCATGGCGGCAGCAGGAGGCCCCATTAGCTAAAGTGGTGCTTCAGGTTAGGGTTTCAGGTTAAGAACGGACCTCCGGAATGAATTAAGTACTTAACCCAAGGTACCCTGTAATGAAGTCTTTGTACTATGGTCCCTTTTCTGTAAGTGAAGACACAATTGCCTTTGTGTTGCTTCTAAAGGGGAGACAGGAGTTGCAAAACGTGCCTTGCCCAAGACTTTGGGATGGTAAAATGAACTGGATGCTTTCCAGGTTACTCTCAGTCTCTGCGTTACACAAAACCCACATTATGATTTAAGATAGAGGGAAGTGATTCGTCAGCATCCTGCTGATGTTGCGTGCAACATCAAATAGCTCTTTCCATTTTTATTAAGGCTGCAAATCACAAAAACATGGGAAATCATTAACATTTTTTTCTTGATGAAAAATCCAGAAGCCTACCAATTTTATTTTTTTAAAAAAAAAAATGTAGGGGAGGCGAGATATTTAATTGTACCAAAAGATTAAGTTATTCAGAAAGAGAGGTTTTTGTGATCTAAAACCTTGAGGGCATTCTCACCCACTGAATTCTAAATTAGAGAAGGAGAATTAATTATCTGATCTCCCTCCCCCCGCTGACAACTCTCTCTTTGTTGTGTGCTTGCTCTCTTCTGGTTTCGAGGGCTAGCTTTCATGTGGCTGGGGCAGGATTCGACACTTTTCAATGCTCATTAGCCAACAGGACCTACATTTCACTTAATGCTTCATCTTGAGTTATGCTTCTGTAAAGAAAAAGGGCGTGATATCGCTGGTTAGCATTGCCCAACTCCTTTTGTGTCCTTGCTTGTCAGAAGTTGCAGAAACAATGAATGTGGAGCTCTGGAGATCCCAGAAGCTTCTGCTTCAACTGTCCTGTGGCTTTGAAAATTCAATTTTCACATCTGAAAATAATGTGAAAATGACACCAACCATTGACAAACACCTTTGGTTGGGGGGAAAAATATCTAATCTGCCTTTGTTTAATCAAACTAAATTTCTATAAAATGCCATTGTGCTTTTATACATTGTTTTATGACATAATCTAACCCCCCCAATTGATTTGATCAGAAAATTATGTTCTATTTTTAACTGCAGCCTCAAAATTACAATTTACAGTGTATAATGTAAAAGCCTCACAATTCCTGCACTGCAGGGGGTTGGGCTGGATTAGTCCCTTCCAAGTATGATTCTATAAAAAGCACCGTTTACTGACTGACCTAGATAATAAACTAATGAATGAAGAAAAGGTTTAGAAACTTGCATTTCAGTAGTCTGGTAAAGGTGGCATGTCTCAGACTAGTCGTTTGATCAGCATACATGATAATGAACAATGATCACTATGTAGAGAATAACATCATTGGCAAGATAATAATACTACTCAGTCCTTTTTTTTCAGAGAGTACTTAAGGGTACAGTACCAACACCTCTTTTAGTAGTTGTTGTTCAAAAATGTGGCAAATATTGCAACAACTTCATGGTATTTTTCTACGGAGGGAAAACACTGATAATACTTATTAATATCTAATAATACCATATAGCGCTTTCAAAGTGTTCAGAACATTTTACATACAGATGGGCAGGGTATAAATAAATGATGATGATGATGTGATCCTTACAACAATCTTGTAGGATATTCACTATGCTCTATATTGTAGATGACAGGGTCTGTGGAATGAGAACAGCTTAAGACCACTGTGAGAATTCATGGCTGATGTCAGATGTGAACCAGAGAACTTCTGATCTGCAGTTCAGTCTCTTAGCCACTGAAGAAGAAGAAGAGTTTGGATTTGAAATCCCGCTTTATCACTACCCAAAGGAGTCTCAAAGCGGCTAACATTCTCCTTTCCCTTCCTCCCCCACAACAAACACTCTGAGGTGAGTGGGGCTGAGAGACTTCAAAGAAGTGTGACTAGCCCAAGGTCACCCAGCAGCTGCTTGTGGAGGAACGGGGAAGTGAACCCGGTTCACCAGATTAGGAGTCTACCGCTCTTAACCACTACACCACACTGGCTCCATGCTACAACAAAGAGATTTTACAGAAACCTCCCATGCAGTATCACACACCCATGCCAATATTTTATTTCTTAATTACATTCACTGCCTTTCTGTTCTTCCAAAGAGATCAGGCAACCATATATAGTGGCATCTTGTACCCTCACAGCAACCCTGCAGGAAAGGTTAGGCTGTTACCTGACCAGCTACATCACCGGCCCTGAACTTGTGGGTCAGGACAATTGTGAAGTAAGTCACACCAGGTGTACCACCACCATCTTCTTTAAACTTTTAGAAATGTGCTTTCTTTTAAAGCAGGGGTGAAGGGATTCTGCATTGTTGGACTACAACTCACAACAGCCCCAGCCAGAATGGCCAATGGTCAGGGATGATGGGAATTTTGCCCAACAACATGGGGAGGGGCACAGGTTCCCCATCCCTGTTTTAAAGAGAAAGGGTTAAAAAAAAGTAAAGCAGAGAAATGGGAGAAATGGAAAGAAATAAAGAGAAAAGTGGATGCAACGGTGGTGATGTGGCAAGAGGTGAAAGACAAATAGAAATAGAAATAAATTGAAAGCAGTTCCCAGGCTGGGATTAAAGGTAGATTTCCACCTGAAAAGGTTGAAGATGGGGCGAGAAATGGTCTTGAGAAGAAGAACATGATGTTCAAAACTCTGATCAGCTCACAGGAATTGGTGTATATATGACTTTAAGAAACAGACAAATATACAAAGTTTTCATATCACTTCTACCCTTGTTGCATGGATTGAAGGAAGGACCTTACACATCTGCCACGTATCCCGTGCATGGGGAGGATTTCGGGGCCCACTGTCAGACTGAGCAAAGAGATGCTCAGGTCTGTTTGATTCGCCTTGTGCAGACTGAGCATGCTCTCAAGACTCCCGTGTAAGTGTGCCTTACAGGAAAAGGTGACAAACAAGCTGTCTTTGTGGGAGGTTGTCTGCCAGACTGATCTCCCTTTTTAAAAGACACCTGACACAGGCTGTCTTAATCAACCCAAACCCTCTAAGCTGTTTACAGAAAATAGATACATAGAATAGATATGTTTTTATGAATACATACACCATAAAGCACCCAATAAAATCAAACACTACAAATTGGACATAACGTTTTAGCAAAACATGAATAAAATCAGCAGGTTTAAAACACATCTGCACAATAAATTAAAATTACATGCCTGTGTAGGCTTGCCTAACCAAAAATGCTTTTAGTAGGCGCCATAAATAATACTGTGAAGGTGTCTGCCTAATAGCAATTACTGAGCTACAGCTCCACAGCATCCATCTATCCTACATTTTTACAATTAGCCCTTCTTCAGATCCTCAGTGGGCTACGCTTGTCTTGGAAGGTGCAGAGGTTAGGGTTAGAGGTTAGAGGTTAGGGTTACCTCTTTATACACAGAGTTTAGGCATGGTAGTACTCATAATTGGTTTTAAAATGCACACATTTTGTGCAGAGCAGAAGAGATTTCTCCTTCATGTATGCTTGAAAACCACAGGCATTTTCTGATGGAAACTACTGTAACATTCAAAATTAACCCCTACTTCCCTATTATAGCCAACAGTCATGGGAACCAATGTAGATGAAACACATTCAAGAATTTAATGTCAGGATCCTCTGTTCTCCCTTTAGTTTGCACCATTCATTTAATGTAGCAATGTTGCTCCTGAATCCCAGGCATAAGACTGAAGAACAATTCACTCACAGCTTACATTAGTCCCGGGACATTATTTAAGATTAAACCCAGGGTTGTATCCCCATCTAGTCAGTTATGTGACCAACTGGCCTACGGCCTATAAAAGTGACCACTTTTTTCCAGACTGAAACATGCCTATGTGAATGTAATTGAACTCACCCATTGCTATAACTTTTCTTCCTTTGGATGAATCCTTGATTTCATTCTTCATATTGAGATCACCCTGAGCATTTGGTCTTCTGCTGGGGTGGGGAAGAGCACATCCCTGGGGCTAAATTACTCTTGGCACCCACAACGATTCTCACTGTGTCCCCACAGAGGCTGCTAGATTTGTTTTCTTCCTCAGCAGCTGTTAGCACTACTTCAGTAATACTCAGCAGATTAAAGTAGCCTGCATTTAATTAATTGCAATAAGCTACTGTAGTTGCTGTGGGCTTTTTCCCCCTTCCTAAGAGGGACGTGGGTGGCGCTGTGGGTAAAAGCCTCAGCGCCTAGGGCTTGCCGATCGAAGGTTGGCGGTTCGAATCCCTGCGGCGGGGTGCGCTCCCGTTGTTCGGTCTCAGCGCCTGTCAACCTAGCAGTTCGAAAGCACTCCCAGGTGCAAGTAGATAAATAGGGACCGCTTACTAGCGGGAATGTAAACGGCGTTTCCGTGTGCGGCTCTGGCTCGCCAGAGCAGCGATGTCACGCTGGCCACGTGACCCGGAAGTGTCTCTGGACAGCGCTGGCCCCCGGCCTCTTGAGTGAGATGGGCGCACAACCCTAGAGTCTGTCAAGACTGGCCCGTACGGGCAGGGGTACCTTTACCTTTACTTTTAAGAGAGAGTTAGGCACTCTGAACAGTATTTTGATTTCCAAATGTAAAGCGGCAAGGCTAGCTGTGGCTCCTCTAGTGCACCAGGGTGCAGAATTCTGCTCGGAGACACTTGGCCAAACTGTTTCCCCAATTTTCTTGCTGAGGCCTCCCTGGAGCCACCTCTCCCCAGTAACATTGCTGAAGTGCTTCCCTCCCCTCTATATCTGCCATCTGTCATAGATGTTTAAGTTGAGTTTTCTGCGTTGTGGGGCCTTGGACTAATGACCCTTGGGGTCCCTTCCAGCTCTACAACTCTATGATTCTATTTTTCAAATGCTGCAGCAGTGCAAACAATGAATCACCAATCACACACCCACATCCAAAATCACAGAGCTAAGAGTTTGTGGGTGCCAGACTCCCCTAAATTCCTGGGTTCAGTAAGTGTTAGAATTTAATCAATGTCTGGAGTCAAACTGGATGCCACACTCCTAAGCCCTGGACGCAGCTTCCTGTGTTCAGGAGATCACCTAGGACACGCATAGGCAAATTCGGCCCTCCAGCTGTTTTGGGACTACAATTCCCATCATCCGTGACCACTGGTCCTGTTAGCTAGGGATGATGGGAGTTGTAGTCCCAAAACATCTGGAGGGCCAAGTTTGCCCATGCTTGACCTAGGAGATGAGCCATTAAGAAAACAAAGGAAAGGTAATAGGCCATTAAGAAAATGAATAGGAGAGTAGGCTCAGAGTTAGTTAAAAGACAAAGCCAGAGTTGAGAGTTTGCTGTGACGTGAGCTAGAGGAAAAAAGGTTGCAGGCTCTTAAAGGGAGCAAGCTGTAGAGGCTAGCAGATCACGATGGTTGAGTTCTATTTGCATACAAGGCTGTGGCTGTGGACACGGGGGAGGGGGGACAAGACCCTTTGGGAGTGTTGATGCTGTGAGCCCCTCCATCGTAGGCTCAGGAATTGACCTGGCAACAGCACAAAGCTTTCATACTTAGATACGTATGGAAAAGGTGTAGGACAGTTGAGAAGAGTGCTGGACTGAGAGCCAGGAGATTTGGACTCAAGTTGCATAGCTAAGAAGGGATTTATCAGCTGACCTTGAGCTGGTCTCTCTCTCTCTCTCTCTCTCTCTCTCTCTCTCTCTCTCTCTCTCTCTCCTGCCCCCCCCTTCAGTTCAGCAGTTTATTGTGAAGATAGAAACAAGGGGAGGAGACACCATGGGGTAGAGGGAGATGCTCAGTTTGATCTAAAGCCAAGCAATCCATTACAGTGTGGCTAACTTTTGGAACCAATTTATTTTCATAGAGGCACTCCACCTGAGAAGAAATCATCTTGAATGATAGTTATCACTTCCCCTCCCCCCCCCCCAACTAAAATAAAAAAGTATTGAAGCAACATATAATTAAGCATAAATGTAATATCCCCCCCCCCCCATGACAGATCAGTTATAATGGGTCTAAAATTGATCTGGTGCTCTCTCTGAAAGCATCACTTTTATTATGGGTTTTTTTTTTCATAGCAGGAAACCATTAAGACGGATGTGAAAAACGTGCATCCAATTAGCACTGCAGAGCTCAATAAATATTAGGAGGACTGGTTTCTCTTTTCCCAGACTCTTACCCCTATTCTTATAAAATCACAGACCTGGAAAGACTCCAAAAGTCATCTAGCCCACCCTTCCTGATACAGGAAATGCACTATCAACTTCAGTGTGCCCACAACCACATGCCACCTGTCTGCTTCCAGCCATCCAGGGCTGCATTCACTTGTGGGGTTTGTTGTGTTAGTTTAACTGTTTATAAGGCGAGAGCTTCTTGGCTTTTTAACATTCCTTTCATGCTACACAGACACATTCCATTACATCTTGCCCGCTGCTCTGCCGTGTTGTGGTAAATGTCATTCGCATGGCAAGAACAAGCAGCAAACATCAACAGAGGTCAACTGAGATGTTGGTTTTGGCCACCCTGTATGCACATGATTCACTGTGACCCTCTCCCTCTATATGCTACCATTCTTCTAGGCAGAAATTTCTAGGCCAAAATACCAGTGTGCTCTTGTCAGGCAAAAAGAAGAGAGAGAGAAAAGAAACAGCCTGAGCCTTGAAATGGGTGGAGAGTTCAATGCATGCTGGTATATCACCTCAACAACTCTGGTGTGAGCCCATGAAAACGGAGGGGGAAATTGCCAGGCAAAATTCCCACAGTTTTCTAAGCGATTGCTTTTTCCTGGAATCATATAACACAAGTGCTAAACTTGTGCAATATTCCCTCAGTTTTCTAAGGGGCTTCTGTGCCGTGTGAAAACTCAAAAATAATGCACAAATCATCAGTTAGGGAAATGTTGGGGAAATGGACTATACCGCAGTGTAAATGCAGCCCAGAGCTGGCTGTTAACCTCCTCTTCTGTCTCAATAGCGCATGGAAGAGGATACTCACACAATCAGAAATAGGCTGGATCTAGACATATCAAAAAAGTGTTTCAGGAAAATGCATTCTAAACTTCGTAAAGGGAAATCGTGTTGGTGAAAAACGGGACTCTACAGCGCCATCTGGTGTCACAGTGTTGTAAGCCTTATAAAATGCTTTTCCTTTACCAATGCAGCTGAGTCTCTAGTTGGCTTTGCCTGTCATTGGCTATGGCTCTGCCTACTGTTCGTCTCCCTGCCTTCTGCTCTACCAGCCTCAATGGGCACCACTCACCACTGAGAGTCCACATCTTCTGAAGCTCTGTATTCCGCTTTTGAACAGTCCATAACATCAGGATGGTCTGCTTAGAGCCCTGGGAGGACTGTGTGAGAATGATATTTGAGTGAAACATTCCATAATCCCGGGTAAGTGTGTTAATTGTATACTGTTTGTATGTTGCTAGGTTTCTCTGTATAATTATGCCACCTATAGCTGTGCTTACAGCTAATGATCTACTGCCGCCACCACCAACAATAACAACAAAAACCCACAGCTGCGCAGGCTGCACATGAAAGACTTGAAAGTATTTCCGCAGGAATGTGGTGTTATCACTCTTCCCAAGTATGCTAGACCAAATGGAAGGGATTGAAAAAGACAAATTAGTCAAAACAGTCTTTCATCTGGTGTTCTGTCTTCTGAAATAGATTACAGTCTGCCATTTAATTTTAACGTTATTATTGTTTGTGTTCTGCATATTTTCCTCAAATTCAGTACAGTATTGTTCTCATATTTTGGATCTTGTTCTTGTTAGGATGAAGCTTTTTCCTAACTCCTGCTACAGTCCTGCACGCTGTTTCTCATAAGTAAGTATTCTTGGAGTAGCCAGTGGTGCAATTGAAATCCAGCTGCGCTATCCCCTCTTTGCAGAGAGTGCAGGAGAACAATCCTCTGTAAATCATGTGTCTTTCGTTTCTGTCTAAGCAAGGGCTGGAGATGTGAGTAAACGGAATCAGATTTATTGTCCGTTGCCAGTAAGGCAACAACTTCCTTTTGATAACATTTACTAACAAAAATAGCCAAAGTGAGCATTATTTATAGCTTTATTAAAAGCTATTGCCAAGGTCTGTAACCATTCTCCGAGGCAGTATTTTCTCCTTCTTAGAGTCTGCAATACTTCAGAGGGGGATGTTAACGTGGAACGTTTCAGCAGGGGTAAAATATTTGCACTGCTATCACAATTATCCATTTCAATTTGCTACACTCTCTGCTCTCAAATCAGGACCATTTTGCAGCACGTTTGACACATGAGCTATACCTTTACAGCCCACTGTCTAGTTCCCACTTTCTCAAGAACTGTGGCCCTGGTATTATTTTCAATTTTCTTAGCCTGAAAACATGCTGAGACTGGCCTACTATTTCCTATAGCCAGGACCCTCCAGCCAATTATTTTGTTTCTGGTGGAACCTATGGCCTCTTTGGCCCATAGACCAATAGATTTGAATGTCCACCAAACAGCCAGTCAAACTGACCAATTGCTCTGCAGCTTGTAAAGGTAACAATAAAATACAACTCTAAACCTGCTGAGAATTACAGGAAAGGGTGCTCTCAGTATCCTGATCATGGTTTTTATTCATGGCACCTTTCCCTATCATTCTGAGGCAGATGTGGCAGTTTCATCTGACAGTGAATAAGCCTGGATTTAGACAAAACTGAGCTGTTGTTGTTTACATTTGTCAGTCATGTTGTACAAAAAAGTCTCAAAGCAACTTAGCAAGATAAAATGCAAAGAATGTACAATACCAAATTCCTAAGATTCCCACAACACAAAATTCAGCCAACAACACAATAAGAAGGACAAGTCCTATTCCACCCACTAAAAGATAAGTGCTACAATAGAGGGTAACTGGGCCACAAAATGCCTGCGGAAATAAAATTGTCACTGGTGCCTAACAACTGACGATGGTGCCAGGCACATTCCACAAATGAGGGGCCACCAATGAAGAGGCCTATTTTCTCTCAGTTGAGGCACAAAGAGAAGGGTGTCATGTTATTTGTGTTGGATGGCCCTATGACTGGGAAAGTCATGGATATGCATGCAGCAGATGGCTCACAAGGCCCCGGCCCAGTTTAAAAGCATCACCCTATATTACACTGCCTTACATCACCTGACTTTCATCTAAAGGTGCATTTCCAAATAGAAAAGCACAATGTCATAATTCAGAATAATTTCTTAACAATCAAAACAATTCTAGTCACTACAACCACAGGCAATATAAAATTACTAAACAGAAGGGTAGTTAATCAGAGTTCTCCAAAACATGGCTGAAAAGGTGTGCCTTAAGCACACATTTTAAACATATACAGAGTTGGCACCTGACACAAATCTAAAGACAAAGGGATCCAAAGCCTGGGTGCTACCACCGAAAAGGCCCTGTGGCATGCCAGCACCCGTCAAATCTCTGAGGGAAGTGGAATTCCTAGCAAGGCATCTCCTACCAGTCTTAACTCCAGGGCTGACCTGCACAAGCTGAATTATTACCTCAGTTTGATACAGTGGTAGGTAGAATATTAGACTTGGACAAGGGAAGCTGGGTGGCTGTTGGATGATATGGGAGCAGCCATACTAAACTAACCTACCTAACTTTCACACCAGTTTTCATGAAGCTAAAATTGAATAGCCCCATGTACGGTGGGATACAAATATGGTAAAAGTTTGCTTTTCTACCAAGAATCAAAGAAACGCAAGAGGAGGTATCGGGGAGTTCAGACCTTCCCTGACGTTCTCTCTGGAGAGAATCACATAGTTGTTTTATTGGCAATGGGGTAACTTGTGTCTTTCAGTGTTTTCTTGCTGATCCACTGGATGCACAGATAGCAAGCAGAAGCTGTAAGTTGTGAATCTGATTTCCAGGAAGAGGAAACACATCCGTGAGCGAGCAATGTTTGGGTGCAGCAGCTGGAAGGGAACGAGCTGTTCCTTCCCAGGAACATACAGGAACCAGCTGTTCCTTCTCAGAAAAGAGCTTGAGACAGAAGCAAGAATTAACTGTCTTAGCCCAACCCTTTCCGATCCCTGCACCTAGCCAGTTGTCAGTCAACATGGCATCTCTTAGCCAGGATGCACCTTCATGTTTCATCATCAACACTGCACTATAAAGTTTGTGGTGTTCAGTTTTTCTGAGACGCTCGAATCGTGGTGACAAAAAACTGCCTATAAACTCTCTGAGTCATTTATAATAGAAAGGTAGCAGCAGGTTTCATGGTATTACCCAGGGATACGAGCAGCCTTTGTTTGCAGTCATTACAAGCAGAAGCAAATTCCCTTTGTTAGATGACAGAATGTGTCAGCAAATTATACCTCCTTCAATAGATCATTATTTCTCCCTCAGAAAGCAGGGTTTGCAGAAACCTGATACTTTACACCTTGAGGAAAATGACTCACAAAGCATCTTCCAGATATCTTCCCGACTCCTGAAGGCATCGGTATAGCTGGATTAAGTCAACGCAATAAAATAACAAGCACAAAGCCTTTGTCATTTCAGTCCATTACCTAGTTAAGCAGAAGTGTTTAGTTCATGAGTCCAAACAAGACTGGGGTTATGAGGATTAGTAGGTGTCATGGCCCTGATGAGTTACTGCTTCTCTCTTTTAATGATTTGGCATGTGTCTTACGTTGCAGAGGACAGTCCTCTGTTTGAAGGACTGTGCAGGAAAAGTCCATTTTAGAGATAAAGGACCCAAGGAAGGCAGAGCAGGGGCCTTGGTGCTGCCTAGCAACAACTAACATCTGGACAGCAGGTGTAGCAGGTACATAAAATGTTACAGGGTGCCTGAAGACAGGATCTTTTAAAAAAAAAAATTGCAGTCATCTTCTATAACATGTCATTGACACAAGAACCCTGTCTGAGTATTATTTTTCTTTATTAGTTGTCCCATGGTGCTTCTCCAGTGTTGTTGCATTATTGTTGTTTAGAGAGACCCTCTTGAAGTATAGATAAAGGTAAAAGATAGATGACCCCCTGGATGGTTAAGTCCAGTTGAATTTGACTATGGGGTGCGGTGCTCATCTTGCTTTCAGGCCGAAGGAGCCAATGTTTGTCCACAAACAGCTTTCCAGGTCATGTGGCCAGCATGACTAAACCGCTTCTGGTGCAATGGGACACCGTGACGGAAACCAGAGCACATGGAAACGCCGTTTACCTTCCTTCCACAGCAGTACCTATTTATCTACTCATGCTGGTGTGTTTTCGAACTGCTAGGTTGGCAGGAGCTGGGACAGAGCAACAGGAGCTCACTCTGCCGTGGGGATTTGAACCACTGACCTTGTGATTGGCAAACCCAAGAGGCTCGGTGGTTTAGACCACAGAGTCCCCTGCGTCCCCTTCACCTTTACATCCTGAAGTATAGTGCAACAACAGTGAGACAAGAAAAAAACTGATATTTTTCATATAAGAAGTTACAAGAGTCCAGCAGGAAGTTACAGTATATTCACAGACAGGAAATGAAGTAGTATGCTTAGAGGTACCAGCGTGTTGGTTTTGGAATCAAGGTGCTCATACATAGAATCATAGAATTAAAGAGTTGGAAGGGACCCAGATGGTCATCTAGTCCAACCCCCTGCAAAGCAAGACACCTGCCCACAGCCGTCCCTGGGTGGGCTCGAACCACCAACCTTCTGGTTAACAGCCAGATGCACTGCCCATTGTGCTACAAGGATGTACTGTATGTAATTCTGCCCTCTTGTCCTTAAAGAGCACTATTAGAGGCCCTAAATGAGTGGTTGTGTGTGTGTTTCATTAAACAGACTTGTATATTCTAGAGAGAATATCAGATTCTGGGGTGTGCAAACAAGATCCCTATTATGAATAAAACCAGCCAGCCTTTGTTTTTATTAGGGCCTGTGATATATGGAAGAAATTATGCTCCCTGGTGATTTAATTAGACTTCTCTGCTTTGCCTTGCCAGTCAGTGTGGAGTCTTCAAATATACTGATCAGTGTTCAAGGTTGATATTCAGAAATACTGCTACATTAGTGGGTTTCTGTTTTTTTAAAAATCTCTTTCAGTTCTGAAATAAGATGCTAAATATTGATTTATTTTTTTTAAGACAGAAAGATGAATGGTATATCCTTGTGGAGACCTTCTTTTTTGAAATATTCCCAGCATGCTTTGTCTCCTTGTAACATTTAACAGAGAAATAAAGAAACTTGGAATAATACCAGCAGGAATGTGCTGATAAGTAAGTATAAAAGGGCCATAAAATATTTGTGACTTGTCTGGACTTCCTGGGAAGCTAAGCTGCTATCCAATCTCCCTATAAAAGGCAGGGCATTTAATATGTGCACAGTAGACCACAATTAGATAGATAATGTGGTGGTTTCATGACTCAGGAATTTAGATGCTTCCAAGTGTGTGTTCTGAACAGGAAAACAAGACAATGCATAACTTTTAATGGGGTGCAAATATTTTTATTTTGATGATGATGATGCAAAATTCAGGAGTCAGTGAAGTTTTGTAGGAGGCAGCTTGGAGAGGGGGAGAGAAGTAGATTAGAGCTTGTGGAAGGCAGTGTCTTTATGAGTTTGTCCTGGTCTGTTTCATGCTCTGCCAGTAGCCACTTGAACATTCTTCAATTGGAAGGAACAAAGAGGACTAGTGACCCTGTTTTTTGGTTTGTTTAGCCTACCTACGATGTAAGCTGAATTGCACTGAAAGTGACTGAGGAAGCTGACAAAGGAAAGAGACAAGGAAGGGATTAGGAAAGTAAGAGAAAGGGGGAACATGACCCTTCCACTGGCTCGGCTGAGAAACCATCTGGCTCTTCCTCAAGTGACACCTATGCCTAGAAAGTCCAAGTCCAAGCAGTTTCCCACTTACCCTGTGCTTTCTAGGCTCAGGTCTCAGCGGTTTTGCCCTGCCGCTTTCCCCTGGAAAACCCGCTCTTTGGCGCTAAGTCGGAACAAAGAGCAGTCTGCAGAAACTCCCATTTCTGTTTGTTCCAATTCAGCGCTAAACCACGTGTTTCCATGGAGGAAAGCATTAGGGCAAACAGAACTGCTTCTTTTGAAGCCATCCAAGCTGATTCATTTCCTGAATCTTCCAGTGTTCAGTTTCTGACAGAAGGAGAAAAACTTTCCTCTATCCACTTTCTCTACACTGTGCATTATTTCACACACTTCTATCACGTCTTCTCATATTCACCATTTCTCTAAACTAAAAAGCCCCAGAGATTGTAGAATTTCCTTATTGAGGAGTTGCTCCATCCCCCAAAATCATTTTGCTTGCCTTTTTCTGAACCTTTTCCAGATCTGCAATATCCTTTTTGAGCTACTTTTTTATTTAATGTTGGTGCCAAGTTCAGAACGTATATGATTCATCCGCCATTTTTTGTCTTTGTAAAGTCAGCTATAGTACTATGTGTTTTCCTTAACAAATGATGCAGATGCTGTTAACTCAGTCACTATTTCCCCCTAGTGGTTGTTCAGAAAATGCATTCCTAAATGAGACACCCAGATGTCGAATAAGCCTGAAAAAAGCTTAGTTATTATATGAAGTGAATGGACTAAGGATCAGCTGTCTGTCAACAGGGAAGGCCCTTGTCTGATATGTAACACAAGAGAATTATAAACAGGAGGTACAGCCAATTTCTTCATGATACCAAGCGTGTTGTTTCTAATGTTAGTCATACTCATTATATTAGTCAGACCCATTAAAATTAATGGACATGGTTAATTTAGGTTTATTCATTTCTGTGGGTCTACTCTGAGTAGAAGTTAGTTGGATGCAATCTAGGGGCTCTTGCTTATGCCCAAGTAACTGAAGTAATTAAGAGTACAATGGAACTTCATATGACTAAAAGAGCTCATTTTGGGTCATGATTATGATTCTATGTTCATGACTCTTTGATTACACATGCAGACACATGCATTAACATGTAAGGTATGTTGATCACAGGCATGAGTAGACCTGGCAACAGTCTTCATGGAGAAGTCATTTTAAAAGTTGTGCAAGACAGAAACAGCATTAAATGAAAAATAGTAGTAGTAGTAGTGGTAGTAGTAGTAGCAGTAATAGTAGTAATAATAATAATAATAATAATAATAATAATAATATACCCCCGCCCATCTGGCTGGATTTCCCTAGCCACTCTGGGTGGCTCCCAGTACAAATAGCATTAAATGAAAAATACACCAGGACATAAAGCAGACCACACACTCCAGCATTTCATCAGAGGATGTGCCCCTTTTGCCAGAAATGTCCTAATAAGAGGAGAATGAGACAAGTGTTTTTGTTTGAATAAGCCAATGTTGTGTACTGGCTGGCAGAGAACAAACCATTGCATTGCTGACAATAGACTTGCCCACATTATCCACTGCTTTAAAGCTCTGTGTCTGAGCACCCCTGTTTTTAATCTGGAGGTTTTCCCATGAAAACCTGCTCTTTAGAACTCAATTGGAGCAAACGTCAATCTACGGAAAACTGAAATTGATGTTTGCTGGGAATTGTCTGTAGATTCTCCTAGCCCTGCCTCAGTTGTCAAGGAAGGAAGTCATCGGACAAGTGACAGCAGGTGTCGATGACAAAATGTCTTTCTTCAGTAACAAGCAGGGAGGGGGAAAGCAGAGCCATGAAACAGCCTGAGGTTGCCATAAACCTCCGTCTTTTCCACACACACAACAGGAACCTCATGGGGGGAATTGCTGAAAATAGGTCATTGGATAGTAGGTGTGTATATAAGTGATATATACCAAAATGTTGGACTAGTATAGGTCAGTGGAGTTCATGTAGCTGGCATAATAATGTATTCTGAGTCCACAACAGAATTATTATATGGTAATCAGAACATCATTGATCCAACAATCTCTGTTCTCCTTCCCATCACTCACAAAGAAACAGCTTTAATGCTTTGTTGGACATAAGGCCTCTATTTACAATTGCTTGGTTGCCTGTTGGGTTAGAATGTGAGAGTTTGACTCTCATAGGCATAGAAATCCAGATCCAAACCTTGGCTCTTGGTCTCTTTTCATTCATCCAAGTGCAGGATCACACTAACAAGAAGCTGAGAAAGGTGTAACTTTCTTCCTCTCCCTTTTTTCCAGAGTTCATAACAAACGTTATGCTCATCCACTTTCTTTCCTAGGAGATTACGGTATTTCATGTCTCTAGATTAGGAGTATTAGGCACTAGTGATTTCTGTGTCTCCTTATATGCTGCTCCACATTAATTGCCACACCTCTGATTTATGCAGGCTTTGTTTCTTGTAATAAACCACCTCTTTTGAGCAGTCTTGTGTGAGCTCATGTTCTTGACAGTAATAAAGACTGGGTAGACAAGGGAACAGAGCTCAAATGTTTCACCTGCAAAGGTTCCTGCCTCCTGTGTGTTTTGGAGTCATGTTTCACCTGCAAATGTTCCTGTGTGTTTTGGGGTCATGTACACGCACATGCACGCTCCTACATACGTGACAGCCCTTCCTCAGCAAGAGCTCAGGATGTTGTGTATCAAACAAAGGAAAAGACTACAACAACCTATCTATAGATACTAAAATTTTAGTGCCAGACCATAAACACTGCAGGTGAGGAATGCAGCTCTTATTTATGAAACTTCAGGCAAATAAAAATGTTTCCAGGTGGCATCTGGAACCTAGCAATGTGGGAGACAGATACATCTCTAAGAAGAGATAATTCTAGAGTTGAGAACTTACCTTGGAGAAGGTCCATCTACATGTCTTCTAACCCCAGATTCCGGCAGTTCCTGCAAGCAGGGGAGGCTCTCGCACACTGATCTTAAATATTGATTTGGTTGGCGTTGGAGGAGGAGCTCCTTAGGATGATTGGATCCCAAGCTATGTAGGGCCTTGGTTCACCAACACCTTGATTCGAGCCTGGTAGCATGCAGTCAGTCAAGGCAAAGATATTTTTGTACAGGTGTTATGGAATCCCAACCCATTTAATAACCTGCTGGTCACACAGTTGGACCATTGTAAGGTGCATTACAGGCTAGTTTGCACAGGTGAACATCCACCCTCCTGGAGATCCAGGCCTTTGAACGTATCACACGTTGTACTCCTAGCTCATGCCTTTTGGGCACACCTGTCTTGTATAATGACTTCAGGATTGCCAAGGCAAGAAGGTGCATCTGACCATGTGGCTAACTTTCCTAGCTTGGTACACATTGAAATGCTGACATGGCAAGCAGACTTACAAAGGCAATTTTGATTTTGGGGATCTTTCTCAAGGGCTGTTGGCATGCTGCCCAAGAAATAAGCAGCAAGCAGGATCACTAGGGACACAATGTGCATCAGGTTCAGCATCCTTGCCACAAACTAGCTGCAGGGAAGGGAGCTGGTCGCTTCTGAAAATAAGTTTATGATAAGCAGCCAGGCAGTAGGAGGGTGGCTAACAACCAGTCATCTGAGTTATGAGGCTGGTTTGGGCACTAGCTCTGTCCTGCTAAAGGACACTAGGGTCATATTCGCCCCACACATTTAAAGCCCTCTTGTACCATTTAGGCTTCCCTCCAAAAAATCCTGGAAACTGTAGTTTGCCAAGGGTGCTGGGAATAATCCCAGGATTATTTAGGGGAAACCATGACTGTGACATAATTGTGATTTACATGGATGGTATGGATCTCTGGGTCCATGATTCTCTGGGGAATTGTCTTCTCCTATGCCAACCACCTTCCCACTCTGTGAGATGAGATTGCAGGCTCCAAACCATTCTGCCCAGGTGTGACAAATTCCCTTCCCCACAGTCCAGGCATAGGCAAACTTGGCCCTCCAGATGTTTTGAGACTACAGTTCCCATCATCCCTGACCACTGGTCCTGCTAGCTAGGGATGATGGGAGTTGTAGTCCCAAAACATCTGAAGGGCCGAATTTGCCTATGTCTGCCATAGGCTGTTGCAAGGATGGGAATGGGTTGGGAAGAACCTTATGGAGTCTATGAGAAAGGGTGGTGGACTTGCTGATGGACTGATGGGCACTGTGTCCCACTTATGGAGGAGGCATGATGGCATAAAGATAAAAGGGCTGCACCAATTATCAGTGAACATCTTGCCCTGGAAAGTACAGATAACCCCCTCTCTGGCCGTCTTTCACTCACTGCTCTCATTTTGAAAAGAAATCTATCCATATTCTGCAAATAAAAGAATTACTTGCCATCCTCTCCTGCCCCCAGGCCCTTTGAGAACCGCTGAATTAAGATGGAGAGGAGAGAGAGATTTGTGTGTTGTCGGTAGGTTGGCAATTCCATTCTGAATCAGTCTGATATCTGTAATGGAAAAGCTATAGAGGCTCAACCAGTCTTTAGACTGTGGCATGTCTAAAGTGAGGGAGCGGCTTAAGCACATGCAGGGCTTTTTCATGGCAATGGGAATCCTGGCCAATCAGGGCTCTTGCCCTCATGGAGGTAACTCGGCAGGTGCAGAAGCTGCTCCCTTCAGACAGAGCCAACCATATGGGAGCACAGGGGACTGCCTGGCACTGAGTCAGTCCATTGGTCTCTCTAGCTTAGCACTGTCGGCAGTGACTGGCAGCAGCTCTCCAGGGTTTCAGGCCAGGGACATTGCTGCCATATGCAGCAATACCATGGGATAGGGCTAGCCCTATATGTTACTGATGGCCTCTTTACACATTCAGTGCCTAGGGGTTCTGGAAGCTGGAATAGGGTGATAGTGTACTTGTGAGCCAGGGAATTTCCTGGGTATTCCTCCAACATTTCACCAATGAATATAGGGACATCCTAAGGAAAAGCAGGACATTCCGGGATCAAATCAGAAATTGGGACAGCTTCTGTAAATCCGGGACTGTCCCTGGAAAATAGGAACATTTGGAGAGTCTGTTTTCCATGCCTTTACACCTTCAAGATAGCAACAAAGGAAGCTGCCTTATACTGACTCAGACTATAGGCCCATCTAGTTCAGTACCATCTCTACTGACAGTGGCTCTCTAGGGATTCAGACAGGAAATTTACCCAGCTGCACCTGGGGATGCCAGGAATTGAACTCAGGACCTTCTGCATGAAAGGCAAGTGCTGTACCACTAAGCTACAACCCTTACCTGCGGAAATGTTACTGATAGACTAAAATATCCACTTTGGGCTGCCATCTTAAACATACCTAATACAGCGTAGACTCCACTGAGCACAGTGGGTCTTATTTCCAAGTAAACATGAATAGGATCGGTCTGTTGGAAGTGAAGATGATGCCAACATGCAGGGATGCCAACTTGAATAGAATATTGGGGGGGGGGGGAGAAGAGTTTGGATTTGATATTCCACTTTATCACTCCCCTTCAGGAGTCTCAAAGCGGCTAAAATTCTCCTTTCCCTTCCTCCCCCATAACAAACACTTTGTGAGGTGAGTGGGGTTGAGAGACCTCAGAGAGAAGTGTGACTAGCCCAAGGTCACCCAGCAGCTGCATGTGGAGGAGTGGGGAAGTGAACCCAGTTCACCAGATTACGAGTCTACTGCTCTTAACCACTACACCACACTGGCAGGTAATCCCTGCCCTGCATAATTGATCATGAGACATGGCACATGCATACCATTTGAGTGGCAATGCCCATCAACTTTAGGGCCCCCCAGGCCCCTCAAATATTTTATTGGGGAGCCGAAAGGACCTCGGCCCCTGGGAGTTGGCTCCTATGCTAACATGTTGCTGAGAGCAAGATAGCATGGTAGTTGTGTCATATTGACATGGATTCTAATGGATTCTGATGTCATGAATTCTAATATAATGAAAGAGGGGGCAAAAACAAAACAAAAAAACAAAAGCTAAATACTTTTAAGCATTTATTTTTATTTTTGCTAACCCTATTATGTACAGTAACCAGTGAAGCTTCAAATATTTCAAACATTCCCTAGAAACCAAAAGTTAGATTGGAGCATACAATGGCACATATATTAATTTCTCAGCTTTTACCATTTGCTCTTGAAAATCAGCAGCAGAAAAATAATAATTAACTGCTAACAGCTGTTTTGTCTCATCTAATTCAAACCAAATGCATACACGACATAATAATTATACCGTTCTAGTTTTACACAGAATAAGCAAAGTCATTGTTACACTAATCCTTTACCAAATTCTCCCACCTATCAAAATAGCAAAATATTATTTTATACATTTTTTAAAAAAGTTATTATGTCCATTCAGGGTAGTTTTACATATTTACACAAAAGCAGCACTTCATCAAAGAAGCTATCCAATTTTCTTAAAGGGAGCATTTGCAATGAAAGTTATGGCTGCAAGTCCTCATCCAGCCATTTTCACGTACAAATTCCATTGATTCCTGTAAGATGTATGCATGCATACGCACATGCAGAACCTTAAAATCCCACATGCAGCCCCAAATCTTAATAGTAGATAATTCCTAATATTGCAGTACTTAATTCCTAAAAGTCAAGTCATAAAAATGTTTAAAGGCTAAAAGTACAAATCCTTGTAATTGAATCCCTAGGTTTATGAACAATTGTTGTAATATCTAGAACAGATTTTTAAAAATTGGATCACATCTATTGCCCCAGTCCATCTCTGTTTGCAGCCAATGAGAAGAAGGATCCGGCCCTTAATTTGAGGACACATGTGCCAAGAACAAGTGCTTTGATCATTAAGAAATATTTCGTACATTTCAGCTAATCATAACATAGAATGCTACCTTGCATAAGGCAATACATGAACCTAACGATATAAAAATGCTTAAAGGCTTACATAAACTGACAATGAACGTTCCCTGGTATCTGTACCTGCAATAACAGTGCCACATCAAAATGCGGTAATAAGACGTCTTCAGCAAATGCAGTTTCTTTGTCTCCAGTTTCCTGAGTCTGATCCAAACAGGCTTTCGGTCAGGTGCTTTGTAAGCAGATTTAAAGAGCTCTGAAGAGGACGCTCTATAAAATGCATGGACCCACACTGTGAGGATCGTTCTGTGAAATGAATGATGTGCAGCTTCTGGATCTGCTGAAGCTTACCTTTACAATTATTATACAGATATTGATTCAGCTGATCTAAGAAAACAGCCGTGGTGACTATTCAGGCATTGAGGGAAGCACAGCATATGCTATCCCGAACCGAGAAAAGGGTTGTTGATTTTTGCATTAGTGACTCAAATGCCTCAGATTAATGCAGATGTGTTCTCTAACATGTAACATCTGGTATTCAGAGAAGCCTGTTCAGTACAGATGTAGGAAAAGATGCTCCTGCACAGAATATCCTAGGCTTGTTGCTATGTGAGCATTCTGTCACTGCAATGATTTCTGCTTACACCATTGAATATTCTCCCCCCCCCCCCCAGAAATCTGCTCTAGGCATTCCTCCAACCCTGTGGAGCAGATTTGGAAAAGGGTGTGGTATGAAAGGGGGCAGGAGGAGAGGGAGGGGGAAAGCAGAAAATCTTGCACTAACAGGACCTGTTAGTTGAAGCTTCCAAGATGCTGATGAGCACATCGGTACACAGCCAACATGTGTACAGAGTCAGTATGAAGGGGTCCCTACACATGTGTGGATGTCCACATAGAGGACTCCCTCTCTGGAAGAAGAATCTCTGCTGAGCAGGAATTGAGTCCCTGTGGGAACCATCCACACATAGTCCGATGATGATTGTGCATCACCCGGGTGCATAGCTAACCTATGTGTCAGCATTTGCCCAAGAGCCCATTTGCATAGACGTGCTGAATTTTAGGGAGATATGGCTTCATTATTTATACTTGGATTATATTTTTGTGTTTCTAAAGGCAGGTTTTAGTGTTAACTTGTTATTTTTTTCCAACATCAAACTCTTCCCTCCCCACCCAAAAAATTCTTGCTTTTGGGGAAAGATGCAGCTATCTAAAACCCAAATGAATACATCACACTATGATTTGCATGAAATCTATTTACAAAACATGCTAGCCACAATGCAAGCTGCTCATAATAAATGTTAAAATCGCACTCAAATAAACAGTTTATTTTGTTGCAGCTTTTACTAACATCTCCTGTGGATTTCAATAGCATATACATTTATTGATAAATAGATCGTAAGAAGATTGTATCCAACATTAGTCCTACTTAGAGTAGACACAGTGAAATTAATGGACTTGACCAACTTATTTTGGGTCAATGGGTCTACTCTGTCAATGGGTCTACTCTGAGCAAAATGTAGTTGGCTCCAATCCGTAGTTTGTGTTGATCTCAGACATGCTCCAAGAACCAGAATTAAGGAAGAACTGACATTCTAGTTTTTGACAAGACCAGTTTGTAGTTCATCTGGTTTTTTTTCTATTTGGTTTTGCGAAAGCAAACTATTGCACATCATTTCCATAAGAAAGACAGAGGTTAAAAATGGAATAAACTAGATCATCATAGCTAATCCCACTTACAGATGACTGCTGTAATGACTCTGAGCATGGCATGGTAATGTGTTTCTTATTGAATTTCAAATGAAATTGCTTATTGCAACTACCAGTAAACCAGTCCCAGGGATGCTCTGTCATCAATTGCAGCTACCTGAAGCAGTTTATTCATTCAATATGCATGGTCTATGGATAATGGGGCTACATTCAGCATTATAACATCTGCTCTTATTCATGCCACCAAGTGTGTTTGCAATCCTGCAAATGGTTGCTGTTGATGTGTGATACTGTTCATGCACGTGTAGCCAGTAAAACCACTTCATAAAAATGAGTCACAGCATGCAAAGGCACTGGTTCATTTGGAGGAATGAAGCCTTGCTAGAATAAATAAACTAAAATGCTTGAGATAAGCAATGGAGTCTCACATTATTCACCACCCCTTTAGTATCCTTTGCAAAAATGACATTCGTTTATCCTTTGAATTAACTGCTGCGCCATACAGTGTGGCAAATCAAGGACTATCTCCCCATCACATGTAACTGCTCAGTTACTAGAAACCTGCCACACACACAAACCGGCTGCATTTCTGCGTTTTGTGGAGACAAGAAAGCAAGTATAGACTCAGCAACACTCCACTGCTCTGAAATAAGTTTTAGCTACCTGAAAATCAGAAACATTTTTTGCTTATGATTTCTGACAAGCAAATTTACAAAGATGATTTATATCTCAAAACAACTCTGGAAAATCTATTTCATGATGTTTGTATTTGACATACCATATATTCAAAATATTGTTTCGTGCAATCAGCCAGTATCAAATCTCCCCCTACCCTGCCAAATTGTAACATGCCAAAATCCAAGCTGGGGAATGCAAGCCCAACATGCATTAACTTAGCTGTCTATGCAGGACGTTTGATTTAAGAAAAGTACAAGATTAAAGGCCAGTTGGAAAGTGCTATTGGCATATCTTGGCTCCATCTTTCCCTTCCCCCACCACTGGAAAGGAGAGATGGGTTTCAGTAGAAATGACATCTATGGACGCAGTGCTAGATTTTTTGTTAAGTTTTAAAAATAAAGTCTTTGAAATAGTTATGACTAAATGTTGCAATGCTTATGGAGATTTTTGTGGGCCCCATGACAATTACCTGCTTTGCGTACAAGGTTAAGACAAACCATGGTTTAGCATGAACAGGGAAATCATGCAGGTACATGGAGTGTTCTTCCTCAGTCCTGCTGCTACTGTACTTTCTAGGATTAAGCAATGATTTGATTTTGCGTCACGTCCAAACCTGGGCTTGCCTCACCCAACAAACCACAACAAAGCATGTGTCTGGGTTTGGCCATAATGCTAAGCCAAACCATGACTTAGTGTTGGATAGTGCAGCAGCAGCAGCAGCAGGACCAAGGGAGAAGAGCACTGCAGCTGCAGTTTCTACTCTGGGAACCTGAACATTTTACTTTGCATTATGTACTTTGCATTTTACTTTGCATTATGTACTTTGCATTTCGCTCTATAAGACGCACCAGACCATAAGACGCACCTAGTTTTATGAGGAGGAAAAAAAGAAAAAAATATTCTGAATCCCAGAAGCCAGAACAGCAAGAGGGATCCCTGCGCAGCGAAAGCAGCAATCCCTCTCACTGTTCTGGCTTCTGGGATAGCTGCGCAGCCTGCATTCGCTCCATAAGACGCACACACATTTCCCCTTACTTTTTAGGAGGGAAAAAGTGAGTCTTATAGAGCAAAAAATACGGTATGTACTGGGTGTGGATGTCTTTCAAAATGTTGCTGGTACCTATTAAAGATGTCTAGAAAAGGATACTGTAATCACTCCCAAAATGCACCATGATGACACAGCTCTACTTTCCCTTTACATTTGCAGGTGAGGCAGTGGATGCACTGGACCATTGTCTTGCCTTGGTAATGGACTGGATATGAGCCAATGAACTGAAACTTAATCCAGATAAGACAGAGGCAGATGACTATTAGAGGGTGGTTCCCTCAACCAGATGGGTGGGGTGTGGCCTACTCCGGATGGGATTATACTTTCTCAGAAGGAGCAGAAACATAGCTTGCGGGTACTCCTGGATCACTTATTGCAGCTTCAGGCTCAAGTGGCCTTGGTTTTGCTGAGTGTTTCCCCCCAGTGCTTTCAACTTGTGGCCCAGTCGTGCCCCTATTTGGACAGGGACTATTTGGATTACTGAAATGTGTCACACAGGGGGCTGCATGCTGTTTGGAAACTGCAGCTGGTCCAAAATTCAGCAGCCTGATTGCTGACAGCCCAAATATATAAACACTCATTCTGGCGCAACTGCACTGGCTACCAATTAGTTTCTGGGCTCAATTTCTGGTTTTGAACTATAAAGCCTCAGGACCCCAATGACCTCAAGGACTGCCTCACCTCACACAAACTGACCTTGACCCTGTGGTCATCATGTGAGCCTTTCTCCACGTAGCTCCTCCATGGGAGGTGCAGAGGGTGGCAATACGAGAACAAGCCTTTTCGGTGGTGCCTCTCCACTTGTGGAATGCTCTACCCAGGGAGGCTTGCCATCTTTATCTATGTTTAGGTACCAGGCAGAAACCTTTTTCAGCCCTGGATTTTGGCCCCTCTTTTGAGGGGTTTCAGGTCTATCTGATCTCTGTTAATGTGGCCTGTCTTTTTTACTTGTATAGATGTGTTTTAAAACTTTTATTTGTTGGGTTTATATTATTTTTGTAAGTTATTTCAAGTCACTTTTGTGATAAAAGAGACTAACGAACAAATCAACAAACATGATTTTAATTAAACCAGATCTGCCACACAGTCAAGCATGCCAGGATCTGTATCTTATTGTGGTGCAATTTGCATTGTCATCAGTGCCAACAAGTGCTTTGTTTACAAGCTACGCAGGATTTGCGTTTCCAGCAGCAATAGTCTGGTGGAATTGCACCATAGGGTTAGTGTATGTTCTCATGGATATGAATCTACAATACACAAAGACCTAGGAGACTGTGGTATGCAAAAAAATCAAACCAAATGAAATCAAAGTCAAAAGCCACACCACCCTGAAAGAGAATATTCTCAGTACGACTGGCAAAGTCAATTATGTTGTCTGAAATAGGTGTTTTTCCCCTCCACCTGGATGATGACAGAACACCACCCCATGCTGAAAACCCATTAGATTATAAAAAGGACAAAAGATCTGCAAACATCTTTTACTTTTTATTTCTATACATTAAGGGAATAATCCAGACAAGGTTGAGCACATGCAAGTCCCATTGATTTCAATGAAAAAGTTAAGCCCATGCTTAATTCTCCCCCAATAAAATCAACAGCCCTTTAGCGTATCATGTCCCAAGATGTTTGTTGCCTGCAGGAGCAGCTGGCGGGGTTGAGCTGCATTGCGTACTTGGCTTCCCAACATGGAGTTCGCTGCTAGTAACAGAGGCAGTTGAGTAACAGTTGAGGTTGTGGGGCGTTCAGCAGGTTGTTGGTACTGGAGCCAACCCACTGCTTGTGCTACTGTGCCTGCTGAAAACCAAGCTACCTGCAGTCACCCCCTCCCTATTAACAGCAGTGACCCCCACATTTAGAAGCCAGATGAGCAAGGTCACCCCACCCTGCTCTGCCAGCTGCCTACAACAACACCCACCTTTCGGCTCCATTTTGAAAAGCACAAAAGAAACAACCCTAATCAGAGAAGCTACTTGATGGTCCCAGACCAGTTAAGATTTAAGAGATCTGCTGTGTATTTCCACAGTGTCATCCTTAACAGGTTTATTCAGAAGTAAGTCTCACTGTGTTCCATGGGCCTACTCCCTAGTTAGCGCTGCAGCCCATGTCAGTATTTTCATACCCAGTTTGGGTTACTTTGGGAGACCAGCCTGCCAAATTAACCTGTAAAGATGATCTGTGTCCAGACATTTATAACCTTTCCAATTATACTTTTGGATTGCTTTGGGAGTGTTTTGGGCAAAACCAATAAGCCAGAGACATAGTAAATATTAGGAAATACGGGGGGGTTTGTTCTCCTATCGTTTTTACAGACAATACAAGATGGGTAAAAGTAAAAACAGAATGTCCTGCGAGCTTCTGTCTCAACTAAATAGCTTTATTTTCATGATATAAAATACATTACTAGAGAGAAATCTCTTTCTCATAAATATATGAGGATGGCTCTGGTATTCAGAGCAGAGAAATCTAACGACCTCCTCAGTTCTAGTTCCAGCTGTGCCTCAAACTCAATCCAAGCTGGAGCAAATCATGACTTCTCTCCACATCCATTTCCAGGGCTGTGCAAATGGAGGATCCTTACTGTACTTTCTTCACAGTTGTGCAATAAAATGTATCCAGTCCATAGTGGAGTCGAACTTGAGGTACTCTGACAATAAGCGTTAGAGGCAAGCCATAATGGTGCAGCAGAAGGAATGATGAGCAGAACAGCCATGGAAATTAGACTTAGAGAAGCTGATATGGAAGGGATGGAATCTTAACCAGCCAATATTGCTCTTGCAGTGACATGACTGCAAGAAGAATCAATTACGAGTCTATTTGTACAGTACCTGTAAAAAGATCATGAGCCCGCAAGTATTACAGTACTAGAGGCAAGACCACCTTGTGAGTAAACAGTTCACAACAATATTATCTACAGTGCATTTGCTCATGACATTTAAGCACTTGAGCCCCAATTTAACTAAATTTAATCATGACTTAAGTCCCACTGAACCCAATGGAACAAGCTGGTCGTGGCTAACTTGAGTTCTATTGTTGGGTGGAGGCTTTCAGCTGCAAGACTCTATGCTGATGAATTTCTCCTCTTTATATTTAACATGCCCAGTACTAAATAAGTAGGCCATTAGCAAAATAAAAACTTGAGTTCTGTCCTCCCCTCTACCACAATATAACATCCAACCATTTTAAGCATTAGCACCATGGGTTTCATGCAACTGGAGACAACAAACAATAGTTTCATGACATCTTAGAAACAAGGATTGTCTTAGACTTAGACCATGGTTTGTCATTTGTTTCAGATACAGACCTTTCAAATATGTCCTCTTCATTAATGAGAAAATACATTTTAAAAAATAATAATGAAATACTTTTTTCTAATTAGAATGGAACAAAATTTATATTGGCAGACTCTGTATTTCAAAAATTAGTATTTAATGTTAGGTGTTACTTTCAAAAAATGAAGAGGTAGGTGCATTTCCACACAAGAGAAGTTGTAACAGATATAGTGGACAAATTAGGGTAACATGTAGTTTAAGAGACTATAAAACAAAACTATGATAAAAGAGGGCAAGAATAAATCCATGTCCTAATTAGGGAATGATTTGGTCTTAAAACAAATGATAGGTTCAGAAAGATTTATACAATATTCGTATTTTCAAAGAAATGTCTGCTCCAACAAGTCAACTGTACCCTTGGTTAATTGTAGTATTAACCATTGGATTGACAGCATATGCTTCAGCAATTCTTTCTTACATTACCAACACCAGCAGTCTAAAAGTTTACATAGAGATCATGAGAGTCTTAATAATTACATAATTACAATAGAATTTTTTAAGTTGAAGGGTTGTTGTTAAAACGATCTTCATAAATAATGTTTTCTATCTCTTCAATAACCTAAAGGTCAATTGGTATAGATAGGATAACGTTTCTTTCTCTTTTACAACCAATTTGGAGACTCCTCACTGCCAACAATGGTTAAGGCCTGGATCGAGTTACTCTCCTTTTGCTTTTTTCTGCTTTTTTCCATTTTCCACAACTAGACCATTTTCTGGTTTGCTTATACCATTTGCCACAACACCATTGGTAATCTTGCCATTCTTTACAGGCTGCTTGGGCATCTTGTATGTCCGATAGTAGAAGTTACCAAACAAGATAATGAAAGTGCTGGCATAGAAAATGACGCCCCAGTGCATCCACTTAGGAAAGGGACAATCAATATAAATAGACATGGCCGTGTGGCCAATTGTCACGTGGAACTGAATCTGAAAAGGTAGAAAAACAGAATGTCAAAGATCCTGATCAATAAGCTTCTGCTCGATTGCTTTTTATAATGTTTTTTGGGGGAAATCTGAATACTAAACAGATATTGAAAAGAATTAACAGGCAAATTGCAAAACTGAAGGTATACTTTTAAAAAATGATTCACCAACACGTCACAGAGAAATAATAATAGCTATTAGGTGGAAACGGAAAAAGAAGACGTGTTTCTCCTATTCTGCTATTCATAATATTCATGACCAACAACTAGGCTTTACTGTACTTTTCGGAACTGTTCTGCAGTGGCTCGTCAAACTCTGCTGAGTGACAACCACCACAATCCCTGGTCATTGCCCATGCTGCCTATGGCTGATGGGAGATGGAACCCTGAAGCTGGAGGGCCACAGGTTCCCCATGCCTGATCTAAAGCCATGTATTTCGGAGAAGGGGGTGGTGGTCCATAAATCATCTCCCCTAATCTGGGTTGTTCCTCTGCCAGCAATATGGAGGGATTAATCTGGTCTTTAAAATCCAGAAAAGGATTGCATAAGATAATAACATAAGAATAGCCTGCTGGATCAGGCCAATGGCCCAGCTAGTCTGGCATCCTGCTCCCTCAGTGGCCAACCTTTCATGTGTAAGACAACTATTTCATGCAGCCAAACCCTTTGTGCACAGTGTTATCACTGGATTCAGTGTGAACAGATTTCGATGAATTACCGTATACTTTCCATTCTACAGTTATTTCTAAGATATTCTGCATGCAAATAGGTATGTAAGATACTGTTTTGGTTCATACTCATTACCTGGAGCTATTTCTACACATTTCATTTCATTGTATTCAATTCTATTCTTTCATCTGGCTAGAATACCAATCTCATTCTTGGTTGCTCTTTCATGTCTATGGTGTGATCTGAGTACAGAGCATCTTGCTTCAAGAGGTACATGGGGTGTGTGGATGCATAACATCCACCTAGCTTTAAAGTTCTAGCATTCAAGGTTCTAAGTATCCTAGGTAATAGGTTTTTTTTTTTAATTACTTACCAGCTGCATTATGGTCAAGTATCGTTTCCACCAAAGGTACTTGTGAAATTTTGGGCCACAGGCAGCTAGTCCATAGTACATGTACATAATAACATGGATAAAAGCATTGATTTGTGCTCCAAAAAAAGCTGTCGAGAGGAAGAAACAAAGAACGATGTTATCTGAAAGTTGCAAGAGGTGTAACCTCATATTCTCCTTATTTCTATTATTCCCGTTACACATTAAAATACAAGCTTAGATAATTTGGTTTCATAGTGCATTATAATAATTACAGCCTAGTATTCACAGTGGAAAGGTATTTTCTGTTCTAAGTATAAAATATGGGAAACATTTGCAATGTATATCATATATCAGCTCATGGGGGGGGCAACGTCAGTGGCCTACAGAGATCTGTTCTCCCTCCTTCCATGTGAGTGCACCTGCACATAGGCAATAAGCGGAACCATCGTGGGCAGCACTCCATATTGCCACTCAGTCCTCGCCTTTTAGCCTTCTCCTTCATTTGCAGGCACTGTGCCCAGTCTAGCAGAATGTCCTATATTCTTATTCTTAGTTGTATGACATCATAAATATACACGGGGTTTTACAGAGTATAATATAAACAGGGAAAAGTTGAGGTTCCTGTCTTGAGGACCTTACCATCTATATTAGCCTCTGCTGCATTACAACCATGCTATAACCTTTTACTCCCTTGCATGACACCCTGTGGCTCATCTTGAGCCACACATCACCTGTATGTAATAAAATTAGTGTTCTGGGATTGGGGGGAAGGTAAGGGCTGGCGTGTATGCTGCAAAAGGTTGCCAAGTTCATTCAGTCATGCTTGCCAGGTCATAATGTGTCAGCAAAGCACCAACGATGGATGCAGCTGCACTGCTCTAAGTTCCCAATTGTTGGCTCCCTTTTGAGCTCTCATACCAGACTCAAAATAGACCCAATGAAACCACTGGACTTAATGAATGTCAATAAGTCCACTCTGAGGATGACTTATTCAGTTATCACCTGAAATATTTTAACCACAGTGTATTTGCGATGTGCTGACTGTTAAATAATATCAACTGTTTTAAAAATACAGGGGGCATAAACAGAAATCACTCATATTAGTTTACAGTGAACTCAGTAAGGAATGGCGCCCAGGGAAGTCTGCACAGGATTACAAACTGTTCTCAAAATTCCAATATAGTTGCAAAATCAAATTGCATACTCTGAAAAAAACAACAAACAAAAAAACCCAGAAAAAGCCCCAAACCAAAACTATTTTGCAAAGGGCATTTTTCTATCAGGATCCAGAAGGAAGAAGTCATTCCTGTGCTCTCCTAATTAATGATGGTTATCAAGCTGTATGACATGATTAGCATGAATAGTCTTTGAAGAACTTATAATTTAAGAAAGGCAAAGCAAACCAAGGTCAGAACTACGGTATTACAGGAAATGAAGATGTTCCAAACGAGTTGATGTGAATATAAGATGAGCAAAATGTCTGGGAAATAATTACAGGGTTCTGCATTGTGTGTTTGCAAACAATTTCTGTGTTTAGAGTATAATTTATAGCTGTTGCCTGCTTTATATACTAGGCTTGCTAACAGACACACATACATACATATATATACTTATGCATATATAAAATGTAGTGAATCTGCTAATCATGCTTTCCTGGAAGTAAATCCCATTGAAATGAACAGGACTTAATTCTGAATAAACATGAATAAGCTTGGGCCTTACATCCTTTAATCACCATGGAAATATTCTGGAATAAGCAAGGCAGAATAAAATAATCTCTTCTTTTTCATGGTTGCTGAATTTTAGATTGAGCAAGCCAGATGTATGTGTTGCTTCACACAGCAAGTTTAGTTAAATGAAAAAAAGAAGAATTTGCATGTGAAATCCGAATCATGCATTCGTGCCCATGTGAAGGGTTTCCTAATTCCTAGTAGTGCAATCATATACTTCTTTCCTCCCCCTCATTTCCCAGAGAAGGAAGGAATCTACCCTTTAACTTTAGCATTCCAGAATTGAAAGGGCATTCCATTACTCCAGAAGGAAACAATATTTACAAGCTACTGTCAAAATGAATATTCGCTTCCAGGTAGAGTCCCCACTTTGTACTCCTTATTTGGGAAGATAAACAAGACTACTCACCTTGCCCTCCTGCAACCCATTTTATGCCAATCCACCACAAAGTAAACATAGTGTAATGATGATAGACATGAAGAAAACTGATTTGGTTAAATTTTTTTCTTAGGATGAAGAATACTGTATCCAGATACTCAATTCCTTTTGATACGAAGTACCACCATAAAGCCCCAGCTATCTGTAATACAGAAAGAAGAGCGTAAGAATTCATATACCAATTTGGAGTTCAGATACACAGACCATGTAGCCCAGTGTCTGCCATTACATAGACCTCTAGAGCTGAAGTCACTTACCTGAGGTTCTCCAAATATTGTACTACAATTCTCATCAGCCCTCAGCAGCACAGACAATTGGTCCCAAAGGGATGCTGAAATTCAGCAACATCTGGAGGGCCAAAGATTCCCCACGTTTGTCTACAGTCTTGTTCACTACTACCTGATTCTTTGTTTAGAGTTTCTACAAGTTTATTTGTGGCTTCATTTCAAAGAGGTAAATAAAAAATAAACCGTTTTTGTGCATTCTCTTTCTCTTAGGGGGGGAAACGGCTTTTATAAACAAGATTGTGTTCTGTGAAGCCATTCATTGTGTGCTGTTCACTCCTTGAAATTAATAGACATTAATATATACACACCCCATCCAGCCCCCTCATCTCACAACCACAAAGATAAAACTGTAGCTTCAGAGACATGAATGGGACTTCAACTTAACAAAACAAAACAAAACAAAACAGAAAAACCCTCTCAAAACGTATTGTAGTAATCTGACTATGAAAGAGCTAAATGTAGAACACAGTTTATTATTATGAGCTGGAACAAGACTCCAGTCAGTTTCTCCCCAGTTTCACTAGAAAATAAACAGCCAATGTTCTTAGTCTACAAATAAAGTGAATTTTATTCATACTGCAGTCTTTAGCTACTGCTGGAAGCAAGCCCTATTTAATTCAATGGGGCTTATTTCTGAGCAGACATGTATAAAACCATGCTGTTAAACGGTGTTCCTATAACAAACAGCTGAAGCCTTAAGTGATATTAATGTATTAGGAAAATGGACTTTGAAAAGACAACCTTCTCCATATGCCCACCAAAATGGCTGTAGAGGGTGGGGGTGGGGCTCTTCAGCAGATGGAGGCAAAAAGGAAGGAGAGGGAGGGGGAAATTGATTGTGAGAATGGATGCTTCATTTGACAATGGATTTCACCCTTTACATTTTGTTATTTATTTTATTTTAATTCTTTAGAAGCTGGGTGTACCACAGCTGCAGCACTGAAACCACAAGACACTAATGCAGATCTTTTAAAAAGGCCATTTTGTGACTCTTTTGCTTTTTTAATCTTTTAAAAATTCTTTTACGGCTATAAATAGGTAAACAAAGGGCCCATGATTCCAGCACTGATGCACACTCGTCCCCAGTTTTATTTTTCAAAAAGCAGCAAGCATGTCGTCTTGGAACAAGGCAACCTCCCTCTACAAAAGAAAATATTGTTACAGTTCACTTTGACTGTCCAAATAACCTGAGGCACACTTGTAATTTAACCCCTTTAAGGTAAAACACCTTAGATCTAAAGTACTCATAACAAAATAAATGCACACTTACAGGTGTTCTAAGTCTGTAAACTGTTAATGGCACAACCTTATGTATGTTTATTCAGAAGTAACTGCTACTGAGCTCAGTAAGGTTTTTTCCCAAATAAGTGTGCATAGGAATTGAGCTTAAAGCACTTAAACTGGGCTGGGGTGACCCTATACACTATGCATGAAGTTACATCCTTTGAGTATATTGGATTAATAGATTATTAATAGGACAAGCAACAGGATAGTAATTATAGTAGGTAACTCTTTCCTGGCTGTTCAGTCTTTCAACACTGCAATACTAATAATAGGTAGTTATTCTACTTAGTGACCGTTAGTTCTTTTATTACAGGAAAAGTTTTTTGTAACGGTCCCTTATTTGATCTGTCTTACACATGAAGAAGGCTGCAGGATCTAGTCAAGATTCTATAATCTACCATGGAAACCTGATGGATCCATACCTGCGTTCTATCCTTTATTTGTTTTTTTAGAGCTCCACTCATCTTTACATTTAAAACAGCATTTTACAAATAATAGTGTATTACCACTCTGCCATTTTTTCAACTCGAAAGAGTGAAACAGTTTTTTCTTTTCTCCATATTTTGAACATTTCTTCCTTGGGCATTTTTAAATAACACTGAAGAACCAAAAAGACCAACTACTTTGGATAAGGTTTAGGAAGAAAGAACATGTCAAAGAAGCATTAAAGAGTTTAGCTAATTCTGCACTGGTGATCTGGCAAATCAGATGAAAGCACTTTTTGCTGTTGGTTGACTATATTTATCACATTCTGAATTCTTGCCTCTTTCCCCAGACACTTTTGATATCAATGGTCCTCAAAATTGAGTGGGATATAAATAAAACCAGTTTGTTTCCTTCCCTGCTTGTTGCCAGACTTGCTCTGAGTCTTAGAAGGCAAACTATTTGGGATACATGCGGGTGTAATGGGAAAGGAGAGGGAAGATGAAGGGAGACTCCTACAGAGCTAGGAGTTCCCAGATATAAAGTTATTCAAAAGTGGTTTTAAAATGCACATTGCTCAAGAAGTAGCATTATTTGCCCTGAGCCAGATAGTCATGTATTTAACTCCCACATCAAAGCCTGTGCTAACACCCACTAATGATAGCTATAGTAGCTCTGAAGAGTGCTGCACTGATTAAGACACCACCTTTTGGGAAAAGATAAAAAACAGAATGTTACATTCATTTTCATTAACTGATCAAATAAAGTTGTGACACTTACAAAGAATATTCAAGATTCTTACTTTACGTATATACAGCAAGTACTAAGGGTCGTTTCCAATGTTAGTCTTATTCAGAGTATACCCGTTTAAATTGATAGGCATGACTACCAACATAGGTCCATTTATTTCAATGGGTCTACCTGGAGTATGACTTAGTTGCATACAACCCTAGGAACTTTAACATGCTGCTTCTCTTACAGGAACTTGAGTGACACAACCTGTGCTTGAAAGATGGATGTTTAGGAGACTTGCAACTTCTGGATAAAAGTTTGTAACTTTTATATTACAAACGTTTACTATTACTATATGATCCTAACTAACGTAAAAGGAATGATCAATGCTTCTCTTACCTACGAAAAATACTATTGTGGGTGATTGTGCAGTCATTTCCCAGAAATGCATGCCTTTCCCTTCTCTGTTATGCGGAGTTCTTGCATTCAAAGTACATCTATATTAGGTTTGCCATATGTCCAAAAAATACCGGAAATGTACAGAAATTGGATGCTGGGGAAACTTTTTTAAATGTTGGAGATCTCCGGAATTTTCTGAACGTATGGCAACTTGGGTGTTTTCTGGTTTTTTTAAAAAAAATCCAGGAGAGGTTGTGACCCAGCAGCAGTGGAAGTGATGAGAGGTCACTTCCCTTAGCCAGGGAAGGGGGGGGCAGAGTGAGGAGATGTGGGACTGAGGAAGGCGATGCAGAGGCCTAGCTGCCCCTAGCGTGTTGAAAAAGGGACCCTGTGCCAGGGATGTCCCGCGGGTGGCTCAGTCGCAGCAGCAGAGGCCATGAGAGAAGGTCTGCAGCTGTGCGCTCGGGAGCTGCTAGAATGGCCACCTCACCCAAGAGGGCTGAGGTGGCCATGTTGGTTTGGCTCGCCAGCCAGGCACCTCCTTGTTTTGCCGGGGCAGGAAGCAGCCGCTCAGGGCCACCATCTCCTTCCAGCTGCAGCACCGTCAAGGCGGAGATGGGGGCCGGGGAGGTAATTGGTGTGTGTGCGCGTGTGCAGGAAGCAGTTTAAATGAGACATGGATAGGCCTCGAAAGCGAGGGTAGCAAACTGTGTGGAAGAGGAACAAAACTGGCTGTGGTAAGTTCGAGGTTGTGGCGGGGGGGGGAGGTGGCAGTGCCTCACTACACATTTCTGAGGGTTGTTGGGGGCCTGAGCAGCTGGGTGGGGTATAGTAAAGGGGAAAGTAAGGTGAGGGGCTGTGTCAGAGAAAGGGGTGCATTGGGGTCTGGCCAAAGCTCAACAACTTTGGCAAAAAACAAACAAACAAAAACACAACAATTTCGGTGGTGTCAGGAATTTTACTTTTTGAAATATGGCAAGCCTAATCTATATATCAAGGTGTATTTGATGGTGTGCACCATGTGGATGGCCAAATAGTTGCCCCTGTTGTTTTTTTACATAGCAATCTCCGCCCCTTCAATATACAATATAGCTGTATTTTTAATTAGGTGACTTTGCTAAGGTCAATATGCTGGCTTCTTTGTATTAATTTTGTTCCCGCAGTCACTCCTGCTGTGGACTGAAGGTGCAATTATCACCACTGTAATATGCTTCAGAAACCTAACTCTGGAAATGTCAAGGGGACAAGTAGAACCCACATTATTTTTAATATGTATATAAGTTGAAAATATACTATTAAATCTGGAAACGTTTGCCCTTTGTTTGCCCTTCTGGATCTGGAGTAAAAATGTGTGACAAGGTATAGACTAGACTCTCTTCAAGGGTATGTAAATATCTTAAATAAAATTATAAACAAATTGGGTAGAAAACTTTAATTGCTATGGTCTGGGTTCACATGTCATCTAAACTATAATTTAAATAAACAATTTAATTTCATTTCCCCAAAGCAAACTAGGAGCAGTAAATGAAGACCAAACCTTGGCTTCTGCTTATGATTTGTTTAAAGAAAAACAAACTGTGAGCCTGGGTTCAGAGAACATGGCAAGGCACACCATGGCTTTCTTCCTACCTGCAAAGTAACAGCAGATGGAGAGGAGGAGCAAAGCACCCACCATTTCAGCAGCATGTGCCAGCACACTAATGGTTCACATTAAACCATTGCTTATTTTAACCATGGTTTATTTTAACTATGGTTTAATGTGACATGTAAACCATGGCCATATGAGAAATCGCACTGTGTTTTAGCAGAAATGACTAAAATTTAAGTGCATTTAGGAACAGAGAATAATAATTCAATCAGAAGGATGTCCTGATTGCTTCAGGTAGGACTGCATTCTTAATATCCTAGAGGAATTATCCAGAGAAAGTTAAGTGTGCCTAAGGCTGCCATTCATGCACCATGGGATTAATCCCCATTGAGCACACTGAGCTTATTTCCAAATCAACTGATCAGGCCGCATGCCTGATGGGGATCAAAAGAACATGGTTAATTGCTTCAGTCACAAACCTATCAATCATTCTCTGTATTAGCAAGCTCACTATGGTTTTGCTCTGACCAGAATGAAATGCCAAACCAAAACTGAAGAGCAGGTATTCCTAACTGTGGAAGAGTGATTAAAAAGAAATGAGATGCACAACATTCTATCTGCCTCTGTTGCATTCCATAAGGACTTTGCATCTAGGAGACAGAAATGGTGAGTGAAATCAAACAGGCACTGTTCTCTAAAAGGGTCTTCATGATGTGTAGCGTTTGGTTCCTTTGTTTGATAGTCAATAAGAATAAGCTCAGGACTGTACGAAGTCTAGAACTCCGCCATTCAGATGCACAATTATTCTCCTGACATGGGAACGCAACTGACCACAGACTTCCTAACTCCTTTTAATTTTCCAGCTCCAAATAATTTAAATTCCCCATGACTGCTTATGCCTAGATTTCCCACAGCTCTACAAATACACCTTGAGACCTTTCAGTCCAAGAACATTAAATAAATGCAGATTTTATTTTACTACCCCGTTGTAAGTCATCTGCTTTACGTTTTTTGTGGGGCTTTTTTTTTGCTGAGATCCAAAGTGAAATAAAAACTGTAATTTAGCCAGCATTATACCTGGGGATATATGTAACTATTATTATCTCAGTTTTCATATGAGCAAGAGAGAGGGGGCAGGGGAGATAAAGTATTTAGCAAGATTGCCCAAGGCCAGAGACGCAATCACTGACACAGATGAGAACATACAGTTTTACATGTATTATGCTTTCTGCACTGTGGTAGTAGGTTAAGAACAGGCAAGTTGCATTGTTGGAAACAGCAGCAAAAAAAGTAGGACACAATTCTTGAATTGTGCTATAAACTTATAATAAAAGCTAGTTTGACAGACAGTAATGACAGTAATAACACATTCTAAAATGCCTAAAATGTTCTAAATATCAGAATTATTTCAGAAATGTGTTTAACTATTCCCCTGTCCCAGCAAGCATTGATACATGTAAAATCTAAGTCTGTTAAGACACCAGATGGCATAGAAAGATTACATTAACAACTACGATTAAAGGGTCAGTGAGAGGTCCCTGATCTTCATACCTTGCACTTCAGAGTCAACTTCACGTTTGTGATAACTGATTTCACTGGGAGTTCTTTTAACAGTAGGTTTTTGCTTCCTTTGTTCTATGCCTGAGTAGTGCCAGCACTAGCCTTTTTTGAATGGGTACTACATAGCTTGTGGTGGGGTTTGCCGGGAGGTGGGGGACTAATGACAAGAAGGGGGGAAAATAATAAAGTACAATCTACCAGTAAGCAGAATTTGCAGAGCACAACTTCTTTTGTATTGTTTCATTTTAAGGAAAAGAGATACACTTTGATCTAGATGAACACAGAGCACTTTTGTGCACAGAGAAGCACAGTTTTACTAACTTGCCTGTGTAAACTGGCTGGTTTGCACTTAATGCTAAGCCAAACTATAGCTTAGTGTGAATAAGCAAGTGTGTTGGCACCCTTAGGAAATTGTAGCCATCAACCCTCCCTTGCTTCTGCTGTTGCTGCGGTACCATGAGCTAAGCCATGGTTTGGCTTAGCATTACATGAAATCACGGGCTTGCGGTTTGTCTTGCTCCAAACAAACCATCAGTAGCAACCAAGGCATGTTCTTAGCTAACTGAATGTAGTTTAGGGAAGATAAATCACAAGCCTAGGTTTGCGTCTATGGGTTGGTTCCCAGTGACAGGGAGGCACTGGCGGGAGTAAAGGAGGAGCGATGTGGGTATGTTTTTCTAACTGTGCACCAGCACACTTGCTTATTCAAGCTTAGCTTTAGCATTACGTGCAAACCAGGCAATGAAACACTGCTGGGTTGTGGCAGGGCATTACAATACCACCCTTAATTATAAGGCAGGATGCTGAACTTTTAGAGTCAGAATGCCACACGACACAAACGTTAAAGAAGGATGATTATTTCCTAGTCTTTGCTTCCTAGTTATTTCAATATTTGCAAAAATTTAGTTAGAAAAATTAATCACACTTAGTCAATATTAAAAAAACAAACACAACACAGAGATCTGTAATATACAAGTAATATAATCCTTGATCCAAGCATACATCTTCCTTAATCCAAATATTTAGCACCATAGAACATGTCACACCATCACCAATATTGTGAACATTCTGCCTGAAAAGATGACACACACATCAAAGCATCATAAGTTCCTTAGCCTACGGTGTTCACAGAAGTCTTTGCTGTGAAGACAGTTCCATTTTTGGTCTACTACTCCCTAAAACCCTTTCTAAAGTGTGAGCAAGGTCCATGTGAGACTATTCAATGCCGCAGAGAGATTCTTCATTTTAATTCTTAATGAATGTTGCATAGCAGCAGAGGCTACTTGATTGCGCCTATAGTATTTCTCAAAGATAGTTATCTGTGCTTGAGTGTAGGTGTTTTTCTGAACTGAGGCCAAGTGGAAATTCTCCTTCTGTGTATGACATACTAGAATTAACAGGAGAGAGGAAACTTCTAGTCATTCGTTTGTTTTAGGGAGGCAACTAAATTATTGCTAAATCCCATGATTTTATCAGTAGATTCATGTAATAGCAACTAGAATTAAGGTCCGTGAAAACATGCTGAAACAAAACTCAAATGTTGCCTCCCTAAATGTAATACAATGCAGTTGGTAGAAGCTGATACAGTTAATTTATAAATAACTAAGTACTGGAACTCCTCATTTTGAATCTGTTTTCCAGCTTTCAGTCTCTCATGGATTCACACAAATAACTGGAAATCAGTTTACAAGAGGTTATGTACAGAAATTATTTGTACATCTACATCAAAAGCACAGTCCAGCTTGCTGTTACTGCAGAATTTTGGTTATTATTTTTAAAGATCAGATTCACACTTGTGTTCTGTGACTTAGTATTAAAGCCAACTGGCTGCCTACAATGGTTCAGCAGATTTTCACCACGGCAACACAAACCCAAAGAGGAGTTGAAAACAAGAGATTAAAAATGCCTGAATTATCAGCATCTGATCTTAGGTGTGAAACAATATTTGCATTTGAAGCTTTATCTGAATCTGCATCCCTGGGAGAGCTTCTTATGAAGCAACCTAAAGCGTCTTCCTTTTTCTATGGAGTAACCTGCAGCAGCATCTTCATATCGCAACCAGGACAAAAAAATTGTATAGAAATAAATGGTAATTGGGGCCCATTAACTGGTAACCCAGAAACAGTCACCATGCAGTCACTGACGAGCATGAGCTGGCACTTCCTAGCAAGGAAATGTGTTTCAGCTAGGAGTGTACAACTGTCATTGAAGACAACTTACTATGAAGTAGTCATATGATTTTTATCTATAGTAGGTGTTATGGGTGTGCAGAAGACTGTGATGATGCCTTAGCCAAAAGGGAAGGATTCTGGCCTTGTCCAAGGTGAAGTTGGATTTGTACAAGGTGCCCTGAACTGAAGCAGGGACCCTACAAAGTGCTACATGGAGCCTTGGCAATTTGTGCATCCAAAAAGCAAGTGTCTGCTAAATGCAAGAACAATAGCTAAGCTTAGCATATTTACACTCACTGCTATAAGCAACTAAGAGCCACATACTACACCTGTACAGTCATACCTCGGGATAAATACGCTTCAGGTTGAGCGCTTTCGAGTTGTGCTCCGCGGTGACCCGGAAGTAACGGAGTGCGTTACTTCTGGGTTTCGTCGCTTGCGCATGTGCAGACGGTCAAAATGCCGTCACGCGCATGCGCAGAAGCAGTGAAACACGACCTGTGCACGCGCAGATGCGTCTTATGTTCTGTTCAGGATGTGAACGGGGCTCCGGAATGGATCCCGTTCGCATCCCGAGGTACCACTGTAATTTGTCACCATCGTTAACATCATACACAACCACACCCCTACAGGTAATAATAATCCATTATTGCGTTTGATCATATGTGGCGCCGACAGTAACTCAGAAGGAGGGGTGGGGAAATGGGCAGAGGTGTTGGCAGCAGCACTGGATGTTTTCAGTTTTCCCCATGCCAAACTCAAATACACCTTTATTGCTGCAGGCAACAGCAGAGTTACATAGCAGCTACAGGTTTCCTGGAGATGTCGGGGACTGAACCTGCAACCTTTTTCATGCAAAGCAGATGCTCAGCCACTGAGCTACGGCCCTTCCATAGTGGGAGCAGCAGCAGAGCCATAGTCTGAGACGAGTTTGAGTTAGCAGGGATCCAGCTATGATATCGACCTGCACTGCAGGAGCTGAGCAGGGGGAAGGTTCCTGGGCACTAAACCACTACCAGCCTCATCATGCACCAGCATCAGACCCTCTTGCTCAGAGAAGAGGCAGAGAAGCCAGGCAGGAAGGGGAACAAGTGTGCAGAGAGAGCAAGCGAGAAATCCCCCTCTCAAGAAGCAGAAGCAACTACAAAGGATTTCAGGGTGGCGGAGGTATAGGTCTACAAGACTGAAGTTTTTCAATGCCAGCACTGAGACACTCAAACATACTGCTCAGTGTCCAACCAAGAGGCACCTATCAAAACCACTGAATTGGTGCCCCAAAACAAAAACACAGTGGAGAAAGCAAATCCCATTTAGTTCATCTGTGAAAGGTGCCTAGCTGTATTTGAGTTTACCCATTTGGGATTTCCCCCTCCTAAGGATTTTTTGGAGGATCAGCTAACCTCAGACCTAACTTGAGTTTGCTGAATCTTTCTTCTTGTATGTAAATTGTGTCTTTTTGGCTTTGGGAAGCATGGGATGACTTGAATTGGAAATACAGAGAATGATAGATATGCTTAAGACATTGTAACACGATTTTAAGCAAAACAAACCAACAAACCATGAATTTTTGGGTGAAACGACATGTTAGCATGCTTAAGCCAGACACTGTTATTCCCATGGAAGAGTAGCCGTGAGAGGCCCAGTCATCAAGGCCCACATCCAGGGCCCCACTGAAAATTGTCCCCTGAGTTGCTGTTTCTCTCCTCTTCAAAGTTGCTGTTTACAGGTGTGGGATATTATTTTTGGTGGGAAACTGGCACAGGGCCCCAGTCTAGATTTACTGCACTTTTTGTGTAAAACGTAACATGGTCCTTTAAAAAGTAAGTGTTTTGTGACAGCTTTGTATCAGTAATAGTTTGTTCTCAACAGAAAAAGAACTAGCAGAAAACTAGCATACTGTGCCAGCGTTCAAAAGCTGAGTTATAAATGGCAGACTTCACAACGGACGTAAGTTACTACTCACCCTGACTTCATATTCATTATCTGAATAATCCACACTCTGACAGATATAGCTGTATCCTCGAGCTTTTGATGCCAAAAGTAGCTGAAAATGTTAAATTCACAAATTAATGTTTCATAGGCTTGTTAATGATTATTCATAAAAGCAATCACTTCTTTAATTTAAATAAATATTTCTTTACAAATTGGCACAAAGAGGGGTCACAGTGCCTTGTAAAAGGCCTGCAGTTTAATCATATGTTCCTTCTTATTGAGGACAGATGCACATTTAAATACCATTCAATGCACATTTAAACCCCCCAATTCTTCCAAGGAATCCTGGGAATTATTAGTTTCCCCTCACAGATCTACAGCTCCCAGCCCCCTTAACAAACGAGAGTTCCCAGGGTTCTTTGGGGAAAGCCATGAGCTTTAAATGTGTGGTATGGATCTGCCCAAAGCCTCATATCCAGTGTGATGTTGCAATTCACTTCCAACTGAGGCCCTCACACACCTCGCCTTACAGCCTCCAGCAGCCTGTTTCTTCTCCATGTCCCTAGCATCCATATTACTCAACAAAAGCAAGACGAGAGAGCTGCTCACAGGGCCTAGGCAAGCCTAGGCAGCTTAGTGTCTCAAGGTGAGGTGCAGTCTTGCCTTTAAGTGACTGGTTTGTCAAGCTGATGCACTAGGCATGAGGGTGGCATTGCAGGTGTTATGGATCATTCATACTGGAGTCTCATAAGAAGCTACTCCACCCCTTCTTCAGAAGGGCAGGGTTCTGGCCTGTGGCCTTTATGTGCAAATCGAAAAGGCAAATTAAAAAAATTAACTTCTCATTTCATAGCGTCCCTCATTCAGGCATCAAACCACAGTCAACTAACTCTAAGCCTGCAAAACAACAAAACAAACTCCTAAATAAATAGAAATTCTGAAGACACCTGTCTTCCATTATTGGCTAGCTATTTAATATCTCCAATTCAAGTTTTCTTCAATAAAACTTCCACAAGTGGCTTATAGATTGCGCATAATTTAGAGTGCTCCCATACAGGGCCGGGTATAATCTTAACTTTGCTGGACCACAAAACCATTTGGCTTTTCTGTTGGAAGGATGAAGTGTTTGATTATGGTTCTGTACCCAATATTAACAGATGGGATTATATTTACAAAATTTCTCTGCTTCATCGTTGAACTGCAACAGCGTTGAATACAGTTTTGGGGAGGATTTGTAGAACTGACTTTTGAAAACTAGCCTAAAGAAGAATTTCTCCCAGTCGAGATAATCTCCAAAATAAAGATAATAGCTATTGAAATATTTCAATTTAATTTTCCGAAGGTACAGTATTACAATAATGATCTTGAGGAGAAGAAATGACATTGGGATTCACAGTCCTATCAAACAGTTGTCTTGTTAATTTCAACTGTTACAAATTGCTTTAAAGTAAGTATGTCACCAATTCAGCCCATCATGTACCAGGTGTTAGGACAAGCATACAGAGCACTCAACTCAGCAGAGCAGCAAGATGGAAAGTCTAAGGAAGAGGGAGAGTCTCCCCAGAGTTAAATGGTGGGGTAGGAGAGCTGCAAACAATGGCAATATATTTCACACCTGGCAACCAATGCGCCCCTTTGGTTTTAGATAGTACTTGGGTGGACAAGTCTAAAAAGCCTGGGACACAGGAGGCACTTGTTCTAGGAGGCTTAGTTTGGTCACAATTAAGTACACACTTCCAGAGTTAACACTAAATACATTACTTCTGGTAAATGAGCCACCATAGCCACTAAAGGGCTGTGAAAATTTGTGTCCAGGGCTTTTTAGACTCATCTTCCCATTTTGAAAACAAAGGGGCACATTGATTGCCTGATAAGAATTTTTTTCAGCTCTCCTATTCTACTATAAAGGTTATTCTGCAAGTGTAACCTTTTACGGTGCTCAACATTCTCCAAATCAAAGCGAATCTCTCTCTGCATCTTAGATCATTATTAATCCATTCTTTATATTTTCTAAAACAATTATTTAGATTCAGGCAAGTCTGGTTTCAGACCTAGGACTGAGTCTGCCTTGGTTGCCCTGAAGGATACCCTTTACAGAGACAATGCAGCTTTCAGTACCATTCACCATGATATTCTCCTAAATCACCTCTATGAAATGGGAACTGGGGTCACTCTGCTACAGTGGTTTTGGTCTTACCTATGGGACTGAGTCCAGAGAATAGCATTGAGAGATTACTTTGGCATTAGCATTGGAACTATTTTATCTCCAATGCAATTACAAATTTATATGTACTGTAGCCACAGGCGTTTCGGTGTGCTGCTCTGGTTTCGGTGTTCCATTGCGCCAGAAGCGGCTTAGGTATGCTGGCCAGATGACCCGGAAAAACTCTCTGCGGACAAACGCCGGCTCCCTCGGCCTGTAAAGCGAGATGAGTGCCCCAACCCCAGAGTCGTCTGCGACTGGACTTAATTGTCAGGGGTCCTTTACCTTTTTTAGTCACAGGGAACAGTAATTAGGAGTTTGGGGACAAGGTGTCAGCAAGTAGGCTGACAACACTCAACTCTATTTGAATCAGGAGAGGCCCTGCACCAGTGCCAAGACACATTGGTGGGATGGATGAGGGAAAATAAGCTGAAGTTGAATCATGGCAAAACAGAGGCTCTGTACAACAGCTATGTCCATTCCTGGACCAGGAGAGCTTGACCATAGTAGTTCAGGCACTGGTGACTTCAAATTTGGATTGCCACAAATTTGGATTGCCTTCCTTGTGATTGACCTGGAAACTACAGTCAGTGCAGAATGCTACAGAACAATTGCTGACATAATTGAAACCCTGTCAGCATATAACATCTCTACTCAAGAGATACGCACTGGTTGATGGTTTCTTACCAGGCAAACTCAAAGTGGCCCAAATCCGGCCCAGCAATCTGCCAAGGTTCCGTCTCCCAATCCTAGCACTGTTGTGCTCAATGCTGAGGACAAGAGATAAGTGCTCTGTCCACACCCTAGAGAGCCATATTTAAAGAATTTGTAGAGCTATTTATTCTCCTGATATGACATTGTGGCATAGTTTGCCGCTCAGTTTCTTAGCTTTTATGAATGCAACCTTCAGCAGAACCTAATGTATACAAAGTCAAATCATACCAGTGTTAAATCACACACAGAGACAAAAACAAAAGCCAATGTAATGATCCCAAAGGTATTTTGTGGCAAATTAAAGAATTTATGAAGAGTAAAACACATTAATCAACAGTTTGATTCAAATACACCTGAAGACACATTTGCTTTTCACAACACATAAAAACCACTACAAAATTCTGAACTGTAAATAGCAAATCATATATGTAAAAAGAGTGGTACCTCTTTGAAAATATAGAAGTTAAGTAGAACCATTCCAAAGTTGTAAAAAATCAATAATGAGCGGAACTGGAAAGGCTCCCTTGTCTTCATCCATTTGGGACCAAGCCAAACAGTGAGGAGGTAAAGAGTACTTATAGCCAATGTGGGAAATGGAGACTGCATCAAGGGCCAGTCATCAACGCGCTTGTCTAGGAAAAAACAGACAAGAAATTATTGAGAACATGCTTTCTCATTTAAATTTGCAAAAAGCTTTCAGTTAAATAAGGTTCATTGGTATAACTGCAGGCTCAAAGTGTTACACCTTGTATAACATTATGGTAAAAATGAGCCTATATACAATTAAGCCAAACAAGTCGTTAAAACACTTTCTGTTTCTATTACCAGTTGTAAAGTAAATTACACTGTTTAAAGTTCCAGCTGGATAACATCAGCCTTGTGCTTCCCACAGTCAAAATAAACAGTAAGAATACTTGATATTTAGAAGCAGTGCTAGTCAGCGTAAAGCATATTTTCACAAGATGGGTCACACACATGGTAGGAAGCAAGAGTGTGCCTTCCTTCTTCACCCACAGATCCCTCCTCTGAAATCCTTGGCTGCTCACAGGGTGGTGGCGGGCAGTTACCTTTCACATCTTATTTCTTAACTTTGATTCTGCTGATAGTTGTTTTTTAATATAGCTGTGGTATCTGTAGCCTTTAAAAAATGTTTTATCGGTATCTGTAAGAACATTTAAATGAGGCGTAGGTGTATAAAATCCAATATGTCAATCCACCACATGATTGAGGCCCTTGCACATTAGAATTTATGCATGTTGATCCTGTCAAGTATGCAATCCCCTCATGGGAACTGGGACAGTCTCACTGGGGCTGTGGGGGGGGGGAGGCGCATACTCGCTCCCCACCATGCCCCTAGGACAGATGAAGGGGCAGGCATCATTCAAACTGAATCAGCCCCAGATAGCTGAAGGCTGGCAGTGCCTTCTAAAAGTATGTACAGTCGTACCTTGGTTCTCAAATGGCTTAGCTGCCGAACAAATTGGCTCCTGAACACCGCAAACCCGCAAGTGAGTGTTCTGGTTTGTGAATGTTTTTTGGAAGCTGAACATTCTTGAACTTAATCCATTCCGGGAGTCCGTTCGACTCCCGAAATCGTTAGCAAACCAAAACGCAGCTTCCGATTGGCTGCAGGAGCTTCCTGCGCTCAAGGGGAAGCCACGTCTTGGTTTGCTAACGGTTTCGGGAGTCGAATGGACTCCTGGAATGGATTAAGTTCAAGAACCAAGGTACCACTGTATAGTAACTCAAGAGATATCTCAGTTGTGAACTAATAGCTGTTTCTTATCTGATTGCCATATATGTGTGTGTGTGTGTGTGTGTGTGTTTATTTTATGAAAAACAAGCAAACATAAACACCAAATACCCTAGCTGTCTGCAGTACAAGCAGCCCTTTTTTCCTAGAAAGTGTAACCCCTGAAAAAACAACACTGAGTACAAGTAATTGACTAATTCAAAGCACAAACAATGTGCATTGCTTTCCCCATCTCCACCCCCAAACTATGGTCCATTGGGCTTTTCATAGAAGAGAGGAATCTATGGGGAAACATGAAAAACAGCTGAAAAGAACAAACAGAAAACTGATGTGGAACAACGCTTGGGCATTGGACTTGCTATAAAAATGACAAAATTTGTTAATAACTCTGAAACTAAAAGTAAAGAAAGGGACATTCATGCTGACTGCATCCAGTAGGGATAAAGAAACAGCTGCTTTAATGAGGCAGCGCTGAGAGGTGGGGTGGGCATGGGTGGGAACCCAAGCAGCACAAAATGACATAAAATACTATTATTATTTATTAAATTTGCATACCGCCCTTCATCCAAAGATCCCAGAGCAGTTCACAACAGGAAAATACAAAATGAGAAAACAAAATACATAATAAAATGAAAGGAAAAACAAAAGGATATCAATACACCCCGCCCCACAGAAATGCAAAGCAATGGAAGCAACAAGAGTATGTCTGCTCCAGCAGTCCCTTGGGGCCCGAATGAATTAGTATTCACCTATTTCTGATATGCATCTGCTTCCGCCTTCTCAGAGGGATGCTTGAGTTAAATAGTTAAAGTTCTGTAATTGCACCTGTGTCAAGTGCAATAAAATTGATGCACTATGCAAATTAAAAAAAAAAAGTACAGGCATTCAGAATGCCATGGAGACCTTGCAGTGAAGCTTGGGTTTTATTTTATTTTATTGGCTTCTGCAAGCAAATAAATGAGCGCCTTTCCTTTCTTTATTTTATTTATATTAGGGATCATGGACATTTCTGACAAAAACAAAAACGGGAGCAGAAATTGCCAGTGATTGTTTATTTAGCCTGTGTCCAAAATGGAACTCAGTCCAGTGAACAACTGGCATGGTTGATTTTAGTCTGCAAGCAATACATAATTGATCATGTTTTCTCTCCGTTTGCATTGTGTTTCCTTCACACTAAAATGAATGGGGTGGAATAACGTTATGACACAGATGACATAATATTGCTATGGTGAACAATGAAACAAATAGTGCAGTTTGTATGGAAGACAAACTGCAGCGGAACAGAGGCAGTGCTGCATGTGGGGATCTGGGGCAGAATGGAAAGCGGTGCCTTCTTACCTCCCTAATTTATATACAGTGGTACCTCGGGTTACATATGCTTCAGGTTACATATGCTTCAGGTTACTCTGCTAACCTGACTCCGCTAACCCAGGAACATTACATCGGGTTAAGAACTTTGCTTCAGGATGAAAAAAGAAATTGTGCTCCGGCAGCGCAGCAGCAGCGGGAGGCCCCATTAGCTAAAGTGGTGCTTCAGCTTAAGAACAGTTTCAGGTTAAGAACAGACCTCTGGAACGAATTAAGTACTTAACCTGAGGTACCACTGTACTTTTTTCTGTTAAGGGTTCTAAGGTGGCCTAAAATTTATAATATTAACATATTTTAATTTTGTGTACACAAATTCAGTGATGTAAATTTATAGTGAACATGAAAGAGAGATACATATAAAAGGGCTCTGATAGGTTGTGAGTTAGAATGGTAAAATGGTCAGGAACAGGATAATTCAAGATTTCATCCAGATCTATCTTGCAAAAGCTTGGATAGATCCATATTGAAATAAGGACTGCTAATGCACACTGAATGTGCTTTTGAACAGGCATATGTTTGTAGTACAGCAATCAAACTGAAAAGCAGTAAGACAGAGCACTGCTAACTCCTCCACTCCTTCCTCCTGTTGCAGAATAAATTGCCCCAGTGTTACCTGCCTGAGACGAGAGGAGACATTCCACACGCCCCAGCATTAACAGACAAGAGGCGGCAGTTGAGGGGGCAGGTGAATAGCGTTATGGCTGGAAGGCTGGTCTAGATGTTAACTTTGGTTGTTGACAGCTTGTAAAATGGGATTATGTTTAATAATAGTAATAATAGTAAAAGAGGCTGCTGAAGTAGCGAAACCAGTCTCTTTGTCAAGTGAAGGTATCCAGCCAAGTCTGTTAAGTAGGTTTGTGATTGGTTGCCACCCAGAAACTACCAGTTGAAGAAGCTTCCAGAAGGTGGACTAAGGAGGGCATGCCTTGCCCCCTACATCAGCAGTGGGTGGCATCATCAGCAAGTGTCTCGCCAAGAGAACAACAGACCAGACTTGTCTTGAAATGGGCTGGAAAGAGACACAGAGGCTTGGCTTGACCTCTGCGCTGAATTCAAAGCCATGGCTTTGGAGGGCCCTCAATGCTGGAGCAAGATTTGTGGGAGCGTTAATGTATATGAATATATATGTGTAATACAGGGTGCCCCCCTGCACACTCTTACTCACCAACCCTTTCTTCTTGCCTTAGTTTCCCTATCCACAACCACAATATCCCCCATTCGTCTGCCTTAGTTTCCCCTCAGGTCCATCTCCCTTCTCCATTTCTGTTTCCCTCTCCAAGACCACAGTATGTTCTTCCTTCCTCAGCTTCTGAACCTATAAAAGAGTCGCCACATCTCCCCCCAACTTCCACAGACCGTCTCCCCCATCCGCAGCTTCCTGCCAAAAGGACAATGATGCATCTCCCCATCAACCCCAAGACCACCCTCTCCCCCTGCAAAAGGACAACAAAATTTCTCCTCTCCCTTTTTCTCTTTCGTTTTTTTCTCTTTCTCTCTCTCCCCTGCCAAGAAAACCTCCCTTGGTGCCAGGGAGTAAGGGAGGGAGGGAGAAGAGTCCCCTCAGCAGGTAAATGACAGCACCTCCCCTTTCCCGTTCTTCTCCTAAGGAGACCCATTTGGGCTCTGAGGTGAATTCCTGCAAGTCAGATTCCAAGTTTTGGCTCAGTTCATGTGCCTCATGTGCCCCCTAGCAGTAAAGACTGTCATTACAGCATGATACAAATATGTAAAAAAGGTAAAGGTACCCCTGACCGTTAGGTTCAGTTGCGGACGACTCTGGGGTTGCGTGCTCATCTCGCTCTATAGGCCGAGGGAGCTGGTGTTTGTCTGCAGACAGCTTCCGGATCACGTGGCCAGCATGACTAAGCCGATTCTGGCGAACCAGAGCAGCGCATGGAAACGCCGTCTACCTTCCCACCGGATTGGTACCTATTTATCTATTTGCACATGATGTGCTTTCGAACTGCTAGATGGGCAGGAGCTGGGACCAAACAACGGGCGCTCACCCGTCACGGGGATTCGAACCGCCGATCTTCTGATCAGCAAGCCCTAGGCTCTGTGGTTTAGACCACAACACCACCCGTGTCCCCTTGATACAAATATGTAGAAATAAATAAAAACATATTGCACAAAGACACCACCATCGTCAGAGACCATCATTCCAAGGAAACCAAACCTGAGGTGTGTGCTGCCTCCCATGAATCTGCCACTGCCAGGGATTGGGGTATATGCAACAATACTTTTTGCCAGACCACAGGAGAGGAGGTGCCTTGCTAGACTGCTCCACGTGCTGCCTCTGCTACCTCCTTCCACTTCCTACTGCTGAGCAGGACAACCTCCTCCTGCCTCAGACAAGTGTCTGCAGGGCTCTTCAGTCCCCTGCATGAGTAAAGAGAGGAAAACGTGGCTGTGGCCAAGAGGTCCCACAGTGTCTGAAGCATAGCAGTGTTTGATTCAAAGCTATGCTACTGACACACAAACATATTCTTCTTCTTTTTTTAAAAAGAGAGGACAATGTGCATTCACAGTTCACAGTGCTGTACTGTGCTCCTCTTTTTGAATGCCTATCTCTCTTGTCCCATTAGACAAGGTTGAAGCTCTTTGCACACAAAAATCAGAATGTGAAGTGCAAAGAGCAACAGATGGCTCACCCTTCTCCTCACACAAACAGACTTGGGAGATTCCTTAACAAATTTCTGATTTTCAAGCCCTTGTCAGACCAGTTAAGCTTAAGCGTGGGGATATTTAGACATGCAAGACCAAGAGGCAACACCCAGCAAAGTGTACAAATTCCAAGTTAATTCCAAGTTTTAAATACGACTGTTGGGGGTGGGGGATGGACCAAGAAACAAAACAAAGATAAATTAATATTCAGTGGATATAAAGCTTTGAGAAACCCACATTACAAGGAAGTGTTCCATCATTATCCCAGACAATGAGCCAAAATGACTTAAGAAGAACCAGAAACTTACAAATTGTTCTGGTCCAGCAGAACCACAGCTGTAAAAATGATAGCACTACATAATTTCATATTTCTGTTCCATATCTTATCAGCTACTATATCCAACACCTTTTAAAAGTTTGATTGCAATGATTATATCTCGCATAGAAACATATCAAGACTTTTTAAAAAAGCTATTTTAAATTATGTTTATTACAGTGGTACCTCAGGTTACATACGCTTCAGGTTACAGACTCTGTTAACGCAGAAATAGTGCTTCAGGTTAAGAACTTCGCTTCAGGATGAGAACAGAAATCATGCTCTGGCGGCGCGGCGGCAGCAGGAGGCCCCATTAGCTAAAGTGGTGCTTCAGGTTAAGAACAGTTTCAGGTTAAGAACAGACCTCCGGAAGGAATTAAGTACTTAACCCGAGGTACCACTGTATATGTGAAAAAGCAATAAAATACTTCATATATATAAAAAAAGAGAATTTGAAGATTTTGGGGATTCTACCTTATGCCTATGAATTGGATCACTTAATACAAAACCCTAAACATTCTCTGGTGCAAATGGAACAAAATAACTATGAAGAACCATTGGTAAGTGAATACCACCCCAAAAGACTGAAAAACATAGGATTGGTATCACGTAGGGATGTCAGAGTATTCTGACAAAAAATGAAGGGGAGGATTGAAAAAATGGCTGCAGTTTGCATGTTCATCTGTGGTCACACACATTCTTGTGGATTTTTGAAATGGTATGTGATGAATAACTATTTAAATTTTGTTTTGGCACTTCCTTTTTATTGAAATGAATGTAAATTACACAAAAGTTTACGTAAATTATGAAACTTACGTTAAATAGCAAACAACGAGATGAACAACCTAGTAGTTGGAAGAAACAAAAATGCTGTAGTGGAATAGAAAAAAAAGCTGACTTTGACAAATACAGGTCAGAATGGGAAACTGCTGCTTTCTTGCATCCCCAGTAGCAAGTTATCTCATAGAATCCACTCTTAGAAATCATAGAACAAATGTTATCACCCATTTCCCTCTTTCAGCACAAGTTTAAAACATCCCTCCCATGAGGAAATGAACTGAAAAATCCTATTTGCATTCTGGAGGGGGGAGAAGCAGATCCCAGATATAATCTACAGTGGTACCTTAGGTTACAGACACTTCAGGTTACAGAAGCTTCAGGTTACAGACCCAGAAATAGTACCTCGGGTTAAGAACTTTGCTTCAGGATGAGAACAGAAATCGCGTGGCGGCAGCGGGAGGCCACATTAGCTAAAGTGGTGCTTCAGGTTAAGAACAGTTTCAGGTTAAGAACGGAGCTCCAGAACGAATTAAGTTCTTAACCCGAGGTACCACTGTATAGGGAATTAAGGTAAAAGTCTAGGTCCTTAGATGCTGGTATTTCATTCCATTGGGGATGCACTTAGTAGAGCACTTTATTTCACAAAAGAGCCAATTGCAGGAGTTTGAGGGACACATGGAGAGAGGAGAGCCGGGAAGCCTCACTGTGCAAGCAGAAGTCCTTGTACAGACTTCCCTTGATGGGACTCATCAAATCCCACCCTACGTGTATAGCAGCTCCATCTGCTTTTGGCCCTACCTTTGCTATTGTGATGTGCCCCCAGAGGACTGTCCAAGACTAAATGTGCCCCTCAGTCCAGTAAAGGGTTAGCCATCCTTGACAAAGACTGACAAATTTATGGCAGTACAGGATAAACTGTAGAGAAACATTGAAACAACAGAGGCAAAAGGCTATAGTGAGAACTTTGAGGAACCAGCCAATGCTGGTATAACACCCTTTCCCTTTTTTTGCTTTGTTTCTTGCAATAGAACTTTTTTTCTAAATTTATTGGCTGTTATCTTGCATCACTTTTAGTTTTAGAGAGCAAATTGAGTAGATCCCTGCCCTGTTTTATATTAATATTCAAATTTTTGTTGTTGCAATCATAGTGCTGTTAACTCTGCACTTGTAAGAAATGTATCACAAAAATCTTATCAAGAGGTACTGTATGCATTGTGCATGGCCTGTCTCTAAGAAAAAGATAATCTTGATCAGTAACAGAAAATCCCCTCCTTGGGTGTGGTTCGCCATAAAACTCTGTAAGAACTAACTGGAAACTATGTAGCAAGCCCTAGTTGCGATTGCTGCTTTATGTTATTAAGGCAGATCTGTTGCAAGGTTTCCTCATAAAACAAGCAACCTTCCCTGTGGGATACATTGCAGATACTTTCTACTGAGACCATTGCTGCTAGGCTAAGCACATTCCTCTACCATTCTTCTGAGTCCTGTTCTCGACATGGCTGCAACCTCTCCACAGGAGAGATTTCATTATTTAAATCAGTCCTAAGGATCCTGAAGTGAGGTTCAACCAACCACCTCCTTTCCTGTGGCTCAAAGTCTTTCTGCTTTATTCCTTTTCTCTCCAGAGGCAGATAAATACAGTGGTACCTTGGGTTACATACGCTTCAGGTTACACACTCCGCTAACCCAGAAATAGTGCTTCAGGTTAAGAAATTTGCTTCAGGATAAGAACAGAAATCGGGCTCCAGAGGCGCGGCGGCAGCAGGAGGCCCCTTTAGCTAAAGTGGTGCTTCAAGTTAAGCACAGCTTCAGGTTAAGAACGGACCTCCGGAACGAATTAAGTACTTAACCCGAGGTACCACTGTATAGGCTTCACTGCCTGTTGGAGCACAGCCTTGTGGCCTTGCCTCATTCTCTCTTCATACATAAAAATTCCCCCCCTTTTTTGATCCCATGATGGAAGAAAGGTAAGATCTCCTTTGCTTATTCACATCAGGTAGGCGCCCTTACTATAGCAACAAAATATATCAAAAATATAAACAAATATTTTTGTTTAGCCAAGCGTATCCAGACACATGGAATGCTGACATGTGCTTTAATCTGTTCTTAGTTTTACTGTTGATTTTAACTATCTTTTGAATGTTTTCAAATATCTGTTGTTAGCTGTTTTTACTGATAATTTTAAGGTTTTACTTTTTTCTGGAAACCACTCAGAGGTTCTTTACAATCAAGCAGTATATAAATTTTGTTAAATAAAAACAAACAAACAAACAAATAGAAAAAATAAGTTTCGAGAAGAAATGAGAGCTCGATGTGCAGTCTTAGTAGTATAAGTCCTTTAGGCTGCATACGGCAGCAAAACGCCATAAGAAATAGCAGAGAATTATTGGGGAGAAGGATGGTGAAAAATGGCAGTCCCTATGGAAGTGCAACCCAATATATGTTTACTCAGAAGCAGGTTCCATTTTATTTCCCTAGTGGGACATAACCCCATATAAGCATTTTAAGACTAAAGTCTTAAAGGTCAGTTTCAGCTTTGATACCAATGCCTATTTTTTGTTTAGCACTTTGTAAAAGATTAACCATAAATGCCATCCAAAATGGGTGACAAAATGTCCCTGGGTTGGAAAGGAGTGGTGATGGGTTAAGCTGCCTGATGCTTCAAGGCAGGTATTTATTGTGGGACAGGTGTTCCTTATGCATGCAAATTCATTGCAGCAGCCACATGACATCATCAGCATTAAAACGCCAGCCCATATTCAATCCTACCCCATTTAATCAGGATTTCCCCTTTCCCAGGAAAATCTGACATGCTGCAACAACACATTTTTTAAAAAAATATCTCAATGACCTGCAATATAAAGCCCCTATTTGAAAGCACCCTAAGAAAGGACTTAGGGATGGTGTTATGAATTATCTATCTATCTATACAGGTGTTATGTTATTGTTCCTTTCTTTTCCTTTTCAAGACAGATTTTCCACAATCTCACAAAAGTCAGAAGAAGCGCAGTGAAAAACACAGGAGGAAAACATCTTATGGATGCCCCATAAAACAAGAATGAACAAATCCCGTGTTCAGATACATGACGATGCCTTACAGCCACATACAGATTTCAGTTTTGCTTCCACAAGGTGTCATGTGAGCGCATCACGTCAACACTGAAACTAAACAATGCCTCCCTTTCGCCTACCTATTGTGATAATCTGTTTTATTTCCATCACACAGATTAGGGATGCAACAGGTTAAATTGCAGAAACTGCCAATAGTCTAAATGTCTGGGTCTGAGCCCCTGTATCACACAGGACTGCTATTGCACCTTCCTAGGCACAAAAATAAATGATGCTTATTAATGGCGACCTTTGCTTCACCCCTGCCTAGTATCCTCTAGCAGCTCATGTCACTGCATCATAGGAAAAAGTCCTATTAATGTAAAAATTCACATTTTTTCCAAGTCTTCAATTGGTGTTAAAAGAACCTAGTTGTCTTCCCTCCCAAAAGGGCAAGGAAAGACCCCCCATTTATGGGTCTCTATTTTAGTTCATATTTCGATCTTAAAAGTGTCCAATGAAGAATAATATGTTCTGAAAGGGCCTTAGGATAGTCTGCATAAAATTTAGTAACTTAGAGTACAATCCTAACAATGTCTATACAGTGTCCTTAATTCAATGGACTCACTCCCAGGTAAATGGGGTTGGATTGCAGCTCTACTTATTTTTACAGTGGTATGAGAATGAAAGATTTTTTTAAAAAAATGCTACCTAAAAGTGTTAACACTACAAAAAGGGAAGCACCGAACTACATACAGTGAGATATATATCAAGCAATTTCTATGCATGAGAAAAGAAAGGGGTGGTTATGAATGCTGCTGCAGCCACTGAAAATGAGTTGAGAGTTCCTTTATTAACAAAAAATAGTCCTGTACATATTTACTAAGAAGTAATGCCTACTCTGTACAATAAGGCTTACTCTCAGGAAAATGTGTACAGGATTGTAGACTTCTGACATATGATTGTCTTAATTTTTATGTAGCCTTTGAGGGTTCAAATATATACTTACATGCAAAGTACCTAAGAAATGCCAACAATGTTTCTTTCTTATAAAGCACCTTTGAAAGGGGTGAATTCAAGTGAGAAATCAGGAGAGGAGGGGGTTGCAAATGAGGGTGCCCACATTTGGTGGACTGCAATATGGAAGCTTTATTTAAGGCACAAATTGTTTCCAGCTTTTCTTACAACTCTTACAAGTCATACAAGTACAATTGTAAATTAGCTGATAATTGTTTTTCCTAATCATATGTTCTATAACAAAACAGATTTGGGAAAAACACTGCATTTTCATTTGTGGGTTGAAACACATGAGCAAAGTTTACAAAAAGCTATTGTGTTATGTGCATCTGTCTCTTTGTTTCATGTCTCGCCAGCCCAGTAAATTTGTTCTTAACCTAAATTATAGGAGATAAAATCAGAATTACTCTTACATCTTTATTTTCTGCTCTGCTGAATGGACAGAATACATGACTATAAATTTTACAAGACTGGCTGGATGACATATGAGCATTTGTAAAAGATCACACAGCTACAATATACTAATAAATTAGCAGCTTCCGATGTCAAATGCATATATTTGCTTCATTTGACAATTGCCTATGCCTTTTCCTGATTAGCACTGACGGAGTGACCGAGTGGTTCAGTGGATTAATGCATTTGTCTTTCAAAGCCTAAGACCCAGATACTAATTTGATCACAAGCAAAATGGCTGCGTTGTTAGGAAACGGTTCAAAACAAATCACACATGTAAGCCTAGAGATATACAGTATCAGCTCTCTTTACGTTGGTAGACTATGTGTAAGTTGTATGGCTAATATACCAGCTACAATAAGTATCTTCCAGCATTAATTTTCACAATGTGTCGAAGGATGAATGGAAACTAACTCTTACAGTCAGTGTAATAATAACACATTGATAAATGTTCCATATATTTTGTATTTAATATATTAAAATTTAATTAAAATGCTTTAGGAACCCATAGTTGTATTTTCAATGCATTGTAAGTTTGGCCTGTGAGAAAACTGTATTTCACCTTCCAGTGCTCCATATAGTAAAAGTAAAAAATTAAGAAAAGTTAGCACAATCAAGCCAAAATCCCACTCATCTCAGTGGGCGAGGTTTAAGTATGCATGTAACTATCCAAGTTAAAATCAACAGGATATGGAAGTACTGGATCGTAAGTGTGAATTGCATCCTGAGTCTTTTTCCATCTCTACTGCCATACTTAATTTGAAAAGCATTTTATGGTGGTTGTTTTTTTTTTAAAGAAAGCTGCAATAGATCTTGGTAAATGCCCCATATATATTACATCAGCATTTTTAAAAGTTAAATATTCATACAAAAAGCAAATTAATTCCTTAGCTATAAACCGCTACATGTTAATTCATCTGGGAAGCCTTACTAAGTATTAATAGCGATGGCTGCTATTTTCAGAGCAAAGGCACTTACAGGGCCAATCTAGCACATGCCTCCGTCCAATCAGCATGGCTCCTTATGATGTCTGCAATTGCATTACTAAGAGGGAAACATTCACTGTGAATAAATCTTTATAGCCCTTCCAGGATGCACTTTTCTCTGGAACGGCTTTTCAAAAAATCTTTGAGTATCCATTAGAACAATTTTAAATAACTTATCAGTCCAAAGTACATTCTGACTGATATTACTGAAACATCTGATCTTCTTGTTATGATAGTGAATAAAGAGTGTTTTGTGGATATTCTTCTGTCACTCTCCATTGGTTCTGTTATCTCACTGAGAGTCTATCACTAATTTTAAAAATGACAAAGAAATCCAGAGGATTCGTGTTTGTTTGTTTGTTTGTTTGTTTGTTTGTTTGTTCATATATATTTAAAGACTCACACAAGCATTTGTATTTGACAGCAACAAAACATTTCACAAGGCTCCAGCTAGCATCCTGTAAGTAACTGGGCATACAATGTTTATAAGAATATGTTCTTAAACTTCCAAATAAATGGCCATGGCGCTATATTGAAGAACATGGGTGAAGCTTCACTACAAATTTTCAACTCCTCTTAAATCAAATATTGTAGAAAGCATGCCTGTCATAAAAAATTGTAGAACTGCCTGTCAATCAAATGCAACACAGATGCTCATCACTGCACCTAATTTAACAATATTCTGTTGGGACATTCCCCTACCAGAATCAATTTTAGTACTACAATTCCAGCATACATATTTATTGAAAATGACTTTTGAACTTATTCAGTTTCTTTTCCTTTAGATACCAGTGTGCTGGTATCTAAAGGAAGTTTAATCTGAAGGGAGTTTAATCTGAAGGGTCACCATAAGGACTGGCGACCATGCTAAATGGTGTGGGCTGTGGTGGTGGGCTGAGGGAAAAGGGAAGTTTGTGAAAAAAATGGAGAAAGGGGCCTTCTCTAAGAAAGAGGACACATGAAGCTGCTGAGGAGAGCAGGAAAGTCATCTTCTGCTAGGAATGCTCAGGAATTTTGTTTGGTCTGCATTTCAAAGTAATTATTTGATCTGCACCTCCTGGATTAATGTGCAGATTGGAATACAGTTATCTGTCATGGACTGGCTGGATGCAGAGGAGCGATAGGAGGAATGCCCAGGGGGAGAAGGCTCAGAGCCCAGGGAGTGGTGGTAGGACAACAATGAGTGGTCGGAGGGAGATGAGGGAGCAGACTGGGAGGAGGAGGTGTCGGAAGCTGAAGAGAGAACAAGGTTTAGTGAGCAGGAAGAGGTTGTGGCACAGAGCAGTCCAGAATCAGAGGCAGAAGTGGAGGCTGGAGAAGTGGAGGGGGGCCCAAGAGGCAGAGATTAGGCAGGCTGCTGAAGAATCCAGGGGGTCTCCGTTCTCCTGCTGTGGCCAGTTTCCCTTCCCCTGGTTTCCCAGAACCCACAAAGGTATGAAGAGAGCAAAGCAGAGACTGACAAGGAGTCAGAGTCTCAGATTGCTTGGGAAGGACCCAGGGGAATAGGAGCCTTAGATTGCTGTGGGAAGGTGGAAACCTTCTGTGCTCACAACTGCTTCATTGGGGTAAGATCTTCTGGAAAGAGTTGCTGTGCTCACTAGGCCTGAGCTGTTTTTGTTTCTTTGAATAAAAAATTAACTTCACTGACACCTTGTGAGTTATTGCTGACTTGCTTCTGACACCCACCCTGACATTATCCTTCAGATTTTGTACTTCTTAACTCAAAGAAATCCCAAAATGTGTATTTTAATATTCAATATGTTTCATAATGTATACACCAGGGTTTCCCAAACTTTGGTTTCCAACTCTTTTTGGACTACAATTCCCATCATCCCTCACCACTGGTCCTGCTAGCTAGGGGTGATGGGAGCTGTAGTCCAACAACAGCTGTAGACCCAAGTTTGGAAAACCCTGGTGTACAGTAAGAGAAAATACATTTAGAATGGCATAGTTTGTTAGAAAATGTGTTCCAATTTATGTATTTAAATTACCAATTTCTGTGCCAAGCTTTAAAAATAAAGTTGCAGATTAATTTGGAAGTGGAACAAAACAGACCTATAAATGAACACATTCAAAACTGGCATGGATAGGAAATGGTGATCAATCCATTTCTAGCTTCCATCCACCCCCTTCTGCAGGTGCATTGAACATTATCTTCATCTGGCATAAGCATGTATATGTCTCTGCACATGTATGTACACACACTTTCGGTTTGGCATTAGAGGGTGAGCCCAGCCTTCCTTCCACCTCACACTATGCTCCTCCCCATTCCTTCTCTGGCACAACAGCAAGGAGACTGGAAGCTTCTGCTTCTGTTGTAGTGTGTCATTCAAACCATAAACTGTGGTTAATCTTAGCTATGACTAGTGAAAACAAGCCAGCTCCAAGTGAAGCACAACGAACATTCAAAACAACACTCACTGGCAAAATCAACAGCTTCCTAGCTTTAATGTACCAAGTTAACAATTGTATTGGAACAACAACCACAACAACCAAAATGTGGTTCCAACTAAATCCTGAGCAAACACAGTCAAAATGAAACCCGCTGACACACACTACCACAAATGTGGTCATAAAGTTGAATACAGATATCTGCCCTTTAATTATAGTGACATTCCCGGAATAACTCCGCCTTAATGAACTTGAGGCCAATTGGAGGAAAATTCCAGCCACATGGCTTCTGATGCCACCACAAACCTGGATATGGTAACTACTGAATGCCGAATTCCTACAAATGCAGTTTCAGCATGACCCTACTTAAGTTTGACACACCGGGAGAATGAAAACTGCTGCTACAATTTAAGGCACTCTCTCCAAACATTTGCTTGCAGAATGTGAAAAAACAATAGAAAAATTAATACTATTGCTATGGATACTTCGCCCTCCATACTTCTGCGACTGTAGAATTAGGGGGCGGGGGCACTAAAACTCAAAATGCATCATTTCAGAAATACCTGGTAGTAATGGCAATAATGGAAATGCAAAGGATAATATAGGGAAAGCATATTAGTTCTAGCTGAAAATATAATGAATATTTATTGCAAAAGCAATTAAATAAAAATTGTCAAGGACTGGCAGGACTCTGACAAGTGCATGACAGAGGTGGGGGAGCTGGAGGTGGACCCAGGAGAGGGGCTAGTGATTTATGGGGCTTGGTGCCAGCTGTGAAACAGGATACAGGGTGGGGGGAAGGATCCATGCAGTCAAAGGTGGAGGTGGGGCTGCAGGATGGGTCACAAGCAGAGGAAGAGGTGAGGGGTGGGCCAATCGAATTGTCACCATCCCCTTCCCCAATATCTCCTAAAACCAGAAGGGGCTTGAAGAGGGAATAAAAGCAATGACTTATATGCAGGAGAAATTATTGGGCGATATTCAACACTAGTCCTCCTCTAAGTAAACCTGCTGAAGTTAATGGGGATGATTAACTTAGGTTAATTGATGTCAATAGGTCTACTCTGAGTAGGACTTAGTTGACTACTGCTCTTTATTATATTAAGGAATCTAGATTTAGTTTCCGTAAAATAATTTAAGCTGCAAATACATTTTGTGGCATTTAAGAGATACTAGTGTCATTAAGAGATGGCTGTGTCATTAACTTGGACTCCTGCAGCAATAGCAGCTCTGACCTGCAAACATTCTGATTTCCTTATGTAGGCTAGGAGGGAGGACCTTCTGTTTTTTATTTTCCTTCAGTTCCTTCAGTAATCATATACATGCTGTCAACTTGACCACACAACTGTTGCAATGGTCAGAGTAGGATTTTTGCAGGCACAATAACTTGAAGGGGAGTTCTCCCTGCATTTCATTTTCAATTTGTATACCACCACCTTTCTACATCACTGTATTTAAGGCAGTATAGAGACCGCAGAAATGGCAAAATGTGCAACAGCAAAAATCATGCTGCCATCCTATCAATCCAAAAGACAACAACAATAGGAAAACAAATTAGCAAAAGGCAAGAATCCAATTCACATGTGGCATTACAAGATAATGAAAATAATAATAAAACAAACAATAGAACTAAAGAATCACCATCAATTAAAACAAGTTAAATCATTATAAACAACTAAGACAAACATCTGGAAAAATGCAATGCAATGTGGCTGACCCTGTTCTGTGGAACAACATCCCTGTTGAACTGGTTAATTCAACAATACATGCTGTAGATTAAATTCTAGAAATTTTGCCAAGCTATGCTTCTCAAAACATATGAAAAACACAACACAACTCATCTGTCACTGAGATGAAAGGCAGTAGTGAATTGTCAGACACACAAAAATCACATACTATATCACAAACATGCATGTTACAGTCCTATGGTTTAAACTACATCATATATCTTAAGGGCTGTCACATGGTTTAAACTACATCAGATATCTTAAGGGCTGTCACATGGAAAAGGTAGCATGCTTGTTTTCTCCTGCTCTTGAGGGTAGGACTCGAGGCAATGGCTTCAAGTTACAACCAGCATTCAGAAAACTTTCTAACAATAAGAGCTCTTCGGCAGTGGAACAGACTCCCACGAGAGGTGGTGGACTCTCCTTCCTTGGAAGTTTTTAAGCAGAGGTTGGGTGGCCATCTGTCATGGATGCTTTAGCTGAGATTCCTGCATTGCAGGGGGTTGGCCTAGATGACCCTTGGGTCCCTTCCAACTCTAAGATTCTATGAAACCACTCAGTTACCTTTCCTCGTTTACAGTAGCAATCCGCTGCATGCTGATGCATACGAGCATCACCTTTACCAAAGATGACTAGTGCTGCTACCTCTGATTTGTTTATTCACCATATTTGTATTGCATTTCTCTTCCATAAAGCTCAGATCACCCAAAAGAGAAATTGTATTTTAAGTTCACAATAACCCATGTGACAAAAGCAAGGCTAAGAGATTGTGACTTGTCTAATGACCACTCTGCGAGCTTCTTGGCTGGTGCTGGCTGACTGCCATTTGTCCCTTAGTAGGACAATAGGAAGCTGCCTTATACTTGGTCCATCTAGCTCTACCCTTGGTTCGTCTAGCTCAGAACGGCTGAAACTGATGGACAGCGGCTCTCCAGGACTTCATAGAGGGATTTCTTCCTTGGGATGTTCCATATGCAAAGCTGATGCTTAAGCACTGAGCTGCATTCCTTCCCCTGTGTTCCACTATACACACACACACACAATGGGGTGTTGATTTGGAATTTCCACTCTTTAGTGTTACTCTTGCAAAGATGATCCACATATGGAGAAGCCTATTATTAAAACACTATCCTTGCTAGACTACGGCAACAAAGTAAGGATACCAGAAACTTGAAATGAATGTGAGTTGTACAAAAGAGCAATTGCACAAAACCTACTGGTGTCCTAGGCATTGTTACATTAAAAAGTTTCTGCCTTTCTGAAGCTTCCATGCATTTCAATAGAAATGTTACACAGAAGAAACTCCCAGGTAAACTACAATCATAATATCCAGCCAAGGGTGGCATTAGAAACACCCACATACCTCCTGCCAAGTATGCTTAGAAATCTAATTGTGACCATTTGATTGCTAGGCAAAGGTAATTTCCACAGATTGAGCTATTTCTTTATCCACTGGTAATGCTGTATCTAAACAGCCCACAAAATACATAGAATATGGACGCTTTAGTTAGGATTCCTGCATTGCAGGGGGTTGGACAATATATCACTCGGGGTCCCTTCAAACTCTACGATTCTATGATAATACAAAATATATAAGCCTTCTGTATTAAAATGGTGTTGATGTTATAAGAATGAGGCTTTAACTCGTCATATACATAAGAACATATCCACCATGACTGCCAATTTGTTTCTGGGTCCCAATTCAAGGTGCTTATACTGGCATTTAAACCCTAACCAAGCTAGTCCTCAAATATCCTTCCCTACAGACTCTCTAGGATCAGATCAGCAGAGGGTGGTGACTTGGTAGTTTCACTGCACTCAGAAGTTCATGGTGGTGGTGGCGGACCAGAAGAGGGCATTCTCTGTGGCAGTAATAAGTGGATACCCCTGAAATAGCATGTTTGGGAGGTGAGGAGAAGGCAGAGCTGGCACAGCACAGAATCTACCGCAACCTGAGACAGCCTGCTAACATCATGTGATTGCAACAGCTCTGTCTCCTCTCCACCCCTTTGTGTGGTGGCAATATAGTGTTTGTCCATTGGGGCAGATGCACTGGGCTGCTCAGCAGCTGGACTCCCCTGGTGGTTCAGGCCAATGAAATCAGGCAAAGTTGAGCAGAGGGACACATTTGCCTCATCCAAATCAGGTGTTCGGATCACTCTTCCCAATCTTACCTGAAACTGCTATGGGGAGAATGTTATTTGTTGTTTCTTGTTATCTGAATGGTAAAAATTTGCTTAGGATCAATGCAAGCTGTCTGTCCACTTGGTCTTTGATATAACTTTGGTAAGCACAGGGTGGGGAGGGAGTTTATAGTGAAGTCTGAAGCACCTCAAAATGCCTCTGGCAAGTAAAAGAACATGATCCTATGCACACTTACTTAAAAGTAAACTCCAGTGATCAGTAAGGGACTTCTGCGTAAAAAGGCCCAATAAACTTGAAATCTAATGGATCATTTTGTGTAGTGTAACACCACCAGAATTTGTTTTTTAACGTTCTGGGTGGCACCTTCACTAATAACTTCTATGAACAGAGGAAAGGGCGGTCACTATTTCTTCTGTCAGCACACTCCCTAGGCTAGGTCACGTGTGAAAATGTATTGCCACAGGGCAAGAAAATTGCAAAGCACAATGAACTGTATCTCAGGATTAGATTTCCTGGAAAAATATATAACTGAATAATACTTATTTAATCACCTGCAGACCTGTAGTCCTTTGAAGTGTGCACTGAGTTTCTGATGAGAAACATCTCTCTACCCCATTCCTATCCCAGCACTATAAGCTAGGAAGGATATTGAAATGCACAGAGATCAAACTGAAGGGATGTATGAATACTGCCTCTGTAGCAATTGCTCAAAATCATGGGTGGGGAACCTGTGGCCCTCAAAATGCTGTTGGGCTCTAGCTCCCATTATTCCTGATCACTGGCAATGCTGGCCAGGACTGATAAGAGTTGGAGTCCAATAATACCTGCAAGGCCACAGGTTTCTCCTCCTTGATTTTAGTAAAATGCTGAGGAGCAAAACAGTTCCATTTGTTCTGCTCATACAGCCATTAGCCTCCTGAGAGAACGTCCCTGCAAAACTAGAAGGAACATGGAGCAAAGTTACATTGGAGTCAAAATGCATAACTATTCAATTACTCTACTGACTGTAATATTAAATATTATGTGTTGGACCTATCTAGGTTAAGTCACGCTTAGAGTAAGCCCATCAAAATCAATGTGACTTGATATTTGTGATGAAACTTCAGCCTCAGTGGCTCTATGCGAAGCACAACTGAGTTGGGATCCAAACCTATATTTTATCCCTGCAAATTACCACAATAAATGAGACTATGAGACAATGTGTTGTGGAAATAAGAACTCTGATTTACCCATCATACCCAATGAATGCTCAGTCAAAAACAATATAGCAGTGGCAGAGAACAAAGAAGCAGGTACAGTTCTATATCACCTTGCTTGGGCATAAGACCCAATAAACTCAGCAGACTTATTCTGAGTGAACACGTGAAGGTATTCAGTATAGCTGCCTTCCTAAACCTGGTGACCTCCAAATATTGTGGACTACAACTTCTATCATCCGTAATTGATGGCTATCAAGGCTGGGGCTAATAGGGGTTGTATCTAAAACATCTGGAGGGTACAAGGTTGGGGAAGCCTGATGTATAGGATTGTGCTGTTGAGTTCAGTTCATTGGTCTATCATAAAACAGGATCTCCCCACCCTACTGATGGTGCAATTCAGGTGTTAAACTTGAAATGTAGGAAGAGGTACAAGAGGTACATAGCAATTCTGGGGAACCTGCCAGTTGGACTGCTTTTTCAAGCATCCCAGTTTATCTTTCTATCTGGAATAGGTCAGATTATCACTGAGAACAGAACAATCCCCTTGGTGAACTGAAACTATAAAAGGGATTTATTTGTAATCTGTAAACATGAGGTTTTCTCTTTACTTGGCAACCCTTCACACACAAGCCCAAATCTGCTTCTGAGCATCAAGGGACGCTCAGATTCAAGACGCTGAGCATCTGATGTTGCGCAAAGCTATTCATACTGTACACACCTGGAAGTGCTCTCCCGTTTGATCACTGCGCTCAGATTTGCACATTGATCTCTTGCCCATATGGATCACCCCACAGATTTCAATGAAGGCACCTGATCCATACACAGAAGGTATGCATGTGTGGATTTGGTCCTTCCAATGAAATGAATGGAAAATGTTCTGGGGAGAGTTCTGTGTGCCCATTAACTTGTAGTTTGAGTTTATGGTTTTAGAAGTTCACTTCTCCCAGTAATATTATTAACTTATGATCATGCTCAAGTGCTTTGAAGCAAAGAGTCTACAGGTTAAAAACAAAAACAAAAAACAAGAGGCAAAAAATATTCTTGGACAAGGGCTCTCCTTAGCTGGAATAATGGCTGAGAATTCTTAGATTTTCTTCCACCACTACTTTTCATATTGCTTAATAACTGGGTGCATATATATTTACTATAAAGCTATGTTCATTGAATATATTGGGTCATTTTACCACTTATTCAGAACTGCCTTTTCAGGACTAATGCCTTTTTTAAAATAAAGTGATCACATGGAACTAAAGCCATAAAGATGCTGTATAACTTTGATAATAATAACTTGGTATATATCAGTATTACTAATAATCTTTCAGAAGACTTCAGATTTATATTAACCTCCTAGTCAAGCAATAGCTGCTCAATTTCTAATTTATAAACACACAACACACACACACACACACACACAATTTCACCCAACATTCTTTCTTATCTCTTACATCCTGCAGGTTCTCAACTTATAGAAAGCAAGAAATTAGAAACACAGCGAACAATTTTTGAACATTAAAGCAGCTAATTCACATTCCGCTTTACCATGATGCAATTTCTGAGCAGTCAACTTGTGACAGAAATTCATGCTATACTCTGTGATTGATGAAATCTCTTCCAGAAAGCAACTTCCATAAAATTATCACATTGTATGAGTGATACAGTTGCATGAGCTGGCCTTGAGGGACCTAATTAGAGTTGCGAAAGAACAATAAAAAATATTTAGGAATCTGATTTTAGAAATATGAGAATGCTGAGAACAATGAAGGGAAACTGTGTAGGTGTTCTGAGGGGGGAAAAAATATTCATTCCTTGTGCAATGTTGCTGTGTAGTGATGTTTCCAACATGGTGAAATGTCTTATTCATTGAGCAATATTAACACATGGCAAAAGCCTTTACAATATGAATGTTGGGCAAGGCCACAGCATGGTATAATTTCAAGATGATGTGGATTGAGAAATGATGCTGCGGAACAACAGATGATCTGATTCATCTGTTGAGTAGCATCACTGCTATTATCAAGGAGCTCTACAATCTGATAGGCAAACCCACATTTTTGAAACCACAAACACCAGTATTTGCATGCATCAGGGATTAGTATTCAGGAAATATTACAACAAGCATGAGAATGTGGCCAGGAAAATATGGAGTAAAGAGTAAAGGAGTGCCCATCCCACTGAAAGCATCATCCAACACCTCAAGCTTTCCTGACTCTCTCAGTAGCATAGACAGTGACACAGAGGTTACGCAGAATTATAGCATATAATCATATCACAGAATTGTAGAGTTGGAAGGGACTACAAGGGTTATCTAGTCCAACCCCCTGCAATGCAGGAATCCTTCGCCCATTGGGGGGCTTCAACGCGTGACCCTGAGATTAAGAGTCTCACGCTCTACCAACTGAGCCAAAATTTGCTCCATCCTTGTTCTAAAATAAAGCTTTGGAAAAGGAAGGCAACAGTTAACACTGGGTGGTAGTTAAATGCATGCTGGAAGCCCACAGATCAATGTTGTCTTCAGCCATTAAGGATGGGGAGGGGGCATTAGCCACCCAGATGTTGGGACTCCAACTCCCATCAGTCCTAGCAGCATGGCCAGTAGTCAGGGATGATGGGAACTGATGTCCAAAAACATCTGAAGGAGCACAAGCTACCCACCCCTGTAGTAAATTAATAGCTGTACTGTTATAAATTTAAAAACGTTGGCGCTGTATAACCAAATGATCCAGCACATTGCACTGTAATAATGTTATTTGGTGAAAGAGAACTCAATCTGCCCTAGCAGTTCCGCTACAGAACTGCATTTATTTCAAACAGCGTTGGGGTGTGGCTTCTTCAAGAACCAATTAAATGAATGGAGAGATGCAGCCGCAGTGCTTGGAGGACTCCTCCTACAGTACTGTGACATCAGGATAGAAATATTATTTTGATTCTAAAAAACTGCATGCGCCGATAAGGGCTGCAAGAGCACACTCTCAGAGCTTGCTTACAAGTAATTTTGACGGCTTTGGAGGCCAGTATGTTTAGGAAAGCAGCTGAAATCTCATATAGTTCCTCACCCACAGCATGTCCCCACAATCTCATGGTTCTCCAAAGAGCCAAAAAATGAATAAACTAAAATGTCCTACTTTAACATTTTTAACTGGGGTGTGTGTTTTCTTGTCACAGAGGCATCTCAGATTATGCCATACAATTGACACCTATGTATGGCAATCTCAAACAGTTGACTAAGCAAGATAAGTTAGGCACTATTTTCTCAGCAGTCTAAGTGATAATTAGTATTCCCTCAAAGAGAGGAAGACAGCGGAGTGAGTCCATATCATAGCATTCTGGTTTGCTGCCAAATTCTTCCACACTAATAGTCTACCTTCTTCTATAAGAGCTGATATTTTGGCTGTTGCTGATTTGTGCAATGTAAACTCTAGCAATTCTGAGGCAAAGTAGTTATTAATTAGGACCAGAAAACTACTTTGCTATTAAAACCTTGTCTTTAAAAGTTTCTTAGAGATGACTAGTGCAGCAGTTTGCTTTTATGTTAAATGAGAATCATATAAAAGCACTGTAGGAATGCAAAATGGCTCATTGAAAACATACAACTACAGCATTTTATTCAATCTTTTACATTTTGGGGAAATGCAGATGTTGGTTAATATATCTGAAGTATGTCTGAAAGTGAGATCAGGACATGAAGTGCAATAATGCAGATCAAGCAAGAATGTGCTGTCTCAACTGAAAACGTAAGATTAATTTACAATCCAACAGATGGCAGAAAGGGATGGGAATAGGAATGAAGGCAGCTCATGCAATAATGAGTTACTGGGATCTATAACCAAGGCCACTTGGATTCCATAGCAGTGAAATCCATCATAGGTTCATTGTAGAGCCATCTTGGCATTCAATAAGTACCTGACAATCTTTACAGCTGTGCAGAAGTGATACTTAAGAGTAAAACGTGTACATAAAAGACAGTCCTGCCTTCTTGAAGATAAATGCAGTCATACACATTCATTAAGTGCATCTCTGCCCTTTAATGAGTATGTATTAAAAAATATTGTTTAGTGGGTTGTTCAGGTATGCCCTTCATAAGCCAGAATTGTATGTACAAATACTGACAAATACTGCCCAACATCCTTGCCACTGCATATGTGAAGCCACTCAAAGACTGCAATCCTATGCCCATTTACCTGGGAGTAAATCTCACTGACCTAAGTGGGACTGACTTCTAAGCAAACATGCACATGATTGCACAGTACCTTTCTGACTCTTTGGCCTTGTTCCAAATTCCAGCTGTAGCTATTTTATTACTGATCCTACTTGATGGATATTGATCTATCCAGCATCAATTCTGCAATAACATCTCATCTTGAAAATGGGGAAGGGAAGGGGGGGGGGAAGAGCCTACACCTTATAAAATGAAATGTGAGACCAGGCCTTGAACTCCATTTCATTTTAATTAAACCACACATAGCCATCTCACGAAACTCTGCTATAACTTTCAGATTACAATGCAAACCAGTCTATCTTACCAAAATGGGATCTGCCTTAAGCCTAATATCTAATGTGTCATGATGGCAAATGACCCCAGGGCTGTTTTCCCAGTGTGTCCTCCACATGTTCCCCAAGCTAACCCTGTAACAATGGGAGGTGGGGGGGAGACACTTTGCAAACCACTCCATTTCTCATTGTGGGCCTGGGCCCAAGAGCAGCAACGTGACTGGCACGTTCCCAGTTTGCTCGGAAAGCTCTGCTATGCAGTGATGGAACACAGTGACCAGCAATTAACATGGTTACCATCGCAGCCAAGTCTCCAGTAACAAAGGATTTGAAATCAGTCACAATGGGGTGGGGAATCTTTTTATATTTAATATATACAGTATCTGTATATGTATGTATGTATATGTATGCATATTTGCAGTTTCCACCCAATATTCAGGCAGCTGCGTGGGAGCTGCTGTAAGAAAACCTTATGCAGCAAACTTAAACGGAGCCTGCTCCTCCTGCTGCACTTCTAGCTGGCGGGCCCCCTAAGGGGAATGACGGTGAAGTGAACAGAAAAAGAAGAAAGACCACACCGAAAACATCCACTTTCAGAGCTATTGGCTGCTGGGGGTGGGGTGGGGGAGAGAGCGCTTAAACAGGCCCCATCTAAAGCCAGATCCAGATCCGCGTCGCAACCTTCCTTCCCAGACCCGCTTTCCCAGAAGCCACGGAGCCATTTTGACCGCTGTGTGACAGTGACAGCAGGCGAGGAATTGGAGACGGGGCGCGGGGGGTGGGGGCTGCTGCTGCCTGGCCGTCTCTTTGCGGCCTGGACGAGGGAAGGGGATGGAGGGAGACGGAGATGGAGCTGAGGCGGCGGCCGGAGCAGCAAGAGATGGCAGAGGAGGCGGCGGCGGCGGCAGCGGCAGGTGCCTTGTGGCCAGCCAGGCGCGCTAAGAGGATGCAACTTGGATAAGGGGCCTGCAGGAAGCGCGGCTGCGGAGAAGGAGGCTGCGGGGAGCTTAACAAAGGCTTGGCAGCGCGTCGCTTGGCCGGCCGGCCGGCGGGCGCGCACACAGGCTCGGTTACCTCGGATGGTCCAGGTCCAGCGATAGAACTCCAAGGTGTCGTTCACCACGTTGGCGATGAGGCCCGGCTCCCCGGCGGCGGAGTGGCCCATGGCTGCTTGGCTGGCTGGCTGGCTGGCTGGCGGGCAGGGCAAGCGAGCGAGCGAGCGAGCGGCGGCGGCAGAGGAGCCGGCGGGACTGGTCGGGGCGCGCGCGCGTCTGTCGCTGTGCGCCGGGGCTGCTGCTGCTGCTGCTGCTGCCGCTACTGCTGCTGTTCTTGCTGAGAATGAAATTTAAATCTCTGTCTCTGGGTATCTATCTGCAGGCCCCGCCTCGCTTCAGACGACTCCCGTGCCCGGGGCCAGGGAGGGAGGGAAAAGGCAGAAGAACAGGCGCCGAGGCTGGAGGCACCTTGGGATGGAGAGGAGCGCTTAGCTCGGCTTGCGTCACGTGGCCGTCGCCTTTCCCGGGGGCAGCGCACAAAGCGCCCGTCCAGGCGCACGCGCACAGACCCGGGGCGGGGGCGCGCGCGCTCAGAGTTGAACCACCTGCTTTATTGATCACGGCGGGGGCGGGTATTGCTTGGTCTCTTCGCTCGATCCCAGTGTGGGGCGTCCATAAGGCCAGACGCAAAAGGCCCCCATTGCAGCGCCTGGCGTGGGTGGGTTTCCCCCGTTTCCATGTCTTGACCAGCTGCCACGGAGGAGCGCTGGCACTGGGGGACCCTTCAGGCGGTGTGACCCCCCGCACCCCAAAAGAGACCGTGTCGCCCCACTCCTTTGCCTGTTTATATTCCTTTCCACCAAGCCACTCCGAGTGGCATGCACCCTCCTCCCGCCCTTGGTCCGCATGTTGAATCCCCCCATAGCCCTGTGAGATAGGTTGCGCCGAGAGACCTCAATGGGGATTTGTTGCCTTTTCACAGTAGCAACTCGAAGCGACTAAATGTAGAAACAAACGTTTAAAACTACTGGTAGAAGAAGAAATAAGGACCTTTTGTGGGGGCTTTTGACTCCAGAGTGATCTTGATTCTGCACTTGTGACAGCTCCAGCTGAAGTAGCGAGTGCCACTGTTGAGAATGTGTAGTGGGATCAGGTTCCGCTTGCGCAATCCGCTGCTGTGGGCACGGTGCTGGCAGCATTTAGCCACATGCCCTCTGGACATTTAGCCACATGCCCTCTATTTCTCCGTAACATAATTATCAGGTGAGGGCCACCTTTCCTGGCTTATTAAATCTAGCAGAGGTGGGCTGACTTGGTTGGGTCCACAGTGTAGTTAAACACTTCATTACCTGTGGGTGTGGTGCAACAGTTCCCAAAGAAACAAACTCTGGACCCCTTAGACTACCAGTCCATGACACAGATTAGTTTGACCCATTCCAATTTGGGTTCAGGCCAGGCCGCAGGACTGTGTCGGGCTTGGTCACCCTGATGGATGGCCTTTGCAGCGAGTGAGACAGGAAGAGTGAGACCTTGCTGCTACTGCTTCTTGATCTCTTATTGGAATTTGATACCATCCATCGACCATGGCGTCTTCCTGGACTGGTTCCAAGGAAATGGGAATTGGGGGCACTGTACTACAGTGGTTCCAATCCCACCTTTGAGACCGTGTCCAGAAAGTAGCATCTGGAGAGTGCTTTTCAGCCCCCTGGTGTCACAGGCAGGGGCAATGTGTTGTGTTTTGCCACCTGAGGCGAAATGGGAAGCTGCGACCCCACCCTGCCGCCACTGGGATGCATGGCAGCGCCCACAAAGATGTGACGATAATGGTGGGTTCCAGCGAGATCTCACAGAGTGTACCGATTGTGAGATGTCTTTGGAAGCTGCCGCAACCTCATAGGCAGCTCGGCCCTGGCTGCAGGACATGATTTTATCTCCAAGGCTATTTAATATGAAGATGAAGGTCACTAGTTGGCTTGGGGGCAAGGTGCCGCCAGAATGCAAATGCACCCCGCTCTATTTCTCCTTAACATAATTATCAGATGAGGACATACAATCCCTGGGTCAGTGCCTGAATGCAATGGGACAACAGATGAAGCAAAACAAGCTGAGCTGCTAAGACAGAGGTATTGTGGGTAGGCAGTTCCCATATCTAAGAAATGGGTCAACTCCCTACCCTGGACTCCCTCGAAGGAGCAGGTTCACAGCTTGGGGTGCTTCTGCATCCAGCTCTGCCACAGGAGTCTCAGGTAGCCTCAGTGGCCAGAAGCATTTGGTACGACAGCTATGACCATTCCTGAACTGGGAAAACTTGGCCACAGGATTTCATGAATTGGTTACTTCAAGAATGTGTTACTGTAATGCACTGTGTGGGGGGCTTCCCTTGCGCTGGAGCCACAAACTGCAGTTAGTGAAGAATACTGCAGCATGACTGCTGACAGGAGCAAGGCCTTGTCAGCATATAACACGTGTGCTAAGAGATCTGCACTGGCTGCTAATCTGCGACTGGTCCACACTCAAGGTGTTCCTAAAAGGTAAAGGTAAAGGTACCCCTGCCCGTACGGGCCAGTCTTGCCAGACTCTAGGGTTGTGCGCTCATCTCACTCTATAGGCCGAGAGCCAGCGCTGTCCACAGACACTTCTGGGTCACGTGGCCAGCATGACAAGCTGCATCTGGTGAGCCAGCGCAGCACACAGAACGCCGTTTACCTTCCTGCCACGCTCAAGATGTTCCTATTGGTATGCAAAGCCCTTAAGCACTTGGGATCAGTTTACCTGTGAGATCACCTTATCCCCATATATTCCCTCTTGACCACTTTGTTCTGTGGAAGTAGCACTGCTACAAGTGCCACATAATATCATCCCCAAATCTGTAAGAAATCGATCTTTTAGTGTGACGGCATCTACACTTCGGAATTCCCTGCCTATTGACATCAAGCAGGCGCCATCACTGTACTTTTTTTTAGGCACCTGATAATTTTGTTTTAAAAATTCTTTAGACAAGCCTACCAAGATATCTAGAATGCTGATATGTTTTTAGGTTTTTTGCTGGAAATTTAAAATTGTTTTTACTGATAATTTTATTGTTAATTCTTTTTGTAGTCCACTGAGCTTCTTCTTTTTACAATCAAGCAGTATATACAGGTGAAACTCGGAAAATTAGAATATTGTGGAAAAGTTCATTTATTTCAGTAATTCAACTTAAAAGGTGAAACTAATATATGAGATAGGCTCATGACATGCAAAGCGAGATATGCCAAGCCTTTATTTGTTATAATTGTGATGATCATGGCGTACAGCTGATGAAAACCCCAAATTAACAATCTCAGAAAATTAGAATATTAAATGAAATCAGCAAAACAAGGACTGCAAATAGAGCAATATTGGACCTCTGAGAAGTAGAAGAATGCACATGTACTCGGTACTTGGTTTGGGCCCCTTTTGCTTCAATCAAGGTCTGATGTCTCTCATCTTTCTCTTGGCAATGCCCCATAGATTCTCTATGGGGTTCAGGTCAGGCGAGTTTGCTGGCCGATCAAGCACAGTAATCCCATGGGCATTGAACCAGGTTTTGGTACTTTTGGCAGTGTGGGCAGGTGACAAAGTCCTGCTGGAAAATGAAATCAGCATCCCCATAAAGCTCGTCTGCGGAAGGAAGCACGAAGTGCTCCAAAATCTCCTGGTAGACGGCTGCGTTGACCCTGGACTTAATGAAGCACAGTAGACCAACACCAGCTGATGACATGGCTCCCCAAATCTCTTTTCTGATGAGAGCAGCTTTTGCATCTCATTTGGAAACCAAGGACCCAGAGTCTGGAGGAAGAATGGGGAGGCACACAATGCCAGATGCTTGAAGTCCAATGTGAAGTTTCCACAGTCTGTGCTGATTTGGGGAGCCATGTCATCAGCTGGTGTTGGTCTACTGTGCTTCATTAAGTCCAGGGTCAACGCAGCCATCTACCAGGAGATTTTGGAGCACTTCATGCTTCCTTCTGCAGACGAGCTTTATGGGGAAGCTGGCCATGGGTTGGCCACATTCTCTTACGGTCAATCTCTGGGGTGGGGTGGGGGTGAATGCCAGTAGTGATTGGGGCCAGAGGCAAATGTGGGTGGAGGAAATGGTGCAATTCCCAACCTTGAAGAGTAGGAATATACATTCCATCCATGGAGAAGAACGCCTACTCAACTGATAAACATGGTGATGCCACACCAGTCCATCTATACGCTGGACAATCCACAGCGTCCTTTGTTGTCTGCATCATCCATTGAACTTGGCCATTTGCTTGAGGATAATGAGGTGCAATGGCGACAGCTTGGATAAGGTGGTCCACAAATTCACTGAACTCCATTGATATGAACACAGACCCATTGTCAGAGGCTACAGCATCTGGCAATCCATGTGTTGCAAATAATTGTTGCAAGGTTGTGATGGTTGCAGCAGATGTTTGAGATGGGACTAAGAGCCCTTCAAGCCTTTTTGAGAAGGAATTCACCACAGTCAAGAAGTTAGTCCCTTGAAATGGTCCTGCAAAATCAATATTGTCTTGACCATCTCATGGGAACATAGATGTCTTTGGTAGGTTATGCCAAGTAGCCTGGCATGTGCTGCACTCATTGACAATCTTTACAAAGTTAGAGTCAATTCCAGGTCACCAGACATAGCTATTATCCAATGCTTTCATGCATATGATTCATGCATATGCTGCACAAAGTGTGGGCAAGATGGTTTGACAATTACATTCTAGGATAACAACATGGTTTATCCATAAAATACATCCTTTATGAGCAGACAGCTCATGTTGGTGGCTAGTGAATAACTTGAATTCATCAGACAGTTTTGCAACTGACCACCCACACCACCCCCAGAAAGACACGAAGTACTAGAAGATCTGAAGAAGTTACTACTGCAGCTTGATCAGGTTGCAGAGGTGCACATGGAAGGGCTTCCAACATCAAAACTTCCATTGGAGGTAGCACATCACAATCTGGTTTCCATAATGGCATATGGCTCAGGACATCAGCCTTAGAAATTGTTCTTCCTGACTTGTAGACTTGTAGATCATCAGGGGTTTGGCCTGGGTGTTCATCAGTATGTGGAGGATACCCAGGTCTACCTCTCTTTTAAATCAGAACCAGTGAAGGCGGTGAAGGTCCTGTGTGAGTGACTGGAGGCGGTTGATGGATGCAGGGCAGCTAACAGATTGAAGTTGAATCCTGACAAGACAGAAGTACTGTTTTGGGGGGACAGGGGGCAGGCAGGTGTGGTGGACTCCCTGGTCCTGAATGGGGTAACTGTGCCCCCAAAGGACCAGGTGCGCAGCCTGGGAGTAATTTTGGACTCGCAGCAGTCCATGGAGGCACAAGCCAATTTTGTGTCCAGAGCAGCTGTCTACCATTTCCATCTGGTACACAGGCTGAGACCCTACCTGCCCATGGACTGCCTTGCCAGGGTGGTGAAAACTCTAGTTATCTTCTGCTTGGACTACTGCAATGGACTCTACGTGGGGCTACCTTTGAAGGTGACCTGGAAACTACAACTAATCCAGAATGCGGCAGCTAGACTGGTGACTGGGAGTGGCTGCCAAGACCACATAACACCAGTCCTGAAAAACCTACATTGGCTCCCAGTACGTTTCCGAGCACAATTCAAAGTGTTGGTGCTGACCTTTAACAGCCCTAAACGGATTTGGCCCAGTATACCTGAAGGAGCATCTCCATCCCCATCGTTCAGCCTGGACACTGAAGTCCAGCTCCGAGGGCTTTCTGGCAGTTCCCTCACAGTGAGAAGTGAGGCTACAGGGAACCAGGCAGAGGGCCTTCTCGGTAGTGGCGAACACCCTGTGGAATGCCCTCCCATCAGATGGCAAGGAAATAAACAACTATCTGATTTTTAAAAGACATCTGAAGGCATCCCTGTTTAGGGAAGTTTTTAGGTATGAATAATAAATAATAATAATTATTATTATATGGACAAGTGTATTGTCATAAAAACTGAGCAAAAGACTCCAGCACAGAATGCATAGGCTTATTGATACGGTGTAAGTGGCTTATTCCCTGTGCACTTGCAGTCTCTTAAAGTCTCACCTTATCATTAGGCTTAATAGTGGCACTATTGGTGCAGCCTACTGGGTATGTGTAACTGGTTCAAAGACTTATTGTTTGATGAGATGCTCAAGATCTCCCTCAATTTTTTTCCTTGCAAAGCAAAAGACAAGTTTCTGGGCTTCATGTGAATTTATGCAATAACTGGATCCAGATGGAATGACACTGACTCCCCGTTGTAAGCTCCCAGTTCCTCAGAGAAAACACTGGGAAATCTGTTGACAACTTGGCTTGCAGTGATGCCATGAATTCCTTGGACACTGATTCCTAGTGGTCCGATTCAGTTCCTTCCCAAGAGGCTCTCACACTGTCCCTTTGCAATGTTGAGTGGAAGCTTCCCTTTGAAAGAGCCATACAGCACATTCACATCACAGCTTCTAGCAGGGTCAACCACCTTCTCCTTGTAATCACAAAGTATACTTGTTGGCCTCAACTCTGGCAACGGATCCCAAGATAAAATGTGATGAAAGGCATTTTATTGATTATTGATAATCCAGAACCAGAATCCATTTTCATTTATGACTACATCTGGAAAAAATGCAGAATCCATAGGCATGCTGAAACTGATACAACTTCTGGACTTCACCGCCATACAGTCAGTCAGGATCTATTGCAGTTCCTAGTGGATTTTAAATGGTATACTTGCTCAAGTTGGCCATAATTTTTGCAAAATCTGCACTAAGTGTCCTTGAATTTGCAAAGAGAGTGTTGACGCAAACCTCCACAGCCTGTGCTGGGCTTGGTAGGCCTGGTTTTATCCGCAAATGATATGGGGGGATACATTTCCTGTGTTCTGTTGACCCTGCTGCTACATGTTCTCTGCCTGCTTGCTATGAACAGCATTTATTTTCAAATCTGTCCCTGTAATTTCTGTAACATGTAGTGATGCAGTGTCACTGGGTAGGGCCTTCTCTTGAGCCAATATAAATGACAAATTTGGCAGTGTTCAAGTGCTTCATCATAAACACCACAAACAAGGCGATATCATTCCTAGCATGCCATCTACGAAACCCTCAAAACTGCACTTGAGACAGCGTAGCTCTGCAATAGAAGCAGTAATGCTATGGGGGGAGGGTAGAATCCCTGTGACCCACATGTATGAACATGGGGCTAAGCTTTGGTGACCTCTAGGTTGGATTGTTGCAATGCGTCATGCATGGGACTGTCTCTGAAGATACTCAGAATCTTCAACTGGTGCAAAATTCAATGGCCAGATTACTCACCAGAAGACATATATTGAGCATATAACACCAATCCTGGCCCAACTGCACTGACTGCCAATTAGTTTCTGGGCCCAATTCAAAGTGCTAGTGTTGACCTATAAGGCCTTACATGGCTCAGGACCTCAATACTTTATACAGACTGACACGGACCCTGTGCTTGTCATCCAAGACAAGCTCTATGTCCCCTCTCTCCGGGAGGTTTGTGGAATGCTCTCTTCAGAGAGGCTTGCCTGGTGCCACCATTATATGTTCTGAGGCGCCAGGCAAAAGCATTCCTCTTTACCCTTGCATTCGGCTATTAAATAATCTATAGCATGTTAAATATGTGTGTGGGGAGGGAACTGTTATTATGATTCTTTTATCATTATGCTGCCTATCATTATGCTATGTGCTATGTTTTTATTCTTCTGCTCTGTTGTTAATGTTGTACACCACCCTGGGTGATAAATCGGGAAAATAATATCCAATAAGAAATAAGAATGTGTGGCATGAACATAGACATCCTGGCTTTAATAGCAGTGAAACAGGAAGAGAATAGCAGATCAGCAATTTCAAAGGAGGGGCCTCAAAATGTAGGCCTTGAAGGATTCTTATCTAGTCCTGTTGACAGAGTGCTTCCAATAATTATACATTATTCTTGGCAAGGTTAAGGAATAGGTCAAGGGCTTGTCTATCTAAAAGGTGTTCATATGGCTGAAATCATGCTTCATATCTGTCTGGGAGCAGGAAGGTGAGTCATTCAGAACCATACAATTTTCTCAAGAAGGTAATCTGATGCTTATGGGAAACCCACATACAGGACCAATTGGAGCACTTAACACCTAATAGGCATTATTGAAATCTGGTGAGATAAGACTCAAGACTGGAATGTAGAAATTGAGGGGTATAACCTGTTCAAAAGGAATAGACCGAACAGGAAGGAAGGAGGAGTATACGTAAAGGATGTGTACACTTGTGAAGAGATCCATTACCTGGAGCACAGAAGGCAGATATGGGTACAAATTGTAGGAGAAAGAAATAGCAGTGACCTTACTGTGCAGGTCTGCTATTGACCGCCAAACGAGACTGAAGACTTGGATGATGCCTTCCTAGAGCAGATTACCAAGCATTCAAAAAGGAGAGATACAGTAGTCATGGGAGACTTCAACTCCCTTGATATCTATTGGGACTCAAGAAATTCCTCTATTGCCTTGATGTCAGTTTCATTTCCCAGAAGGTGGAAGGAGCAACAAGAGGATCATCTAACTTGAACCTGGTCCTCACCAACAGGGAGTAACTGATTGATAAAGTGGAGGTACTGGGGAACTTGGGAGGAAGTGATCATGACCTCCTGATTTCATGATACAGTGGCAAGGGAAAGTTGAGTGTAGTTGGACCTGCACTCTGGACTTTAAGAAGGCAAAGAACTACTGGGTGAGATCCCATGGTCAGAAATACTCAGAAGGGAGTCCAAGGTGGATGGGAGTTTCTTAAAGGTAAAATTTTGAAGGCACAAATGCAGGCAATATCAACAAGAATGAAAAGTGGGAGGCATCTAAAGAAACCGGTGTGGCTGTATAAGGAGCTTAGAGATGAGCGAAGATATAAGAAGTGGAAGAAGGGGGAAATCATGAAGGAGGAGTATACAAAAGTAGCCACAGTTGCAGGGAGAAGTCGGGCAGGCGGGCCAAAGCTCAGAATGATCTCGAGCTTGCAAGAGAGGTTAAAAATAATTTAAAAAGATTTCTTCAGCTATGTTTGAAACAAGAGGAAATACAAGCAAGTGGTAGGTTCTTTGCATAGAGAAGATGGAGAAATGCTAACTGGTAACAGAGAGAAATCAGAACTGCTCAACACCTAAAGGTAAAGGTACCCCTGCCCGTACGGGCCAGTCTTGACAGACTCTAGGGTTGTGCGCCCATCTCACTCAAGAGGCTGGGGGCCAGCGCTGTCCGGAGACACTTCTGGGTCCCGTGGCCAGCATGACAAAGCTGCATCTGGCGAGCCAGCGCAGCACACGGAAACGCCGTTTACCTTCCTGCCAGTAAGCGGTCCCTATTTATCTACTTGCACCTGGGGGTGCTTTCGAACTGCTAGGTTGGCAGGCGCGGGGACCGAGCCACGGGAGCGCACCCCGCTGCGGGGATTCGAACCGCGACCTTTCGATCAGCAAGTCCTAGGCACTGAGGCTTTTACCCACAGCGCCACCCGCATCCCATTGCTCAACACCTACTTCGCCCAAAAAGAAAGCAGTGTTCAACCTGGTGATAAACAGAATACATGATGGAAGGAGGAAGCTGCAGCCCAAGACATGAAAAGAGGTTGTAAGGGAACACTTACCGGTAGCTACTTTAAATGAATTCAGAACTCCAGGGTCTGATGAGCTGCATCCAAGGCTACTAAAGGAGCTTGTGGATGTAATCTCAGAGCCTGTCTATTATCTATGAGAATTCCTGGAGAACAGGTGAGGTCTCTGCAGGCTGGAGGTGGGCAGATATTGTCCCTATCTTCAAAAAGGGCGGGAAAGAAGACCTAGGTAACTACCAACCGGTGAGCTTGACAGTGATACCAGGAAAGGTCCTAGAACAGATAATTAAACAGCCTTTGAGCACTTAGGAAAGGATGCTGTGATTACTAAGACCCAGCATGGGCTTCTCAAAAACAAGCCATGACAGACCAATCTGTTTTTGATAAAGTTATAAGCTTGGTGGATTAGGGGAATGCTGTGGACGTAGTGTATATTGATTCCAGCAACACTTTTGACAAAGTCCCCCATAATATTCTTGCAGAGAAGCTGGTAAAATGTGGGCTAGATGAGGTAACTGTTAGGTGGATTTGTAGCTGGTTTACTGACTGAACTCAAAGAGTACTCAGTAATGGTTCCTTATCATCTTGGGGAAAAACTGACAAGTGGGGCACCACAGGGTGCTGTCTTGGGACCGTTGTTGTTTAACATCTTCATAAATGACCTGAACGAAGGAATTGAGGGGGTGCTCATTAAATTTGCAAATGACTAAACTGGGAGGGATAGCTAAGACAGAGTGGGGGATTCAAGATGCCCTTCAATCTGTTGATTGAAGAACTGGGCCCAAACTAATAAAATGAATTTTAATAGGGACAAATGTCAGGTTCTACACTTAGACAGGAATATCCAGCTGCGCCAGTTTACGATGGAAGACACCTGGCTTGTCAGCAGTACATGTGAAAAGGATCTAGGGATCTTAGTAGATCCCAAGCTTAACATGAATCAACAATTTGATGCAGCAGCAAAAAAAGTGAATGCTATTCTAGGCTGCATCAACAGAAGTGTCTGTGTCAAAGGAAGCAATAGTACCACTCTATTCTGCCAGTTCTGGGTACCACAATTTAAGAACGATATTAACACGCTGGAATGTATGCAGAGCAGGGCAACCAAGATGCTTAAGGGTTTGGAAGCCAAGCCTTATGAGGAACAGTTGAGAGAGTTGCATATATTTGGACTGCCCCCTTATTCCCTCACCCCAGTAATGCTAGATGAGTAGCACTCAGAAAGGGGTCGTTCTTTGCATCCCTGCTCTTCTAGTTAGTCACTGAAAGGCAGGAGAGAAGTAGAAAGGCTGAAAAGGTAGCGGGGAGGACTCCCAAAGGAAAACAATGGTCCCTGTAAAACCAATTAATCAATTTGCAAAGGCCAGAGTAAAGAAGCACATATTTAGCAACCAACAGAAGCTGTAAAAATATGGTACTAGAGGCACCTCTCTCGACAGGTCTACATTCTCGAGGCTATCACTGAGATGGCCTCAATGTGGTTGTGCTATCTATATTTGTATCATGGGCAGCTGAAGATGGGAAGTGGGGCAAAGAGCACAGGAAAAATATAGTTGAAGAAGGTAGGTATGACTTGCCTCCCTTGCATCACATATAGGCTATGCTCACAGTCTTATTTAATATTGCAGATAAACCAACTACAGTATTGACAAATTACTGATAAATTCATGACAGGCACACAAGACTTTCTGCTTGCCATGCAATTTTACACAGTGCATTCATTTTTTAAAAAAGGTTGTTTGAATATCTGTTTAAAGTATTGCTATCACAACATCTAACACACACTTTTGCAAGATTCATTTGTCGACTCTTGAGCATAAAAATGTGCCCAAGTGATGCTTAGGTGTTATGTTGAAATTAGAGTAACATGTACGGTCAAATCTAAAGCACTTTTCCACATAACAAGTTGAACACTTTACTGTCTCACACATTGCAGGTGTGTGCTGGTGTTACAACACCTACCGTAATAGGTGTGTCAGCTACCTTAAGGTGTGTACTTGTTTGCAAGAATGATTCTATATCCTGACTTTCACATTAATATTCATCTAATCTTCCTCTAAGTGGCTTTGATTTAATTTTTAGCATTATGTGATAAGAGCACAGTCATCTGTCAGCAATGAAATAGGGATAGTAACCTGGATGATTCAGTTAATTGAACTTTTTATACTGACAGAATTATTCTTCAATGTTTCCTTTGGAGACACAGCTATTAAAAATATGGTTTACCAGAGCTTCTTAAGAACCTTAAGGAAGTATTTACATTAATGGTTTTAGGCTGTGCATTATAAACCCAGTTAACTAGCAAAAGTCCCTTTAAGATAGGTTAGTGTTTTATTTACTGTATTAAAATGTATTGGACTGGTATGTGTATTAACATCTGGATTAGGAGAGGCTATACAGTCCCTGGGGCAGTGCATGGATGCAGTTGTGAGATGAATGAGAAAAACCAAGCTGAACTAGAATCCTAGCAAGACAGAGGCACTGTCAGTGAATATTTCCTATGTCCAAGAAATTGGTCATGCCAACCCTGGACGGGGTTGCACTCACCCTGAAAGAGTAGGATCACAGTCTGGGGGCACTTTTGGTTCCAGCTCTGTTACTGGAGGCTCAGGTAGCCTCTGTGGCTAGACTTGCCTTTTACCAACTGCAATTGATACAACCATTTCTCAGCTGGGGAAGTTGGGCCACAGCAGTTCATGCGTTGTCTACTTCAAGACTGGGTTACTGCAATGTGCTCTATGTGGGGCTTCCCTTGCGCTCGATTCAGAAGCTGCAGTTAGTCCAGAAAGTTGTAGCACAATTGCTGAAAACAGTGAGATCACAGAATCATTGAGCAGGAAGGACCACAGAGAGCCATCTAGTCCAACCCCGGCAATGCAGAAATCTCAACTAAATCATCCATGACAGATGGCTATCTTTCTTCTGCTTAAAAACCTCCAATGAAGTACAGTTCGTTGCCTCTCATGGGAGTCTGTTCCACTGTCAAACAGCTCTTACTGTCCAAAAGTTATCCGGGTTTAGTTGGAATCTCCTTGTCAGCCTATAATGCTTGTGCTCAGAAAATTGCACTGGGCCACGTTTCATGGGTGTAAAGCCCTTAACAACTTGAGACCTGTTTACCTCTGAGATTGCCTTACCCCATATATGGCCACATGACCACTTTGATCTGCAGAACTAGCACTGTTATAACCACCATTCCATTTTTGTAAAAAATTAGTATTTTAGTGTGGCAGCACCTGCACTCTGGAACTAATGCCATCTTCTCGGCACCCGCGAAAAACTTTTTTGTTTAGAAAAGCCTACCCAGCCTGTAAAATACTAATGTATGTTTCAATTTGTTTATAGTTTACTGCTGATTTTATTTTTTGAATGTTTTTTAAAGAGTTGTTTTTACTGACAATTTTCTCTCTTTGTAAACCACTTTGAGGGTTCTTGGGTGTGTGTTTTTTACAATCAAGCACTGTATAATTACATGAGATAAATAAATAAATATTATGGTATAAAAATTAGTGAGTTGCTATTTATGGGACGTGGGTGGCACTGTGGTCTAAACCACTGAGCCTAGGGCTTGCCGATCCGAAAGTCAGTGGTTCGAATCCCCGCAATGGGGTGAGCTCCCGTTGCTCGGTCTCAGCTCCTGCCAACCTAGCAGTTCGAAAGCATGTCAAAGTGCAAGTAGATAAATAGGTACCACTCTGGCGGGAAGGTAAACGGCGTTTCCATGCGCTGCTCTGGTTCGCCAGAAGCGGCTAAGTCATGCTGGCCACATAACCTGGAAGCTGTACACCAGCTCCCTCGGCCAATAAAGCAAGAGGAGCGCTGCAACCCCAGAGTCGTCCGCGACTGGACCTACGGTCAGGAGTCCCTTTACCTTTATTTATATTTAGTTTATTTTTGTTGTCGTTAGTCGTGTCCGACTCTTCGTGACCCCATGGACCAGAGCACACCACGCACTCCTAGCTTCCACTGCCTCCTGCAGTTTGGTCAAACTCACATTAGTAGCTTCGAGAACACTGTCCAACCATCTTGTCCTCTGTTGTCCCCTTCTCCTTGTGCCCCCAACCTTTCCCAACATCAGGGTCCTTTCCAGGGTGTCTTCTCTTCTCATGAGGTGGCCAAAGTATTGGAGCCTCAGCTTCAGGATCTGTCCTTCCAGTGAGCACTCAGGGCAGCTTTCCTTAAGAATGGATAGGTTTGATCTTCTTGCAGCCCATGGGACTCTCAAGAGTCTCCTCCAGCACCATAATTCAAAAGCATCAATTCTTCGGCAATCAGCCTTCTTTATGGGCCAGCTCTCACTTCCATACATCACTACCGGGAAAACCATAGCTTTAACTATACAGACCTTTGTCGGCCAGGTGATGTCTCTGATTTGAAGATGCTGTCTAGGTATTTATATTAATGATATGATTCTTATTTGTTTGATATCATCAAACGCCCCTGCACCTTTACTTAAAGACTGCACAACCTATGTACACATGCAGTTGATCTTACTGACTTCAGCGATTTGTACACTTGCTTGAAAGGAAGCCCCCAGTGAAGTAAATGGGAATTGTTTGCAGACAAACCTGTTTAGAGCTGCCATGCGAAATACCTCACTTCTGGATATCACATGGTGAATGTCTTGTTGCAACAGGTTCCACAAACTACCCACTCCACCACAGCAGTAACCTATTTGGCTTTCGGCACATCATTTTGTACTCTCTCTCACACAAAGAGAGAAGTAATTCCTATTGAGTTCAAGTTTAAGGGCTGCAGCCTTAAACGTCCAAACTGATCTTTTTCCTTTTCAGAAGAAAAATAACAATAAAGTAAAAAGGAAAGCTTAAGAGTTTAATGTGAGAATTTTTATTTCCTGCCGGACTCCCAAGATCTGTTGTTGATCTCCCCCTCCTCAAATTTCTTTCCTTTTATAAAGTCAAAACACTGGGGACTGTATAGACTGCGCTGTCAAGTCCGTTTCATATTCTTCGGGTCAGTTTTGGGGTCGTCGTCTCCCACCCCCACCAATGATCTTCCTTGTGCAAAGGGAGGCAGCCAAGGCTGCTCCTAAGCAGCGCTGGAAAGCAGCTAGAGAGCTCGGAGGGTGGCGGGGCGGGGGGGGGGGGACGACGCAAGTCTCCTTATGGCCATTAAAGGCGCGAGGAGACGAGTTGCCACTGTCGCGCTGGGCTTCCCTGCCACCTCCGGCCTCAGCGGCGCTCCTGTTTTGTTACCTTACCATGACGTCACCCCCCACAGCCGCTCTCATCCCGCAGAGTCGGATTGAACGGACTGGCTGGCGCGGAATGACTCTCGGGTGGCAGGGAGGGGCGGGGCTTTCTCTACGTCATTGCAGCGCGCGCTCTGCCAGTTCCAAGGTTTCGCTTCGTTTCGGCTTTCCCCGTCACGAGGGCCGCCGAACCCTTTTCGCATCCACTTCCGCCCAAGCCCATAAGAAGCCGCCGGCGGCACATTGCGGAGGCGGGCGGAGTGTGTGGAGGGGGAAGGAAAGCGGCCCGCCGGCTCGTCAATCAAACGGCGCGCCAATCGGGAGCTGGGCGCATCTTTTTGGCGTTTAGAGAACCGGCCAATCAGGAGCCAGTTTACTGTTGGTGACGGAATTTAAACTGAGGAAAGCGGTTATCCCCCCCCCCCTTTCCGTGGAGCGTCCTGGGAGGCATGGAAAAATCAAAAACAAACGGTGAGTCTCGTCTTACCCGCCCGCCCCGGGGCCGGGTCCGGGGGCAGTTTAGCCTTTGCGGGTGTCTGGCTCGTTGGTGAGGAGGCTGCCCTCCGTTGCCTGCTTGCTCGCCCGGCCTTTTCTCCCCTGACGGGTGAGAGACCGTGTGGGAATATTGCACAAGGAAGCATCCCTTGGGCTTGGGGGTGAGCTGACCACATACAATATAAGATAGCTGACCTTGGGGGGGGGTCCCTTGGTGGCTTCTCCCCACTGGCCGCTCTCAGTGCTGGGAACCAGTGCGGGATTTGCGTATAAGCTAAACAAGCTATAGCTTAGGGCCCTACTCTCTTGCCCCCTCCCCCCAATTAAAGGAAGAAAAAACTACTATAATACCATATATAAATATTATAATTATATTTAGTTGTATTTGAATTTAACAACTAAATACCATATTTTTCCATGCGTAACATGCCCCCATGTATAAGACGCCCCCTGTTTTTGGCAACCCAGAATTAAGAAAATGGGGCGAGATTGCCCCCGTGTATGACTACCCCCTTTTTGTTTCCCCAGTTTTTTTATTGATATTCCAAATTTAAAACGCACAAAAAGGAAAGACATTACAATATTAAAAATAAAAATGAACATATAAACACCTAACTGTTAGTAGCCCAATTTACCGGTAGTTTCCACTGTTAAGTGACTTCCTCAAATCCCTCCTAACTGAATTTCAATAGATCTCATTGTAGCAGTTTTCCAATATCCACTTTTCAATAAAATTAACTTATTCAATTTACTATCTTCCTTCCTTTTCATAATATTTCCAATCCATAATGTTATACAATTCAACATATTTTAATCCTAGGCCAATGTGGTACTTACAAGTAATTCTACTTAGGTTATATTAGAATATCTAACTGAATAGTCCTTAAATTTCTTCCATTCTTCTTGATGTTCCTCCTCTTTCTGATCGCGTATTCTTCCAGTCAGGTTGGCCAGCTCCAAAAAGTCCAACATCTTCATCTGCTATTCCTCCACTGTTGGTATTTCTTGCAATTTCTGATTTTTGGCTAGCAAAATTCTTGCAGTAGTTGTGGCATACAAAAACAGTCAAACATCTTTTTTGGGCAATTCCAGCCCTATTATTCCAAGTAGAGAGGCTTCTGGTTTCTTAATAACATTATTTTAATAACATTTTTAGTAAAAAAAAAACCTAGTCTTACACATGGAAAAGTACAGTCCATAATTTGTTATGTGCAAATGGCTTTAGATACCTATTAGGTCCATAAATTACCATTTAGGATATATTCAACCCAAAAAACAGCGACAACAGGGCCCCATTAGCTTCAGTATCTTAGGGCCTCATCAAACCTACCATAAATCTGGTCCTGCTGGGAACATAGAAAGCTATCAGCTACCTGCTGGGAACATAGGAAGCCAGACTACTGACCCATTTAATTCAGTATTGTCTTCCACAGTTTCACACAGCAGGCTTTTGCAGCTCCTTATCTTGAAATGATGAGGATTGAACCTGGGACCTTTTGCATGCAAAGCATGTGCTTAATAATATAATAATAATAATTTTTGCGCCCTGCCCATCTTACTGGGTTGCCCCACACACTTTGGGTGGCTTCCAACATATATAAAAACATAATAAAACATTAAACATCAACAAGCTTCTCTATACAGGACTGCCTTGAGATGTCTTCTAAAGGTTATCTAGTTACTCATCTCCTGAGGATTTATATGCCCCATCCTTCCATTAGTAGCATGTTGTTGCTAACAATATAGTCCAGCAATAAAAAATACTGGCAACAAAGCAACATATGCAAAGTAGCAGTGTCAGCATGGAAGTTAATTACTGTATTTTTCGCCTCCAGGCTTCAGGAAGCTATCCGCTAGCCGTGGGAGACCCAGCTCTCCCACGGCTAGCGGAGACCTTGCCGGCACCCAGAAACTTGGGGCGCGCTGAGCTCAGCACGCCCCAAGCTTTGGGCTTAGCGCAGCTCTCCGCTAGCCGTGGCTCCCACGGCTTGCGGATAGCAGCCTGTTCTGGGGTCGGGGGAAGCTCGGGCTTCCCCCGCCCCAGCCCTGCACCTGGGGGGGAAATAATTTTTTTTCTTTATTCTCCCCCCAAAAAAAACCTAGGTGCGTCCTATGGGGCGAAAAATACGGTATATTACTAAGACCTGGGCAAACAAAAAGCCCTAACCACAATTAATTAGGGAGTAACACTTTGCCTATTTCTCCACTATCACCAAACTCCTTTGCCCCCAACCATAAGAAAATATGAGCTCCATAAACTACTCTTTCTTGGTCAAATTGGAGCCACTGCATTTTTTAAATCAAAGAAGAATTCATCTCCTTAAACCAGGACTTAATGTTGGCTAGGAAGGAAGAGATTATAAGTGCCTTCATAGTCAGAAGAGTTCAAAGGATCCGAGGCTCCACTCTGAATGCAACTGACAGGCTTTGAGGATGTTGCCCTAGTAGTGTTGCTATCCTAAAATATAGTAGCATTGCACAGATGAAACCAAACTAATTGTGGTGGCTGGTATTATTTATTAAATTTATATACCACCATTCTTCAAAGGTTCACAGGGCAATTTACAGCATAGGTAATAAAACTTCACAAATAGCTGTTATGCAGTCCAAACCTATTCACATTTACATATAAGTAAGCTGGTTACTAGTCTCTACCCATGGAAATATGCATTTGCCAACTGAGGAAAGCACTTCATACACCTGTCAAAATGGGCACTAGTCCATGGAGCTCGATGCCACAATATATCTGCTTATACTACAAAATTATTTATTGCTGTTTTTTGTTGCAGCAAATGTGGCTAATACCTTATAATTACATGCTTACGAGGTTACATGTTTACAAACTCTTGCAAGTCTATATTTGTTCAAGATACTGGGATCATTTGAAGGTGCGGGAGTGGTTTGGTAAATAAAAAATTATCTGGTTTAATCAGTGGCTTAAACAAAGTAAAATTCTTGATTGCCAGTGGGAGAAGTTGTATAACTTTGTGATATTGTAATTGCAATTTCTCTCACCCCCACATAAGTGAGACTTGGGGCACTGGGTCTGGTGTTGGTGTAACACAGTGTTTGTTTCTTAATTCTCTTCTACTTGTGTGACAGCGTGGGAAATCTTTACCTATTAAGGGCAAGTCAAACTAGCTATCTGTAATCTTGCTCCTTTAGGATTAATTTCAAATAATTATTTAAAATCATTCTCCCAAGATTATGTAGAATTTATAGCTCTTTGGGTTTGTGTGCATCTGTGTTAGAAAATGGATGTTTGAACTTACTATTGGCATTTCCAATTTGTTTCACTTCAAGATGCAATTAAGATGCTCTTTATTTGAATGTGTTAGATTCCCTTCCCTCCCTGGATGCAATTGAGCATAGTCCTTGATTGGCCAACATGTTAAACTCTTTTGCACTCTGGAGATTGCCTACAACAACAGAATTTCTTGGCTAAACCCCAGAGTTGAAACTTGGATCTCATCATCCTTTGGCCGTTGAATCTTCTGAGAATGTTTCCATTCACCTCCTAACTCTTCACATCTTATGATAGTCATTCTAGTTTGTGACACAACACAATAAAAGCAGTCCACCAGCATCTCAGTTAAGCCTCTAGCCTCTGATGTGAAACCTGCCAGGCTGCCATACAGACTTAATGGGCTCCATTTAGCTTGGTGGGTTACAGTTCTGGTTGAACATTTTGCTTGACAGGCCCATTTTACTTTATTGCTTTTTGGTCTGTTTGGTTTGTGATTGCAATTCCTTTGCAATTTTAGTCAAAATTTTTGGGTTGTATACACAGATGGTGAATGCACAGGGGTTTGGGCTCTGGCTCTGGTGTGGACGGCCCTGGGTTTGGGATCTGGTGTGGGTGGTCCAGGCTCGGTTGCGGGCAATATAGGCTCAGGTTTGAGCGCAGACTCCTAAAATATGGCAGCCTAAACTTTGGGCGACCTCCCCTGAAAATGCTCAAAGTTGTACTGTTTGATGTTTAAAATATCAATTTTAAATTTTGGGTTAAAAAAATAGGGGTCGTCTGATACCTGGGGGTGTCTTATATACAGAAAAAAATGGTACTTACATCCAGATTATTTCTCTCCCTGTCCCCGCCAAAAAGAAGAAGAAAAAGAATAGCAGAAAGAGGAGGGAAGTATACATAATTTACAAATCTAAAGCAACAAATCATAATGAGATTGCGTACAATGTTTGTCAATGATTTGCAAATCATAGGGAGGGACCTGGTGCAAAATGATAGAAATGTACTGTTGGTATTATTGCCTCCAGTGATACTTAATCCTAATCAAGGTCACCCAGTAGCTGCATGTGGAGGAGTGGAGACGCGAACCCGGTTCCCCAGATTACAGTCTCTCGCTCTTAACCACTACACCACACTGGCTCTCCTCTCCACATGCATCTACTGGGTGACCTTGGGCCAGTCACACTTCTCTGAAGTCTCTCAGCTCCACTCACCTCACAGAGTGTTTGTTGTGGGGGAGGAAGGGAAAGGAGAATGTTAGCCGCTTAGAGACTCCTTCAGGTAGTGATAAAGCGGGATATCAAATCCAAACTCTTCTAATATAATAGTAATATATTTTTTCAATTTAAATAGAGGGTTAACAATGAAAATCAGACTGATGAGGATTAAGTATCACTGGAGGCAATAATACCAACAGTACATTTCTATCATTTTGCACCAAGTCCCTCCCTATCAGGGATGAGTTTCATTCAGTTCTGAATATGTGGAAACCAAGAGACCACTCCTCTTAGGTTTTTCACAAGTTACCTTCAAGGAGGATGTGCTAAGGTATATTGTGAATGAAGCAATGCCTCTAGCTGTGCCTCTGACACTCCCTTTTATATAAATTTGCAAGGCGGATACCACCTGCCCTTAAGGATGAGTCTTGCCACAGTTACAGGAACGCCTCAGATGAAATTGATTCCCAGCTGCCCTCAGGGCGTACTATAGAAACTCAGTTATTTTGCTTATGTTAAGGAGCTAAGCAGTTCTTGGCCCACTAAAATGTGATCCAAACCTGTTTACACCCTTTCGTTGTAAAATCTTGCGCTTTAGAAGTTTTGTTTCCTGATAACCAAGGTTTAATTGAAGAAACAATTTGATGTTTTGGTCCCAATAGAAAGTACTTTGTTTGCAAACAGGACAAACAACTTAAATATTTACAATTTACATTTGTTGAACAAGTTCTACATTTGCAGGCTGTATAGAGAACAGCAATTCAAAGACAAAATGGTAATGCTATATAAACTTTCATTTCTCACAATTAAAAACCCACAATAGGAGCAGGTTTCAATAAAATATCACTTAATTCTGTAGGAAAAGTAACCTTTTGCCCTGGAACACTATGGTCTTAACCAGCGGTGTAAGGAGAAACACTGCATGGGTCTACTGAACCTCTCTGCACCTGGTTTCACATTTTGTGAGTTTCCCGCTACTACAGTGGTCATTGAGGAATTAATCTGGTGACCTTCCTTCTGGAGAAGAGGCCACTATCTTATCTAGTAGAGCTGCCTCAACAGACTCACAATCCATTTAGTAGAACTGGTTCCCTTTGTGACAAATTGGCAATAACTTTGATCTAAATAGGCAGCATCCCTGTAAGCTTTCCAGGAAGCTCCAGAAACTGAGCTGAGACTTGAGGAAGCAAGTGTTTATTAAGTAAAGCAAACATTTGCAATGAGACTAGAGGTGAAGGTTTTCTCTGAAGCAGAGGGAATCATCGAGGGGGAGAGACTGATATAATGAGTGAAAGAAAAGGGAAGGAAAGTCGAGAGGAGAGAAAGGCTTGTTACCTACCCCTGGTTTGCTGATAGGCACTGAGAAGGTGAGGGAGCATCCTCAGTGGCAGATAAAGCAAGGTGTTCTCAGGCTATTCTTGGACACCTATTGGGTAGGGGAACAAAGAACGGGGGTGGCTGTCCCAGGCTGCAGTAGGTTTTCACTGCGTAGGACTGCAGGATAATTGATTGAAAAGATGACATCCAGCCGAGAGCTTCAAGAGTGGGTTGAGCATCATGGCAGGTCTCGAAAGCATACCAATCATAGCAGTCTAAAGACAGTTATACTTGCAAGAAAATAAAACACAAGGTTATTTCATGGGAGAATAAAAGGTGGAGGAGCCAGAGCTATTTTGGGTTGTAGATGCATGGTGCTTGTGGCAGATTAAGTGCCCCATGATGGTAGTGATAGCTCATTCAGGAATGAAAACCCATTGTTGAAGAGAGAAGCCAATTCCATTCTGTTGAATTTCCAATCTAGAGAAAAATGAGAAAATGATTAATATGCTTGAATGATTATGGCTTGTATCAGTGCTTTTTTTTTTAAAAAAAAATGTTTAGGGGTACTCTCATTTGCCTACTAATATTGAAATACTGCCCCTCAATGTGGCCAAACTTTAGATTCACAAAATGTCTAGGGGTATGCATACCCCTGTGACCCCCCAGAAAAAAAGACTGGGTTGTATCCAATGATGTTTCTGTGTGAGTGAAATGGACTTCCATTCGTGCAATGGAAACAATCTGCCCTGCTGCATAACCCCAATATCTCCAAAGGGTTGTGGTACCCTCTATAACAGATTTGGGGAGGGTGCAGGAGGCTGGAGAAGCGAAGAGAAGACGGGGAAGTCCTTCTGTGCAAATGACATTGAATTTGACCCCGTGTTTTGTTTAATTGAAATAAATCTCTAGGGTTGTTGGCAAGAAGAGAATATAAGATTTTTAGCAAAACATTGCAAAGGTTTGCTAATAGAAGTACTGTACAGAAATTACTTCAGATGTGATTCCCTTGTCTTCCACCTGAACATACGGAAGTTGTATAATACTTGCTTCACCCCGGAGATATGGATGGGAATAGTTTAAGGGTGGATTGGGGTGGGACAAATGTGGCAACTCTCTAGGGTGGCCTTTCACTATTTCAACAGGTTGTAGCTGTTGCAATCTCTGTTTGCATCTTGCTATATCACAAGTAGATTACTGACAGCAAACGGGCACATACATGTATGTGTGATTGTGTCATGTCTTCAGAAGAGTTGCTTGACTGGCTTTGTGGGAATATACAGGATTTTGGCTTTTTTTTTAAGCTAGGGAAAAGGCAAATACCTGTTCTTGCCCATCAAGTTACTTAATGGGTTTCCCCCCCCGTAATCTAATACATTTACTGCAAAGTAAGTCCTATTGAGTCACTTGATTTCCCCCCTAAATGTATATGATTAGGGTAGAAGCTTGAGAGAGCAATTGCGTGGCATGGCAAGATCCACTGGGATGCAGTGGGCCTCTGGCTCATCCAGTTGATTTCTGGCTTATTTGGCATTATGTTCCCAATCCCAGCCCAGCCAAATATATGTGAGTGTAACATGGTCAGCTGAACCTGATGTGGCTTGGCAACCCAGCATAAAACACTAGTTTAAATACTTGTTTTCCCTCTGCCAGTCTTAGGTAGAACAGTAGCATATATGCTACTAAGTGGGATTTGGATCTCATGTAACTTTACACTGGCTTAATCTACACCAGCTTGCTTTACACCAACTTAAAGTTTTTTTGCGTTATAAAAGTACATACATTGTCTCTATTTTCAGACCATAAAGTCCATTTTACAGATCAGTTATATTTGATGTGAGACTTAATATTGTATACAGTATAAGGTTGGAGGATAAGAGAGGTGGGAAGAGGAGAGGGGCATAGTTGAACCCAGTGTGTTTTGACTTATACACAATTTTGTCTTTAGGCGTAATCCCAGAACATAACACTTGCACAAATTGTGTATTTACTGTATTACTCTTTCATTGAAATAATTAAAAAAAAAATTTATTTAACAAAAATTATATGCTGTTTGGTTGTAAGAAGACCCTATAACAATATAAATAGCATTAGGTATAGGATTAAGACATGTTTAGTAACTGGACCAAAACATTAGCAACAAAGGAATTTGTTTTCCCCACCCCCATAGTCTCCAGTTACATATCTGTAACATTTGTTACCTTTTGTATTCAACACTGACTTTTCTTTTTCTAGAAATGCAGGAAGAAGATTTAAGTGAAAATGGTATGTTTGTTGCTTCTATTATGAGTAGGGTTCAAGACCTGAAAAGCAAATATAAAAATGACGACAATACTACAGCTGAGCTTAACATCACCAAGGCATCAGTGGATACAACAGGTATGTAGTATTTTGTGACTGCTGATTGGTAGTGCTTTCAAAGCCCTTTATGCAGCTCTTCCAAAGTGTCTGACAACCAGATGTTTCTGAAATGCTGCACAAATCACTTTGGAAGCTCTGTGATTGCTGCTTGGGGCACGCTGACCACACAACTTGCAACTTGCTTCTTGCGAGTTGCTTCCTAAACGCTTAACAATTAGCTAGTTGATGGGTATTTGAGAAGTGGTTTGGGGGGGGGGGGATGAGGAGCTTCTTTTTTAAAAAGGAGCATTTTTATTTCTTTCCTGAGGAAACAGTTTGAACTCAAAGTGGATCCCTCAGCACTTTGAATACACTTCTTTTTCTGATGTGGGAGAAATGCTCCAATTTTAAGAGTATTTCCCCTTCTGCGCAGACTTCAAAGGGGTTTCCATTGTTCTGTTTTGCTGAGATTATTTTATCAGAATTTTTGTGTCTCTAGTGATCTCTAGTGATTTTAAGACTTGGATAATTGCTTGTTTCATTTGGTTTGCTAGCACCCTTATTAAATCCTTCTTGCAACTCAGTTCTGTGAAGCCACTTCAAGTCCATGCCACTAGATGGCTTGTGCCATGGCATGTGGAAAATAAGAACACTTTTGGCAAGTGGAACACAACTGACATTTTGGTGTTGTATAATTTCTGTTGTTGTTGTTGTTTGTTGCTTGCTGCGGTGCCTTTCAAAACAAAAGGTAGGTTTGCCCATTCTAGGTCAGAAGGTAGTATCCTGGCCATTCCTAGAGTGATGAATCAAAATGTTGGAACCAAAAGAAACTAAAACGTGTGTTGTTTTAATGGTTCCTTTAGCTGTTTGTAGACAATACTGCATCTTGTTCTTTATAACAAAAATCTTAACAATGCTTTTCTCTTGGTTTTTTTTAGATAACTCTGGAACAGTTAATCAGATTATGATGACTGCAAATAATCCTGAAGATTGGTTAAATCATTTGCTTAAACTGGAGGCTAAGTGCACTCCTCAGGCTGACATCAGCTTGTTAAATAGACTGATTGGTTGTTACAGGCAAGCAGTTGCATCATTGTCTGCAGAAAAATACCATCAGAATGAAAGCTATGCTCGCATCTTGGTTAGATTTGCAGAACTGAATGCGTAAGTATTCATATCTGGCAAACAGAAAGTTTCAACATTTGTCTTTTACCCTCACTGCAACTACAACTCCTTAATCTTTGTATGGAAGATGATTCTGTTGCTTACAATAGGGAGCTAGTTGGACATTTATTGACCACTGTATGACTCATGATTGCAAGGATTGGGGAGATATTGCTGGAGCTGATATGGCACAGAAAGACATGGGATAGTGTATCAGTGGAAAAGTTAACATTTTAATTAGAAGTACCCAGAGTTCAATGTAGAACAGAAGTTTATTTCCGTCTGGTTTGATTTTGTGACCTATGTCAATATCCAAGAACATAGTTTGTCTCCGCCACTGGCATTTATAACAACCTGGTTAAGTTGAAGTGTCGTGATTTCTTTGTGTCTTTTCTTCTTATGTGCCTTTTTTATATCCCCATTTCCTGAATTTGCAACATTTTATTTTGGTTATACTTACCTGATACCGTCCCTGAAGATTACTGTATACATTTTATACACTCCCAGTGTTTGATATTTGTTTGTAATTGTTATGATACCCAAGTTAAAAGGAAAAAAATCATACGTCAGTTGTTGATATTACATATCGTATTTTTCCGTGTATAAGACAATGTTTTTTGTTTAAGGCAAATACACCATTATTGTAGGATGCCTAGGGTGGTGTGGTGTAGTTGATGTTGACACCGTGCTCCAGCAGTCATATCACCTCCTTGGTGTCTCCGCTTAAGCAGGCGGCCAGGAAGGTGGTTCCTTTTCCCCCTCTCTATTGCTAGCTATTGCCCATGTGCCTCAGCAGCGGTGCTCCACACCCAGGAGCAGGCAGGAAAGCCAAGCACCACCTGATTCCCCCACACCACCAGTAGATTTTTTGGGTGAACAAGCTCAACAACTTCAGGCGATCTCGGGTGTTTAAAGTTTTGATTTCTTAATTTAGGGTTCAAAAAAATAGGGGTTGTCTTACATGAGGGGCCATCTTAGCCATGGAAAAATACGGTAATTGCTTTGATGCTTAGGACTGAATATATGAATATATATCTAATGCCTCTAGAAATGGAGGCACAGTCAGCATTTGTTCAATAGACAATATATGAGGTTCCCATCTTTTGGAATTGCAGTTCTTTGTGCATTGGGAAGATAAAGTAATATTGAAAATTTGATTTTCTTATTGTGAACACTAAATAAAATGTGTCTGGACCACACCTGGAAGGCGGATTCCTTCATGTACTTACGTAGCATTTAAGATATTTTGAGAGGGAGTGGAGCTTGCTAGTGGAAGGCATTTTTCCCTAATACCAGCAGTAAACAGTATAAAAGAAGGACTATGGTATAGGACTACCTCTGTCTAAATTCTGCAAGGAAGAGTGCATCCAGGATAGGATTTTTGACTGGAAAGAGTGAGTACAGATGATTTGCAGGCTACCTCGTTTGCTGTACAGTATGTATTGTGATGCATACTAACCTCTGGTTGAAAACAATTTAATTTTCTTTGAGCTAATTTGTAAGCACTGCAAAATTTAGGTGGCATCACCCTTTCCCAGTAAACAAATATCATTTGCATGCTTGTGTGAGGTGAATGATTGAAACACTTGCTTCAAACCATTGTTTCTTTGCAGCACTGGAGACCCAGAAGAGGCACGCGATCAGTTTCATCTTGCCAGACTAACCTGCAGTAAATTTTCTTTTGTTCATGTGGCTTTTGCACAATTTGAACTCTCTCAAGGTATGTGGATACAGATTTACTCAAAATTTGGCATGGCTAAGCTTTGTTACTGACCACATTTCCTATCCTGGATAATGGTTGTAAAATGCTAATAACTGTTATTTATTTTTTAAAGTCATACCCACACACACCCCATTTTAGCACAAAGTTCATTATTTCGTATTTTTTAAATTAGGAAATCTGAAAAAAGCTAAACAGCTGCTTGAAAAAGCTGCAGAAGTTGGAGCACTTCCAGTAGAAATGTTGGAAATTGCTGTAAGAAACTTAAGTTTACAAAGAAAGCAGCTACTTTCGGTTGAAGACAAAGAGAATTTGACAGGTGAGTCTGAAGCAGACTATAGGGTGAAATTGACTGTTGCACTAAGGTGATCGTATATCAGCACAAGCAGTTCTCCCCTCTTCTGCTACTGCATGCTTAGTGTTCTGCTAGCCCCTCCCCCCCGAGCCGATGGGAGGGGGCTTGGGGGAGGAAAGGAGGAAAAGCCCCTTTGCACTCGTGGAACTTGGTGTGCTGTGTCCTGCAAATTTAGTTGAATCTGGTTTAGTTGATTTAGCTGAATCTGGTCCATTTTGTTGAAATTAAAAGGCTCCTCCTCCCATGAGCCTGGCTTCCCACTTTCCTGCCCTATCTCCATATATCCTGTTTCCTCCCTCCCGTGTGCCATGTTTCTTATCTTTCACACTTGAATCTAAGCGCACATGTACAGAGTCACGCCACCATCAGTCCTTCGCTTTTCCAACCAGTTCAAGATAGAAGGTGGGAGAATATAATCTTTCTATGTGAAGTTTGGAGTCATGATCAATATAACATAGACATTCACTCAAGTGTTGTATTCAATCTAATCCTTGTTGTATTGGGAAAATAAACTCCTTAAAGATCACTACAGTGTGGTTAAAAGGTATATAAAGCCTGCATTGTTCTCCGTGTTGTAAATCAAATACCCAACTTTTGGTATTTAGACAACTAAAATGTTTAATTTTTTCTCTTAATAAATTACATGTTTACAGCTCTAAACTCTCATAATGAAGCTGGAAACTTCCTGAATAGGAAAATAAATGTTGATTCTAATGAGATTTCTGCCAATACTCATAGTTCTTGCCTTGGGTAAGTAAATTCAAATATTGTGTGAAATTATTTTTATTTTATTTCCAAGTGCTGTGGTACAATTAGAACTGTCCAACTCTTTTTTTCAGGGAGAAAAAGTATTCTCCTCAGGAAAGTGAACGCAAACCATTGAAGCAATTAAATAAGTCTAGCAAGGTAGGCCTGTTTAAACGTTTGTGTATTCTTGTACTTGATTTTTTGCAATTGAGTTGAGTTCTACTTCCACTTCCATTTCCATTTTTAGATGCGTCCGTTTGGAAGAGTTCCTTTCAGATTAGTAAGTGATGATGAGGATGACTCTGTGGGGATGGATATTCCATGTGCAGCTAGTATTGCAAAGAGGTACAGTCCCTTTTAAACTCACAAACACTTAAGTATCTGTTGATTGAACAAAGATATAAAGCACAGTCCATTATTCTGGTGCGTGAACTTGTGGCTCACTGCAAAAGGGAATGGAGGCGTAGATGTATCATTATATAGGATGTACACCAGAGATTTCCATTGAGAATAATGGCCAGTATGTACTGATCTATGCACGCCCAACAACCAGCCAAAAGGAAAGATGACGGTTTTATTAAGTCATTTATTAGTCTACTCAAGAAAACAAATAGTCCATATACAGATTTTCAACCGTTATGTTCCCCATAGTAAACATATGAACAACTCTGATTTATGGAATGCTCTCTGCCTAGCACTAGCTGTCATGTGGGGGCTGGGCAAAAGACATTTTTGTTTTCCCAGGATTTTTAGCAGCACTAATTTAATTGTACTCCAGTAGTTATGCAATTTTTATAATTTTAATTGTTTTACTTGGTTTTGAATTGCTTTGTGGCTTTCTTCTTAGTGGCAAGCAATAGATGCGTTTAAGAAGGCTAAAGCTCTGAGTGTCAGCAGTGAAAATTATTCCTCCCAATTCTGAACTGCACAGGTGGGGCATGGATTGTCTTGGTAGAGTTCCTTATCCCCTTCCAAGCTCCAAAGTATGAAATAAGCTGAGCTGGTTAGGATGGGAAGCATTTTTCCCAGCTCACTTTTCTGCAGAGAAGAGTTGGTAGCTCTTGCAGCTACTGCTTAATAGGACTCTACTGCCAACATCAGCTAAAAACCACATATTTGCATCCTCTCTGAAGGGCAGGTGTAAAGTAAGGTTACCAGACATCCTCGTTTCCTGGGGACAGTCCCCGGATTTACAAATCAGTCGCCTGACAAAATCCATTGAAGTTGAAAAGTGTCCCCGGATTCATTGAAAAAATCTGGTAACCATAGTGTAAAGGGGCATCCTGGAGCTGATGGTTAATAGTGGGGTTCCAAGCCCCTTTGTTGACCAACCAATAGCAGCAGCTTTAAATAAAATGTAGAAAATATTTAAAACTGCAAGCAGCTACCTGTAACATGTGGTTGATGCATGGGACAGCTAGTGCTAGTAGCTGAGACTCCACTGTGCCTGTCTCTGTGTGAATTTGAGAGGTTTAGTTCTGAACATTTATTATCTACCGTAAGTTTATGTTTAGCCTGACAGATGCTCTTTCTCCCACATTTCAAATCATTAGAGTTTCACAAGCTTTGCTTTTACATCCCTACTGGGGTCTTCTGATTTGTCGTACGCCATTTGGGTTTGTTCTTAATAATGGCAACATTTACTGCAGGGGATTCTGTAATGCATAAATGCCAGTCTTCTAATTTTAACATGATGCTATGCAATTGTTTTCTGTGTTTATACCTGAGCAGAGTTGGGTATTTGTACTTTCCTGGACAAATGCAGATCAATTTGTGTGGGCTTAGTGTTAACAGACAATTAATGTTTTGTTTAAAAAATTAGGAAAATATCTGACAGCAATTTGAGCCAGTTGCCACTGTGTGAGTCAAAACCTAATGGAAGCGATATACCAGGAGACTTGAAGGTAATTTGAATGTTCTTACTCAAGTTAATGGTCATGGTTGATAAGATTGCAAGTGGGGGATGCAGAAACAGGCTCAGAATGTGTAGACAAAGTAGGAGTTTAGTAGCACCATGATAAAAAAAACAGATTACCTTGGTATTAAATGTGGAAATGCAAAGTAAGCAAACTACTCACTGCTGCTACTGAGGGTGGTTTCCCTCCTTGCCTCATTCAGACATACACTAAGTGCGCAACATACTCTCATTTAACTTGTGTGCGTGACAATCAATCAATCAATATAAAAGAAGGGGCAAAAAGGACTTGGTGTTCCAGGAAAAATGAATTTGGCAATCCCACCTGTCATTGAATCATTTCATCTGCAAACTTCCTTAAGCTTCCACTGCTCACAATCCATGGAACCAAGAGTGCAGGAGCATGCCATGAAAATCACGTTCTTCCTCCTGCCATGGCTTAAACTAGCTGGGGAAAAATTTGCATGTGAGCGGGAGGATATGGGAGTAGGAGCATGCAATCATTCTTTCTCCTTCTGACCTCATTCAAGACTCCATGACCACCTTTCCCATTTTAAAATCCCGGTGAAGTTACAACATGCAATTTGGGAAACTCCTTATTCATTTCTCCCCCCTCTCCCCAAGGGACTAAGCCAGAGTTTCCAAACTTTTCTTATTGGTGACACACTTTTTAGACATGCATTGTTTCACGACACAGTAATTCAAACTTACTAGCAAGCCGGAAGATAAATTAACCCCTTTCCAGCTCCTGGAGGAGCATGGGGAGAGTTTGCATGACACAGCTGCACACTGCTGCTGACACACCAACGTGTCACAACACACAGTTTGGAAAGCTCTGGACTAAGCAATGCATGCTTAAGTGTCATTTGTGCGTTAAGGTAACAATGAAACGAGTCACTTTATGTAGATGTTGCTATTTATGGGCAGTAGTTTGAAAAGTTTGTGGTTTAGAACCTTTCTCTTTGGGCCCTTAGAGGAGGCACTTTTAATATTAATCATAAATTGTTCTTAGCAACACCTTTCAGTTATCGTTTAAAATGTTATTCAAACAAATCAGATTGGGCCTATGGAAATGTTCACAATATGAATGGCTGTTAACAAAAGGAAGTCACAGCTTAATGTTAATACTACTTTTTAAGTGTTCAAAGCACTCCTTTTTTATTACCCTTACAAAATACAAACATTGATAAACTTATCCCCATATTGTAGATGAAAACAGCCAAATTAGCTAGCCTAAATGTCGGCAGGAGCAGGCAGAAAGCAGATCTGGATCTCTGCTTTATTGGCAAGGCTTTCTGACTCTCAATAGTTGGTCAGCAGCAAGTAGAAAAGAGTTCTCTGCCATGGTTAGTGGCATGTCTTGGTATTCCTTGCCTGTTCATCTTTGAACAAGTCTTTGTGAAGCTTTGCTGGACAGTTTAGAGTTGTTAGAATTTCTAACTTATGAGTTGCAGTAGATCCGTAGATTCACTCCCTTAACTATTATTATCTTGCATCTAACTCCTCCCACCTCTCTTGCCACTTTTTTGCACCTTGGACCTATCAACCATGGGGTTCTAGTTTAAAAATAAAGTAGTTCCCACAAGCTTGAAGTTTGCCCACCTGTCTCTTTGTGAGTTCATTACTGAGGTGAGATTTCAATCGAGGATATCCATTCTTAGCGGCTACACTAAACCAAACCTTAAGTGGGTGGCAGCCCATAGAATTGGTGCGCTGATGTTCTAGAACTGATGAGCTGCTTCTCAAAGCAGCTTGTGCCATTTTATGTGACAGGAAAGAAATGAAGCAAGGTTGGGGAAACTGTTCTGAACTGGAGATCATGTTGCCATTCAAATTGGCCAGTTTGCTGACTAAATATCCAGAAGCATCAAACCAAGGCATTTGCACAGATTTACTGACACAAATCTCAAGAGTTCTCCCATATGCAGATATTATCAGTGTCATTTCTCATCTTTCAGTTTTGAAGATAAGGATGCCTTTTGTCAGGATGCAAGCAGCTGAAGATTATAAGACACAAATTTCAGAGTTTGCTCCAATAGAAGATAAAACTGTAAAAGCTGTTTCTAGCATCTGTCTTGTTATTGCAGTCAAGTTATAGTTCACTTCCCAAGAACTTAACAAAGCCACCCAGAGTGGCTGGATATAAATAATAAAACAACAATCTGACGTTTAGAAGACATCTGAAGGCAGATGTCCTGTATTGGGAAAATTTTTAGTGTCTGATGTATTACAATTTTTATATGTGCTGTAAGCCGCGCTGAGTGGCTGGGGAAACCCAACCAGATGAGTGGGGTATAAATAATAAAATAATAATTATTACTATCATCATCATCACCACCATCAAGATTGTGCAGGAGAATAAGCAGGCTAGGATCCTTCAGTTTTAATTCTATATTAAATCATGGAGTCATCTGAGTGTGTGGCTATCTTTTTTCTTGGCTTTGTTATAAAAAACTCTTCTTCTTTTTTAAGCCTTTACCAAGCAGATGGTTAATGGAATTGCAGCCACCAGATGATGAGAACTCAGAAGTAGCTACCAATTCAGCTCCAACCTTAAAGAATAAATATGGTTCTACTTATGCTGTTAAACAAAAAGGTTTGTTTTAACTCTGTGGGATTGGACTGACGTGGGTATCTCAGTAGACTTTTAGCTTTGGCATTTGTGGATTGTTCATTCTGCACTTGATTAAAGTAGCCAGAGCATAGTTGGCTTAGCTGAAAATTAGAAAAGAAAATGAAAAGAGGCTACCTTTTCCCCCTCCAAAGCATGACCCTCTGAATGTAGTTTTTGTTGCTTGCCCTAGAGTCCCATATTTTAGATCCTCTGTCTCCATTGTAACTTGAGGCCACTGCAGAAGTTCAGTTTGCCCAGTGCATCTCCCCTTCCCCTAAGGATGACTATAGCTCCTACCACCCGCTACTCCTTTCTCCCAGCCCACCACATGTATAAATTCAGTAAGGCTTAACAGCACTTTTAGTCTATTCACGGTAACTTTTTTGTGCTCCTTGTGTAGTCCAACCTCTTCCTTTTCTGAATATCTTGCTGTAAACGCCACCATGTTCTTTTGGATAACTGGAACTATTGTTTTAGAAACTGAGGAGCACCACAAGGAGCCAAGTACCATAGAACCAAGCTGCCTAGAAAGACTACAGCACCCCTCTGTTCCTCTTGAAAATGATGAAAAGAAAGAGTTAAGATTAAATTGTCGTGCATCTGCAAATAAGTGGTTTAATCTTGAAGCAATGCACAAAACAAACTTGGAGGTAATTTTATTGACTTATATAAGTGATTTTTTGTTATGTTGTCTTCATTGTCATTAGTACTGAAATGTAAAAAGTCCACCTTGCCTTGTTTGCAGTGATACTTTAGCCACCCCGAAATCCCTTTTTGAGTAGGATAAAAGTTGTATAAAGAAATGTACACTTGTACATTGGAACTTATGCTCCCTTTCTTGTTCCCCTGCACCCCATGAAATCTGTTCCAGGTGGTTGAAAACCCCAGAACAGATTTTGGGAGCACATGGGGAGGAAGGATTTTCATTGCAAAAGTGGAAGGCCTTCCATGAACAACTTCACTGGATACAATCCTTAGTGTAATACTTTAGTGGTATATCATGTTCATTCAGTGTCTCATTGCCAGGCACAAAGAGGCATCTTTGAAATACAAATATAAAATTTGTATTGGTAGTGCAACTAACCAGTAAAGCAGTAGTCTTCAAGACATATGTGATACAGGCCTATAATTTAAATCCCAGTATTCCCATCTCTAGCAAGCTAGAATTGCTTGAATGCACAGGCTTACTATCAAAACCTCCTAAAAGTACTTGGTGCTTGCCTAGTGTTTAGATATGCATGACACATCACATGCAAATGCTAGTACAAACCATAATATTCAATGGATAAGCAGAGCTTTGAATTCCAGAAATGTGTGCAGTTCAAAGATCAAGTGAAATTGCACCTTTGAGGGGCTCCCATCCAAATACTAACCAGGCCTGACCCTACTTAGGTTCCGAGATCAGATGAGATTGGGCGTGTTCAGGGTAGTATGGCCGTAGACAAGGATTTTCATTGCAAGAAAATGGAAAAGCAAAACCATCCCCTCGAAGTTCGAATGGCAAGCAAAACTAATAGAGTACTTACAATTAGCAAGGAGAATGGGGGCAGTGAGAGGAAATTCAACACAAGAAGTAAATAAGGAATGGTCAGTAATTAAGGAATATCTCAAAGGGTACTGCAATAATAAATGCTTTCTGGCAGATACTGAATGAGCCATGCAATAGAAAGTATTTGTTAGATAGTTACATTAACGAAAAACAACTTCACACAACTGTTTAAATAATAGTTTAATTGTAAATTAGTACAATGGGTAGAGTCGGAAGTTTCTTTTCTTTGTTGATTCAAACACTGAATAAACACAGTTAATGTTATTTTGTTGGTATTGCATGTATATTAAGAATCTGTCAGTAAATTTAAAAAAGAAAAAAAGAAATTTCACCTTTGATTTCCACTTAAATTTTATTTAGCAAGCACACACTAGTATGTGGATTTTATATGATATATGCTTACTTGAGAACTGATGACATTTCCTCCATTTTATAGGGAAAAAACTCAAGTGCTGAACAGCCAGCTTTTCAAGTTTCTAAAAGATTTTCACCACCAGAGCCAATTTTTCGAAAACTTTCACCGCCAGGGACTGCATCAAAGATAAACAGCCAGTCACTTGTTGGCCCAGTAGCTAGCAACAACACACTGCGAGATTACATGGCCTGGTAACGTGTGTGTGTGTGTGTGTGTCTGTGTGTTGGTTTATTTTTTCAATTCTATTTTAAATTTTGATGGAATTTGCTTTTGTGCTGTTTAAGCAAGCTAATGGTTATTTGTACTAAATAGAAGTGTGCATCTTCAGTGCTGGGTAAAGCATTTATAGAGTGCCTGAACTTGAAATAACATCCCTCATCAATAATTCTGAATGGTGTAAAAATGAAGCAGTAGTAGTAGTAGTAACAGTAGTTTGATTTATTGTCCACCCTTTACCCTAAATGGCTGTGAGTTGCAACAATTTAAAATGCATTAAAAACAATTTAAAACAAATTCCAATCACAGTGCCGATCTAAACACCCACGAGGGTCTCCACAGAAGGAGTTGGCCTTCCAGATATTTGGGGCCTAAGTCATTTAGGGCCTTAAACATTAACATGAGCTCCTTGAATTGGGCCCATTGGCAACCAATGCAGTTGTTTTAAAATAGGGGTTATATGAGATCTAAAGGGAACCCCAGCTAGTAAACTGGCTGCTGTGTTTTGGATCAGTTGAAGTTTCTGAGTTGTCTTCAAGGGCAGCTGCACACAGCATATTGCAAGAATTCAGTTTGGAAGTTACCAGAGCATGGTGGAGTACAGTGGTTCAGTCATTTCTGCCCGAAAGGGGCTGTAGTTGGCAGACCAGCTGTGTCTGGAAAAGGGACTCCTTGCCAATGAGGCCACCCGAGCCTTGCAGTGACATCTGGAACAGGCCATCTGCCCTTCTCCTGCACTTGAGAACTTGGGACACATGACTCCTTGTTTTTTCCAGCATCAATTTATTGGCCAACATCCAAGCACTCATCTTAACACCTCAACCTCCTCTTCCAAGTCAGGGGAAGAGAAGGATTGAGCTGGGTGTCATCTTTGTATCGATAACCTCTTACTAGAAGTACATGCGCTTCAAATTAAGATTAAATTTAATATTTTTTGGAGATGTTTGGGCAGTTTTTTGGAGATGTTTTTGAGCCAGCTTTAAACATTACATTCAACTTCAAACATTGTGACTTAGATAAAAAATTAAGCTACTGGTTAAATACATGGTTGATTGCGGGGTGGGGGTGGGGAGTGTATTGCTGCTTGTGCAAAGATTGTAATGCTCAAATGCCTTTGACAGTTTCAGTACTCCAGTCGTAACGAATAATTTTCTTCACCTGAGTAAGGACACCACACCATACAACCAGCTTTCCTGTTTGCAAGCTTGTACTCCCTCAACTCCATTCCAAGTGCGTACTGGATTACCGGTAACCTTTCTAACATAAATGACTCTGAAAGCGCATTATGAGATAATGAAGGAAACTGATCCATAGTGGGTGCAACCCATTCTTGCAGACAAGCAAGCAGTTAGAAATTTTTATTGCTTTTATCACTTGTTGTTTGCTGTCCTGAACTCCTTTGAGAGGGATGGTGGGATATAAATTTAAGAAAGAAAGAATGTACATTTAATGTTTCATAACATGGTTGTCTTGTATTAAATATGTAACAAATTTCTGTTTTGTTTCTGGGCTAACAGTTTTGATGCTATGCTCTTTAAGCTGTGCTTGTAATCTGCAACGTGTTGACAATTTTATGTCAGTCCCACAAGAAATACCTGAACATACTAGTAAGCTAAAATATTAAATATTGCTCGGGTTGCAAACGTGATCCGTATAGGATGCACGTTCGCAACCCACAGCAGCGCATCTGCGCACGCACGGGTTGCGATTTAGTGCTTCTGTGCATGCGCGACTGCCAAAACCCAAAAGTAACCCGTTCCGGTACTTCTGGGTTTCAGCAGTCCGTAGTCTGAAAAAACACAACCTGAAGTGTCTAACCCGAGATATGACTGTAAATATCTAACATATGTTGCTTTTGATGTGTATTTTTTTTAAATTCAGATTTCAACTCCTTTACCTAAAAATGATTGCATCAGTATTAAAGGAAAATGGTACACTGTGTTGAAACAAATCGGCAGGGGAGGATCAAGTAAGGTGAGATTTTAAATGCAAGTTTTACTTCATTGATAACTGTTGCTTGGGGAAGGTGGTTTAAAAATAATCACTGACATAACATACCATGTCATTGCTTCCCCTGCCCCCATCTCTCTTAAGCAACACCATTCTTTTTGTATTGTGCTTGTAATAGGTAGCTTCCCCTACAGGGTAAGTTCAAGAAGGTCCCTGACCTTGGTGTAATTAACATTTGGTAATGCACTTAAAAACAAGCAAAACTGGTGGTTTGTATTCCTTTTTTCCCCAGGTGTATCAAGTACTTGATGAAAAGAAGCAGCTTTATGCTATCAAATATGTCAATTTAGAAGAGGCAGAGGAACAAACTTTAGAAAGCTATAAAAATGAGATTGCACACTTAAATAAACTTCAGCAACATTGCGATAAGATTATCCGACTGTATGACTAGTGAGTAAATGTTTTTACAAACCCAGCTTAATTAAAAACACCTCCCAAGTGTCATTTCTCATATATGACTTCATTTTCATAACTTGTTTTAGTGAAATTAGCAAGAAGAGTATCTACATGTTGATGGAATGTGGAAACATTGATCTTAATACTTGGCTTAAAAAGAAAAAAATTAACCCATGGGAGCGGAAGAGCTTTTGGGAAAATATGTTGGAAGCTGTCCATACAATCCACACACATGGTATCTATAAAAGCTTATTTCTATGTATTTGAAGACTTCTACTGAACCTTTCAACACTTGCTGTTCACAGGAATGGCTACCAATGAATTACTAGTCAAATAATGCTTTAGATTTCTATCTTTTTATGCATTCATAAACTGCTTTGAGGGGTTTTCTTTCTACAATCAAGCGGTATATAAATAAATTAAATCTGCCTCTTGGAAATCTAACAGAGAGGGACATATGCTATCTGGCTATTTATTTGCATTGCCTTAACTATTTATACAACTATAATACTTTCTTACTTTTTAAAGCGCCATCTAGTTATCTATATCACTATCACAACAAATAGTCTTGTATGCTGTGAATGAGCCACCGCAAGTGTAAGGCCCATATGCTCCCCATTCTTCACCTTCTGTGCAAGTAGGAGAAATTCAGAAGTTTCCTCATTCACTTTCAATTAACCACAGTTTGCTGTGTCATTCTGGCCTGGAATTGAGGCTAATCTTAACTGCGGCTAGTTTAAACAAGCCAGCTTCAGTAACTGGTTTGAAGTTAGCTTAGGATTGGACATCTGGGTTGGGTTGTGGGGATCTCGATGGGTTGGCACCTCCTGTCCCCGGCCAGGTTGATGTTGAGGGAGCTGATGCCCAAGTCAGGAGCAGACTTAAACACACCAGGAGGAAGTCAACCATGTGTGAACCAGTACTTGTGATTTCTTTCCATACAAACCACAAGCAGAAACCAAGTTTATGCTTGTGGTTGGTTTCCTCCTGAGCACAGCAAAGTCAGGAAGGAGTAATGGGCAGATGTACTTAGCAGCGTATACCAGAATTCATGCAAGTTAACTATTTGTATTACATGAAATTGAACTTTTGTTATGGTTTAATGTTCAGTGCGAACCAGGCTAGTAGCAGCAGTTGAATGGAGCATTTTAATTATAACATTTAATTATATTCTGGGAAAAAGTAGTGTCTTGTTTTGTAAATTAACTGGAACTAGTTCTAATCTTGGAATATGTTTCCACAGGGGTTTTGTTTTGTTTTGTTGTGCAATGATGAAGGTTAGATAAAAACCTGTTCCCTCTGTGAAAGTAAATAGATTTCTTAGAGGAGGGTGAATGTCACAGCCAAATTGCAGTCTCCGAGGTCTGTTATCATAGCTACAAAAGGACCTGGCTTTTCCTCCCATCCTTGTGTGTTGGGCCAAGAAGGTTTGTAGAATGGGTGTGAGAGAACAGAGTAAATGCACATATTTTTAATTTGTACTAACTGAACAAATTTTAATTTGCAGGTATTGTTCATAGTGATCTGAAACCAGCAAACTTTCTGCTAGTGGATGGAATGCTAAAACTAATAGATTTTGGCATTGCAAATCAAATGCAGCCAGATGTGACTAGCATTTTTAAAGATTCACAGGTGAGACTGTTGGGGCATCCTTGTGTTACCCTATTATAAAACAATACGAATGTCTGTTTTCACAATGAGGGGACGTCAGGAATAATGTGAGGAGTTTTGTGGGTCTTGATTTGTGTTTGCCTGTTTTAGGCAGGTTGCGGGTCTAGACATAGTCATGGCGCATGGTTTCCCAGAGTGTGGACTACAGGAGTCACGACTACCCCAGATGAAAGAGAGAAGGGATATTGCACAAAAGTTCATTGGAAGCTGCCTTATACAGAGTCGGCTCTTTGGTCCACCTAGCTCAATATTGTGTACACTGACAACAGCATCTTTTGGGGTTTCAGACCATCTTTTCCAGCCCTACCTGGAGATGCCAGGGATTGAACCTGGAGTCTATTGCATGGAAAGCATGTGTGCTATGGCATGGAGTTGCAGCCTGAATTATGCCCGGTTGCTGCGGAAATGTTGCAAGGTGTAGGTTATATGTTGGGCGTCGGCATCCAACAGAGATGTATAGCAGTCTATACATGCAGGGCATATCCCACTTCAGATGGGTCTGAGAAGAGTATTCATAAAGGGTGAAACAGCATAAAATTTCACAGAGAAATCCTGTTTTGTGGGTTTTTTAGAGTTAGGAAATAGTTAAGCCTAATCCAGTTCACTTAGTATCAATATGTACGTAGCAGACCCAATCTCTTGACAAATTTTAAGAGGTAGGGAGTGGGCCCTATGATTTCCTCCTTCTCTCCTGTCCAATTTAACAACAGTCAATGGATACTTTGGTTCGGACATTAGCTATGGTTCCTATTTTACCAAGGTTCTTAACCATCCTCAAATCCTGGTTATGCACAGAATCTGATTTGCCTTAACCATGGTTAACATCAGTGTGGCTATATTTCTTCGCTTCAGTTAAGGCAACAGGAGGAATTTTCTCTGAAAGGGCAGAGCTGTGGAGAGGAGGTTCACAATCCCACAGGGCACTCTCTTAATTACTGTAGCTCTGTTGCTTGAAACTGACTCACCAAACCTGACAAAATTTGCTGGTGGCTTTATTGGGGTGGAGAATTGGGCATATAGTGTGACAACATCATTTTGAGTACAATATATTTTTTAAAAAGTTAATGTAGACATTGTCTGAATCATTCAGTGTTGGATTAGAATTACTGAGGAATTTTGAAAATTGCCTATATTACTAATTTCTCTGAGATACCGTTGCCTTCAACATTATGTTAAGAGCTTTCTGAAGTTTCCTAGACAAGCTTGTTTTTCCTGTTCTAAAGTTTCTGATGAACTATAGCAGGATTTCAAGAGGATTAATTAAAAAAATGGTTTGTGAGCATTGTTTTTCAGGGCCCTTTTTAGAGCAATCTTTCTAACAAAACATGAGATTCTTTTTTTTTATTATTAAGGATTTTCTTGTTTTACAGAAGTAAGTGCAATGCCTCGGGTTTTTTTGTTTGTTTTTCCCCCCCATGTAACATTTTTACAAATCCATTTCATTTGTTGAGGCATTAGGGGGAGAAGAAAAAAAAGAAAGAAAAAAGAAAGGGGGGTGGAGAGAGGAAAGATGGATGGGGGTGGGGTCGGGTGGCGGTGTTTCTATTATGTTTAATGTATGTAGAGTTTGGTGTCAGCAAAACATGAGATTCTAATTTTAAACTATCAATTAAGTACATGATTATATTTTTAATTGTTACTAGGTTGGCACAGTTAACTACATGCCACCAGAGGTAATTAAAGACATGTCTTCCTGTGGTGAAAATGGAAAACCAAGGTCAAAGGTAAAAAATACCCTGTGGTTGAAGGAGGGAAATGCTTTGGTTTGGATCTTACTTTCTAAATCTCCACAAACCCAGGACAAAATCATTGGGAGTTTTTTTGTATGTGTGTGGGACGGTAGCAGAAATTGAAATAGCATCAAATTAGAATTGATCCTGGGTTTAATAAGAGCTTCATAATGTATTATATCCAGTCCCAGCATAAAGACACTGCAGCTTTATGTACTTCTTGGGTGGCTGGCAATCAGGGGATCCTTGGGGAATGACTGAGATGTGGGGCAAGAGGCTGCAGTAGGATTGAGGGGAGGGGCATCAGATGGAGGCGGCTTACTGCGTGGAGAAGCAAGGACCCTTATACTGGCGCTGGATGCTTCCTAATGAAAATTTGTGAGAGGAAGAGGTCAAATGTGAAACTAGCACCTTAGGCAACCACATGGGAGAGTGAACTTTGGGGAAGGGTTGTCTCTGATTTTAAAAACATAAAGAAAATTGCTTGGTTTCTGTCCAACACTGCAGTAAGGACAGGCAGATACATATTTTGACCCTATACAGCCAGCAAAAATACCGCAGAGGTCAGGAAGACATTCCTACATATCTATATATATGTACATAATTTTTGGTGTGTGTTTCCTTTCCACAGTTTAAACCATGCTCAAGGTGGCTTACAACATAAAAAAACATGACTCCCGCATAACGGAAGTAATAATAAACAATAAATAACAATTTTTGCAAAAATCACAAGATCTAAAATAAAGGTACAAACAGGAACAGCAACAATGCCCCCCAATAAAACCCCCCAAACAACACGCCAGCCCAAGAGTCTGTTCAGCTTTTGTAGCTGGAGTGAGTCAGGGCTCCGCCTCCCAGGCCAGGTGAAAAAAGGCCTGCAAGGCAGGGAGCAGCTCTCCCAGGACTCACAGCCAAGATCCTCTATGGCAGGCATCCCCAAACCCGGCCCTCCAGATATTTTTGGACTACAATTCCTATCATCCCTGACCACTGGTCCTGTTAGCTAGTCATGATGATGTTGGGAGTCATTCTGCAAAGAAACAGTAAAGATGTTCGTACCTTTAAGAGTTGTTTCTGTGAGCTTTGGGCAGATTGGGTACAGCTGGTCATAACTACAAAAGGAGGAAAAGTTGCAGTTTGAACTTTGCCTGCAGTGAGAAAACACCCACAATGTTTGTTGTTTTGTAATCAAACCTTTATTTGATTTGGTTTTACACCGGCCTCGTGGTGTCGTTGTTTCTGTCATCTGCCACCAGAAGAAAGCCCCCCTCTAACAAATGGGAATTGTAGTCCAGTAACATCTGGAGGGCCGAGTTTGGGGATGCCTGCTCTATGGCCGCCTCAGCAGCCTTCCTTCAAGCACAACCAAACCTTATTTCTTAGGCCTTTAATGTTGTGGCATTTGCCCGTTCTTTTGGAAATACCTGTACAGGGGGAGAGAAAGAGTTAATAGGTAGACCAATAGAAAAGCCAGAGGCGGAGCCTACCTGTTTATAAAAAGTGCGTAGCCCAAAGTTTAGTTAGTTGTTAGTTGGTTGGTTGGGAAGAAGCAGTTGGCAGACAGATGGAAATAGACAGTTTGTACAGTTCTTGTGTGAGGGGAGGTAGAAGAGTTAGAGACAGGATAAAATAAGACTAAGGGGGTAAAAGGTAACAGTGTTTTGAATGCATTTAAAGTTTATTTGTGTCTGCAATAAACTACACTCTTCATTGTTAACTTGAGAATAGTCGGTGAGACGACCGGCACAAATGTTTACACTACTTTTAAAACGATTAAACTCACTGGTCTGTCTTGAAGTTAATTTTTTAAAAACCTTGCGTAACGGTGATGTTAGCCAACAGAAGAGCAAAAAACACTGCAAGGTTTTTACAGGCATTTTCTAAGTAATTTGTTAAGCAGCCCCATAAAGTATTATCATTCCCATCACGTAGATAGGGGGTATGAGGTGGGGAGCAATTTATTTTACTCTTTTGCAAAATTGTTTCAGCCAAAGACTTGTGGGCTTAAGTGAACAGAGTAAAATTGCCCTACATTAAGTTGCCTATGTTCATTTTCTTCTATAAGCTGAATCCTGTGCCAGCATGTTAAATATACACAAAACTGAGGCTCCCTTTGTCTATATTCCTCCTCTTCTTCTGAAACTCACCTACTCCTGTTGAGTTAAAAAGCAGACATTCCAGTGTAACAGGTTTATGTTTCAGTCAGTGCGAGGTAGTATGAGAGAATCTTTATCTTTTTATTCCACTTTCTGTTGATCCCTTACCAGGGCATCAGTTTCTTAAAAATTTTTTATGAGCAATATTATTCATCGTTTTAAATGGTCTGCCTTTGAAGCAATGTTTCCATTCTTTTAGATTACAAAACTGATAATGTAGATTTCTCTCTGTGGTTTTAACTGTGTGCAAATTACTTTTCCTGACAATTAACATCCTCCTTTCGGCAATATGCATCGACGCAAAGGTGTGTCATTGATCAGATTTTGAAATATAGACGCTCTCCTTTATTGCTTAGTTGTTATGCTGTTGCACCAGGTTTTATAATTGATTGCTTATTCAGTTGCACCACGAATGTTAATGTAATGGCAATAGCAATAGCTTCAAAGTCATTGTGTTAATTGTGTGAGGAGCATCTATCTATCTATCTATCTATCTATCTATCTATCTATCTATCATCCATCCATCCATCTATCCTTGCCTTTGTTTTTAGATCAGTCCAAAAAATGATGTTTGGTCATTGGGCTGCATTTTATACTGTATGACCTATGGAAGAACTCCATTTCAGCACATAACAAATCAGATTGCAAAACTTCATGCCATAATTGATCATAGTCATGAAATAGCATTCCCCGATATTGCAGAAAAAGACCTCCAGGATGTCTTAAAGGTACCCACCTGTGTAAATTTGTACAATATAATTTTGTGTAGCATTCTTAATGTATATATCAAACAGTTCCTGACTTTATTATTTGTGGTTGGGGCGGGGGGGGGGCAGGGAACTACATCTGGGCTTGGATCCTGAGAACCATGAAAAGGAAGCTCACAAAGGGGGACTTTCTTCGTTCTCCTCCTCCCTAACGTTTTCTCCCCGTGCCCCAGGGAAAGTTGAAAGGTCCCTCTGAACAGCTTGCAGTGGGGCACAGGCAGGCTGCTGAGGGAAGGAAGAAATTGCTCAAAATCTGGTAGAAGGACCTCCTCCTTGAGGAGAGGGTTTTTTGGGGGTGGGATGGGGTGGAGCTGTATTGCAGAGGACAGAGACAGGAAAGAGTCTACATTCCTCAAGTGTCTTTTGGCATATTATTCTTGGGAGTCAAGCTCTGTGCACTTTTGTATGTGATTCTGTTTCTCTCCAATGCCTAGGCAAGTTTAAGAGCACCGTGTATTTTTTTAAAAAAATTACCATGTAGTATATGTTATGTGTTTGATTATACCTGAAGAACATACAGCATACAAGTGTTTATGTGAAAAGTTATTTCTCTTGGCTCCTTTTAGAGAACTAGCCTATTGGAAAGAAGGTAGCATTCTGCTTAATCTTAGTTTGTTATCATCCATTATCATTATGATTGTTCTAACATGGCTAGTTTGTTTACGGAGTTGAGATAACTTTCATTCATTTAGTGTATCATTTGGACCTACTGTTTATTTATTCCTGTGATGTAGAACAGTAGTTCCCCCAACTTTCCCTCCCATGGACCACTTGGAAATTTATAAGGGTCTTGGCAGATCACTTAATGGGTTTGTTTGTTTTTTATCTGCCTGTTGTAGCGATCATAATGCTTTGTGGTAGATGCGGTATGATTCTTAATTTTATTGCTTCTCTTAATATGTTTATTGTATTACAATTTTTAAATTATGTAAATTGTAATACAATAAGCATATTAGAGAAGCAGTAAAATTTAAATTGTAAGTGTTCTTTACAGATACTGCTGGGACCGCCTGAATAAGCTGGCGGGCCATGGGTCACTTTTGGGGAAACGACATAGAATATTTACAAAATCCATTCCATTGTGAAACAGCAGGCTGAATCTGATGCTACAAGGCATAAACTAGATTAATGGAGTGCACTTTCAGTTCACTAGGGATACCTTTCCTATATAAAATGTGGAAAACAATGTTGAGCTATAATATTCTTTAGAAAACTGAGTTTTATTGATTCCGTCTTGTAACTTCTCCCCTCAGCGCTGTTTGGTAAGGAATCCCAAGCAAAGAATATCTGTCTCTGAATTGCTGGTTCATCCTTATGTACATATTCAAACCAATTCACAAACAGGTAACTTTATCTGTTACTGAATTTCACTTTATTTTACCAGAGTTTTATATAAAGGTGTTCATTCTGTTGTTTAATACTCTGACAGAGTAAACAATATACCTGCTAACCTAAGTATATCACCAAGTGCTCTGGTATCTGAATTTTCATACAGCTTAGCTGGACATTTTAAGCATAACCAGATTTTAACATTTTTCTAGGGGATTCAATCACAAAAGGGACAACAGAGGAAATAAAGCGCATCCTTGGTCATCTTGTTGGCCTGAACTCTCCTAACTCCATTTCTAGAGCTACTAGAGTAAGTAAATGAATTTCTGGCAGTGGTATTGTTACTAAGAACGTGATATTTAAAGCATACTTAAAGCAGAAAGAGAATGTAGAACTGATACAGTTCCTATTTTTATTTATTTATACCAAATAAAGAAGATACAAAGATACAAAACAAGACACATAAAATGTCCACTTGGGACAGGAAGGCGTGTGTGACAAAAGTGTAGTGAGGAATGTCGTGTGAGATGGACAGGAGAGGGTGCAAAAATAGTGGATTTGAGAAGCAGCGGATCTTAATAGCCAGTGGTGAATGGTCTGGTGTATAAAGATGGGAAAGGCTTTCACCCTAACAGGGAGTGGCATGGTATAAAACGGCAAAGAATATAAGCTCGTAATCTTCAAAGCAATGTGTTATGGCAAGTAAACAAATCCTACCAGCCGCACTTCATAATAGTAATATAAGGGAAATGCTCTCACTTAAAAGAAAGATTTGGCTGGCATGCAGGAGGCATTCATAAACGAGAGCGGTAGCTCCTCCTACCCACCTGCTGAAGCTCAATCTGTCACTCATTCATAGGAATTATTGGGTGGTTTCTAGTGCTAGGCCTACTCAGAGTAAACCCATTAAAATTAATTATTTGACTATCGTAGGTCCATTAATTTCATTGGGTCTAGTCTAAAAAGAAGCTAGTTGAGTATAGCCTATTGTATTTAAACTATATGACGTTTCCAGCAGAAACTTCCCTCAAGGCATTTTATTTAAACGATTACTCATCTTGTGATGAAAACTGAGGGACACAGTGAATTAAGGGATTAAGGGAGTAAGTTAACCACAGTCAAGGAAAAATCCCTGTGGGATAACTGTGGAATCAGCTTTTCTTCATTTTATCCTTCATTTTATCCCGTTTTGGGGGTGGGCACTACTTGCAGCAAATCAGGATTATGACTATAGATAGGTATCCTACTTGTCTCTATAAACAAAGCTACATTGTGATGGCTTGAGTAAAACCTTCTTAAATTTACAAGCCCTGAAACTTGGAAATCATCTATAGTGGTACCTTGGGTTACATATGCTTCAGGTTACAGACTCCGCTAACCCAGAAATAGTTCCTTGGATTAAGAGCTTTGCTTCAGGATGAGAACAGAAATCGTGCTCCGGCAGCGCGGCGGCAGCAGGAGGCCCCATTAGCTAAAGTGGTGCTTCAGGTTAAGAGCAGTTTCAGGTTAAGAATGGACCTCTGGAACGAATTAAGTATGTAACCAGATGTACCACTGTAGTTGGAATTCTCTAGGCATGTCTGCATTTTAATAATAATAATAATAAATAAATAAATAAATAAATAATAATAAATAATCTCATTCAGTCACGTTGAGGTTAACTTTAACTGTTAAATGAGGCAAAAATGTGTATTGGGCAAAACGATTGCCATGTACTCTGCATGGCAGTATTCTTCTGTCACAGTGAAAAATCAGTGGTACCTTTTTTTTTTTTTTTTTTTTTTTTGCTTCTGACCATGCTTTGCAGTGCTTCTTGACAACATTTGCATATTCTAGCAATACTTTTTTAGGTGCAATAAAAGCTGGCATGAGCATTCTTTTTAAGCCGAATAGACTTGAATTCCAAGATTAGGTTTTGACAAAAGTGTGCAAGTGAATAATCTACAGTTTTATAATTTTTCATTCAGATGTAGACAAGTCAAAGGGTGCCTGGAGTAGGCAAACATGTGGAGCACTGGGGGAAGGAAGGGTTAGATTCTGTGCACAGAACTCTGTTGCTGGCTCACTTCCCAGAATCAGTATGACACTGGCTAGTGTGAACATTGAACCCCTGCTTATGGAGAGGATTTTTCACTGGATTCTACATGGAAATGACATATTGACAAGAGGTTGTTTATCACAAAAGGATCCCTTTCCCAGGGAGCTTGCAGTCTAAATTTCATCAGTAACTGGGAGAGAGTGGAAGGAATTGGGGCTAGATTTTTTATGGGCAGGGGGAGACAGAATGAGTGTCGGGATCTCTGCTCGGCCAAGCTGATAAAGCCTCATCTTCTCCCCCCGAGTCCTTTGGAATTGCCTCCCGACGTGTTTAACGACCTGAGCCTTTGATGAGGCCTCAGGCATATCCTTCAGCAGAGTTTCCAAAGCAGCAGAAGTGTTGAGATTTATGGCTACATGCTATGCTTTATTTCTAAGCTACGCAGACAGAGAATACATCCTCTCTCTACGAAAGCAGAGAGCAACCGAACAAAGGAAACAGGAAACCACTAACGTCACATCCCGTCTCCTTTCCTGTGAGACTTCCAACAGCCTGGAAGGTCTCTGGAATGTAAACAGAGTCCTGTGACTCCAAGCATGCACAGTGATAAGAACAGAAACTAACAGTGAGATGGGGGGGGGCGCGTTATGTGAGAATTCAGATAACTATGCTTTCAACTGGGGGTGTGGAGAAAAGGGTTAAGTCAAATGCTCCATGCAAAATATGAGCTGTAAATGGGGGTTTGAAAGAAAACACCATAGCATCTGATGATCTGATTTGCTTCTTCTTTTTAAATGTTTCAGGCTTTATACGAGCAGTGCAGCAACGGTGAAGGTTTAGATGTGTCTGCTTTTGCAAACTGTGACAAGAAAACACGGAGCACAAAGTGATACATAAAGTTTAGCTTTAAAAAGTGTTAATGAAGACATGATAAGACTATTTTAGGCAATAGTTGGTCTGTTTAAACCGAACTGCCTTGCCTCTGATAATTGTTTTATGGTCTAAATGTTCTTTGTCATTTGTTTATCCAGTATTTGTATGTTGGTCTTATGGGACAGTCGGCCTTGCTATATAACTTTGACAGATTGGTTCAGCTTGTGGATATTTGGGTACAAAACACAGATGAGACCTTAAAAGTTGAAAATGTGGAAGATATTTTGTTGCATTTCTTTAAATCATGCAAAAAAAGATGACGACTGGGTTAGAACAAACTTTATTTGCAAGCCTCTAGTATTTGCCAGTATTTTTCTTGAAATATTGACTTCTTTCATTTCGTTTACTGGTGATGTGGGACACTATGTAATTTAGCTACTCTTATGCTCTGCTTCTTGTTTTATGCTGTTACATACTGACATGGACATGTTTTGATTTATAAACGACACCAGACATTGTAATAAATAAAAAATGAACTCTGTAAATAATAATAAAAAGATTTATACTGTTATTCCTAGAATGTGATTTTTAAAAAAATAATAATGGAAGAATTCTTCCCAAATTAAATAGCTGTAAGTATTGAAATACTGAGTACCTTTACAAGTTTGGAAAGGTGACCAAAATAATCCTGTATGTGAAATCTTAGGTTGTCTCCAACTCAGCAATGATAGCTCCTTTAACTTTTTCAAGTTCTGTGAATTAGTTCTTCATTAATGTCAAGATGGTAGACATTTCCTCTAACTATAGGCACAATTACGACATTCAGGCAAAGAGAAAGCGTATTAAATCTTCATTATAGCGGAATAATTTAGTCCAGGGATTAACACCTGCTCCAATGCAGTTTCAGGAATAGCAACATTGGATTTTAAATACTGTGGCTTGCTTTTAATTTCAGCAATACTTCTTTCTCTGGAGATTATCCTTATTTGTGCAATTCTTGGGGGCTGGGTGTGTCTGTTTTCATATTATGAACCTACAAGAAGAACCTGTACTTCATTTTCTCATATGTTAAATGTTTTAGTTAGGAGTTGTTCTTTTAAAGCACTATATAAATAATTATTACTTTGCCACAGAGTCCACCAAATGGTGGGAATGTGTATAGAAATAGGCCTGTAAACATCAAATCCAGCTTGGTGGGTCTGCGATTGCCAGGATCCAATTTGGAGCTTAACTCTGTTACTGATTATTTAAATTTTCTAGGCTCCCTTTCAAGGCAAAAGGGCTTTCTAAGAGTGTAGAGCTCCTACTATAGGATTTCACTACCATATAGACATTCACAACAAGTGTGGGGATATCTTTGGTTCTCCAGAAGTTGCTGAACCTACAACTTTCATCAGCTCCAACAAGCATATGGCCAATAGCCTAGGATGATGTGAGTTGCAATTCAGCAACTTCTAGAGCACCAATAGCGAAGATGTCTTGTAATCCAGCTCTGCGATCATGTAAAACTAGTTAAACCATTTGAACAGGAGCAATTCACCCTACAAGACTTAGTTGGAAGTTCTGTCTGTTCTACCCTGATTCTCAAAGCATTGCATCTACTGAGTTCTGTAATGGGAAGAAATATAGAAATTAATGCTAGTTTGTCTTTTTTTCATTTGCATCTATCTCATGGCATCATTGTCATTATTGTGAATGATCTATGCAATGCACTATATTGAATCAGGGACGTGGGTGGCGCTGTGGGTAAAACCGCAGCGCCTAGGACTTGCCGATCGCATGGTCGGCGGTTCGAATCTCCGGGGCGGGGTGCGCTCCCGTCGTTCAGTCCCAGTGCCTGCCAACCTAGCAGTTCGAAAGCACCCCCGGGTGCAAGTAGATAAATAGGGACCGCTTACCAGCGGGAAGGTAAACGGCGTTCTGTGTGCTGCGCTGGCTCGCCAGATGCAGCTTGTCACGCTGGCCACATGACCCGGAAGTGTCTGCGGACAGCGCTGGCTCCCGGCCTATAGAGTGAGATGAGCGCACAACCCTAGAGTCTGTCAAGACTGGCCCATACGGGCAGGGGTACCTTTACCTTTACCTTTATATTGAATTGCAGGGACTTCCTGGGTGGTAAGTGGCAGTGCTTTTGTGTAAAGACTCAGAGAGGTTTAACCATTTGTCCACAACTGGATTTCTGTCTCTTTTTAGCAATTTGAAAGAAGGCAAAGGGCTGTATTAATAAGCAATAGAAATGAAATAATAAATAATGACAACAACAACAACAATAATAATAATAATAGGGGGGGGAATAATATGGATGCTGCTTCCAATAAAACAGATGGCTGGTCAAGCCCACTAAAAAGGGGCAACCAAGAATGCATACAGAGAGAAGATAATGGATTTTCCACACCCTCTTCACCCATAACAGCTGATGCCTCATTCTGTTGCAGGAAAAATCCCTTTTCTTTATTCACCCCAGTGGATTTTTTGCCTCGGTGGTTCTCAGTATTTGCTTTAACCCATCCCCTGCAAAAACAAATCAAATTGCCCTCTTTCCATCTGTGGACCCATGCAATCAATGCCCGACATTTATTTTAAAAAATGTGGGTGGACATCTAATTGTTGGGAGCTTCAGGTGTTGCCTGTGAAATCTGACACCCGAGACCTCTTAACTAGTGAATGTGACACTTCTAAACACAGCCGTTAATCAGGTTCACAGCCCATCCCTCCAAGGTGCATTATGAACTCAGAAATCCTCAGTGATGACAGCCCCACTCCATTCCCAAGGGATGGGAGAGGAGCCAGGATGGGTTGTGAAACTGGATGAGAGGAGAACTTAGCTTGCAAATAAAAGGTGGGAGAACGACAAGACTAGTCTAGTCCATTATGTATCTCCTCTAAGCAGACTGAAGCAAGCAGCTGTGTTGCCTAGCTCTTTCTCTAGTGATGGCCTGCCCTCTCCTGTTCACATTTCTACCATAGCGATTGTGCCTTTGTCTGTGTTGTGGCTTTCGTGTTTGGCTGGCTCAATGTCATCTTGTGCCTCCTTCAAGCCTGAGAAATAGCAATGAAGAATAACACCATCTCATTGAGAAGGGGCTGATCTGTTCTGGGCAACAGAGAGATAATTCTAAATTGACTATGTATATTGTTCGGTTAAAGGCTCTGGGGTAGAGAATTCTGCTCTGAGCCCACAAGACTACAAAGATGGAAGTCCAGGCTTGCAAACCTTTAAACCCAAACCAGAAATACCTCCAGTCATATATGGAGATCAACCATCTGCTTGACTCCCACATTTCGAGGCCCAGGTAGGCTTCAAAACCAAGCTATTTATCAGGCCTCCATATGTGGTGCATGGCTTGGGAACTCACAAGCTGCATAGGCCAAATCTGCACTGATATGTAAGTGTGTGACACAGTTCTGGATCTCCTGCATGCTCTAAGATCCTGCAACAGCTTAACCTTATGCAAGGTTAATCCTCTGCTAAGTTATTTGTTTCTTACCTTGGACTGAACACTTATGCAGACTTATGTGGCATTGAATGTGGAGGGACCTTTTCAAAAGAATGTGTAAATTGAGCAGTTTGGGTTTGGCTTGTTCGCCGCAAGCATATTGTGATGAGTTTGTGAGTGCTGGACACTTCTAAATTGTTGGAACCAGTAAGTGTTAGAATTTAATCAAGGCTCCAGGTGTTAAAGCTCTGGGTGTCAGACCTGTGCATATAAGACTGATGAAAACTCATTAAGCAAGGCTAAGCTTCTTGTGTTGAGGTGATAGCCTGAGGAGGGCCATTTTGAATAAAAGATCAAGGGACTTGGTCTGAGACAGCAAATGGATGGGGTCCCTTCCTTTCTCAATAGGAAATGCCAGCGCTTAGAGCAGGCATAGGCAAACTCCGGCCCTCCAGATGTTTGGGACTACAATTCCTTTTCCTATTATCCTTAGCTAACAGGACCAGTGGTCAGGGATGATGGGAATTGTAGTCCCAAACATCTGGAGGCCCGGAGTTTGCCTATGCCTGACTTAGAGAGTTAGAAGTTATGTGACCAAGACGCAAAGCAGCCGGCAGGGCATGATGGCTGATGGCTGTTTGAATCCAGGGAGAAGCAAGACCCTCTTGGGGTGCTGATATTGTGAACCCCTCCATTGTAGGCTAAGGGTGTATATATGTGTAATTAAATCATACATCATAAGGACACTGCAGTCTCCGCTGTGCCTCATTCCCAAAGGGAACACAAAATCTGGGTAAGCCCATGGAGCAATCTTTTTATTTTATCTTTTTGTAAACAGCTTTGGGGTTGTTTTTTAAAATCAAGTGGTGTGTAAGTTTTATGAAATAAGTGGGTGGCATTCAGCTAGGCTTTTCTCAGAGTAGACCCACATTAATTAATGGCCCTAATTTAGGTCAATTGATGTTAGAGGCTCTACTCTGAGTAAAGCTTAGTTGAATACTGCCCAGTGTGGTTGTCTCTCAAGTTCAGAACACTTCAGTCCGTCCTGGCCCTTGAGGTGCCTTCTCCATGTCGTAGAATACCAAGCTTCCAATAAATTCAGGGAATGAGGCAGTAAAAATAAACACTTGCATTTCCTTAGTTGTGTCCAAGTTACATTCCCTTTATAGTAAACAAGTTGCTGTTTGAAACCCGCTAGTCTGAAACAGAAAATAGCTTAATCACCTCTACTGTAGCCAGCAGCATTTTCCTTCCACAAAAAAAACCTTGCATATCCCCTTCCTAACACGCATGACGTACAAACAAAGAGTAAAATTAGCACCCTCAATGAATACAGAGTTTATGACTGTAAAACGCAGGCTGAGCCTGATCATGTTCATACACACTTCCAAGATAGTTTATATGTGCTTGTTAACCTGTCTTCACAGGTTGTATGGAAATCTAAATTAGAATGGGAAACATACTGCAGCCTGAATGTCACTGAGGGGGCAAGTGAAGTGGGGATTCTCCCCCAACCCCCAAGCGATGGAAATGCTCCCAGCAAAAAAGCAAAAACTACTAAGGAATGATTAGCAAGAGAGCTGCAGTAGGTGTTCTCTGTGTGCTCTCCTGGGAATTGTTGAAATCTTAAGATAACATCTGACTCTTCACCTTGATTCCTCAGCACTTGACTGGCAGAGCTCCCAGTGCTGAAATCATGAGACGCCAACTCTAATCAGATGAGCTGCTAAAATATGGGTGGCTCTCGTGTTGGAAGAGATGACTAAGGAAGAGGTGGCTGTGTCTTCGGCAGCAGTCCATGTACCTGTAGGTCTTCCTTTGGAGTAGGTGTGCATAGGATTGCACAAATTTAATGTTCATGCACTGAATGATATCAGCTCTTTCACAAAAGAGCTTCACAGCTTCATGTTGAGGCCGCAGAAGATAGCTGCAATAAGTTAACCTTGGGTGCAGCGTTGGCATACAGAAAAGGAATTGCTGGGCACACCCGTTCAACAGATGTGTGCTGCTTTTAAAGATGCAAATCTCTAGCTCAGGGAAAAGGAAGGTTGGTTCGGGATGACTCACCCTAACAGGTGGTTAGGGGAATGTTGACAGGTGTGGGTGAAGTTTCTTTCCATGTTGCTCTGCTTTTCACCAAAGCAGCTTTCAACTAGGGCCAGTAGGCAGATGTACCTAGCACTGTCTGAAAATGTACAAGGGAAAGACATGGGATATAGCTTAACGGTAGATCTTTTTACGCAGAAGATCCCAGGTTCATTCCCTGTCATGTTTGGTTCAAAGGCTCAGGCTACAGGTGATGGGAAAGACCTCTGCATGAGATCTTACAAATCTCGACTGCAATCAGCATGGACTAAATTAGGTTAGAAGCCTGCACAGGCCATGATCACATTTCTTAATCCCAGGGTCAAAAGAAGCTGGAGACTGCAAGGTAGCTTCCTGTTATATCTGCATTGGGAAGCTGCTTAACGGTTTCCAAGAATATGAAACCATGTTTTAAAGTTGCCTTCTAGAGCCTGGCTTGTTTGCAAGCTATTAACTATAGTCCCACTATGGATTGAATGGAAAGCTATGAGTAACACTGGCTTCCTGGCTTGTTTACTTGCTTGTGTGAAGGGAGGAGAAAACAGCCATGGATGAGATGGCAGGATCATTCCTGGCTGTTTAATCTTCTTTACCAGGTTGCAATGTGACAGCATCCCCTAGAGGAGAAGAATAATAATACAAGAGGGTTGTGTGTGCATTCAACACCCAAAGTGATGTATTTTACCTTTTCAACTGATAGGGAAAGTGATCTGGCTGAGTATCCTCATTCCACTATTAGAAGTTGATAGCAGTTCATCTATTAAACTCAGAAGGTACTTTGTCAACATGTGACTTAGGACTGGTTACCGACTGATGTTACTGCAGAATGAAGACATGTTTGAAGTCATGTAGCAGGGTTGGGGAACTTGTGACCTTCCAGATGCTATTGAACTTCTCATCGCGAGAGCTCTGATAGGCATGGCCAGTGGGCAGGGATGATGGCAGCTATAGTCCAATAACATGGGGTTGGACTGGATGACCCTTGTGGTCCCTTCCAACTTTACTATTCTACGATTCTAACAACCCTGGAAGGCCAATGGACTTTCTGTCTTTTCAATACAGTGGTACCTCAGGTTAAGAACTTAATTTGTTCCGGAGGTCTGTTCTTAACCTGAAACTGTTCTTAACCTGAGGTACCACTTTAGCTAATGGGGCCTCCCGCCGCCGCTGCACGATTTCTGTTCTCATCCTGAAGCAAAGTTCTTAATCCTGTAACCTGAAGCATCTGTAACCCGAGGTACCAATGTACAAATGACAACAGCAAGTCTTTGACTTGCATTTATTATGCAGCACAATGGCCACAAACTAGTATGTCAGGCACTGAAGAGAGGCAAGAGCAGAACTTGCTTGGTTCCTTTTGCTGACCTCAGATGTTCATGTGAAAATGGCCACTGGATCTAAAAGCCACATACCGTGGTACCTCGGGTTACAGACGCTTCGGGTTACAGACTCCGCTAACCCAGAAATAGTACCTCGGGTTAAGAACTTTGCTTCAGGATGAGAACAGAAATCGTGCAGCGGCAGTGGGAGGCCCCATTAGCTAAAGTGGTGCTTCAGGTTAAGAACAGTTTCAGGTTAAGAACAGACCTCCAGAACGAATTAAGTTCTTAACCCGAGGTACCACTATACTTTGAGAGAAGAAGGTGTGTCTTCAGCCTTGCCCTGCAGCTGCCTGCTCTCCTAGGAATCTCAAAGGTTGAAGAAGAAGCACTTGTGCCCAGATCCTCCTCCTCCCCTGGCAATTTGGTTCAGGACATGGGAGGAGGAGGAGGAACGGACATACCTTGGAGATAGGCATAGGTAGTAGATGTATGTTGCAGCATGCAGCAAAGCAAGAGGCTGAAATTGGAGCAGGGAGGTGACAGCAGAGAGGGAAGGAAGACTGCACACAATTCACTTTGACTGTAGGTTGGGGTGGGGAGAAGTTTCAAATGTCTGCTGATTAATTGCTTTTAAAAACAAAGACTGTGAAGTCGGTGCAACTTAATTGTCTAAGTAACACTGCTTGCCAATATACTGTTCCTTCACTCATTATATTCTTGCTTGCATCTTGTTCAAATGTCGCAGCCTTAGAAGTGTATTTTCCTCTTTTTTTAAGATCTGTGATAAACACAAAACCTCGTCAACCCACATGCATTTGTGCAATGAGAGTTCAGGGAGAGGATCTCAACAAGATTCCACAGCAAAGCAAGCAGACACATCCAAGTACCAGCTAAGATTAGAGACACTGGAGAAATCTGAGTGATTCCACTCAGCCGCAGAGCAAGCCGATCGGGCGCCTGGGGCAGTGCACGTGTCCTGCGCCCAGGGGTGGGGCCAGCTGCCCGCAGGCTGGGGCAAGCCGGGGCAGGACTGCCTGCCTCCTCCCCCTCAGCTGAGGGGGAGGCGGCAGGCAGACCATTTGGGGCAGTGCAGAGCCTGCGGATGCCCAAGCCACCGCGTCAATCTCAGGAGAGACGTGAGGCTTAGGCACGCTACAGACCCCGCAGTGAGTGCCGCCCGGCATTTTGTCACCTCCCTCAGTGGTGACACCTGGGGCAGCCCACCCCCACCGCACTCCCCTTCCTCCACCCCTGATTCTACTGTGGCTCAAGGTACAGTCAAGCCCGAAGATGACCACTTTCCATCAATGCCTATGTGGCATAAGAGCAGGTAGATGGGCCCCTCCCTGAAGCAACCCGCAGGCGCAGGTTAATTCTGTGCCAGGGCAGCTGTCTACCAGCTCCATCTGGTACGCAGGCTGAGACCCTACCTGCCCGTGGACTGTCTCGCCAGAGTGGTGCATACTCTAGTTATCTCCCGCTTGGACTACTGCAATGCACTCTACGTGGGGCTACCTTTGAAGGTGACCTGGAAACTGCAATTAATCCAGAATGTGGCAGCTAGACTGGTGACTGGGAGTGGCCACTGGGACCACATAACATTGGTCCTGAGAGATCTGCATTGGCTCCCAGTACGTTTCCGAGCACAATTCAAAGTGTTGATGCTGAACTTTAAAGCCCTAAACGGCCTCGGCCCAGTATACCTGGAGGAGCGTCTCCACCCCCATCGTTCAGCCCGGACACTGAGATCCAGCGCCGAGGCCTTCTGGCGGTCCCCTCATTGCGAGAAGTGAGGTTACAGGGAACCAGACAGAGGGCCTTCTCGGTAGCGATGCCCGCCCTGTGGAACGCCCTCCCTTCAGATGTGAAGGAATTAAGCAGCTATCTTCTTTTTAAAAGACATCTGAAGGCAGCCCTGTTTAGGGAAGTTTTTAATTCAGCAGAGGAAACACAGCCCAGAATAACTAAGGAGATAGTACAAGAATACTTGGCTTGTTTAGATGTATTCAAGTCTCCAGGGCCAGATGAACTGCATCCAAGAGTATTAAAAGAACTGGCAGATGTGATCTCAGAACCACTGGCAGTCATCTTTGAGAATTCCTGGAGAACAGGCGAAGTCCCGACAGACTGGAGGAGGGCAAATGTTGTCCCTATTTTCAAAAAGGGGAAAAGAGAGGACCCAAATAATTACCGCCCAGTCAGTCTAACATCAATACCAGGGAAGATTCTGGAGCAGATCATTAAGCAAACAATCTGTGAGCACCTAGAAAGGAATGCTGTGATCACCAATAGTCAGCATGGATTTCTGAAAAATAAGTCATGTCAGACTAACCTGATCTCATTTTTTGACAGAATTATAAGCCTGGTAGATGAAGGGAACGCAGTGGATGTAGTCTACCTTGATTTCAGCAAGGCATTTGACAAGGTGCCCCATGATATTCTTGTAAAGAAGCTGGTAAAATGCGGTCTTGACTATGCTACCACTCAGTGGATTTGTAACTGGCTGACTGACCGGACCCAAAGGGTGCTCATCAATGGTTCCTCTTCATCCTGGAGAAGAGTGACTAGTGGGGTGCCACAGGGTTCTGTCTTGGGCCCGGTCTTATTCAACATCTTTATCAACGACTTGGATGATGGACTCAAGGGCATCCTGATCAAATTTGCAGATGACACCAAACTGGGAGGGGTGGCTAACACCCCAGAAGACAGGATCACACTTCAAAACGACCTTGACAGATTAGAGAACTGGGCCAAAACAAACAAGATGAATTTTAACAGGGAGAAATGTAAAGTATTGCACTTGGGCAAAAAAAATGAGAGGCACAAATACAAGATGGGTGACACCTGGCTTGAGAGCAGTACATGTGAAAAGGATCTAGGAGTCTTGGTTGACCACAAACTTAACATGAGCCAACAGTGTGACGCGGCAGCTAAAAAAGCCAATGCAATTCTGGGCTGCATCAATAGGAGTATAGCATCTAGATCAAGGGAAGTTATAGTGCCACTGTATTCTGCTCTGGTCAGACCTCACCTGGAGTACTGTGTCCAGTTCTGGGCACCACAGTTCAAGAAGGACACTGACAAACTAGAACGTGTACAGAGGAGGGCAACCAAAATGGTCAAAGGCCTGGAAACAATGCCTTATGAGGATCGGCTAAGGGAGCTGGGCATGTTTAGCCTGGAGAAGAGGAGGTTAAGGGGTGATATGATAGCCATGTTCAAATATATAAAAGGATGTCACATAGAGGAGGGAGAAAGGTTGTTTTTCTGCTGCTCCAGAGAAGCGGACACGGAGCAATGGATCCAAACTACAAGAAAGAAGATTCCACCTAAACATTAGGAAGAACTTCCTGACAGTAAGAGCTGTTTGACAGTGGAATTTGCTGCCAAGGAGTGTGGTGGAGTCTCCTTCTTTGGAGGTCTTTAAGCAGAGGCTTGACAACCATATGTCAGGAGTGCTCTGATGGTGTTTCCTGCTTGGCAGGGGGTTGGACTCGATGACCCTTGTGGTCTCTTCCAACTCTATGATTCTATGATTCTATGATTCTATGATTCTAATATTTAATGCTGTATTGTTTTTAACACTTGATTGGAAGCCGCCAAGAGTGGCTGGGGAAACTCAGCCAGATGGGCGGGGTATAAATAATAAATTATTATTATTATTATTACCCAGCCAGATGGGTGGGATATTATTATTTATATTATTATTATTTATATTTATATTATTATTATTATTATTATTATTATTATTATTATTATTCCCCCATTTGATCAGTGTTCAAGTGACTGGATCCAAGAGGCACCAGGGGCAACTTCCATCCTTTCAACCTGGCTAGCAATGGGAGGTAGGTTGGCAGTGCCCCTCCACCTGCCAGTGGTTCTGACATCTAAGCTACCTGACAGCTGTGATCAGCCAAGTTAGAGACTATCCTCCAAGTGGGGAAGGGTGTGGAGTAAGTGAAGGAAAGAGTGGCTCAACCGTTGCTCCATTGCCTTGATCATTTCGGTTGCCCTTTTCTCGTTGCCCAATATTATAATGCCATCGTGCAAATCTTTGGTGTCACTGTACAGTTCTGGTTGCCTCACCTCACAAAGGAGGTAAGCAGGGTACAGTTCTTTTGGGTGGGGCTCCTAGTCTATGAGGTCCCAGATTGCTGTCCCGTTGTTCAGCTCCGTCAGTGCCTCTGTTAATGTGACCAAAAATCTAGGTGACCATTGTCTGTTTCCTAAAGTTATTTTAACCCTTTAATGAGAGATTGCTGTCTCATATAAATTGGATTGAAGTATAAGGTTTTCCTTGTCCAGTATAAATGTTTGTTTATAACACTGACAAACAGTCCAACCAATCAGAAATGTGGCACACAATGAAATATGCATTTGCCATGTGTAGGAGTGCAAATATCCAGAGATGTAGTGATCATGTGGGATTGCTATGAGGGATTATAACAAATATCGAGTAAGCCATCTGTGTCAGCAATGATAGCATTGCGTTGACTGGGTTTAAACTATTTTGATATGATTCTTGATCAATATACACATCTGCATCCCTGTTCCATTCCTCTTTCTTAACAAGTCACGTACACTGCCAGTTGTCACCAGGCAGGCATCCTGGGTCATCAAAGACAGTGGGCAGCTTCTTTGAAGTAGCCTTTCTGATATGTTAATCTTAGGACGTTAATCTTAGTGCAAGTAAACAGATCTCACATAAAGGTGATAATGATCGCTGTCCTCCTGGCCACCGTCCTTATCATGTATATTGCTTGTTTATCACCTCAGGGGTTGCCAAATGCTCTCCTTTGAAGTTCTGTTCTTTGTTTACCCCGTGCTTAATTAAGTTTTGGTAGTTTAACTTTTCCCCACGTAGGGTTTGTTGAAATGCTCAGAAGAAATCTGATTGGTTCTTACGAACACTCTGTAAAAAGCTCTTTTGTGAATAAAACGACCTGGGCCAGGGGCTGGAGGGAGGGACAGAGAGAGAGATTATTATACACACCCTTCCCAGAGTCTTGCTGGTTCTGTGTGTATTCTTATTAATCAGAGTTCAATCCTTCCTTTACTTTGGGAATGCCTCAAGTGGTGCCCCACGTGAGGCCAACTTAAAAAAAGAAACTGTGTGAGGCAAAGCTTAAAAAAAAACCTTAGCGTGTGAAGCAAAGCTAAAAGGAAACCTCAGCAAAAGGAAACCCCCAGGATAGGACTCCCCTCGGAGCTAGCAACCTGCTATCCCTCGGTCGCAGTGGATCATCTCCTGCAAAACGATTCCCGGACTTAGGACCTCATTCGCTTGGAACAAGCCCCAAAGACGTGCGTCTATTACCCTTCAGGTGAGATCATGCGAAGCAAGCTTTCACATGGGCAGGAAAAGCAGCATAGGAATAATTTGGTTTTTTTGCTAGACTGTGCCCCTGGTTTCCAGAGGGGGGTACTTATGACATTAAGAAATGGAATGAGCTGGGAGATGCACTCCGTAGACATCCTGAGGCATCTGTACAAGTCTTGCACACCTGGCATTTGTGTAGAGACGCAGTTGGAAAGCTCTCTAACCCTTTGCTCCAGCCACCAGTTGTCTCTGTGAATGCTCCCACATTGTTGCAACCCCTAGCTGCCTTTAAAAATACCATAATATTGTTTCCCCCATCTCAGCCCCTAGATTTCCAGCCTCTCTCTGAGGTCATGCCAAAGGTAATTCTATTGGCACATTCCTTTGCTGTTTTTAACATGTATATTATTTGTTTTTTTGATACCTAGTACTCATTGTATCTATCTCCCCCCCTGAAACTTCTTCTAGTCATAGCTATAATATTTGGATGTGTTTAGCTAAAGTTCCTACTGTCTCTCATTTTTGTCTGAGTGAAACATATGATATGCACACTGCCTTAGGAAATTGTATAATCCCAGTTTGTACACAAGTTTTCATAGGGCATATGCCACAGACATGGGAAAGTGATTTTCTGAATGGATTCCTGAAGGTATCATTAGTTATACCAATCTCCATGATTGGGGAAAGGTGACACAAAAATTACCTCTGGATACAATATCACCATACACACCTAAAGTTGCAGCACCGCCAGACACCTCTTGTGCTCAGATTGTGAATTGCAGTAAGGAAGCAACTTGCTGTCTGGACACAGGAAGGCCAACTTGGAATTGTTCACGTGTTCAGCAAATTACTTTTAATTATGCTCATGTGCGCTTACCAGATGGCTGGTTTTTCATGTGTAATCAAAGAAGTTATAACTACATTCCCACAAATTTATCTGAAGCTCAATGCTGCCTCAACAGACTGACATGGGTCCTGCCTGGTTGGGCAGAATAGGCAGAGGATATTACACTCTCCCCTAGGAATGTCTGCTAGACATCTTTCTGTGATACAAGAACGCATACATGAACACGAAGAGAACACAGTACTGTGATAGGAATTTTATGGTATTAGATATATGGTAATGTTCATAACTGCACATACATAGATCAACACAGGAAGACCAACCTGGAACCATTTTGATTCCTAAACTGACCAAATCCTTTCTCTGCAAGGTTAAACTGGAAAAGCCTCCCCATTGTCTCTTTCCTCACAAGATATGTCTGTTTGAATAAATTTCTGTGATGTAAGTGGGATGTATCTGAGGGGTGGTCTTAGGTTACACCCCTTCTGTGATGTATGCATAATGTTTCTGGGGGTGGTCTTGATCTACAGAATGGGAATTTCAAAAGTCTTTATAAGCCCTTGCACAGCAATTTTGGGGGTCCTCTTCCTCTCCTGCGTGTGAGGGGAGTACCCTGTTGCAACAAATCAATAAAGATCAGGCTTACTAGCTGCTTTGCTTCTCAATATTCTCTGGTTGGCCTCTGTTATTTTCTCCTACCAATAGGGAACCTATGTAAGGACTCTATATGGGCTCTTGGATACCCCATAAGGGAAAAGGGCATATTTTTATTTACAACAGTACCCCTGCGACCTTAACCTCTACTATCTTAAACTCTTCTTACAAAAAAAACCCAAAAAAATTATGAATTTAAATAAATAAAAAACGGTGTAGGAGTGCAAATATCTGGAGATGTAGTGATCATGTGGGATGGCTATGAGGGATTATAACAAATATAGAGTAAGCCATCTGTGTCAGCAATGAAAGCATTGCGTTGACTGGGTTTAAACTATTTCGATATGATTCTTGATCAATCTACATCTCTGCATCCCTGTTCCAGAAACTCCAGCGGGTGCAGAATGCTGTGGCGAGACTCCTTATGGGGTCTTCGCTGTGAGATCACATTCATCCGGTACTATACCAGCTGCACTGGCTCCCGGTGGAGTACAGGATCAGGTTTAAGGTGCTGGTTTTAACCTTTAAAGCCCTATACGGCCTAGGACCCTCGTACCTACGGGACCGCCTCTCCTGGTATGTCCCACAGAAGAACTTACGGTCTGCAAATAAAAATATCCTGAAGATCCCAGGCCACAGAGAGGTTAGGCTGGCCTCAACTAGAGCCAGGGCCTTCTCGGCCGCAGCTCCAATCTGGTGGAACACTATGTCACAAGAGACTAGGGCCCTGCGGGACCTAACATCTTTCCGCAGGGCCTGTAAGACAGAGCTGTTCCACCAGGCCTTTGGTCAGGGCGCAGCCTGACCCCCTCCTCTGGCAATCTGCACAGAATCTTGCTTAATGGTTGCCATCAATTTGATTTTAATTAATTTTTATAATGAAAGGTTTTTAGAATGTTGGATTATGTTGATTGTTGTTAGCCGCCCTGAGCCCAGTTTTGGCTGGGGAGGGCGGGGTATAAATAAAATTTATTATTATTATTATTATTATTATTATTATTATTCCATTCCTCTTTCTTAACAAGCCACGTACATTGCCAGTTGTCGCCAGGGTCATCCTGGGTCATCAAAGACAGTGGGCAGCTTCTCTGAAGCAGCCTTTCTGATATGTTAATCTTAGGATGTTAATCTTAGTGCAAGTAAACAGATCTCACATTAAGGTGATAATGATCGCTGTCCTCCTGGCCACCATCCTTATCGTGTATATTGCTTGTTTATCACCTCCGGGTTGCCAAATGCTGTCCTTTGTAGTTCTGTTGTTTGTTTACCCCGTGCTTAATTAAGTTTTGGTAGTTTAACTTTTCCCCGCGGGGGGTTTGTTGAAATGCTCAGAAGAAATCTGATTGATTCTTACTCTGTAAAAAGCTCTTTTGTGAATAAAACGACCTGGGCCAGGGGCTGGAGGGAGGGACAGAGAGAGAGATTACACTGGTCAACAAGAAATTTGTTGTCTGCGTTTTTTCAGCTGATTTAGGATGAATCTGATGCGCTGAATCAAAAAATCACATTGGTTTTCCATTTTTTCTTGGAAGAGAAGGACTTGGTGTACTGTGCAGATATTGCACAGCTTCTGCTCAAGCTTGGAGTGCCACAGTACGAACCCAAAGATTGGAGACTGTTCATTGACAGCAGCAAGCGATCACTGAAATGTGTTCTGCTACACAACGGCAACCAGTTTGCCTCTATACCCCTGGCTCACTCGAGTACACTGAAGGAGAACTATGAAGCGGTGAAGTATGTGCTGGAGAAAATTGGTTATGATCAGCATAAGTGGTTTATTTGAGTTGACCTGAAGGTGGTGAACTTTTTGTTGGGACAACAGTCTGGCTTCACCAAGTACCCATGTTTTCTGTGCATGTGGGATAGTAGGGACTGTGCTCAGCATTACACAAAGAAGGATTGGCCTGTGCGGGAGGAATTGGTGCCTTGCAAAGAAAGGAACGTCATCAACGACCCTCTCGTGGACAGAGACAGAATACTCTTCCCACCGCTGCACATCAAGCTCGGCTTAATCAAGCAGTTCACCAAGGCTCTGGACAAGGATGGTGACTGCTTCATTTACTTGTGCCAGGCTTTTCCAGGATTGACCATGGGGAAGTTGAAAGCTGGTATCTTTGACGGTCCTCAGATCCGTCAGTTCATCAGAGATCCAGAGTTCGGAAACTCAATGAACGAAGTGGAACTGGAAGCGTGGAAGGCATTTGTTCTGGTAGTGAAGAACTTTCTTGGCAACAGTAAGGCCAGAAACTACGCAGAACTTGTCAACAACATGCTGACTGCTTTCAGAAACCTGGGCTGCAACATGAGCGTCAAGATGCACTACCTATTTTCACGTATGGACCAATTTCCTGAGAACCTGGGTTCAATGAGTGACGAGCAGGGGGAGAGATTCCATCAGGACGTGAAAGAGATGGAGACCAGGTATCAGGGTCGCTGGGACACAGTCATGATGGCTGACTACTGTTGGACTCTGAAGAGAGACCTCCCTGCCGCTGAGCATTCCAGGAGTTCCAAGAAACACAAGTTCAAGCCCTGAAGTTTGAAAAATGGTGAAGCAACATGCAATTTACGTGTACTTACCTTTGTCAATGCCCACCATTCAGTTTACAGAAAACCTGACCTGATGGAGAGAAACGGATGCCATTTCCTGATTCAGCAGTGCAAAAATACCCTAAATCACTTGTAGAAATCTAGACAACATTCAAAAAGTAAAAAATTGTTGCCCAGTGTTATTATACACACCCTTCCCAGAGTCTTGCTGGTTCAAGCCTCTGTGTGTATTCTTATTAATCAGAGTTCAATCCTTCCTTTACTTTGGGAACGCCTCACCATGTTTGCTAAGCTGGTTTGACTCAATGTACCTTAGCGCAGAGATCTGTTAAAGGGTTCCCAGAATGTATTTCCTCACTCTTCGTTTCTGAGAATTCTATTTCTGATGAAACCTTTGTTTATAGAATTGCTGTGGAACTGCTGCCATCATATTTGTCACAGTGAATATTAATAAAAACATAGTGATACATCACTACAGAGTGTGCAGATATGCTCTACTTGTTTCTGCTAACAGAACTGAAAAACAGAAAAGAAATAAATTGTCTGTGCTTCCTACCACTCTATATAGCCATTTTAAAACATTTTTAAACATTCCTTTTTTCCTGACTTTCCCCCTTTGGTCTCTTTGTTCTTGTAAAATTGAGGCACTGCCAATTAGCAGTGATTAACAGATGAGCTTTGTTGTAATATTTTACCCTTATTGCCAAGAAAGAGGTACTGAGCTGGGCATGTTAACGATGAAATCTTCCTTAGGCTAATCCTCCTGCAAAATAAAACAAACAAACCAGAAAATCATGTTGTATGTAATGGTACCATTTTTTTTCTTTTTTCTTTTGCTGTGAAGCCATGTTCTAGTTTGTTTATCAATTTTATGAGGTGTGAAGGAGCTCCCAGGCTATACTTAAATACTATACTATGAAATAGGCCTGTTCTGCTCTTTCACTTATTCATGGGCAAATGCATGATCAGACTTGAAGTAGGAGTAAATATTGCATAGCACAAAAGCTAATGAAAGCAATCTCATTCTGCCTCGAGATCTGGAGTTTTGATCTGATCATGGTGATGGCTTTAGGTCTCTCTGGTTCCTGTTTATCGTTCCTCTTTATTGTTTATGGTTTGTTAAATTTTGCTACCATGAAAACACTCTCTAGGGCTGATTATCACTTTAGCTGAGTGCAAAATAGATGTTTTCCACCTCAAGTGGCTAGAATGATGCACGTGTCTATTTTTAAAACTAGAGGCACTGTGTTGCAGTGGTTCTGTTCCTACCTTGGACAGCAGATTCCAGAAGGTGGTTCTGGGGGAATACTGCCTGACTCCAGGACATATTATGCTTTGTGGTTCCCCATATTGTTTAACCTCCACATGGACCTGCTGCGTGAGATCAACCAGAAGTTTGGGGTGAGGTGTCATCAGCTTAGATCAAGTCCAATAATAGAAGCCAAATCCTAGGGGCTGAAGCCCTTTTCCCCAACCCCTCCCTCGCCACTCCGGAAAGTTGATACTTGATTCAAGGTGGCACCCCTGAGTTCAATTGCATTTTTCCACATGCATCATATTCATGTCTAACTCTGTTCAGTTGTGAAGGAGAGTACAGTCTGGATCCAACTGCTACTTTGTTGATGTAAAGCTGGGATGGGGAAACTTTTCTCTCTCTCAAGAGCTGTACAGCCGTACCTTGATTGTTGAATGGAATCCATTCCGGAAGTCCGTTCGACTTCCAAAAACATTCGACAACCAAGGCGTGGCTTCCGATTGGCTGCAGGAGCTTCCTGCACGCAATCGGAAACTACAGAAGTCGCGTCGGACGTTTGGGTTCCAAAGAACGTTCGCAAACCAGAACACTTCCAGGTTTGCGGCGTTCGGGAACCAAAACGTTCGAGTTGCAAGGGGTCCGGGATCCAAGGAACGACTATATTGCTTTGAGAGTAAGGCTGGAATAATGATGATGATGATGATGATGATGATGATGATGATACTAGGCAGGGCATTCCTTTTCTTTTTGTCACCTTCTCTCTCTCTCTCTCTCTCTCTCTCTCTCTCTCTCTCTCTCTCTCCTCTGTTCCCTGCCCCTTGTCACTAACCCATGATTTTTATCCTGCGAACAGCCATCAGCATAAATACTATTAGTTCTTTCTTGTTTAGTTCCTCCCAAATAGTTAAAAAAGCTAATACTGTTGTGAAAAGAGCTAACAGCACGGTTTGCTGTTTGACATCTGCTATTTCTACAAACACCTAATTCCAAAACTGTAGTATAACAGGACACGACCAGCCCATAGGTATGTATCAGGAGTGGGGATCCTTTGACTTTCCATCAGCCACAGCAGGTATAGCCGATGGTCAGAGATGATGGGAGATGTAGTTCAGTAGCACCTGGAGGGCCAAAGATTCCCCACACCTGGTATACATGTATCTTGCTGGTTGCAATTTCTCCAAGGTTTCTTGACTCCTAATTGTTTAAGAATAGCAGCAATAAAATAACACTTCAGCCCTGTCTTCCTGAATTGTGCTGTGGAAATGAAGCAACAATGATGAGTGGATTTTTGTGAGTTCTGTTCAGTTAAGGTATCCAAAACAAATCCCTGGATTCAGAATTATTTCATTCTAAGTACATGTCTTTTGTCCCAGGCAAGATTCCCCACATCTCCCCATCCTTGTTAACAGAACACTGAAAAAAGAAAAAGCCTTGGTGACAGGAAGGCTGCAGCTTTTCTTCCCAGAGAGCACATAATTGTGGCAGCCTTTCCACCCTCTTCAGCCAGCAAAGGTGTGCTTCTGCAACTTGCTCACTTACAAGAGGATGATTAAAAATAGAGAAGCAGGGGAAGGATTGAGCAATTTAGCATTCTGCATCCAGCTGAGGGCAGCCTCATGCCGCTTGGGACACTGTTAAGGCCCAGAAACCTATCAGTAAGCAAAGTATCACTCTTTGCAGAGTCAGGAGACTGCCCTTGTCGCCTGTAATTTCTGGGACTGCCTCAGCTGCTCAACTGGTTTATTTAATCACCAGCTCATTAGCATCACCCCTCTCAGTTACAAAACCACTATCTTTATAAGCCTGACACCTTAGATGGTCTTTGGCAGCGGTGTAGCCAGCCGCTTGGGTGCCGGGTGTGGCGCTCATGTCCTGTAGCTGTACGCAGGGTGAGCCACCCATGGGGACTGGGTGCACTGCGTGGAGCTTCTCCGCCGCCTCCCCCTCAGCTGTAGGGAGAGGCGGAGGGCAGGCGCAAGTCCCACACTTCCTTTTCAGGCACTGCCGAGCCTGCAGGCGCTCAAGTCACCGTGTCAGTCCCAGGAGAGACGCGTGGTTCGGGCACACTGCAGGCCCTGCGGTGACTGCCGGCCCCTGCGGTGTGGCGCCCAGTGCCAGCCATGTTTCATTGCCTTTGTTGACTGAACTAAAAAGATTTGTAAAAAAAACTTAGCTTTTGTCATTTTGTCACACCCCCCTCAGGGGTGACACCTGGGGCGGCCTGCACCCACTGCAACCCCCTTCCTCTGCCACAGTTCTTTGATCATTATTTGTGATTTTTATCCCTGAGATATGCTTGGAGATGCTGACTTCACTCTGCCTCTGCTTTGATCCAAAGTGGGTTCTGCTCTGTTCTGAAGTTTTCATTCATAAGGGGCTCATCCTGTATGAATTTGATTGGTTCAGGACAGACAAAAGAAAGTACTTCTGTGCCTAGCCAGGGCTGGGTCCAGGTTTCTGGGGGCCCTTGGCTCCTCCCCTTTCTCCTGAGGCCACACCCCTCCCTCTTAGCCTCAGCCTTTTAAACTAAAACAATTTTTTGACTAAAGAAAAAATTGTCAAAGACAAACACAACGTTTAGTATTTGACTAGTTGCCTTTTATTTTGTTTTATTTGTCTCCACAGTATAACTTGGAGATAACTCAACCTGCTATCTTAGACACACTTACCTGGGAGTAAGTCCCACTGAACTCATTGGGGCTTCCTTCTGAATAGACACGTGTATCGTACTGCACTGACAGAGGCAAAGCTGAAGACAGGCACACAATTTAGAGGTAAACAGAAAATGTAAACCACCAGAATAATTTTCACCTCCTCTCTTGCAATTAGGAAGGGTTGCAGCAAAGTTTTGTTGCAACAAAGAATAAAAGTTACTTGTGACACCTCAGAGACAATCAGATTAGATTAATGCAGAACTCTGTCACCCACTTCAGTGTTTCAACATGTCTGTAACATTACACAGTTTATAGATTCTATCTCTGAGTGAATTCCTGTCAGTGACAAAATTCAATCTGCAATATACCTATTTAATCTCATGAAGTTTAATTCTGGGTAGACTTGTGTTAGGACTGTGCTCTACCAGAGTACATTTCTGCATTTTAGGGGCTGCGCTCCTGACCATTGAGGTTACATCAGCTACAACTACCAATGACAACACATCTCATCCCCTGCAACATTTCACCGATGAAAATAAGGGCATCCTATTCAACAGCAACAACAACACCTCACCCATCTGACTGGGTTACTCCATCCACTCTGGGCAGCTTCCAACATATAAATAATAATATTAAAACATTAAACATTAAAGAAAAACTTCCCTATACAAGGCTGCCTTCAGATGTCTTCTGGTGGTTGTATAGTTACTTATCTCCTTGGCTTTGGAGTTGTATAACTCCATACCCTCCAACATTTATCTGATGAAAACAGAGATGTCCTAAGGAAAAGTCGGACATTCTGGGATCAAATCAGAAGCCGGGATCGTTTCTGTAAATCCCTGGAAAATAGGGATACTTGGAGGGTCTGACATCTATCATAACAGCATCTTAGATTGGTAGGCAGGGACGTGGGTGGTGCTGTGGTCTAAACCACTGAGCCTCTGGGGCTTGCCAATCAGAAGGTCAGCGATCTGAATCCCCGCAATGGGGTGAGCTCCCCTTGCTCTGTCCCAACTCCTGCCAATCTAGCATTTTGAAAGCATACCAGTGAGAGTAGATAAATAGGCACTGCTGCGGTGGGAAGGTAAATGGCGTTTCAGTGCACTCTGGTTTCTGTTCTGTTGTGCAAGAAGCAGTTTAGTCATGCTGGTCACATGACCCAGAAAGCTGTCTGTGGACAAATGCCGGTTCCCTTGAACTGAAGCAAGATGAGCACCGCAACCCCATAGTCGAATTACCATCCAGGAGTTCTTTACTTTTTTGTAATGCTTCAATAATTCTATTCCTACATATGTCTACTCAGAGGTAGGCCTCACTGAACTCCACAGGGCTTGTTTCCTGATCCTGGTATGAGTGTATAGGATTGCAGACTAAACAAGTTAGTCTTAAAGGAGCTACACAGAACTGTTAGCAAGAGACCTAGTAGGAAACAATATGCGTCTGAATACTAGTTGCTGCAAATTACAGAAGGCAAAACATTCTTGCACTCAGTGGTTGCCTGCAGGCTTCCCATAGACATCTGGTTGTTCCATGTGAGAGAAGTATACTGGACTAGATGGGGCGTTGGTCTGATGATCCAGGAGGGCTCTTCCTATGCTCTTATATATCCTCATAGTGAAGTCTGTCTCCAAAGGGGCACTCTCTGTACACAGAAGGGAACTATCAGGAGGCTTGAGAGAACCCCAAGGTTGTTGGGAACACAGCTCAATGAGGACTGAATATGCTAAGTGGAGATGCAATGCAGACTTACAGTTGCATGGGGGATGGGAACCAAACCTGGGAGCATATAACAGAGAGTCCTCAGAGAACCTTTCACCCTGCAACATTGTGTTCCAGCTGTCAACTGTCTATCATAATTAGGGAGATTCTCACAACCAGTTAGGAGGCTGAGCAATGGTTCAATGGAAGGCTTTCCCACCATCTGGCCATCCTGGGAATTAGCTCTCTGTGTACTTAGATGCATATCTGTAGAGCATCTCCAGTTATTGCTTTAATCCAGGGATGGCAAAAGTGTGGTCCTCCAGATGCTGCAATTCATCAGCCACAGCCAGCGAGGAAATGATCTGGAACCATGTGATTTGCTGTCTGCTATACTCCCTGGTGAAGTCAGCACCAGAAAGTTAGGAATTAATTATTAGGAATTAAAGCTGTCTGGAGATTGTACAACTGTCTGCAGCAAAACCTCTCCCTCTCTCAATTCTCTGCTACGCTCCTGTCTCATTCGTGCTTTGCTTCTGCTACCTGCTGGCCAGTTTTACAACTGTGGTTGGTGAGCTCCTGCTGTAAAACTGGATTTCCTAGAAAATAATTTGCATCGCCTAGAGCTGCTTTTGGAGAAATCAATGATTTTTTTCCTTACCTGCATTGGCAAGTGCTGCAGCCTACCATTCAACTATTTGTTCCTTGGGTGAAATATGCTGATATATAGACTAATTTCCCTAGTAAGCATTGCCAAGGTAAGGAATTGCCTCCGAGCCTGGGAGTCAGTTGACTGTTTTGAAGTTCTTCATTTAATTCCAGGTGTGTGGTAAGGAAGTAAACTCTGCGCATTCTTTAGAAATGCTTCCTCATTTACAATCACTCCACAAGTTGCAGGATTGAGGGCTGGTACTGAGAGCAGGTGATTGCAAGGCTCAGATTCAGCTGTGCCATCATAGAAGTTGGGAGCAATCAATTCAGGCAGATCCAAAATGCTAAAATTGTTTATCCTTGTGAATCACATTTTATGTCCTAAGCTGGTCTGCTACTCACAAGTGCTGTGGTAGATGGTGTCCTACTATCATTGGAGCCCAACAACAGCTGGAGGACCACAGATTCTCCATCCTTGGTCTAAGGCCAGTTCTGAAAGCATTGCCCTTGATAAAACCAGACTCTCAGAAGGTGCATTGAAACACCTGCAAATCACACCCAGCATCTTGTAACAGTGGGTGTCAGTCTCAACACTTTCTAGGGTTTATGACTATGGATCATAGCACCACTGCAATTGGAAGGACTTGATATAATAAGAGATCTCCCACCATGAACTGTGTTGACCCTGGACTCCCTCAGAAGATGGTGGACTCTCCTTCATTGAAGGTTTTTAAGCAGAAGTTGGATGGCCATCTGTCATTGATGCTTTAGCTGAGATTCCTGCATTGCAGGGGATTGGACTAGATAACCCTCTGGGTCAAACTGGGCAAGGTAAACAAAATAACGAACAGACAGGAAGTTGTAAGAAATAAATGGAGAAAGGTGCTAGGCGAACCAGAGCAGCGCACGGAAACGCCCTTCACCTTCCCGCCAGAGCGGTACCTATTTATCTACCTGCACTCTGATGTGCTTTTGAACTGGTAGGTTGGCAGGAGCAGGGACCAAGCAACGGGAGCTCACCCCATCGAGGGGATTCAAACCGCCGACCTTCTGATTGGCAAGTCCTAGGCTCTGTGGTTTAACCCACTGTGCCACCTGCGTCCCACATTAGTCCAAAGCAGCATTTAAACCACAGATTTTCAATCACGGGATAACTAACAAGCGCCAACGGAACCCCCTTTCCACCCTATGCTCTCAGGAACCAGATTCACACTTTGCTGAACCCATGGAGCAAGGAATGGCTGAGAGAGATGCTGTAGCCTTGCTGGTAAAGGATAGTAACAGGGAGACTTCAATCCTCACGCAGAAGGGACAGAACTCTGGTCCCTGATGGGTTCCACTTACTTCCGCAAAGGTACACCTTTCTCTTCCCTCCTTCTCTTCATTCTTAGCATGTGTCTGTGGCAGATCACTATGCCTACTCTCCAGGCTTTGGGTAGTTAGGGATCCTTTGAGAACAAGCTGTGCATGTAATGTATGATCTGATGCCCGCTGATTGCTGTCTGAAGCAGCACCCATATCTGTCATCTCCTTTATTTCATGTTTTGTTTCAATCTTTCTTGATTCCTGTGGTGTGTAAACTTCTTAATTGGGCATAAAGTTAAGGGTGGAAAGACTTCTTCATAACAGAGGCATGTTTTGACTCCCGTAAAAGATCCCCAAACCCTCTCAGAAGTCTATGGTAGGTATTGGGCAGGTCGGTTCAGACACACACCTGGTAGCAATTGCCTCAGCGTGAAACAATGGAAGCAATGGGCCTGAGGGAAACTGAGCCATTGGGAGCCACTGAGAGAGGAAACAGGTGTTTTGCAGCTCTCATGAGCCTGAAGTGCAGAGGGTTTGTTTAGAGCTTCCTTTTAATGTTTGGGGTTTCTCAATAACAGTATCACAGAATATATCCAAGGTGTGTGGTGGAAATGGCTTCAGGTAGGCCATATCAATGGGACGCGGGTTCCGTTGGCGCTTGTTAGTTATCCCATGATTGAAAATCGGGGGTTTAAATGCTGCTTTGGACTAATGTGGGACGCGGGTGGCACTGTGAGTTAAACCACAGAGCCTAGGACTTGCCGATCAGAAGGTTGGTGGTTCAAATCCCCGCGACAGTGTGAGCTCCCGTTGCTCAGTCCCTGCTCCTGCCAACTTAGCAGTTTGAAAGCATGTCAAAGTGCAAGTAGATAAATAGGTACTGCTCTGGCAGGAAGGTAAACGGCGTTTACGTGCGCTGCTCTGGTTCGCCAGAAGTGGCTTAGTCATGCTGGCCACATGACCCAGAAACTGTACGCCGGCTCCCTCGGCCAATAAAGCGAGATGAGCGCCGCAACCCCAGAGTCGGCCACGACTGGACCTAATGGTCAGGGGTCCCTTTACCTTTACCTAGGCCATTTCAATGCTGTTGGTAATGCAAATAAACTTCAGCAGCTTTGATTAACAGAAGACCCCCTGGCTTTTCATATGTACTTCCAACAATTATGTGACGCTTAGGGCTTACCAACATCACAACAATGGTTTTTAAAGCCCAGCAAGTGTTGCATTTGCCATTTTCTCTCTACCACCAGCAATGCCTGTCTGCTTGCACTCCAGTTAAATATTAAACATTCCACACTCAGGTTATCTGCATCCCTTATCACTTGTTTCCTAGCTGATAATCTTTAATCACTCAAGTGTTGTAGTAAATCCATAAAGTTTATAGATAACATGGTTTTGTGTCCTTGGATTGTTTTACAGTTTTCTACAGGTCACTGGATTCAACCTTGAGGCTTGTCAGCTGACCAGAAGGATGGTTCATAGCCATTTGTACTTAGAAGATGGCAGATTGAGACTTACTCAATGGGAGTAAGTACTATACTCTCATGTACTATAGACCTGAGGTGTCTGTCATATTCTAACCTGCAAATATACAGCAATATAACAAACTACCTTTCCTTAACCCCAAGATGGGTGTGTGTGACTGCAACTTTTTATAATGTTGATTTATAGGTGGGCTTTGTTTGTTTATTTAGGCCCATTAGCACAACATTTTGGATACTTAGGGGTTTGGGTCTCATTTGATTCCCTGGGTCTAAGGTTTGAACCATACTTGTGGACACCATGGTGCTTTCAGACACCCTCCTGGCAGATGTCCCCAGTGCTTTTTTCCTAAAAAAATAAAAATAAAAATAATGTTTAAGGGCACTCTCATTTCCCTACGCATATTTAAGTACTGCCCCCCAATGAGGCCAAACTTAGATTCACAAAATGTTCTTTTTTTTAAATTGGGAGCATCCAGTGCTTTTTTCTGGGGGGTGGGGCACAGGGGGAAACATACCCCTAAGTCCCCCCAGGAAAAAAGCACTGGATGCGCCCTTTAAAAAAAACCAAAAACCAACCTTGAGGGTTCTTTGCTTTTTCTTTGGTTGGAAAGGTTGTCTGGGTTGTGAGGGGGAAAGTTGGCCTGCTTTTCTTTCCTGTGTTTTATTTGTTTTGGGGAGCATAGGCATTTTGCCTTCTTTGAGGGAGGGGAGTTCTGAACATTACTAGCCTTTCTTCTGTGAAACTTGATTCACAACTGTGCCCCCAGCTTGAAAAAAAAAAGGTTCAGTGGCCCCTGGCATCAGTTCTCCGCAGGTGACATGGCAAGTTGCCTAGAAGGAAGAGTTCCAGAAGTCATATGCTGATGCCTTATCATGACCGATAAAAACGTGGCCTTTCCTGGAGTTTTTGACTCTATGCCACACTGTAGCAACAAGGTCCCAGAGTTTAAACCTTTACTGTGGAGTTTTTAAACAACAGAATAGCAGCAGCAGCAGCAGCAGCAGCAGCAGCAGTAGTAGTAATAATAATAATAATAATAATATAATTTATTTATACCCCACCCATCTGGCTGGGTTTCCCCAGCCAGAATAGGATTCTTATGCTACCTGGGGCAGAAAGCAGAGCCGTAGCTTTCCCCCCCATGAAATATGTGTATGATTATGCTCAATATTTTAGAAGCGGGACCTAAGAACTGCCATGTTATTTTAAGCAGACGTACATACTTTTATGCTCCACTGAGACTAATTCCCAGGTAACAGGACACAGGATTGATGCCTTAATAGTCCTGCTTGTGTGAGCTGGGGACCGGCTTGTCAGTCCATCAGTTCATCTAAGACTGAGTACCATTCCCTCCCATGGATGGATCAGTGGCAGAAACACAGACATATCGCTTTCATCATTAGATGTCCTTTGTCACTCCTGCTGAGCTCTCCATTTACCTTTTTGTGGTTACTTAGTGGCTTGTAAATCCAAGTGTTAAATTAATGCGATGAGAAAAGCTTTACATGTAGCAAGATCCAGAAGACATTGTAACTTATGGCTGCAGTCTTGAAGTTGAAATGCCGTTGTTTGTTGGCTAATCATTCTAATCTCAAACGCTACAGAAACCAGGGTGTATCCCTGATTCACCAATTCAGTGCATTAACCACTAGGCTGGAGGGCAAAAACATTGCTAATCCCACTTTCAGAGGATCTAAAATGTAGCCTGTGATTTCAACATGTGTTTAATTTGAGGCTCATAGGGACTTAGAACCTATTAAAGCAGGTGCGTTTCTTCTCCTTATTTGGAGAGCAGCAAACTATCGTCCCAGATCTGTTCTCACCCCAGCATTTGCCACTTGGTTGGAGAGCAGAGCATGTGCGCTCCAAGTATAGCTGGAGACTGTCTCTGCACATTGTTAATATTGTACATCTTAGGACAAGGACAAAAATGTGAATTGCAAAAGGGAATGAATAATGAAAACAGGAGTCTGGTGTTCTGCATGCTGGCTGAGTCTCTCTCTCTACAAAATCTATCACCAGCTGCATCCCTTTCATTGCAACAACAAACAAATGCTGTAGGTAGGGCCACACAGACATCTGCGGTCGAGCATTATTGCCTCCTGTGGCTCAGGGGGCTTCCTGCTGAGGTTCAGTCAGACAAGCAAAGGGCTTGGGCAGCTCCTTGAACCAAAGCTCCTGGGTTTCTGTGGTTTTCCCAGAGTTCCTTGAAGCCTTAACAAAACAGTGTGGGTGGGTTGCTTTGTGCTGTGTGAGCTATCCATATCCAGAACTTGACCCAAGAAAGAGATGGCATTGTGAGGAGGAATTGAAAATGAGGCAGCAATATGATGCAATGGCATCAATGTCACAAGCAGGTAGGGATTAGGTGAGGTGACAAAGCTCACCAAGAGTGATTCAGTTCCAAAACAGGGAGAGTGTGTCTAGCCCTAATCCTATGGCGACAGAAGGATGCTATGAAATGCTAGATGGGGCTAATATGTTAATCGGGATTAATAAGAATTCCCACGGCCTAGACAAAGCAAAAATTGGGTATTGGCATTAGCCACAACCATCTCAGGCTGATTTTTGCCTGTGTGTTATAAAGAGATGTGAGAGAGCTGTGTTGATGGCTTTCACTGAGCAGATCTCATCTGTGGATGAGTGCATTTTCCTGAAGTATTAATTCCAGACAAAAGGCCTTAAGAGAACAGTTTCTGTTACATCTCACCTACCACACTTCTGATGTGCTGCTATGGGGAGTAGGGAAAACTGCCCACTTCCATGCAGCAGATCCAGGTGTAGAAATGGCGAGACGCTCAACTTAAAATTCTCCCATTGCAGTAACTAGCGTGTTCCCACTGCTGTGTTCATGGAATCTTCCAGAGCATGCATTGACACTGCTTCTTCTTCCCAGTGTCCATCTGTTCAGGGAATGAGAAGAGGATCTGTAGTAAGATGAACTGATTTTCTGTGCATGTGGGATCATTGCAGGACATGTTGGTTCCAGAAAACCACAAGACAGTTTATTTTTATTAATGATTTGTTTGCAATTATATCCCACTTTTTGTCCAAGGAGCTTAAATGGCAGTTTCACAGCCATCCCTGTTTTATCTGCACCACGACCCAGTGAGATAGGTTAAACTAAAAGGCCCAGGGTCGCCCAGTGAGTTCTGTGGAGGAGCGGGAATAGAACCTACTGCCCAAATTTCTTACTATAATGGCAGACTGCAAGCCAGCAGGCTCACTCTTAAGACAGGGCCATGGCCGTGACCTTATAATACAAAGTGTGTGACTGCAATAATAGCCATTGTTTTCACATATGAAGTGCATGGTGTTGGGGAATGGAGACAATTGCCCTTATGCTGAGGTGATTCGTGATCATAAACGTCACGCTCGCTTCCCCCTCCCCCCCTTGCTCATTCATTCAGACCATTTCTGCCCTGTCAGGGTTTGTTTAGCCACACCTTGGTTGGCTGTGGATGAAAACAGTCAGGAGCAAATAAAGTTCAAGGGAACTGCTGCTGGGGTCACTATTTACTGTTTGGCTTCCTGTGTATAAAAACCATGCCATGCCTACCTTGTTGTCAGGAATAGTCGTTTCTGTTTTCTCATTATATTTCCGCATTGATCAGTTCTCCAAACGGCAGAAGATCCCAGGCTGAGCACTCTCTTAGGGAGCTGTTATGGCTGCTCGAGGGCCGTTTGAGATGGGTGGCAAATGTTGCAGCGGCTCAGTTTCTCCCCAGACCATCCTCTACCAAATCCTTAACAATGAAGAGCGATGGAAGACTGAAGGGAACCCCCAGTGTTTCCCCCTTCCCTTTCCGTTTCCAAATATTGGCTGCCCCTGTGAGGTAAACCGAAGAGTCATCCTGAAAATACCGGGCATCACCTGCAACAGAGCATCAGAAGTGCTTCTGAAAACTATCACGTTCATAAGAAAGCTGCCTTCTTTTTTCCAGTTGCCCCTGGAGGACCAGATCCTCTTGATACGACAGGGCTGGGCACCCCTCTTCCTACTGGGTCTGGCTCAAGAACGGGTGGACTTTGAACTCTTAGAGACCTCAGTCCCCAGCCTCTTGAAAGCAATCCTCCTTAATCAGTCTCCGGCAGGTGAATACAAACTGGAGAACTCTCCTTTGGGAGCATCACTAGCAGAAGTTCAGAAGATTAAGGATTTCCTGGGAAAGTTCTGGAACGCAGACATTTGCGCAAAAGAATATGCCTATCTTAAAGGAATTGTTCTATTTAATCCTGGTAAGTCTCGTCCAGGTATTTTCAAAGGCTGCAGTCCTGCCCTCAGTTCCTTGAGCATTGCTCCTATTAATACCCAAGGGACTTAACAGCTTGACTTGACTTACTTAATGACAGGATTGCACCCTAAAACTGCATAGTTCAGGGTGCAGAAATAAATTTATAAGTTGCTTAAGAGGAAGGAATTTTTAATTGGGTTTTTACATGTTTTCAAAAATCCATTTTTAAACCTTTCTGACTTTCAAACTACAATATACTTTTTTTTTTTAAAAAGTATGTATTATATATAATACACATGCAGGTGTTGTGGGTGTATGGGAGCTAAAATATCCACTTTAGGCTCTAGTCTAATGTGAGGGAGATGTATGCAGGGTCAATACTGGACAATGCACAATGTAAATGTGATATTACATTACTATAAGTCAGGGGTGGGGAATCTGTGGTCTTCCTGATGTGGATTGCAACTCACATAAGCCCCATCCAATTTAGACAATTGTAATGGACGATGGGAGCTGTAGTCCAACAATGTATGAAGGGACACAGATTCCTGTTTCCAGCTGGAAGTGCTGCTGCAATGTAGGGAGCCAATTACTACAAAAATGTGGAATGAGTAACAGACCCTTCAAAAGAGATCTTAAGAGGATGGAGTCATTAGTGACAAGAGCATGGGGCACTAAATATAATTAAAGGTTCATTCATGAAACATTACCGTGGGCTTTTGAGTAAACGCCTAACTGCAGTGGTAACCAGTTGAAAAACTTTATGGCATTCTGTATTTAGAAAGAAGTTGTCATCTGCTCGATTTCGTCCACCTTGTTTATTTTTAAGCCAGCTTTTTGGAGTCAATCCCTCACAAGGCTGTTTTCAATACTGTGTATCAAAACATGAGTTATATAAATCAAAATATCTAACCTATAAAACAAACAGCAGGAATCCAAAATGAGGGACTGAAAAATAAAAACACTGAACCCAGCATAAGATAAAAATGGACCACACTCCCAGCGAACATGCAATAAATGGCATTGCCGTAGCTCTTCACACTTTCCTGCTCTCAGAACCAACACAACGAGAAGATGCATTTATTTCCCTTATTTCCTTATTTCTAATTTTACAGACCTCCACGACTTAAAATGCCACCATTATGTCCAGGCCCTTCAACAGGAAGCTCAGCATACTCTGATGGAGTTTGTCTCAATGACTCATAGCAGAAGCAGGAGGAGATATGCTTGGATGATGGAATCACTTGGTTTTCTGAGGACCTTCAGTCCAGATACCATTGGAGAACTCTTCTTCAAACCCATCTTGGGTGATGTCGACTTAAACACCTTACTTCTGGAAACACTTTACACCAAACAGGACCTTATTTGACATCTGATGAGACATTACAGAAGACCAGGAATATCATCAAAAGGGGCAAGTTCCCCAGAACAATAGGAAACCTTGCTTTCTGTGCACTGGAATCTGTCTCCACCCCTGTGGAGAACCCCACCACACTGTAGGACTCTTCTCTGTTTTGCCTATTTCCTGTTTCTTTGCTGATCTGCATTAATATATATATTTCACCAGTCATCCATATGCTATGGAGGCCAGCATTCTATTGCCCTTTTATTGATAATCTCCACTAGATAATGACTTTCCTCCCTCTTATTGTTGCATTACACTTGTTTTTATTAACGCTTTGCCACCCATGTATTTCCAGACATTTAATGGTTCAGCACAGGACAAAACAGCCCAGACGTAAAATAAAGTATGTTTTATTTAAGTTTGTTCTTAATATAAGCAGTGATGCTTGCATTTGCTGTGAATTTTGAAATTTGGTGGCTCAGTTAATTTTGTTACCAATACTTTTGATACTACACAGTTATGGTCACTTTAAATCAGGCATGGTCAAACTTGGCCTTCCAGCTGTTTTGGGACTACAAGTCCCATCATCTCTGACCACTGGTCCTGTTAGCTAGGGATGATGGGAGTTGTAGTCCCAAAAGAGCTGGAGGGCCAAGTTTGGCCATGCCTGCTAAATGGTATATCCTGTGCAATGTATGGATTTTTGTCACTTTAGAAATGTGGCTGTGTGAGCTTTGAGTCCCCCCCCCTCCCACCCAAGCCTAAGCCAATTACTCTATAAAGCACCTTTCTGCAGTTAACACATAATAGATGGCTCACAGGTGAACACATGCATTCTTTAGACAAGTCTAGGGCCTCCATCTTCTGAAGTATCTCAGGCTTGCCCCAGAACCACTGCCACAGTCTCTCACCTGGTGCCACAACTGGTGTTGGCTCAGGTTCCCAGCGACCCTGCCCTCACTTAGCTGTAGCTCTCTCTTAAAGGCTGCTTCCAGAGTCTTTTCCTTGCAGTCTTTTTTCCAGCTCTTAACCTGTGACCTCTGTGTTTGTGAGCATGGGTATGTAAGTCCTTGCTGAGCAGCATTAGGTTTTAAGTTGTTTCTACATGCCAGTTTGTCTTTTAATTGCTAATTAAGTAGGTTTTATGACCATACATTCAGGTCTTCGATGTCATGAAAGGGATGTTGCTGCAACTTTACAATGCATTTAGTATAACCTGAGCTTTATGTGTGCACTTTGAATTCCACCTCTATATAATTTGCCCTTTATTTTTCACATACCAACACCGGTATGCAAGTTTTCGGTTAACGCTACCTTGTCTTTGTTCACACATTTAAAAAATGCAGCTTGATGGTTGCAAAATTGCTGGCTGTTTTCTTTTAATGCATTCTAATCGAGATAAGACTGGATTTAAATATTCAGGAAAGCTAAATGCATATTGAAACAAATGGTCAGTGTATACTACTCCACCAAAAACAGGGAGGACTTGTCCACTCCACTAGTAACAACACAAAAGCATGTAGTAGTCGTAGTAGCAACAGCAACAACAACAATAACAATAATAATTTTATTATTCCTACTCTGCCCATCTGACTGAGGTGCCCCAACCACTCTGGGCAGCTTCCAACAATATAAAAGCATAATAAGACATCAAACACCTAAAACTTCCCTATATAGGGCTGCCTTCAGATGTCTTCTAAAAGTTGTAGTTACAGTGGTACCTCAGGTTAAGTACTTAATTCGTTCCGGAGGTCCATTCTTAACCTGAAACTGTTCTTAACCTGAAGCACCACTTTAGCTAATGGGGCCTCCTGCTGCCGCTGTGCCGCCGGAGCACGATTTCTGTTCTCACCCTGAAGCAAAGTTCTTAACCCGAGGTACTATTTCTGGGTTAGCGGAGTCTGTAACCTGAAGCGTATGTAACCTGAAGCGTATGTAACCCGAGGTACCACTGCATTTACCTTCTTGAAATCTGATGGGAAGGAGGGTGCCACTACTGAGAAGGCCCTCTGTCTGGTTCCCTGTAACTTTACTTCTTGCAGTGAAGTTTACTATTCCACTCGTAATAGTTAGATGTATAACACACTCCTATGTATGTTTATGTGGAAGTAAGACCCAATGAATTTGTCTGAAGGATTGCAACCTGGATGCATCATTTTCAGGATGGCTCAGTACGGAATATCATTATGCTGGAATACCAATCAGTAAAGGAAGCAAGCGGGAATCCTTCAATGCATAAGCAGCTGGGGAATGGTTAGAGCAGAAGGGAGGGAGTCCAACAGCAGATGGAGCCAAAACCAATGACAGGAAGAGCCAAGTACTTGTAGTTTTGCCTCCTTTGTCCCCACCAGGTATGTGAGGTTAGGACTGCAGTCTTAGAAAGCAACCTTGCTGCTTTTACTTCCTCTCACACACTCTCTTATTATGAAAATTAACATAATTTGATTCTCATTCCGCAAGGATGAAGAACAAGTGGAACCAGGCTTTCCAAGGGTGGAGAAACAAGCAACTAAATAGTGGTGCTCAATTTGACCTTTCTGTGAACAGAACAGGAGTTGTTTGCTGCAAATTTCAGCCAGAAGTCCATTCAGTAGAGAAAACGTAGAATACACATGGGTTGGGAAGTTTGGAAGAAAAGCAGGGTGGGCTTTAAGCTTTAGAAGGAACTGTAAAGTATTTCCTAGAAATTCTTCAGGGGATGGAAAGCAACGGTACAAAATCAAATGCAAGCTTTGGTCTGCTGCTGCAGGGTTACAATTAAATCCAAGGTAATGAACCTATTAAGGAACATTTATTTAAAAACTATTCAAGATCTTGAACTTAAACATAAAAAACTGGTTCAGCTAGAATATATGCCAAGCTAGAGCAGCATAGATGGGAACTGGACGCTGTGGAATCTCATTATGTGGCCAAGTCACTCCACTTTGTGAAACCAAAGTTCAGTGCTCTAAACTCTTAGCAAATGCGTTAAAGGGGGAGAAAAAGAAGCCATCACATGTGTTCTCTAACGGCTCAGAAACCTAGGATGGTAAAAATAATAAACAAATGGTTCTGATGCTATTACTTGAACCTATATCAGTCAAAGTAACTGTTACATAGGGCTTTTTTCCAGGGGGAACTCAATTCCGGCACCTCTCAGGTTGGTGCCATTGGCATTCTAAGAGAAAAGGGGAGGCATTCATGGTGAGTTCTGGCGCCTCTTTTTCTAGAAAAATAACACTGCTGTTACAGAACAATATGAATCAATATTTGGATAATCTGCATTTGAAACCACTTAAAGAAGAACACACAAAGTTATCAAATACAGCATTTATACTGAAGAAGAAATCAGTTATCAACATTGGCAAGCTAAAGCATGGCAACACACCAGGCCCAGACTGCTTTGGCAGTCTTTTTTATAACAGGGTTGCCATATTTCAAAAAGTGAAAATCTGGACACAAAAGTTGAGGATTTTCCTGGACATTAAACCCTTTCCCACCTGGATGCTGTTTACAAATTCAAGAGTGCCTAATACCTTATTTGAATATTTTGTTTAATACTATCCGGAATGGGGAAAGAATCTCAGATACTTGGAATATCCCATGTGGGATCTGAAGGAAGTGGGATCCTATCACCTGATCAAGATTTCCCCTTTTCACTCATGCTCTTCACCAGAGTTCCTCAAACACGACCCTCCAGATGTTTTTGGCCTACAACTCCCATGATCCTTAGCTATCAGGACCAGTGGTCAAGGATGATGGGAATTGTAGTCTCAAAACATCTGGAGGGCTGAGTTTGAGGAAGTCTGCTCTTCACAATCCCCCTGGAGCCCTGGCTGTAGCATTAAGATATAATCCCTTCATTAAAGGATAGCAGGGAGAGGGCAAACAACATATGTGGACAATATTATTTGTATGACACGTAATCCCAAAGGGACAATCCGTGCATTGAGGACTGAATTAACAGTTTTTGAGAAAGTATAGCTGGACTATGTTCTAACTGGGATAAATCGTTTTTGTATTGTAATGTCAATTCAAATACACAACTGGAACTTTAAAAAGTTAACATCTTGATACGTTGTAAAGATTTCCATTACTTAAGGATGCAGATCCCTTGAAATTTAAATACATCACATTATTTGAATTTTATTCCTTTAGTCAAAAAGATTATGTGTAATTTGGGCAGATGGAAGAAGCTTAATATATCTATTTTTGGCTGAATTGCATCAGTAAATATGATGATAGTTCCTACATTTCTACATCTGTTCCAAGTGCTTCCTCTCTCTCTCTCTCCATCCTACCTCTCTTAAGAATTGGCAAAGAATGATTAAAAATTTTGTATTTCAGATGAAGAGAACAAGATTAGCTCTGTAAAATTGTTGTAGGAGGCCAGATGAAGGAGGATGGGGACGTCCACATTTGATGCTATATTGCAAAGCATTTCAAATAAGATAACACTGTTTTATTATTGACAAAGTTGACAAAAATGGATTTTACATGGACAGAAGTGATGGGTATTGCCATTTTGCAAATGGACTCCTACAGTGCTGCATTAAATTCATAATCCATATGCTCTGCCCTATCCTATTCCTACAGCTGCTTCTATCATCCCTGATCATTGGTAATTGAAGCTGAGGGGGGCTTAGAGTTCAGCCACACCTGGAGGCCTACAGGCTCCCCATCCTTGCTTTAGTGTGCCCTAGTACATCGCTAGATAACTAAAGCAAGGTTTCTACTTACAGTATTGCTGTTCCTTATTTTTCTGTGCCATCTTGTGGGTTGTCAGAGAATTGCAACATGAACGATGCACTTTACAGACCACATTGCAATGGGCATTCAAGCGAAACTCAGAAGATGTAAATAAGATGCTGTAACATTAGTGGCTGGTGCCCATCGAGACTGGTAGGGTGGAAGGCAGGGAGACCAACTGTAGGTGGAACCAGAGACAATGAATTCTAATTTTGTCCCCCTCCTCTTCCTTGCTGAGTTCTACATATGCAACCCTGGAACTAAGAAGGGGGAAGCTGACAGACAGCGCCACCCTATGAACTGGTTGCGAGGCAGGCAAGTGGAGGATGGCAGAGGGCAGACTACGGTTGAGGGAAATTGTTTGGTCCTGTTCATGGCGGTGTGGCTGTGGATTGAAGGAGTACAGAGTGCATCATGGGCCACCCCTGTGCTGCTCTTGTCCGACACCCGCCTTGTTTCAGCAGGCACAATGATTCCATGGATGGAAGGTTCTGCAGGTGTCCCTCTCATTGTGGTGCCATATTTGGTGTTCTAAGGATATATCGGGGCTTCCATCAACTCACCTTGACATCATATGGAAAATATTTGCATTTTTCATTAATTCAAATAAGCATGCTTAAGAAACGATTAAGGTGAGTCTCGATTCAGGTGCTGCAATTTGATGACAGCATCGTTTTGTATGCAACACATATGCTCTATCACTCACCCTTCCCTAGCAGGGGATTTCTAACGTGTTTGACAACTAGCAAATAAATGAATGCAATCTCCCTCAAGAAATAAGACCTGACCTGAGAAAGTTTATGAACTTTGCTTCTATCTTTATTTGGGTGTGTGTGTCCTGAATGTGTCCATGGTGGTTGTTGTTTTTATCCTTGCAGGTGAGGGAGAGCACAAAATGGCAGGAAGTGCCGTTTCCGTACAACTCTGCAGTTTCAAAAGTCAAATCGCTGCCAAGATTCCCTTTATATCACACGCGAACCTCCCAATTTCCTCTTAGCACCTAATCCGCACCAATACTTTGCGCATGCGTCTTACAACGCCAATTCCCCCCACCTTCCAGAGCAGTGTCTCGCTCGGTATTTTTAAACACAACCCCACCGCCCCAGCAGGGAGGGTTCTGATTGGCCCGTCCCCCGCTCGCAAAGCTGCCAATGAGAATGTCCGGTGCGGTCCCCGCCTGCGCTTCTCAGGGTCGGCGTAGCGAGACCACGGGCGCGCGCGTTCCTCGTCAGCAGCCGACATGGCGCTCGCTGGGCTCGCGCTGCGCGGCGCTGTTGCGGCGGCGTCGAGACCTCGGCCGCGGCTACGTTTCGCGACGGGGCCTCTGAGCCGCAGGCACGCGGCGCATTTCACTTTCCAGCCGGACCCAGAGCCCACCCAGTATGGTGAGAGCTTCCGTCCTCCTCACTCGTTCCTGAGTAGAAGCGAGCCGCCCTCGCTTTCCCGTCCACGCGCCCGGCGGACTGAGGCGGCGCAAAGCTGAGGCGGTAGAATGGACTGCACCATTTAAGGAGGGGGAAAAAGAAAAAAAAGATATTTTCACACACCCCACCGGATGCCGTTACTCAAAAACCGCGCACCAGGCGCTAGGCCCTTTTTCTAAGTCCCGCGCCTTTTATTTCTGAAGAATCTTTTACGTGCAGCCGAATTTTAAAAAGGCACCTTCCACCCCCCTCGTGCCCTTAAAGTGGTGCAGTCCGTTCTCCCTTCTCATTCCCGCTTGGTTCCGCTGTCCTATGGAGACTCAGCCTCATGTTGCTGCTGGGGAGGGTGAAGGCTTGGAGCTAGAGGGCGATCGCTTTGTGAATGGGGGGCAGAAATAAATCAAACTTGTTTACTCTCTCCCCCCCCCCTTGGGTGGTGGTGCTCGCGTTATTAAAATTCAGGTTGCCCACCTCATTGTGGTACTGCAGAGCAGCAAGGCAGCCAGGTGCCAAAGAGGACAGAAGGACACTGGCAGTTTTTTTTAGCAGTTATGGCAGAAATTGGGAGGCTTGCACCCAGCTGGTAGTTTGCTGTAGTTCTTTGCATCTGGTCACATTCACTTAATGTTGGAGTAGGGTTTTTCTCCTTCATCCCCTTGAACGTGGAACTCCCAAAACAAGGCGTCCTGTAAATATTGATTCTAGGGAGTGAGAGATGTTACAGTGGTGCCCCGCAAGACGAATGCCTTGGAAGACGAAAAACTCGCAAGACGAAAGAGTTTTCCGTTTTCTGAGGTGCTTTGCAAGACGGATTTCCCTATGGGCTTGCTTCGCAAGACGAAACGTCTTGCGCCTTTCTTTTTAAAACCGCCAATGCATTCCTATGGGAAACCGTCAATACGCATTGGTGCTTCGCAAGACGAAAAAACTCATAGAACGAAAAAACTCGCAGAACGAATTAATTTCATCTTGCGGGGCACCATTGACAAACACACACTCCTGTGGGTAGGAGTGACAGTAAAAATGATGAAAACCATACACGCAGGCGTACAGTGGTACCTCAGTTTACGAACAGTCCTGTTTACAAACTATTAGGTTTACGAACTCCACAAAACCGGAAGTAGTGTCCTAGTTTGCGAATTTTATCTTGGACTACAAATGGAAGCCGAACAGTGAAAGGGCACCAGTGGAGGGAGGCCTCATTAGGGAAAGCACGCCTCAGTTTAAGAACGGTTTTGGTTTAAGAACGGACTTCCGGAACGGATTAAGTTCGTAAACCGAGGTACCACTGTATATGTAAACGATGGTACTACTAGAACTCTGTGACACCAGCCTGCCATGATTTATCTGTACAGAAGATTTTTAAAACTCAAAAGTTTACATACGCTGAATTCTTGGAGATGTGACCTGTGCTACTTTATAGTTCGTACATGAGGTCACTTCGTGAAGAGAAATTGCATCAGTCAGGCATCAGAACTATAATGATTTTGTACTTTAGGGTGCAGAGATAGACAGTTACACCTGTTAAGTAATTCCACTTCCTTGCTTCCTCAATACCGTTGAACAGCTGGCGGTGGAAGAATGCTAAAAGGATAGCCTATTATGAGTGCATCCAAAAGAGAGAGAGAGTGTGTGTGTATGTGTGTGTGTGTATATATATATATATATGTAACTATATATATATATAATATATATATAAAATATATATAAATATAAAAAATATATATATAAATATATATATACGAAAGCATATATATATATATATATATATGTAACAATGCAGGTTTTGGTGTCCTCGGGTGTCTTCCCGTGTAAAAGTTGGGGTGTCTAGGCGACGTTTCGACGAGGTCTCACTCGTCATCTTCAGGCTGGTGCTTTCGGCTTCTTGTTACTGGAACAGAGCAGGATCTCAGTGTTTGAGTTCCTATAAATACTGTTGAGGAGGTGTGGTGTATAGCCTCCAATGTTCTGGGCAGAGAGGAGGTTCCCAGGCTAGTGTGCCTTTTCTTCTTTTGTTCCTTAATTACTTGAGGGATATCTTGAGTGATTTCTTGAGTGATTTCCTGAATCCCACTTAGGTGGGTCATTAGGTGTGGATTAGTTGCTAAAGCCTTCGTGTCTTGAACTCTTGAACTTTGTGAAGAGTTTTTCTGAGAAGATGGCTGTACTGCACTTGGTTGTGCTCTGGCTTGGCTTCGTGTATAGGGGCGAGCTGTGGTTTTGTGGCCTGTGCCAGCCAGATCTGTGTAGGGATTGCAGGGGGGTGCAGCATCCGGAGGTGCCACCCTGGTTTGGCTACTGGATGGTGTCTGTAATTTATCTGTGGAGAGGGTCTGGGTTTGGGTCTGGTGTGGTTGATTGGTGATGGCGTTCTGTGTGCCTCTGGATCTGGTGTCAGATTTTGTGGGGAGGGCTAATTTCCAGATGTCTGGCAAGCGGGATGTGTCGTCACGCTTGTTCATGTTGTGAGGGTGTTTCTCTATCTCGATGGCTTCCATGATTATTCTCTTGTGGTGATGTTCCATGTTAAAGAGCAATTTGGAATCTGCAAAATTAATTTCGTGTCCTGTTTCTTTCATGTGTTGGAAAAGAGAGGAAGTTTTTTCTTCTTTTTTGACGGCATTCTTGTGTTCTGCGATCCGTGCATTTATTCGTCTGTTTGTTTTTTCTGCCCAGCCACGTACATTGGACAAACAAACAGACGAATAAATGCACGGATCGCAGAACACAAGAATGCCGTCAAAAAAGAAGAAAAAACTTCCTCTCTTTTCCAACACATGAAAGAAACAGGACACGAAATTAATTTTGCAGATTCCAAATTGCTCTTTAACATGGAACATCACCACAAGAGAATAATCATGGAAGCCATCGAGATAGAGAAACACCCTCACAACATGAACAAGCGTGACGACACATCCCGCTTGCCAGACATCTGGAAATTAGCCCTCCCCACAAAATCTGACACCAGATCCAGAGGCACACAGAACGCCATCACCAATCAACCACACCAGACCCAAACCCAGACCCTCTCCACAGATAAATTACAGACACCATCCAGTAGCCAAACCAGGGTGGCACCTCCGGATGCTGCACCCCCCTGCAATCCCTACACAGATCTGGCTGGCACAGGCCACAAAACCACAGCTCGCCCCTATACACGAAGCCAAGCCAGAGCACAACCAAGTGCAGTACAGCCATCTTCTCAGAAAAACTCTTCACAAAGTTCAAGAGTTCAAGACACGAAGGCTTTAGCAACTAATCCACACCTAATGACCCACCTAAGTGGGATTCAGGAAATCACTCAAGAAATCACTCAAGATATCCCTCAAGTAATTAAGGAACAAAAGAAGAAAAGGCACACTAGCCTGGGAACCTCCTCTCTGCCCAGAACATTGGAGGCTATACACCACACCTCCTCAACAGTATTTATAGGAACTCAAACACTGAGATCCTGCTCTGTTCCAGTAACAAGAAGCCGAAAGCACCAGCCTGAAGATGACGAGTGAGACCTCGTCGAAACGTCGCCTAGACACCCCAACTTTTACACGGGAAGACACCCGAGGACACCAAAACCTGCATTCCTGTACCCGTGAAAATCTACGAAAGCATATATGTAACAATATATATATATATATATATATATATATATATGTAACAATATATATATATATATATATATATATATATATATGTAACAATATATATATATATATATATATATATATATATATATATATATATAATGTTACATAATGTCTACATTCACATGAACAAAGGCAAACAATTGGGTACTTCTCTAGAAGAGCTGTTGTAGGGCATGGTATCTACATATAGTACTTCAGTGCAGAAAAATGACCCCAGTGATTTCTGCTATAAATTATGCTGATGGCCTATTATCTTCATTGGTTTGCTAGTTTATTGTAAGTCTCAGTACTGACCCCTATGTGATATAACTATCGGTATGCTGTGCACAAGGCTTGACTACTTCTGTGTATGGCTAGGTGAGAAGATTAGGGGTGGAGACATTTCATTATTCCAAATGCCCGCTTTATCTGTTTCTTATATTTCAGTAAGAAACAGGAATAGCTCATTTCAATTCTGTACAATATTTTCCCCAGTATTTTTTCTAGTTGATAATAATAGGATTTACAATTCGGTTTTCCATAAGGTCCCAGAGTGGAGTATATACATTTTAATGTTACAATTAAAATAATTAGATAAAATTTCAATTGAAACAGTGCAAAACCAGTTCAAACCAGCAACATCCAAATATTACAGTACCGCAGAGGGGAATTAGCACTTTGTATTATTCAGTCATCCCCCATTCCCCATCTTAAGCTGTTATTGAAAAGTACAATGATTAAAAAACATAATCCTGTCCATGTTTACTCAGATGTAATCCTATTTAATTAATTGTAGCTTACTCCAATGTAGGTGGGGTTAGGATTGCAACCTTAGTATGTAGGCAAAGGTAATCAACAAAACTGAGCCCCCCCATGGTGAATGTGTCTTAAAATTTCATTATTCAGCTTTTGGATTAAATAGCAAAAGCAGAATAGCAGAAGCTATTTAATGTACAAGAAAGACAATTAACTATTGATGAGTGGTGAACATTTCATACTTGATGTGTTTCATTTGACCTTATGAAGTGCTCAACTACAATCAATAGCACAGAAAGTGATAGCTAACAAGAAATCTTAACCCTTATTGCATGGACCCTTTATGAAGTTATAGGTGGTGAAATGAACTGTGAATAGCTGAAGGCACTGGGGTCATGGAAAATCTTGTAGATTGGAAATATATTATGCTGTCTCTGTGGATTGGAACCCAATATTTCAGGTATTTGTATTTAACCGTTGTCTTGTCTAACTTATTGGTCTCTTTGCACAGGCCAGACACAGAAAATGAACCTTTTCCAGTCCATTACAAGTGCCTTGGATAATGCCTTGTCGAAAGATCCAACAGCAGGTATAGTTTTATACCTAAAATTATCTCTATGGAGGTTCTTTTGTTAGAAGCCCTTTTTATTGAATACACACTCTTAAACTAAATCTGAATTAAGGTAAAACCTGTATGTAAATACGAATTAATTTGAGATTTATGTAGCACAAGAACATAGTAGAATTCTAAAAAAATTAAGCAGTGACTTTGATCTGTTAGAAACTATTCAGAACCACGATATGGTAATAAGTTTGATAGGACCAGCCATAATCTCACAAAGTAAGCAATAGGCCTGGTGGTAGCTATGCATCCTGCTACTGTGCAGCCAGAGTTTTGATTATATTGAATAATATAATGCAAAGTATGCAAAGGGTCAGGTTGAACTTGAGATTCCTTTTAATTACTAATCATTATTAACTAAGAATCATTTTGTATTCTTGAGCAATTATTTACTTAATTCCTTGTTGTACACTTGCAGTAATATTTGGTGAAGATGTATCCTTTGGGGGAGTCTTTAGGTGCACTCTTGGCTTGAGAGACAAATATGGTGAGTTTACAACTTATATGATTCATTTGCCAGATCGTTGTTTCTCTTCCTGCTCACATTAACTATTATATCAACTATATATATATATATAGAGAGAGAGGTTATATGTTTGATTCCACTTGAGAAATTGTTATTTCCTTCTTGTAAAGGTGATCAGAGCAGCCAATGCGGGCAGCTATTTCCAAAGTTTAAAAATGGGCTAACAGCACAGTCCTATAATGTCTATTTAGAAGTATGCCTGGTGGAGGTAAGAAGGATTTACTTCTAGGAAAGTGGGTCCTGTATAGAAATACAGCCTAGTTCACCTTGGTTTTGAAGGTTAATAAAACTGAATGATTTTAAGGCTCTTTGACAGTTATGCAGGATGTGCAGAACTATTAATATTCTGCACCAAGGAATCCCATATTTAGCATTTTAAAACATAGCAAATTTTCATTTAATGTCAAGCTTTGTTAGAACAGTGCATTCATTTGTGCTAGATTCTGCTACTGACATGAGATGGTTTTATTTGGGGTCTGTGGTATTTGCTGATAGAGCTCAGCAATTCAATTTGCCCAACAAGGGGGAAAGACTGCAGTTGCAAGAAACAACATTTTACATGTTGATATATCAAGAACTGCTATAACATTTTGCAAATGAAACAAGTAGGTTAAGATTTGTTGTTAATGACGTCTGACATGGAGTGGTTTTTTATGATGTGGTATGTGGGGAAATAGAGATCTGCACACTTCTATTTTAAACTGGCTTTAGATCTACCAGTGAAATGCACTGTGTGGGAAACTTACTCTGGTTGCTGCTAGTGAGAACATGGCTAGTAGTGTGCATTCCACTGCACTTTTGGCAGGGGCTTCTGGGACAGCACATCTCCTTTCACACTGTTAGAGCCCAGTGGAACCTCTCCCAATCCTAACCCCTGCCAGCAACAGGGATTAGTGGTTAGGGTTGCTCTGATCACAAATATATTGCAACTGCAACATTAGTAAACAGTTACTAGTGTAGGTGTTACTTTCCTTACCCTTACACAAGTTTCTTTGTCTGCATATTAGTAGTATATATTGTAACAATGGCCCCTTTTAACAGTAGGTATATTTGTAGCTATGCTTGCATAAAGCTAAAGTGATTCATATGGTAACATTTCATAAATATATCAAACTATGTTTTTAGGTGTCCACTTACACATGATACATTAAATGTTTATAGACGAGTAAATTTAGCTTGGGTTTGATAAGAAACCACACCAAATAAAATATTGAACATATTTCAAAACAAACAAAAGTTACTGGAGAAAAGCTCTGTGGCTTCAGACTTTCCCATCATTGTTCTCTGACATCACTACTTCTGACAGTAGCTTTTAGTAAAAAAAAGTTATTGTCACTTTGTAGGCTCCTGAATTCCACTAAGTAGCTTGTACTCTGAGAAGTATATTTTGCATCTGCGCATCTACCCTATATTCTTATTTTAAAAGGTTTATTAAGAGAAACTCTTATTTTTGTAGGTAAAGACAGAGTGTTCAATACTCCTTTATGCGAACAAGGAATTGTAGGATTTGGCATTGGAGTTGCAGTAACTGGTGCTACAGCCATTGCAGAAATTCAGTTTGCTGACTATATCTACCCTGCCTTTGATCAGGTTGGTGCATAATCTAAGATGCTGAAAATAAGAATAACAGTTTATTGTTATTTTTCCTTAAAATAATGAAAAGCTGAACAGAAATGGGATTGGACTTGAGGGAGCCTGAAGCAGAATGTCAATATGACTGCACTAGGTGGGGATGCTGATAAGGTTTTGGCACTTTGCATGTTACATGAAGCACCAAAATTGTATGTGTGAATGCAGTGGTGCCTGTGCTTGCTCTTCATCCTTCTAACATGCAAGAAGAAGAAGAAAATTTACAGCTCTCCTGTGGGCAGATAGTACGCTTGTATCTCCTTAGAGGGGAAATGTATGAGTCCCCTTGCAGACATTTCAAAAAGTGGTGGAAAGTAGAGGTGTGAATGCAATTTTGGTGCTACTTCTTGCTGCTGCTTGTAATGTGAGGCAGCCCTCAGTGAAAAAGTATTGGAGCTAGGCTAAAAACTGAACATTTGTATTTAGCTTTGACTTCGGCTGTTGCATACTTGATAAAATGTACTTTGTTACAGAAATAATAAAGAGCAACACATAAGGGTAATTTGTAGGAATCAGATACTAGAAATCTGTGTTACATCTGTAGCTGGCTCAAGGAAGTGTGTTGCAAAGCAAAGAAAATGATGTAAAAATTTATTAGCATTTGGTTTTAAGATTTGGGGTGTCTGTTCCTGCTTAATATTGTACAATGGAACATGAACGATCAAAATGCATAGTATGTGTGTGCCTGAGTACATTCAAGATTAATTAAATAAATGTATCTTCCCCTCAGATTGTTAATGAGGCGGCAAAGTATCGGTATCGCTCTGGAAATCTCTTTGATTGTGGAAGCCTCACTATAAGAGCCCCTTGGGGTTGTGTGGGTCATGGTGCATTATATCACTCTCAAAGCCCTGAAGCCTTTTTTGCTCATTGTCCAGGACTAAAGGTATGGTAATTGGATAAATGGATTTTATTATAATTGGTGTGGATTTACCATTACGGTTAACTATTCCTCATGGGAGGCTCTCTGTGATTTAAGCAATTGCCATGTTACCTTGTGAATGAATCTGGTGATGTTTGCAGATGGACTCTGTAGATTCCCTTTTCTCTTAACATGTTTTGACATGTTAACTAATTTTTCACATGGTTCCTTTATGTATAAGGATCACTACTAATGTGGTAGCAGAGTACTGTGAGGACTTCACCACCCCAAAATTAAATGCTAAAATTAAATTAAAACCAAACATTTGAATTGAGCTTGAGTCTTCATTGAAGAACGAGGTGCTATGCAATCAAATATGCATTAAAAAGTTGCAGCTCACAGTCAGTGGACTTGTGTATTGCAGTTATTGCTGGAATGTATCACTTCAGTCTGAAAGTAGGGGATCACTTCTTTGTATGATTAAGCTGTTTATACTTCACACAAAAACGAGCATGGTTTAGAGAAGAACTTACGAAATCTCTTCGGAAATCTTTAGGAACTATCAGCTGGGAACCTTTTGCCAGCATGGCTACTTGAGTAGAGTCCCTTTATTACTCTCAGGTTTGAAGAGTGATTATTAGAGCTGCCTTTAATAAACTCGTAACAGATCAAATACCAGTGTACTTGAATCAAACAGAATTGTCAGAAGACAATTATACTGTCAGTCGAATGGTATTGCTTTTGAACAAGTGCCACAATCAGAATTTCAGTTGATATTTAGGGCAGACTGCATTGGCCTGAGTTTAGCTTCTGATGCCTTAGTGTTTTGCCCTCAATTTATTGGGGCAAGTAGCAGATAAAGTGTATAGGTACAGCAGTGTCACTGGATAATATTTTGAGGATTATATTCAAGCCTGTTCTAAAAGCAATGCAAGATAGGCATACAGTGATGTTTCAGTACTGTGCTTCTGAGGCTCTTTTTGTAAGTTTGTTCAATCTTGGTTTGTTCCACTGTAGTTTGTGCCACACCAGTTTTAATTGCTACTGAAGCAAGCCAGTTTAAAATGTAGCTTGAGCCATTAGTCTTCTTTGAAGAAAACCATAGAGAGACTGTTTGTGTTGTTGATTTGTATATACCTGATGACTACTCTGAACTCTGACCAGATGTAGATTTTTTTATTCTATAATGTGCTCATATTTCAGAAAAAAATGCATTGGATGCAGTGGTCACAGTAGAGAGCTGTAGGCTCTTTCAGGTATTTCTAAGCTAGTTTTGATGATTCAATAATGATAGTTATTAAACTTTGAATAGAAATAGTAGTATAAGAAGGTGATAGGTATGCTACGTTGCTTCTGTAATTAGCCTCTTAATAAGCGAAGTATTTTGTTCTGTAAATTTTCTTATTCCATCTTTTTTCCAGGTTGTTGTTCCAAGAGGTCCTGTAGAAGCCAAAGGACTATTGCTATCATGCATAGAAGATAAAAACCCTTGTATATTCTTTGAACCTAAAATACTGTACAGAGCAGCAGGTAAAGGCTTTTATGCACAATATAAAAATAAGTGGATGAAGATGATGTTCTATATAGGCATATAAGGAAGCATGGTCTATTTGAGCAGCCAGCTTAAATTACTCATTTCCTTATTTTGTTTATCGAACATTTGCTTGGATATGAAGAAATAGATTATTTAAAGCATACTCCTGTGTGTTTATTCATATGAAAGAATACTACTAATAATGTCCCACTGTGTTGGTGCACAGATAGTTTGCTATTGTTTGTTTAAGATCTTTGAAAGAAAGATTTCCTGCCTGACAACTATGGATTTGCCTCCCTTATCTTATTAATAGGCTGAGGGTTGCCTGACCAGCTGGAAGGTAGCCTTTTATTAATGACTGAAGAATGAAATAGGACTATTTCACTGTTAAGGGTATTTTGCTATAATAATGGCCCAGGGTATCTGTTTAAAGAGGTTTAAGTTGGCCATAGTAGTTTGAGCTTGTTTCAAACTTTATGAAATAGGATTATTTTCACTAATCATATTTAAGATTAGATTTCTCATTCAGCTATATCTGCAATTAATGGAAACATTCAATTTCTTTATCACAGCTGTCTTAGAAGAAGTGAGGTGAACAGTGAGCATAAGCTGCAACTTGCTGTGGCTCATCCTTATAACTCTAAACTATGGCTTAGTATTATATGTGAACTGGGCCTTTATCTGTTAAAGCGTTTGCTCGAGTGCTGAATCAATGTTCTCTTATTTATCAAAGGAACAATTCATTTAGTACAAACAGTCAAGAAAGAACTTGGGTCTTAATATATGTATCATGTGGGGGGAGGCTCTCAATTTTCAGTTAGGCTAGAAATGGAGGTTTTGGGCTATTTTCAAGGCAGACTATTCAGGTGTGATCCAGCTTCTTGCTCTGCATACATACACCTTTGGCTTTAGGTAGTCTTCCTGCTAGCATTCTTTTTTTAATGTTTGTTTTTACTCTAGTTTAATGCACCATCAAATATAATGCTCCATCGAATCTAATGTGCACCTCAATTTTCAGAACCTTGAAACCCCAAAAAGTATTTGCTAGCAAATGTAAATGTGCCATCAAATCTAATGCGCGCCTTAATTTTCACACTGTAATTTGGCCAAAAAAGGTGAGCATTAGATTTGAGTAAATACAGTAATATACAAAAGAGTTGAATTTTTCACGTTTTCATGATGAAAGGGTAAAATAGTACATATTTCCTGTTGTTGAAAATATTGATGTGCCAAAAATAAGAGAGAGAAGCAAATAAGCTGTTTGTCTTTTTATTAGGTGCATAATTTATAATATTGGTGAAAAAATACACTTTTGTACCTTTGAACAAGGTTTTTAGTTTAATTTTTAGCAAGACTTGTCAGTGTGCATTGTCTTGTAAAGATATTGATGCAGGAGGAAGCAATGCAAAGTACTATGGTGAATGCAGAAGTCAGTTATTTTAATAATAGCAACATATTAAATGTTGTTTTAACTCAAGGAACTATGGGGGGGTGTAAATACAATTAAAAATAAAATAAAAACATAATCTAAAGCACCTGAAAACCATTTTTTTTTATAAAGCAGTCTTGTATCCTCACAGCTAATAATTACAAGTTTGATGTGGACAACATCTTTCAGTTATAAAATGCTTGAGTGAACAGGAACATTTTGAACTTTCTCTTGAACTTTCTCTTGAATTCAAAATATAAGAATTGTTTTAAACAAAACATAAATTTTACATAGAGGTGTTTGGTTTGTTTATTTTTAAACTATATTTGCTAGTGAATCAAGAGCACATAGTGGTAATTCATAGGAAACAATGAGTCACCTTGACATTATCAGGTTTAAGTATCTTGTGGAGAGAGTATTCTTATGGCTTATGACCTTTTCAGTTTCATTTAATTCTATCATATATGACATGAGTGGTGCAGAAATGATTTGCATCAGTGGTTGTTATAGTGACATGGCAGGTAAGATGGGAAAAACTAGCTTGTTTTTAATCAGCGTTTAAAATGCCCTGTCACAAAGACGTGTTTTTCTGTTGCAATTAAATTGTAAATAAAATCAAACACTAGCACTGCCAAATGCATGACTTCAGATTTATGAATATTCATAGAATGTTAGTTGGAGGAAGCTTTGCAGGTGAGAAATAATCATGCTAATAACAATTAACAATAATAAAAAGGAGCCCAGGGCAGTAAAGAACAAAGCTGCAAAACAATACAATTAAAAATAAAATAAAAACATAATCTAAAGCACCTGAAAACCTTTTTTTTATTATAAAGCAGTCTTGTATCCTCACAGCTAATAATTACAAGTTTGATGTGGACAACATCTTTCAGTTATAAAATGCTTGAGTGAACAGGAACATTTTGAACTTTCTCTTGAATGTTAATAATGAGGGAGATAGGCACACATCACCGAGGAGGGCATTCTGCAACCGGAAGCTGCCATTAGTTCTGTGCAAAGGGTGATTAACTTAACAGTGCTGGGTTGAAAGGGATATTAAATGCTAATTAACTTGTCATTTCTGATATATCAACACAAGTTACTCACCCCATAGCTGCAGGATGTTCGTAAGGGGTTTCTGACCAAACATGAGATAGAGCCAGGCAACTAATCTGTCACTAGCGGGGAAACGGGGCAATGTTTCCCAGGAAATGCAAATTTAGACTTAATCCAGTTACTGGTGGAAGATGTTTGCCAGAGGATGACCTCAGAGCCAAACAAGAGCATATGCTTGCATTAGATATGGCAAAGGTTCTGAGGGCTAATGAGGCTTGTGGTCTATTAAAATAAGCCATTCCTTACACAGGTACTGCACAGTTATTTCCGTGGGAGAAGATTTGGCTTAAACCACAGTTTTTTCTGATTCCTTTGCCATGGCACTGCACTCATACCTCAGAGTAAAGCTAACATAGTCACATCATTCCAGGGCATGTGCAAAGTTCCAGCTGAGCCAAGCATTTTGGTGATGCTAGATAACTGGTTCCATTGATTTTTATGGTTAATAAAGTTCTAATTTCCAGCTGAAATTAGACCTCATGTTACAATATCTATTTAAAAATCACAGGATTGTCATTATGCAAACTTTGGCCTTTGCAGTGGGAGACTTGGGTTCCAACAATTATAGCTACATGAAATTAATTGGATGGCTTTTGGTGAATCATACGCTCTCAACCTAGCTTACCTAAGACCAGAGATTCTCAAAATTTCTAGCTCCAGGGTCTTCTTGAGATGGCTGAAAGTAACTGAAGCCCACAAGTCACAGTATGGTGGCAGATGGAGGCAGAGTGTTGCCTAAACCCGAAATTACTGATATCATTTTCTATACGCTTCTGTCTAACCCATATTTGAAAACTATTATATCCTGTACCACAATGCTTTTCTTATGACAACGAGCACCACAGCCCAGCTCTCCTCAAGCTAAGTAATGAATATTTGCTTTGGAGGTATTGTGACCAGTGGTGGAACTTCAGGCTCCAGCATCAGGGAACGGAGAGCAGGCGGGGGCGGGGCGCCCAGCGCGGGGGGGGGGGGGCAGCCGTGATGGCACCCTGCCGGGATCGCGCTGCCGGGGCCGGTGCGCTCTCCCCCCAATTCCTCTTCCTCCACCAGTGATTGTGACTCAGCCCACCCTTTTTAGGCAGAATATGCTGATCCAAAATGATGAAGAAAGAAAGAAAGAAAGAAAGAAAGAAAGAAAGAAAGAAAATAAATAAATAGATAGATAGATAGATAGATAGATAGATAGATAGCAAGCAAGCAAGCAAGCGATTTCCCCACTTTTATCCTGAGTGCTTCTTACATTTAGGCATTTCCTGTAAATCCTTCTCCCATTCTCCATTCATACTTGTACCATTCTGCTCCCCACCTTCAAATTGCCGGTTTCTGGAAGTAAGCATAGATTATGCTGTGTTGAACTTGCTTGTAGATCTTGACATCACAACAACAATTTCTGGTCATGGGGAAGGGGACGTACGCAGGCCTGGGACTTGCTGTGGCTTGTTCACGTGATGTCTGAATGTGGCAACAATCTACAAACTTATTAACTTATCTCTGCAGTCATGTGGCTTAGAAATTTGCTTCTTCTGCTGTTAAATGAAAGTACAGATACTTAGGAAACTGAATTCTGTGGTCATTCTGGAATTTTCTGAAATCCCACGAAGGTAGAGCCTACATGATGGTAACAGAATTTATGATTTAATCAGTGTACTTATCCCTTCAAGGAAAAGAAACTGGTACAGCCAATTTAGAGCAGGTGATAACTTGTGGTTGCAGGACTATAGCATTTCAGAGTTGCTGCCAAATATGAGGTTTTGAAGAAGCAGTGTGTAAAAGGGCCTCATTGTCCAAAGGGAAAAATACTTCTGCAGCTTTAATAGAAGCATACAAGGAAAGATTGACAATTATTTTCAGAATAATTTACTATATAGCTGTGTGTTATTCTTGTTGGGTAAAGCAGAGTTCCGTGCCCAGCGGAAGGATGAGGAGTACGTGCTGCATACTCTTGGTTGCTTTATTTACAGTTCAAAGCAGTTATATTACAGAAAGACATCTTGCCTCTGCCGGAGCAGAAAAGCATCCTCTCTCCTCGACAGCTTGGAGAGAAAAAACAGCACAGTGAAACACAGGAAACCAGTGTACGTCACATCCAGTCTCCCTTTCCCGTGAGAAACTCCAACAGTACAGTACAGACTGTGGAATGTAAACACCTGTCTCGTGACAAGCCCTTTCGCTGCACAGTGAAGGAAAACAGAAACCAACATCCTCCCCCTTTCTGTGAACATCACTGGGCAGCGTGTTCGTACAATATCAGTACAAACCCAACTTCTGCACATAGGTACAGTGTTGATCCCTTGATACAATCTTGGATAATACATCAGCAGGAATTTTATTACCTGGCATATAGGACACCGTTACGAGTCCCTTCTGAATACATTCCCTAGCATGCTGCAATTTCAATTGCAAGTGCTTCGTGCTTTGCTTACAACCTTCAGACTTCAGCAAAGCCAAACATGCTTTGTTGTCCTGGTAAACCTGGATTGGACATTTGACAGGAATTTTCATATCTTTGCACAATTGTATCAACCATTCACAATCCTTAAGTGAATAAGACAGTGCATTCAGTTCAGCTTCACAAGTACTTAAGCTAACTGTTGTTTGCTTCTTGCATGACCAATCAAACAGACCCTGATTGTACATGTAGCAAACTCCAGACGTACTTTTCCTGTCTTCAGTGTCACTTCCAAAACTTGCATCTGCAAATATCTCAAGACCACCAGACTTCTGATTGTTAAATCTCAGTCTGTAATGCATAGTGCCTTTCAAATACCGCGCTATGCGTTTCAGAGCTTTCCAATCCTTGACACTTGGATTGTTGACTTGTCTGCTTAGCAAATTACAGCTAACAGCAATGTCTGGTCTTGAACATCTGGCAATGAAGTTTAGCTTGCCTAGCACACTTCTGTACAGTGTAGAGTCAGAAAATGCTTCTCCAGTGTCATCTACCTGATAACCTGTTGTCATCGGTGTGTCTACAGGGTTAGCATCCATCAGGTTTAGTTTGCTTAACACATCAGCAATTTTCCGTGATTGGTGTACTAGAATGTTACCATCTTGATCTCTTTCTATTTCCAGAGATAGGTAGTTGTTTACCTCACCAAGATCTTTCATGTCAAAGTGCTCTTTCAGTTGAGCTAGGGCGTTATTGTACATTGCGACATCTTTCCAAAAGAATAATAAATCATCAACATAAAACAAACAGTACAGTTTCTTTTGCCCCTCCTCTTTGACAAATACACATGGATCAGCTTTCCCTTGCTGAAAACCTAGAGAAAACAATACTTCAGTGAGTTTTGTGTGCCAACACCGTGCACTTTGTTTGAGACCATAAAGGGATTTCTTCAGAGCACAAACAAATCCCTGTTTTACCTGTACGCCATCAGGTGGAAGCATATAAAGTGATTCATCCAGAGATCCGTACAGAAAAGCTGTATTAATATCATGGTGACTAATGTGTAGATTTTCCTCTGCAGCTAGCTTGAGCATAAGCCTAATGCTTTCATACCTCACTGTGGGTGAGTAGGTCTCGTGATAGTCTTCACCTGGTACTTGTGCAAAACCTCTGGCTACCAATCTGGCTTTGTGTCTGACTATCTTGCCATTTTGATCAGTCTTCGCTTTGAAGACCCATTTGCTTCCAAGCAGTTTCATTCCTGGAACTACTGGAACTAGCTCCCATGTTTTGTTCCTTTCCAAGGAATCAAGCTCAGCCTTCATGGCATTTAACCATGGTTCAGCTTCCTTTGAATCCAAACCCTGGATTTCTTGGAAACTTGAAGGTTCAAATACCTTCTTGGAGCTTTTAACAGCTGTTACTGCTATCGTAGCAAATTCATCAGCAAATCTCTTTGGAGGTTTGCCTTTTGTGGCTCTCTGTGACCTACGAATTAGCCTTAAGTCTTCAACACTCTCCTCTTCCTTCTTAGGAGAAAAACGACCTATTGTGAACAATGGTTCTTCCAATTCTTGATCAGAGCTTTCAGAGGGTCGCATAGAGGCTTTCGCACTCTTGAAATCCTCTGAATCACCCGATTCAGTTTCAGATTCAGACTCAGAACCTTCATCAGTGGGTGTGGGTTGTTGTGGTTGCTTCTGACTATCCTCAGTCTCATCACTGTCATCAGGATAACATTGGAAAATTCCCACATTCTCCCCCCACTTTGCATTGTATTCAACACTTCTCGTGAGCTTAATTGTCTTAGAGTCAGTCATCATTATTCTGTAAGACCCTTTCTGATAACCTAGAAAGATACCATGCAATCCACGCTTGTCTAACTTTGAATTTTGTGGTGAATGAACCCACATGTCAGAACCAAAAATTTTCATGTGTTTGATGTATGGCTTCTTGCCAAACATCTTCTCATAGGGGGTACAACCAATCGCTGAAGATAACCTGCGATTGTAACTGTAAACAAAACACGAGAGAGATTCGGCCCAATAACTCTCTGGAAGATTGGCATCATGCAGCAAGGTTTTTAACCCTTGAAGCAATGTCTGATTTGCCCGTTCCGCAAGTCCATTCTGCCATGGCGAGCGAGGACTAGACAAATCGTGTTGAATTCCTTTCTCAGTCAGAAAAACTTCAAACTGCTGAGAAGTGAATTCTCCCCCGCGATCACTGAAAAGAGTCTTTATCTTCTTACCATGCACATTTTCCAACCAAGCACAGAATTCCTTGAACCTAGGAAAAGCCTCTGATTTCTGCTTGAGATTGTACACAAAAATATATCTAGAAAATGCGTCAATGAGAACCATGAAGTACCTATTTCCACCCAAAGAGGGCGCTAGTGGTCCAACCAAATCAGCATGAATAATCTGGTATGGTTCCGTAGCTTGCCTACTAGACACCTTACCTTTCGCAGCCATTTTCACCTTGTTTGCTGCGCATGCTTTGCACTTCATGTGGTACCTGCAGGGTCTAATAGTCATACCTTCAACCAAGGCAGGCATTTTAGATACTGCCTCAAAATGCAAATGACCAAATTTTCGATGAAAATCATGAATACATCCTGCATGCAAACTTTTGTTAGAACCTGCAATGCAACAAGTGTCATCCTGCACAACATCATCATAATACAAAACAAACAAACGATCAACATATTCAGCATGCAATTCATAGTCATTTTTCTTTGTGATGATGCACTTCTTGTTCTTGAAGGAAACGTCAATGTTCCGCTCATTCAGTTGTCCAACGCTGAGCAGATTATGTTTGGCGTCTGGCACGTAAAGGACATTCTGTATCGATAAGTCCAAACTGTGAAGAACAACAGTTCCGTAGCCTTTACTGGGAATAGTGTGGTCATCCGCCTGGTGAATCGCACCTTCCTGCGGTGTAAAAGACACAAAAAGTCTCTTATCGTTGCACATGTGGTGGGTCGCCGCCGAATCAACAACGAAGAAAGATCTAGACGTCTTCTGGACCTCTGCAACCTTTGGAGTGAAGCGTGAAACCATAGCCTTGTGCTGCGTTGTCCTAGACACCGGACCTTTGCCTTTGCCTCGGCCTTTTCCACGCGATGAGCTTTCGCTGCGCTGCTCTGTCTTGGCCCTGGGATATCTGCATTCCCTCTTCATATGGCCTAGACGTCCACACGAGTAGCATTTCACTGCCTTCAAAGCTTTGGCGCCATCTGGTGGTTCCACTGCACTATGGGATGACGTCTGTGAAGACTCCCCCTTGCCCATGCAGCTAGCACCCCGGCGATCTGCTTCATTTAACACCACGGCAGTAACAAAGTCCACTGTTAGCTGAGCTGTTGGCTGCACAGCAATCTGGGTTGCAACAGACTCCCAACCTGAACCCAAAGATTGTAGTATCATGAAAGAATACACAGCCTCTGGAAAGTTGAGTCCTCTCTGTTGCAGCTCATGTCTCAGATTTTGCATCTCCATCAGATGTAAACGCACATCTCCACCTTCAGCAAGAGCCATATTATGCAGCTTGTTAAAGTAAAACATAGTAGATCCAGCTTCTGTCCTTAAGTGAGCCTCTCTCAAAGAATCCCAAATTTCTCTGGCTGAGGTCTTATCACGCAATAGACAGAGCTCTTCTGGGGATACTATCAATGTAAGTGTTCCCCGTGCTTTGGAATCCTTAACTTTCCATGCATCTGTAACTGGAGCTGGGGGGGTTTCTGTAATGACCTCAAACAAACCCTCTTTCCGCAGAATTGCCTCTGCATACAAAACCCAGTCGGCATAATTTTTCTTGTTGAGCTTAGGAATCCCACAAGCATCCTGAAGGGCCATCATGACTCTGGCATTAGCCTTCAGCGTCATATATGCTGCTTTAAATCTTGCTGCGTCACTGCTGCACCTGCTTTATTCCAAAAGCGCACTTAAAAGTTACTTTCGATTTCCCCAGCATAGTAACTTGAGCCTGGGAGCCATTTTCCTATTCCCGGCAAAACGGCTTTAAAAGTTCAAAGTCCAGCCATAAAGCCATTAACTAGAAGCTGGCAGGCTGCCCGGAGCAGTAGCAACATACCTCATCAATCATGTTTATGCGCAGAGCAGATTCCAATCCGATCTGTCCCTCTGCATTCCGATCCTTTGCCGGCACTCCGATTCGACTCCTGGAGCCCATAACCACGTGTTGGGTAAAGCAGAGTTCCGTGCCCAGCGGAAGGATGAGGAGTACGTGCTGCATACTCTTGGTTGCTTTATTTACAGTTCAAAGCAGTTATATTACAGAAAGACATCTTGCCTCTGCCGGAGCAGAAAAGCATCCTCTCTCCTCGACAGCTTGGAGAGAAAAAACAGCACAGTGAAACACAGGAAACCAGTGTACGTCACATCCAGTCTCCCTTTCCCGTGAGAAACTCCAACAGTACAGTACAGACTGTGGAATGTAAACACCTGTCTCGTGACAAGCCCTTTCGCTGCACAGTGAAGGAAAACAGAAACCAACAATTCTGTGGGTTGCTAGAGTGACTAAAATTACACCTGGAAACTATAATTGAAAATGCCCAGGCTGGAATAATTACTTCACTAGTATTATATAACTAAGAGCAGATGTCATTGTTAGTGGGAAAATAGTGTGAAAGAGCATTTACATCTAAAATTACCAGCATTCACATATGAGCACTGATATATTTAGGCTCTCTTTTGATTTCTTTGGTCTTTCACTGTATTGAGTTAAGCTAATGAGGTAAATGGGAATCATTTAAAGCTAGAGAAAGTAGCTTATTTTATTTTAGCAGAAGGTTTGGCTGAGAATGGTCAATAATATCGAATGACGCAACATATTTCAATGAAAATGTGAATGTCACAGACTCCTGGCTGTTCTTTGCAGCAATAGAAAGCCGCTGCTGAGGACTGGGGGGGCCTTGGGAATGGATGTGATTTGGCGGCAGGAGGCTGCAGACGGGGAGTTGGGCATTGGGAGAAATAGCCATTTGGATCCAAGCCTGTATCTTTCAGTGCAATTCCCAATCCATAGCTGTTCCTTAGAAATTACAGTGTTGCTATTGTGGAATTAACCTGTAAATAAACTACAAATGAAAACATACAACAATGTGTTGTTTTTGTTTTTGCTTCTGATAATTGTTTCAAATTGTTAAAAGAATGGATACTGGTACTGGAAATTTTATTGTTGAGCAATTCATGTTTTTTGGTAGAGAGTCATATAGCAGCATTAACCTAGTGGCTCATTATGTGATGAGTTAAGTCTTGTTTTCTAAACTTTTAATATACCATGTACAGTATCAGGCAAGCAGAGACCTCCCTTTGCTATTGGGGGTGCCTTGCCACTGTGCAGCCTGTATCTCCTGGATCTTCTTGCAGCCTCAGCCTCACCTGTTCAGTTTACATTCTTGGGTGCTTTGTCATATGCACCTGCTGTTAATTAATTAATTTCAAAAGATTTATATATTGCTTGATTGTAATAAAACCTCAAAGTGGTTATGTAACTCGGGTCATTGAATCTTGACTATGGGAAAACAGTTTTCTTTCGTACTCCCAAGGTAACCAACACAAAACCATGAGTAACACAATGCAAATTTTAAATCATTAGCGTTCAGCATCTAACTGTTTAGCAGCTGGAGAATCTAACCTACATTGCTTTGCATTTATTCAGTGGAGCAAGTGCCTGTGGAGCCATACTACATTCCACTCTCTCAAGCAGAAGTCCTTCAGAATGGAAGTGATGTTACACTGGTGGCCTGGGGTACGCAGGCAAGTAAGACTCTGATGGATTTTTAAAGAGAAATTATGCTATATTATCTCCTGGAAAAATGTTCTTTGAAATGCCCTCCAGATGAAGTGGATTACAACTCCCATGATCCCTGGCCATTGGCTATGCAGACTAGGGATCACAGTAATTTAGTCCATGTCATCCAGACTTAATGGCTCATTCCTAACTCCCACCCCTTGCCAGTGGGGCTTGGTGAAGCCCCTGCCACATCCGCAGCCCTGCTGCTCATTTGAGGGACAGCAGAAATTGGGAGTAGGGAGAAGGAAGACAGGATGATTGGGCCCAATGCTGTTGTGTGATGGCTGTGGGACCAGCCTTGAATGCCCTGTTTTCGTTGGCTCCTGTCCATGTGTTCAGTGACTGGTAGGTTGAGCCAGGAGAGCTGGGTAGTGCAATGTCTCCACCTAATCCAACTCCTCCCTTTTCCCAGCATAAGGTGAGTTTGGATTACTCTGTGTGGAGGTTCCAATGGAAGCAGTGTGAAAAGTTCATCATGACTTAAGTCCCATTTATTTCAGTGGGATTTTAGGGCAGCTAACTATGGCTCCAATCCACAGTCTTTATCTAACAAGTGAAACTTAAATACTTCAGTGCATTGTGGAAACCTTTAAACACATATAGCGTCAATTCTGTTTTTATTTTTGAAAAAATATATATTTCTGATTGAGGCTGTCGTGCTAAGATAAGTGCAGTATGCATGTTATGAAATATTCAAAAGCACTCTCTAAGTGTTGCCGAAATGAAATTTCAGTAGCCTGCATATCTAATATACTATTGCATGTTTTCACCCAATATTTAGGTTCATGTTATTAAAGAGGTAGCAGTTATGGCTCAAGAAAAGCTTGGTGTGTCCTGTGAAGTAATTGATCTGAAGACTATTCTGCCTTGGGATGCAGAGACTATATGCAAGGTAGGTACATATGGCACATTAGCGCATTAAAGCATTTCAGTTATTTTCTCATATTGTACGTCTTTGTGGAATGACCACCACTAGAGGCCTCTATTAGTTCAAGTTAAAACTGAGTTTTGGCGCTGTTTTACTGACTACTATACTGTGAAGACAGAATTTCAGCTTGTTCCAAAATAATTTTGAAAGTCTAATCTATACTGTTCAGTCATATGAGACTGTGTAAAATATTGTGGTACGTTAGCTTCTTAGGTAGAGATGGGTAGTCAGAAGGCTACCTGGAAAACATGGTGGTTAAAATCAGGGGAGTGGTACCTGTATTCACAGTACTGACTTGAAGAGAAATCTGTAATCAATTTTTGAAATATATTAGGTGTATTTTTTTCTTTATAATTTTTAAAAGAGCTTTTTTCTTCTTTAGAACTTTTAGAAGAACTGGCTAATAATGGGGCGTGTTGGGGGAGGGGTACTGCCTCTGGTGGGGGACATGTTATGCTCCTTCTGGGGTAGCTTTTGGTCCTGCACTTGTGCTTCCTAGAAGTGGCAGCATGCGACAGTGTGCACACCCTGGGGAAAAACTTTGATTAGCCTGCTAGAGCAGGTAAAGGTAGGTGATGGGCTTAGTTTTAAAATGCATCCTTATCTTGTCATTCATTCCTTCTGAATCTCTGAACATTTGGAGAATGAGTGTGACCTTGCCAAATGTGGGACACCCTCTCCCTCATTCCTGTGATGAGTAAAGTTTCATTTATTGATTATATTTTACTTTAAAATGTGTGTGTTGCCTCTCCAAATGCTTGAGAACGCATAAAAAGAAAATATTTAATAAAAATTATTTCAAGATACAACAATGAAATGCAGTATCGGGAGCTTTGGGTTGGTGCAGCATAGAAGCAGAGAAGGATAGCTTTGTCTCCTTCACTTCCAGCTTTTCTGTCTTGTTTGCCCAAGTACTGTTTATTTCTGCTACTAATTGCCGGACCCTTCTCCAGCTGCTGCTATGCACTTCTAAAGAGTAATTAAACATGTGGTGTTTTTTCTTTTTAAAATACTTTTTTACTGCACACATATTACACATTTCTCAAGTGAGGAATGTTGACAACAGCAGCTGCATGTGCCCTAGTTGTCAGTAAATAATTAAATTCTCATCATTAATTTTGCTAATTCAGATGGTTTTTCATGCATTTTTGTTTGTTTGTTATTTTCCCCATTTAAAGCTTCCTCTTTCCACATTGGTAGATTCCTCTTTTTGTAAATGTTCTTGAGTTCCTGTAACAAGGAAAATCAGGACCACCTGCTTTAATGGCACCACAATTAAACTCAAGATTCCTAATGACATTTTGGGAAATTTGAAGAGAGAACTTAGTGAAATTTGGACTTTTGTACTAGGAACCAAGAATGTTCTAGCAAAATAAGGCGTGATATCCTGCAGCAACATGCAAGAAGGACTACAAAGCAATGAAAATGGAGCACAAAGAATGCAATTTTAAAATAAAATGTCAGCCGCTGCTAATCAGGTTCTCTTCAGATATTTTGGGCCATAACTCCAATGTTAACTGCAAGATTGCACCAGATTTAATTACTTGAAAAGACTGTCCTCCATGCCTCTCAAGCGCTTGACAGCCCTGTGCTGTGCGGAATTGGAGAACAGTCAGTGGTGGAAATCTAACACACAACGTTATTTGAACTCTTATTATTTCCATAAACTAGAGGAGATTATATCCACAGACAAACGCCAATTAAGGGATTGGTGCCAAGTGATCAAATCCTCTAAATCAGGCATTTCCAACTCAGAAGAGATTGTGATCTGCTCCCAATATAAAAAAACTGGCAGTGATCTACCCATTGTGATTGGAGGGAGGAGGAGCGTGGATTGCCCAGAGTTGTTGAGCTTTTTGGGGGAAGGAATGCACAGAGTATTTTAGCTTCCCCCCATAATTTTGTACACAATAACAATCCCGTGATCTACCAGGATCAGCCAGGGATTAGACATCCCTGCTCTAAATGCTCTCCTTGGTTCCTCCTAAAAACAGTCCATTTTAGAGCCAGTTACCTGTCAAATCTCTGGCCAGCCTTGCTTAGATTCACTTTTACTGAGCTACGTTTTCAAGCTATACACTCCGCTGTCCTAAACGGACAATATAACAGGGTACTATTCGAAGACAGACTCTGTATATGTGGGCAACCACAGATGGAAGACATCTTGCAATATTTTCTATATTGCCCACTATACATTGGACTGAGGAGGCGATTTATCACCTTACCATCCGTACAGGAAAAATGTCTCTTCCCAGCAGAGAAGATCCTATGACTTCTTAGCGATGTAAACACTTCAGTGACTCATAAAATTTCTTTGGCGGCCAAAAAGATCACAATGAAGACCCTGGACAATATAGCAGTGAACTGTAAGGGAGATGCAAATATCTAAATAGAGACATTTGTTTGTGGTGCGACACCTCTTTTGCTTGTATTTATTTTTGATTCAGATTTGTCTGGCCAATGGCTAGTACAATAAAGTTATTTGGATTGGATTGGACTACAACTCCCATCAATCTAGGTAACATAGCCAATGATTGGGGGTGATGGAAGGCTGATATATGTGATAGGAAGTGCCAGAAAGCAGTAGATTTCTGCCATGTGTGCACAGCAGAATTAATGTGTATGTCTCACATTAGATATCATGCTGCAATCTATACCAAGTTTCCAGGCAGTAAGCCCCACTGAATTAATAGGATTGAACTGTTAATGCAGGGCATATTGTCTTGATGAATGGCCCTCATAGAGCCAAGCAATTCTCTAGAAATCACTTGGGTTTGAATGTAGGACTGTTAAGGGTTATCTTTTTGTATTCAGCATCTACAGAATTTTGGCTTGCATTTAAACTAATGATATCACGTCAGTGCTTTGTATTTGGAGACAGTCCTTTCAGTTTATGTATAGCTGTGCCATACATCCCCCCCTCCCTAACAGGGTAGATTTATCTTGTAGCTTCCTCTGTAGCTTTTAGCAAATGGAAAGGAATCCAGGAACCTTTGGTTTTCCTGACTGTCTTTTTGTCGTAATGACAGTACAAGCCAATGTTTGCCATTGAAACGGTCACCCTTGGGAGGTTGTGGGCTCTCCTTCATTGGAGGTTTTTAAGCAGAGGTTGGATGGCCATCTGTCATGGGTGCTTTCGTTGAGATCCCTGCATCACAGGGGGCTGCGCAAGATGAACATCAGCGTCCCTTCCAACTCGACAATTCTATCGTTCTATCACTGAGCTGGAACACAGCATGCAGTTAATAGATACAGCTTTTATGGTAGTTTGATAAACCCAGCAAAATCTGTGAAACTTTTGTGGCTTTCTGAGGAAATCCCAGCCCTATACCTGCTGCTGTCATGTTCCTTAATCACGAACGAATAAGGCAACAAGAATGTCAGTTCTTGGCTGCAAAGAGATCATTTGCTTCTGAACTAGTAAAATGTTGGACACTCGTAACTGTGATAACTGCAGTCTTTTAAAAAAGTAATTTGGAACTTTTAACTTGTTCATTGATTTACTGGTGTTAATAGAAAATTAAGACTGATCCATTGCATGGATGAATCTGCAGGGTTTTTCACTCTGTATTGCATTAAATTCTTGTAGCAATTGCTGTTGTTACATTTCTTATAGAATTTTAACTGTTGCTGGATAAACTTTGGATATTTTAGAGCACCAATTTAGCTTTTAGGAATATTTCTACAAGTATGCTTATTAAAACATGAAATTGCATGTTCTATTTATACTATGCATCTGAAAGATCATTGTTTTAAATTATTTTTTTCTTTGCAGTCGGTGGCAAAGACTGGACGGTTGCTGATTAGCCATGAAGCCCCTATTACAGGAGGTTTTGCGTCAGAAATTAGTTCAACGGTTCAGGTAATCTGTTTTTAAGTACCAGAAGATTATTTTCTAGAAGGATATTTATAGTGTTAAGAATGACATACTCAAAAATATAATTAAGATGTTACAGTTCTCTTGTGCGTGTTAATTTTCCATCATTTTGGGAGTTGAGTGCTGCCTTGTGGTTGAAGGGAGAATTGTTGTACAAACAGGGAAATCTCAGTGTTCCAAGCCATCAGTCTCATTGCGGTTGCATCTCAGTACTATGCTTCTTTGTTGGCTTTCAGGCTTGTGTCTTCTGCTTTACGTCATTTGTGTCTTCTGTAGAGCCCATGTATCTCCTTGAGTCCTCTAGTTTTCCTTTGTCTTTATCAATGACAAATTTTTATGGAATTTTGCTTGAGGATTAATTTTGTAGTGGTTGTAGCGAAACAGTAACATAGGTACACTTACAACTAAGTGGTGACTAGTAAATCTCTAGAACTGTCATGTATAGTACAGCTAAACATTTGGAAGAAATGGGCACTGATGTGTGAAAATGGGGTTCTCTTGAGTCTTGACTTGTTATGGGAAGTTTAGAAGTTTCAGAAAGCAGAAGAAAGACTGTGCCACACACTGTGTTTTTCACAGCTGATTTTATTTTACAGTGGTGATTATGTTGTTACTTAAGTTTATCCTTTTCAAAACTCAAGATAAAACTTGCCTATCCTGAAAAATTCTGATTTTGTTCATATTTGAAAATAGAGTATATTATTTAAACAGAGCAATTTATGACAGCTTGTTTTGAAAATATTGGTTTCATGATTCTTTTCATATAAACTGGAAACCCATTGTTTACATAGCCGTTTTCATTTGGTACAGAGTTTAATGCCCTTGAATTTCTACTCTCTATTACTTTATTCATCCCCCCCTTTCAGTAATTTTTATATATGCGTTTTATTAAAAAATGACAGCTGCAAAAGTGGGCAAAAGCTTTATAATATAAAAGCCTTTCTCCCCCTTCCTTTGTTGTCATTGTCATTTTTCATAAATTCCATATGTAAAATCAGATTTTCTGTCATGTGATTTATGAAATATATTGTAGGAGAACGTTAGTTTAGGCACACAAAATATTCAGCTTTATTATTAATTTCTAACACATATCCACTTCACAGTGAATGTATTTTTTAAAGTGTTTGACACATCTGTATCATGAAAAGAAAGCAAAAATCCAACACCCCCCCAATCAATATTTTGCTGGATGAAATGCATAGTAGGAATGCCAAAAATCTCAGGATTGGAGTTGGCTTTTACTTTTGCACATGGAAGTAATAAAACTTAAATAAAGGGAGTCCAATTGCAGTAGAAAAAATCTATTTTCATATCATTCATCCTAACTGTGTGGCTAGAAGAAACTGAATAACAATATGCAGGTTACCATAAGAGTATTAGCATGCATCACTTGGGGGGTACTTCTGGATCTGTTACTGTCGCTTGAGGCTCATGTGTCCTTGATTCCACAGACTTCCTTCTATCATTTGCACCCCTGTCTGAACAGGAACAGCCTAACTTCTGTTGTCTACACTCTGGCAACTCTAGGCTAAATTACTGCAATGCATTAACACATGTGGCTGGGTGCCTTTGAAGACTGTTCAGAAACTACAGCTGGTCCTGAATTCAGCGGCCAGATTGTTGACTGGTGCAAGGTGGTCTGACAATATAAACCCAATTCTGGCATAACTGCACTGGCCACCAGTTGGTTTTCAGTCTTAATTCAAAGTGCTGGTTTTGACCTATGCTGTTCAGGATCCTAATAACTCAAGACTGTCTCTCCCCACATGAACCAACCCAAAACTTGCACTCATCATCCAAGGCCCTTCATCCTGTGCCTCCTCTGAGGGAGGTTCAGAGGATGTCAGGATACCTTTATAGTGGTGGCTCCCTGCTTATGAAACTCTTTCTCCAGGGAGGCAATCCTGGCATCATCATTTCTTACTTTTAGGCACCAGACCTTTGTTTTTTAATTTATCTGATGTCTCCCTCAGTAGGTGAGATACTTTAGTTCTGCCTTTTAATTTTTCCTCTGTTTTTAATATATGTAAGTTAAATAATAATCATTACTGTTAATAATTTTGCATCTTATGGCAATGTACACACACACAACAGCATGGTGTCAGCATGGATCTTAAATAAAAGAGAGAGTCACATTGCAATCCCGGGCATGTTAACTTTAAGTCATGCTGATTTCAGCAGAGCTTGCTCCTAGAAAAGTAGGTATAGATTGAAGCCTGAGTTATCAAACTTATCTTTTGCATTGATGTAATCTTGAAGGAAGATTTAAAATCTTTTAATGCATATCCTAGTGTTTAATGAAGATGGTGTATGGATTGCCTGCTAGTGGTGACTTATTCCTGGAACTATAAATGTACTTTTATTTAAATAGACTTTGTTCTGTTAAAATGAAAATGGAACAGAGATGAATTACACCTGCCACACTGATGCTCATCTTTAATTTTGAGAGCCATAAATTCTGTGTATAGTGAATTGAGCTCCAGGAATTTCCAGCAGGGACCAATAGTATGATTTGTGAAAAACTATTGAGCCTACCTTTTACTTTTCTTGCCCACCAGAGTCAATTCATGTGGGCATTGCCTGGAAAGTGTGGCTTTTAGATAATGAGCCTTCTGTCACTACACAGGTTGCAACAAAAGTAGAAATAAACATTTTTAAAAAGTTTGCTTTCCCGATCCAAAGCTTTATCTAAGTGGATGCAGGGAAACAATTTGCTTGCACAATTATCTGGTATGTTGCATCACAGAAACATCCGTAAGCTGTTAGAGCTTCAAATGCAAAAGCTAGGAGCTAATCCACATTGTGTCTTTTTTGTCTATGTGAACAGCCCTAGTCTTTCCTTTTATACACTCACATGGCGAAAAATAATGTCTGAACTAGTGGAATGCAATTAGTAATGAGACATACTTCCTGCTTTCCTGGTTATCTTTCCTGGTGTATTGGCAGTAAGACTTCATGTAGCACAAAGTTTACTGGGGGTGGAAGGATGTTGCCTGGGCATAATATTTTATATCAAGACTTTGCTGATCATGATGTTGCTTTTAACAAATTATGAAAGCGTTTGATAACCTCTCACCCTAAAAGTGTTTCTAAAAGAGTGGCTGTTGGTGGTATCTACCTGTCACAGAGTTGGACATCTGTTTTATGCTAGCATGATAAGGAGATAGTCATTGCTAATCATCAGAGGTTCCCAGCTCCTTTTATTTAGTATTATTTATATAGAGCATTTGTACAACATTCTTCAACCAAAAAGGCTCCCAGAGCGGCTTACATGAAATCAGAACAAGACCCTCCCTAGCTGCAGGCTTAGATTGAAACAAAAAAACAAATAACATACAGAGGAAAAGGGACCAGGAGGGAAGATGAAAATAAAACTCAAAACCCAGGCACCAAATTATAGACAGCTGCTCGTATATTGACCAGCTTCTTGCATACTGTAGGGTTGCCATATTTCAAAAAAAGTTGTTGAGCTTTTTGTTTAGACCCCAAAATTGTTGGGCTTTTTGGTGGAAACCTTTCCCTAAAATAGTCATTTTAAGCTTTTTGACCTGTTTCTTCTGCTTTTTCCAGCGCATTGCCATACACCCAGCTTTTCCCTGTCATTTTGTCAATTTGGCAAAATTTCATCAGATTCCATTTTTACACCTAAAGGCCAGGACATGCTAGGAATTTTCCTGGCGTATGCCAAGCCTAGCATACTTCAGAGGCTGGAGGTGCCTGATGAAATGACTGCCTCTAGATGAGACATGAGGGAAAAGAGGCCCGATGGAGCTGGCCTGCCACAGCAGAGTCAATGGATTGAGCTCTGCTACTCAGCAGACCTGGAGCCGCTTGAAACACATTAAATTTCCTAAAATCTCATTCTGTAAAACAGGGCCAGATACTCGGGATTTGCCATACAGCTAATTTTCTGTTTTGCTCTTTAATCTTCTGCAGTTCAGCTGGCAATAATCACAACTTCTAAAAGATTGTCACAGTTCCATAGATCACAGTATAAGATAGTGTCCTTGGGTTGTTGGACAAAATTAATGAACTGTAAAGCAATAAAAGAGGCCTGCGGAATGGAATAGAAGCCAAATGGAAAAGAAAAGGAAGAAAGGTGAAAAGGGTGGCCTGGGGGATGATGATAAGCAAGAAGAATTGAGCTATATAAAAAGAAAGCATTGATAACATGGGCTCTGATTCAGATGACTACAAAAAGGCGTTTCGTTAAGAAAAGCATTTTGTTAAAATTCCCTTGTGTCGAACTACAGTTAGCGTGGCAAGATGCATCTATTTAAAAAAAATAAAATTCTGACAGCTACCTTTCCGGAGATTTACTTTCTATGTTTTGATTATGCATGGAGTAAGACAGTCTTTGTGGGGCCACATGAGGGTTTTTGTGTTATGTTAGCATTAAGTCTGCACAATGATGTGAACCACCCACCCACCCGTCTTCTACCATTAGTATTGGGATACAGATTGCTATTGAATAGATCAATAGAGTGTAACTTGTGAAATGTGGGCCATTTTTACCGAAAATTTATTTCCATTTTGGGATGTTCAGTTTGCTGTAGATATTTATCTGCTTGAGGCAAAATGATTGTCATAGTAGTACATTTATATTTACTGACTGTGATTTATAACTCAATATATGCCTGCCAAAGCAGAACTGGAATAAATATGGAACTTTTGTTTTAATGAGTTTCTTTCCTTTAGTGGGTTTAGCACATGCCTCTGTTCAACTGTTAATGTTCACTCTCCTAAAATGTGTTTTGGGTTATACTTGTTATTTAGTATATAGTTGCAGCTGCAAAAATATATTTGTAATTCAAACCAATATGGTTGGAAATACGGACCTAAACTTAAATTTAACCTAGATAAATTATAACATGCTTGCTTGAAATACCATTAATTCAAAGCATAATGGGAAAAGGACCAGGATAACTCTTAAATAATGAGGGATTCTCATGCACAAAGTGAACCTTTGGAAAGTTTTTGTAGAATTTTTCTGAAACTTAGAAAGATTTTTTCAATATTATATTTTGTTAGAATTTAACCAATAAAAGGAACTTCATTGAAAAAGCATATCAGACTATGCAACTTATGTTTTATGAACTGGTGTAGTTTCCTTTTTTGTTCCAAAGATACATTCAAGTTTGGATGCATCAGCATTTTCAACAAGTTTATAAACTGAATGATAATTTGGGATCAGAGAGACATATGGATTCTTTAGTATACATTCACGTCCTATTTAGTTAGAAAAGATTTTATAAAGTACAGTGCATTGCATCAATAATCTGTAGTTTAGTTCTAGTGTTCTTTTTAATCACTTACTTGGCTTCTGACTGGTTACATGTATGACTTTTATTTAATACAGATTGAATGTGACAGGACATAGCTGTGAAAATGTTCAATAAAATGCCTAAAGTCTTGCACATTCAACATGTCCCAGTTCCAAAAATTAAGGCTTGAAAGCATTTTATTTTGTTTGGCATTGTAAATAAAAACCCACAGAAATGGCTTTAAATATGAAATTGTAGGAGTTACTGTTAAATCTGCCAGTTTTAAAAGGTATCATCTCATACTATATACTCATCCTATAAAGAAAAACGAGAGCTCTCAGTTTACAATATGCCAGTTGTTTTGTGGAGAATCCATTCATAGATAGCTTCTGAGCAGGGCATTCTTATCTACACATAAATGCTGCATAGTAATGCTATATGGACTTCTTTCCCAGTTTTGGCAAATTCATTGATGACAGATTCTACTAAAACAGCAAATGCTGTTCACTGTTCCTCTCAAAGAGTTTCTTTAGAGGGCAAAAAGATCCAAAAAATACTATATTTAAGTGTATACCTTCCGGACATTAAACATATATGTAGAAATAGACTGCAGTCTTTTTTTGTGAGGTTGAAAATAAATCACTGCATTTATCTTACCAGAATAAAAGTTGATGGAGGATTAATTTTAGAAAGGGTTGGCTTACAGGAAAGTCTTTATTCCAAAGTCTCAAACACACACTTGCACAATATGAAAGTAGTTACTGCTTTTATTAATTTTTATAACTATGTAAGGGCATCCTAGAGTGTGGAAGTGTTACTTGGTATAATTTCAGTAATTTGCAGTTCACAGAAAAGATGCATTTCATTGACAAAGATTTATTTCATTTGCTCACAAGGGGGAATGACAAAATGTGAATAACGATCTTTCTCTTCAATTAATCACCTAGAGCATCAATACACACACACACACACACACACACACACACACAATTTGTAAGTACCTGGAAACATAGACTGTACCACATGCAAAACATAACACTGAATTATTAGGAAGCTTTAGTTAACTCTGAAGACATTAATAGGAGCTATTCCATTTTTTTAAAGTGATACTATGTAATAACACATTATAGCAGGGTTAGCCTATATGACACTCTAGAGTTGTTGCTAGACTGCAGCTCCTATAGTCCCTGACCATTGATCATATTGCCTCAGGCTTATAGGAGTTGTAGTCCAACAACAGCTGAAGAACACCACATTGACTACCCCTTCATTACAACAATAGTAGCACCATCAACCAATGGTCTGGTTTGCAGGTCACTAACCATAGTTAAGCTTAATGTTTAAGTTTAACAGTGAATATGCGGCATGCGTAAGGTGATAATCACAGTTGCATTGTTTCTCCCCTACTGGACAGTTTGGGACCTAGGCTTGGTGTTATATCCAAACCTAGGCTCATGATTTGTTGGGTGGTAAGCAAAGACGCGGGTGGCGCTGTGGGGAAAACCTCAGCGCCTAGGACTTGCCGATTGTCAGGTCGGCAGTTCGAATCCCTACGGCGGAGTGCGCTCCCGTTGCTCAGTCCCAGTGCCTGCCAACCTAGCAGTTCGAAAGCACCCCTGGGTGCAAGTAGATAAATAGGGACCGCTTACTAGCGGGAAGGTAAACGGTGTTTCTGTGTGCTGCGCTGGCTCGCCAGATGCAGCTTGTCACGCTGGCCACGTGACCCGGAAGTGTCTCCAGACAGCGCTGGCCCCCGGCCTCTTAAGTGAGATGGGTGCACAACCCTAGAGTCGGACACGACTGGCCTGTATGGGCAGGGGTACCTTTACCTTTACCTTTAAGCAAAGACCAAACCTTACAGCCATAGCTCATGATTTATTTGGGGAAAACAAGCCATGAAGCCAGATTGGCTTAGCATTAAGTCCAAATGTATGACAGTGTGGCAGCTTCAGGAATCGGGGACGAATGAAGTGGCCACAGCTATTGCTCTGTTCACCATTCACTTTGTGTTCACCATTAAACCAAAGTTAAACTTAACCATGGTTTAAAGTGACACACAAGCACTGTCGGTAACACAGATTTAAACTTGGCTGTTTTTTGCAAGTTCACCTCAGTGGATTCCATGAGCTGGTTTAATATTATTGAATATTCTCAGAGAGACGAGGCATCCTCATCCAGTGTGGACAAGCAATACAAATTCTTTGAGGTCAGAGGTCAAGTGACTGAAGCAGTAGCCTGGTTTGCACCACTAGCTTAGTGCGAACGAGGAAACATACAGCTTTCCAGAAAGGAAGTCGTACCTACTTTGCTCTTCCTCTGGTCATTCTGCTGTGCTGAGCTAAACTATGGTTTGGCTTAGTGTGCCATCTAAACTAGGGCTGTGGTTTAACTCTCTCCTAACAAACCATGAGTTGTAACCACAAGCTGGCAAGGGGAGACATCATGATCATAAACACTTATTTGAGAGTTTGCATGTTTGCTTGTTTGTACTAAGCCAGGGGTTGGCTTAGCGTGGGTTGGCTTAGTGTGGTGTGTGAACCAGGTCAATGCTTTGTTCAAGTGTTCTGATAAAGTGTTTCTGAGATGCTTCTGTCAATATCAAATAGCAAATATGTCTTCATCATTAGGCTGCAGTTTTGTTTTTAGAAACCATGTCCTTACCTCCTCATACAATTTGGTCAACAACCACAGTGATAAGTGAATTGTGAAATAATCATATCTGCTGCTGGTAATACTTGCTACCTAATGGTTTATTTATTTTATATAGCAATGCATAATTCTGTGAGTAGTTTTATGGGTACTTAAACTAATTACAGCTTTTGATTAGCTTTTTGTACTTGAAGAGGAGAAAGTTTGAGCAGCAATGGTAATTTCAGTGGTAATAGAATTAGCATTGATTCAGGTTTGACAGGCTGCATTTGTCCAGGTGCTATACACTTGGAATTCCTGGCAAATGAATGCAGAGAGGCTAGTTTATCATGGGAAAAGAAAAGTATTTCAGACTTCTGTTTTCAAGTATAAACAATTCTAAACTTATTTAGAATGCAGCGAGGAAATTGAAGATAAATCTGGACCTGTATACTTCAGTTTGTACACCTGAAATGTTACAGTGCTGTGATGTTGGTCTAAAACAGCACAAGATAAATTTCTCAGCTACGGTATTATTTCCTAGGACATTATAGCAGATAAAAGAGTTTTTTCATAGACTGAAGAAAATTTTGATAAATGTTCTTAAATCTAATTTATGTGAGCTAGGTCTATTGAAAAAGGAAAATTGTGGAATGTGCAGTTTTTACAAAGGTGTGTATATGATAGAAGGTGAGAGACAACATACAAAGTGATATGAGTTTTGTTGTACAACAGGTCTGTGTCAAACTCATTGGATTTATTAGACTCGGGAATGATATTCCTGCTGACTTTATTTGAATTGTTAGTTTGCTGTATGCTAAGGGATTGTGGGATAACATACTTTCAATGAATGTGTGGGGAAATTAAATTAATGATCAGAATAAAATTAAAAAATATTGAAAGCTTACGTTCCAGCTTTGCTCTAGGTGTCAGAAATCAGTTCATATTAAGAACAAATTTCTCCATTACTACTTAAATAAATTTCCCCGTTTTGATAAAGGGGGAATCACTAAGAAAAACCTCTGTAGATTCATAGAACTGCAGAGCTGGAAGGGATCCCAACAATAATCTATTCCAACCTGCTGCGTTGCAGGATTCTAAGCCAAATTCATACACAAGAGATTTCCATGTAGCATGATTCCCACATACAGATAGCAAACTCAATATGATATATTTTGATTAGCCTGGTGCTTCAGGAAGCTTGTTGATGTACTTATCATCAAGCAAATTTGTCACCAATAGGCACCTTAATTAATTAACTATTCCCTGTTGCTTTTTGTTTGTATACACATCTTTCTCTTAGGAATTGAATGTCTCCTAAATAATTGCATATTTAGATACACTTATGAGATTAAAAATGTGCTGTGTGTTGAACTGAACTGGCTGAGACAAACAGCACCAGTTTTGCTTGTGTGCATGCATATACTAAGCATTTAGATACTCTATGTCATGTTACACTTTTGGAGTATAAAACCTATAGCCTGTGTTAAGGACAAAGTAGCAATATTTAGGTTAACTTGCAGTGAGCTAAAGGAAATATTTAATGAAAATATTTATCGTGTCAGAGTCTACATTACAGGGACAGAGATTAAACTACATTTTGTGAGAATAGCAGATTAAAGTAAATATTATGTACAATAAGAGTAAAACTGCTTAATTTGTTCTTTTACAAATAAAGGCCCCTGACCTTCTAGCATAGTTTATTTCAAGCTTTTAACAAGGTTTATTTAAGACACATGTGCAACGATTCTTACATAGCTAGGGTTTTAACATGAATAGTTTTTTCCTTAGTCCTCAAGATTGTGGTTTTGCCTGACAGTTTCTATTTAATCTTGAATGATGAATTTTATAGTTTGCTGAAGTATGTATGCAACTTTCCTTTAAAAATATTAGTTGATTTAATTAGATTTGTTTGCTTTTTGCAGCACTTTGAATCTTCCTTAAAATGTATTCTTAAACTGTTAGTTTTTAAGTACTTCCTACATTACTTGCAATCAGTTTCAATCTAGTAGTGAATATTAGATGATCGCATCCTTGTGTCAGTTTCTCTGCGCATAGCGTTAAGGAATTGTTTTATTTGATTTTCTAATGCTGTTTCACATCCTCTTCACTTCAACATGGATTGTGCATGAAGAGTTGATCACAGTTCAGAATTGTAAAGCCTTTTGAAAATCAGAACATTGAGTTAGATTCACTGTGCTCTCATCTCAGCATGACTAAGTCTGAATCCAACCTGTCAGGTCTTGGTCAGTCCTAAACATGTTATGTTAATGCTCAGGTCTGCCAATACAGGGCTCTAGCACCACTCAGACTGAGATATATACTTTAGGGTAATATTAAACAAGTTCAGTGAAGCAGAGAAGAATGTTCTGTGTGCTTAGTATAGAAAACTTATTAGAGGCAATATAAATCAAGTTAAGTAAACATTTTTTTACGATCACCTCTGTGCTAATATTCAGGTACATTTTAAAGAGATGTTTCAGCTGCGCAAGTGTTATTTTTGTACTTTGTTTCATACTGAAACCTTTTGGCGGACAGGAATTTCTAGGTCTTATATATGACAGGGTTTTGGCTCTGAAATGTTTAGCTCCTAAGTAGGCCACTTTGATCTAGATCATGCCACATTAATATGACATTGCTTATTGATTTACTGCGCTGTCATAAATTTAGGATTGTGGGTGCCAATAGATCAACAATTTATAGTTGTTTAACAATTTGAATAATTTCACTATCGATTTCCTCCCCAATAAAACGTTTTCTGTTAGCGAGTTCAGTCTTCCTTCCTTTCTCTTGTTGCTTTCTGAAACATCTGCAGTGATTGCATCCTTCCTGTAGAAAAGTGGTCAAAACTAAATAAATGCATATGTTGCTGCATATCTTTAAAATATTTGAGCAAAAGGTTCAGATCACTTAGAAGCTGTCAGGAACTGCCTGTACTTGCCAGTGTATTTGCTTTTGACCTAAATATCCACTTAATTTCCAAAGGTTTGGAAACTGTACCTAAAGCTTTGTTTAAGCGTTTCAAAAAGCATTTTGCTCCAGAAGTCGGCTATTTGAGACTGAATTCAGATGTTCACCTCCATGTGTTTAGTAAGATTGATTTTAACTGTAATGAAATGTATATAACGGGGCAGCAGATTCCAGCCTGGGATTTTATTTTTTGTCATAAATTAAAGAAAAAGAGAACCCCAGATTTCAGCTCTGAACAAAACTGCAACTCAGCGCTAACAGGTTTTCCTCATTGCTAGAGGTTCCTGTTCATTGCATTCTTCTAAAATAGTATAATAGCTAAGGGTACATCGGCATTTCATTTGGTGGGATATGCAAAACTTAATTTATTGTGCACGTAGCTAACTATTTTCACATGTTCAAGTTAATACTATAAAATCATACCACAATTTCTTTTAGAATTTAAAAGCTTTTACATTTTAAATAATCATGTGTAACGTGTTAGACATCTTGAAATCAAATCCCATGTAACATATATACTATTGGTATAAATAGCACCTACTGAGTTGATAGAGTGATCACTTATTTTCTTAACAATAATTTTCTTCTATATCTGAAACTAAATAATAATAATAAATGATCAAAGCTTAACAATTATATTTTCCTGCATTGTAGAACAGATGTGTTTGGATGGAAAGTAACTTTATAAACAATCATGACATTGACATTGACATTAGAAGCTCTTGTTTTCAGAGATTGAAAATTTGATGAAGCATTGAAGCTAATAATAGGAACAAAAATCTGTTTTTCATGAATAAATGCTTATAGTAAGAATACAGGATTCCCCAGGAAAAATAATAATTAAAACAAAGAAAAACAAAGACAGATTTAAATAACTCCCAAAGTAGCTTCATTTTTTCCATTTCTACTTGCCATATCATTTAAAAGTACAGCTATATTTTATAAATAAATACAATTTGGTATGAAATATATAAAGATGCAAGCTTTCAGAAATATATCCTTCATTATATGCAGTGCATCTTACACAAATGTAAAGAAAAGTTAAACAATAGATCAAAGAAATGCGTACAAGTAACTTCAGTGAGATCTGTTTTAAAATGTTCCTGCAGGCATTCAGATGTACCTGAAAGTTAATCTTTTTGAACTTTTAGTTTTACTTTAAATAATCACCTTAATTCAAGTCGGAAATTTTATAATTTATTGCAGCAGGATAGCTGAAGTATAGCATCAGTACAATCCAAAAGGAATACAAGAAACAGCTTGTGTGTATGAGAATCCAAGGACAACTCAGATGGTGATCTTAAAAAAAGAAAATAATTTGAAAGTTCCATGCTTTTATTGGAAAGCTGAAATGTATGAATCCTAAAGTATTTGAAGATTGGCCACTCATCCAAACACAGCCCAACTTTTACTGTTCAGTATTGTCACACAAAGGAGCTATCTACAAGCCCAAGTTTCTGCAATTAATTCCTGGAAGGCCCCTTGGGTGGCTAGCACTGAATGGTGTATTGTTTTAAAAAGGCTAGTATCAGATTTCATTTAAGAAATGTGTGTGTCTGAATGCCATAAGTCTGCTTGTGTAAAAAGATAGATTTCGCTACAAACACACTTGGTTTTAAAATGCATTTCAACATAGATAAAATCTTTATGCCACTGTCTGTAGGGTGGTATTAAATTGGTTGTTCTCTTATAACATGTTTGTAAACTGTCAGGATTAAATATGATCTCTTCATCCTAAGATTTTTCATATTGAATAGATTATCTACACACATAGAGCATGGGAAGTTGATAGTTTGGGATACTTTTTCTTGGGGATTTTTTTTCAGCTGCAACTCATCAGAACTCAATTCTGGCATCTCTCAGGTGGGCGCCATTGCCATTATACGAGGAAAAGGCAGGCGTTCTTAATGAGTTGTGGCACATCTTTTTCTAGAAAAACAGCACTGCCTTTTTTCTTTTGCGTATTTAAAACAGGTGGCTGAGTGGCACTCGCAAATCATACCACATCAGCTAATACAGTGGAAGTCTTTTCCTTCCATGATAAATTGTAATAATAATAAATTTTTATTTGTACCCTGCCCTGCCCTGCCCGGCCGGAGTTGGGCTCAGAGTGGCTAACATCATATAAATAATACAGTATACATAAAAGCAAACAATCAATTAAAATGCATCCCAAAATTAATTTAAATAATGTACCTGTCCTCCCAAACTCCTGTGTTTCAACAGCAGTAGTCTGACATGCAGGTGTTCTAGATTATTGAGGAAATGGGAACAGGAAGATATGTGTTATAGGACGTAGGAGGATAGGATGTAGGAGGGAGGGAGGGAGTGCTGCTGCGTTTGCGTTTGCAGCAACCAGCTTTGTTGCAGTTAATAATAACATGTCACTTGAGGTTGCCTAAGTGATGGTAAATTGCATGAGACTACCCAGTGATCTTATGGTAGAAGCAATAATTCCTGGATCTTTGGGATTTTCTGGATCACAGCTCAATTTCTTAGATAGCAATCCTTAATCCCACTTAATTAATGGATAACCCCATTAATTCGCTGGGACTTGATACTATGTAGACATGGTTGGGATTGTGCTATTAGCTACTAATCTTCATCAGTGATCCAACTGTCATTGTTAGTGTGGAGTCTCAATTTAAAAACATCATTAGCAGAACAAATCGTGAAGCATTGGATCCCAAGTTATATTGGAAAGAACTGACTCAGAGTGTTAACATATGGTGGTGCTGCATTCTATCAGCAAATATTAATACTTCAGATTTTAATACATTCTGTTTTCATCATAACATTTAAAATTACAAGTAGCAATTTTCTTTCTAATTTCATTTCACTTTGTCAGCAGAACTGCGGCTTTACCAAGGGTTTCACATTGAGGGTTTCACAGTACAAGAAAATGAAAAGCTAAAACAAGCATTTCCACTCTCATCCAGAAACCCTTATTGAATAGATTTATTGTCTGAAGGGTGAAAGTAATTAATTAAAGAAAATCTACAACACAGTACATAATGTTAGAAGCTCTTTTTTTATAGGAAAAAAGTGTTGGTAAAAATATCTAGGAAAAATGTAACCCAGAAGTCATCTGTAGAGTGGTTGGATTAATGCTAAGCAGGGATGGCAATAACTTAAATAGATTAAGAAAAACCCTAACGTGGAAATGCAAGAAAGAAAGAAAGAAAAGAAAGAAAGAGAAGAAGGAAGGAAGGAAGGAAGGGGGAAAGGAAGAGGAAAAGGAAAAGGAAAGATCTCTTCTGTATAAAGTTCAAAGGAAGTGCTCACCTTGTGTGATTTATTGTAAGGCCATGTTTCACATGAAGGTTGGAAATATGATGCGCTGATCCTTACAAGTCAATTGTGCTGACCCTCAAAGGGATCAGAGTATATGGTGCAACCCACACCAAAGAAATGGTGCAGTTTACAAACCCATGTACCATGGTACTTCCATTTCCCCAGTATTAGTTTAAGTCAGGGGTCAGCAAATGTTTTCAGCAGGGGGCCAGGCCACTGTCCGTCAGACCTTGTGTGGGGCTGGACTATATTTTGAAAAAATAAATAAATGAACGAATTCCTATGCCCCACAAATATCCCAGAGATGCATTTTAAATAAAAGGACGCATTCTACTCATGTAAAAACATGCTGATTCCTGTACTGTCCGCAAGCCAGATTTAGAAGGCGATTGGGCCGGATCCGGCCCCTGGGCCTTAGTTTGCCTACCCATGCTTTAAGTGATGTGCTGATAGAATAAATCTTTTGTGTAAACAACCCCCGAGAGCATACCGTACAAGAGAGGCCCTAGCACCTTAGCTACGTCTACTGGTGTGGATGCATGCTTGTGCCCCTCACAGCAGGCACCTACAGTACAGCATGGAAAATTTTAAGTCATGGCTTCCAGCTTCACAGTTACTACTGCCAGAGAAGTCTGCCTGAAGGACGTTATCATAGGAAGGCCCTCCTCAACTCTAGAACTGGCCCTGGTGCTATAGCAATGAAAAAGGGCACATTTGGTGTTAGGGATTTAACGGTTTGGGATTTAGATACGCTGTGCTAAAGAAAAGATACAAAGCAGAGATCTTTGTGAGTTTGGTTTTCATTTGACATTTTCTTCTTTAATATGCTTGCTGTGCATTATGCTACTTAGAGAACTTGACTGCTACACCCAGTACATTGAACAATGTTGTTCACAGCTAGATGTTTGTGTTTCTAGTTTTATTACTTCCAGGCAATAAAATGCTTTGCGATTATTTTTCAGTCAGTTGTAATCAACTGTATCCCCAAACCCAGCTCATTCAAATGTTCACTTAGTAACATGGTCATCTCATGGGACTCTTCCACCTCAGAATGCATATGGCAATTGCTTTTTTTGAAAGCATTTATGTGTGAAAATCTTCTTGTAAGTGGAAAATGGAAAGCTTATTGGCCAGGAAGAAAGCTCAGCTAGCAGTTTAGTTTATTCATGTATTTGAATTATTTACTTAAATAATGTAATGTATTATTTTTTTACCTATTTTGTTCATTCCTCCATAAAATCTTGAGGACTTACGGTTTTTTAGATAATGGGAGCAGCATGGGTTTGAATAGCTGACACATATAAAGCTAATCCTAACCATGTCAATGGTAACTGATGAATTTTGATAAGTTTTTTTTTACTATTAGATTCAAAGTGCTGGTGTTGACCTATAAAACCTAACATTTTCATTTCTTTTTTTAACTTTTTCTTTCTTTTGTCTGTGTCCTATTGGTTCTTCCCTGAACAGAACATTGAAGTTTAAGACATCACTGAGACAGTAAATTTATTTTGGGCAAGAGACTTCTTCCTTGCCTTGGCCTTGTTTCCTTTTGGATTTAAAAAACCAAATATTCCCTTTTAACTTGAGAGTTTTAAAACATAGCTGATATTCAGTAGTGACAGCTGGGAGATGCAAACAAGTATTGCCAGTGGGGTTGACGAAAACGATGTCTTGCTTTCTACTATTTTTCAAGGCACAGAGATTATTCTGCTCTTCTGGTACATAAATTGGAAGTGAAAGGAGAAAGTGGGAAGGCCAAATCTCTTCCCTTGACTGATAATAGCTGGTTTTTAGACTGCTATATACCTGAGTGTCCCTTAGACATTTTCACACCTGTTAATCACTGAGAAGTTGTTGTGTATCTGGGAAACATTTAAATGATCCAGCCATGTGTGCAGGGGGAAATCACATGAGTCTTTTTCAGTAGCATGAATCCTTGAGGGGAGTTGAGCTTTGAGAAGTACTCTCATGGCCTGGCTATAAAAGTCTTGCAGTTTCTTCATGCTGGTACTGGTACTGAGTTAACTTGCCTCTTTTCTTAGTGCAAGATCGGGAGTCATAGTCCTGAACTCTTGCCCAAAACTCTGGGCTAGTACTTTCAGAACTGTCCAGGGTCCTGAACCTGCCTTCTCCAGAACATTACTGGCTTGTGACCTGTCACCTAAGCTGTCACCTTGGGATAATGGAATTCCTAGAGGATCAGGACGACCCTTAATTGTGTTCTTTAAATTCCAAGACTCTCATCCAAGCATAGTTTAATGAGTGTTAAAATGTCAAGAATATCCTTTAAAGCTATTGGCATTAATCACTTTCTTCTATCTTTTCATTAACAGGAGGAATGTTTCTTGAACCTAGAAGCGCCTATTTCAAGAGTGTGTGGTTATGACACTCCATTTCCTCACATATTTGAGCCATTCTATATCCCAGACAAATGGAAATGCTATGATGCACTTCGGAAAATGATTAATTATTGATCATGCAGGTAAGTGGGGGGTGGAGAAGATATATTTAGATAGTTTGGAATTAGTTTTAAAATGTTCAGATAAAATTCTAAGATTTTTTAAAAAACTACATAAGCCCTTGCCTGCAATCCCAAACATGTGTTCTAGGGAGCAAATATAATTGAATTCTGCAGGATGAATTCTTATTAAACACATATATGATTGCGCTACCGTTGAGCAAAGTCACCATATAAATCTGAGTGGCATGGTAGCAGATATTTTTACTTGTTCAGGGTTGCTACAGTTTGGCAAGGGATTAGACAACCATTCATTGATGCTTAAAACACGTATTTCGCTATAAGATGTGGATAGAAACAATTTATTTTCAAAAATAACCTTTTTTGGGTAGTTTTCCTGATGTAAGACTAAGTGGTTGTTTGGATCTGCACAGAGAAAAAACTAAAACAAGCACTGCAAGCCAGACTGTCCTACAGTTTTCATGGTCTGACTGCTCACTTTAGAGCTATTTTTTAAGGTTGTTGGTATCAGTCTGTCTCGAGAGACAATGGAGGTGACGACTTCTGGGGTGAAGACAAACCTCTGCATTAGCAGCACCCAAATAACCTCCCTGGGGCTCAAGCGTGGGTGGTGTATATGGAGGTTCTGGATGACAAGATTCCCCCCCCCCCTTCAGCCTCATTGATGTATTCCAAAGGAAATCAGAGCAATACATTTGAAGTGTTGTGGGGCTTTATCAAGTGGCATAAGAAAAAGCACAGAGCACTGGAGTGGGAAGGTTAAATTAACGAAAATCTTGCCCTGCTCTCTTACTCCTGTGGGAACCGCTGCTGGATCTTGGTTCCCTCTGCAAAGGGAAGGAGACTTTCCCATTCATAGAGGGCTAGTTAGGATCCAAGCCACAGTTTTGCATACTTGCAAAATCTGATTGATATCTTTAACATTTCAGTTAGTACTAAGTACCTAACTACCTGATATAATACATTCCTATTTAGTTAATTGGTGCAGTGATTTTTATCTTAATTACCTATTTGTTTGACCTTTACTGCTGCTAGAGCTTTGGGGAGTGGGAAGTAAGTTTAAAAATATGCAGACCAAACTGGCAACTTCTCCGCCTCCCCAATTCCCATTAAAATCTTTTTCTTTCATTCCAAGTGCCAGTGCAAATAAAAAGGGGTTTATAATGTTTTGCAAGTATGCTCATAACACAGGAAATTCAGTACTTGTGGGAGGCTACTAATAATTACTCTTTCTTTGTCTTTTCTATATCCAAATTGAGTAAAATGACCAAGAGCTTACTGAATATATGAGACTTCAGGGCCACTTCAGACATGAAATTTCATACATGAAGGTTGCCTGTGTAAATAGAAGCAAACATTTCTAGATCATGTGCTTTATTTGCATTCTAACCGCAGTATTTCCCTTTGCAATCATAACAGGACACTAAAGTGAGGTTATGTGATGATGTTATGTCTTGCCAGAAAAAAATATCATTAAACATGGTATAACAATCAAGGCAACCGAATTATAAGACTAGGGTTATGTTTATGCCATTTCCACATGCATGCTGTGTTCCATAGTAGTAGCAATTAATAATGGGCCATGCAAGCCTAGCACTGTACAAAATTATTATTTTTAAATTTATCTGATAAGAAGCTTACAATTCAGTAAAAATTGCAACATTGGTGTGTGTGTGTGTGTGTGTGTGTGAGAGAGAGAGAGAGAGAGAGAGAAGTAAAAGAGGGATGAAAGTAACAGAAAGGACTGACTGCCAAAGCGCATACATGCTTTCTGAAAGAGGTCTTTTTAATGTATTTCTTTAAAGTCTAAATTGAATTAGAGTATATTTCAACAAACGGAACATTCCAAATGGAATGATGAAAGGAAATGCATGAAATGCATGAACATAAGAAGAGTTCTGCAGGATCAGACCAAAGTCCCATCTAGTCCACTGATGATCCAGATGCCCATAGGAAGGCTATGAGTAGGATATGAGCACAACAGCATTCTCCAGCTCCTTATTCCAGCCTGTTGCTGTTCTGCTGGATCAGACATATTAACTAGTAGCCATTGATAGCTTTACCATCCATGAATCTCTAAAGAGTGCATAGGATTGTAACCTTCAATGCCTAAAAGTGTGCATATTGAAATTCTGCATGAACATTTTCTACTTGTTTGTAATATGTTCTCTTTTCCCCCCCAGAAACAACCTCTGTTAGACATTCTCTGCTTCTACAAAGGTGAGAAGAACAAGAAGAAAAAGCAGTTGCTGTTGGTGGAACTATTAACATAAAATTGAGATCTTTCAAAAACTGTAGAGGAGAACTAAGTGAGATTATTTTCTCAAATGCATTGATTTGGATACTCATCTTGGCTATTCATCAAAAGCTCTACATTTCTGCCAGCTGTGCATTCAAGAATGGGCAGGTGATTGCCGTGAAACATTGGCTGTGATTCTCTTTCCCCGCTCCCCATTCTGAATGTGACAAAGCTTCTAAAATGTTTTACCCTGTAAATGATGTATTGGGTTGCACACAATGAAGATAGAGGGTTGTATCCAACATTGCTGTTCCACTAGCACAAAAGACTTCTGTTTGTGCAATAGAATTTACTCCTCCTCTCCCCTTTAGCTCCTTGTGCACCCTCAAAATCTCCAGAGGGTTGGGGGTCCTTTGGCGCAGATTTGCAGGAAGATGAGAGGAAGTGGGATTCTCATAGGGGATCATTGCCCACACATCATTAGATACAGCCCACTAATCAGGAAGCATTTGGTATGCTTTTTTGTGTGCCTTACTAGGTAGATCTTTTTACTTTGATTTCACAACAGACTTATTTCTGTTTCAACTAAAACTGGCAGTGGTTTTACACTTGGACATTTTCTTTTATTTATTTTTAGATCTCATTATATCAGTGGCATAAACTGTCAGTTCTTTGAAAAAGCCAGGTGTCCTAAAGTTAGAATCAAAAGCTACTCTTTGATCCAAAATTAAAAACAAACATAATTCTCAAATCAATTTGCTTGCTCAAGACTTTTGTTAAAAAACGTGGGTTGGCAGAACTGATGAAGAAGCATCTGCTGCCATGGAGTTATGAAAATATATACTTAATACCAGTAATTTCACAGAAACACTCCTGTGAGTCTGAGACTCATTAGGTATTTCTACACTTGAGTATGAAAGTTAGATATGGCATTATGATTTTATTTTGAATGCAAAGCAAAAATGTTAACCTTGAATATAATAACTATCATTAGAGAAAAACGTGCATTTTTCTAAATGGGTTTATCTCAGCACCCCAAAGCATCGCATTTACTTACTAACACATTGTGTAGACCAAGATAACCTTTTACATTTTTAATGCATTTTAAAACAGGTATAGATTCGTAACATGGATGGTTGGAATTCTTCAGTTTCTGTGCTGCTCTCACAGCCTTGTCTAGATGGCAGTGTGCACCTATTCAACCTGGATAAATGCCTTTAAGAGTGTTTACCATACAAAAACAGATACTAGTAAATGTGAAAATTGTACATGCTTTTTGCCAAAATGCAGCACATGACAATGAAATCCTCAGTTTAAAAGTCACAAATGAAATGTATCTTCATTAGTATCGGGCATATGATACCCTGGACCTCTAAGCATTTTGAAAGGTAACATTTTTATGTAAGTTAACATAAGGAATGTTTATGTTAACTCTGTTTAAACATTAGCTTTTAAAATAAAATGTAAGATTGTTTGTGCTAGTTTGTGCTTTTTCATTTACAAATTGTATTACAGGCCTACAGCTTGAAAGATAAAAACATAGTTTGCTGCAAGTAATAATCTGTTCTGATTCCTGAATGCAGGCCAGCATAGAAAGAAGTATGCAACTGTACGGATGCATATATTTATTCTGAAATTAGAATTGGTTTGGCTATGCCTGCTTACCTAATCAAATTTAGTTACTGATAGAAATGCAGTTTCTTGAGACATCTGTTGCTTTTGTAAGGGTCTGAACTAAGTTGTTCATAAAGTAATAATGAGTTCAAAATGAGCAAATACTTCTCCCATTCTGCCTGTATATATCTTTAGGAAAGGCTAATGAGAAGGTGTTCCATTGCTTGATGGAAGCTTTAAAGTACCCAATAGCCTTGTGAATAACATTAATATGTGAGTACATCCTCTAACAAGCTGAAGTGCTCATGTTTAAAAAGACAACTGGATGTCTCTGTATGATTTGATCGCTCCATGAAAGCTAGCTGTGGGATGCTACGAAAGACATCCAAAATTCATGTTCTTTTAAAAAGAAAACCTGCTAAAAGTACTGCCTCTCTTTTTACCACCGTCAAGTACCACAAGCGTGCAAAACTCATTCTGTGCATTGGCAGGTGTGTGTTTTTAATAGAAAAAATGTTGTTTACAAATCCATCACAATTTGTACAAACAGATTTTACGAAACAAATGTTTAAGGAGAAAGAACGAAAAGGCTAACGCATATATATTCATGTTCCTTATAGCTTATCAAGTCTGCAACTGGAAAGCTGCATATCAAAGAAAAAAAGTCAGAAATACTCCATTTCAAAATAAATTTCTTGGAATTTAGTGAATGCGCAAGTTATTCCCTTACAAGCAGGTTATTGGCTTTGTCGCTTAAAGCCTTGGCTACAAACAGATATTTTGAGTAAATCTCCACCTCCATTGTAGTTTCCATATGATTTCTATAAGTCATGGCATGGATCCAAACACCAGTTTAACTTTTCATGAGCCTAAGGTTTAGGGTTAGTCCTTTTCTTTTTAAATAGCAGTTCTTCATGTTGTGTGGCATTTGAAACTGGAGGGGATTTTTAAAATACTGCTGAATTGGGGAGGGAGGAATCAGATATTTAAAGCAAAAAAGTAAAAGATAAATGAAACTTAAGGCCAGGATCCAAGCAACAGGTTTTGTCCTTGGTTTGAATCTCAGTTACCCCTATTTATCAGGCAGCAACACTTTGGTTTTCTGTTCGTGATCTTCCTGCAGAACACCCACCTGTTCTACTATGAAGCACCTTTGGTGCTAGTGTGAATGAATATGGATAGTATGACAAAGTATTACATTTATTGAGATGATTAAGCTAAGATTTGATATTGTTCCCACCCACCTGTTTATATTTTTTGAGAAGTATCAAGATCTTCTGTCTTCTAAACTTGCCAAGAGAATTATTGATTTTTACAAGCCACCTGAGGAATCTAATCTTGCTGCTAAATATTGCATGCATTGATTTACTGTAATGCTGCTAGATGAGCATTGGTAGCACTTGATTCTTTTTGTCACGGTCGCACCATTCCTGTGTGATACTTGGGTCTGATGCTAATTTTGAAAACGGAATCACACATAACCTTTGTTCTGTGTGGGTGGTGTAGTGTCTCTCCAACACAATAGAACTGTCTTGAATATTTCTTTTGAGTTTTAAAATATTTTTAAAGGTGCTACCTTTAAGCTAAGTGATGAATTGGGATGTAGGATGGAGAGCAAAGGGGACTTAAATGCTAAAAACAGTAATACTAAAAAACGGGGTTGGCTCATGAAACCTGCCCCCTGCTTAGCCTATAGATTGCCTGGCATAATTTATCTGATTTATAATTCAGATGGGAATGAATGTTTGTGAAGAAGAAAAATGCAACCAGGGTTGTTTCAAAAGATGGTTGGATGGCTGTTATGGAAACTTGATTGCTATCACAGCCAACTTCTACACATGTTTGTTCTTATGCTATCCCTGGAAAAGTCTCTATGGACTTTCTCACTTTTAACGACTATCAATAAATGCAAGCTTACTTAGTTCTTGTATGCCTTTTATGATTAAAGTTACAGAAGGGACCAGTTTCAATTATTTGCTAGATGACTTAAAAGCTTAATTAGAGCAAAAACTTTGTTTTTTCTTTATCAGGGCTCTGGAGAATGTGTGTTTTGCATTTCCTTGTTAATGTCTAACATTTAAAAGCACAACAGACGAGTCTGCCATGAAACTGAAAACTTCAGTCAACAACTGCTATAATTATGTTTGTCCATTTGTATAGGTATTCTGAGTGGTTCATATTAAGTGACACAATTCTGGCACCTACTCATGAATAACTGATTTGAGGAAGTTTTAGGTCTTTCTTTTGCCTGTGCTATGTGATTTGGACCATATCTGTGAACATAAGATAACAAAGACATGTTGTGCTTTACCCAAGCCTCCCTTAAATGTACTCTTAGATGCACTGAGTGAATGATTTAGGGTTCATGGGTTAAGCCTAATGCAGGAGTTTTTGGATTTTTATGGTGATATTTCCTGAGATCTTTTTAAAGTGACTGATGAAATTTCGTGCTTTCTGCTTCTCTTGTATTCCTTACTTGGACTCCCTTGGGTTATTAATGAGAATATTAGTGTATCATCTAGTTTTCATTCCATTCACTTCCCATGTCAATATTTAAATCTATTTCCCCACCCACATTAATTTCATTAACTTCTTCTCCCACAAATTTATCCCCTTGCCTTCTAGTGTATTCATTTTTATCTTCTGCGTTCCAATTTCCCCTCCCCGCAATAAACCAAAATCAGCAGACAATTTGCTCACCAATGCTTGTATTGTTCAAAAGTGGTGCTGCTTGCTGCTTTTATTATTAAGTGCTGAAGTACTGTTCCTGGCTGTGCTGCTTGTTCTACCATGAGGCTTGTGTCAGCACTTGGGACAGGTCACTGAAGACTGCCAGTCTGGCTGCTGATAGCATCACTATATAATAGCCCTGCCAGAAATTTACACATCAGGACCATTCACTCAAACAATGTGAACTGAAGAAAAGAGTCACGGGGGGGGGGTGGCATTTATGGTGGAAGTTACTTATTGGAAGTCCAGGGACTATAAAAACCCAAGAAAAAGAACCAGATTTCTTTTTGAAAAGTCACTTTTTTGCAGCAGTAAAAGGTGGGTGTGGGGACATAGAATTCTGCAGGCCATAAAATATCTCTTGGTGCATGTTTATTTTGAAGTGAATGTGATTAACTACTTGCATTTGATATGTCAGAAGTTGAAAATCAATTGTACTTGGCTATAAATGGCAATGAGAAATCCTCAAAGTGATTGGATAATTAATTGAATATGCATCGATTGTACAATTGGCTCTTCAATAATATGTGCAAATACAATTTTAAAAGAAATTGCAATGGATACTGATTAAAGATTCATAATCTTTGCCCATTTTTCAAAGCAAAATGCAGATTCACATTCCTGGATGTAAAAACCTTGAACCAATCCATAATTTCTCTCTGGGAAGTCTTTGAAGGCTTGAATTTCTGCACCAGTGGGTGACTTGTCTTTATGCCTTAAGGAGCTCTGAGGATGAAGTCTTGCTGCCAGCAAATTCCATCATTTCTGGGCTTCCTCTTTATATTTCAAGGGTCTGTTTGTTTCAGAGTCTTACCTATAACATAAGGATACCAAAATCGTGAGGGGACCCAAGCCTTTCTGCAAAATTCTAGGTCTGGTTCAACCCCTGGTTCATTAGAAGCTTAGGGCTGCCATCGCTGCTTCTGCTTGCATTGAGGGTTATGGGCTTTGTCTTCCTACTTCTCTAGAAGACTCTTTGAAGGTGCTATAAGTGGCAGGGAGGTAACAAGGAAGAATTCAGGCAGAACTTAGGTTTTTGGAAGAACTGCAAGCCCTGTGATGCTTAGCTAGCCCATGTTTAGGAGCATCCAAGATCTCCCTGTGCCTCCATCTGCCTCTCCAATTTACAGTAAGATGCTATTCTTAAAAAATTTCCAGAGCCCTGCTAGATAACCTATTTATTAATTCATGGGATTGCCAGTGGGTGTATCTTAATGTCTTAATTCATTTTTAAAGCAAAACATGAACTATTTCAATAAGTACAAAACAATTTACCAAATATAAATCCGCACCCCCCCTCCTGTTTTTCTTGTAGATTCATTTGAGATCAGTTCATTGATTTAAATGCTTTTGTGTGCTAATCCAGGTAGATGGGCATGGGTCCTTCCACACCTCCGGCTATAGACCAGAACAGCAGCCTACTTGAACTTGCAATCCATATCAAGGTGCACTTGATACACAAAGACATGACTAACGGATGGCTGCTTGCTTGTACCAGCTTCTGTGATCTTCTCCATTCACCTCTCCTTGCCAATCTAGCCTGGAGGGAAGAGGACAGGGATGAAAACGGAATACAAATGGTGCCTTGATGTCTACTTAACTTTTGGCAGGCCAATAAATGCATTTCTATCTCGGCCATGTGTGTGTAATACACAAAGACAGCAAAAATGCTTTCATATATTCCATTATTTAATGCTCCTCGATGGCCCTTTTCCTAGTTAAGAGTTTGTACAGTAACTCAGCCTTAAAAGGCGCTTCTGTTGCTCCGCAACAAGGAAGCAGCAAAATACAGACAGGTTTGTGAGTCATTTTCAAGTTCCAAATTATCAAATAGAGGTCTGATCAGTACCATGACTTTCAGCAGACAATGTTTTTATTCAGAAAAGGAAGTGAAGTTAGGCGTAACTTTAAATAACCCATATCGGAGGTAACCTCTCAAATTATATAGAATTTGACATAATTAAACAGTTATTTTGTCGTACTACAATTTACTGCATTGCCTTTTATGTCTACAACTTTGATGTTCATCATGGATTTGAATGGTTTATTTCAGTGAAAGTTGGCCTGCGTTTTCAACATGCAGAGTGCAATTACCTTTTTCCAGAAACCATGCAAAATGTTCTTGGTTCTCAATTTGATTACTCTTGGAGAAATATCTGTGGCACTTAATCTGGGCACTGGCATGGTTAAGCAGCAGAGAAGAACCCACAGCATTGCTACCTGTATCAAGAAAATGTGATTTTTTTAATGCTACCGGTATACCCAAAAGCAGGCAATAAAAATAAACGCAAAGTTAGTTGTGCTGCCACAATATGTAATCTTCAGTGAAAGAAAACAACTTAAGTTTCTTCAGACCACCCATAAAACATAAATAAACCTAGACTTATTCCATGTGTATTTCAACTGCTTTATATAAGAAAAGGAGTAATATAGACATCATTAAAAAAAATTTAAAGAAGGAATACGCATTTGCTGAAATTTGATCTGGTGAGACACGTTAAATTAAGTTGTGCTCAGGAGAGGAAAGATCCCTATTGGACCAATTATTAAAACCAATAAATTTGGGTAGCAATCTTAACCCCACTTTCTTCGGAATAAACCCCATTGAAATCAAAAAGACTTGACTAGAGATGGTTATGACTGCTCTGTTATATAACCCATTTTAAGGAAACCATTGTATGCTACAAGTTCAAAATGATATCCTTGCACCCATTTTCAACGGGCTCCAGAAAAATGCAGTGGAAATGCAAATATGCAAATATAATATTTGAGATTAAAATAATTAAAAATGTAAGTGCTCTGCTGGATTTGATCCCAACCCTATCTAGCACAGCATCCAGTTTCTCATAGGAAGCCCACCAGCACAATATAAAAGCAGGAACTTTCTGACATTGTAGCTCTCCAGCAACTGATACCTTCTAGCACACCATGCATTTAGGGCACATAATTTCCCCCAAAGAATCCTGGGAATTAGTTTGCTCAGATTGCTGGGAATTGTAGCTCTGTGATGAGTAAACAACAGCTTCCAGGATAGTGTCATGTGATTCTAATGTATAGTTTGTGTGCATGAGAGTGGGCCTTTTCTGGGTGTCATTTTGAATCAAGATGGTGGCCTGAAGCATGACTTTGGCATGACTTTGCCTATTTTATGGCATAAGTTCTACTGCATTTGAGATATGGCTGCCAAACTCAGCACGGGGTTCTTGAGGCAAGACGGGGTCTTTGTTGGCATTTGGATGCCAGACACAATTTTGAATCAAGATAGTGGACTGGAATGTGACTTCACCCAGTTTTGGGTGTGACAGGTCCAATCTCACAAATTGCATTATCCATTTAAGAAACATAATTTTTTGGTTTCTAAAAATCCCCAGGCAATGACAGGCACTCCCCACAAATACCTTAATAAACGAAATCCAAAAGGCCTACGGAAAAGAAACATTTTTGCAATCAATGCTGGTGGCAGCTTAATTTTTTTATATGCTTTATCTGAGACTATGCCATTGGAAATTTTACTTGAAAAGATGGACAGAACAGGTAAGTGAGTAAATTTGCCAAGTAAAGTAGTCTGTCTGGCTTCCTCCAAGTGTAGCCAGTTAAGAAAGATTGATTTCCTAAGCACCAAACTGGCTACATTTTCTACATTTAGCTCTAAATCTTCGGCAACCATCATTTCCAGTAGCATATTTTCTCCATGGCTGCTCTGCTGAAACAATTGCACACCAATTTCTTCGAAAGACACAACTAATGATTAATGGTCTTCAAAGCAGGCAAACCAGAGAAATGCAGTCTAACCTACTACTACTGCTATTATTAATTTCATTTCTATACCACTTTACATTTTAAAGAATCTTAAAGCAGTTTAGAACCTATATTAAAACATCAAATAAAACAACCCAGTATAAAACATTACTGGAGAAAGCCAAGTATACGTTCAAAACAACATGATTAACAGGAAACTAAAATATTATCTTGAAGATTTCAGAATAAAACATTCCTAAAGGAAGTCAAATATAAAACACACATTTAAAACAACGAAAACCTAGACGGCATCTTAAAAAGCAGAGACATCACCTTGCCAACAAAGGTCCGTATAGTTAAAGCTATGGTTTTCCCAGTAGTGATGTATGGAAGTGAGAGCTGGACCATAAAGAAGGCTGATCGCCGAAGAATTGATGCTTTTGAATTATGGTGCTGGAGGAGACTCTTGAGAGTCCCATGGACTGCAAGAAGATCAAACCTCTCCATTCTTAAGGAAATCAGCCCTGAGTGCTCACTGGAAGGACAGATCGTGAAGCTGAGGCTCCAATACTTGGGCCACCTCATGAGAAGAGAAGACTCCCTGGAAAAGACCCTGATGTTGGGAAAGATGGAGGGCACAAGGAGAAGGGGACGACAGAGGACGAGATGGTTGGACAGTGTTCTCGAAGCTACAAACATGAGTCTGACCAAACTGTGGGAGGCAGTGGAAGACAGGAGTGCTTGGCATGCTCTGGTCCAATGGGGTCACGAAAAGTCGGACACGACTAAATGACTAAACAACAACAACAAAGGAAGTCAAATATAAAATGCACATTTAAAACAACGTAATTAGCAAACAAAATATTATAAGCATAGAACATATCTGCTGCTGCCAGTCCTACCAATGATGGTTCATGGCAGGTGGAAGCTGTGGAAGCTCAGGCTCGATTACCTGGGTCTGCACTAAGAGAGCTCAGTGTAGTTATTTTATTTTGGGCTACATCCTAAGACTAAGCTTTGTGGCTGGTATGGCAACCTTCTGAAGAAGGGAATTTCTCTGGCCATGGTGATAGGTACTGGAATTCTATGTTTTTATCCTATAGGGACATCAGGTGCTGACTGTGCTTATTTCTTAAGCTGTGTAGATGAACTCAGTCCCTCACCTCTGCTGCACACATACATGCAGTGAAGATTGCAACCACTAGCCAACCCTGAAGTGCTGGAGATTTCAACAGCTTCTGCCATGTTAGTGAGAAAGGACCACATTTGTTTACAGATCTTTCATGCGAGCAGGAATTCTGCAATGATCAAGCTTCCTAGCAGTAACAGAATCCTGTGAACATACAGCTGTACATGCATCAAATCCTTTTTCACTACAGTGGTACCTTGGGTTACAGATGCTTCAGGTTACAGTCTCTGCCAGTAATAGTACCTCGGGTTAAGAACTGTGCTTCAGGATGAGAACAGAAATTGCACAGCAGTGGTATGGTGGCAGCAGTGGGAGGCCCCATTAGCTAAAGTGGTGCCTCAGGTTAAGAATAGTTTCAGTTAAGAACAGACCTCCAGAACGAATTAAGTTCTTAACCCAAGGTACCACTGTAATTTCTGCCAGAGGCAATTGTGAAGTGGCCGATTCAGAAGTGCAGGGTCCTTTCATGATGGTTACAGCCACAGACGCTTCTAAGATTATACAGCCTTTAAGATCATCCAGTTTTATAATTCTACAATAATTATAATCAGGGAGATTTGCATTGATTCAAATTAAAATGGCAATTCGCTTTTCAGCTAGATCTACTTTGTTTCTGTGCATGGGCACAGTGTTCCAGTGTCCTCTTTCAGAGTGATTTAAGGTGTGTTTTCCTTGAAGCTCCATTGTACATGAGAGAACTTGTACACCATTCTCTTGAAACAGAAGCACCTTGCGTTCCCAATGTTCCTAAATGCTCAGCTTTGGAGAACGCAGAACAACAACTCACTATTTTCCCCATCCGCTGCTCTTCAGTGTCTGACTCGCCTTCCTTCGTTCTGATTGGCTCCAGTCAGCACAAAGGGTGAGAAGAGTTCTCAGTGGATCCCACACCTCTACATTCCCCGCCCCCCAGTCTTCATATTTGAAGAAAGTCATACAGCCAAATTTGATGTAAAGTGACTGTGGCAGTGTTACAGGATTTAGTATTTCAGTCATGTATTGTGGTGTTCCCTCTCTTTTTGGAGGAGATACTATTTTTATTCCCTTTCTGAACCGTATAATTAGGACTAGGAACGAACAGGCCACACTGTGCAAAGGAAATTTTAGCAGAGCTTCTCGCATCAGAAAAAAACAGCTATGAAGCTTTGTCTGCCAAACATTTCTGAGGTGCGGATTCCAGAATGCGTATGAAACAGACAAGGCACAGATGGTGGTGCTTGGGGGGGGGGGGGAGGGAAGGCATGTTCAGGACTCCTTGCTATGGAAAAACCTTGTTTCCATCTGTAAACAACAGCAGCAAAGATTTCTGGTTCCACAAAATGGCCAGATGTCTATATGTATGGTGAGATGCAGGTGGGGAACAGAAGGTGCTTAAAAATGTACTATTAAAAATAATCCACTATTAAAAGAAGCTGCTTCCATTTTAATGCTGACTGTGTCAAGCAAAGGAAGGAACACTAGAATTATTCTCCGGTCTCTTTAAGACCCTTTAAGTTCTGTGTGCGATGATTGAAGTTGTGTCCTTCCATTTATGGAAGAGCTTCTGACAATCTGTCTCTACTAATGAAAGAGAAAGGGAGAGGATTTTTGCCAATTCCACTGTTCCCTTGCAGCCTAAAAAACTGCTCTGGAGAAGAGGGTTCATTGTCCTATATGGGACAATGACAATAAAAATATTGTATCGTATCGAGCAAAGCTGAAGATGGTGCAAAGAGGTTTCAGGGCAGGAGGGAATCAGTGAAAATGGCCTTCCGTTCTCTTCCTTTAGCTGGCACTTCCTGTGTCACTGGAGGCTTCTGCTAGATCCAAGACTCTTCCATGTATGGAAGAGCATCATTGGATACAACCTACTATTGGATCATTGACATAGAAAATTAGACCAGTGTCCATCTGTAAAAATTATCTCTGTATTTAGTCATGGTATCATGGGATAACAGATATTATAAAACCGTCTCCCACTCTCCCCCATCTTGCATTATATCAACACCCTACATTTAAGGCCCTCTTACACCACTTTAATGGTCCTGGAGAATCCTGGGAGCTGAAGTTTGTTACAGGATGCTGAGACTTGTAGGTCTGTGAGGTCAGCACCCTTAACAAGTTTCTGTTCCCAAGATTCTTTGGAGGAAGCCATATGGGATCAATCCATCAACCTCTGATGGATGATTTAGAAGGTTGATGGATTGCTCTAACAAGCCATGATTGTTAAAGTAGTATAAGAGTGCTTTAAATGTATGGTGGGGTTGTGACCATACCTGATGATGTGGTTTTGTTAGATGTTGTTGGGCTACAATTCCCAACAGCCCCAGCTGCTTAGGATGATAGGAGTTGTGGTCCAACAATATCTGGAAGATACCACATTGGTTACCCCTGCACTAAGCATTACACATGTTGATGCCTCTTACCATCTGAACCATCCTTCAGACCATAAACAAGACACTTCTAACACCATCAATGTTTACCTCCTCATCTTTCTGAACACAGCGTTGTTTGACTACTAAAAGGAAAGACTCAAATGTCATTTGAGTTATTATCCTTCCAAGGGGAAGGATCATAAACATTCTTTTCCCGAAGAGCCTATACTTTTGTCTTTCATAGACACTTGTTCAGATCAAAGAGATATTTCAGCGTTAGAAGTTCTGTGCTTTAAAGGCAGTTTTGTGGCATGCATCAAACAGCTTTAAATTTCCTATATTCAGCTGTGATATTCTCAGGTGTTTTTTTTTTTTTTAAATCAAGATGAGAAGGAAAAAATCTACAGTAAGTTTGAAGCATATTCAGCCCATTGATATTAATTCACACAAGTGTACGTAAGGAAATCTGTTTGGCAGGACAAGAAAAATACATTTCTCAAGCTGGAGTATCTGTATCTAACAATATAATTTATTATGGATCCAGATTTGTTTTTTTAAGCCTGGGGTGGCAAGTCTCTGGGATATATATGTCCCCTGAAGACATTTTTCAGTGTCCCATGGGGCAACATCTAGAGGGCCACATCAGTGTACCTGCAGGACATATGCTTTCTGCATAAAGTGGAGAAGTGTTAAGTCTTTATCCTATATATTCAATTAATTCTGACAGTGTTTCACTGCTTGTATAATTTATGGGCCATTTCGGTGCCTGTGATACACCCTTCCTTTTTCAGGCAAGTTCCTGAAAAGGGGATTATTTTTTAATTTATTTTTAGACTGTTCTCATCACTACTGCATCCAAGGTAACATGATCCTTGAAAATTATTGTTGCTGAGACAATCCCTCTGCTTGAAGGTAAGCGAGACAATAAACAAGTTTATCTGTCCAAATGCATACCTTGCAGTAAACAGGAAGGCCAAGTGAGACGCTGTATTTATCCCTTGGACATTGTTGTCCGTAGGCTGCTTCAAATGAAGAACCACAGACAGACAGTTGTAGGAAGAAAATTGAATGGCTTATTCAGGCTCCTGATATACTTAAGGATTGTGGCACAAAGGTTTATAATAACCTGTGTTTCCTATCACCAAGTACCACTGGGAAGCACCAGAAAGGGAATAAGGTGGAGTCAATATTATAAAAGGGAAAACTTGCAGCAGCCACAAGAGTGCCTCCTGATGAGTGAATTTTCGGCAGTGCTGTGGAATGAGACAAATATGTTTAACTAGTTACAATGAAGGTGAAGATGCAGGACGCATTCCCTTGACTCTTAATCAGCTTCATAATATTGTCATGGAGCCAGATCTGATTGACTACAATAAGTCATTATGCTCCCTGTGTACTCCTAATTCAGCTTTATCTTTTCCAAGAAGAAAAACCAGATACAGAACAAGGAACAGCTTAGATCCAGAATAAGTGGCAAAGTAAATAACTGAGTAAAGGAAAGGGTGGGTAGGAATCATCATCATCATCATCATCATCATTTATTATTTATACCCCGCCCATCTGGCTGGGTTTCCCCAGCCATTTTGAGCGGCTTCCAAGAAAAGATTAAAAAATCAGTCATTAAAAACTTCCCTAAACAGGGCTGCCTTCAGATGTCTTCTAAACATCAGATAGTTGTTTATTTCTTTGACATCCGATGGGAGGGCGTTCCACAGGGCGGGCGCCACTCAAGAAGGCCCACTGCCTGGTTCCCTGCCTCTCCTGCAAAATGTTCATTTCAGTCTTAATAGAAATGCAGAGAAAACCTGAATAAATTATTATTCTTATTTATTAAATTTGTATACCGACCTTCATCTGTAGATCTCAGGTGGTTCACGACATAAAATTACAATATAAAAACCACAAAATAATAAAAATAAGAACAATGTATCTCTCTGCTAGTTATAATACCACATCAAGCAAACATAACATGCTCCACATGGGGCTGCCTTTGGAAGACTGTACAGAAACTGCAAATGGTTCCAAATATGGTAGCAGCCTGTTGATAGCAAGAGGATGCTCATAACGCCTGTGCTGAAAGATGTACATTGGCTGATGTTTAGTTTTGTGGCACATTAAATCAATCAGGTCCAGGATATCTCAGACGATGCTACCAGACCTGAGAGTGAACAATGACAGATGCTAGGTTGGCTGGCATTATAGCAGTGACATCTGTGCTGTGTATCAACTTGGGTTGCCTGGATGGAGGACCTTTATTATTGGGAGGAGGAGGAGTGAGTGCAACCCTGCTGCTCCTGCTCAATATCTCACCAGCGTTTGATACCATCCACGGGAGGTAGATATAGCGCACATTGCTCCAGTGGTTCTAGAAGATAGCACTAAAAGAGTATTTATTGGGCCTCTAGTTCTTGAGCTATGGGATACCACGGAGCACAGCAAGCCTTCAGTGCTGTTTAGCATCTATAAGAAGTAATTGGGAGTGGCCATTTGGGGTGAGGTGTCATCAGTTCTCCGATGAAATCAATTCTATTTCCTTGTAACATATGAATTGGGAATAGATGAGCAGGCCCTGAATGGTGTTTGGATGCAGTGGTGGGCTGGATAAGAGGTAATAAACGGATTCTGAACCCTGGTGGATGAGTGATGCCCAGGTATGTGAAGTTGGTCCATTGTCTCCTTTGGGTGGGGTTGCACTCTCCCTGAAGGAGCAGGTGTGTAGGACTCCTAGATTCAGCTCTGTCGCTGGAGATGCAGGTGTCCTTGGTAGCTTACAGTGTCTTTTATCAGCTTAGACTGGTCATTCTTGCATCCAGGATAGTTTGACCACAGTTGCCCATGCATTGGTAAACTCAGGGTGGACTCACTACAAAGCGCTCTATGAGGAGATGCCCTTGAGGTTCATCTGGAGGCCGCAGTTCACAGTGGATGGGTTGCTTGTGGATGAAAACTACCACCAGCATGTAACACTTTGCTTGTTTGTAGGATCTGCACCGACTGCCACTCTGCTTCTGGGCCAATTCATGCTTTTGGCCCTAACGTATGAGGTGCTTTACAGCTCAGGACCAGGTTACCTGAGAGATTGCCTTATCCCTTATATCCCTAATAAGTCACTGTGTTATGTAGGGGAGTTTTTCTTTAGATCAGGGGTAGGCAACCTAAGGCCTGTGGGCCGGATGCGGCCCAATCGCCATCTCAATCCTGCCCACGGACGGTCCCAGAATCATTTTGTTTTTACATGAGTAGAATGTGTCCTTTTATTTAAAATACATCTCTGGGTTATTTGTGGGGCCTGCCTGGTGTTTTTACATGAGTAGAATGTGTCCTTTTATTTAAAATGGATCTCAAGGTTATTTGTGAGGCATAGGAATTTGTTCTTTTCTTTTCTTCAAAATATAGTCTGGCATACCACATGGTCTGAGGGATAGTGGACCAGCCCATGGCTGAAAAAGGTTGCTGACCCCTGCTTTAGATTCTCTAAAATATTGGAAGCAAGAAGTGTCAGAGCAGGGCCTTTAGTGGGGTTGCCCCATTCTGTTCAACAGCATCCCCATTGAGCCCAGGCACCTACTATTTTTACTTTTCTGCAAATAGCTGAAGACATTTTTATTTCTGTAAGCACCTGCAGGCAGATAAAAAGGTGTTCATTTTGTATTGTTTTTAAAGCTTTCTTTGGATTTTTTTCCTCTACTGCTTTAAAAGCTATTTTTAGCTGTTTCTATGAACAGCTGTTTGTAAATCACCTTAATTCACACATTAAACATCAACAGCTCTCTCCTTAGAGGGGTTCAGCCAATCCACAAGGCTTTGGTTTTAAGGTCAATCATCTGGGGCTATATTAGTTTAACAAGCACTTGGGGGGAGCATTTTATTGGAACCTGCTGATATAAATGGACTTGTAATTAATGTTTATACTGGTTTTTAATTTTAAATATTTCCCGTTTTTGTTAGGTGCTTTTAAGAGCTTGAGGTGGAACATCATTAACTTGCCTGTTCACTTTTCATGTTTATGGTAAAAGAGTTATTGCAAAAGTGAATTACATTTCCTCCTAATTCCTTAGAGCTTTCTACTTCTTTACCTAGTGTTCGGTGCTCCGCTCTTTACAAAGTGTCTCTTTGACTAAGGAATGTTTATTGTTTTTGTTCCTCTTCATGGTTTCACTGGTTTCTAGGGCATTGACATGTTCAAGAATAGGTTCTTAAGTACATTTCGGCCTTCCTCACAGAGTTACAATTCACGGGAACCTTAAGAAACAATAGTTCTGGGTCCCTCTAGGGATGGATGGTTTGAAAGGGTATGGGATGTTGCCTTGTCTGAGCATTTAACCCATCACAGGAGAGTTCTAAGAGGCTATGAAATGAGACCATTTCGATGCTGCATGGTCTCCATTTATATGCATATTGTGCTATTGGAAAACCCAGAAGGGGTTGTCAAAGAAAAACACCAGACAGCTTGCGCAGGGCCGATTCCTTTACTAACAGGTAGTCCAAAATATAATGCAGTTCCTCTCAGCTTAGCAGTTACGCACAGGAGCAGCATAAAGTAATACTGTCCCAACAGAGAGCTTATAGCAAAATGTCTTCCTCTCCAGTGACATGTCTTTCTTGCAGCATTCCAACACAGATTAGGTTCTAGCCAAGGGGCTGGAGGCCGAGGCAAACTTGCTACAAACACAAGGGTATTTATGTATTAGATTGTGTTGAGTCACTCTCACAAGTTTGCTGACTCCCACTTAACCAGTTGCAGGTCCAGGACAAGCACACCTCAGCTAGCCATTTCTTGCTGTTTCCCCATGCATGCACTAACAGTTCTGTCTACACAGTGTTTCATAGGGCAGTTTTCACATATAGGCTCTGCCTGCAATCAGGAACCTTTTCAGATGTGCAGATGTGTAGGTGCCAGTGCTAAGACGGAATAACACAGTACTGCTGTGAACAGTGTTTCTCTCTATGCATTCACTGAACATGTGGGTGGAGAATAAGTGACAGGGGCTGCATGGATGCATGGCATAACTTTCAAGCATCTCTTATTTGGTGGGACAGTCCCTTATCCCAGTGCCATGTCCCGCTGCTGTCCCTTATTGATGATGTCCCTTAAATAAGCTACTGAAGGTAATGGGGCCCTTTCTATATCGAGCTGTCCTTTGTCAACAACAAATTGTTGCTGTTTTTTGCTATATGGTAATTTATGGACCTAATAGGTATCTAAAGCCATTTGCACGCAACAAAATATGTATTTCATCAAAGTAATTGTTGATCCCTTATTTTGGCTGCTGATCCCTTATTTTCGAGGCTGCTGGTCCCTTATTTTCAAATCTGTAAGTTGACAGCTATGATGCATGGGGTGAGGATTTCAACCTGTATCTTCTCATTATAAATCGTGTACCTTTCACCAAAAAGCGCACACTCCTTTCCCCTTCATTGCAAAATGCCCAGTTATTAATGTTCATCTGAGCAGACCAAACTAGAATCACAACTGCATTGCCCTCGTTTCATAGATGTAATTGTCTCTCCTGTTCTGTTTCTGCCCACGTGGTAAACCCTATGTTTTCTTTGTGTGTGTATGAGGCAAATTATTTTTGCATAAGGCATGCATGCGACAGCGGCTGATTCAAATTGCCTTTGGACATAGATGGTCTAATGAGGAGATGCTGATGGGTCTCCCCGTTATACAATTAGTGTGTCTCATTCAACAAAGCTCTGTAGGCAGTTGAAAGGAAATGTCTAATTACCTGCTAAGCATTCAACAGGCACCCACATCCAACATTTATACTAATGAGCACATTCTCAACATTTATCCATTACACTGTTTGCTCCAATTAAAGGTTAAAGATCCTCCTGAGTGCTATTAGCAAAAGAGAGAGATGACTGATGAAAAACTGCTTTCTTCACACCAAGATATAAAATGAGAATTATAGAGCTGTCTTACACTAAGTTGTGCTTGTTTCCTATTTCTTCTTTTGCTGCCTCCACCTCCTCATTTCTAGGATGCTCATGTCAGGTGCTGAAATGAAATCAAAATAAGATGCAAGACTTGCTTTTAGGCTAACTATCTACAATACATGAAAAGAGAGTGGAATGGAAAGACAGGAGATCGGCTTGGCAGAATATTGAGAGGCGAGTTGGTGAAGAGAGGAGCTAGTTTTTCCCGTTTGGGGGAAGGTGTGGGGCTACAATACCCCCAGGTCTTTGATTCTCCACCTGATTCTCCCGACTCTGCCATGGAGCCACAGGGACCCTCCCTGACTTTTGCCACAGGACAAGTTATTGGGTGGTAGCCAACTAACTTCTGCTCTGACTAGACTCACTGAAATTAGATAGTCATTTCCATGAGCATCATTGGATCAACTCTGAGGAAAACTTAGGCCTCGTCTGATCTATTCATTTAAAGCAGTATCAGTCATGATTTCCCAGAAAGACTCCTGGAAACTGTAGCTTGTTAAGGGTGTAGAGAGTTTTTAGGCAACCCCTGTTACCCTCACAGACCTACAATTCCCAGAATTCCCTAGGAAAGAGAAACCACTCTGAAAACTGTACCTCTGTACAGAAATGTATTTATGGGAGGGCAAATGGTGCAATTATTATTATTATTATTATTATTATTATTATTATTATTATTTAAAACGTAAAGGTAAAGGACCCCTGGAAAGTTAAGTCCAGTCAAAGGCGACTATGGGGTTGCAGCGCTCATCTCGCTTTCAGGCCGAGGGAGCCAGCATTTGTCCACAGACAGCTTCCTGGGTCATATGGCCAGCATGACTAAACCGCTTCTGGTGCAATGGGACACTGTGACGGAAGCCAGAGCACACAGAAACACCGTTTACCTTCCTGCCGCAGTGGTACCTATTTATCTACTTGCCCTGGTTTGCTTTCAAACTGCTAGGTTGGCAGGAGCTGGGAGCTGTTTCATGGCTGAGCAGGCCTGTGTGCCTCATGCTGCGTGGTGATCACCCGAAGATTTCAGTATGCATCTGGTAGGCTGAAAGACAAACACTCCAATCGTTAGAAAATTGGACTTCAGCATAGTGAATTGGATTCAATGACTCACCCGTCATTCAATATCATTACTTCTCTCTCTGTTTGTTTAATTTTTTACACCCAAGGCCTCAATGTGGGTTTGCAATGAGTGAATAAAGGTGGTCAGGACCTTTAATGAATCCCATTTATCCCACTGAGTGGCCTTGCATTTGTGACACCGCAGGGAAGGAACGCCCAGTTCTTTCCCATTGAAGCTGTATGTGTGTGGCAAAGCAGCTTTTCAAAGGGCCCTGCCTGGGTACCATTGAGAAGTGACTTTGGAAAATTCAGCCCTGTCGAGTGAGGAAAATCGTCTGTTTTGGCTGTTCCAGTGGGCAGGATGATGTCATCAGGAAAGAAGGTTACATTTGAAACCTAGCTGTGACAGCAGTAAAATGCCTATAAATATATTTAAGGTTTTACTGGGCTGGCTGGTTTTGAAATCTCGCCTGAGGAATTTTGCAAACACTTGCCATTGTTTTATATACATTCTGCACAGTAGTTTTGAGGCTCAAGCACAAAAGTAGGCTACCGTCAAGTAAGTTCACAGGCCTGGCACAAAGGGCTCTGTTTTCATGTGACCTCATAAACAGTAATCAGTGGAATGCATTTATGAGCAGAGGAATACGTAAAAGGTAATAAAGTGACTAAATGTTTATATAAAGCTGGGGAAAATGAAGCAGGTTACTATTAAATAAACCAGATGGCGTCATAAAAAATACATTCAGAATAATAACTGGTATAGTTTATTTCTTATTTTTGAAAAACGAGGCAAGCAAATATGAGCCATACAATACTTTGCGTTTGATCATATCTGCATTTAAAATGAGGTATTATTTATTTACCAACTTGAGACCCCCTCATTTTATAAAAACCTTTAGTTTCAGGCATACTTATCCTGCAGTTTTTAAGTTTGACTTAATAGGGTTTCTCTTCTCCTCTCCTCTCAGATGTAACCATTTATTATGACACGGGAGGGGATGTGATTTCAGCCATGCAGGAGGAATGGAAGCTGGTTGGGGTGGGGAGGATGTGTAGTGGATGAGCCACGGGCAGGAAAAAGGATTAAGCAACACTTGCCTACTGCTTCTGTGCTCCGGATGCCCCTCATCCCAAACATGTCTGTCCTTAAAAAGGTGGGGAGCAGCATTCTAATATGTGTGTAACACACAGGTAGTCCCACGAGGAAATATCTATTCTTTCTCCTCCTTTGACTTGCCATATGGAAGAAGCCTTGGCTGAGCAAGATGCACTAAACCACACAAGAACTTTGTATCTGGGAGTATTCATTTACATGTTTATCTAATCATCATCTATCCCAGCACGAATAATTTAGCTTGGTCCCAACAAACAATAACAATGATTGCTATTGTTATTAATGATAATTATAGTGTTAATTTTTTTCAAGCTCGTCTCTTGTGCGTACTTATGTGACAGATATAGAAGGGTTTCTGAAGAGAATGACACAACCATTTCCCCAACCCCTGCATTTCCTTTTGCATCTGTGCTTGGATTTCAAATAGCAACTGCCACTTTAGCACAGTATAAATGTATCTGAATGTTGTGCTATTGACTCACCAGCCAGTTGTTAAGCTGCCTGATGAGGACCAGAGCATCACAAATGCAGCCCTTTGTGGAAAGCCACCAGGAAGGAGGGCTTTCCACAAAGGAAACTGCCTAGAGCAGCACTACAACTATGCAATCTCTCCTGCAGAAAAGTCGTGGCCCTTGGGCCGGAGAAGTATGATCCATGGCAAAACAGGACAAGTGTCTTCACTCTTATAATATGGGACTCCAGTGCAGTCACAGAATTATACAGCTATAGAACTGGAAGGGACTCCATGCAGAAATCACAGGTAAAAATAATCCCTGGCAGAGGGCAACATAACCTCTGATTAAAAAGCTCCAGTGAAGGAAGTATCTGTCTGTGCCCCATGCCCTTTTAATGACAATAAGTTGAAGAGAACAATTCATATTACAAAGCTTTAGACTTTGTATGAAGTCTCTTCTCTTGGCACATTCCACAAGGCTTGGTCAGGATCTGAACTGTTTTTCCAGATGTGATGCTTGCCTAGCAGGGCCTTATCTCGAATCTGTAGAGCATGTATTGAATCATAGGCCATTATTCATTACAGGTCAATGCATTTGTTCTTCAAGTCATGTGACAACACAGGAACCTGCCTTACATCAGGTCAGATTGTGTGTCCATCTAGCTCAGGGTTCTTTGCTCTGACTGGCAGCATGCCACACATGTGCTCATCAATCAACTATTGTCCTCTTCACGTCCTTGGCTATGTGGTGGGCCTGCAATAATCTTTGGCTGTGATTCTGTTTACACCGTTAGCAACTGCTTCCAAGGGTATGCTGCGTGTTCGGCAAAGGCTGCTCTGTGCTTCCTCACTCATGCCAACTGGAATTGGGAATGAGAAGTGTGGCTTCCTGTGTGGTCCATCGATGCCTGGGAGTGAAAATCCAAATATCTGCTGCTGATCTTGATCTCATCTTGGAACAGGAGGCTGTTGGCCCTGCTCTGAGCATGGATGTCTCTCAGCAACTCAAGAGGCCAACTGAGAGGTAATCCATGTTGCTATGGGCTTTGGGGGGAGGGTAACTGAAGAAAAGGGTTCCCCCCCTCTTCTATCAGACAGGTGCTATTAGGTTGATGGGAACCACTGAGGGGGATTTTTCTGGGTGGACCTGATGGCTGGATATTTTGTTTATCTGCATCACACTGCTGTGGTGCTGGGGACAGTATCAAGGCTTAAATAAATATGGAACCTATGTTACATAAGGGATTATGTAACATAGGTTCCATACTCAAAATATTCCCATGTTTAGGAGTACCGTAGTTTTCGCTCCGTAAGACGCACCTGACCATAAGGCGCACCTAGTTTTTAGAGGAGGAATGCAAGGGGGGAAAAATTGTTTAAAGGGAGCGCTGAGCAGAGCCTGTATGCATCCCAGGCTCTGCTCAGCGCTCCCTTTCATGAGCTGCATGGAGCGTGTGTGCGGTGCTTGCAGGTTTCCCCCGAGAAAATGAAGGCTCCCCGTGCCCTGCGGAGGCTTTGCGTGGCTAAGCCAGAAGCCAGAACAGCAAGAGGGAACGCTGCACAGCACTCCCTCTCACTGTTCTGTCTTCTGTCTTAGCCGCGCAGCCTGCATTCACTCCATAAGATGCACACACATTTCCCCTTACTTTTTAGGAGGGGAAAAATGCATCTTATAGAGCGAAAAATACGGTACTTTGTGCACTATCACAGGGCCAAGGAACTCTTTTCAGCCTAACTCCTGCATTCCCTCACGGACACATGTCTGCGGGCTGCATCCCGGTGGTGGTGGTGGTGGGGTCAAAGGCAAAACTAGTGTGCAGCAACAAATGTGACTCTTATCTATGCACAATAGCCATACGAAAGCTAGAAGTTTATACTGCCTCCGCTGCGACAACATTTGTACACCCAGGCAAGAGGCATCATCACAATTCAAGAACACTTTCAAATAGGAAAAAACACTTAAGAGGTGTGCAAAATGGAGCCAGTAAAGGGTATGGCCTGGGGAATGAGGACATGGTCTGGTGAAGCATCTCAAGGACCAGATTGAGAGCCCCAGAAGGAGGAAGAGGGGGTTGTAGTCAGCTTCCAGGTCTGAAGTTTCCCACCTCTGCAACACAGCATGAGAAGCCTTTTCTCTTTCGATTTCTTAGTCTTCCTATTCATCACACCGACAGCCCCCACCTCCACCCCGGCTGTCTTCGAGAAAATGTGCTTTCCCTCCTTTCTCATTTCTGTTAATGCTGTGTGAAGTTCAGCTGCCAGGTGGGCCTGTCATAAGTAGCTATCTAGAAAGGATCTTTTTCTCTGTTGTGTTTTCCATCCATTTAATTCCTTATTTAAGAAAGGAAAGAGCAACCATATGTTCTCTAGGCTCCAAGGACAATAAATCTATCTAGTTAGTTCCAGGTGTTGCTGAGAGAATGCTCCTATTTATTAGGATGTGGCAAAAGTCAAGAGATGGTTTTCTTTCTTTCTTTACACTTGTGGTTGGTAGTTGCTTGTCTTTATGGCACATGATGGTGGCAAGCATGAAACTGAAATGCATCTAGTAGTGCCACGACAACAGTAAAGCATGTTCTAGAAGTTTTAGAAACAGATCTTAAGTATGCACGCATAAAAAAAAAAAGCTTTGTACTTTGTCAGAAGGAGTCTGCTTTCATTAGAAAACATTAAGGGAAACATTTGTGATAAAGTTTGGATTGCTGTTTTATTTTTATCCTCATGGCAATCTGTGAGGGAAGTTAGGATGACAGAAAGGGTATGAGCAGCCAAGGGCCACCCAGGGAGTTTCAGGGCTAGTGGAGACCTGAATGGATCTGTCCCTAAGCCAAGACTAACACTTATCCACACCACACTGGCTCTCGCTGTCAATATAAAAATGATAAAATAATATTGGCATGGCTAGAAATATGGGGTGCTTGCTCAGAGTTGTGGTGATATGTTGCCTTCAGTGAAACAGCTCTGAGCATGCTCAGAACAGATATATGGATCTGATAGGCTGCGAGAAGCTTTTGGGTCTGCCATATCAGCAGATCATCTACTGTTCTAACCCCTGACTGGATTGCCCTCAAAGTTCAAACTGAAGCCCATGGCTTCTCTCTGCAACCTGAGCTCACCAAAGCTCAGCTCTGGCACCTCTCAGGTGGTCACCATTGCCATTCTAAGAGAATGAGGGAGGTGTTCATGGAGAGTTCTGGCACCTCTTTTTCTAGAAAAATCGCACTGGTGCTGCCACAGAGAAAGCCTTCTTCCGAGCCACCATTCCCTGCAATTCTGAAGGTAGTGGGATTTCCAAGACCCCCCTCTGCAGATCTTAACACGTGAGAGGGTCTGTAGGAATGGAAATAGCCTTTCCGATATTTGAGGCCTAAATCATTTAGACACTGAACTTAGTTATGTCTGAGTGGATTCAGGAGTTTCTTGTTCTATTCATGTGGAAACGGACAATAATGTTCTTGTCAAGCTTCCTGACTGGTGAGTCCTATAAGCCATCCACGACAGTAGCTGATATATACCCACATAAAAACACACATATATATTCAGATTTTTTTTAACGGCTTGTTTTCCTTGAGAATAATGAGTTTATGCCAGTTATTTTTGGTGATACTTCAGACCAAAATACCGCTCACACTAGCAACAAAAGTTCTTGTGGTCAACGCCACAGTGAGCTTTAAATCTTATGGAGTCACTGGTACAGTCTTCTCTTGAAAAAACAAAGTAAAATGAAGTGTTTTCTAGGTTTGTTATTTCCAAAAACCCCACTCTGGGTGTGGGCAGTGCTTAAAGGAGTCTGTTCAGGCTATACTTTTATGAGTAGCTTGGAATTAAAATCCCTTCTATAAACATCTACTTAACTCATAACATTTCCATGTCATAATTACACATGCCACTACTTCTATTCATTCCATTTTGTTTTGCTTTTATGATGGTACTGTAGAAGCATGCTCTAATATGAATATTAAACCCAGAGGAACTTAACAAAGCATTTCCTAACAAGCTTATCCAGCTTAATTCTACAAAAACAGTGAGTCTTAAGGGAACAGCCATTGTGCCTTTGGAATTGCTGCAATAATCACTGCCTAGCGCAAAAGCTCCCAAACTGTGGTCATGAGCTTCATTCAGGGGGTCCGTGACATGTCTGCAGTAAATATTCACATTGATTTTTAATTGTGTTTTTATGGCTTATTTTATTTCTTATACTGTATTTTATCGTATTAATATATTCTGGATTCTATGGAATGCATATTGTAATACAACATCCAACATAAGAAATAAAAGAAGCAATAAAAATACAGTGAAAAACCATGCAGCATCTAATGCAGCACATTACAATTGCTACATGAGACAGAAAAACCATTAATTGATCCACCAAGATCTTCAGCATTTTTCAAGTGTTCCATGGGTGGGGGGGGGGAGTTTGGAAACCACTGTAGTGTCAGATTATGAATGGACACCATTGTTTCAGTTGGCATTTTGTGTGGTGAGAGAGTTATGGTATAGAGTATTCTAGTACTATAGCTGCCATTTTAAATGACACAACAGTTGCTAATTGGTGAAATATGTGACAATGTTTTCCCAATGCTTCTTTTACCTTTCCTCTCACCTCTTCCATTCCATACCAATTTGCAGCACCATAATTCAGTTTGTGTACTTTCATGTGTTGGATATAACCTTTACTCAAACATTCTTGTTTGCTAGGGATTAGAAGGCTGAAGAACGCAGCTGCTTACAACCCTGAGATAACTGTTTTAATATTTAATTTTTTTTTAACGGAATTGTTTTATTATTTGTATTGATGCGCTTGCCTCATTGGGTTCCTTTGGGAGGAAGTTCAGGATGTAAGTTGACAAATAAGAAGTAATAAAAACAAAATTTTCCTGATTTATGGCTCGCTCTGCCCCAAGTCATTATTTATTTTATTTTAAGCTAATGGTGGCAGCCCTCCAAGCAATCCCCCCCCCCGGTTCCCCACTGAATTTGGCAGTTGCAGTCAAGAACAAATTTGTAAAAATAGACTTAGTGCTGCAGCAGGCAAAGAGGTTTAAAGCTTAGTAGCTTGAAGGGGATGCAAGCCACCCCTCTCCCATCATCAGATCGATCACTTAAAGAGCAAGGGAGGGCAACAACTCCCCCCAGCTGTTTTGCATGCACATTTTGTGTTCATGGGAAAGTATAGGGAGACCACACTCACCAAGCAGCCCCTGGAGGGTTGGTAAATAGTGAATTGTGGCCCTTGAGCCAAAAGCTTATTGGCCACCACAGTTTTAAGCAAAGGGACATGTAAGACTGTGAGCCAGTTTTGCTCATAAATGGTTCACAATCTGACTGAGGCAAAATTTTCGATGAGAACAAGGAGAGCTGAACAAAAAGACATGCGGAATTAAAATACAGATAAAGATGAGGGAGGCCCAGTTCTTTTATACTAGCAGTGAAATCCCTACTTAGGGCACATGCTTAGGGCATCAAGAGAAGGAGGGCACCACCGAAATTTCCCATTGCCAGATTTACCATGGACTTTGCAATTTGAAAAAGTAGGAGGGAAAAAAATCAAATATAAATAAAGTTGAAGCATATAAAAATAGAACTATTTTCCACCTTCCTGAAGGATTTGTTTCATTTTGAATTTTTTTATTTTATTTCACGGTTTATTTTTGCCTATTTTTTGAATTAGATATATATGGGGGCACCCAAATCTTTTAAGTGCTTAGGGCCTCTAAAGGTCTTAATCCGGCCTTGCTTAAGATCTGTTTTATGTTGCTGTATATTCGCCGAAGAATTGACGCTTTTGAATTATGGTGCTGGAGGAGACTCTTGAGAGTCCCATGGACTGCAAGAAGATCAAACGCATCCATTCTTAAGGAAATCAGCCCTGAGTGCTCACTGGAAGGACAGATCGTGAAGCTGAGGCTCCAATACTTTGGCCACCTCATGAGAAGAGAAGACTCACTGGAAAAGACCCTGATGTTGGGAAAGATGGAGGGCACAAGGGGACGACAGAGGACGAGATGGTTAGACAGTGTTCTCGAAGCTACAAACATGAATCTGACCAAACTGCGGGTGGCAGTGGAAGACAGGAGTGCCTGGCGTGCTTTGGTCCATGGGGTCACGAAGAGTCAGACACGACTGAACGACTAAACAACAACAACAAATATTATGTTGCTGTAAGGCAAAACTTTACAACTGATTATCAGAAGAACAATACTGAGAGCTAGACAGGTGTTCAGTGACGTGAGTAAAATCTATCCCAAGAGCAAGCTTTTAAAAGATAGTTTAATGCTTAGAGTAGGGATGCTGAACCTCTGGCCCTCTATAGCTTGTTGGACTCCAGCTCCCATCAGCCCCAGAGAGCCTGGCCAATGGCCAGGAATCCCATAACACAAAAATGGGATCATGGGAGTTGTGGTCCAACAACCGCTGGAGGGCCATAGTTCCCCACTCATGGTATATGGGACTTTGTTGTTGCTTAGGGAAGCTGATGTCATGAGCAGGGTCTGGCTACAATTTATATATTTTTTCAGATCTCAGACCCAAGCAGCCTTTACTTTCCTTCCTTGGTTTAAGCTTTGGGGCTTTTCTATTTTCCACATCTGTATTTTCTGTGAAACCCTTTCCCATAATCAGTTCGCATTTGTTTCCATGCACTCAGCCTACTTTTGTTCTGGTGTTTGAAACTCCCGCATCCTTTTCATCACGCTAATCCAACATAAACAGTTCCCTTTCAGAGCACACAGTACCCTGCTATTTGTTTTAAGGCTGAGACAAGGCAATGAAGTTCTTGTTTCTCATCCACTTTTCAGTGTGCATCACTATCCTGAAGCTGATTGGTCGTCAGAGAAAGGACTCAAGGTTTAATCTCACATATCAAATTGGTCCAAGCTGGCTGACCTTTCAAGAATAGGGAGCAGCAGGTTAGATAAAGGAATCTTGACCACAATCACAGAACAACCTAGACCATGTTCCAATAAAGTATTTTTAAATGTCTTTTTATTTAGCCTGAATTTACTGTTCTTGGAAAAGAGCTTTTTCTCCACTCAAGGAAGAAACCAGGTCCAGCAGGCTTGGGGGGGAAAGTAGACAGAAACATTAACCTTTTGCTAGAATTTGCGATGATGCTCTTAAGGCCCTGGTTGATAGCAGTTACCTCACATGTAATTCAAAATTAATTTAGTAGGACCAGAGCTGCTTTCTTCAACAAGGCGTCATGCAGATGTTTTGGGGCTGCCAACCCCCATCGGCCCCCTAGCCATTCATCAGAGATAGCAGGAGCTGTAGTCTAGCAACATCTGAAGGGCGCATGGTTGGGGAAGGAGTAAGAGAAAAGGGACAGAAATACTGCTCATTCACTAAAGTGCATGTCCACTAAAGTGCATGTCCTCAGTGTCCAAATCCAAAGCTTGGCCTTCAGCTTATCTGCGCTACCGATTGATACAACAGAAGGGCATTTTCACAAGTCAATCATGCAGTTCTCTGGATTGCAGCCACTGGCTTAGAGGACTGAAATGGTTTCAGGTGTTTAATTCTGTTTTTTAAAATGAAGCTTAGATCAGGCATTTATTTAACGAAATAAGTAGAGAAGTCACACATGCATGGGGTACACATGCATGTAATAATTTGAATTCTCCTTACTGGAACACTTAATATTCACGGCTGAACATAGGAGCCGACACAATTGAGCAGCTTCGTTCCATGAGGTGATGTGGATGTCGGCTCCATAATGGAGCTCCTATACACAAGTCCATTGACACTTAAGGCTGATCGTCAAATGTTGGCCTTGCAGATCTATTGTTTGTGAATGTGAGGGGTGGCTCACACATTCATTATTCATTACTCTTCGTTGCATTAGTGATAACTTGGATTTGTTAATCTATTGTCATTACAGAGTGAATTATGACATCAGCTAATTTTAAGCACCATACTTTTCAGTGGTTGGGACGCGGGTGGCGCTGTGGCTAAAACCTCAGCGCCTAGGACTTGCCGATCGCATGGTCGGCGGTTCGAATCCCCGCGGCGGGGTGAGCTCCTGTCTTCGGTCCCAGCTCCTGCCCACCTAGCAGTTCGAAAGCACCCCTAAGTGCAAGTAGATAAATAGGTACCGCTTTATAGCGGGAAGGTAAACGGCGTTTCCGTGTGCTGCGCTGGTGCCGGTTCACCAGAGCAGCATCGTCATGCTGGCCACGTGACCCGGAAGTGTCTGCGGACAGCGCTGGCTCCCGGCCTCTTAAGTGAGATGGGCGCACAACCCTAGAGTCGGACACAACTGGCCCGTACGGGCAGGGGTACCTTTACCTTCTTTACTTTTCAGTGAAGATGGTTCATACATTCAGCTCTCTCTCTCTCTCTCTCTCTCTCTCTCTCTCTCTCACACACACACACACACACACAAAAACTCTTATCTAAGCAGTGCACATAATAAAATCACCATACCATAAAATTAGATTTATTGACATTAGAAATGAGATAAACATCTAACTGGGTCACATATCTGGAAACGCTTGCAGAAACAAAAGTGTTTTAAGCTGATGTCTAAAATTTGGCACAGATGGGGCCTGCCTGATATGCATATGTAATGAATTCTGCAATGTTGGTGTGATCTCACTAAATGCTCCATTCCTAGTCACTGTCAATTGAACATCATGAGGCATAGTTAGAAATGCCCCTCCAGCTGATTTCAATGGTATATGGAGAGAGGTGGTCCCTTAGAGAGTTGGGACCCAAGTTGTTTAGGACTTTATATATAACTACAGCACTTTAAATTTGGCCTGCTCATATTTCACAGCTCACAAAGTAGATAATATATCTCTGGCCAATGCAGCTGATAGAGTACAATCTCCCTGAGTAATCTATTTACTCTTAAAAATCCAAATTCATTTACTAATCATCCACTTTGAGCAAGCGGAGAGCAGTGAAGAGTGTATTTGTGGTCCAATAACGTTATAATTAACGGTAACTATTTGTCAAGCACAGTTTGATCTGGCTGAGTTGCTATTAATCACAAATGCCCAAGCTTTTTCTTTCGTGCTCACAGGAACAAGCTATGTCTAGTCAACACCAGCCACTCTGAGGGAACCGCAAAGGTACAAGCAGTGTGAGGGCCACGGACTGTTAGAGATGCTACAAGCATTCTGCTGCTGTGGTGACCAAACCACAGACTGGGTGCAAGACACAAAACGATTAGGCATGACTTATCCAGCACATTGAACATTTCTGTAATGCTTCTGGCTCTTAAGGAAGTGTGGGACCTTTGACACTGCACTCAGGTCCTGCTCGTGGGCTTCCCTTAGGCACCTGGCTGGCCACTGTGAGAGCAGGATTCTGGATGAGATGGGTCTTTGGGGTGACTGGGGATTGTGCTTTATTCTTTAGGTAAAGTTACTCTTTTCCTGCTTCCAAGAAGATAAGAACAAATTAACTTACAGTTTTAAGTTTCACACAGATTGTGGTCATTTTCTACTGCATAGAAGGCTTACTTGATGTTACAGGAGAAGCGTAGTTATAAACCACCTCACCTCTCCATCTTTTCTCTCTTTTGGTAGCATCATGTCATACAAATCCTGAGAAATGACACTTTGTTGTTTAGTCGTGTCCGACTCTTCGTGACCCCATGGACCAGAGCACGCCAGGCACCCCTGTCCTCCACCGCCTCCCACAGCTTGGTCAAACTTACGTTCGTAGCTTCAAGAACACTGTCCAACCATCTCGTCTTCTGTCATCCCCTTCTCCTTGTACCCTCCATCTTTCCCAACATCAGGGTCTTTTCCAGGGAGCCTTCTCTTCTCACGAGGTGGCCAAAGTATTGAAGCCTCAGCATCATGATCTGTCCTTCCAGTGAGCACTCAGGGCTGATTTCCTTAAGAATGGATAGGTTTGTTCTTCTTGCAGTCCATGGGACTCTCAAGAGTCTCCTCCAGCACCATAATTCAAAAGCATCAATTCTTTGGCGATCAGCCTTCTTTATGGTCCGTCTCTCACTTCCATACATCACTACTGGGGAAAACATAGCTTTAACTATACGGACCTTTGTTGGCAAGGTGATGTCTCAGCTTTTCAAGATGCTGTCTAGGTTTGTCATTGCTTTTCTTCCAAGAAGCAGGTGTCTTTTAATTTTGTGACTGCTGTCACCATCTGTGGTGATCGTGGAGCTCAAGAAAGTAAAAAGTGACATGACACTACCATGCTGCAAATTCCTACAAATGGCAGCCCATGAAGGGAATGGGGAATAGGGAAATGTAGTGTGTTGCTATCACAGTCCACATTTTGCATCATTAGAGGTCACTGGAGGAAGGAATGGAAGGAGATGTGTGACAACTCTTTGAGAGCCACAGTTTCCCCATCGCTGCTATAGGCCTAAGTCCTCTCCTCTAGGGGTTGTCTTCTTAGATCCATTGCAACCACCACTATCACTGGAGCTCTAGAATCCACACTTTTAAAAAAAAAAAATCTGTAAAGTTCATCTTGTTTTGTTTTTATGGTTTGAGGTTGTTTTACCACAAATTGATGGAGGCATAATACTGTATGCAAAGTTCAATATTTCCACATCTGTTTCTGTATCAAAGTCAGATGTCTCCAAGTTGGTATGGTACCACAGCAATTTCATCTGCTGACAGCATGATTATGCTGTGCCATCATATTAGAACCAGTCTTGCTCTGACATAACATAATATGCCATTCCTCTGAGCCAGTGTTTTCAAATCTTCTTATTTACACAGTAATTTGGAACGTATTTTGGTAATGATGTAGATTTATGAAGACCATAACATGGATGATTCATGCGAAACATAATTTTATTTTTTCATTTTGGGAAAATGCATGGCACAATTTCCAAAACTCCAGCCACTAATATAACGTAATTGACATGGGGAAAACTTTCCTATTTCAAGAGGTAACTGTATTTTAAATGGTATGTGCATGAGGAGGGGGAGTAGAAGCGGGTAAAGTGGCCAAATCATGCTTCATTTCTTTGTAATTTTACATATTTTTATCATTACTTCAAGACAGCTTTGACCTTTTATGTATTTATGATAATGCGCAGTGTAAATGACCTTCGGGGGAAGAAACCTTCCATATCTATACGATAAGAGGTTCTGGGGCAAGGGAGGAGGAGGAGAGACAAGTCCTCTTTTAATAGCACTCTCTCAGAGATCAGGAAGACTTGGCAAATGAAAGAAAAAGAATAATAATCTCCTCTGCATGCCATATAAATGTCAAATCCACACTGGTAATTGCCTTGTGTACCTTCTTCCTGCTGCACCAGAGCAACCCTTCAAAATGAAGTTCATTTTTCTCAGAAATCACAAATGGGCATAATGCAAAGTTAATACTAAATAGAGATGGAAATGCTGTACTTTGCCAGAAACAAACAAGCAACAATGAAAGAAACCCCCCCCCCCCCAAAGTTCATGTCTCCACAAATACGGAAGGGGGAGAAAACTGCAAAAAATATTTATACAATAAACACATGAGCTTATGAGAAAAGGAATGAATATGAATGTGATATGAACAGAGTTCTCATCTTCAGGGAGGCAGCCGCCATCCAGCCACAGCATCTCTCAGGACATCCCATTCCATTTCCCCTTCTCTCTCCCCACCAACTTTCCTTCCCTGATCAGTCAACTTCCTGTGGTTAGAAGGTTGATTGCCATAATACTACTCCTTGTGTACCTTTCTTGGACGGTCATGTTTTACCTTCTAAAATCATTGCTATTTTAAAAAACCTTTTGACCTACTCAGCTATTTTCAGGAAAGCTGGCATAAATTCATTGCTGATGACAAGGGGAGAGAGTTTAGTACAGTGGTACCTCGAGTTACAGATGCTTCAGGTTATGTGTTTCCGGGTTGCGTACCGCGCCGAACCCGGAAGTACCGGAACGGGTTACTTCTGTGTTTCAGCACTCGCTCATGTGCAGAAGCACTAAATTGCTCTTTGCACATAAGCGCCGAATCACGACCCACACATGCACAGACGCAGTGCTGCAGGTTGCGAATGTGCCTCCTGCACAGATCACGTTCGTAACCTGAGGTTCCACTGTAAAGGTAAAGGTAAAGGACCCCTGGATGGTTAAGTCCAGTCAAACGCAACTATGGGGTTGCAGCGCTCATCTTGCTTTCAGGCTGAGGGAGCTGGTGTTTGTCCACAGACAGCTTTCTGGGTCATGTGGTCAGCATGACTAAACCGCTTCTGGTGCAACAGAACACGATGATGGAATCCAGAGGGCATGGAAATGCCATTTACCTTCCTGTCGCAGTGGTACCTATTTATCTACTTGCATTGGCATGCTTTCGAACTGCTAGGTTGGCAGGAGCTGGGACAGAGCAATGGGAGCTCACCCCGTCACAGGGATTCAAACCGCCAACCTTCCAATCGGCAAGGCTCAGTGGTTTAGACCACAGCACCACCCGTGTCCCAGAGGGTTTAGTAATTGTAGGTGTCACACAACATGGTGCAAATGGGCTTCTCTTTCCTGTCCTGCCCCTTGCAGGCCCTGCTCTGGAGAATCCCACAACTGCCTTGAGTAGATTTTGGGAGTATGTGTGGAAGGTTACAGGGCTGAGCAAGCAAAAGTCCATTCCACAGGTGGCTAGAAACCATTGGACTGCACCCTTTGATTTCAACCCCCCCCCCAAATGACTCAATGACCTCTCCTGTAATTTTAACACAAGTGCACAGAACACAGGAGCATTCACAATGCCTGTTTATGTATGACTAAGAAAAATTGGGGCAATGCCTTGCTAACGTTACAATTAGAATGATGTATGAAAGATATTATGTGGATAGTCAAGCAGAAAATAGCCTTTTAACCTCCGTGTAATTTTCTCAAAACTTATGCATGTGATCTCTTACGGTCATAATCCACTGGAGAAAATAAAAGCAACCTTAATGGTAGTTATCATAGTGTTATTTTAGGCCTCATTTAGAGCTATATCACACTACTTTAAACAAGCATGGCTTCCCCCAAAGAATCCTGGGAACTGTGGTTTGTTAAGGGTGCTGAGACCTGTTAGGTGAGCCCTTATTCTCCTCACAGAGTTACAATTCCCAGAGTTCTCTGGGAAGAGGCGCTGACTATAAAATCACTCTTGAGAAATGTACATTGCAGATGGAACCTTAGTGGGAATCAGCCTGTAACGTAATCTTGCAGCGTGTCCCTGATCCCTAACAGTGCTTCAGTTTAGGATTCCAGTTGTTATGGAAGGGGAACCTTGGAATCTGCTTGGCTCTAGATCAGAAGGAGGAAAACATGGAACGTTATCCTGATGTACTGTGCTCTGGAACGCTAAACGCTAATGGTGTGGAATTGGCTGCCAGACTCAGAAAACTTTTTGTGCTATAGCATGTGCATAGGATGGTGGGACAGGGGCAGTGTTGCCCATTTCTCTTTCCACATCTCTTTGTATGGGAATTTTTAGCACCATGGCATGCATTTCTACCAGCCTTCTACCCCAGAATACAGACAAGGCCACTTGCCCCAACCTGGTGCCTTTCAAACATTTTGGACCACTGGCCATGCAGGTCGTACAATTCCAATTCGTCTGGAGAAGACAAGTTTGGGGAAGGCTGCATTAAAAGCTACCATCTTGAAAAGTCTAATTCCCCCAAAAGGGGGATTCTCATGTGGCATTGAGATTTCACAGTGAAGCATGATTCCTTCTCATGAAGCTGCTGTGGGTAAGAATGTGAAAACAAATTAGGCTGCTGCTGTAAAACTTGAGTAAATTTGATGTCCAAATTGAGCTTGTGAGTTTGATCACCTTGATAATTGATGAGAACAGAGTGAGAAAAAAGTTGCACCCCCAGAATAGCTTATTATTCATTGAAGAGGTGCTGGGATAATTATAGAATCGATGTCTCATTCCGTAAGAAAACTACAAAGAACCCTGAAAGGCAAGCAATTTGATTATGGCGTCATCTTTCATAGCTCAGTCAATATTCTCTTTGGTTTTGAATGTAGTGGTGCAAATTATATTTTACATATATTCAATTTTTGCAGATGGAATGCAAAATATATGGTTTGAGGTACAGGATTGTGTTGGGTGGTAGTTTTCCACTCCCTCTTCTTCCCATGCAAAGGGACGTGTGCAAAATTCTCAAAGCAGGAGAGGAAGGCTTTCACAGCTTCAAATGCAGTTCTAGTGTTTTCATTTTGGTGCTCTGTATCAACCAACTATTTCACAAATATTCCCTTTTGTTTAAAACCTCCAGATTCATTCTGTGCTTGCAATAAGTTAAGTGATGAAATTGGGGGGGGGGGGATCAATTTAAAATAAGGGGGCCCATCAAAATGCACAATTAGATAAACTAGATGAACTTTGATTAGTCTAAAATACCTCCTTACCCTCTTCATCATTAACTTCTTGTGCCATATTTGAAATTGGGGCATGAGGCTCTTTGCGGCAAAAAGCCATATCTGATATTTTTATGTTGTTGGGTAAGGTTCCTGCTCAGAGATTATGAGCTGTTGTTAACATTCTCCAGCAACAATGAATTATTTCTTGCCCACAGTTTTATGTTAAGCAGAAATACAGATAAGAGCAAAAATGGGGTGTAATATCTTTTATAACACAAGCATTACTTGCGTTGGGTGGTTTATCTTCAGGAAGCCCAGGAAATATCATGATGCTTATGAATCTGGACTGCATGCATTTATAGCATTAGTTACAAATCAGAGTTTCACATCTCAAATTGATTAACACTTTTGCATTCCTCTTCACTGACTTAATGGCCTTTTTGTCCAAGTGATTACAGATGAAATGGTAAGATCAATAACTGTACGCAGGCTAGCAATATGGCAAATAATTCCTGAAATCAGGATAAACAATACTGTATGAAGAATGTCTTTTTTTTTTAATGACAGAGAAAAATATGATGACTCAGATTTCAAATTAATGCTTTTGATGATGATTTCAATTTACTTAAGATCTCCCATAAATGAAAGGTGTAGGAGAACAGAAGGAACAAGTTGCAGACTAATATAGGATGAAAATAATTAAAAAGCATACAAATCTTAGAACTGTTTTACATACATACAAATCTTCATTAATTAGTTGACATTTAATGCCTTTCGGGCAAGTCTGCTAGCTGTTCTCCACTGAGAAGCATTGTGAGTCAGCATCTGGTGATATTGAAATTCTGCTGGTGGTGCTCAGTAGTGGGTGAAGTTATTTTAGACCAGGGGAAGGCAACCTACAGAGTCCCAACTGTTGGACTACAACTTCCATTATCCTTGGAGCTGATGAGAGTCCAAGAACATCTGAAGAGCCAAAGGTTCTCCACCCTGTTTTAGACTCTTGACTTAATGGCTTTGCTTCATGTACTTCAAAGTGCAGTAAGCCAACCCTACTGTGTTTCAGAGTGGGTCTTGGATGGCTGCCCCAAAGTCTTGTTCTGATGTCACCACTGATGGCTCTATGACACATGCAAATAGTCATTTGCATGCTACAGTACATGCATGTGGCCAACTTCCAACCTACATTTTCATATCTAGTGGGACTTGTACAAGAGGAGCTTCTGGTAGAATGTGCATGCCATAATAATACTTAGCATTATTAATATCTTAGCTTACTTAGCATTGCTCAATATTTACCTACCATTGTTCAGTATCATTATTTGACTATGTTACACCGGGGTAGAGAATCTGTGGCTCTCAAGATGTTGCTGGACTACAACTCCCATCATCCTTTATCATTAGCTATGCTGGCTGGGACTAATGGAAATTGAAGTGCAACAGTGTCTAGAAGGCCACTGGATTCACAACCCTAATTTGTAGCTCAATCTCATAGTTTCATGCAAGGGTCAGCAAACTTTTTCAGCAGGGGGCCGGTCCACTGTCCCTCAAGACCTTGTGGGGGGCTGGACTATATTTTGAAAAAAATAATAATGAACGAATTCCTAGGCCCCACAAATAACCCAGAGGTGCATTTTAAATAAAAGCATACATTCTACTCATGTAAAAACACCAGTCAGGCCCCCCAAATAACCCAGAGATGCATTTTAAATAAAAGGGCACGTTCTACTCATGTAAAAACATGCTGATTCCCGTACCATCCGTGGGCAGGGTTTAGAAGGCGATTGGGCTGGATCCAGGGCCCAGGCCTTAGTTTGCCTACCCTGGTCTCATGCATCTAGAAGTAAACCTCATTGATAGAAAAAATAGAGGAACCAGGCATTTTAAGTAGTATCTTGAGACCTGAGGCATTGGGCACCTTCCATATTTCTGCACCAACTATTGTGCCAAGGTTGCTACCAAGCTGAGCAACCTTACCCTAAAAGTGTCTCAAGAAGCAGGTGTCTGGGGCTCCAAGACAACTTTCTCAGGGGCCATTAACCTCCAAGGCTAGTGTACTTTCCAAAGTGAAGTATAAGTTGATTGCTATGGGGTATATTTGACTGCATCATTCCTTAATCAACTATTGTGTTTTGCCAGTCAAATGAGTCAAACATCACTTCTACTTGTCTAATCCAGAATCCGCAAAATGCAGGAAAATAATAAATATGTGTACAAACTAACCACTGATTCTGCATCTACAAACCTCACCAGAAAGTCTTCCCAAAGCAACAATATTAGGGATCTTGTCTGAGGCAGAATTTTGGACGAGCACTAAGCAACTTTTCATCAGCATGCTTCCCTGAAAAGAAACAGGTTTTTCCCCAGAACATTTCCTTGCACAGATGTTTCCAGGCACCCGCACAACTGGACTGGTGGTTTAGACACAGAGTGCATTAACAAGTGATGGTGTTTGTGAGAGATCCTGCAGACAGTCCTCTGCCCCACCCCAAGGCAATGGTGAGTTCAATTTTAAAAGTAAAAAAAGCAAAACTCCAGAATTCCATTTGAAGCCTCTGAGGTTTCTGTCATCTTTTGGCATTGCAAGGCATGAACGGTAGAGTGAAAGAGACAACTGTGTCTTCAGTGCTATGGAAGGAACTGTCTTCTGGCAGGGCCAGAAAACATGGATGGAAAAATGAATGTCAATGTTCTCTTTGTACAGTAGGCTTGTTTCTATGCATCCTCAAACATCCCTCCCTAGGCTTGATCCAGACCAGCAAGACAGATTCCAAAGACACATTCCAGTCAGGCAAAAATATGCAAGACGGGTGCAAAGGAGTGGCCAGCAAGAGGCATGGCTAGTGAGAGGGTGTGACCTTGGTAGAGTCCTGAGGAGCAGACAGAGAGGCCACAAGGGATGTACTTAGCCCCCAGGCCTGAAGTTACCTCTGCTCTAAAGGAAGCAAAGTAGAAGTGATTGATTATGCACCCATTAAAACTGTATGCAGGGAACTAAAAACACAGTTTCACAGGGGATATTATTATTCACAGTGGTATTGAAATGTGCAACACAACAGAGGCACCATCCGTATTCATGTTGTCCAGGGAGTGAAGCTGGCTTTGTCTCTTACTGGCATGTTAAATAAGGGGTCTAGCATTTTGCAACATTTTTTTAAAAACCGGCTGATTTTATTTGTATTATTAGGATATAATTACTCTGTTGTCAGTTCCTATGCAATTAGTTCATTCTATACAAGTCTTCCTTCTGTTTGGATTTTGATTATGACATCTGATTATGATATTTGACCTAAAAATTCAATCTTTGAATCCTGAAATGGAACTCTGGCAACAAAATTGTGAAATTGGCCAACATTATTTAACGAATGGAGTTAATGTAACAATTACTAAAGTCATTTTAAAATCTTGTATTAGATTGTGCCATAGTCTGAATGTTGCTGCCTGCTGGTTGTCGGATAATGCCAATGGTGGATTCCTGCTATCAAAAGTGAATATGAAATATTTATGAAGTATTCAATTAGTACTTGCACAGAGAGCAAGCGTGGTGTAGCGGTTAAGAGCGGTGGACTCGTAATCTGGTGAACCGGGTTCGCGTCTCCGCTCCTCCACATGCAGCTGCTGGGTGACCTTGGGCTAGTCACACTTCTCTGAAGTCTCTCAGCCTCACTCATCTCACAGAGTGTTTGTTGTGGGGGAGGAAGGGAAAGGAGATTGTTAGCTGTTTTGAGACTCCTTAAGGGGAGTGAAAGGCGGGATATCAAATCCAAGCTCCTCCTCCTCCTCCTCCTCTTCTTCATCTGGAGAATATTCATAACCAGATCACAGAGAAAACTATTTTGGGAGAAAATTTGCTTCACCGTTTGATAATCTTGGTTACACAGTATTTTTTCCATTATATTTCCATGTCATTGTGGCTCTGTGTAAATGACATTCTCATTTCTCCAAATCTTTGTTGAAACGGAAATCTAGTATCTCCCATAGGTGTCTCTTTTTATCTTCTGGACTCTAAAATGTCGGTGGATTACTGCTGAAATTACACAGTCCAATACAAGCAAAGCAAGCAGCTGAGGAACATCGCAGGTGAGCAGGAGTTTGATAAGAGATGACAGAAGAGTTTTAAAAATTGAAGCTCAACGTGTGATATTCCTCATCTTCTCATGCCTTCAACTGCAAATTAGAAAATAGGCTGCTGCTTTTTGAAACTCTGGCCTTAACAAACAGAGTTTAAGTTCTCTAGTATATTATCACAACAACAACCCCCCCCCCCACTCCTGCTTTACAAGAAATACCACTTATTAAGAATGCCCTTGGACTATGTAGATTTGACACATTGCACCAAACGGAAATCGAATTTTGAATTTGCATCGTCCAAATTGACTAGAGCATTGGGGGATTTGCTCTGAGTCACTTGTAAAGGGGCTTTATTTTGTTTTTTTCCACAAAACAATGAACACAATGAGCAAGTCTTGTATCATGCGCCTCCTGAGTGCTCGTGACTCACCCTGCCCACAGCTATGTGGGCTTTTTGCAACAGTTATTAGAATCGACAGCAGCATGCACCCACTGAAGATGAGGGCATTCAGAGAATTACTTGCTGGTTGATTTTCTGCTATTGATACTTGAGGATGTAAGAAGAACCCTGGTTGAATCATGCCAAAGGCTCGTCTTGTCCAGCATCCTGTTCTCACAGTGGCCAACCAGATGCCTGTGGGCAACCCGCAAGCAGGACCTTCCTAAGAAGCAGGAGTCCTGTTCACATTGCCAAGAGTCTTCTTCCAAGGCCTGGAGCCAACCCTGTTTGTTGCAGGACTCTACATCGTTTATAATCATTACACATTCCCCACTTGCCTTATGTGGTAAGACTTTCCAGCCGCTGTGTTGCCCAGCTGGAAAGTCTTCTTACTTGGGTATGCGAGCTCGGTACTTTTTTTTTTGGTAATGATTTGCTTAATTTTTCAAATATGCAAGGAGAACATCAATGGACACCCTCTCTCTCAGCAGACAGCAGTTGTTGAAGAACACCAACTCACTTCAAATACTTTCTCCTAGTTTCAGCTTGACTTAGACACTGGTTGCCAATCCCTCTCTCTTCTCTGTTGGTTGTTCAAATAGCGACTAACAAATATAATCACCACCACAATATTTCATCATTGTCACCACAGACATTGTCTTCGGGGCCAAACATATCATGATGACATATTGCTATTGTTATTATTGAAATTTATTTTCTCCTCTTCCTTCCAATGGAATCCACGGCAGCAAACATCAGAGTGATAGATAAACTAAAAGCATAAATGAAGCATTTGAAAGCAAGCAAACCATTTTTTGAATTAAACAACTTTTTAAAAAAATTCAGGAGCATCTAAAAACATGTAAAACAGTCACATACTTTCACGGCCAATAATTTCAAGGTTGTCAGAAACAGAGGGTGGTGCCCAGCATTCATGTTCTGCTACTGCAAGAGACTTCTGCATATAGAACATATTTTTTCTCTCTTGTCCCCTGCAGTCCCCTGTACACCCTCAAATTTAACTCCAGAAAGTTGGGGGAACCTCTGGCACAGATTTTGAGGCATGTGGGGGAGAGGAGAGGATGGGGAAGTCCCAGAATTTTTCAGCCATCACATACTCAAGCAAGTAGCAATTTAAAAATTTAAAAATGTTTTAGTTACTCCTAAAAGTTGATAATGAGGGAGGCCAGCATGTTTCTCCAGGGAGGGCATTCCACAAATGGGGAAACACCACTAAGGGGGCCGTGTCATGGACCAACCAGCAGCACCCAACAGGAGTCCCTCTACTTATCATAGGGTCCGAGGTGGTTGATATTGAGGGAGACACTCTTTTAGACGCTTGGGGGCCAAGATATTTAGGGCTTTGTGTGCTAGTTAACCCTTTCCCTATCACCACGTTGTTGATTAAGACCACCCCACTCCCCCAAAGAAGATGCTGTTATGGCCTATGGAACATTCCTTTATCGGGCTAGTATCTTGTTTGTATTTCCTTGTGTTTGATTCTCACCATCACAGAACCCTAGGCAGCAGATGTGTGACTCCCAGTAAGTCTCCCATTCAGACCCAGACCAGACCTAGACCAGCTTAGCTTCAGTAAGATGGTGACTTCATGCATCTTCAGACCATGCCCTGCGAGCAAGTTCTGTCAAGAGCTTTGAGGATGCCTATGTGATTTTGGTGAAAATGCTAATGCTCTATACTCAGCGGGCCTGAACCTGCTTCCCAACTCACTCTCATGGTGGCTCTTTACAGTGAATGGCCTTCGTTTGTGTACAATTAATGTCAAAGTAATTAATTCGTTTGAACAGCTGACTTTACCCACATAAGCATTCACATTGACAAGCCAGGATAATGCCAGCCACCACTGGCCATATTATTGAACTGGTGGAAAGCATTCTTATAGGGTTTCCAACTTTTGGACCACCCTTATGTTTGTCTCTATGCTGTGAAAAGAGCCGATTGCTGCAGAAAATAATTCTAAAGATCAAGGTAGTGCCATTTCCTCTTCCTTCTTAAACAACTATTTGCAAAATAGATCTTCACTTCAGGTACATCTTGCTAGGAAATATTGGAGGAGCAGAAGCCATCGCCATATGTATTTTGCTTTTGTCACATCTTTTAAAGGAGACAAATGATACTGCGCCTTCTGACTGTATGCTTTGAGGAAATACAGTAATTGTGACTCTTATTTAAGTCCTTGGATCTTATTATTGATCCAGGACTGCATGTCGTACATGGTGTGTTACAAGCCAATGTTGGACAAAACTCATATCCCAACTGTTGAGATGAATGGATCTCAGTGAACTGAGAAGAGTTATAGCAAGGAAGATTAAGTTTTTGTCCAACACAATCCAACATAAGGAGGACAGGAATGAGTCAGAAGAGATTACTATGGAGGGAGACTGAGTTTTAGGAAATGTTTATCTTGGTACCAATCCACAGCAACTGATTCATATGATTTATAACTGTATTGTCCACTGTCATTTTTCTGGCAAGCTTCTCATGAATGTTACAGCTGCCTGACAAGCAGAACTTTAGTAGGTGAAGCTTTCCCCAACCTACAGATGAATTGGGTCAAAATCTTCACTTATTGAATGCCTGTTTGCCATGTTGCTGAAATTGGCAAGGCAGGTTGTGCCCAGTGAAATATTGCCAACAGTAGTATTGACATTTGGTCAGTGAAGTATTAGCACCGGAACATCTTGTTTCTCACCATTCCTGGTGTTGAAGTGCCGTGTATCTTCCAGTCTTCCTCCCAAGAGACCAAGGTGCAGACAGAGTCTTTGCAGATAATTTTTAAAAATTCTCTTTTCATGTCAAGGAAGGTGTAGCCCTGAGCTCTTTAGAGGAAGTGTGCGACAAAAACTGACAAGATTGATTTTTTTTTTTAAATTCCTGATCTCCATTGTGAGTTTTATTCCTTACGTCAGTATAATGGTAGAATAGTTCAGAAGAGGACTCCTTTGAATTCAATATCACAATGACATTTCACTTCTATTATTCAGAACCAAGAGCTGTCACAAGCTGATATCAACTCAAACAAGAATATATATATAAAGTGGTACCTCAGGTTACAGATGCTTCAGGTTACAGACTCCGCTAACCAAGAAATAGTACCTTGGGTTAAGAACTTTGCTTCAGGATGAGAACAGAAATCGTGTGGCGATGGCATAGCAGCAGCAGGAGGCCCCATTAGCTAAAGTGGTGCTTCAGGTTAAGAATGGCTTCAGGTTAAGAATGGACCTCCAGAATTAAGTTCTTAACCCAAGGTACCACTGTATATATATGTGTGTGTGGATGAAAATCACATGCCTGTTTGCCCTGTACTGGTCTATGTATGCTACATTGCTCTCTTTTATGTTTCCAGGTTGATCAAGGAGCTTTTTAGCCTGACCCCACTGTTGAGGCTTCCTGCTGCTACAACCATTGTGCATGGCTGTTTGTGGAGAAATTCAACAGCACCAGCGCTTACTCACAGGTCATGGCTCTGCACAGTCAGGTCACCTGATGGTTGCATCCATCCATCTCTATATCATCTACAGTATATCTATATCTGTATCTGTCTTAAAAGAATAATCACAAAAGAGGCAAAGACATGGCTAGTTACCCTCCCAGTTAAGGGCCAAAGGCCTGTGCTATGTACTGTTTAAAACCAAAGGTTATCACAAAGGATTAAAACAGAGGAAAGGAACTACCACAATCTTAACACTGTAAAGTTAGTGGTCTCCATAACACAATATGACATGCTATTGCACATACGTCTATGTCTGATTTTTTTTTTTTTTAAAGGCTGAAGGTAGGGTTAAACATCAACTAAAATTGAAAGACTGTTGAAATCCTTTGTTGGGGACAGAATGTTATATCACATAAATAATTGTCCAAAATTGACTTGCATTTTAGGGAATAGTCCCACTGTGAAAATTATCTACTAAAAACATAGGCCTTCTCTGATTGGATGCCAACCTCTTTTAACATATTCCTGATTTGTTTCTTGGCTTTAGACTCTCCTCCCCAGAGGGGAGGGGAGTGGTTGTGGGCGGGAGCTCCAACCCCCGCCCACGCAGGGGCGTGAGCCCCTGCCCCTTCCTGCTCACCTGGCCGGCGCCTCACGCCCAGGGGGCGGCTCCCACCTGGAGCCGCCCCTAGCAGGGGCGTGCCTAGCCATCCTTTATCTTCAGGCGCCGGCCCCCCCTCAGCCTCTTTTCGTCGTCGCCGCTCCGAGAGTCACCCACCCTCCACTCCCTTTAGCTCAGGGTTTAGTTCTTTCTCTGGCCTTGCTATGGACCTTAGGTTGGTCGCCCGGTTGTCCGGGGGCCTGGTAGGAGTTTTTCCTGTTGGCATTAGGCCTTTGGGTTTTTTCGCCTACCTCGTAGCAACCGTCACAACTTTTGTGGTATTGGTGGGTAGGTTAGGCATTGGATTTGGGTGTTATGCTGTGTGGGAAGGCTAGGTGTGGCCATCGCCTACGCCTTCGATTTGGGTATTCCGTTAAAGGAATCTGGCGGTTGTGTATTCTGTCTGATGCCTGCTTGGCTGGAGGCCATGGCACGACCCCCGGTGACATCATGGGTGAGCCTATAGTTGGATAGGCATCAACTGGCTCCATCTACTGGTGGTTCAACCCCTCTGCTGTGGTCATCCAATGCCTAAGCCAATACCTTTTCATTGCAGTAACCAATAAAAGTTGTGGCCTTTTCCTTGCCCATAAACCTTATACCACGTGTCCTTGTGTGTTTATTTCCACCTCACGGGGGGGTTGGGGTCCTCGAACCACAAATCATAATCATCTGAAATCAACCCACAGTTTGACAGTCACAGTTCTTGCTCCAATTATTTACTGCAATAAAAACATTTTAAGTTCACAAATTAAAAGTAAATAATCGTTTTCTTGCACGAAGGCTCAAATTTTAATTTACACCATATGAGCCCATGCATTTGTTAAATTCCATGGGCATTGTAAATATCTGTTTCCTCACTGCTCAAAATAGCCTTTCATTTGGTTCACAGGCCATGATGATTGGTGCACATGAGATGAGCGGAACATAAGAGAGTGATTTCTTTTTCTTTTAAAACATTAAAAGGCAAAGGTAAAGGGACCCCTGACCGTTAGGTCCAGTCGCGGACGATTCTGGGGTTGCGGTGCTCATTTCACTTTACTGGCCGAGGGAGCTGGCGTACAGCTTCCGGGTCATGTGGCCAGCATGACTAAGCCGCTTCTGGCGAACCAGAGCAGTGCACGGAAACACTGTTTACCTTCCCACTGGTGTGGTGCCTTTTTAACTACTTGCACTTTGATGTGCTTTCGAACTTTTTAAATTACCAGACTTTAATGTATTGAGAAGGGTTTCATGGAGCCAGAAGCAAAGAATGCCTGTGCTTTCTTGCTGCATACTTCATAACTCTTAAATGCACGAATCACACAGCACAGTCATTTGCTCATAGTATTGTCATAGTGAAATAACTTTGAGAATCAGCCTTCAGTATAAACTGTTGCATTTTTTCAGCATAGCTCTGAAACCTTGAAACCTCCAACAATGTCAGATCTGCAAGGGAACAGTAACGTTATTCACAGCATGGTGATGGCTTTCAGTTTCTGCAGACGTCCTTTTAAATTGTTAAATACACTTACAGTTTTCCTATTCATCAAGAGGCCTGTAAGCTCTCTGGCCTTAAACTCCCTGTTATAGCTGCCATGTTAAATTTAGTCAGGAGCTCTGTAAAGGGAGCAGATTGTCTGCCACAGCCAGGTAAACACGGGAAACAGAAATATTGACACAGGACTTTTACAGGACAATTAAACAAGCAATGAAGGAACTGCAGTTCCTGAAGCAACAGTGAACAGGAAAGTCGGGCTGAGTACCTCATTTTGGCTCATGCCTCATTCCAGCTTCTGTGATTGGCACTTCAGTGCTCTCAGTTCTACAGTAACTGATCTCAAGGATCTTGTACTGAAGGTATTGCCTTCCCTGCACATTGCAACAGCATCAGCCCAGCACTTGATGTCGTGGCTCAAATCCGACCCAAGACAATACTCTCAGATAGGGGTGGGGGAAAAAATTCAGTTCAGTTCATATTTAAAGTGAGCTTACATAATTCACACTTCCTCAAACATCACATGAATTGAAACGCAGCCATCCTTCAAAATTTGCACCTCTCCAAAGTTTGCAATGCAGATCCAGCCCAAGCCCTGTGTAAAAAAAGAAGAAGCAGCACTTATTAGGGGAAAGTGTGCATAAAAATGCATATATTGGTTTTTAAAAAATACAAACTACATTATATTAGGGAGAGTTGCTTGAAAAAAATAACAAACCATACATAACAGGTAAAACTGTGCAAAAATGTGCCCATTAGGAAAAATTCTCACTGCAATGTTGATGAAATAAAATAAATCCCAAGCTGATGTGGAAGTGTTGAGAAATGGAAAAATGAGGAACAGGGAGAAACTGAAACTGTCCAGTTCACCCACCCAAGAATTCCTTATTCCAACCCCTGATGTTTGGTATGTTGTCTCTAGCAATTAAAGAAGTGCTCACCCCAAGACCTTTTCTGCATGCATTGGACACTTCACTCTTTGCTGTCTGCATGAAGTCAAATGCATGTGCACAAGCCTTGGTTCTTCCATGCTTGGAGCTTGGGGCTTCTTCCCTGTACCCTGTTGTGTATCTTGGGTTTCTCTACCTTTCCACCCTGGCCTGGACCTACTTCTGTTCTCTCACATCTCCCACTTTGGCCCCACTTGGGTCATTTTACTAATAGGGGTAGCAAGACAGCTTGCAGTCATGACTCTGAGCTCTTTGACTGGCAACCTTAAAAATAGCCCTTCCAGTCTTTGAACTCTTGGCTGCTCAGAGGTGTGGCCTGAGCAAAGGGCAACCAGGGATACTGACCCTCAAGAAAGCATCTCTCACATCTTGAAGCATTCAGCAGATATTCCTTGAATTCTTTACAGGAAAGGAGGTGGAATATCTTCCCTACTATGGATTCAGAATCCTTCTCCAAGATTTTTCCTCACATGTATTTTGAGTAGCTTTTCCTATCCCTGCTGGTTTTATGCAAGGAGGCAAACTGTGTTTTGTCTTCTGCTTTTATGGTTTTGTAGTTTCCAGCTTGGAATGGGCTGCCAAAGTACACAGGAGCAAAAGCTGGTGTTGGCTTAAGAATCGATCCAAACCCTTTTTGCCTGGCATTATAAGACTTACAATTCCCAAAAAAGGGTTTGAGCATGTATGATATCCAGTTTTATTTCTAGGTAATATGGTGTGTCCCGGCAGTTTGGCTCAAGTCATCTAGACAGGGTATTTTTAGCTAGGCTACGTTCTTTGTCCATGTTGTTATTTGATTCACATCCATGGGTATGTCTGCACGCCACTTATTTTGGGGCTTGGTGATGCTCACCCCGTTCGTCCCCCTGTTCACATGAGCAACCACATAAGGATTGCTGTGATTCTGCCACCTAGAAGAACTGCTGTTGGGATTGCAGAAATCACTTCCAGGCAGCTCTCTGTGTGTACATGTGTGCAGTCATATGATCATTGAAATCTGTCCCATATTTTCACAGTATTCTTTCGTCTGATCAAAACCATCTTTCCAACATTGCTCTTTCTTACCCCCTGCTATCTTTTATTTAAAACCACAACAGCTGGGGTTGCCAGGGATTGAATCTGATACTTTCTGTGTGCAAAGTATGGGCCAGTGAGCTATGGTGCTGCTCCAGTCCACATTTATTTGTGAAACTGGAGGCATATCTGTAGCCAAGGAAGGTTCAGCGGTCTCGCCTGTGCAAAGAGAAGATCAGCCAAGGCTGGTTGCCACCCATCTGCGTAGCTAATGGGAACAACTGAGCTCCCATCATGAATTCGGCAGCACCCCATCTAGGCTCCCTGTAGCACGTGCAAGAATTTCCTCAAAAGGGAAAAAAAAAGTTCCTGCTTTCCCAGGGACACACCCTGTCCTAGTTGTGCTCAGCCAATATTGTGGCCAGCTATGGTGTGATTCTCCTTGAAAGATTAGCTGCATCAATTTTCTCCTTGCATTTTCTACAGCTTCTTTCTGCAGTCCTCAGTGCCTCAAGTGCTTTGCCCTGACAATTGCCTTCCGCTCAGAAGAAGGAATCATTATGGTCTCGGAAAGAGACAGCTTATGATCCGAACACAACACATGTTGAAGGCAAAGCAAGCAAGCAAGCAAGCAGCATGGGCTTTTATTGAGGGGAAGGGATGGCATATCACCAGATGTTCATAGGAAGGTTGAGTATCACGAATATTGCAAAAATATTCGTGATACTTATCACGAATATTGCAAAATATAAATAATTCATTCACTGACAGCCCGATTCTAACAACTTGGAAGTAAGCCTGATTGATTGAAATGCAACTTGGGATGTAGGAAGACATCGTTTTCTGTTCCACTCTGCATTCATCACTTGCAGCACTGTTTCTGTTCCACTGCAGAAAGCTACACTATTTGTCTTACTGTCCACAGTAGCAAAATTACCTTCCTTAGGTTAATTATGTGAATTACATTGGCATTAGGTTATTCCACTCCATTCATTCAATTGCCAAGGAAACACAATGCAAATGGGATAAAAAGTAATCAATTACGTCTCATTTGGGAACCAAAAGCAGCAACAACAGCAAGTGCTGATTGTATTCGTTGAATTGATTTCCTTTCTGGACATGGGTTGATTTCTCCAGCATTGCTAAATTGCTAAATGCAAGCATGCCAAAACTGAATTGTGTTGGGATGAAACATTTAACAGATTTATGAATTAAAACTAACACCTTGACTTATATCATTGTCTCCCATTAGTGCATCCATGGATGGGGGCAGTGTAGATGGTATTCTGCACTGGCTGAAACTTCTGAACTGTTATCAAGTGCAGTCCCACACAGGATAAATGACTCAAAATTAGAAATGCTAATCTAAGAATCTGATCTTATGGTAGCTTATGAAAAGGCCTACAGCTTGTAACTACATTCCTAACTTTGTGGCAATGCATCACAGACAACTATTTCTGCCACCCAAACTAATAATCAGTTTGTGAAACTAGATGGCTTCTTTCAAATTTATCCTCCCTAGTGGAATGGAAGATGCCGTTCCTTCAAGGTGTTTTATCCCACATTTGCTTGTTGAGAATGAGAAAAAGAAAAGCTTCCAATCTTTAAGTAAAAAGGTAAAGGGACCCCTGACCATTAGGTCCAGTTGTGGATGACTCTGGGGTTGCGGCGCTCGTCTCGCTTTACTGGCCGAGGGAGCCGGCGTACAGCTTCCAGGTCATGTGGCCAGCATGACTAAGCTGCTTCTGGCGAACCAGACAGCACATGGAAACGCCGTTTACTTCCCACTGGAGCGGTACCTATTTATCTACTTGCACTGGCGTGCATTCGAACTGCTAGGTTGGCAGGAGCAGGGACCGAGCAACAGGAGCTCCCCCCGTCGTGGGGATTCGAATCGCCGACCTTCTGATCGGCAAGTGCTAGGCTCTGTGGTTTAACAGTGCCACCCGCGTCCCGCTAATCTTTAAGTAGGAACTATGAATTAGAGGCACTGATCTTCAGATAACAAATAGTATTTGAGCACGTAAACTAGTTGTTTACTAGGGAACACAAACTGGTTATGGAATATCCATTTGGAGTTGACTATAGCTTGTTTTAGGCATTTACCCATTCAGGATTCCAATCATGTGAGGGGGAAGAGGCAGGGAATGCCTCCTGGCCCCACCTCCTCTGCAGCATCATAGTCACTGGATTCATTGTCCTCCTGCCCCCTGAACTCCTGCAGTGGCTCCTCATAGCATTGAGGAACTTGGGGCAAATGTCTGACCTGGGGCTGAAGAACTGAAGAAACCCGAACATTTGCAATTAACTTGCTTGATGGCACATGAGTAATTGTTAGTAGATTGTTCTTCCCAGCTGAAATCAGGAGGAACAATATTTGTTTTCTCTCTCCCTACTTTACTTTCCAGCTTTTTTGGAGGTGAAAGAATAGGCACATTATCCATTATGACATGTACTATTCTCAGTGGAAAAGAAAGTCTGAATGGCTAATAATGAAATAAAAGATACTGAAACCTTATAGGCAGAACACCTCCTCTCACCCGCTCACTTTTGTACCTGTTCCAAGATGAAGCAGAAGATTTTTGTGGTGTTTTAATATGATCTTTCCTCAGACAGATAGAAAGCCTTCATATATCATTCAGTGCGAGTGTGGATTTTTATTCAGCACAGTGTCACGTCCCTCCTTCCCTTCATTTTTCACAGAGCTTTATGGATGACTCACCCAATTCATATAGCTGGTGATGGTGGAGGAGGGAGGGAGCTATACCACTGCTACTGCTTGGAGAAAATGTTCTATAGAAATGAAAACAGAAAATAACGTTGGGTGACAAAGAAATGAACTGAATGCATTGCCACTGCAGCAATGAGATAAATACCAAACCCCAAATGGGATCTGGATACCATAAGGACCACCTTCCAGTGGCATAGCGGGTGGGGGGAGGGGGGGTGGCCCCAGGCACAAAATCCTTAGGGGGATGCAATCAGGCACACCCATGAAAGGCCTCCTGCTGAGCTCCTGCCACCTTCCAGAGCTGTGGGGAGGCAAGTTTGGCCTGGGCTGGGCCTTCATCCTTCTCCTCATGGTCGCCCATGCAGTGGCTGAGAGGCGAGGGCTCGCCAATCCAGCTTATTAAGACGTGCTAAGTTCCGGTGGTCTTGAAGTACCACTTGCTCCCAAGAAAATGTCTATTGGAGTGCAATCTTACTTTTTCTACTGGTTCCACTTCTGAACCTTTAACAGCAACCTGACATTCAGAAATTAAAATGGTGAAGCTCTTGATGGTACTGAAAGGACATGTTTTTGCAAGCAATTTCTGAAATGCAATGCATTCTAATGTTATTCCCACCGATATACTCATTTATAGGCACACTTTATCTCAGTATATGCATTTGTGTGCACATTTCTTCACTGAAATACTACACTGCAAAATGTGGTAACATGTGTTTCAGATTGTGTGTTGTTTTGGAAAGTACAAATTATTATTATATTCTTATTTATTAGATTTATATACCACCCTTCATCATAAGATCCCAGTGCCATTCACAGAATAAAATACAAGACAATAACAAGTAAATGATTAAAACGAAACAGCAAAAAAACAAAAAACAAAAACCCTTCCCTTCCCACAGACACATTTAAAAGGCTGTAGAATATTAATCAGCCAAAGGTAGGATCTCCTTTAAATGACAACTGAATCAAATTTCTTTCCCATCCTTATTTGTAAGGGATTCAGGACTTGCTTTTCTATTATTTAAATATAACCCTGCATTTCTATTATTTTTTACTTTTTACCCTTTAAGTGATAAAATGTTTAATTCTAAATTAAAAAATGAGCTGGTCTGTGAAATGCCAAATACAGCAAAAGAAATGTTTTCACTGTCTTTTCCACTAATATCATCTTCTTCTTCTTCTTCTTCTTCTTCTTCTTCTTTGGCAATCACTCATAGCCAAGTAAGATTGTCTTCCATAAACACAGTCTTAACAGTGAGTTTGTAAGTTTGGAGGCCAATTCTGGATCCACATGTCCTTCCACAGAAGGGACATAGGTTTCCAGGCAGGAGTTGATCACGGTGAGGGTTTGCCAAGCGTGCCTTCCTCTTAACACGTTTCTCCCTTTTGTCTAGAGTTCGAGCGTCTTCAAAGTCCACGACACCTTTGGTAAAGACTGTTCTCCAATTGGAGCGCTCACAGGCCAGTGTTTCCCAATTGCCAGTGTTTATTCTACTTTTTAAAGATTTGGCTTGAGACAGTCTTTAAACCTCTTCTGTTGACCACCAGCATTACGCTTCCCATTTTTAAGTTCGGAATAGAGTAGTTGCTTTGAAAGATGATCATCAGGCATCTGAACAACATGACCAGTTCAATGAAGTTGATGTTGAAGAATCATTGCTTTGGCACTGGTAATCTTTGCTTCTTCCAGTACACTGGCATTAGTTTGCCTCTCTTCATACCCCCGCTGAAAGGTAAGGTATGCCAGATATGCCCTGTAGACTCTTGTGTTTTTCTTTAATGAAAAAAAAAAATCCTAATATTGTTTAAACCAATGCAGGTTTTCCATGGAGAAGGGCTGGGCAGAGTGTGGGTAAATGGACCCTTCGATGTTTGCATTGGTACAGGTTTAATTCAAACACACTATAATATAGCACAGCCAATGTGGCAGTAGCTAAATGGAAAGGCAGCGGGAAGGAGAGTACACAGGGGAGGTTTCCTAAAACAATCTAGGCTGTAAAAATAGCAGTCATAAAAATCAGCCTTCAGCTAATGCAAATGTGCTTTCCCAGTGTGGCATGCAGATATATATGCAAAATCAAAGGCATTTCAGGAGTCTCAGCCCTATAAAACGTCTTACCCTAATACATATAATCTCCTGCTATTAAACCTCTCAGCAGACTCTCACGGTGGCTTATAGGTTGTAAAAGATCTGTTCGCAAGAACGGCTCCATCACTAAGCATTCAAATCCTCAAAGCCTGTGCAAATAAACTGCAGGCATTTGAAGTGTATGAACTGATTCAGCGAGACTTGCCTGGCAAACTCACCCACAAAGCGGGTGTTACCGTAGAGAAGACCCTGCTCCACAAAGCCATCCACCTAACCTTTGAGTTTCTGGGTTCCATACAAGCCGCCCACCAGGTCTGGCAGTGGGAGGCATTTGTCTCCCGGGGGGCAGCTTCCCCATCCTCCTGATGCCACGCTGTTTCACCAGCCATTGCTCTGCTCCCCTGGCCACCGCAGTGCCTGTTGGGTTCCCGCCAAACCCAGATTCAAATTTTGGCCTATCCACGGTGGCCTGGGGGGCGGGGCAACCAGAGTGGACCGAGTGGGAGCAGACTTCACTCTGTTTTGCTCCAGAAGCTTAAAACGGGGTCGTAGCTGACGCCGGCAGTGCAGTTGGTCACAGAGTATCACTCTTACTGCTTACAACACATTCCCAAACTCCAGATAACCCCATTTAGCAGCTTCGTATATATACTAAACAACATGGGAGATAAAACTGAACCCTGAAGGTCCCCACACTGAAGGCCTTAAGGTGCCAAATAATGCTCCACAAGCATCACCCATTGAAGATGGCCATCCAAGTAGGGCCAGATCCACTGCAAAGCAGTGCCACCCAGTGCCACTGCAAAGCAGATTGCCTCTCCAGGAGGACGTTGTGATTGATGGTATCAAAGGCTGCTGAGAGATCCAGCAGAATTAACAGGGACACATTGCCTCTGTTTCTGCCTGATAGAGGTCATCAAATGAGGCAACCAGGGCAGTTTCTGTGCCGAAACCTGAAAAAAGACTATTTCTGAATAATAATCATAATCACATTTTATTATTTATACCCCGCCCATCTGGCTGGGTTTCCCCAGCCACTCTGCTCAGCTTCCAGCAGAATATTAAAATACAGCCCATTCTCAAGTAAATAGGTTTAGGATTGCTTCCCTAATATTTCAAATTTTTATTATTACTAAGAACCATTTTAAGGTACTGCAACAGAGTTTTCTGTGGATTGTGCTATCAGCGCTGTTCATTATTTCAGTCTGGTTATCTGATTGGCTGTTTTAAGCACTTGTGTTGTTGCCCTTGTTATTAAACTTCATTTTCATGGGTGTTTTGAAATAGATGGGGCAATTATCTTGCAATTGTGTTAAGATAGCTATCCTTTACCATGAATGGCACATGCAACAGAAATGTGTGTCACTTCTAGGCAGGTGCAAGAAGCCCTCACGGTCCTGGCTTTTGCAGAATATTAGGTCAACTGCTTAATACAATGTACAATAAAATAAGGATTCCTATAAGCATATTCACCTCCAATTAAGCGTGCACACCACTGTTTGTACAGAACATTAATTTCTATATTGGCACCATTCACTTCAGCCCTTTTCAATTGTTTATCAGTTGATGCAGGTCAATGAGCTACCTGAATGTTCCCTGTAACTGGAAGAGACTAAGTGATAAATCTTCAAAGCTTGTTAAGATTCTATTCCCTACCTACATTCTGAAGTGGCAGAGTCCCAGGAAGATTGTACCATGTGCTTTTGCTGAACATTTGAATTGGCTCACAAGGGCGTGAGATGAAGAATGTGGATAGCAGGAGAAATAGCTTGCTTGTAAATTTGGCGTGGTGCTCGGGCCAGAGAAAACATAAGAAGGAGAGTGGAAGGAAGTAGAAAATTGAAATAGGAGACATTTTCACAGATATTTTCACAAGTTCACTCAATTCAGGAGGCTCTGGATTTTGCCAGGATAACTGATTGTTTTTGAAGGCTTAGAGACAAAATAAAGAGAAAGGCTACAGAGGAGCTGCCATTACTTATACAAGGAAATTATTAAAAGTGTGAAGGGTCAATTGGAGAAATAGTTGAAAATTGACTAATTTAATGAGGGAATGGCATGAGGTTGTTGGGCACACCTCGTTAGTTCTGTTCCATTAAGCTGTCAAAAATGCCTTTGGAGGGAGAAATTCGTACAGCAGAAAGGACGGGAGTGGATCACATCATGTCCCAGATATGGTGTAGCTGTTCTCTTGAGCTTTACTTCACAAGGATCTGAGTTATGAACCCTTAGCATGGTTTTCAAACATGCAGAAATACATTCTTGCAGAAATGCCAAGTGCCAAATGAATGAGATTCTGCCTTGGAATTATTGGGTTTCTTCCAGTAGGTGGTTAATTTATGTCACCAGTCCCCAAAGGCTATCCCTATAAATGCTAGCATTGGGTTCTAGTTCCAAGGACATAGTTGTCATTGCTATTTTTTAGCAGTGTCTTCTGAGATTCAAGAAGGACCAAGCTGCATTTTATTCTTCATTGGTTCTTAGCATTCAAGCAGGTTCCAAGGAGGAAGTGGCACTGGCAGAGGAAGAGGGGGCTGGGGGAAAGTGCATCGCCCCCGGGAGTGCGATCCCAGTGGGGTTCCATCGTGGCTGCCCCTCCCGCCCCCGGGACATATGCCAGCCCCGCCCCCACCTGCTCTTCCCCTGGTGCCGGAGCATGAAGCTTCACCACTGGGAAGTGGGCCTCAGCTACAGACAGGCAAATCTCTCTCTTGTGGTTTCTCTCGGTTTCTCATTTTTCCAATCTTTAGTTCAGTTCCCCTCATTTCCACATCTGTTTGGGAATATTTTTGATTCATGAAAATTCACCAGGATTTTATGTCACCTAATATATACATATCATCTAATATACACATTTTTGCATGCAGTATTGCCCAAGGTACACATTTCCACAAAGTAACCTAAAGCAGTGCCCTGCTTGCTTTGAATACTGTGTGCACCCCAACCACCACTCCCTTTCCTTGCCCCCAAGGAAGAGCACCTGCCGTTGGTCAGTGGAAGGCAGAACTATGAACAAACTACTATTTGCATACAGTGGTACCTCAGGTTACAGACGCTTCAGGTTACAGACACTTCAGGTTACAGACTCTGCTAACCCAGAAATAGTACCTCGGGTTAAGAACTTTGCTTCAGGATGAGAACAGAAATCGCGCGGCAGCAGCGGGAGGCGCCATTAGCTAAAGTGGTTAAGAACAGTTTCAGGTTAAGAAAGAACCTCCAGAACGAATTAAGTTCTTAACCCGAGGTACCACTGTACTGGGGATTCTGAAATGTGTAGTCCCAATCCCATCCCTGATAGGAAAATAAGATGTTCTGCAGAACGATTGTTTCTGCCTTCCTCTGTGCTGGTGGCGAAGGAGGAGGCAAGTAGCAAAGACAGGTCTTTTTGTGAGTGTTCACTTTCCCCACTAACCTGCCTGCCTCACTTTTTCCTAAAGCACCTGGCCCTTGCAGTTAGCATAACTACTAGACCTTTTGCGCTCTGTTGGCTTTGCCTGACCTGTTCTCGGAAAACAGTCGATGCTTAGGAAGTTCTGATTTTCAATGACAAAATGAACCCTGCATGCTGATTGACAGCATATGTCTGGAAACAAAGTTGCATTTATTGCCAAGAGAAAGAGACTGGGAAAGAGAGAGGTTTCTTCTTCTTCTAACAATGGAAAATATGCGTGAGATATACATTTTGTGGGGCCATACAAAATATTCTTTGTCAATGAGAGTTAATCGTATATGCTCCTGGCCATGCCAAGCCACTTTCCTTCTTCAAATATCTAATTACTGCCAGTCCCTTTCCATTACTAATATTCCTACCTAGCCTCCATTTAAGAAACCCACTTCCATTATGTCAAAGTATCAAAGGGAGAATTCTAAGCAGGCTAGAGGAAAGAAATGCAATAACCTTTTGTTTTTCTATTAGTTTTCTTTTAATTGAGATTTATAATATTAACAGTAGAATATCTTTAGTCTTTTACTCCTCCAAGACTTCTTTTGAAATCTGGGTTATTGTTTAATCGGGCTCTGCAGGAACACAAAAGACATGGCTGAGAATCTGACCTATGGGGTTATTTCCATTCTTTCAGACCTAGCTTACTAGTTACTTGGCTGCTGCATCTTCCTCCTACACTCACCCAACTTTCCTCTGGGTTTGGTTTCTTAAATGAACAGTTTGACCCAGGGAAGTATTAAAGCATTTTGTTATGCCCTGGGGCTTTTCAGTCATAATGAGTGCAGCTGAAACAGGCACCACAGAGGAGGCTGAAACTTAAATGATCTTAACGTATAAGCCTATACATCTACAATGCAGGAAAATCAAGGAAGAACTGACGGCTAAAATGTGAGAGAAGGAAGGATCGCTGATCCCTTTGGGGTAAGAAAAATGCTGTGAAAAGGGATTGAAAATCTACTCATGTGGAAAGCCTTGTTTCGTAGCCAGAGGTGACTGAGATAAATGATCACTGGGGGTTAATGCTGTCCATTGAATAAACTTTCTGGGAGGAAACTTTATTTATTACATTAATATCCCACCTTCCTACCACACAGAGTTCTCCGGGAGATTAAAACCCCACCCAAAGCAGACCCATCCAGTCTAGGCAACCACCCACTAACAGTGAAATAAGCTTCAGTTTATTGACTCTCATCCAGCCTATTATCAAGGTCAGACATTGGTCTAACACACTCTTATCTACAGGCACAAAAAACATTGGTGCACAGGTACCCTACCCCTCATCATGGAACGCCTAGACCTAACCCTTTGCAAGTTTCTAGCTGTCTGCAGATGTTGACCAAGCATTACTCTTCCATCTTAACAGCAAGAATGAAGGAAAAGGTGGAGGAACCATGCTAGCCCTTGTTTGGGAGTGAAAGCCTGAAGCTAAGATTTAGGAATGACTTCTCATTTAGTATAATTGTGATGGCCAATGACATTGGACCTGTCAGCACATTTGCAAACTGGAGACACTGTTGTGATGCCACATACATGCTGCAATGCTCTACTGGTACGCATGTGGTATCATGCATGCTCTCCTAGCTGTAACTGCCCTATAATCCCCCAATGCTTTTAAAATGCTTTGTGTTAGCTAATGGAAAGTGGGGAGGCAGAGAGATGAAACCTTGTGGGTGCTGAGGGTGTGTTCATAGATACCCTAATGACGCCTGTTGCGGTAGAGGGTGGTTTCTGTTTTTGCCTCTATGTTTAGAAGATAAGTAATACTAAAAAACCAGCAACACAATATAATGGGCCAAGTATAGAAGCTTGTAAGCTTCCTAGAACACTGTTCAGTGCCCTGAATTAAGAACAGAATTTGATGAGCTGGTGGATCTTGGAAACTGTGACTCAGAAACACCTGAAGGAAGATTCCATTCTCTTTCTTCCAGGGATTACAGATTGGGAACAATCAGGGCTGCACAGTTTGCATTTAAACAAACACAAACCATCCAAATACAGGTTTAAGGGAAGCCAAACTCTGCAATGTGAATAAAAAAATTCAGATTAATCTCCTCTTTGTATACTTCTTTAGCATCACTTCTTTTGTTTCCCTTGCTTGCTACAACTTTGCACGGCTCTAACAAGAGTTTAGGCTCCTTCCTCTTGGGGATCCTTTGTATGAGTCTTATTATATTATCTGAAAGTTTTACTGTTCTTGAGGGAATAGTAGGGACGAGGGAGGAATTAATTCAGTTTGCATTCGGGTGCAAACACATCCAATTCACACTTCACGTACCAATGCGCAAATTGAAACACAGCTCCCCTTTAAAATTTGCATTTCTCTGAATACTGTGATGGCATTTTGCCAGCAAAAATGTGTACAAAAAAGGGGGAAAGCATATATTAGGAGGAAGTGTGCACAAAAATGCAATAACAATGTCATACATGGATATATAAGGAAAAATGCACGGAAACGTGCATACAATTTTTCTTGAGGACTTCTTTCTTTTGAAAAGAAGTTTGCAAATGGATTAAGAAATGGAGTGAACTGAATTTAAGACTGGCAAAGTGAGAAACTGAGAGAAAGCAAAACTGACAGATTTATCCAGGAAACAGGGAAGGGGACCTTAAATGCTGCTCTCAGGTCCAAGTGAGATGTTCACAGGATCCATAGTCTACAGTTACACACCAAGGTTCCCCCTCCGCCGACTTAATTACAAGCAGTGGGGCCTGACCCCCCAACATGATCAGAAACTTCCCTTGTGGTAGGAACCTTATTTTAAAAGTCCCCGTTATCTCTTAGCCACATGCACGGGGGAGAGTTTCATTCCAGTTGTGCTGGGGAGGGAAGAGATAAGCTTCTCCTCTCTGTAGTATTTATTTATTTTTCAGTAGTAATTTATAAGAGTATTTAGAAACCAGCTCATGAAAAATATCATGGAAGGGTACAATAAAATAATCAACACAGATTTATAAAAGCCTAAAATACAGAAGACCTGGCCAACACTGAATCAAATTAATGCACAGCTACAGGCCACATATCTAGCAAGTTGCAGCTGACAATGTGGTACCACTGATATGTATTTCATTGCTCATGAAGTATACAATTAAAAGAGTTTAATTTTTCTCTCTACCACCCCTCCATCTTTCATGCCCAGCTCAGGATGAAGAGAGTTCAGGATGCTTGAGAATTCATGGCAGGAGATGGATGGGGGTGAAATGCCTTCATCTGCTGGGAACATTTATGCCCGTAAATATCAATTAAAGGGCACAACATTCACATTGTATCCTCTTTTCCCAAATCCAGAACCTCCAGAGCATGCGGGCATAATGTTATGTGGTACGAATGAATATATTTGCAATTTGATTGTACAGCTTTATATAGTAAGTGCTATAATAATATAGCATTACTATATATTACATAGTGTATGGTCTCAAATGCAGCAGTCCAGAGATCCACCCAGGGTGGAGAATGTGAAACAGATACATTTTCAAGGGAAAGAATGCATGTTGGTGACCTGACGTTTATCAGTGACCCAAACTCTCAAAACCAAATCCTTCCTATCATGTCATCGAATTAGATGGATGGCTTCGTATTTATGGACTGTGAGTGATTTCTGTTGAGACATAAAGGAGATTGTGGGACAGCTTTATTTTGTCTTAGGGTTAGAAGTTAATTACATACCATATATATATATATATATATATATATATATACATACACACACACACACACACACTTACTTCTTGTACGTCTTCTTTCTTTCTTTCTTTCTTTCTTTCTTTCTTTCTTTCTTTCTCTGAACTTTAGAGCCCTGGTGACAGTAGAAAAGCAAGTCATATTTGTTCAGAAAAGGGGAATGGTGGGGAATAAGTTGGGTTTGTTACTGACTCTTAATTTTCTCTTCTTTCTTTTGACTAACAGCATGCAAAACATAAACATGTTACAGGCCAGACTAAAAATATAAGATTAATTGAGAGTGTAGCCAAGCCACTGAATGGCAGGAAGACACTAAGAGTTATTTGCAGCAGTTGCTTAAAAGCATGGAATTCCCTTGTCTGTGGCAGTTATCAAAGTCCAAGCCTGAGTATTTTTTGGCTAATACCTTGTTTGGTCTTTTTTCTAATGACTGGGGTAAAGCAGAGGAGGAGGAAGAGTGTTTGGAAATGCAATTGAAATAATTGGCCTGAACATCCCATCCTCTCTGTCTCTTGCTAAAAGGTTAAAAAGGTCCACTACTGGTCTCTGCAAAATCCTGAAGCAAGCTGTTTTTTGTTGGAACCAGCCCTAAATACAACAGTGTGACTTGAGGAAGTTTGATTTGAGAAAAATCCATGTTTCCCCCCAGACCCTAATGTCAGCGTGCATGGAATTTGGTTTGCACAAAGGAAAACTTGTTATGTCAGAACTATTATGTGAAAAAATATGCTTCATTTGCTTGATCATTTCATGAAATATGGAAATGTTCCCTGGGTGATTCTGCAAAAACAGTATAGCAGATGTTGAAGTCATGATTACTAAGTGTCCTGTGCTCTTCTACATTCAGAAACAGCTGCCATACCTGCTCATATTAGACAGATGCGAGAAAAGCTTTCCACCTAGCATAAAAACACTGCTTGTTGACATATGGCCTGATCCTATGCAGTGCCACTCTGTGAAATAAGGGCTGAAGCATGGAGGATTTCATGGCGGACATTACAGTGTTGCAAGGCAATGGCGGATGTTCTGGTTCTGAACATGAGCCACAGAGCAGCGGGGGGGGGGCATTGCAGCACCACGGACAGCTCCTAATGAACAACTTGATCTGACATCATCTGGGACCAGGCTGAAGCCTTTTATGCATCGACATCTGAAACACATTCTCAGGCTCTGCCCCCTTCCTTGAAAAGCGGCAGTCCTTCAAGGGGCAGGCTTCTATCCTGGAGCCCAACACCCCATTGTCCTTCTAGGTGTTTGTGCCAGGCACATTGTCTACCTTGTCCTCTACCTCTATGGAGTGTGATGTCCTTGGCATCTCACCAACGTGGTTTCAGGGACTGCACTCTCTCATCCAGGTTCAGGAGTGGTGTGGGATGGTTCCTCAGGCTTGGTTCCTAGCCAATGTGATGTTCAGTGTCAGGGACTAAACAAATGGTAGCTGCAAGTCATCCTAGAAATGGGGACCCAAGGTGTTACATTCAATATTAACCTTATCTACTCAGAAGTATGCCCTAGCCGCTAGTCGATTCAGTGGGGCTTTCTTCCTGGTAAGTACAGCCTGGATGGCAGCCTTAGTTCCAAATGATTTCTGTAACTAAGAACGCTTGAATCCTGACTCTCCATGTCACGTCCATAAATGAAAAGGAGTGTGCTTTTATGTTTCAAAATAATGGTGGGAATAAATGGGGCTTATGTCCTCTTATTTTACTTTTGCATAATCCCCTTTGCTATGCCCCGCTCACAGAGTTTGCTTCAAGTCTTCAGACTGTTTATATAAGCACCTTGTTAAAACATGATAAAGTTGGCTCCCAGTCAGCCATTTCTGAACAATTTGTTTTCAATCGGTTATGATGACAGGGAGATCAAAATATTTCCTGACCAGGAGGGTGGTTAGTTTATCATACCACCAAAACATTACATTTCAAAGTAAGATCAACTGCATTCCTAATTAATCTGAATGCCCTTTCCTCAAACAGTCTGCAGTGTTGTTTGCTCTGTGGTTTAAGGAAGCTGGCAAGTGGGTCATTATTGGATTACCCTCTTACGTTCACTTTTAATTAACATTTGGAGGAAATCTGATAACAGTAGAAAAAAAAGCTGCCATTATATGAGCCACCGAACTGCTTAGTTTCTTATCTATAATAGCTGTGTTGGGTTGTTTGGGTTTCTCTCTCTCTCTCTCTCTCTCTCTCTCTCTCTCTCTATATATATATTACAGATTCCCCCCACTATGGTAAAATAGGGGGAAAGGGAATTTGTCCTTTGATTAAACATAGGCTGTTTTATTGCCGACAAAAACATTGTTTTGTGATTTATTTTTTTAAAAGTATCTAATTTATATTCATTCACAGTATTTTACAGCCCATTCAAAAGCAAAGAAAAATAATGAAATATGAAAGCTTGTGCTAAGTGAACCGCTTTGTCTCTAAGGTAACTTAGCCTGGTGGAAGCCGACTTGCTAAGGAAGTACTTGAAGGACTGAGGGTAACACTATTCAGTTTTTGAAGGCCAGATTTTTTAATTGTTAAAAATAAAATAGACTATCACGGCGTGAGCCCTTTGTGCAACATAAGGAAAGGTTCAGCGGATATGAAACTTGATCAGAGCTGCAATTGAAGGTCTCATGCGCCTATGGACGTATAATGCTATGCTATGCTATGGCACATAGAACTCTGGGACATTGTGTTACAGAATCACATAGCAGCCTGCAGACTTGTACCACTTGATTGCAGCCTTTGGCCACAAACCAGATTGGAGCATATGTGCAGAGTCCTTTTATGTATGTCCTCCTCAACAGCTAGCCCCACTTCCACTAGGGTAGTTGCATGGGTCAAATCTGGCCATTTGAGAGGTACTCCTTTCCATTGTTGTTGTTGTTTAGTCATTTAGTTGTGTCCGACTCTTCGTGACCCCATGGACCAGAGCACGCCAGGCACTCCTGTCTTCCACTGCCTCTCGCAGTTTGGTCAAACTCATGCTGGTAGCTTCGCGAACCCTGTCCAACCATCTCGTCCTCTGTCGTCCCCTTCTCCTTGTGCCCTCAATCTTTCCCAACATCAGGGTCTTTTCCAGGGAGTCTTCTCTTCTCATGAGGTGGCCAAAGTATTGGAGCCTCAGCTTCATGCATGAGTCTGACCAAACTGCGGGAGGCAGTGGAAGACAGGAGTGCCTGGCGTGCTCTGGTCCATGGGATCACGAAGAGTCGGACACAACTAAACAACTAAACAACAACAACAAACAAACAAGATCCTGTGACTGGATCTCCATACATGACAGCTTCCCACTGCCAAAAATGGGGAGAGGAGTGAGACCCTGCCAGCCAGTTTGTTACCAGGCCATGTAATAAATCAGTGTTTTAGTGTGGCAGCGCCTGCACTCTTGACACCAGGCAGGAGGAGTCTCTGCTGTACTTTCTTCAGGGCCTGCTTAAAACATTTTTGTTTAGGCAAGTCTATCCAGACGCCTAGATATGGGTGTGTTTTAATCTCTTTTTAGTCTACTGTTGATTTTAATTACCGTATCTACACGAATGTAAGGCACACATATGTTGGGTAAATTGCTTTGTGAAAATTAGGGTGCACATTAGATCTGATGGTGCATTTAGATTCGCCAGCAAATACTTATTTGGTTTCAAGGTTTTGAAAATTGAGGTGCTCATTAGATTGGATGGGACATTAGATTCATGTAAATACGGTAACCTTTGTTTATAATTACTTGCTTTTAACTGTTTTTATTGATAATTTTAGTATTTCTTGTAAACTACTTAGAGGTTTTCTTGTAGTCAAGTGGTATATGAATATTGTTAAATAAGTGAATTAAGAAGAGAATGGCTGAAATCAAAACAGGTGGGGTTTTTTATATAAAAAAAACACTTGTCCTGGTAGACTTTGAAGATGCAGTATCACTGTAGAGAGGGGACCCCTGCTCCCATGGACAGAAGGAGTGTGAGGGCAACATCTAAGGCATATTCTTCTGCCACCCAGCTCTCTTGGCATATTGGCTGCTCATTTGTATATGAGCTGTATCTTTTTTGATCTGAGCAGGATACCGTTTGTCATGTCCTGATTTGCCAGGTGCCATCCCAAGGCAAAGTGAATCGCGAAAAATTCAACACGGGATGAATAAAGCCTTTTGTTTCCTCAAAGGATTTTCAAAAAGTGACCTTTACTCTCAGATGTGGACAGCTCTTGTCATTTCAATTCCAGCAATTACGTTAATGTGCCAAGGGAAGCTGAGTCTCAACGTGAAACAAACATTCTCCAGTACACATGAATAGCCTGTTAAGTCACACTTCCGTTCCACCACCGGTGACTCAAACAGAACACACAATATTGCGTATTTGTAATTGTCTAAGTGAAACGAGATTGTGGGCATCCTCTTCAGTGAAATCCATCAAACATTTATTGTTGCAATAAAACAGAGAGCAGGAGAGAGAGAGAGGAAGAAGGGATTAATGGCCCATATGCACCAACGAATTCTTCCTCTCCTGAATTCTTAATCTATGTTATACTGCACATGTTTATGTCATATGAATGTCACTGTGTCTTGTCAACTTCATAATGCACACGGCTGCAGCATTTATGCTGGTTCTCTGTTCACCATGCATGGTTTTGCGTGAATTGTCCACACACATGAGAAATAGCCACCATTTTGTATATTACTGTAAAAAATCTCAGTATGTGTTCAGAAGTGAGGTGCAGTACTTCAGTTTCTCCCCAAGGCAAATGAATCAGATAACCTGTTTGCTACGAAGGAGTAAAAGGCTATTGGCTGTCCAAATGACTATAAAACAGTCTGAGAGGTGTTCATTAGATCTTTTACAATATCATGCAGGAAGTAGATACACCTTCTGGACAGCAGAGTGCTGCTTCTGTGCCCCCAGAAAGGGATGCCCTGCTTGGCAGTGCCATCACCCTATGAAGTCTGAGGAACAGCAGCACACTTTCTCTAATCAAATTAATTTCCTCGCTTTGTAGTGCCTTTTGTTTTGTTAAAGCAAAGTAACATTGCTTTTTAAAAACACATATGAAGTTTTCAACTACAGTCATGCCTTGGATCTCAAACGCCTTGGCTCCCAAACAAATCAGCTCCTGAATGATCAAAACCTGGAAGTGAGTGTTCCAGTTTCCGAACGATTTTCAGAAGCCAAATGTCTGGTGTGGCTTCCGCGGCTTCTGATTGGCTGAAGGATGCTCCAGCAGCCAATTGGAAGCTGCTCCTTGGTTTTTGAACAGTTCCGGGAGTCGAACGGACTCCCAGAATGCATTCTGTTTGAGAACCAAGGTACCACTGTATTGTAAAAATCTTCCCTTGCTATGTTTTAACAACAACAACAACAAAACATCCTGAGCTCTGCAGACAGCATTTGAGACAGCTTCACTTCTTGGAAAGTCCATTGGGCTAGAGAAACACAGAGATACAGGAAAGGTAGACCTGTATTGGTACAGAATCAATAGAGCAACAGAGTGACACAAAGCTTTTGTGGACCCATGATCTAACTTGAGGAGCGGGGGAGATTCTTGCATTTGGAATTGGCAGAAGGGAAAGCACACTGAAGTGTCCCAATTTGCCTTAGTATTTGGCTCCCACAAAAAGCCAATGCACACCCCATGTAATTATTAGTATAAATAAATGAATCCACATGCTTTTAGGTGTCCATTTGAAAAAAGAAAAAAACAACTATGTGTACGCCTTAAGAAGTAATAATATGCAAAGCGATTTTCAGTGCACCAGTGCAGACTTTAAAGACTGCATCTGTTCAAAGGACCCAGAAATGTGCATCCAACAAATCATTAAAATGCAATGAGTATTAAATCTCTTTGGAGAGAAAGCGACAGAGCTTTCCCATTTGGAGATCTTCCTGGGAGGCAATATAATTTCCCCATTCCTTTTGAAATGAGAGAAAGGTTCCTTTCTGGGCCCTGGTATGATCTTCCTTCATCTCCAAATGCCTGGTGTGATTGGAAAAAAGTGTAAAGCATGCATAACTTTCAAATGATGCATATGAATGAAGTGCTAAAGCAGGCTTCTGCTTTACTCTGGCTACTCATTCCCTAACAGGTGCCAAAAAGAGCTGGGGAGCTCATATTTGAGTAAGCTGGAAAAAAAAACCTCATCCAAGACAAGTAGACCTCACTTTGTATTTATTATTTCCCTACGCTAGTCCACCTCTTTAGTCAACATGTAATAGCCAAGTCTAACAGTCTGCCTTTTGACATATTTACAGAGAAGATTGGCAGCCAAATCAACCTTGCTATCTCCCCATCCCAAGATGGAATGACAAAAAGCTCACCGAACAGAGGCATTTAGTTTTATCTGGGAATGGAGAAGGCCAGGATCTTACACGTTTTGCAAATATAGTCAGCTCCGGTTTATAAGTAATTCCCGACAAGCAAGCAACACATAATTTGCCTGAATTATGTCCTTGTATACGGTGGGTGACTAAACTAAATTCTCATATAAATCTATGCTGCCTTTTCTAAAACCTTTTCAGTAAATGCAATGTCCTTGCTAGGAGTGGCCAAATTCATCAAAGCTGAGCCCAAAATCCATGTAGTTTTTATTAGCAGGCTTCCGAGCAGTTTTATGTCCCATGTATTTCAATGGGAAAGACTTCAGCACATCCTTAACTCTCCTGTTGAAATTAATGGGGCTTAGAAGTGTGCAGCTCGTGGCCTATGTGGTCACAGGCCAAAGAAGGATAGCGCCTGCCATTCGTCTCCCTCCCTCTGCTGGCACCGTTCCCACCTTCAACCACACTCGCTGTTGCCACTTCTTGCTCTCTGCCTCCAGCCAGGCCTCTGATACACTACAGGGATTACATCTGGTCACTGAAAGCCAACAGGAAATTTATTAGCACTGCCAGGAAGTCTGCTGGCTGGCCCGAAAATGATTTGTTTTCAGAAATTCTACAAAATGTTCCTTTTGTAACTTTTTTTTTTTTTTTTTGCTGTTGAATATTCTTCAGATATTGTTTCTGTGCCCAGATAGTCGCTGACATATTGCTTCACTGTCCCTAGGTAGAAATAAGCTTCAGAGAGAGAGAGTGCTTATCTATACTGGGTTCCTTTCAGCAAGAAGGGTCACTGGAGAGCTGCAGTAGTTTTTCATGCTTGGATTTACTGTATTCAAAAATATGGAAGGTAAGCATGGCAGAGGCACATAGCACTCCTGTCCACAACAAATCCTGCCAAAATCAGACCCCCAAAATCAGAAGTCCTTTCCCAAGCTCTAAGCTGGCCCTCTGCTCTTTCTTAATTCACACATTAAGTAGGAGAAACACATTACAAAATTCAGAGAGGTCTGAATTTTAAATGATTGCGGCACTTTTTCAGGAAGGGTGAATTTGGCAAATCTGCATAAAAATACAAGCTAAATTAATTTCCATGCCATCCCTATGCCTTCAGCAAAAGAAGAAGAAGAAAAAGGGGTCTGGCCTTCCACAGGCGTTTCATTTCCTGGCCATTGCCTGTAATCTGCATGGAAAACTACCTTGTCCGATGTACTCTCTTGGCTAAACTTCCAAACTTTTAAAAGTCTGGTGGCCTGAAAGTTCTTTCTTATTTACAGCTACAGGGCAGAACGAAGTGTAAACATTTTAAAACAATAACTTAAAGAAGCATTATTTAAATTGAGCATATTTCCTTAGCTTCAGCATCGTCTAGTTATTTAAGAACTAGTTATTTCTTCTGCAACATGCTTTCTTTTTCCATCTCACTGTTCATCATGGGTCAAAGTCTAAGTGCACATTTCAGCTGGATTGCACAGTTTAGGGGAAGCCTTCCCTTCATGCCATCTCTGGCAATTTCCAGGTGCTCTGGTGGGCTCTGATGTGGCTCTGTTTGAACCTGAAGGCTTGTGGCTTTGGACACCTTGATGAAAACACCTTTAAGCCAAATGCTCAGAGCGAAGGACAGAAATTGGAACATGCTGGTTTTTTTATTGCATGCTTCCTCTCAGCAACCAGTATTCTCAGTTTTGAATGACAGGATTTTGGTTGACCCAATCAAGTTGATATTATATTCCTATGTAAAGACTGGGATCCTAATCTGTGTTACCTTAGAAGTTTCTAGTAAGCTTGGGAAATCAGGAAGAAACTTCAGCCTCATAAAGGATAGGACAGCACATGAGCTTCTTGTACTGCCAGTTTGATTCTTCCATGCATTAGTGTGCATTCTGAAGTGGTGGGAGCCATTTTCATTGGCTCCAGCCATACTCTAATGACTACAACATACTTTCCTCTGTTGTGGAACCAGCCTGAAAATGGGGGATGATTCTCTACCATGAGCAGAAGCTGAATGTTGCATACAACTGCAGAAGAAAGTTGGACAAGCCCAATGCCATCATATACTGCCATAAGCAAAGAGAACAAAATGGCGCACACAGCCAGTGGTAGTGCACACTAGCCATTAGAGCTCCATTGTTTGGGAAGATGGATGTCTCTGTGCTGACACTGCTAAAAATCAAATGCCAGAATAGTTTTGGTCTGCAATTGGGTTTACCCTTTCATACCTGCATCAGCTGAAATTTAGTATACTGAAATACAAAATTATACAAATGTATAATAATAATAATAATAATAATAATAATAATAATAATACAATCCCATTCATTTTTACTTAGATTGAAAGCTTAATGTATTAAATTGGGCTTACTCCCAATAAATATGTTCAGGACTGCAGCCTGAATGGTGCAGCAAGATCTTTTAAAGCATTTTCCATAGCAGGGAATTAGCATTTGGTTTCTGTTTCAGGCATGTGTGTATGTTTGACTGCGTACAATTTAGGATCCATTTCAGGAAGCAAAAAGCTGAAACTATTATTATTATTATTATTATTATTATTATTATTATTATTATTTGTATACCACCCTATACCTACAGGTCTCAGGATGATTCACAGGACAAAATCACAATATAAAAACACAAAATACATAATAAAAACAAAAACAAGAACAACCCAGTAAACCCCACCAAACACATTTTGAAAGGGCATTGAATCGAAAACACATCTGTTTTATTATTATTTATTTTTAGGTTAATCCTCCTGTCTCACTATCTTCTCTTTTCTCTGTTGCACTTGCATTGTTTGCAATGTTAGTCACATTCAGAGTTTACCCATTGAAATTAATGGCTATAACTAACTAAGATCCATTAATTTCAATGGGTCTACTTCTGAGTAGAAGCTAATTGGAGTCAACCCGTTGTGAGTCTAAGAGGTACTGAAATGGAAGGACTGAGCTCCATAATTAGAGCTGTGTGACAATTACTTTGAACATTTTAGGAAGTCCCACCAACCCTATGCAAACTGGCAGGAAGTGACATATACACCCTCCTAACAGTGACTGGCTCAACTGGCTGGCAGTGCTTCCAGTCATGTCAAAAACCACTTTGGCTGTACCCTAAATCTGTAGTCAATGGGAACAGATCTACCAGCTTTCGATTACAATGGTGCTGGAAATGAACAGGTAGCTCTACCCAGTATTAAAAAAACCCGGTTTGCTTATATTACTGCATAATCTCCCCTAATCTCCACTTGAAGAAAGGAAAAAAGAACACATCAGCAAACAGTATAATACAATTCTAAATGATTAATTTCTGATTCTGAGCTGTAACAGGAAGGAAGTTGAAGAGGACTGTGGCTGTGTGTGGGTGGGTGGACAAATATTATCTAGCACCTGCCCATGGGATGACCTTGCAATCAAACAGCATTAATCCTTGCTGTCCCGATTATAATATAGTTTGAAAAAATAACAGTAGTGTTGGAGGGTCATCTTTGGTAGTAGAATGAATAATGGTTGGCTTCAGCTGTACACCTGCAGCTGGTCGTTTCCTTTCAAATGTCAGAGTTCCTCTGCTTTCATGGGTGTCATAATGTGAAAGGTTGCAACAGCAGTGCTTTAACATATTGCAGTGCTTTGTAATGGACATTATACTGACATTGTTTCCCCCCTCCAAATATTATAAATAATCAAATGCCAGAATCATTCATTTTTATAGATGCAATGTCATTTTTTAAATGATTGGCATGACGTAGGTTTTCTGGAATTATCCTTTGGGGCAAATCATGCAAAGCCATTAAAACTGGCTGTGCGTACAACTCCTTGGCCTTACTCGGTACTCTGCTAAAAGATCACACTAATTAATGGATCCCCCTACGCCATTTGGTTACTGTATTCTGGCAGACATGTGTATGAAACCGCACAGACCAACAGAAGCCTAGGCAGGCAAAGTGATTAATTAAACACTTCATTGCAGGGATCACCAACCTATTTAGGCCTGTGGATGTTTTTGGATTTTTGAGGAAGTGCTGCTGGTCACTTCTACTCCTCATAGAGAGACAGAAAGAGTGCACACACAGATTTAACTTTTCTAAAGGACCTTTATCAAAAGTGGTTATAGTAGAATTAATCAAAGTCTTGAAAAGGACATAGAACTGGAAGAGGAAATAGTAATCCAAGTTACAGATAAATTCTTGTGGTTGTTATTACTACTACTACTACCCCAATCACTGCTACCACTACTGTTATATTTATTTAATAAATTAATATAAATATGTTATGTTGGTCACATCTTCTAAAACACATTATCATCATCATCATTATAAAACACATCATCATCATCATCATCATCATCATGTCTTTCCCACAGATAAAACAGAACAAGCTAAAAACATAGAAAAGGTGTAATTAAACACTAATAGAATTAAAATAGTATAAAAAATCCATTAAACACAGGCAAAGCAAGCCCTTCAACCACCTTTGGCAGACTTACTGAAGCTCGGGCCTATTAAAACACAAATAGTGTAATGTTAATTGGAGTGTGATGGACGGACCTTGGGTCTGCCTCTTGAAGACCCAGAAGCGATCAGACCCAGGTGGTGTGTCATCCATTCTGGAGGCAGTTAAAAGTTAGAGCCTGACAGTTAAACTGTCAGATGGAGCTTAGAAAGTGCCTAGGCAGGGCTTAGGCAGGGCAAACCAGATGACTAGCCTGAAGGGAAAGTAAAGACCCTAGAAGGGACTGGGAGTGTTTTACTGACTTAGCAGAACAAAACAGCCATTCTAGGAGGCAACAGTTTATTCAGAAGCTGGTTAAAGTGAGAGATTTAAGTAAAGTTTTTAATTATCTCTGTGAAAAGTTTTGACTGAAACACAATGTTGTTCCTTATCAGAGTCATCATTAAGCTGGAACCCTCAATGAGTGTGTTTAGATACCTCTCAAGTGTTACTGACAAGGAAATGTCTAAATCTTAAAATGCCCAAATCCAGTCATGTTAACTAGCTCCCTCCTTTCTTGAGGGAGGTTGCCACATGGAGTTCAGATAGCACTAGGCAAAGCACAAAATTTGAAGTAACAGAGCTTACAAATGTAACTTTGGTTACTACAGAATTCCCCAATCACGCAATACATAATTTGTGTGATTAGCTATCATGTGGTGCAAAGGTGGGTAGCCTCAGGCCCAGTATGGGTGTCAAATGTAGCCCCCGGCACATCTCTTTGGCCCTCAGGACTCTTCCCAGGCCATTCCCATCCCTAGGCCATTTTTCTCCCCAGGCTGTATCCCTCACCAGCACTGCATACCCTTCTTGAGTGCTTTTCTGTGGTAGGACTGTGTCCTTGAACTGTGACCATTTTAGTTATTTATTTCATAACATCTATACGCCGCTTGATTGTCAAAGAACCTCAAGGCCTCTTGCTTGCTTTGGAAGACGTTCTTAGAGGGTGTGTGCGTGCGTGTAGAAACCTCTGACTTTGTGTGACCAGAATATAGCCTGCTGCACAGAACTGAGAGTCATGTTCATTGCTATGCCAACTTTTGCCTTTGACTCCGCCCACCACAGCCATGTGACCCTTGAAAGTCCCCCCCCCCCACAGGAGCGTGGTCCTTGGGAACTTGTGAGAGTCAGAAGGTGTGAGTCATTTGTGCTGTGGCATATGGAGAGGTGAGTTTTAAGGCCAGGGTCTTGGTAACTCCTCCATCCCTGTATGTCAATTAGCATTAGGGTGGGGGGGGGGCTTCTATTGGTGGAGGAGGCACTAACAGGAATTGCATGCTCCTCTTCTGTCTGGAACGAGTTGCTGCAAATTCAGATGGGGCACAAGCTTCTGTCCTTTCTCTTTTGCTTTTTAAAATTATTATTATAGAAAGCTATCTCTGTGCTATTACAGCTTAATGTGCTTGACCACACATTTCTTCCTTATCTGTCTTTCTCTGACTCATCTCACATATATAGATGGTTTTGTGTTGAATAGCAAAATATTTCAAGGAAGGGGGCTAAAATGTTTAAAATAACTTTCTGTCTGTTTCCCTCATACACACACACACACAAAGTATGCTCCTTTTTTAGCCAGCCTTTATATGATTTGCCATTGACTAGATCTTCCCAATTTCCATTTCCATTTCTCCATCAAACATTCATGATGAAAAATTGCTTCCTACTGAGTATCCATTAGTTACTGACGCTGAGGCTAATAAGCAAACTGTGAGTGCACTAGATAGCAAATTGAAATGAGTCACAAAATACACTTAGCATGCCTTTCCTGTTGGTGGTGGTGCGTCATTGGTAGAATGCTTGTTCCTTAACAACACGCATATAAAGATCAGCAACATGGCCTTTTTAAAAAAAGCACACACACAACGCACAATGGTCAACAGAACCTCCATTAACAAGGCTAACTGATTTGTTTATTCTCAAATGAATAATCTCAGTACAGGATGAACCATACCAGACATTACTTTTTACCTAAGATGTTTTCAAGGTCTGCCTACAAATATACAGTAGTTGTGTGAATGCAATGGGTTTCATAAAGTTATGGTCACCTGGGAATAAGAATTCATTGTATGCTGAATGCAGTCCAGACCTACAGTGCTAGCTTTGTTTTTTTATGCAATAGCCTTTAGGTTATAATCCTTGGCACACTACTGAGAAGCAAGACTGAATGCATAGTGGATCAATCAAAATGGAGAATGAGGTGAAAAACCAACTTAATATTTAAGACTAGGGATGGGGAAGAAATTTGACTTGGTTCACATTTAAAGGGGAAGCTATGCACCTAATTCATAATTTCCATTACAATGCAAGGACTGAAACACAATTATTGGTTGAACTTGAGAGTTCTATGAAGTTTGCAATGCAATTCAGCAAAGAAATAAGTACAAAAATGCAGAATAAAACACACACAAAATCTGAAAGTAACTTAGAACAATGCGTTGTACTGTGGAGAAATTGGCTTGCCCAAAATAAAAATATAAATGGGTATATTGGGCAGAATTGCATGCAAAAGTGTACATTAGAAGAAAATCCATGCAAAAATGCTGGTTAAGTTTCATGATACTTTTTTAAAAAAAATGCAAACTCATGTGGAAATGTGAAGAACTGAACTTCTCCACTGGAAAAATGAGAAATGGAGAGGTAGAAAAATTGTCCTATTTGCCATTCCCTACTTTGGGTAAATGTGTTGCAGACTTGGCTGTAATTTATTACTTGGAAACTTAGTGATGGTTGGAGTCATTTAACCCTAATCATCCCCATCCTAAACACATTTGTCCAGATGGTTGTGGTATTCCCACTGTCACTGAACAGATGATTGTCAAGAAGGAAAAGGGGATTCTGCCGGGAACCTCTGACCCTTCTGGACAGCGGTATCAGGTAGAGGGGAAGGAGGGGGCTTCAGCTCCCCAAATATTTTTGGGCAGGGGGCAGTACCCCCCATATTGAGGGGGCTGCCCACCCCCTGCTGGGCACCCTCTGCATGCCCCAGCCCCAACCTCCACCTGGCAGCCCAGGAGCCAGGCAGTGGCTGGGATGAGCGCAGGAGATATTTGCTTTGCTCGTTCCAGCCACAGCCCAGCAGCCTGGCAGCCCGGTGGGGGCTGGGACGAGCCTCCGCGCACCCCACCCTTGCCCACCACACGCTGGGTGGCATCATATGATGCATCACGTGACACATCACATGATCACGCCCCCTCAAGGGGCAAGTTTAGGCTACCTCATATTACACCCTGCACATTTCTGCAAAGAAACTTCTTACGTCTATAGTCATGGCAATCCACTTCAGGAAAGCCTTTTGCCCCATTCAAATTACTATTCACTTGACTGTGGTGCTCAGATGCAGTCTCAAGAATGTTATGTATAACTATGCCCCTTTTTAACTTGAATTCAAGTCCTATAGATTTTCTCTGGATGCAAGCATACCCATCTTCCCATTATATCAACATAACACCCCATATATGGCTGTAATATGGACTGCATTGACTTCTTCTTCAGGCTTCAATGTGTTTAGACTGCAGTCTTAATAAACTTCTTTTTCTCTTATCTATGTATCATTAAGAAGCAATGACATCTTTATTGCTTTTTGCAACTCAGAAGCACTATGATTTATCATAGTTCAGTGTTGGGCTTTGTGATGTTTGCTCTTTAGTTTCTTACACCATGCTAATTGCAGGGGGAACTGGAGCAAAGCACATTTGCCTTCTTTTATTGCGGCAGTGGCTAGGTAGAGCCTCTTAATATTCAACAAGGAACAGATGGGTGAAGCAAAATATACTGATTAGTATCTCATGGAAAAGAAAATCCGTGTGCATGCAAACAATGCCTCTGTGCCATCTGTATGATCTAAATTTGTGGGAAGTCATGAGTGCTAAGAAAATGAAGCATTTTTCCATGAATAGAACCTGGATTGAGATTTGAATATGCATCTAGGAGAAAATGTATAATTTCCAACATCTATTGTAATCAACCAAAAAAGCATGCTGCAATGTCTTTGAATGTACTTTTTACCCCTGTGACCTGAACTGCCTACCCTGTAAAAGAATTGGTTTTCTTTTTCCAACTGGAATTGTAGATTGTAGGAGATGTAGAAAACTCTCCACTCCCACCCCACAGCACCTTAAGAGTATTTATTTTATTTAAAAGCAACTATAAGCATTTTAATGAGGGTGAAAGAGGAGAGCGCAAAATATGGTCTGAAGCTCAACATCAAAAAAACGAAGATCATGGCCACTGGGCCCATCACCTCCTGGCAAATAAAAGGAGAAGAAATGGAGGCAGTGAGAGATTTTACTTTCTTGGGCTCCATGAACACTGCAGATGGTGACAGCAGTCACAAAATTAAAAGACGCCTGCCTAGCAATGACAAACCTAGACAGCATCTTAAAAAGCAGAGACATCACCTTGCCAACAAAGGTCCGTATAGTTAAAGCTATGGTTTTCCCAGTACTGATGTATGGAAGTGAGAGCTGGACCATAAAGAAGACTGATCGCCGAAGAATTGACGCTTTTGAATTATGGTGCTGAAGGAGACTCTTGAGAGTCCCATGGACTGCAAGAAGAACAAAACTATCCATTCTTAAGGAAATAAGCCCTGAGTGCTCACTGGCAGGACAGATCATGAAGCTGAGGCTCCAATACTTTGGCCACCTCATGAGAAGAGAAGACTCCTTGGAAAAGACCCTGATGTTGGGAAAGATTGAGGGCACAAGCAGAAGGGGACGACAGAGGACGAGATGGTTGGACAGTGTTCTCGCAGCTACCAGCATGAGTTTGACCAAACTGCGGGAGGCAGTGTAAGACAAGAGGGCCTGGCGTGCTCCGGTCCATGGGGTCAAGAAGAGTCGGACATGACTAAATGACTAAACAACAAGAACAACATAACCATTTCAATATCTCTAAGCTGTAGTAGTGGCACAGTGGTGGAACTCTGAGAATCTCTTTGCTCAGAATCGTTCTACTAACCTTCCTACATCAGTGGTAACAGCTTAGAGCCATGTGGAATTGGTTGCATGTCTGTGTGAATGGTATATTTAACGCTTCTGTCCCACAGGATCTAACAAGTGCCCCTTACCACCACTATATTTTAATCAGTGGACCACTTAAATGAAGTTTTGATTGATTAATAGGTGGGTACAAATTTCAATCCATGAGTTAAGGGAACACTTTGAAGCTACTTTAGTTTTCATGTGTCATTGGGTACATTTGGGCATCACAGTATACCATAAACCATGGCTTACTGTGAATGAGCAGGGTGTGGCATACGATTTCCAATAGCCAGCATGGTGTAGTGGTTAAGAGTGGTGGACTCGTAATCTGGTGAACTGGGTTCGCTTCCGTGCTCCTCCACATGCAGCTGCTGGGTGACTTTGGGCTAGTCACACTTCTCTGAAGTATCTCAGCCTCACTCACCTCACAGAGTGTCTGTTGTGGGGGAGGAAGGGAAAGGAGATTGTTAGCCGCTTTGAGACTCCTTGGGGGGTATGAAAGGCGGGATATCAAGTCCAAACTCCTCCTCTTCCTCTTCTTCTCTTCTTCTTCTAGCTCCCATTGGCTCCCACAACCCTTGGCTTACCATGATGTCCAAAGCAGCACTTGTGGTTTGTTTCACTCGACCCACAATCAAGAAGCCAAGCACAAACCTTGGCTTCAGATCATGGTTTGTTTGGAGAGAACCAAATCCATTAGCACCTTTTTCAGCTGCCAAGATAAGTGAAGTGTTGTGGTATGTTGCTCCCACTCATGCTAGTGAAGAAGCACTGTTGAGTAATCAGGCTGCATGCACTTGAACACTGCTGATACACAGTAAACCAAGGACTATATGATCTGAAAACAGAGATGATGTATGTGCTTTTGTAACCCATGAATTATTATTATTTAAATAACAGCTTGTCATGCCATCCAAACCTGACAAACGGTGGTTAATATTAACTCTGGTTCATTTGAAGCAAGCCAACTTCAAACTTTGGCTTATGAAGTTGGCATGCTTCAATGAACTATAGTTAAGATGAACCACAATTAAGGGTTCAGATTTAATGCTTACCTGTGATTAATCAAAATCAGAATGAGAAGCTTCCACACTCTTCCTTGTGGCCATCCCTGAAGGAGGAGAGGGGAGAACAAGGCTCACCTTGGCTCATTTTCTTCATGCTAAACTATCATTTAACAAGGTGTTGAAATGCAGGTATAGTAACTAACTTAAGAACAATGGATGAGCTTCAAATGGAAATATTAGCCTCATCCTCCATTGTTGAAACTTAACATTTCATGCACTATAGCAAAATGGCTTTCATTGGGGTTATTATTTTTTAAAAGTTTATGGCAAGTAACAATACTCCTGAACTCCTTGCCTCTGCTTATGGTAATAATGGGCAGCCAGTGTTATGTATTTTAAATAGGATATACATGTCCTGTATATGTTTAAGTACTGGTGCTTGTTGTTGTTGTTGTGACATAGGATCATATTATTATTATTTTGGGTCATACGTGGATACAAAAATGCTAAGAAATGTGAAAACGAAAGAAAAATGCTCCACAAACAGTTTTTGCTCTCATGAACATTAATGTACGTTGTTCTAAATGAAGAATCTGGTTTGTTCTAATTTTAGTTAACATTTAGTTAACATCTGAAGCATTTTTAACATTTGTTCACCTCTCCCAGAGGGCCACATGATATGCTTACAGCTCTTTGCCAGGAAATTTCATGAGAGACTAGGTCTGCAGCGGAGCCCATTTCTAGCCCACATTTAGATACTTCTGTTTCCAACTCATGTGTCCGGCCAGGTCATTGGACAGGAAGATGATGTTGGCTGGAGGTTTCTGGGAGGCATCCTGCTACTGTTTTCATAATAACCCACAACCCTTGCAGCACTGCCAGTGGAGTTCCCAGCTGTAAGCAGCTGCAGAATTGGAACAATGTAGGCAACTATGCTGAAAACTAATATATATTTAGCAATTGCACTGGTGATGTTGAAGCTGTGGCCCTTCGGATATTGCCAATACACAGCTCTCATTATTCCTGACCGTTGGCTGGGGTGTAATGGGAGTTGAAGTCCAACAATATCTAGAGGGCCACAGGGTCCCCATCCATGGGTTACACTGAATTGAGTGACAAAACACTTTGGTTTAGCTGTTCGTGAGCTGCTGAAATGCCTTTAGCAGTTCTGAAGGGCAGCAACCAAGAAATCTCTCTGCAGCAGTCTGAATTTGACAAAGGTAAGCATAACATGGTGCTCTTGATTGACTTTTTAGAAATTGTAATGGGACATAGGAGTGAAAGCTGTCTCTCAACAGGGGCCATTTGGGGTTATAGCCAGCACCTTTATTTGAACCTTGGTGATATAGCAGGTATATTTTTGATGTAGATGAATTATGCATCTGGTGATCTGCCACTATAGTATTCACAAGTGGATATTCACAAGATTACAAATACATAATGAACAGTACCCACAAAATATGCTGATCTCTAGTGATAACGGAAGGCCATTTTTCTCTGTCTCTCACAAGTTTTGCAAACCACCATTTGTTTCAAAGTGCCCAGTCACTAAACAAGGTAAGGTTTGGGACCAAAGGGTAAAGGGTGACTAACAATTTGTAACAACAACAACAACAACAACACCACCCTGGGTAAGCTCTAGAGTCTAAGGCATCAGGATAGGGGTCAGATGGAAGAACTGGGTGTTGCCAGTATACAGTACAGGCAAATGGCAAGTATCTATGCTATCTAGCCCAGTGGCCTCATTGAATGAATATGGGATGGAATGAAGACCTTGATGACCTCAGCAGAGGGATTAATGAGCAACTGACTCATCAATATTTTGGGGGGTGTTGCTTGCAGCTAGAAATAGGAGAACAGTTACCTGGACACCTGCCAGATCTTGTAATAATGTCATCAGTGCATGTGGCACCTTCATCATGTAGTTTCTGTCATATGCTGAAGATGTGTCTCTTCGCTGTGTTGACAACTAAGACACATGTTTTCAGGACCTACCCATTTCCTGTGACTGTAAATTGTTTTTTTTAATAGATTTTACATTGTTGTAACTTGTCCTGGGACCTGATGGTGAAGGACAGGTAATAAATTGAATAATAATAATAATAATAATAATAATAATAATAATAATACAGTGTGATAATACAGTGTGTAGACCCAATAATATGTGTGTTGACCCAATTTTGGGATTGGTAATAGTGAAACTATTCACATCAATGAACTGTAGCAGGGATGCAGAACAATATTAGCAGAGTCTGAATCAGTGGGAAAGTTTGCACAAGAATTTCCAGTGCTTTGGGGAATATTTTAACAAGTCACATGAATTGACTAGACTAGAGGGAAAATCAAGGTTGGAAGAGAACACAGCATTTTAGGATAATGAACTTGTGCTACCAAGACCTCTTGTCCTTACATATGATTTGGGAAAGTGTGATGTCTTGAAGATGACTCACGGAATATGGATTTTGAATAATCTTTAAGTAGTTTCTCACAGACGTAAAATACATTTTCATCAGGAAAAGGGACACAGAGGCAGATGTAATCATCATGATTAGGAGCTTCTTCTTCTTCTTCTTCTTCTTCTTCTTCTTCTTCACACCACCAAGTTCTACTGGAGTTCATTAAACTGTGATGAGCAGACCAACAAGGATGTCGCTGCAGCAGAAGAATAATGCTGTGCTTGTTAAAGGGGGGGGGGATATGGCAGTTAATAAACCCACATTAAAAAGCAAGTTTTGTTCTAATGGCTCTCAACATTCAGTCAAGTATATTTTTTAAAAAATCAACTGCTGATTCCTGTTGGAAAAAATATATACAAATGCTGCTTTGAAGAGAGGATTATGCAGGATTCAACTTGTTTTGTTAATTAATTTTCCCTAGGTAACAGCAGAAAATCACTGGTAGGGAACTTTTAGTAAACTAAGAGCACAGACCATTAAGACTGGATTAAATTTAGATTTTAAACCCACATGATTCTCGGTCTGCCTCCCTCCTCTTCTGCATCATGTTGACTCACAAATCTTTTTTAAAAAAATCCCTTCCAGGAGCGAATAGCCAAGAACAAAAGCAACATCCCCCCCCCCTTTCTTGGTTCCTTGTTCTTTACAATGAAACGTATAAATTGACAAGATGGACATGATGTACATATAAAATGACAGTAGGTCATTTAGTGCCATTGCACATATTTCAAACTATGACCTTGTAATTAATAAAACCAGCTTGCACCTGATTTTGAGCTGCTGTTATTTGGATTAATTAAGAAAATGAAAACAAACCTTTGGACCAGAAAATGGCATCCTACTGAAAGATTAGTAGCATTCACTGAAGATTAATATGGGATGGAAAGTGAAGTTCCTACAGAGAACAAAAATGAGGATATTTTCGATCAAAATTCTCCCATAAACCAGACAGTCTTTGTGAATGTACTAACAATGCCATCTTATTACTTCTCTCACTAGCAAATCAGTGGCTCATGAGCTACAGCAACACCAGTGATTCTTTCCCATTATGGTGGTGTGCCTGGGTGGTGTCAGGCCGCTGTAATAATAATAAAATTTTATTTATATCCTGCCCTCTCCAGCCAAAGCCGGGCTCAGAGCGGCTAACAACAGTAAAAGTAACACAGTTTACATAAGAAACTTGCATGGCTGGTTGCCAAGAACATACAAAGACAAGGAAAACTTTCTTACCATCCGCTTTTTATTCAATATTTACAGAGAGAGGCTTGGCCATTCCTCTGATTTAGAAGTTTTTTGTTTGTTTGTTTCATTTGCTTAACAAACAAAACAAAACAATACCCCAACTAATTTTCAATGGACGGCTTGCAATAAAAAACACATAACAATAATTCATTTACAAGACAACAATATAAACAATTTCAGTGCAGCAGACAAGAAAATGATAAAAAAACTCTATATGTAAAAATTATATGAAATAAAATGTTTATATGTAAAATATGTAATAAAATGAAATAAATAAGTGAAACGCACAATAAAATTGCATGAACTTTTTCCCCATGGTGAGAGCAGGATTATACCCTTCTGACAACAATGCTCCTGCTAGCAATGCCTTGTGGTAGCCATGGATTCAGCCTCAATGTGAAAGGTGGGCTATGTGTGATGTAAACAGAGTACAAATGGCAGCATGTGTGGGTGTGCAAGAGTCCACAGTCATCAACACCACATATGGAGAGGACATATTGTGGCTAGTGTGTGAACGGGCCTTAAAATCCCACAATGACAGATCATATGGTAGGCAATCTATGCCACTGTACTGTCCAGACAAGAATATTTTGTGTCTGTTATTTGGGCTGGAAATTGCTAGAAACTCACAAAGTTGCATAATTCCTCGGAAATGGTTTTTCTTTCATATTTAAATTCCCAAATATGTATGTGCGGCAGCCTCCTTGCAAAGCTAGACAGGAAGTCTGGGGAAACCCAACATACCTCTGCACACCTATTAGCTGCTCATCTGAGGTTCAGTCCCCTAATAAAAAGACCAGTGTCTGCTCAACTTTTCAAAATTGTATCTATCCAGACAAATATTGATTCTGTGTTTTGACAGGCCTACCTGGAAGGGCGGAAATGAAGTAATCTGCAAATCCGAGTTGACCTGAGAATGTTTGATTGCTCGATTAACAGGCGTCTCAAAGGCATTCAAGCAAAGTTAAAGTTATCACCAGTATTCCTGCATGCACTCGACGACATTTTTCCAAAGCAGAACTTTATAAGATGCCAAATGTAAAGCTATGACTCAAATCCTAAAATACTAATAGCTGCTCTCATACACATCAAAGAAAACATATAACCCAGGAAACCTTTGGCTTCCCAAACATTTTCTGTAATTTCAGACACAAATATGACATTTATAGTTTGGCCAAACAAGTATTTCCTAATTAGTAAAGTCAATTACCATTACATATTCCTCACCCCGCCACCCCTCCTGCAAAACCTGGCATTACTGCAAAAAGAAAGGCAGTGTGCAACAGTTATTCCATATCCTGAAGCTTCCTGGCACCATGCACATTTCTTTATATGGGGCTGTTGACTGTTTGCTACATGGCAATGGTATTAGTCACCATCACATGAGGTTCCATTTTCAGAAGTGGTCTAGAGTTAAAGAATTCATTCTGCTTCCTAAAGAAAACCCCTCACTGTCTGTCCCCTTACTGACCTAAATCTGTGCGTTGCTATCACCCTGCAACCTTAGCCCAAGTTTACTGACAACTGTGGCATTTTCCTTTGAGATGTCATACTGTATATACCTACCTACAGCCAAGTAGAGCTCGGGTGAAAAAGTTATAAGAGAGCATGTGTGTTTATTCAGCTGGTGGGAAACTGAAAGCAGGACTCAATGATTAATCATATAAAGATTGGAATGATGGGTGGCTGGATAAAAAGGTAGTTTGAAACAAATGGTTTGAAATCACACAGAAGAATAATTGGTTTCTCTGCCTGCTATTACCAGTGCCTGTAGGTGGAGAAAAACAATCTGGCAAAGGCTGTTCGTTGATAGAAATCTAAAATTTCTATTATAAGTCAAGCATAAAGCAAGCAAAGAATTTATTGCATATGGGTTGGGTCCAGATTCGCCATGTGTGGAACTCTGCTGATGGGACCAGGGCTGGTGTTGAGGCTCAGTATCGTTGCCCAACCCGCAGTCGGTGTCCTTTATAACTGCTAGACAAAAGAGTCTCAAGGTTAGGCTGTAAAAAGAGTCTTCAGGGTCTTCTCATTTTCCTACCCAAAGGAAAGCATGGCGTGGATTCAATTTATTCACCAAACAGTCTTTCGGAAATTGTTGTTGTTGTTTAGTAGTTTAGTCGTATCTGACTCTTCGTGACCCCATGGACCAGAGCACGCTAGGCACTCCTGTCTTCCACTGCCTCCCGCAGTTTGATCAAACTCATGTTGGTAGCTTCGAGAACACTGTCCAACCATCTTGTCCTCTGTCGTCCCCTTCTCCTTGTGCCCTCCATCTTTCCCAACATCAGGGTCTTTTCCAGGGAGTCTTCTCTTCTCATGAGGTGGCCAAAGTATTGGAGCCTCAGCTTCACGATCTGTCCTTCCAGTGAGCACTCAGGGCTGCTTTCCTTAAGAATGGATGGGTTTGATCTTCTTGCAGTCCACGGGACTCTCAAGAGTCTCCTCCAGCACCATAATTCAAAAGCATCAATTCACCCTTCTTTTTCGGAAATTAGGAACCATCAATCCTTTGTTCATGGATGGCTTGGTTTCAGGGGTGCCATCTCATTCTCAGGATTGTGAGTGCCCGCCACCACAATGCAGATGTGTGACACCACAGGCACACACATCTTCCTCCTCCTATCCACAACCAGCAAGTCTGAGCCGCCCCCTCAGGAAAAAGGTGCCTTGTTTGCTGGCTGTGAAGGGCGGAGCTGAACTGCTTCTCTCTCGGAGGCAGCATCACTGCCGCCAGCCAGCTTTTCTCATTGACTTTGTGGGTGCCCTGCCCCCACAATTATATTATTGTGGGTGCCCAAGCACCTGCAGCCTCCTGGAGTTGGCTCCTATGCTTGGTTTTACCCCAGAATGTTCATTCCCTTTCTCTCTGTTGTACCATATTTGAAAGAAAGAAAGCAAAAAGGAACTAAATCCTTCTTCTATTGGTTTTTTGCAAGCAGAAGGACACTCCACTTCAGACTGCTTAACAGGCTGTATTAGCACTGGACCAAATCACATCACTTGCTAATGATGTCAGCAGGATCTTTCTCTGCTGGATGATAGCCGAGTTTTTTTCTTTATTTTTTTGCAGGCTCTTGTGAGCTCATTTTTCCAGGATTTGAATTTCCAGACAAATACTCTGTCCAGCTCCATTCCTAATGTCATCATCTTATACTTTTGAGAAATAAAGTTCGGGCCAAGGACACATTCTTCATTATCTTCAAGGGAATCCATTTTGCCTGTCTGCACATAAATCTGAGCAGCTCCATTAACTTGTGCCTGGGTTTACATGATGACTCTTGTTCATGTTTCTCGTTCTGGATGGGAAGCTGCAGCAATTGTTCCCTCACTGGTGTTCTTCTAGCTGAAATATATTTATATATATGCCAAATGTGCTATCATAAGTAGGGACAGACAACCTGTCAATTTTGGTTTTCCTCAGTTACTCATTTTCCTAGTCACAAATTCAGTCCTCCACATTGCTGAAGCAATTTGCAACTTTAATTTTTGAAGATCCTTGTGAAAATTCACCAGTATGAATTTCTCCCAATATATACATTTTTGTATTCAGTTTTCATTAATATATATATTTTTGCAAGCACATTTATCTCATATAATACATGTTATTTCCATTAATGTATGCGTCTGTAGATATGCTTTCCCTCAAATATTTGCACTTCTTTTTTACACCTTGTTTGGTTGGGCAACTTTAGCACAAAAAAGAGAAGTGTTAATTTCAAATGATAATTGTGTTCCAGTCCCTGTACTGATTCAAAACATGTAAATTAAGTAGTTTCCAATTAAAATGCAAATAAAATTACATTTCTCCCTCATCCCTAAGACAGGAAAGGAAATAGTTTCTAAATGCTCAGAGGCAGCCATTGCTAAGTCCTTGCCAAGAAAAGGATGTGGAAGACCATATTTCTTAAAAATATCTATCTGCTGTTTTTATAGTCCTGCTGGAAGCTTCTCATGAACACGGCTAGCATGACTGAGATCTCCAGTACACACAAAGGACTGTGTTTAGACAGAGGAAAAATAACAATGATAGGGCTGCTCCCCTGGAAATTATTTCAAATGGCATGATCTGCAAACCTCAACTCTTATATTTAAGCTACTTCAGTTTACTACAAGATTGAGGAAGCTGTTGCCCTCCAGATATTGCAGGACTACAGCGCTCATCATCCCTGGCCATTGGTCATGCAAGCTGGGGCTGATAGGAGTTGTAGTCCAGCAACATCTAGAGGACCACTAGTTCCCCACCCCTGGTTTGCAGTTAACTATTGTAAAGTACAAGTAGGCCAGCTCAGCACTTCCAGTGTGGTGTAGTGGTTAAGAGTGGTAGTCTCGTAATCTGGTGAACCGGGTTCGCTTCCCCGCTCCTCCACATGCAGCTGCTGGGTGACCTTGGGCTAGTCACACTTCTATGAAGTCTCTCAGCCTCACTCATCTCACAGAGTGTTTGTTGTGGGGGAGGAAGGGAAAGGAGAATGTAAGCCGCTTTGAGACTCCTTCGGGTAGTGATAAAGCGGGATATCAAATCCAAACTCCTCCTCCTCCTCCTCCTCCTCCTCCTGCTCCTCCTCCTCTTCTTCTGTCATTCTGGACATCTGTCAGATGTGGTCATCTGCTAGTCTGCAACAGGCAATAAGAATGATAGTGATTATATCAGCTGTAATAGACAATAATATACTACAGTGGAAGCTCGGGTTGTGAATGTGATCCTTGCGGGATGCACGTTCGCAACCTGCAGCATTCACAACCTGCAGTGGCACATCTGCGCATGAGCGGGTTGCGATTTGGTGCTTCTGCGCATGAGCAAAGCTCGATTTAGCGCTTCTGCGCACGCATTAGCTAAAGTGGTGCTTCAGGTTAAGAACAGCTTCAGGTTAAGAACGGACCTCCGGAACAAATTAAGTTCTTAACTTGAGGTACCACTGTATCATGATGATACAGGGTAAATGTCCCATGGTGTTTCATCATTGATGGATTTGTTTTCCAAATTGCAGAAATGAGGTTTATAATATGTTAAACTCAGAAGAACAGAAATCTTTCAAAGCTTTCTCTATTTCAAAATTTAAAGGTCCTTTTCATAATGCACATTTGAAAATATCTATTCACTAAGGCCAGTTCTTGATTTGAAGAATCTATTAAACTGTTTGTGTTGAGTCATTTCTCCAAGAAATTCAAGATGGTATTCCTTTTTATTCAGAAAACAACTCTATTGTATTTTGATTTGTTAAAGGCGAAAGGAGAAGTCAGGCAATTTTCATGAATACTTCCATCATCATTGAAAAGTGTCCCTTTTGGCTGTGTGTGTACTGCTGTGGAATTGATGGAACATTCAGGATGCATTGTTCTGAATTGGCTATACCCCCACTAAATGAGCTTCATTTGCCCTCAGCGATAGCAGCACTGGTTACCCACATTTAATAAAAATGTGTTATTAGGCAAAATAATGCAGACATGTATATTATATAATTTGTTTAGTCGTTTAGTCATGTCTGACTCTTCGTGACCCCATGGACCAATAATATATATATATATTATATTATTAGGCAAAATATGCAGACATGTATATTAGAAGAAATTTGCAATAAAATGCTGGCAAATTTTCAAGAGAACTCTTTTTAAAAATGGAAACTGATGAGGGAATGTGCAGGATCAAATTTAAGACTGGGAAAGTAAGAAATAGAAAAAGTGAGAAACCAAAATGAACAGATTTGTCCATGCCTACTGCAGAGTGAATAAACCTCAGTCATAGCACATATCCTTTGCATGCAGAAGCTCCCTGATATGCAGTCCTTGCCTTGCCGGTTAAATGGCCCAGGTGATGAGAAACCCAGAAAACTGCTACCAGCCGAGTAATTGGTAATAGTCTGTGGGATCAACATATAGTCTGCCTTGATATGGCACAGGTTGCTGTGTTCTTAATTAACATGAGGTCCAGCGAATCCAAATGGGATGCAGAATTCAGACTTTATGGATCAAAAGACTATTCTGTCTCACAGTTACAGCTGTTTGAGGAATTTGATTTATGAGAGAGTAGCTCTTCTACTTCTCCAAATCTTGTGATACACTTCTCAGTTCAAACATACAAAAATGCCTCAGAATATGTATTTTTAGGACAATATTAAATATATATTGAAAGATAGCCACAGCGGACCCTGGAGCCTTCCAGTGGTTTGACTTTACCCCTGATAGCACACTCCTTCATTGTCTTTTGAGGCAGACTCGTGCCAACATGCCTACCCTGAAATACATTATATATGTTTGTGTTGATTGTCTTTTTTATGGCAGATTATTGTAGAAAAGGAATAGGATGTATTTATGAATGAACAGAAACCAAATTGACATGGACCAGAAAAAGACCAATCTCTCCATCCCTAAACAATGACTGTGTGTGTGTGTGTGTTTCATTGTGACTGATTAATGGCATTCAGCTGGCTTAGTTCTTTAATTAAAATGTCACTCTATTCATAGATGCCTTTTCCCAAGGACAGCATGTCATAACAGACTGACAAGCAAAGCACAAGGCGAGGGAAAGCCGCTGAAACACACATGGAATCTGACAATAAACAATTATGTCCAATAATGTTTTTCTAAGAACTAACTATTCTGTCACTGTAAAAATATTACAAACAAAATCTAAGCTGACTGGCTGTGGGTCAGGTATAGGTCTTGGATGCCTCCTTCAGGCTATGGAAAAATGATGAAAACAATGTCCAGATGTGAAGCAGAGCAGTACTGTTTCCCCATACTCAACTTGTTGCCCATGTGCTGCTTAACATTATATGAATAGGGATCTCAATATGACAAAACAGCATGTGTATGTGTGGCGAGGGGGGGGGCTCTCTTGAATGGTCATTTGCCTTGCATAGGTACATGCTGATGCTATTTGGTGTGAATCATGTGAGGGCAGAGGCTGGTTCTCCTACAATTGCGACGTGGGTCACATTTGTCTCAGAAGAGGCTGAAAAGTATGCACTTAGTATGCATATTGTGCTTTTGATCTTCAAAGAGTTTGCAGAAAAGCGGAACCCTGTAACACATATCTTCTTAAAATAGATTAGATGTGATTAGTCGCTAGTTTATGAACAGCTATGAAAATTGGTTTGGCCCAGAGATCCTTGTACAAAGAAGTAGGTTACATACATGTAGTTGCACATGAGAATCTTTGAAGTCTGTTTGGTTTGTAGTCTTGATTCGGCATATAGGGCATCAATCAAAAGGGCCGTGCACAGAAAGATGATCTGTACGTTGAAGTTTATTTCAGGGGCAAAGGGTATCCTGGCTAAATGTGGGAAGTGCGGTACTTTGGAAGGTATTCAGACAGTTAAAATGTCATTTTTTTAATCATGCAGTTCTACATGCAGTTCTACTTAGAGTAAGTCCCATTGAATTAAGTGGCACTTACACCCAGGAAAGTATATTTAGAATTGCATCTTAACATAGCAATCGGAACTACCTTAGAGTTTAATGGAGTGGGAGTTGGATTGGAAGAAGGTATTCCTCCATGATGCAGACCTCCCTCTTCTGCCTGCTGAATGTGGTAGAATCTGCCAACAGGAACCCTGAAATGGGTTCTGGGCAGCTCTGGCCCAAGACATTTTGGCACCTGAGGTGGACCTCTAAATTGTCCTGCCCCGCCACCAATGCAAGGGAAGAAGGGGTGAAGGAATATCTACATTAGAACAAGTGAGGGGAGGAGAGAAAGATCAACATCAGGATCTGCTGTCCTGGTGGATGCTGCCATCTGAGGCAATTGCCTCACTTTGCCTCATGAGTGAGCCATCCCTGGTTCTCGGACAGGGAAGGGGGGGGAGGCTGAGCCTGGCATTATTGCCCTCACACAACACCATCAGGCTCCGTTTGGGCTCAGTTGCTGCTCAGTTGCCATGAAGTTCACTGGGTGACTGTTATGTACTGAAGTTCTCACCCTGGGCCAGCAGGGGGATACTGTAGATAGTTTTCACTCAGGTCCACATATACAAATAAGGGATTGAAAGTGACGTTCAGTGATTGGATAGTTACAGAAAATGGTTACTGTTGCGTTCTAGTGGAGCTCTATATAAGCAGGCTGGCTGAACCCTTCAGTTCAGTTCAGTTCTGGCCTGTGAATAAACAAGAGCTGTTTGAAGAATCACTGTGTCGTCTGATATGTTCACCCACAACTTAACAGTGACCATGGGCTAGTCCCTGCTAGTCCCAGCCAGCATGCTTGATTGCAGATATGGCAGTGGCTCCAGTCTTCTGTAGCTTAGTTACCTCATTACTTTAGACTTTTAGCATTCTAACCTCCAAACCTCAGGGAGTCTAATAGCATTTTTTAAAAATAAAATAAAATCAGCACAAACAGAAATACCAGATAATTCCCAATTACCATATACTTTCAAAATGCACATTGCTTTTAGTGAGACAAGAGTCTCCCCCCATAAGTAAAACAACACGTGCAATTATTTGAGAAGCTCAAAACCAGCCAGAAAACGACAGCAACAAACTGCTGGGCTACTGTCAAAGGGTCATAATAGGATTGGAGCAGAACACAGAATAAAGCTAAAAATATATCATAGTATATTGTGGAAATGTCAGAAGCAAGCACAACTGTTCTTGTGGGACTTCCATTAGCGTATGTCCTATAACAGAATAATCTGTGGTGTGATTTGTAGTCTTCTTGAAGCAGTTTGGGAACATCTCTCTGTTGTCTCAGGATCTAACCCTCATGCAAGGAAAAGGAGCTACAGTAGGAGGTGGCATGTCTGTGGAGCCACTTCGTTGCCAAACAGATGTCAACTCTTATCTCCTGACAGGAAGCGGAGGACGTTGCAAGGCCTCTCTTCCCCCCTCTCCTAGCCTAAGAGGTTATCTGTGACCAGCCTTTCCATTAGGCAGAGTGAGGCAACTTCCTCAGGTGGCCGATGATGGTCATCAGCCTCCTGGGTACCCCATTGGTTAAATGCTTATATTTTTCTAAGTAATAATAAAACATATTGTGTGCATTTTTATCAGCAAGATGCAGCTCTCTGCCGCATCCGAATTAAATAGCTCTATTGTGATGATAATACTGGAGATGAAAGTGAACATCAAGAAAGAACGAGTCACCCCACCATGAAGGAAAGCCATTGTTTTTGTTATGCTGAGCACAAAGGGAGTGAGTGCACTTGAATATCAATGGTAAATACTTGAAAGTTAAGTGTTCTTCCCAGGACATTCCTTTCCATTTTATTTTTGGTCCAAGTTTATGAAGATGTCTTGAAGGGATAAATCAAACCCAGTGCAAACAGATCTGAAATCAGACATGAAGTGGAGCACCCCTCTCCTTTTCAGGACTGAAGTCACTCAAGTACATCTTAAATGTCTTGTGCTTTGCTAAAAATAACTCAAAAGGAGTTCAGCAATTTAACTTGGAACTCTGGGTTGAGAATAATATACGACTCTCCCACTGTATAGAATGTGTTTACAAAGCCTGTGATCAGCTCTCTTACTGAACCTCTGGTTATTCAATATGTAGTATTATGAACCACACTTCTACCTCACTCTTCTTTTTATAACAAAATTTTATTGAAGCTTTATCATAATACAAGAAACTAATCTAAATAAAAACAAAAAGAGAAAGAGAAAAAACCCAAAGGAAACCAAAATCTATTCAACTCTTCTGAGTGGCACCTCTGCTGAACACGCCCCCCCCCCAAGTAGGAAAGGTGTTTCATGCTCCACCAACTTACACCATTAAGAGTCTCATGCTCTACCTACTTACACCAAGTCAGACCATTGGTCCATTGAGCTCAGCACTGTCTACACTGATTGGCCGTGGCGGCTGGGAAATAGCTCAGTTGGGCGAATATATGACTCTTACTCTGAAGGTTGTGGGTTTGAACCCCACGTTGGGCAAAAGATTCCTGCATTGCAGGGGGTTGCACTAGATGATCCTCATAAAAGGTAAAGGTAAAGGTACCCCTGCCTGTACGGGCCAGTCTTGCCAGACTCTAGGGTTGTGCGTTCATCTCACTCTATAGGCCGGGAGCCAGCGCAGCACACGGAACGCCGTCTACCTTCCCGCTGGTAGGCGGTCCCTATTTATCTACATGCACCCAGTGGTGCTTTCGAACTGCTAGGTTGGCAGGCGCTGGGACCGAACGACGGGAGCACACCCCGCCGCGGGGATTCGAACCGCCGACCATGCGATCGGCAAGTCCTAGGCGCTGAGGTTTTACCCACAGTGCCACCTGCGTCCCACTAGATGATCCTCATGGTCCCTTCCAATTCTACAACTCTATGATTGTGTGATCAATAAATAAAACGAATAATTTTTGGATATTTTCTGTTCCTCACAGAAATAAAAAACCTTGTTGTGTACACCTGCCACTGCCATATCTTCTCCTATTTATCCTGCTTCTGCAACCCAACAGTTCTCGTTATTTTGTACCCTCATCATTTCCCACCTCCTCACCCGTGATGACACTGTCCCCCTGAGTCCTTGTCCTGACTCTCCCTTCCTCATGTTGTCCTCAGCCTGAAGTCACTGGCGCACAGGAACCATGTTCAGTTTTGTTCTCATTTGTCTTTTATTTGCTGCCCACTTTCCTCTCAAAAGAGGTGCCTCTTTCTCGGCCTTTGACAGTTAAGGTCTTTTGTCTTGTGTGACCCACCTCTTTTGTTGAACCAATACTGTTCTGTTTTGGTTGGAAAAGTTTGAATGATAACTGTTTTGCTTCTTTCTTACAACTGTATGATGATATTATTGTAACCCGCTGTGAGACCATATGGCGAAGGATTACTAAGAAATCTGTGAAATAAATAAATCCCAAGTTAATAAATTTGGCATTTATTTATTAACATAATTTATAATAGCTGCCTCAACATATGTTCTATGGGCGGCTCACAGAACAAATACAGTTAAAACACAATATGAAACAATAAAAGCTATCAAAAGCTAAACGCCCAATGAAACAATAATATTGAGATCCAAAGCTTCACTTCTATGTGTTAGTGATTCCATTGCAGCCCACATTTTTGCTAACCTTGTACCTTTATGTTTATAGACATATTAGCAGAAAGACATAAAGGAGTGTTGGAATCATGCTGTCAGCCCTTGGTGTGGGAAACACTGTATAAAATTACACAAAGTGTGGTTCCCGCAAAATCTTTTAGGCTATTGCTTTGTTAGAATCTTCTCTCTGTTTGTTCCTGCTCTTGGTCTACACTTTGTTTTCGTTTTGGCTTATTTTCCTTCCTTTCTGTGCAAAGGTCCTCGAAGGCGCATGGGTTGATAGTGTGATAAGTTCAGACATCTTGCTCTTTAAAATGTGTAGGATGATCCTGAAGTGCTGACACCAGCATGTTTTAGAAGCTGAAACAAAAGACAGTGTGTTTTGGACTGAGTCATAATTATATTAGCAGAGGTCTGACAGCAGACACAGGTTATATATTCCATTAGTACATTCAGTCATGTACTTTGCTATCTGCAAACAAAAGGCACCAGTCGTTCTATTATAATGAGCCCTAAACTTCTCCCTGTTTGTTACCAGTGATTTTTTTTTTAACAAAACCTGTGAAGAACCAAAAGTTTCTATTTCTACTAAAACTGAATGTGCGCTTAATTGGCGATGGTATTTTGAAATAGCAGTATTTCCCTATCCTGTGGTCACCTATGTAACAAATTATAATGTTTTTCTTTTTCTTCATGAGACAAACACAAGCATCTATTTTGCTCTTGACATTAAAGCTGCTATGTCTTTTCACTTTTAATTGGGGATGTGTTGCTTGGGGCGGGGGGGATCCAAAAAACCAAAGCCAAATGCTGGAAGGTTCTTTACTCTGAGCTGAAACTGAAGTAGAACTTGGTCCTTCTTCAAACACTCCAGCCCACCTTGTCCTTCCTATTACTCCTTGCTCCCTTTTATGCCTTGACTCACAACACTACGTATGCAAATTACACATATATCCCTTTATCTAAGAAGAACCAACTCCTGCAAATATATTTAAGCATATAACTGCAATTGACAACCAATCCAGAATCATCAACGTTGTAATTTAACTATTGTCCCCTGCTCTATTGAAACTGTTGAGCAGCAGATGTTCTGGTTGGCGACTATGTGCAAGAGACCAGATATCAGTAGATGCATTATAATCAGCAGGGCCCAGGTGTGTAGCCTTTCTTATGTGGCCATTTGTGGCCGAATCATAATGGGTAGGAACCAGATGCTAGGCACTTCATAGCCAGCCATCTGATAATTCATAGTGTACTTTCCTATCCTTTACCTTGAGAGGTAAAGTGAACCTTGGTTCTTTTTTCAGCAGGATGCTCAGTTTTCCAACCCACAGAAGTGAACTGTGTTGTATTTCTGGTGCCTTGGCTACATTATGGTGACCCATATGCTTCTTATATTGTTGTTGCTTCTGTTGTCCTGTTTGTCTTCTGTCAGAGTGCATTTGGCTTATGCATCTGTTGCCCAGCAACAGTGAACTTGCATTGTAAGTATTCAGCTGGTGACTTGTGTTATGGCATTTTGTTTAGCTAAATAGATTTGTAAGAAATCTGTGGTGATGGGTTCCTTTTCCATGTCTAATCTTCTAGGCCAGCTGTTTGTAGACTTTGGGATGTATCTGATGTTAATTGTATTCAGACTGGAAAAACTGAAATTAATGACTGGTTTAGTATATTGGATATCCTTTTCTGACAGGAAAGTCTCAAATTCTACAGAAGAAAACCTGAGTGCCATTATCTAAGATCAATTCCCTTGGGGTCTTCTTCTCTACTAAAAACTGAAGTAAGAAACTTGAAAGCAGTAACGGAAATAACATGTGGAGTAAAAGGAACTTCAGGCCATTTACTAGAATAATCTGTAATGGTAACAGCATAATAGCAGGTGCCTTTTCAAATGGACCATCAATGTCAATTGTCAGCTTCCCCGAGGCTGAATCAGGAAGTGTGATAGACTATAACAGTGGCATGTATGTGGTTGCTATCTTGTCATTAAATTGGCAAGTAACACAATATTTCTACCTGCTTCCAGGACGCCCATAAAAATAACACAGTCATTGCCTGGTTTATACAATCCATTGAAGTGTATCAGTTGTATCAATTTTACTTGTAATTCTAGCGGAACAATGATGAGTATCACAGACCACAAGACCATCATGTAGGAACAATTTGTCTCATATATGAAAGAAAGGCAATAGGGCTGGATCTACATTATGCATGTGACATGGTCATTTTACTATAAGCAGTGTTGGAACTACTGTTAGACCATATGTAATGGTCCACATCATAGGCATGGTTGCTATCCGAGGATGACAAATGTGGCCAGGATATCACAATAAAAAGTGAGAATCAAAATGACCCCCCCCCCAAATAAGATTTTAAGAGACATCTAAGGCATGTCACAGTCGACACTTCTCAGTTTGCATGCGGAGGGATGTTCCAGAGAGTTGATGCCACTGTTACTAGGTGTCTATTTGGCAGCCAAAGCATGACAAAGAGGACCTTCTCCAATGACTGTAAAGAGCAGCTGAGTCTGTTTTCATGTAACAGAGGCAACACTGATAATTGTACAGATAAGTGCACATATTATCACTGTCTGTGATCTCTTCTGATGCTGCACACTGTGCTCCCATTGTGAAAATGTGTGTAGAGAAACAGAAAATGGTAAGGACACATCTTTGTAATGCTTGGGTGTTCTGCCATGAGTAAATTGACTCTAAATAAGTCATCTTTGGAAGTGCTAGGAAGTTAGAGATGTTACAAGTGCCTGTTCCAAAATGCTTAATGGAAGAGTGCATCTATTGTGTGGAAAGTTTTAAGATGAGACATATCTCTTCACAGGCACACATTTGCAAGACTAGAGTTTGAAATGTGACTATATTCCATGCCTTGCTGGAATTGGTGTGGCCCCTAGAGGTCATCAAGGCCAGCTTGTTTGTTACTTCCGTCCTTTAACATACAGCAAGTTGTGTATTAGCAAAAGCAGCACACTGTGTGAACTGAGCATTAGCGATTTAAACTATTGTATTCCTATGCCACTTTTCATTCAAATGAATCTCAAAGCAGCTTATAAAGAATAAATAACAATAACGTAATGAAACATAATAGAACATCACAAATACAGCATGAATCATATAAAATAATTAACGTATCAATAAAACAACTACAATCTATAAAACACTATTAACAAAATAGCAACTAAAAATGAGCTAAAGATCACAACTACAACAGAAATCATATTATATGATTAACAAATCAATATGGCATTTCTGATTGCACATGTTGTCTTGTCTTTTGACTAGGAGAACATCCATCTTATAATTTGGTTCTAGCTAGGCTGCACCAGTTTCATCTCACTTACACTGGCAAAAGCCAAATGTGTGTTTTATCTGCTGTACAATTAGGAGAACATGCCTTTTTGCTTTCAAACTCGGCTTTTCTTTTCTTTAAACACTGCCTTTTGATGTGAACTCTCAAATCAGCTTTGGTGATTTATGACTCGTTCTTCCCTTTAATAAAACTCCCTGTATTGTAAAAGTCCAGGAAAGTTAAATCTTCCATGGTTGCTATAAATTATGAAAAACTTCAAAGAAATCCTAGAGAAAGAAAAGGCATGATATTGTGGTTATAAGGCAACAGGGATGGGTTTCAGAAGACCAAAGCTTTATTTTTGGCTCTGTCGCATACCACACAATCTTTGGCAAGTTGTTTAAACTCTTTACCCTTATTTCACAGATCAATAAAACTGGGAGGGGAAAGAGGTTTCACCTCACATAGTGTTGAAAGGCTAAGACTGCAAAGCTAAATGCCAGAAGCAATTTTTACAAGCTTTGCTCTGGAGTAGTCACACAGACATCCATTGCATTTTTCTGTTAACTAATTGACTTTCGTGTTAGTCTGGCAGGCTTCAACCAAGATTCATTGAATTCATGGGAGTTCTACCTTGATGAGATGTGGACTTCCAACTGAAAATTAATTAGTGATTACGTCATTTCCCCATTCTTAGGCAAACTGGTTTATATGCCAGATGATTGTGACTCATAGCGCTGACTTGTATTGTCCTTTTTTCTTTCTAACATATTCATGCATTTCTCACATAAAGGATCAATAGCTATTTTGCTTACTGAATTCCTAAAATGTTTGATCCACATCTGTGAGGCCAGGATGGATTCTTTAATTCTGGGGTGTCCCCACTCAAATTGGGACAGTTGAGATGCATGCCAGAGTCTTAAGTTCTGTATTGATATTTGCATTTCATCCCCTCCCAGAGTTTGCCTGGCCTCATGTCTGTTCATGTCAGCAATACACAGATAGACAATGTTGTTTTCAAGGCCTCTTGTGAACTGCCTTAAGTGCTACTGCCTCCTTTTAAGGTAGAAAGAACTGGAAACTGGGAGTTGTGCGTGGAAGGGGAGATAATTTTAATGAAAGAAGAAAGCTTAATTTAATACTAAAACAAGTCTTAACCAAGTCAGTATTTCTTTATTTTGGCTAATGTCAGAGATGCAGAATCCATCTTACACGTATAAAATTTAAGAGCCTTTAAAGGCATCAATCACTTCACCTCACGTTTCATGGTGAATTTAGCTAATCCACAGTTTCCAAAACAATGTGCAGACTGAAACACAGTCGTCCTTGGAAATCTGCTCTTCTCTGAATTTTCCAGTGCGGTTCTCCCATCACATAATATGTACAAAAATGAAACTTCTGTTGCTTTCTAATGCTTATTTTATTTTAATATAGCTGTATTATTTTTACCATTTTATTTATTTTATTTTCAACAAGTTTCACAATCTCTTATTTATTGGTTCATTTAGAAATATATGCATATACCCCTATTCAGAAATAGTATCTGAGCAGTTTACAACAATTATACATGAAACCAAACAGTGAAGCCATATTAAAATGTTAAAATCAGAAATCAGCTAACAGCTATTGAAAGACGTATTGTTTAAATTGTCTGCATAAGCCTGACAGAATAGAAAAGTTTTCATTAGGGGTTTAAAAATCGAAACTTTACGCACATCAATTAGAAACACTAAAAAAATGAATTAAAAGTATTTCTGTTATATGAAAAATTTAATCAATGAATAATTGTAAATTGTGCTAATAAAGATTTTTTTATTTTCATGATTTTATTTCTCCTGTTACATTGTCTTTCATTACAACCAATATGCTTCTGATAATTAGAATTCTCAGAGTTTGATGATCTAGTCATTGGCCAAGGATAGTTTTGCAGCTTTCCATTTTTTTAAAGCATACATCATTTTTGCTACCACAATCATACAAGAGGTTAATTCTATATGTTATTAAATGAGACATATACTTTAATAAATAATAACAATAACAATAACAATAATTTATTTGTACCCTGCCCATCTGGCTGGGTTTCCCCAGCCACTCTGGGTGGCTTCCAACAAAGATTAAAAATACATTAAAATGTCACACATTAAAAACTTCCCTTCAGATGTCTTCTAAAACATCAGATAGTTGTTTATCTCTTTGACATCTGGTGGGAGGGCGTTCCACAGGGCAGGGGCCACTACCGAGAAGGCCCTCTGCCTGGTTCCCTGTGGCTTTGTTTCTTGCAGTGAGGGAACCACCAGAAGGCCCTCAGTGCTGGACCTCAGTGTCCGGGTAGAATCATTGGGGTGGAGACGCTCCTTCAGGTATACTGAGCCGAGGTCGGGGGTGGGGGTGGAAACTGTAATGTATTTATCTATCTATAATATCAAGCCTTTTCTGGTGCCTCAGGACAGCTAAAAGTGCTTAAACTCTATTAGAAATTATAATTCAATTTTTTTAAAGAAACAAAACAGAGAAACACTCCTCTGAATTTTGCAATGCAGTTGTGTGTTCAAAAAATGCATATACTAGGATAAAGGATAGCCTAAGTATACATGTACATATTAGGAGAAATTTACATTACAATGCTGATAATTTTCATGAGGACTTCTTTTAAAAAATCATAGGCAGATATGGAAATAGGCAGAACTGAACTCATAACTATAAAACTGAGAAAGTGAGAGAAACAAAACATGACAGATTTGCCTATCCTTAAGCTAACCAGAAAGGTGGCCTACTTGTTTGTATGGCCATGTGGCAAAACTTCAGAGCCTTCTGAGCTAATTTTATATATTGAGAGAGATTGTATCCCGGGAATAGGTCAACATTAAATTCAGTCCATGAGTTCAATATCTGCAGGTTTTACAGATCATTTTTAAATCAAAAGCTTATTTAGATTCTTCAAATGTTTTGGTTTAATAGCTGGAGTAATAATGAGACTTATAAGCTTTTGCACTCTCAGCCCCCCTGTTAACCAAAGCAATTTAATCTGCTTGGACTTTAGTAGTCAGTAATGTCCTTCATTCTAAGGTTGATGGTAGCGCAGTCCAGTTTTAAGTATTAAGGATCAGGAAAGGCTTGTTCTGGATTAAAGAGTCACCTGCTATAGATTAGCTATATGACAAAGCATTTCCAAACAGAAGTTATATTAAACTGTTTTTAGCCTCTGCTCGCAGCTGCTCTGAACGTAGCTGGAAAATGTGAATATTCATCAGGAAAACACATCTGCATCACCAACCATGCAGTCACATGGATAACTGATCCAAGTCACAAAGGTTGACCCTTCTGAAGGCTGAGATAAAGCAAAAGTCAAACAGAAGAGCTGGCAGAGAGCTCGTTTTTTCCATGACTGAAATGACTCTGCATGATGCAGACCTTCTGTGCATTGTTCACCTATAGCAGCAGTCTGTGTTGAAAAAACCCAGTAAGATTGGCCCAGTTCATACAGTCCCCCCCCCCCCGAGTGGTCCCATGGCCATCACTGTGAAGAGAAAGTAATTTATGAGCTGACTGGGCCTTACAGCATCCAGCTGATGATTCACATAAGCTTTTAAAAATGTTCTCATGGAAATCATTGCTGGGAGACAGGGAGAAAGTGGATTGTTCTTCCACAGGGATTTTAACATATAATCACTGGGCTATCAACTCAGGTTTATTCTCCTAGTCTCCCCAGTTCATGTCCCAGGGGTCCTATAGCTTTGGACACTACTAGAGATAGTGGAAGACCTCTGAGGTTCTTCAGAGTTTAATTTGGCTTTAAAAAAGGAGACATTCATAAACCTTAAGTTCTGCATTGTTCAGACTAAAAAGAGTGTTGGGTCCCAGTGCGTTACGGTAGCTACAGTTCTTTCTAGAGTGCCTATAATACAATATAGGTTCTAAGGTGTCCTTAAACACTACAGCACCCAGAATGTCTTACTAACCAGTCAGAGAAAAACTTTTCTAAAAGGTTTCTACAGACTCTCCAAGTGTCCCTATTTTCCAGGGATGTCCCTGATTTAGAGAAGCTGTCCTGGTTTCTGATTTGATCTTGGAATGTCCCTCTTTCCCTTAGGAGCTCCCTATTTTCATTGGAAAAATGTTGGAGGGTATGGAGTTATCCGACCCCTGAGCTGTCTGGAGGCAATCCTGTATAGCGAAGGGTTTTTTTAATGTCTAAAGTTTCGTTATGTTTTTATATATGCTGGAAGCTGCCCAGTAAGGTGTGTGGGGTATAAATAGTAAAATTATCATTATGGAACGGGATGTCCCTATTTTCATCGGAGAAATGTTGGAGGGTATGCTTTACAATGCAACTGAGAATTATGAGATGAAGGGATTCAAGTTCTGATGCTGGAAAACATGAACTTTGGGGACTACACTATTATCTCTCTATATATACACATTTACCTGTCTGAGCTCTTATCCATCAAAAGGTTTTGAAGAATGATTTGAAAACCATGTGCATCTTATCTTTTATTTCCCTTCTTCAGCCTAAATTAACCTGGAGGTGAGACATTCAACCTATCTAAGAAGGAATTTAGCTGATGGCAAGTTACCCACAGCCAAAGGCCTTGTGTCTTCTCCATTTTTATGGATGCAACATTCTCTTTCCATGTGCTCTGGATTTAAGCATGGACCTATCAGGTTTCTTTTTTGCCAACTCTTCATCTTTTCTTCACAAGTACATTTCCCCTTCTTTGCACTTTATGTGGATTTCACCCACAGATATCTCAGAATTCAATAGAAAGCCTGGAAGTCTAAGCCACAATTCTCATTTGATTCTTGTAAATTGAAAAATAGAATCAGCTGTCCTTAACAGTACATCTTGATTGGGAGTTAAAATCAAATGGTGAATACTTCTCCTTGTCAACAGATCCTTCTCTCTGATTTTATCAGGGAAGACGATCAAGAACAGCTGATGGATTGGCCACCTAGATGGCCATGTGTATTACTTCAGTTTTAAAGCATATATTAATAATGCTTTCCCTTTCCCAGAAGCACACCATTCCGTGCTTTACAAGAGAGAGGATAAAAATGGTTTCATTTTAAAAATGAAATACTCTGAGCATGCACATTTTCACATTTTAATTTCACTTAAATCAAAACACCATCATGACTACACAAATAAAGCAGACTTTGCTTCTGCTACTCATTGTAGAAAAGGACAGTATTTTTTAAAAATAACCATAATAAAATCAGCATCAGCAATTATGTACATGACCAGTCATCTGCTCCCTGACTCTTTTATATAGTAGTACAGTATGTTTGTCCAAGGTGCATCTGCCACTGTTTGGGTGATCATCTGGGAGCCCTGTGGAACCATGGACTTCGGCATCAAGGTCTAGCCTTAGCTGATCCCTCCAAATTTACAGGTTGAATCTGGCAAGAGAAGCTGAGAATGCCAAGAGTCTTAATTCAAGGGTAACTAACACGGTGCCCTCTGGAGGTTGGGCACTACAACGTCCATCAGCCCCAGCTAGTTAGCAATGATGGGAGGAACTCTAATTTGTCAACCTTCCTTGCAGCAACCTGTTCCCCACTGTAAGGGGGAAGACTGCACTGCACATTCTTGTTGGGAGTTACTGCAGACAGCTGCGCACTAGTGCAACGTGGCTTGTGGAAGCAGGGTGTGTTGATTTAACATACTTTGGAACCTTTTAAAAAACATCTCAATGTAAACATGCCCAGAGCACGTCAAAAATCAACAACTCTTGAACCAAAGCCAGGATTTCTGGGGTGTATTAGAAAGAAATATCCTCTGTAATTACTTCAAGGCATAGAAAATCCATCATAGCCCAGTTATATTATCACAGCAACTAGTTAGCCGCAATTAAGAGCTTCTTTCTTATTTCTAATTAAGAGTTTTCTTCGCTTTTAGCTGGGCTTGGTGATGCCATTGTTCCTTTTAACGCAGATATGTTTCTCCCCAACCCCCTTCTCCTTGGAATAATTAAACAGCTTGTAATATATTTCCCGAGCTGAGTTCCCTCATCTAGCAAAAGTTTCTTCTTTCCCCTACAAGATGGTTGTCAGCAATTATCAGAACTAGAATAAAAATTGAATCTTGAATTAATTTGAATTGTAGTGCCAAATGTTGGCAGGTGGTAAAATCAAAATATCTGAAAAATATGGAAGTTGGTTAAACTTACACTGACACTGACTTCTTTCCAGGGCAGACAAAAACTTGGATCTATGAAGGAGCAACTGAGGTCTGGATGCATAAATCGTCTGACTTCAGTGGGAGAAATGGGCCAATTAACAATTTAAGACAATTAAAGCATTTCCTTTTTTTAAAAAAAAGCTTACTGTTTATAATTACGGAAAATATTCTGCTTTCTGTGGCGCATTAATTTTTGTTATGTTCCTTTTATTTCAATGACCATTTCTGTATATAAGGACTTTTCCAATATAAGCAACACCCTAGAAAGATTAATTGCTACCTTTGAATAAATATTGTGTTTGAAATATAGTAGTAGCAGTAGTAATAGTAGTAATGCTGCCCACCTGGCTAGGTTGTTCCAGCCACTCTGGACCGCTTCCAACAAATTAAAACATTAAACAAAGTAAAGCCATCAAACATTAAAACTTCCTATACCGGGCTGCCTTCAAATGTCTACTAAACGTCAGATAGTTCTTTATCTCTTTGACATCTGATGGGAAGGTATTCCATAGAGCAGGCACAACTACCAAGAAGACCCTCCGCCTGGTTCCCTGTAACCTCACTTCTCGCAATGAGGAAACTGCTAGAAGGCCCTTGGAGCTGGATCTCAGTGTCTGGGCTGAACAATGAGGGTGGAGATGCTCCTTCAGGTATATTCATTGCTCAGATTTTTCTGCAACCGGGATCATTTTAAAACAGGGATGGAAAAATGCATCAATTTTATTTTATTTTTCTCCATTTCTTATTTTTCCAGTCGTAAGTTCAACTCTTGACATTTCTTCAAAGTTTCTGAATTCTTCTTTTAAAAGTCCTTGTGAAAATTGATCAGCATTTCCCTCTATAATACATATTTATGCAAAGCAGACAAAGAAGAAAAGTCTTCCCCTTAAAAAAAGCTGAAGAAAGGTCCACAAGTTCCCATACCTCTTTTTCTAGAAAAAAAGAGCCCTGGATCTTTTTACTAAAATATGCATATTGTAATGATTTCATTTATATATGCCAAAATAGCTTCTAAGCTGTTTGCAACCATAAAATCAATCCATTTAAAAAAATGTAAACCATAAAATCACTTGTTCAGTTTGGAAAAATTCTTGCCTAAACTTGTGTGTCAGCAGAATGCCAATGCATTCTGCCAACACAGAGGGGGCATTTTATATTTCAGGAAGGCCCACCTCCATGTCACCACAAGCTGATATTCATCAGGCTTTGGCAAAGCTAAGCATTAACTGACCATTGTGTCTTTACTGGGCAGTGAAGAGGAAGACATTGTTTCAGGTAATCTGGTCCTGAGTTACTTAGGGCTTCGTGTGTAAGTAGCAGAACCTTAAAAGTGGCTTGGTGGCTAATAAGCAGTCAGTACAGATCCCTTGAGGGGACACGGGTGGCACTGTGGTGTAAACCACTGGGCCTTGGGCTTGCCAATCGGAAGGTTGGCAGTTCGAATCCCCGTGACAGGGTGAGCGCCTGTTGCTCGGTCCCTGCTCCTGCCCACCTAGCAGTTCGAAAGCACGACAAAGTGCAAGTAGATAAATAGGTACCGCTCCAGCAGGAAGGTAAATGGCATTTCCATGTGCTGCTCTGGTTTCGCCAGAAGCGGCTTAGTCATGCTGGCCACATGACCCGGAAAAACTGTCTGCGGACAAACGTCAGCTCCCTCGGCCAGTAAAGCGAGATGAGCGCCACAACGCCAGAATCGTTCGCGACTGGACTTAACTGTCAGGTGTCCCTTTACCTTTACAGATTCCTTGGCACTGCTGTGATGTGTGTCTCTTAAGAAGCTGCTCTCTACCTATGCCATGGTGTTCAGTCAGCAAGAGGCATTATAAGTACACAGCATACTTATGAGGACGGAACAACACAATGGAGAGAAAGGTTTGCTACCTGGAATTTCACTAACGATCTTAATCCTTCTCCAGAGCTATTTTGGCTGCATGCTGGAAAGCAATGCTTATGGATCACAGGGGATCTGGTTACTATTTCGGCTACACAACAGAAAAGAGGAAATGTGTGTCAAAAGTTCAGCCACAAGGTGGAGGACTTTAATGTTGTTGTGGGTTTCTTCTCCTCGTTGCTTGCCTTCTCACTGCTAGACTACTTTCTTTTACATTAACGTAAAAGTGAAGTCGTAAAATAACCAGGCAAAGATCTGAAATTAAAAATTATACTCTACCGCTGCATTGAGAAACATCTGAAGAAGAATAGTGTCCAGATTAGTGTCTCTGTGTGTACATGTTGCACATCCTAAATATCTGAGTACATCTTTCAATAATTTTTGGCAAAGTTTCATTATTGAGAATAAGTAGATATAATATGTATACCCAAATGACATGGATAGATAGAATTTTTTTTGAGGGGGACTGTATTATTAAGCATTATTTTGCTTGTAATTATAGAACAATTAATATTAACCTTCGCTGGATGTCTGCTTTAAGCTAGTCTATTTTTAAATGTTATTTTAGGAAACCATGTACCATCTAAACCTATTAGAGTTCTGTGGTTTGGAGTATCAGGAGAAACTATTCTGCGAACAAGATCCCTCTCCATTTTCTGCCTTGAGGATATAAATGATGAAATAAATGAAAGCTTTTAATCTTATGTAGGATGGATTGCTTCACTTTCACCCCCATGGATTAAAGTCACCAAACCAAAAGCAGAGCTCTGTTCACAGTGCATATTATAGCTGTAACATAAATCAGACCAAAGGGCAGAGTAATAAAAAGGATAAGCAACAGTGAAAACTAAAACCATAAAACATACTGCTATTGAACTAAAGACTTATTTTGTAATCTAAGAATCTAGTGTTCTGCTGTTGTCTTACTTGCCTGTGCAGAACTGTCCTATTGGCACTCATGCATCCGAGATCTTTGCTTTCAGCTTGCCTGTGGGCAATGCTATCTGTGTTGGAAACTGAAGACAGTTGAGCAAGTTTTGTGCCTTTATGAAACCTTCTTAAAATGCTTGCTACAAATGCTTCCCTGTACCCACTTACTTGGAAGTAAGCCCCATTGAACTCTTTGAGTTCTCAGTAGACATGTATATGGTTGCATTATACTCATGGATGTAGAAATATCTGAATTTACCTTTGGGCTTTGGATGGTTTGGATTGAGTGGTGGCATCCCTCTGCTCGTTTCTGTTGCATCAGCTGGCCTCCTGCTGGCCACTGCTGGCAGAATGAAGTCAGCATCAGTGCAGGCCATCACTACATCCTGCACAAAAGCCCCATCAGTGGAAGCCAGTGGGCACTCCTGAAATGTGGCATTCCTGGGGTTGGGTTAGGGCGGAGCCAACCTGGGATCTGCTGAATCCTGGATTCAGTTAAGAGTTGGCCCAGGGATCAGACCCAACTTCTTGCCCCCCATCTTCCATCATGAGTGGCTGGGCTATATATGGTGTGGTGGTTCTGCTGTTACACAGAGCCTCAGTGGCCGTAGACTGCAATTTGGATTGCAGTGCCCGATTTCCAGAAGTAAGATGGCCTAGTCAACAGACTTCATGGGAACCACCACATAGTGACTCTTTGCTACAAAATGAGGAGCTATTCTGTTCATAGAATAATAAAACTGGAGAGCTGCAAGGGATCATTAGGATGAGACTGAAATCCAGCGCCAAGGGCTTTCTGGCGGTTCCCTCATTGCGAGAAGTGAGGTTACAGGGAACCAGACAGAGGGCCTTCTCGGTAGTGGTGTCCGCCCTGTGGAACGCCCTCCCATCAGATGTCAAGGAACTAAGCAGCTATCCTATTTTTAAAAGACATCTGAAGGCATACATAGGTTAGATACACTTCAGGTTACAGACTCCGCTAACCCAGAAATAGTACCTTGGGTTAAGAACTTTGCTTCAGGATGAGAACAGAAATCGTGCTCCGGCGGTGTGGCAGCAGCAGGAGGCCCCATTAGCTAAAGTGGTGCTCCAGATTAAGAACAGTTTCAGGTTAAGAACAGACCTCTGGAACAAATTAAGTACTTAACCCGAGGTACCACTGTATTATTATTATTACCGTCAGAAAGTTATTCCTGATGTTTAGTTGGAATCTCCTTGGCTCTGGTCCTGGTCTATAGAGCAGGAGAAAACAAGCTTGCTTTATCCTCCATGTGACAACCCTTTAGACATTTGAAGATGGCTATCATAATGTAAAATTTGGGCTTCTGCTTCAACACAAAACAAGAGGCACTGACTGAAAGTCAGAAACAAGAGGAAAGAAACAAGAAGCAGTAAATGAAAACAAAGGAACAAGGAGAACTATTTCAAAACTATGGATTGCACTATGGAAGCTGCTTTTTGGAACTGCTTTGTTGCTGCTATGAGCAGAGCTTGAGAAGTATTTCAGTTTCAGAGTAAGGTATGTGGACAGTTTTATAGCTGGTTCAAAGGATATATTGACAATTAAGTAGAAAAACTGTAGAGCATTTCATGAGCATTGGTTGTAGAGATCTTCTTTTCATACCCCATAACTATAGCAATGTTATCAACACAGAGCAAACATAGCACCTTTTTTTTTTTTTTTGCAGTTCTGGAAACAGATTTGTGCTGTTGGCACACACATTTGAAATATATACCCATTTAATTCTTCATAAGAAAGTGCTCGGTAAGTAGATCCAACAAGCTGGCAGCGGACAGATGTTCTTGAGAAATAATCACATGTGGCTTGAAATGGGGAGCGGGATGGAGAGCACTGCTCCTTCTGCTGCCTTGAATGGATTCTTGAAACACAACCATGCCATACCAAATCTTATTCACAGAGGGTCGCAGGAAAAGTCCTCCTAACTCAGCCTTGACCAAGCTGGTGCTCACAAGATGTTCTGGGCTGAACTTCCCATCAACTTTATATCCAAGCTATCTCCAAGACTGTATTCCTGCATAAGAACTTGTGTAGGTTCTGAGATCTTCAGGGGAGCCCTTCTCTTGGTCCCACCACCCTCACAAACACACTTTGTAGGGACGTGGCAGAGGGCCTTCTTTGTGGCTGCTCCCAGGTTTGGGAACTCCCTCCTTAGAGAAGTTCGACTGGCTCCCTCCTTGTTGTCCTTCTGCTGTCTGGTGAATATTTTCTTGTTCCAACAGGCTTTTGGGAACTGACTGCTTTTTTTGTAATGAGGGGACTGGTGCTGTTCTGTTTTTGCTGTGATTGTCTCTGTGTTTTTAATAGATCACAAACAGCCCCCCCCCCCAGTTGTAATTCTATTAATTTCAAATAGTTTTAAAAAAAATTACACCTCCAATGCTTTTAGCTGTTCTTATTTTATCTGTAAGCCGCCTTGACTCCCTGTCAAGGAAAAAGGTGATGTATATATAAGTATATCATCATTGTCATTGTCATCATCATCATCTGACCCAACCAACACTGTTTGGGCTGATGGGAGTTGTAGTCCAAAGCTTCTTTGGCTCCACAGAAATAGAGGAATCTAAGGCGCAGGGTTACCCCCCACTGCAATAGCATGCGTCTATCAAATCAATTCTGTTTGTTGCTACACAATTCTGGAATTTGCTTTTCCATTTAAGCAGAACGAAACGAAGGCCTGCAGTTGCATTTTGGAGACGGTGCCATTCCCCAATAAATCATGATATGGCATTGTTTAATGTAAAAATTATTTTAAAGAGATTAATTGCTTATGTAACTCGAGCTATCTTTGACTCCAGTTTAGCACAAGCCCCTTGGGCGACATCTGTGAAAATGAAAACTGAAGCTGTTTTCCATAGTGTGAACCCCACCCACCAGATGCCTGAGGTAACAGGCAGCGCTGGGTGGGGCCCACTTACGTTCTTTTCCAGTGCAAAGAGAATCCATATGCATGCTGCCAGAATGGTACTTATTTTAGATTAAGAAGAGAACAATAAAACAAGACGAAATGAACAGGCTTAAACAGGAGACAGAGCCGAGGTTGTGCTTTGCAGCTGTAATTCCAGCAAATGCAAAAATGTCTGCCCCCACCAGCCATCGAAAGCTATGGCCACAATATACTGAAAGTGGGAAAATAGAATTCAAACAACCAGAGATACCACCCATATTGATGGACATTTTAAGTACCCATGATTATATCAAGGCTTTCTTCCTGACCATACATTTGGGAAGACATGAATTTAGAGTTAAACCAGCCTTCTCCAGTCAGAGGCCTTCCAGATATTTTGGACTACAACTTGCATGAGCTGGCTGGGGCTGATAGGGATTGTAGTCCAAAACATCTGAAAGGCTTTAATAATGATGATGATAATAATAATAATAATAATAATAATAATAATAATAATAATAATTTATTTATACGCCGCCCATCTGGCTGAGTTTCCCCAGCCACTCTGGGCGGCTTCCAATCAAGTGTTAGAAACAATACAGCATTAATATTAAAAACAGGGCTGGAGAGACTTTAGACTGGGGCAGGCTTTAGACTGGGGCAGGCTGGTTTAACAGCATTTAGTTAATAGTTTTCGGAACCATTTGTCTTTGCCTCCTTCTGAGGCTGTGAAGTGCATCAAGAGCAGCAGTTCCTGATCATGGCTGAACTATTTTAGGGACTGCAGAGCTACTAACTGTGGCCGGTTTTTTGTACCTTTACCTCATTGTATAGGTTTTATTCATATTTGCTTCTGGACTCGTTCAATATGTGTGTGACCACGCATATGCACATCGCACAAACACTGGAAGTGAATTTTAAAAGGGCAAAAATGGCAAACCCACGCTGGAAAAGAAATTGGAAGTGTTGGACTGTGTATGGGATGGCACCAGTGTATGTGTTGTGGCACACAAGCTTGGCAGGTATGAGTCCAGCATACATGTCTTTAGGACACAGGAGAAGGAAATCCAAGCATCAGGCAGTGAGCAGCTCTGGAGCAGCCAGGTGTAGGACAAGGCCACTCAAGAAACATGAGACACTGAACCTGTAGCTAGAAGATATGAACCACCAGCACATCCCCATGAATGGCAGGGACTTGTGTGCAAGAAGGGTCTCAGGCTGTATGCCTTACTCCAAACTAGGGATGGGTGAATCTGCCAGCTTTGGTTCTTCCAGTTTCTCATTTTTTCAATCTTACATTCAGCTACCCAAGTTTGTGCAGCAATTTGCAGTTTTTTCTTTTTAAAAGAATCTTCATGAAAATTATTCAGTATTTTAGTGTGAATTTTTCCTTTGCTTATTTAGAAAAGTTTTCTCCTGCTTTATCTCGCCGAGAGCCTCCCAAAGCAGCTTTCAAAAGATGGGAGAGACCGTCATCATATATTAAAACATTTTAATTTTATTTCCCCCACCCTCCCCACCAAAAGAAAAAGCATATTTAGCTGTACAAGAGCCATTGCTCATTGTTTTAAGTCTTAGCCTTTTCTTGAAAGAAGTTCTCAAGACGTCTTATATCACACTACAAAAACAATATAGTAAAAGAATATTGCCATCTGTTCTATAGATTCCTTCGTGTATAATTACCCACAAAAATGTGTTGGCGTACTAGATTCCTTGTACTATAGGCTATAAAATGGCACTTGGATCACAGTTTCTATATATAATTACATTTTATGTGAAAAGGGAGAAGAAGCTGAACCTTTGCTTATTTTTGTCAGACACATTAGGCTTCCGCCTTTTACTTCATCAGAACCTCCCAACTTCCTTTCCCCCTTACTACTTGACAACATGCTACTGTCTGGCCTGTCAAGTCCCCCGCAGTGCTCCCTCCTCTGGTCCACACAGTGCTGTTCATCAGTAGGGCAGTTTACGCAGGAGAAAGCTATCCCTGGCTGCTGGTTATGACAGCTGAAGGTGGCAATCAGGAATGGTGGTCCTGTGCCTCTGAAGGCCAGCTGCTGGAAAACTCAAATGGGGCCAAACCCTTGGTCTCTTGCTCTGCTTGTGGGGTCCACAGAGGTATCTGATTGCCACTGAGGGAAAACAGAGGCTCAACCAATAGGCTTTTGTGTTGAACCAGTGAGGCTATAGTTGTGCTCATTCCAGAGGAAAATTCTTAGCAGACTTAGCTCACCAAGACAGTAGCTAAGTTTCTCTATTTGATTTTTTGTCGCCGAAGTAGGCTACAGGACGCTACCCTTGCTGGAGACCCACAGAGGTGAAATATAGTGCTCGCCTCCTCTTCTGCCCTTTGGCAAATGATTGTATTGTTGAAATGGTGATGAGATTGTACTGGTCTATTTATTCTGAGGGATGCGGGTAGCGCTGTGGGTTAAACCACAGAGCCTAAGATTTGCCGATCAGAAGGTCGGCGGTTTGAATCCCCACGATGGGGTGAGCTCCCGTTGCTCAGTCCCTGCTCTTGCCAGCCTAGCAGTTCGAAAGCAAGTAGATAAATAGGTACCGCTCCAGTGGGAAGGTAAACGGCATTTCTGTGTGCTCCTCTGGTTTGCCAGAAGCGGCTTAGTCATGCTGGCCACATGACCCGGAAGCTGTATGCCAGCTCCCTCGGCCAATAAAGCGAGGTGAGCACCGCAACGCCAGAGTCGGCCACAACTGGACCTAATGGTCAGGGGTCCCTTTACCTTTATTTATTCTGAATGTTTGTAAGTGATGCCAATAAAGGTTCGATGATGACATTCGTTGCCATCACACTGAGACTAGACTATCACATTTCTACGTGGCTGGCCCCACCTGAAAGGATCGAAGGATGGCACAGATTCACATGCTAGGCAAAAACAGTGGTGGCCCCAGAGAGGGCATCCTCTGTGGCAGCCCCATAGATGTGGAATTCCCTCCCCACAACGATGTGTCAATGGCGTGAATTTACCCAGCCAAAGAGTTTGAAGCTTGCTTAATAGTTTGCCATTATCTCATGTATGCAGATCCTCCTGCTTTTAAGTAATAATAATAAAAAACTGACTCAAACTCTAAAAATCCACTCCGGATGGAAGAACATGGCTATAAAACAATTAATAATCCATAGCAATATTTAAATCAGACTCATATGCACATCTCTGTGTAGCAGGCTTAATGGCACATCTGGTCCATGGCACTGTAACCTTCTTAAGGAATATTTTGCCAGATGTTTGTGGTTTGTTAATTAGAAATTTTGTGAGAAGATAGATGATGCTTCTATCAGCTCCCCTTGGAAACAGATTACTGCCAGCACTAACCCTTCTAAAACATTGCTATAATAAAGGGATGATTAAATGGCTTGCTCATTGTTGATATGAGCTTGAGTCGCTAGGCCATACTGCATCAATGTTCGTAACTCAAATATTTTTGATTCTCAACCCTAAATTTCAGATTTTTTTCATGGCCAGTTTCCTCACTGGGGGAAAAGCCCATCATGGATTCTTCCCTTGTGAACAGCTACAAAGAAAAATAAGTGTATCCCTCTCAAAAAAATATGACAATTGCTAAATGTGAAATATATTTTAGAGATAACAGAACATCCATTGCAATCTAGAATAGATTCCTCTGTAGGATTCAGCTAAGTTGTGGGATAGGTCAGTCGGTAGAGCATAAGACTTTGAATCTCAGGGTTGTAGGTTTGAGCCCCACATTAGGCAAAGGATTCCTTCAACTCTACAATTGTATAATTCTATGGGTGGAACAAGGTCTGCTCACCAAGGGGTCTTTGCCCCCTGTGCCCTCCAAATCTTCTCCGGAGGGCTGGGGAAACTCCTAGAACAAGTTTAGGGGTGCACATGGGGAGCAGGGAAGTGCCATTGCATGAGTTGACCTCATTCCCCACATGCATACTTCACTTAGCACTATGCTGAATCCTGCTCCTTGCTTTCTTCTTCTTGTGGCCTCCTCTGTTGCACCGACTAGAGGAGACCTTGTATATACAATGCTGCATATACACCAGTGCAAGGGACTTGTGAGCATGCACACCCTCTTCCTCACCTGTCCACTCCAGCACGCCGCACCTTCTCAAAATTAGCTCTGGAGGGTCCAAAGCATAATTCTGGTGTGCATGAACAGGGAGGAGAGGAAACAATTGTGCCAGAGAAATCGCACTGGCATAGCCTTGGACATAATCCTACTCATGGATCCTGCAGAACCAATATGAGGAATATCTACATAATCTCCTGTCCAGCTAACAGCCATTGCTCTTTCCATGTACTGCCCCCTTCTTAACTGTAAGAGTTTCTTATACTGATCCAATTAAATCTGATAGTTCTGAATTCGGAATTTGACACCAGCAAATTAGTGTTTGAACTCCCTCTGTAAAGCACAGAAGATCAGGCCAGCATAGATTTTTTTTTAAAAAAGAATTATATAAATGCCTTGTCAGTTGAAAGCCCAGGATGCTGTATTTTCACACCTTTGGTATTTGTGAGCCTGAACACTTTCTCACCAAAGAAAGTGATTCACTTCCCTAAGTACGATGGGGAGTATTCAACTAAGTTTTACTCAGAGTAGACCCATTGAAATGAATGGGCCTAACTTAGTCATGTTCATTCATTTCAGCAGGTCTCCTTTGAGTAAAATTTAGTTGAATACCACCCTGTGTTTTCATTGGTTGCATTAACAATGCAAAATTATCAAGTGTTTGCTTTCCCTTTAGTGACAACACTGTTTTACATTAATCCAGAGGCCCTGTGTTTGTTCTATTAGGAGCACCTTTTTTCGTTATCACCAGGAAACCTGTGATCAAAGATGGGCTACGCCTTCCCATAGAAACCAAGGGAACAATTTGTTTTTGAAACGATAAAGTATCATTTATTTATTTAGGTTGCTGATAGATGCTCTCCTTCCTCTCAACCTTGGTGCCTAATTCAAGCTCGAGGTTTCCTTACTGCTTCCCTTCGATGGGATTTTGTTTGTTTGTTCCTGTCTGCAAGCCATGTGGAGGGCTTGCTGTTTCATTGCTTTCAGCAGCTGAGCAACTCTGAAATGAAACTCATGGCAACTCTGATTTCCCTCAGCTGGATTTTCACAGGGTTCCAGTTTCAGCACGAAAACTTGCTGCTTGAGGAGAGAGGTAAAGCTTCCAGCAAGTAAAGACTGAACCGCTTTTCATACTGAAAGGATTGTGCTGTGCGTTATATAGCATTTAAAGGAAATGAGAAGGTAAAAGGAGATGATGCCCAGCGCTATCAACATCTGTCTGCCTGTCTTGATAAAGCGGTGGGTGGGAGGCAGAAGAGGGAGAAATTATAGGCCTCTTTTCAGATTGTAGCGACACTAACCACCAAAGTAAAGAAAGCAAACCTAATCTTTCCTCATTTTCCCAATCTTAAGAATATTTTTTCCACAGTTCTGCATCAGTTTATTTTTTAAAAATAAAAAACTCACAAAACTCACCTGTATTATAACATGCATTTATCCTCATTTACACATTTTTTGTATGCAGTTTTGCCTAAAATGCACATTTTTGCAAAACTATTTTCTTGGATATAAATCATTTTGTATGTTATTTTCACTAATATATGTCTTTTTCCCCATGCACCTTTTACCTTAATATGCACATTTTGGTCTGTATCATTTGGTTGGAAAACAGCAATGCAAAATTCAGAAAAGTGTGAATTTTGAAGGATCGCCACATTTCAGTTTACATATTGTGAAGCAGACCAAATTACTCCCCCCCTTCCTCCCTCATAGCTGGCTATCTATCATGGAGCATTTAAATGCTTTGGATGTCATTTAAATGTCATCATACGTGTGTGTGTGTGTGTGTGTGTGTGTAATCACAGGTGGTGCCCAGTACAGCCAACTGGGTCTAGGCCTACTTGGTGCTTGAATGAGAGACATTCCAGGAACTCTCTGAACACTGTCTTAAGTTCTATCACTGAAGACATATGGATATCCAATAAGAATGGTTACATTCAGCATAGCACTAAATCAATCCTTGTGCAACTTCAGCTTGGGCAATGGTGCTTTCCCCCTCTTCTCCCCCTGTGTGCTCCCTTATATTTGTTTTGTGGGTTCCCTTAAACCCCCCAGAGCCAATCAAGGGATGACACAGGAAATGCAGAAGGGAAGAAAGTCATTCTGCTCATGCAAGGACTTCATTTAATACGGCCCCAAATAATATGCATTCTATAGCTATTAAATCCCCCCCCCCAATCTTATACTCTGAATTTTTAAACAGAATTTAGTTCCATTCATTTCCATCTTTTTGTGTGCCCCCTCCAAGATGTGACATATATAAATGTAAATCATGGGTTAATTCAAATGTGTCTTTGCTTTATTATTTTCCCCTTGTATAGCAAAGCTTGGAGCGGTAAAAAAATAAAATAAAAAATAGGCATATGGAGGTATGCCTGTTTTCATTTTTTTAATTGTCACATTCAATTAATGTGTCCTTTGGGGATGCAAACAATGTCCAAATCTGCGTATCATCATGCTGCTGTCAGCAACATGCACACCATTCTGCTCTTCCTTGTGTTAGGCAATAAGCAATTCAGGCATTGCAAAAGAGGCACTGGGACTTAGTCACTGACTTCAGGGTTGTGCTCAGTGACCATGGTCTAGCAAGGGGAATACTGCATACTGAAAATTTTTTCTACACATAACACTTTCGCCAGCCTTACCATCAAACAGTTATCACATGTGGCACACACTCCATGCGCTAGGTAGCTAACATAACTGTACTCCCTCAGTCTTTATGTTCTATTAAAATATTAAGTAGTGGACCAGCATTTTGACTTTGCCTAAGGTGACCACTAAGGTGGCAGGGTGATCTCCTTCCTGCTACCACTATGGGTGCAAAAGGCTGCTACGAGTGTAAAATGTCCTCCTGATGAATGGGGCTATGCAGATCATATTGTTGCATAGCTTGGGTAAAGGTAAAGGGACCCCTGACCATTAGGTCCAAGCGTGGCCGACTCTGGGGTTGCGGCGTTCTTCTCGCTTTATTGACCGAGGGAGCCGGCATACAGCTTCCGGGCCATGTGGCCAGCATGACTAAGCTGCTTCTGGCGAACCAGAGCAGCGCACGGAAACGCCGTTTACCTTCCCGCCGGAGCGGTACCTATTTATCTACTTGCACTTTGACATGCTTTTGAACTGCTAGGTTGACAGGAGCAGGGACCAAGCTATGGGAGCTCACCCGTCGCGGGGATTCGAACCGCCAACCTTCTGATCGGCAAGTCCTAGGCTCAGTGGTTTAACCCGCAGCGCCATCCACGTCCCCAGAAATGTTGCATAGCTTACACACCATCAAACAGGTCCACTTGGGTTCTTATTCTCTTAGATGGGAAGTTCAGTCAAGGTGTGCCTTTCTTCGGACGATCAACAAGGATTGATCTTGTGTTGTTGAATTAGGAATGCATGACAGTGTTCCCCAATAAACGTAAGTAGTCCTTCCCAAAGTCTTCTGACTTCCCCTTGAATTCCTCATGTGGAGAAATATCTATATGCATTTTGAATCCTATGGTGTACTTCATGACCATGGGATTGGGCCAACCATTCAACTTAGCTCAACACAATGCAGATGGCATATAATGGGCTGTTCCAAAATCCCATTCACCAGTGCTTTTGCAGATAGAAACAAAAGACAGGCACCTGTGCCCTGGACATATGTTCTCTCCAATCTTACTTATGATAAGAAAGGAGAGTGATAAGAAAGGCCACTGAAATAAAGTCAGCTTGGGGGAAAACGAGATAAAGGTAGGATTGCTTGAGACTGGGGGAAGAAACCTAGTGATCAATAAGCAAAAAAGTAAAATAATCATAACCAACAACAACATATTACTTACTTATACCCTGCCCATCTGGCTGCAAAACACAGCAAAGCAACTAACATTACAAACTTCCTCATACAGGGTTGCCTTCAGATGTCTTTGGAAAATTGTGAGGTTGTTTATCATTTTCACATCTGATGGGAGGGCAATGTCCAAGCTGAATGATGGGGATGGAGATGCTCCTTCAGGTATACCGGGCCAAGGCCATTAAGGGCTTTAAAAGTAACATCAACAGTTTGAATTGTGCTCAGAAATGTACTGGGAACCGATGTGGATCTTTTAGGACAGGTGTAATATGGTCCTGGGGGATGCTTCCAGTCACCAGTCTAGCAGATGAATTCTGGATTAGTTGTAGTTTCCGAGTCACCTTCAAAGGTGCAAAAATGGAATTCGATTCAACCAAGGGCTAGAATTTCTGCCCAATCTTAAGGACAGATTGCCAATGGGTTACAAATTCATATGAGAGCCATATCTTCAGCTTGGGAGCTTTCCTATGTTGGTGCATCCCACCCGAATGCCTGCAAGGTTTCACACTTGGACTGGAGCTGAATCTACTCCTAGGCTTCTTATTTGCCTCTCACAAGCTAGGGAGCCCTGCAGGAGCCAAAGGGTCCTCCTTGCAGCATTTGAAACAACATGCAGGAATTTACTCGACATGAAAATCCACCAGTTCAAGCTAGCATTGTCCAATATGTTTATTCCCCTCCCTGTTTTAAAGTTCTTGCTGACTTCTTCTTTGAAAAGCACGTTTCTTGATTTATAGCTCCTCTAAGCACACCCTGGTAATTTTTGGCACTGAGGATAACATTGATCTAATCTTGGCAGAAGCCAAGTCATTCATTCTTTTCCTGCTGCCTATCAATATCTCCTGCCATGGAGAATGAAGCTAGCCAAACAACTCCTTGTCTCTGGACCAGATTAATTTTTTTGCTTGTTTGTTTGTTTCTGGCTTCTTTTCTTGAAACATGCACATGTGCATGAACACACACACACACACACACACACACACACTTTGTCTATGTTCCAAAAAAGCTCTCAAGATTACATTCCTAGTCATGAAGTTGGGAACCAATAGTTATGAAACGATCAAAGCCCCTGTCTCCTCTCCTCTCGTGTTTAGAAGGTAGCAGAGTGGCGTGTCCATACTTCTCCAGGGTGCCAAACACACAAAAAGATCCAAAGAACTTCATGGCTTCATTTATTCACTTTGTAAGTGCACATTTAATTTCCTGAGTCATACCGAAATTAACGAAGTAATATATAAAACCTGACTGCGTATTCTTTAGCAGTATGTCCTTATTCATCAGTTTAGGTCTCTTGTTACTAATGCATTTACATCTGACACAAAACAGAACTGGCCGGGTGTGGAAAGACAAGGCACATTAAAACAAAGCAAAACAGCTGCAAAGACAACTTTCCACATCTGACTTCCCAAATGTGTCTCTGAAAGCTGTCCGTGATATGGACTGGACTCTTAAGTCTTCAGGGCCTCTTTATTCAATGCTTGCAGATTGCTGGGTCACCCCTTGGGAAGGAGATTAAAAATAACAATCCAAAAGTAACAGTAGCACAGCAGATTTAATAGGAGAGGAACAATGAAAAAGTCCCAGAGAAGTCAGCAAGCTCTCACTGCATCACAGTGTTTTTTGTTTGGTCAGGCTGGACCTTAAATTACAAAGCAAACGCCAGTGTTGGGAGGGGAAGATAAGGACATTTCTGGGTAAGACGAAAAACAACAGCAACAACCCTGATCTGAAGTTTGTAATAGCCTTAAAATGGAATGGGGCAGGTGTTGTACTTACATAAGCATGCTTAACTCTGTTAGAATACAGACTCAATATGTGGGGCATAGACACTTCTGGCTTCTGATTTACAGAGACCAGTGATTCCATATTTTCCACTGTTTCCATTAAACTATACCATGAAATTTCTGATTACATTCTTCAATAATTAACAAAATATGAAGCTTGTAAATGCAGTATAAGCTCCTTTTCAAGTGTTTCCAAAATGGCCAACACCCAGATTCTACAAAGAATTGTAAACTGAACACTCGTTTTATTTTCCTGTTACAGTTTCTTTATCTTACAGTTAGCATTCATGGAACACTTACAGAGTGCTAGGTAACTAGATCCTTTGATGATGACAAAAGAGATGTGCGTAGTAAACTGCAGTGGCTCAGAAGCATTAAAAGACCGTTTCTAAACATCTTCCCCTCTTCTCTGAGAAGCTGCCTTTCCCTTTAGGGAAAATGTGGAGGGAATCCTTTACTTTTTAAATTAAAACAAGAGAAGGGAAATTTCTCCAAAACATTTTCAGAGGCAGTCCAGGCCACTGTGAAAAACTCTGTATTTGTGCATGTGTGTTGCAAGGGGGGTTTGGAAAGTCACCAAAACTATTGGAGTATTACAGTTCATTGCCATTTCTAAAGCGAAAGAACGTTGAAAATGTTAATGTTCAGATGTTTCAGTGGGATGTATTATCTTTGCACAAGTTTGCAACCCGAAAGTGAATGATGGAGCCATTATAGAAATGGCTGTTCAAGCACAACAGCCCCATCATTAGTTTGCTGTAGTGCAATTTCCAAAAAAATTGGGAAATAACTGTGTTTATTCCACTCCCAATTCTGAAACTGGGAAACCTGTCATGTTTGTTTGTTCCCTTTTTCTGATATCAGTAATTCTGGGTAATGTAAAAAAATAAAACATGCTAAAAAATCACAATTCCAGTTTATACGGAGAAGAAATAACGCAGCAAATAAAACAAGCATTTTAAGAAACCACACAGCCATCTCAAAGCAGAGGCTTAGATGATGTTCTGAGAGTATGGAGGCCTTTGATACTTTCCCTACCCATCCACCTTCATGATTCCAGTCAACCCACCTGCTCCAAGCTCTGCCCTAATGCTTGCACCCCTTGACTTAAACTTAGCTGGGAACAGCTGTTTCTTGGGAGAAGTCTGGGCGAGGACTTCTTCCCTCATACCTAGAATGCTACCATAGCATTCAGAGAGCCTGGGAACCATAGCTCCCTATGGAAAGTGGTCCATTCTACAGACCTGCATGCTCTAGAAAAATGTTTCCCAGGATTCCTTGACCTGGAAGACACCTGGCATTACACAGGAAGGGATGGGACTTAGCAGTCTCATCCTTATTTTAGTCTGTCCACAAGATGCTGCTTCTATGGGAAATTGGAACATTAAAGACAGCTTGTGACAACATTACATTTACAAAGGTATATGGAGGTAAAGAATAGTTTGACACCTGGAAAGCCAGCTGTATCATAGCAATCTGTGCTTGCATTATTTGGGGCTTGTGCAAATGGGGTTGTTTAATTAATTTATCAGAGTGGCACACATGCCCATCATTTACTCAAAACTACCCACCATACCCACCAGTATCCCTGCGATGGGGTGAGCTCCCATTGTTCGGTCCCAGCTTCTGCCCACCTAGCAGTTTGAAAGCATGCAGTCCAAGTAGATAAATAGGTACCGCTCTGGGTGGGAAGGTAAACGGTGTTTCTGTGCGCTGCTCTGGTTCGCCAGAAGCTGCTTAGTCATGCTGGCCACATGACCCAGAAGCTGTACGCCGGCTCCCTTGGCCAATAAAGCGAGATGAGCGTCGCAACCCCAGAGTCGGCCACGACTGGACCTAATGGTCAGGGGTCCCTTTACCTTTACCCACCAGTATATGAAAATCATATACATATTAAAAGTTTACAGAGTTCTTTCAAAATAATAGAAATACATAAAGTGCAAAATGTACAAATAATCCTTTACAAAAAGTAATCTTACTTTTTAAAAGTAACTCACTAAAAAATCAGGCAACTATGCATGGTATTCAGGACTAGTTCTGATGTATTTATTATGGAACCTAATGACCATAGTTGGACATCTCCTTAGTAAAAAACATATCACATGAATCCATATGCCCAGAATTCTGTCATGGCAACCCCAAAGAAGTTTTTGCACTGCAGTCATAGCTGGTATAGCCATCTGTACAATAGTCACCCATAGTAAGTTTGGATAGCAACGAGACAGAAATGGCTATATCAGGCAAGGGTGGACTGGATAGACTTGGTCTGATACAGCAAGGTGACCCTTGTGTTTTGGTGTCGCTTTGGGTGGTGGAGTCAGCTGACGTAATCCAATGCTTAAGCCAATACCTTTTCACTTGCTGTAATCAATAAAGTTGTGGCCTTTTCTTGCCCATTAACCTTATATCACGTGTCCTTGTGTATTCATTCCACTTTGCGGGGAGCGGGTCCTCGAACCACAACTACATCTGGTCATTATCTTCTATCCCAAATTCCATGCCAATCCAGAGAATTACACATCCAGCTCAATTTATTGCTTCTCAAGATGCAGCGACTGTCATCCCCACATGAGGGAACTGATTATTCCCATTTCATTATGCTGCGCAGCCACCTCACTTCCCACTGGCAAGTTATTAATTGAAACTTCCTAACCCGAATACTGCACAAGAATTAAATACTGTACTCATTTAACAAGTTCATAATGCCAAAACGTTTTAAAGCATAACAAACTTCATTGCTTCATCTTCTGTGTGGCTTTTTTTGATTATTTTGTTAGTAGTAAGTAGCTTTTTAGAAAATGCTTTTCACAATCCTAAGAAAAGCCTAGGTAGAGTTACACATGAGTTTGATTGCACTGTGTTAATTGGACTTTGTCCCTTAACTGGTGGAGAGGTTGTCAGGAGAGATGATTGATGTGTGAGAGATGATGGGCTTGCCTCATGGTGACTTAGTTTTGGGTATAGGAACCTTTCCATGGATGATAAGAAGCTGCCTTATACAGAAACTGACCATTGGTTCATCTAGTTCAGAACTAGGATGTCTACGCTGACTGACAGTGGCACTCCAGGGTTTCAGGCAGGGGACGGTCCCATCCCTACCTAGAGATGCCAGGGATTGAACCTGGGACCTTCTGGATGCAAAGCATCCAGAATATGTATATGAGCCTTCCCCATATACAACCCATGAGTAATCCAGAGACACTGTTAGCTCTGTTGATCATCACCTTCTGCCTGAAGATTAACAGCACAATCCTAATCATGTCTACTCAGATGTAATTCCTGTTGAATTCAATGGCAATTACTCCCAGGCAGGATTGCAGCCTTAGTCATCCTTCTCTGGCAGCTGCTAGGATCAAAATAGCCAAACACTGGAAAACTAGGAATACAATACCAGACCGGTTTGCCCGTTTCTGGCAAATTCTGAGAAAACCTCACACATGAAAGCAAACTGGCAATAGGGGTTTTTAGACAAAGGACTTTTCTTCAAACATGGTTTCCATTTTTCACAAACATTAAGGGGGCACTGCCAAAAATTCAGAGATCACTGTGGAGTTCTGTACTTGAGTGAATAACACAGAGCATAACATATTATGACCAGCCTAGACAGCTTTCTTTGTCTGCATAAATGAACAATGCAGACCACACACACACTTTATTTCTTATTGTTTGTTGTTGATATACACTTCTGTCCTATATACGGGGGGGGGGGTATATATACACCATATGTGCTTTCCTGAGGGAATTTTATATAATTTATCGATTTTCTACTCTTACTGGGGGGGGGGGGGGATCCTAGAAAAAACTAGGGTAATGGTTTTATGTAATATTAATCTTTATGCATTGTGCACTAAAAACAAATCACAACAGAGTACTTTGTGCTCTGGTTCTGATGCAGTTCCTTAGCAATGCATTTAGCTCAATTGGAATGGTAATTTGGTTAAAACTGACCAGGACAGCAATCTATAATAATAATAATTGTTTATACCCCACCCACAGTGAGGGAACTGCCAGAAGACCCTTGGAAGTGGACCTCAGTGTCCAGGCTGAATGAAGGAGGTGGAGCTGCTCCGCTCCTTCAGGTATACTGACATATATATTCCTTTCAAGAGGGTCACTAATATTTTAATAATTTCCAGAGGGCTTACCCATGTTAGGGCTCACTCACATTTACCTTTTGCCCTGCGCTTTTCAGGTCCATGTCAAAGCACTTTCTTTTTGGCCAGGGCGAAGGCCACTTATATACCTGCTGGGATTGACAAGGCATCTGACTCTCACCTGAATCTCATAACTCTCCTGACAGGTGATTTGGTCTGCAGCCACAGTGTGGAAATAAAGGATGAGGGGGACTGTTGGCAAGAGTAAAAGCAGTGATATTGTCCTATTCCTATTCATGGTATTTAGCAATGCTGATGGAAACTTCCTAATGTTTTATCTTTAAATAAAGAAGGAGCCATCTCTAATCAGAATTTGGCTATTAAAATTTCATTCACAATCTTGAAGTTTTCCATGTGCTTCTATTCTACCAAAATTCAGCTACTACCAAATTCTCAGCGCATTGCTAAACTTCCATTGGAGCTAGTTGTAATTAGGGATGGAAATGAAGCTCAGTTTGGTTCAAATTTTAATGCAAATCTACTTAATAAAACAATATGTGAACAGAAATTAGCTATCCTTTGAAATTATCACTTTTCTGAATTTTGAGATGCAGTACGCCAGCCAAAAAATGTGCACGAAAATGCATCTGTTACAGGAAACTGCATAATAACACACATATTAAGACATATTGCTTGGAAAAAGTATGTATACTAAGCAGATTTGCATACCAAAATGTACATGCTAGAATAAATGTAGTCTTAAAGGCTTAAAATTTTCATTAGATTTTTTTTTTTAAAGTCACAAACTGATGTGCAAATGTGGAGACAGAACTGAAATCCGAATTGACAGATTTGCCCTTCCTTAATAGCTGTTGAATTTTACAAAGCAGTTCTGTGCTACCTCCTGTCAGGAAGCAAATTTCAGATGGTCCAGACTAAGCAAATGTCATGGTATTATTGAGTGTAGGTGCTGAGTAAATTCTATAAAGCATTCTCTGACTCATCAAACCTGGCCAAAGGGCCATTTCTGTTGCTTCGAAAAAATAAAATGAAGTAGGACTGAAAAGGGTAACTGATGTATTTGTCTTCAAGCTGCGCTAAAGATTTGTGACACGTAACAAGCAGGAAGCACTCCATCGCTCATCATTTTGTGCTGAGATTAAGTGGGCAGTAAACAACCCATTTTTAGTTTAAGGCGCTGGGGGCTGTGATGACGATTGATGTTAAACTGATATGCAAACAGGTGCGGGTGAACTTAGTCATGGTTTACAAGCATAATTGAGTAGGCATTGAGAAGACACGAACATTTCCCATTGCACCACCATGACTGCGTGTTTGCTTTGCTCTCCACAAATTCAGCATTAACTATGAAAGCAGCAGAGATCCTGAGGAAATCTGGAAGCCTGAGATATGGGGCAGCGTCCACAACAAATGGAGGCAATAACAGTGCGGAGTGGGGAACGCGTTGGAAATAAATTAAGTTCCTAACTGTGGTCTGTGGTCATACAGTCTGAATCTTCAGGAAATTAGGAGACTCTTACAAATATGGTTACAGTTAAGTGTTTGGGTACACTCAAAATACTGGAGAATAAACATGGTAATGAATTTTTAAAGCTCTGGATTAAGTCGGAGCCCACTTTAAATAACAACAGAAACAACAACTTCATCTCCTAGCATTCTCTCTTGATGATCCACTAGGTCATATTGCTAAACAGTTTTGAAGCCTTGCAATTTTTATTTTCTGCTTTCAGTGCCCAGGGTGCCGGTGGGGGGACAATGCGATTAAATCTTTGGGATTGGTTGCACTGTCTCTCAGTAATGTTCAGTGGTGTGGTGCAAGCAGGGTATTGTTGCCTGCGTGCGTGCCTCCATAACACTGAATGTTGCTGCCACTTCGAGAGATACTGAAAGATGGGGCACAGGGACAACAGCATGGTGCAGGTGGCAGAAGCTTTGGATTTGCTCTGCTGCTGTGCCCATATCTGGCTGAACTCCCTGCATCTTGCTCCTCCTAGGAGCTGGCAGCAGTTGTTGGTGGGGTGTGGGCCCCTGCCCTCCACCACAACCTCCACAACCTCTTCCACTTGGGAGAGATAACTCTCTCCATTGATTTGCATTGGGAAATGGGTGGTGGAGGGAAAAAATACACCACAGCACAGTATTTAATATTTACTTCAAAATCCATCCCCACCCCACCCTCAGAGTGCCCTGGAGAAATGATTTGCTGTGAAGAAAACATAGGTTTCTCTGTCAAAAGACCACACACCTCTCCACCCTCTATCTGCTCAAACTGCATTTCATCTGCTGATTCCCCACCCCACTGAAAAGTATCTAGTTATTATTAAAGGTCTGATGAGGTGATTTGAGGATTTTAAACAAAAACAACAGGAAATAGTTGCTTAAAGTGTCCAGGAAGTGGAGCAACCAGGAGTGGTCAGTAGAGGGGGGCAGTGGTACCTGGCCTTCTGGTACTGCCATATCTGCAGCTTACAATAAGGGGAAGGGGAGAGGCAATTGGGAGGTCAGTGCGGTGCAAAATCACTGGTGGGAGCATTTGATTGGCTCCACCAAGTTGCCTGCACATAACTGGCCTCCCCACTGGCCTCTCCTGGGGAAGCCATCTCCCCCTCCCCTCCCTAATACAAACTCCTATTATAGCCCATTAAGATTCCCCATCATTCCAAGGGCATTTTCAACTCACAAGGTATAAGGCATGCTTTCTAGCCACTCTGGATAGCTATTACTGGTTTAAAATGGTGGAAGAAACTGAAATATGGTGTCCTAGATTTCATATATATATGGGTTTCTCATATATATATATATATATATATATATATATATGCAGGTTTTGGTGTCTACGAAAATCTACGAAAGCATATATATATATATATATATATATATGAAACCCATATATATATATATATATATATATATATATATATATATATATGAAACTCATATATACCTAATGACCCACCTAAGTGGGATTCAGGAAATCACTCAAGAAATCACTCAAGATATCCCTCAAGTAATTAAGGAACAAAAGAAGAAAAGGCACACTAGCCTGGGAACCTCCTCTCTGCCCAGAACATTGGAGGCTATACACCACACCTCCTCAACAGTATTTATAGGAACTCAAACACTGAGATCCTGCTCTGTTCCAGTAACAAGAAGCCGAAAGCACCAGCCTGAAGATGACGAGTGAGACCTCGTCGAAACGTCGCCTAGACACCCCAACTTTTACACGGGAAGACACCCGAGGACACCAAAACCTGCATTCCTGTACCCGTGAAAATCTACGAAAGCAAATATATATATATATATATATATATATATATATGGAGGTGTGCCTGGCACCTACTTTTGAAGGATTTTAGTTGCCAGCTAGCTTACTCAGGCAGATGAATATATATATAATTTTGTGTTGATGGTATTGTTGCCTTTTTAATGATGCTGTGGTTATTGTTTTATGCTTTATGTATCCTGATTGGCTTATGTTGTATGCAGAGTAGATTGTTGTGCTCTGGGGGAGAGTTTTTCTTGCAAAGTTTCAGAAGAAGCCCTCTCTGCAGTAACTTGGAGCAGGTATTTTAGTGTGACTTCTTTTGTTCTGTGGAATAGCATTCCTGTTGAGTTAGGACAGGCAGAATCAATTGAGGACAGTTTTGTTCTGGCAGATTGTCCCACTTGGATAAATGGGTCGTTGCCATGAATGCTTATTGTGTATGGTTTGAGTTTTGTTTCAAATGAAATGTATTAGCTGGTTTGTTTTTTAAAAAATATATTTAATCATATTTCACTTAAAGTCGATTGAATACAAGGCGACAGATGAATGGTAATAAATCAATGATAATAACAATATACTGCCTTGAAATCTTTTAGTTAAGTGTGATGTCAGAATGTTTTAAATAAATGAGTAAGAGTTAGCCCTCCAACCACCTCACAAAATTTGTTATGGGTGTAGTTTCCAAAGAGGATCGTGTTCTGATTTACACATAAATGCAGGAGGTGCAAAACAGGTGATTTCACTTGAGAATTCAGACCCACCGAATTCTTCAAGCACTCTTACTTCAAAGCTGCTTTCCTTTCAAACAGAGCAAGATCGTGGTGTGTGAACTCTTGCTACATCTATTGGCACTTTATGTATAGTTGGTTTCTGTACAAGCAGGAATAAAATAAAAGTGAAATATTTATACATATATATAATCTTCCTTAAATGAACACCCTTATGGCAACCATGCACATTTCAGGAAGCTGTTCTTCAGGGGCATCCATCGGCAAGCGACTTGTTTAAGCTGTATGGTATGGCACATTTGAAGCAAAATTTATTTGGACTTCAAAAACTCACATTTTTAGTAGAGTAACACAGATGGGAAACTTCTGTTAAAGGTTAGACAAATGAAGGAGCTTTAATGTTTTTTTGGCAAGTAGATGCTGGAGGGGGGCAGGGCTGGTGAAGAACTACTCATTATCCCTACAGATAAATTCTATATTCTATCTCAGAGTTCAAGGCTTCCCTTGCAGAGGAAAAAAATGGAAATGTGGATCAGACATTTCAGATGAAAGACTTCCAATGAAGATGATTTATAATAGCAGAGATGATTCAAAAGGTGACTATGAGTTCACCTTCAGGTAAAAAGCTTAGTAAAGTTGTATCGTTTCTGGAATTTTAGTCAGTGTTCCAAGGTAGTTTGACTGATTTGCCTTACCATCTCAGCAGTCCCTGGAAAATATGAAAGGGCTTTCCGCCTGCAAGGAAATTATCTGTAACAGCCACATTTCTGGCCAGAAGAACCATTTTTATGGTTAAATTACCTATTGCCCAAAACACTATTAAGATTATTAGGCTTTAATATATATATATATCCTTTTTAAAAATACGAGTTCTGCCTAGAGGCAGGCAGTTAGTGTGCTGTTAAGGTGATATTCTGCATTCTGTATATCATTTGTGAATGGATACATGCAGCAGCAAATAAAAATACATTTGAGATAAGGGAAGAATGAAATGAAAGGGAGTGTGTGTGTGTGTGTGAGAGAGAGAGAGAGAGAGAATAAGAACGAGGCAAACAGTAATGAATAAGGCTGATGAAAGCTTATCCTCTACACAAACCTATAGTATATCTGAAACTTCGTTCACTGTGATCTAACATTTTGCACTGAATAACCAGCAGCGACCATGCACGGAACAAACTTGCTCCACCATCTCTACCCAGGGACTCAGCTACACAGGCCAATTTCTAACGTTATAAATGTGTTATAAAAATGTGACACCAGATGGCGCTGTAGAGCAGAATCCATACTCAATGGCAGATAGCCTTGGGAGCTCCTTCCCCCTATAGCATTTTTTGTAGTGTTTTTTAAATCTGTATAGATCCAGCCTAGGACCAGCAGACCTGACCTCCCAGCAGCAGCATTGCTGCTGCATATGAGACAGTTGTGGTCGGGACAGCCACAACTACACCGGAGCAGTGAAGGTACCCCAGTGGAAGTGATAGATTAGCTCTACCAGTGTGCTTGACCTCACTACCAACCTACACCACCTCTGCACCGTCCCATAATGCAGCAGCAATGCTGCTGCTGAGAATGGGATGCTGGATCCATGATGCCATCCTCACTAGAGCTCAGGAGGGGAGAAAGGGAGATGAGGGGCATCATTTGTTTGGCTTTTAATTACAGTGAAATTTTCCTTGGGCACTCCAAACACAGCAAAAATATAAATACCAGGTAAATAAAATTTAAATGGAGAGGGAGTTAAAATGGTGTCCCCCCCCCCCATGTGGATCTATGCCTTCTTGCATGCAAATTGACGGATCTCCATTATAGCCTCAAAACTCCATAGGTGGGGTAGAGGCACGCCCTTACAAATGGCCATTGGTGTAATGGGGTCCTTGTTGGGTATGAATGTGACACTTTATTCACCCCAGCCTTTTCTGGAGATTGATCCTACATTCCTTATTCCATGCAAGTCACTGGAACAGAAACCCATTTAACACAGCAGTGATCCTTGGGATAACAGTGTCCTTGTTGGGATATTTCTGACATTTTGCCCAACCTGATGATTCCTGGGGAATTATGCTAGTCTTCTACTCCCCTTTCCCCATGCAAGTTTATAGAGAAATCTCTCTGCCAGGGAGAAGAGGCTGTATTCTTAAAAATCCACGGAAGGGGAGCAGAATGCCACCAACAACTCTTGGGGCTACTGAGTAATTTCTGGTAGTGTGTCTGTGTGTGGCATTTTCCCTAGCCCAGTTTTTTTCCTGGAAATTGATAATCCTTTCTTCTTCCACCACCTATCACCCCCGCCCATGATTGTTTGCATCCAGCCTGAAATGGCAATGTCTGCCTTTGCAGGAGAACTGCTGTACAGTCGTACCTTGGAAGTTGAACAGAATCTGTTCCTGAAGTCCGTTCGACTTCCGAAACGTTCGACTTCCAAAGCGCGGCTTCTGATTGGCTGCAGGAAGCTCCCGCAGCCAATTGGAATCTGCAGAAGCCCCGTCAGATTTTTGGCTTCCAAAAGAACATTTGAAAACTGGAACACTCATTTCTGGTTTTTGATTGTGCGGGAGCCGAAACGTTCGGCTCCCAAGGCGTTCAGGAGCTGAGGTACGACTGTAGTTATTACAGTGGTACCTTGGGTTACATATGCCTCAGATTACATACGCTTCAGGTTACAGACTCTGCTAACCCAGAAATAGTACCTCAGGTTAAGAACTTTGCTTCAGGATGAGAACAGAAATTCTGCTTTGGCGGCGCAGTGGCAGCGGGAGGCCCCATTAGCTAAAGTGATGCTTCAGGTTAAGAACAGTTTCAGGTTAAGAACAGACCTCCGGAACGAATTAAGTACTTAACCCGAGGTACCACTGTACTCTCAAAATTAGGAGAACAGCAACCTTCTCCCAAAGCACTCCCCTGAACCAGTGAGCAGATCTATGAGCAAAGCCAATGACAGTGCCCAGGCCAAGAGGACAGGGTGGCTCCTAGCACACAGTTCTTCCCTCAGACAGCTGTAGTGTAGCCAACAGGGCAAGGCAACAGTGAGTCCCTGAACTTGCTTACTGGGAGAGGGATAACGTAGCATGAATATCAGTAATGAGTGGGTGCACCAATGTGTGGGTGACCACACTGGGTCAACACCCACACCTCCCCTCCACCTCCTGGCAAGCAGCAGTGACTCCCACTGTTGGGCGGTAAGATGCAGGCTTCCCCTCTCCACCAGCAGATAGTGGGCATTTGCTGGCAGACAGAATCCTCACCAGAGGAGACTAATGGAGTTGCCCTCCTTCCTTGCCAATGTCAGTGGCATTTCTGGTTGCCCTCGCCTTGGTTTTGAATGCGTAATTGCCGTGAACTGCCCTGGGTGCCCCTTTTAATGAATGTTTATATAAAACAAATAAATAAACGGTGTCCGAATAGCTTCACGTTTCTGCTTCTCTCATCTCCCATCCCTGCTAACTTTCTTCCACCTTCCCGGTGCCCTAGATTTGTCAATTCCCTCTTGGCACTAAGCAAATGTTAAATAGCGACAGTAAAGTGGAACGCTTCCAATAAATAGCAAAATGCTATTTGCCGTTGAGTCATAACAAATCTAGATTTACTTCATTGAAAAAGGAAAAGCAGCTCTGTTTTATATAGGACTAGAGGGATTGGCCTAGGAGCAAGAAGATGAAACCACACTGAAAACTCTTGAATGCTATATATTTATCTTGGAACGAAAAGAGTGAATGTAAAGACATTAACTGTATATTACTAGGTCAGGTACTTCCTTAAGTAGCTTGGAAAAACTGTAATATGTTCAAAAACAGACAATATTTTATGGATGAAGAATATAGGACATAGTACATTCTCAGATGCACGTAGAGTAGAAACCTGAACAAATCTGCATAGAAAAATAATACCATACATACGCAGAAATACTTTCATGCCTGTGTCTCAAAGCACTTTTGCAAATGCTTGGTAATTCCATGAATGGCTCTGGTAGGTCATTGCAAAAATATAATAGCGCAAAGAAATGAAGCTGTTTGTCAGAGATTCCTGTCAGTGAGGGTAACTAAGGGCAGCTATGGCTTCCCTTACCTCTGAAGTGTTGATATTTCTGAACTTTAAAACACACACGCACACCAGCCTTAATAAATTAGTTGCACCAGACATAATTTTGAGGTGTTTTGTCTCCTGAGGTGGTAAGAGGTTCAACTTTACTGAAAGGGCATCCTTACCACATCTGGTCCCATAAAGCTTGCCTGTAAGTCAGCCGCCATTCCTCCACCAGAAGAGGCAAGAAGGGAATAATAACAGCAGGTTCAATTCAGCAGTGGTGGGTTAGAGGAGGACATAAAGAGAGTTATTTCATGCTCAGCCTCCAAGGGGCCGCTGAATAGTAAGTGCACAATTCTTCTTGTGTGCTATATGGTGCTTGGGGATCTGTTACTGCCTCCAGAATGTGATTAAGGAGGAAAGAGCACTTCATTTCCAACAAGCACCAGAAATCTGCAGTTCCCTTCCTCCCTCCCCACCTACACCACTGAGTTCTGAATGTCTGATGATTCAAGAGAGACAAAAGAAATTACTTCACACATTTCCTAGTTAAACTATGGAATTCGGTCCCATATGATGTAATGGTGCCCACCAACATGGATGGCTTTTAAAAAAGGGACCATACATGTTCACGAAGAATTGGACTGTCAATAGCTTCTACCTCCACTGTTGGAGGTAATACCACATAACCCCAGTTTCCAGGAATAACAGATGAGGAAAGTGCTGTTGAGCGGCGGCCCTGTTGGTGAGCTTCCCATAGGCATTTGGTTAGCCACTGTGAGAATAGGATGCTGGACCACTGGCTTGATCCAGCAGGACTCTGCTTATGTTCTTAGGATTTTCTGTCCCAGTCTGCATCACCTCAGACTAAGGTTACCAGACGTCCCCATTTCCCGGGGACAGTTCCTGGATTTACAAATCAGTCCCCATACAAAATTCATTGAAGTTGAAAAGTGTCCCTGGATTCATTGAAAAAAATCTGGTAACCTTACCTTAGACTTGCATACCATGACGTGTATTTGCCAGTTTATTGTCCATTCATCCAGTTTGGAGACATCTTTTTGGAGTGTCTCACAATCCCTTTTTGGTACTGGCTTTTACTACCCTGAGAGGAGGAGGGAAACTTATTGAGGCATGCCTGGGGACTGGCAGAAATAGGATCACGGGTAGCTGAGCCATTCAGACTGATGAAAATTGGGTTGTTATTATTAGTTTTCTCTCTCCCTGTTGAACTATTAGTATGTTCAGTTATTCTGTGTGCTATATTATCAGTGGTGAGACATATTTCCTTCTGGAAAGATAAGGCTGGCCATTTGCTTTTATTATCTGTGGCAAGCTTCGGACGGTGCCTTGCGGTAGATGTGCCTTGCTTTGGGCGACCATTCCTCTTCTCAGTGGCCACATGCTTGCGTCTTCATCTATCTAGATTCCACCCATCACCAGTCCTGCATTTCCAGAGGCAATGTGCACCGGCAGTTGTGTGAAATGACTTCCCATCTTTTTCTTTGAATGGCCTGTAATTGGAAACACACTTCAGACCTACTTAGAACTGTCAGAGCAGCGACTTTGGGCAAAGTTATGCAACCGCTTTCTTAAAGCTGACACAGGAAAATAATTCCAAAAAGATGGAGCACATGTAAATGATTTGTTGGCCACAAGGGATTTGGACTAGTCCTATTCGGGGCCCAGGGGGAGGGGGAAGTATGTCACAAGATCTTATTAAAAGAGCTTACACACTGTGCCATTGGAAGTGCAGCCAGAGAGAATCCACTGCGCACACAAATTTGTGGTTTCGGAGGTACAGGGCGCCTGTAGGAAGCCAGGGAAAGCTCACGCTTTTAACTCGACAGATTTAGATCACTTTTAGAAATGATTGTCTCAAAATGAACCATTCATGCCATCTCCCTGGTTAGCAACTTAAATGCTTGGAGGACCACATTGAGAAGGTTAGGGTTGATGGGCCTAGACCACCAACTCACACAGTACAAAGTCTTCTACTGGCATTTCTTTTGCAGCTTATGCACAATGTAGCTGCCAGGGTGCTGGTAGGAGCAAGATGGCCAGCGCACATTACACTGGTGCCAAACCATTTTTATTGGTTGTCAACTCATCACGTCTAGGCTCAGTTTAGAGTGCCCGAACAGTCTAGGACCAAAACTATCTGCACACATATAAAGTCACATGAGTTCCGAGACTGAGATTTGAGGCTCTTCTCTCTGGTCTGTGATTAGGAAGGTTATTTCAATTGGCGGGTAGCAAGGACGTGGACTTTTTGGTGCTGGCACTGCACTTATGGAATTGACTCACTGGGGAGATCTTCCAAACTTACTGTTTTCATAGAGGCTTTGAAAGCCTTTCTCTTCCTTCTTGGTGTTGTTGGCATCTCACTAGTCTACAGCCTCATCTCTCTCTCTCTCTCTCTCTCTCTCACACACACACACACACACAATAATGGAATGACTGTGATAGATGACTAATTATTGTTATTCTTAATTAGATGTATTATCCACCCTTCTACCTCCTTGGGCAGGCCAAAACAATTTAAAATACAGTACAACATTAAACACATTTTAAAACAAATTGCAACCACAAGAATAAGGTGGCTCCTAATAGAGTAGGACTTACAGCCATTTTATGATGGTTCTGAGGGTTTTTTGCTGATACATTTTGATGTGCGTTTTTGTGGCTGTTTTATTTGGATTACTTTCTCTTTTTAGACATCATAGGGGGAAATATCATAAAAATCAGGATATAAATGATGAAACAAACACACAAACAAACCCAAGGTAGGTTTGTGTGATGGGCAGGTTTATGTGACAATTTCCTTTACTGGGAAGGAATTGACATATAGGCTTTCCTACACATGGTGAAGCAAAACTGACATGACATATATAAATGATTTCTCGTTTGCTGCTGCTAGACTGGCAATAGTGAGACCCTGGAAAGAATAGTGTCCCAGGATGCTGGGAGAACGGTATTAAGAGGTGTGGAGGATGGCATGCAAAAGTTCAGAGCAATGCATAAGTGGACAGCCACCTATGATTTTCACACTGTGTGGAGTAGCTTCATCACCTATGCTGCAAGAGCTAAATATGATTATAACCCACCCTTCAGTTTTATGGAGAGATGATAATATTGGATGAATAAGGATACATTTTCCCTTCCAGATGATAACATCATAACCTTGGCTCTCTGATACTTACTTTTGTAACACCGACTCTCATCATAGATCTTTGGGTTATTGTTTTGCATTTGCAAATATCTAAGAAATTGATTTTCTTTAGCTTTGTATCACATTTGTCGTGCACCTTCCTCAGAGGCATCTAGGGCATTGTACAGTGGTACCTGGGGTTACAGACGCTTCAGGCTGCAGACTCCACTAACCCAGAAATAGTACCTTGGGTTAAGAACTTTGCTTCAGGATGAGAACAGAAATTGTGCTCTGGCAGCACAGCGGCAGTGGGAGGCCCCATTAGCTAAAGTGGTGCTTCAGGTTAAGAACGGACCTCCAGAACGAATTAAGTTCTAACCCGAGATACCACTGTATATGAAATTGTGCCACCTAATGCCATGCAAAACCCATATCAGACAGATTAATTTGGGAGTTGGGAATTTTCCCCAAGCCCACCCAAGTGAGCACTACCACTTTACTGGGGATCTGAATGCAGATCACCCCAGTCTAACAATAACCACCGCACCACAACTGATGTCATATGATGTTGAATTTACCATTTCACAAGATGAAGTTCAGAAGGTACAAAGGTTAGGCTAAATCACTTCTGAATTCCATCAAAACCATGATATAGCCTACACTGATCTCTGCCTGTAACTGTGTTGGGGGGCGGGGCGGGCAAAAGCAGTGGTTCAATTGCACAGTTTTGAGGAAGTGAATGTGGTGGCTGCTTTTTAGAAATCTGGTACATCTGGCAGAGCGTGGATTGGAGCCTTATAAAAAGGCCAAGGGGCCATCACTGATGGTAGGACCTAGAAATGAATGGTTCTTTTAATTGGTTTGCCATTATTCCTTCTGGAATAAAAATACGTTAGAAATATTTAGAATATGTTTCTTGGAAAAGTGAAGAGTTCAGGAGGAGAGTTCAGGGATAGTTTTGTTTTGCTTCGTTTTAAATAATTTTATAAGTTGTGCGTCTTTGTTTCTTAATTTAATCCTTTGACATTGTTTTTTTATGATTTGTGGTATTTTATGCATTGTGATTTGCTGCTATTTTTATTGATTATAGCTGGGTAATTCTTTATTGTAATAAGTGTAAGCATTCTAACTATTACTTTCTGATGTTTAATTTTAGTGTTTAGTATTGGATTCTAATGCATTATATTTGGTATAAGTTGTTTATTTTAAAGTTATTGTGACTTTTTATATATGATCTGATTGTTACTATTAATGTTTGATGTTTTATTATTAATTGTGTGTGTGTTGAAAGCCACCCAGAGCGGCTGGGGCAACTCAGCCAGATGGGCATAATAATAATAATAATAATAATAATAATAATAATAAAAAAGTTGCTTTAGGTCTCTTGGCTATCTTCCATGGATCCACAGTCATCTAATTCAACTATTAAGGGAATTTTGTATTCCAAACATTTATGAACTATCGCTTCAAGTGTGACCTTAACATGCACATTGTGTTGTGATCACCTCTATGCACTCAAGTAACACAATGACAAATTATTTGTTGACTGCAGTGGTCTCAGAATTTATGGCTTGTTTACAGCCCTAGCAATCTCAGCTTCCTTATTTCCTCCCACTTTCATATATTTAAAGATAATGTGTAGCCTAGAGCATTATCACACATATGGTTTGTGGGTGGTTTTGTGGGAAATTCCCAAAACTGCTCCAAGTAATGTATGTAAAATCCCTTGCTTAGATAAGAAAACAGACCCATAAAGGTCAATGAAAGTTGATCAAAAGAAGAAGAATGTTGGAAGCTCATATGCTTCCCCCCCAACCCTCACATAATCATTATTGGATATATTTTAAAAAAAGAAAAGAAAAGACAGAGCATGCTGAGGTCATGGAACATTAGGACAAAGTCCCAAAAGAAGCACGTAAGCCTCTTGTAAATCTCCCTACAAATCTGTTCTTCATTTAAGCTGAATAAATATTTTAAGATGAGATGACTGCAAATGTAGATGCTGTTTATGGGGCATAATATGAGATGTTAGCTACACCTCATTCCCTCCCCCCCCCCCCGCCCAATGTGGCACAGGGATGCCATAGCTATGTAGGCATTCTGACACGACCACTAATCTTTACAATCATGACGGATCTATTTATTGCTTTGTTCTCTCAAAGCATTCAGAAAGCAAGATATTCACCACTATCACAGCAAAACAGTGTTTCTAGCTTGAGCGACAAGTTGGATCCTGAGGGTCCATGTTGCGCGCAGCCCCCGGGCTCCCCACAACCGGATTGGAGGCGGGGCTTTGCCCTGGTCCAGCTGGTGTTGCCATGATCTTGCCACTGGCCTTTAGCCAATTGGCAGGGTGGCATGGTTGGGGTGGGGTATTTAAGCGGTAGCGCAATGTGGGGACCACCTCTTGTTTCGGCAGTGGTTTAGGGGAATGTGGGGAGGGGAGGTGCGGCCATCACCTGCCCCTCCATTTTGATAGGGTATTCTGTTAAAGGAATCTGGGGATCTGGATCTCGTCCAAAGGCCAGGGAGGGGCTAGGGCCATGCCAGGAGCCCCAGGAACCCCAGGGGTGAGCACCAGTCAGTAGACTCCCTGTTGGTAGTTTACCCTTTGCAGGCTCCCTGCCGGGTGGGCAGGAGCCAGTTATAGTCATTGAATACCAATTCCTAAGCCGATACCAGTCACACTTGTGTATTCAATAAAGCTGTGGCCTAAATTTGCCCATGAACCTTTAAACTAAATTTTGTCTCCACTGTGTCTTTATTTCCATGGGGTGGGTTTCGGGGCTTGTCGCACAAAAGGTTATGAAGATACAAATGTTTGTTTCTAAATTAATTTAGGCATGTGGTGCATAACAAACTTTCTACACTGACAGAATATGTTTTTGAATGTGTCCCTCTGTGGGGAGGGCTTTCCGCAACTTAGGGGCTGCCACAGAAAATATCCTCCGATGGGCAACCAGCTCCTGCGCTTCTGAGGGCAGCAGAACACCCAAGAGCTTCCGTAGGGAAGGCAGTCTTTCGGATATTTGGGGCCTGTGTTTAAACATTAACGTGAGCATCTCAGATTTGTCCTGGAAATAAAATGGCAACCAATGCAGCTGTTGTAAAACCCGAGTTATGGGAGATCTAAATGGAACCCCAGCCAGTCATCTTGGTAATACACTTGGGTCAACTGAAGTTTCCGAGTAGCCTTCGAGGGCAGTAATCCACTTTGGAAGTTTGGGAATATTTACTGCTTTCTGCAGGCACCATGGGACGTACTGCTGGGCACACTGGTACCCATGGGTGCCACAATAGCAACCCCTGTTTCAGGCAGAGACGATGCTGCAGGTGGAACCTAGGATGTTCCACAGGCAACACATGCTCTCTACCACTCGCCATCGCTCTCTACCTAACTTCTCTGACCTCCTCTTTGTGTCAGGTTCATTATGCTTCCTCTCAGGAACATTCAGGACAGTGTTACACACGTACTTGCATTTCATATGAGTCTTAGAAGACTTTCTCTCCTCAGCCTCGGAACGTAATGACCAACACCTGAGCCAATATGTTTTATTAGTGAAAAAGTAGTGTTCTTGCGGCAGGTACTTGAAGACATCCGCCAATAACTGGTGTTTGATTGCCTGTGCGCTGCCTGTGTCAACAGTCAAAAATAAATAAATAGAAATAACAAAAAATGCAAAGAAGCATACATTTCTTCATCCCCTCCCCCCCCCAAAAAATTCACTCACATAAGAGAACACAGATACCTGAATCAGCTCCAGCTTGTCCTTGCCACGTTTGGTAAATATTCAGTTATGAACCATTTACTGTAAAAAGGTTCATCGTCCACGTACTTTGTATAAATAAGTGGATGTTAGCCTCTGTTCCATAAACATTTGCCCACCACCCTCTGTATCACGCACCATCTGCTTCTGTCTTTCAGCCAAAACCTAATTAAATAGGTGCTACTCAGTGAAATACAATAAGAACATTAAAAAGTAATATGGCGGCTGGGAGTGGGGAGGGGGGCAGAAGAAGCTCCAATTAATTAATTGCAGCTTGGCAGTTGCCAAAAGTTTCTCTCTGTTCTGATTCATTCCAGAAGTTCCTTCACGAAGAAACAAAGATGTGCTTCTATTTAACAAACAGACTTTCATTGCAATCGTCACGTTTCTTGGACTTTCTGAGGAGCTGGAAAATTGCCTGTACATCTGAGCTGCAGAACGATACCCTTTTCCTATGTATGAATGAAGGGGAACCAACCTCTTAACGTTAAGGCTGCTGTATCTTAAAGAGTTGGGAAGATAAGTGAATTTTGAACATCCTGAAGAGAGTTCACTTGTTCAGTAGAGTCATCAAGTGCCAAATACATTATGTGAGATAGTTTGTGGAAATAGCAGAAGGAGCAGAAAAGCTTCCCAAATATTATTTGTATTCATTAAATGACCTGTTCAATTATAGCAGAGAGAAGAATATGATCTCTTTAGAAAACAAGAACAAGGTCTATGCCACAACACAAATTTAACTAGTTGGCTGATCCCTGTAACCCACCCAGATTGGCAGAGTAGAAATAATAAAATTATTATTATTAATATTATTATTAACATAGTGGAAGAATGGGCACATGTACTTCTTTTCAGCATATGCATAAACAAGTGTTGCTTAGGTCACACATGTATGTAACACACACACACACAAACACTTTTCAGGAGAAAGGAATGCATGCATGTATCAGGCACTTATGTATAAGAATCTCCATATTTTGGAAGGGTTGTCCAATATTTCTAGTCCTCCAGGATATGAAGAATCAGCAGATGGGTAAAATATGTTTGAACTGGACTTGATTCCCCAAGTTATCTATCCTATGAAAGTTCTTTGAATATAAAAGTTCACACAAGTGTGAGTCTGGGAATGTGAAAGAAGCTTCTGATGAATGTTTGTATGCATATTCGTGTGTAATGAGAGTCAGACAACTAATTGACTGAAAATACTTTTAATTAATAGGCAGAACCAACCTCTCCACACCCCACACCCCCTGAGCATACTGGATTTTAGCAGAGAAACCAGCTTAGGACAAAATGCACACGTTATTTTCTTGATTTAAAATCCAGGTTCTGTGTGTCACACAACTTGGTAAGAGACTGAAGCAAATAAAATGGATGCCATTCAAAACAGACAAAACATAAACAGAAGACCCATTCTTTGCTTGCCTAAGACCATGTTGCTCAAACATCTGAGGAAAGGGAAAGTGTGTGAGCAATATAACAAGTCTAGAAGAATTTCCTGGCTACTGTTTACTCTACAAACATTCAAAAATTAGGCTGAATTTTATGCCAGTAAACTGTGAGACAACCAGATTTTTGGTGATGACGTTAAACCTTGGCCTCATAATCCCTGAATTATGGCAAGGAAAACCTGCAATAAGTCTTTCTTTCTTTCTTTCTTTCTTTCTTTCTTTCTTTCTTTCTTTCTTTTTTTCTTTCCTTATACCACCATTAAATTGCTTCTCAAAAGACACATCACTTAGTACATTTCAGCAGGAGTAAAGGTTACCAAATCTATTTTTGTCTCAAACACCAAACTCATTTATAAGTAAATATCACTGAAATGAATAAGATTCACAGGACATTAATTTATGGAATTCACTGTCTTAAGATGGGGACACGGTCACCAGTGCAAATGACTTTAAAAGAGAATTAAGACAAATTTGTGGACAATCAGGCTGCCAATGGCTACTACTCATGACAGCAGTATATTACTTCTAGGATTACCCCACTGGGGTAGAAACCATATATCGAACATATGGAAAGCTCTTTAACTTGAGTAGGCTGAAAGCAAAGACTAAGGCTACCACAACTTCCGTCATAGAACTTCAATATGCTGATGATGTAGTGTGTGGTCCATCATCATCATCATCATCATCATCATCATCATCATCATCATTTATTATTTATACCCCGCCCATCCGGCTGGGTTTCCCCAGCCACTCTAATGAAAAGCCACCTAGAGGATGACACCAGGGAACTTGGGGTCCTCCAGATCTCATTGGACTACAATTCCCATGATCCCTGGCAATCACATATGCTGGAGCCCAATAATACTTGGGTGCTCACAGATACCTCACACTGGCTGTAGGTGAATGGGATATTCTTTTTTTAAACAAACAAACAAAACCACAGTCAATCACTGTAGTAGTTATTACCATTAAAGTGGGAGGTCATGTTGCTTTGTATGTCAAAGAGGTCATTGAGTCCAGCAAGGTAGAGGTCCCTAAAGTGGCAGACTCTTCCATAGAATCATTCTGAGTGGTGATATTGACCTGGAAGAATAATAGTACTGGGAACATTCTGCTTTCGCCTCTATTAAAACACTCAATGAGATCTTGAGGTGAAGAATGAAATCAAGGAAGCATCCAAAAGGGGAAATTTTGTAGTCATGACCAACTTCAACCACAGTCACATAGACTGGTTATATAGGAGTTCAAGTCATGACAAAGAAGTACAATTTCAAGATATTCAAAATGACTGTGCCCTAGAACAGTCTGCTGGGGGAATTGGAGTTCTCCTCACAACTCTTAGCAGCTTTAACAAGCTACAGTTTCCAGCGTTCTTTGGGGAAAGCCATGACTTTTTAAAGTGGTTTGATACTGCTTTAAACTGCTTTAAACGTGGAGTGCAGATGTGCCTTTGTCTATTAGTTCAGAAACAGGCAAGAAAGAAAGCAACAGGTCTCCCTAATAAGGCATCAGTTACTACTGTGGCAGGCCCAGACTTCTTAATGGGACACACAGACGTAACAATACACACTTCTCAGATTTTGATTCGGCAGAAATGACAACCACCTTTTCTCCTCAATTGAAACAATTATGAGTAAGTTGTTTATAGAGACTGATTCACTAAAATAAGACTTTGTTTTTGGCACAAGGCCACATGCATGCTGCTACATACAATCTATGTTTTGTTTCATTGTATTATTGTGGCTTTTGTTTTTCTCTGCTTGGAACTGGCATGTTTAAAAATAATATTTATCTTTCATTCCCTGAATTGTTCTGAGGGTGACTACATTAGATCTACTTAATGCAATAATACAGACGTACGCACTGCACACTTTAGCTCTATATAATTTATGTTTTTATCTGCAGGTTCCCAAAATCACAGTTGCCTATTCAGCTTTATTTGAGTTACATGGATAGAAAACAATTCAGGTCAGATTAGCTAGTAATCTCAAGGTGTTCTGCGTTAGGTATCAATTTATGGATCAGGGATGGTGAACATCAGGGCCAGAGGCCAGATGAGGAATTCCTGGGCTCTCTATCTGGCCCACGACTGATATTCTGACAAACATTTTATATGATCTTCCCTCTTGATATCTCATTCATATATATACCACTGTAAAATAAATTCACAAACTGTTTGCCAAACTGTTTTTCTCAGCGATCAACACACAGTTGTAATAAATGATTCAGAAGGAATTTGATGGTCAGGTTTCCTAATTCCAGCTCTGGAAAGCATTACAGAAAACAAGCAAGCAAGCAAACACCTATAGGAACCCCATGTACTGGCAATTATCTTGATCCCAGATTTGTTTATGAGGACAAATAAAAAGGTAAAGGTACCCCTGCCCGTATGGGCCAGTCTTGACAGACTCTAGGGTTGTGCGCCCATCTCACTCAAGAGGCCGGGGGCCAGCGCTGTCCGGAGACACTTCCTGGTCACGTGGCCAGCGTGACATCGCTACTCTGGCGAGCCAGAGCCGTACACGGAAACACCGTTTACCTTCCCGCTAGTCAGCGGTCCCTATTTATCTACTTGCACCCAGGAGTGCTTTCGAACTGCTAGGTTGGCAGGCGCTGGGACCGAACAACGGGAGCGCACCCCGCCGCGGGGATTCGAACCGCCAACCTTTTGATCGGCAAGCCCTAGGCGCTGAGGCATTTACCCACAGTGCCACCCGCGTCCCTTATGAGGACAAATACTTAGGTTCTATTTTGTTCATTCTAATATCTCACACCCTAGTTTACTTTATTTAAACTGAGCCAAAGCAGCTCACAGAAGTAAAACCAGATTGAAAAAAACATTTGTTATCTTCATCATAATCAACAACATTATTATTATCAACAACAAAGAACCCTACCTTCATTCCCAACAGGAAACTGGAGGGAGTCCTGAGGCAGGTGACCTGGATGATGAGGGAAGTCATTTTAAGGAAAGGTTGAAGGATAGGCATATATTTTGCCTGGAGAAATTGAGATGTTATGATGGCTATTTTCAAATATTTCTAAGGATCCCATGCAGATGATGGACTAAATTTATTTCCTAATGCAGATAGGGCTTCTTATATTTACAGTGATTCACTCAATACTTCTCATGTATGTCTCATTTTTGGTTCAAGACTAAGGAACTACTTTCCCTCATTATCTTAAAAAGCACCATACCTTAATTAGCTTCCTTGGACTGCCACCTTAATCTGTTTACCAGTATAACTGCTTCTGAACTAAATGTGCTATTTTTATCTGTTTTCTTCGGCATAATCACAAACAACATCATAGGCCACACCCTGATTTTTCACCATATTAAATTAAGATATACAGTAGGATTAACAATGCTGAAATCAAAAGCAAATTAATGCTGACCTTTACATGGTTTGTAAACAGACACACTATGGTTACACATTACATAGCTTATTTTCTACATTTCATTTTGCTCCGCCCTTACTGTTTACAATTCCCCGCCTCCCCGTACACCAGTAACTCTGGATAACACTTCATGTCTCTGATGGAGAGGACAGTATTCCACAAAAAAAAAAAAAATGCCTTAATAAACGTCTTTAAGGTGCCACAATACTACTTGTTGTTCCACCTGGTTCACATGACATGCTAAGCCAAACTATGGCCTAGTGAGACCTTGTGAGTGTGTCGGCTCCCAAAGTGATGCTCAAAGGCACTTTCCTCCTCCATGGTCCTTTTCAGCTGCTGCACCAACCCCTGAGCCAACTATACAACATTTAGAAGACATGTGAAGACAGGGAAGATTTTTAATGTTTTATTATGTTTTATTATGTTTTTATATATGTTGGAAGCTGCCCAGAGTGGCTGGGGCAACCCAGTCAGATGGGCGGGATACAAATAATAAAATTATTATTATTATTGAATAGGACATCCCTATTTTCACTGCAGAAATGTTGGACGGCATGTTGATAGAATCATGTGACATTTGTCACATGTGAAAATGGTAGTTTAAGAAAGAGGGGGAAACCCGTAAAAAAATGATGTGGAGCAACACAAAATATCCTGAAGGTCTCAGTGAACAAATAGTGAAAAGTGTGTGTGTTTTAAAATACCAGAACATGGAGTTATAATATTATAATAAATTCAGATGGTAGCAACTCTACGTTAAATACCATTTGGTGGATTCTTATATTCATAAAAACATAGGTACATTGTTAAGTGTGAGCCCCAAACCATTCCAGTGGTGACATCTGCTGATTATCAGGATTCTGATGTGTATATGAAGCTGGCAACATCTTGAAAAGAGCATCTGTCTTTACAGAAAATGCATTTGACACCATTAAAGTGAAAAGTAATGATGAAACAAAATGCTCCAGATATAGAGCACCTATAATCTGTCCGCACATTTTAGCTGTTTAAAGTCCAGTTACTGGGCTGCATCTGTAGAGCAGATTTTGGCACTCTCTATTCTGCCCTTTAGCTACATATTGGATAGAGAGAGGCACACTGGGGAAATGAAAGTATATGTATTTCCCTTACTGGCATCTTGGTTCTCCAAAATCTTCATCATTGGCAATCAGTACTTGTTCTTGTCTCATTTCTACAGTGCCCACATTATCCGGGGCATTTGGTATTGTGGGGCTAGTCTGTGAGTCAATCTGTTGTTTGGTTATTGTTTCGTGCATTCTCACTTTTGCTACTGTAGTGGCTAATGTGAGATCACAAATCCAACTTGAGCTGCCAATTTTGCATTTTTTAAAATCCTCACTATGATCCTGCCGCCTTTTAGCTACCCTTTTATTGCTGTGGGGTGTTTGGCTAGGGTGTGTACAGCAGTGATAAAATCTTCGACAGCTTCCCACTGCTCCTGGCATCTCCTGCTTTCATATACAACATTTTTCTTTCCTATGAAATGGTTATCAAAAGCTCCTCTCACTTCCTCATAATAACTTTTGTCCTCTGCTGTGTGGGTTAGGCCACATAAAATATCATCTGTAGTGTTTCCCAATACAAACTTTAGAGCATTTGCCACCCTATACCTCTCAAATCCAAAACATGTGGGCCTGATGCTTAGATGTTGAAAATCAAAATTCTGAAGTTGAGATATCTTTCCTAAAGGATCCATAGCTTTAGAAGTTTGTTTCTTTTAATTCTCATGGACTTGCTTTTGCTTTCTCTTTTACTCTGCAGTGCTCCGTCCCTGCTCTGTTTTCTCTTATTTTTAAACCTTGCTTCTGTTATTTCATTCCTTTCTGATTTACCACTCAACCTTCTTGCAGCAAAACATCCCTTTCTTCCTCTTGAATTCAAAAACAACAACAATACCATCCCATTCTAACATTATACAATATGAAAGAAAGACCAGCAGCTGTGCTGAAGGAGAAACTGAAACACAGGAGAAACACAGGGTTGCAGAAAAATTGCACGTGCTGATTTACATGTATAGATCTAGCAATAACTACTGAAATTTGAATTAAAACCCAAGATAACTCATCATGTAAGACTCTGACCAGATGACCAGTGTGTTGCTCAACCTGCTATCCAGATACTGTTAAGTGTTAATAGGCAACTTCAAGGCCCTTGGTCTCCTTTTCCTTGGTTGCCATATTTAAAATTGTTGAGCTTTCCACCTTTGAAATCCTGGTAATGTCTGGGAAAATCAGGGCATATGGCAGCCCTACTTTAAGCTGGACTTGGGCCAATGAATAAAGGGCCATCCTGTGACAGCTCCTCAAACAGTGGACTATCCACTGTATAATAGATCCCACAGGCACCCTAGCATATGTTAATTGACAAAACAGGGGCTAGGGGCAGATTGCTTGAGACCTGACTAGCCTTTTGTCTTGGCCATTGGCTAAAACATTCAACAGGCAAAGGGAGCACTGCAGTCCACTATAATCTGAAGCCAGGAGAGGTAGCCAAACTTAATCTAATAAGCATAAAGTGTTTTCTTTTCTCTCCCCCTCATCAGTTTTATGTAAGGTTTTCAACATATAATACAATAAAAAACCAAACCAAACAGATCTAATATGAACAAACAATAAAAAGAGAAAATGGGGGGAAAGAAAAAAGGAAAGAGAAAGAAAAAAAGTGTGTGTGTGTATGTGTGTGTGTGTGTGTGTGTGTAAAGGTACCCCTGACCGTTAGGTCCAGTCACAGCCGACTCTGGGGTTGTGCGCTCATCTTGCTCTATAGACCAAGCAAGACGGCATTTGTCCTCAGACAGCTTCCGGGTCATGTGGCCAGCATGACTAAGCCGCTTCTGGCGAACCAGAGCAGCACACGGAAATGCCATTTACCTTCCTGCCAGAAGGTATCTACTTGCACTTGACATGCTTTTGAACTGCTAGGTTGGCAGGAGCTGGGACCGAACAACAGGAGCTCACACCGCTGCGGGGATTTGAACCGCCGACCTTCCGATCGGCAAGCCCTAGGCTCTGTGGTTTAGACCACAGTGCCACCCGCGTCCCATATATATATATATTCTGATAGAATATAGTGACAGTGTAGGTTTTCTATAAGCTTTAAACAGCTTTATATAAACCATACAGAGGTAGCTCGGGTTAAGAACTTAATTTGTTATGGAGGTCCAGTCTTAACCTGAAACTGTTCTTACCCTGAGGTACCACTTTAGCTAATGGGGCCTCCTGCTGCCGCCACACGATTTCTGTTCTCATCCGGAAGCAAAGTTCTTAACCTGAGGTACTATTTCTGGATTAGCGGAGTCTGTAACCTGAAGCGTATGTAACCTGAGGTACCACTGTATACCTTAACTGTTTAGTCCTCATTATTGCCTACTTTAATGCTTTGGATTATTTTAAGTAAGCAACAGAAATGTTTCATATATATCTTAATTTAAGACCATATGTTCTGTTGCACTAGCAAAATGGCACACAGGATAAGGGTGCATTGAGTGGCTAACCTGCAACCCTCCCAATGTCCTTGACTCCAACTCTCATCAGTCCCAGTTAGCATGATCAGTAACTGGAGATGATGGGAGTTCTAATCTAAAGATAAGCTATCTTGGCATATAGGATATACATGTCAATACAGTTCATCTGCTCAGGACAATTTTCTTTATACTTGTCCATCCTAGCAAAGATGTTGCAACATGCAAATCTCTTTGCCCCAGATATTTAAAAATTGAAAATGAGAAGTGCCAAACAGGACGTATTGATGAACACTAGTGTATGGACACATGTGGGCCAAATGTGTTGGAGCCATTTAAAGAGGTTTCTGGGCTGTTTTTAATTCTAAATAGCTGCATAGTTATACACTTTGGTATTGAGGAGCAGCCAAATGTATGTTAAGAAGTAATTATTCTCCTATTTTATGTTTTTGTTTCTAGATTGCAAAACTTTGAGCAAGATCCAGTCAAAGTCACACATTTTTTAGTCATCTGGAAGAAGTGTATGCATGTCCTTGACTTGCCTGTTGACATCAACTGGGGTTTCAAACATTTAACTTCTGCTAGATTGTACACTTCACCTTTATTGCATTTCGATAGTATGTCAGGTTTCGAGTATGTTAAACATTTTGGTTGATATATACCTTTGCATGATAGAACACCGTTACTTTTGGAAGAGGTGAATGAAATGAAACAATAACAGCTTGCTTCTTAGAAATACAATCTGAGTTGCTGGTTTTATTCTTTCCTGCTTTAAAGACATAAATGTTACCAAAATAAGATGAAAATCTCTATAGTTTAATTCCGTCCCCCATCGCGTTTATTACTTTTGCATTTGTTCCATTACAGTATTGTTCTGTAGACTTAGTTAGATTCTGCTTCTCCACTGTAAAATAATAATAATAATGATAATGATAATAATAAAAGTAATCAAACTGTGCTCCATCTTGTTTGCAGACCAAGAAACTGGTGGTCCATTTTCACCAGATTTATTCTGGATGCGGAGAAAGTCTCCAATAATTTATTGGAGACAGGGCTCCCTACAAACAGTGGAACAGCTTCTTTATTTCTTCCCTAAGGATTTGGGTTTTTTGGTTTTCCACTTATGTTAACCTTCAATAAATGTGTGTATGTTTATTCAAAACCTTCCAAGGAGTCCAGTTCATTTTGTTGTCTTTTTAAATAATTTGTAAAAGGTTCCCATTCCTCTTTAAAGTCACGGTTGTCCTTGTCTCATAATTTGCAGGTCAATTTTGCCAGTTCTGCATAGTTCATCAATTTCTCTTAGTTTTTTTACATGATTTTTGAGACAAAAAACCTCATCCAATAAATGGAAAAATATGGTATACATATATATATGTGTGTGTGTGTGTATATATATATAGAGAGAGAGAGAGAGTGTAGTGAATATTCAGGGGATATACTGTAAAGTGGTCTACTTTTTGGCAGGTGAGAGTGGTGGTGGCAGGGAAGCGAGGTTGTCTTAGAAAAAAGCCTCCTGAGAAAATTTGTCTCAGCTCTAGTATAGAAGACAGATTCAGCTTCCTAGGATATATAGCAGACATACTATATGAACATGTCTGATATTCTTATCAGTTGCTTAGCCTGGATGTATCTCTTCACCCTGTGAGGTGGAGCACATTACTGAACTTAGCAAGATGTTCCTCAAGCCTGAATTCTGTATTAAGTATAGTCAAATTGACAAGTTTGTAACCATTCTGTGAAGGGGGTGGGGGTGGGAATATACTGCCCACATCCATAGGACCTGTGCACAGTGGATACTTTCTCTTGATATGCAACATTTATTTCAGAAATTCCTACCTGAGGTGACCCCAGGTAATCAGAGGTCACAAATGCATCATGATGGTATCAGATCATGATGCAGCAAAACAGGTTTGGAGACATGGTGATGTAGGAATGCCAAATCAGAGTGAAGGAAGAAAACAGTTCACATTTTCACTTCAGTTTACAGAAGCCCAAGGAATTGCTAGTGTATTTCACAAAACATGCTTGCCATTTGGGAGGTGTGCATTTTAATCTACAGCCGCCCTTGTCTATACACATTTCAACCTACTGAAATAAGTGGATAAGCTAAGTAGAAATGGTGGCAGGTCTGTACCCTAAGCCAGGGTGCAGAGCCTTAATTCCACTCCTAGAGGTCCTGCTTGAGTGAGGTTCGCCCGTTTTTATGGGGCTTGACACTTATGCTAGAGCGTTTGGGTGCAAGGAATGGCAGCCAGAGAGCAGACAAATCAAGGGGACATGGAGAACTTGCTAAAGACCAAAGGGGGAGATAGAAAGTACCAAGGGGAAAGGTTCAGGGAAGGAACTGAAGCCAATCACATCACAGAAAGCAAAGTAGCTCTAAACGTCTCCATTAAGTAGTCGCATGGGGAAAAGAGCCATATTTTTCTCTGATTGGCATTTGTTATGCCGTTTCAGGATTTATATTACCCAGTAAGCAAATTTAGACCATTAAAACACAGTAATAAAATCAGCTAGGTAATCACAGCCATAAAAATCTATAGGCAGCTCAAGTCGACCGGATCAGACGCAGATGATAAAACTGGTGCTGATAAACATATATGTGTTATTTCTAACACACCCAGCCCTCTCCCCCGAAAAGGCTCGTGGAGGAAGAAAGGCTGGTATTGCAAAGCACTTAAAGCCGTTTATAATTCCCTGACCTATAAAAGCAACAATAACAAGTGGCACGTGAAAATAAACGTTTCCTCTTGTTTGACCTATCATTTCTGGCAAACGAAAGAACTCAATGGATTTTCCACAACGACCATCTTTTCTTTCTTTCTTTCTTCTTTTTTGGGGGGGAGTGATAAATTAAACGCTTTTATTTAAGAACATTGATTTGACATCAAGAATTTTGCTGGGTAAATTTCCCTTAAAAAAAAAACACATTGAAAAATAGAAAGGGAGCGGGGAAGAGGAGGAGACTCTATAATGAAATCCTGATGAAGTACAATACAGTAAAAGTAGTTTTTGCTGCAACTGCATGGTGATCCCTTTGCAGTTTCAAACCACTTCCTATCACTCCTCCTGAAAGCAGGCTGAAGCCTACCAGAAGACACCAAAGTGTGCAAAACAGAAGATGTCACACAAAAAAGATGACAGCTGATAATGGGGGTGGGGGTAGAATCTTTTGAAACTACAGTGGTACCTCGGGTTAGGAACTTAATTCGTTCTGGAGGTCCATTGTTAACCTGAAACTGTTCTTAACCTGAGGTACCACTTTAGCTAATGGGGCCTCCTGCTGCTGCCATGCTGCCGGAGCACGATTTCTGTTCTTATCCTGAAGCAAAGTTCTTAACCTGAGGTACTATTTCTGGGTTAGCGGAGTTTGTAACCTGAACCATCTGTAACCCGAGGTACCACTGTATCTCTGATAGAATTGTTCCTCTTAAGCTATAAGTGCAAAGCATCAGGAATTCAGGAAAGAGGCAAAGAGGCATTTGCTTATCATCATCATCACCACCACCACCACCATGACACACAGGAAGCTGCCTTCTCCTGAGCAAGGCAGTGGTCCGTCAAGCTCAGGACTTGATGCTGACTGACAGTGGCTTTCCAGGGTTTCAAGAAGGTGTCTGTCCTTGCCCTGCCTGGAAATGATAGGGATGGAGCCTAAAATCTTTTTTTGTTTTTAATGTAAAGCTATGCCCTCAGTCCATTAGTCACTCCAGAGCAAACTTTTCAAAAGGCCACCAAACTGCTCCAGATACAGGAGCATGCAAGGCTTCCTCATTTCAGTGGAAGAAGTTGCTCAAGGCATGCAAACAATGTGCATGGAAGCCTTTCCCCCATAAGGAACTGAATCTGAAGCCTTTTTTTTATAGTTATTTTTTATTCAGTTTCCAATATACATTCCATCCATATTTAACGTCCGCCTCTAACATATACAACTTTTAGACCTCCCTCAGCCTATCTGACAATTTTCCATATTATCACTACTACTCACATTTCTTAAATTTATATTGCACTTTACCAATCTTAATCTTACCATATCTTTCAAGAAACATTTCAGTCAATCATTTTCACAAAGCTTCTTGAAAGCCTACAAGCGTTAGTTGCTCCTTGCATACATTTTTGATATACTCTGTAAATTTATTCCAGTCCTCGGTAAATCTGTGGTCACGCTGGTTCCAAATTTTTCCCGTCAATTTGTCCATTTCTGCATATTCCATCAGCTTCATTCTCCATGAATCTGAAGCCTTTGTAGCCTCTCCACAAGAGAGTGCTGTGCACACACGCAGATACAGAACAGCATTGTGTACACTTGGGGGCCCACGCACCCACAAGAAGCTGCTGGATCAGAAGGGCTATTAATTAAATGTGATGATAATGTTAAGTCATCTACAACGTTAAAAAAAAACACACACATTCAAAGCAAAATAGGGTCATGCATGTGCAGTTGTGGGCCCAAAAGCAAATATGCACTGTCGTGCTAATCTGGAACTCACTCTCGTCTACAGATAGGGACACCCATCAAAATGCAATCAGAACTGGACAGAGGTCAGTTTCTTTCATTAGACATTGCCTAAAATGTTTTATGAGTTTTATGAACTATACTTAAGGGTTTTCTGTCAGGCATAAATCTTCAGGGATTTTTTTTTTAAAAAAACTTTCTCCCCACCCCCAAACAAGAGCCACAAACAAAAACAGAGTTACGCTCCTAGACCACACACTCAGAAGCATTTTAAGCAGCTGCTTGTGAACCACAACAGCACAGATGAGCTGTTCTTTTCTAAAGAATGCAAACTGTCCCACTGCACAGAGAGATTTCTCAGCATCTTTCTTTACTTTGGGCCTTAAACACATTGGTCCTTAATTTAAGTTGACTACATTCCACTGAAGGCAATGGGCTTAAGATAGTTGTGGCTAAACTGCACCCCCGATTTCAGCGGAGCCTACTTGTGGCAAACTTCAACCAAACTGAGGCCCTTGATTTCAGTGAGCTTAAATATGCCTAACTTTGTGTTGTATTATGTCTTACCTGTTTGAGCATAGCTGCTAGTTATCGGAGCATGCCTAGGGCACACACGCATACAGTCTCTTGGCAAATGGTGCTGACTGAACAATAGTCCCCTTGGCCTGCCCTCAGATTGGTTTCTTGGTTGTTGAGAAAATGTTGTTGAGGAGATATTAGAGAGACAACAGCTCACTTCAGGCATTGCCCATCACTGTCTCCAGCTTCCCCCCCTCTGTGCATTGTGGGTTGGATTTCTGCAGTGGGGAGGCTTGTCAATTTTAATTATGAATTGAATATTCTAAACAGCTGTTTTACTGATAATTTTATTGTTCTTTTCTGTTTGTAAAACACTTTGAGGTTTGTTTGTTTTTACAATCCAATGGTGTGTGTGTGTGTGTGTGTGTGTCTATTTCTCTGTGTGTATAGTTAACTAGCTAGCTAGTTAGTGTATAGTTAACTAGCTAGCTAGTTAGTGTATAGTTAACTAGCTAGCTAGCTAGCTAGCTAGTTAGTTAGTTAGTTAGAAGCCAGTTATACAGCATAAATCCTCTGTAAGTCATGGCGGTCCAACAAAATACATCTGTGCAACCCACAAATATTTGTGAAAAGCTCTGTGCACCCAGCATGTGGGTGGAATAGTTGTACATAATAGTATTTTTAATATGTAAAGGTAAAGGTAAAGGTACCCCTGCCCATACGGGCCAGTCGACAGACTCTAGGGTTGTGCGCTCATCTCACTCTAGAGGCCGGGAGCCGGCGCCGTCCGCAGACACTTCCGGGTCACGTGGCCAGTGTGACATTGCTGCTCTGGCGAGCCTGCACCAGCGCAGCACACGGAACGCCATTTACCTTCCCGCTATAAAGCGGTACCTATTTATCTACTTGCACTTAAGGGTGCTTTTGAACTGCTTGGTGGGCAGGAGCTGGGACCGAAAGACGGGAGCTCACCCCGCCACAGGGATTCGAACCGCCGACCATACGATCGGCAAGTCCTAGGCACTGTGGTTTTAACCACAGCACCACCCGCGTCTCATTTTTAATATGTGGTATTTATCAAATGTCTTCATTTCCAGGAGCATATCAGGATTTTTAAGGTGCTTCCACGAGGACATTTGCACTTGCTGCTAGCAATTCAATGATGGTGATGATAATTTTGATTTGTTAGCTGCTTGTTACCTGAAGGATTCTGAGCAACTCACAACACGTTAAAACCATAAATATAAATACGAAAAAGCACGAAAGCAGAACAAACTACCCCCATTAACAGCCACTGGAACAGGAATATTATTGAGTAATTCCAACCCATGAACAAACAAAGGCTTGGTCTCTAGCATATTCATGAAAACAATTCAAAAATAACAATTTAAGATGTGTACGCACATTATCTGTGGCTTCAAGAAGCAAGAGATATATCCGCTTTGGCCCCAGGCAACGGTCAAGTTGCCAGCGTGATTCCCAGGATGCACATTGGCAGAATCAGGCTTAATTATAATGATCGTTGTGGTCTCATTTTCCGAAGGCAGAAAAACTTTGTGAAATAATTTGCAGTATCCACTTACTATTGAAAACCTCATGCTCAGACATTAGATTTCCTGCATCCCCTGATACTGAAAGAAGAATACTGAACCTTTGATGCTCTGCAAAAAGGTGTATTTTAGGCAAAATAGTTTGCTAACCTATGCTTATTAGGGGGAAATTGCCCTAGCATGGTGAGGAATTTTTCATGATTGTGCCAAGAGGAGTTTGCCCATCACTAGTCAACCTTACATTTTAAGTCCCTAGCCTTCCACTGCCGCAGATATATATCGTGCTATATCATGATATTATGATATTTAGCTGGTGTTATATTGTGATGTTGAAAACCAGATGTCACCCTGCCCTAGTAGCCACACTGTGAGATTGTGAAAAATTGCAATGGGAAGGAGGTATTGTAAGCTGCAAGGTTTTGGCACATGGACAGAATAGATGTTCTCCAGCAATTATCAGTCTGTGACTCATACAACTTTTGCAGGTTAGTATTCAGATCTAGAGGAAAAGCTGTGGGTATTCACCTCAGCTCAACTTTTAAGTTCTACTGAGACCAACGGGAGAGATGTAAACAAGTGTCTATAATCCTGTACACCTGAGAGTAAGTTCCATTTAGCTAAATGAGTCTCTTACTTCTGACTGAGTAGACACGTGGCCTTTTTTTTTTTTTTTTTTTTTTTTGCTGTTAAGCCACACGCTGAAATGAATGGAGCACACAGCATTCTATTAATTTCAGTTTTGAAACTTTTCTACAATAATGGATAGCCTAAATACAAGGTAAAACAATGTCAAAGTTAAAAACCACAGTTTTTTTTACATAAAACTCAGTTTAAATGCAGCTAAAACAGTTTTTAAAAAATGAAACTAGCACTTTAAAACAGGTAAAGTGAAGAAAGAAGTAAAATATATCACAGCTGAAAAGACATTAAAGTAAATGCCAGGTGGACCTCTCTGGGGAGGGCATTCCACAGTTTAAGGACTGCTGGTGAAAAGACCCTCCCAGGTCACAAGCAAGTTTTGGGATTTTGTGTTCCACACAATTTCTAAAATCTTGACTGTTATAGTGGTTAAAGACCCAGGCTTGGCCTTGCTATTGTTACTTCTAGGAATGAATAAAGATTTTTTTTAAGCTGTTAACAATCTATTTCCTGGAAGCAGCCCAGATGATTATCACATTCTAGTGTTGTTAACTATGCAAAACTGGTTTTGGAAAGTTGCACTTGTAGATAAACTAACACATTACAGAGTAGTCAGAAGCGACATTGCCAGAGATAAATCTTACAATAACTGCTCTCCTTTCATTTCTTTCATTAATTCCTCACCAGAAGGACCTAGACCACCTTCTGTTCACTTTTCTTTTTGGAGAGGTATGTTATCCTGAACTCTATCTTGATGGTCCAGATTTTCTTTATTTAAATATCATGCCACTGAATTGTCAAGGTTTAAACATGGTTGTTGTTAACCTTGGAAGTCTGCTGCTGTAATAAATATTATATGTCTGGCACTCGTAGACATATTCTTTCCCAAATGTGTGATGAGGATGCATAGTTCATTTGTGTATTTATCTCTCTCGATGTGACCTCTGGAATGTTTTGATTGTTTGTTTTAAAATTCTAAAAGTCTGTCTCATAACTACCCACCATGCCTCATTTGCCACTGGCACCAGGAAGGAGGCGCCTCAGCAAGTTATCTAAAGGCATAAGAGAAGAGGCAATCCTTCAGAAATTATGAAAGACATTAAAACAGTACTGAGGAACCTCTAGCCCTCCAGATTTTGCTGGACTATATCTCCCATTATCCTTCACCATTTGCTGGGCTGGCCGGGGATGAAGAGATTTGGGATCCAACAGCGCTGGGAGGGCCACAGGTTCTGCAGCTGTTTCAGAAGTTAAAACCAACGCTCTGAATTGGACCTGGAGATGGACTGGGAGACAGTGAAGGCGATGATGCATGGGCATATGTTCATAATGCCCCATCCCAATTAATGCTCTCTCAGCCATCTTCACCATCTGCTGAACTTTCAAAGACAATTCCACATACAGCACATGGCAGGAATCCAAGGAGAAGTTAGCAGGTTGTGGATCACAAATGGAAGGCTGTCCCTGTCTAGGCAGAGTTGTAACTGGCAGACCGGCTTTGCGCTACGAAATTAAAGTGATAGAAGACAGGCCACTTATGCCTCTACTGTCAAACATGAACCAATGAGCACCTGCAAACTATAAACCTGCATATTTGCAGGATGGGATTCAACTCCATCCAAAAAAGCTTATCTGGATTGAAGCTCAGCTTATTGGCCTTCAATTAGTCCAATACAGTGGTTAGGCACTAATCTAGCACCATCACTGCCTGACCTGGTTTTGATGGAAAGAGGCAACAGAGCAGATTGCCACTCAGCAGTTTCATGTAGATTTAAAGCACCATATTTTAGGGTCTGTTCTTAAGCACATTCAGTAGGGAATAAGACTAAAGTCCTATACACGCTTACCTTGGAGTAAAAAAAATAAATAATAATGTAGAGATTTACTTCAGATTAGACATGTATTATTTATATGAACAATTTTTAGGTTGCTATTTAAGGCCATGCCCTTATAAAGCAGCTTCCAACATGTAAACATAATAATAACAGAATTGCTTTGGTTGAAATTTCTTCTTAGAATAAATGCTTAATATTGTACTGCACAAAGTGTGTAACTTTGGTTGAATCATACCCAGTTCATATTTTATGTGGTGTGTGTGTGTGTGTGTGAGAGAGAGAGAGAGAGAGAGAGAGAAAGAGAGTTGTATGTTTTGGAAACCACCCTGGTTTTAACAAAGCAGAAGTTTTAAATAAATGTAATTTACTAATTCACTTTATTCCCAGCTGAAGCATTTCCCCAGGTTGAAAGGGCTCTAGAGAGTTATGTGCTCTGGCTTCTGCTGCTTAGCATATGCTTCTTGTGCACCTGCTCCCTATTATAGTGCCTTGGGGCAAAATGTTTATTGCTACATTTTGCTCCTTATCTCACTTCAACATCTGCCAAGTTTCTAAGAGTAAATGTAGGCGATAGCCGAGATATAGCAATGAATTCATTTCCCCCCTATAATTTTAGCAGCATGAAAAGGAACAAAAGGTGTGTGTGTGTGTGTGTACACACACGCGCGCACATGCACACACCCACACACACCCACACAGCTCATAGAAGTAAGGGGACACCCAGCTCATAGAAGTAAGGTGTTTCCATACCTCAATGCTGAGCACTTTCCCACTAAAAATCACCTCCCTGTAACATTTGTGACTGGGAAGGAGGGTATTACCCCCTGCCTAGAGATTGGTAAAATTCTGAAAGCATCACTCTTGCTATTTCAATGATTGGATGCTGCTAAATTGTCTGGTTCTAGAAGCCCCCACAGTCTGATCTGCAACATAGAAACCATGTTAGTTAATTACCTATACCTTTGTATCCCACCTTTGGAATCTGTTTCAATGATGCACAGTATAAAATAAACAAGTGTTGGTTTCAAATTGTAAATGAAAATGAGAAAAAGCAGGAAAAGAATTTGTCTGCTTCCAGGCTTTCCCCCTAATTCTCATGAGCTGCAATACACAACAGTCCAAGTTCAACACATTACCAAGAGCACCCATTCACACTGAGGCTTAAATGCTCCTGGCCTTACACCCTAGCCAGCCGGATTGGTTGGACGGAGCTATGATGCGTCTGGGACCTCCAAATGATGTGAGACGCAGTGCCGCCTCCCCCAGAACGGAGTGGGTGGCCACGTGGACTGACCGCAACTCTTCCCCACCCAGAAGTGGAGCGGATTTCTTGACTGGAGAAACTGGGGCAGGGAGACAATGATCTGTGTACCATACAGGGATTCAGAGATCAAAACCATCACTCTAAATTCTTTCTGCAAAGCAACAGGAAGCCAGTAAAGTCTTTGGACTACCGAGACAGTGTTTTTCGTATTAGAACTGCCAGATGCATACTGCTGCCTGTTCTTCAAAGGTGTCCCTACACAGAAAACACTCAAATGCTGAATGTACAAGGTCATAAATGACTTTATTTGCACATGGGCAGTAGCCACACTTTTTGTCCTCTCTCTCTAAGGACATTGGTAGAAAGAGAAATCTCAGTTATTCTGAATGACACTTTTAAAAATATATATACAAAGAGAGCTCTGCTACCGTCATTTCCCACCTGGAAAAGCAGACTTTATCATCCATTTCTCCTAGCAACATAATTTGCATGAGCTGTGTCGTCAGTCCTGTCTGAGAAGCGATTCACTCCTGGATTTGAACCAGGAAAGCAAGCTAAGCCGGCTCTCCTGTCAGGAGGGAAGAAAGAAATGGGAGGGGGCAGGAAGTTTCTGAGAGGACTCCATATGTTTCAACAGTATTTATGTGCCTGCTTCTTTCTAAAATGAGAGAAATCACTGCAGGGCTGGATTGCGGAGTTTCAAAGACCCCAACATTTGAAATGCCATGGATGTTTTCAATAAACAGTGTGATTATTTGGCTCACAGCATACTCATGCTGAGCATCAGAAATCTGTCTCCACAACATGTGCTAGCAATCTGAGCAATCTCTTCAGTTACTAGGTTATATTCTATTCTACTAAGCATCTTCCTTCCTTCCTTCCTTCCTTCCTTCCTTCCTTCCTTCCTTCCTTCCTTCACGGTTGCCTGTTCTAGCCTCCCTGTGTGTGTTTACATATATAAATAAATGTATTTTCTAGTATTGACAAACGGGGTGAAAATCCACCTTGGAATCTGCACTTTTCATTGCATAATTTACAGAGAAGTAGACCTAATGTGTAGTCCTTCTAATTGATTGTCATCTTTAGCAAACAAGATCTCCACATTTCAGCCACATACCGTTTGCAGTATTTCATTCTGCAAACCAAAGAATGCCTGGAGCAAAAACCTTTCCAGGAGACAAATAATATTACAAAGTGCCCCCCTTTTTTTACCCCAGGCACTGTTAATACATCAGGGTGAATAATATCCCATGTGGTTTTTTTAAAAGCAACATCTGACCCAGAGAAACAGATAAAGTGCCCTTCTTCTGACAACACGTGACTTTATTTGGGGGCATATTACCACACCAAGACACATTTGAAATCATGATTTTGATTTTAATTGATCTTTGTCTACTGATTACACCATTTTACTATTGTTGTATACTACTTTGGGACCTCTGGAGAAAAGAGGCTTATAAATTCTTGGAATAAACAAACACTTTAAAAATGTCACTCCAAATGTTTCCATGGGGATAATGGCATAACCGTGTCAGAGAAAAAGCTTAAATGCCTTTAGTGGCTTGAGGACTTACTGGAACTGTGTTCGTTATGAACTGGAAATTAATTAACTTGATTTCTGAATTGATTTTATTAACTTGTCATACATGTCACCTTTGTCGAATGAAATATTTCACTTGTGAGTCAATGTACTTCATAAATTGAATTAGAAATGGTAAAATTGAAAACTGTGAAACTGAGCTTCTTCGCCCTTCACATCTTTTGTCATCACGTTTTTATGCCGACAGATGGGTTCTCAGTAATACGCCTGTTATAAGAGGAGAGGATTGTACAGCGGGAAATGACTAAAGGGATCAACAGGAGAACAAGTAAACAAAACAGCAGCAGTTTTCTCACTAAAAGGTATGATAAGTGCCCTGTAAGAAAGGAAATGGGCATAGTTGTGAAAAGCAGCCTAACAAAGATGTGAAAAATGAAATATTACTGAAGGCCTGTTATGCTTCAACTTCCATGCATAACATAACATAAAACATAACATAACATAACATAACATAACATAACATAACATAACAACAACATAACAACAACATAACATAACATAGTAGACTCATTGAAATCAAGGTGTGAATAACGTAAGTCCATTATTGATTACATTGGGTCTATTCCACATTTGACTAATGTTGGAGATCGTCATCAGTATATGTTTAAATTGAGTGTATACTCGATTCTGACCAAACTAAGCCTTCTTATGTATATTTTGTTCTAGGAGGCTTAGTTTGGTCAGAATTAAGTGTACACTTCCAGAATTAATGCTAAATACATTACTTCTGGTAAATGATCCACCATCCAGCTGCTAGAGGGCTGTGAAAATCTGTGTCCTGGGCTTTTTAGACTGTTCTACCCATGTGCTATCTGAGACCAAAGGAGCACATTGGTTGCTAGATGTGAAATATATTGGAATTATTTTCAGTTCATTTTACCCCATGGTTTAATGTGCAAAAATTAGTGGATGCCTTCAAAATTGACTGAAATTTCCGGGGGGGGGGGGTGTCATTAATTAACACCAGTGTCTGCAGGTTCTGATTTGTGAGAGTTGCATACCTCAGATTGACAAAGGTCCCTGGTTTTCTGAAACTGACAGCAAAGTTATTAAAACAATCTCTGCTGTGCCGAAATGCATTCCTGGACTGCCTTTTGCAGAAGGATGATTATTCATGTTCTCTGTGTTTTAGATTTTTCGCAACAACCACTAGCTGTAGTTCCTCATGAGGCTTCTCTGGGACTTCTAGTACACAAGGCATATTCAGACATCAGCTTTCACACGTTTAAACTTTAATGCTATAGCACTAAACTGGAAGCAAACAGGAAGATTCCTCCCTAAAGAGGGTCCCTAACCCTCCCTTTTGAATTTGGATGTTTGCCTATGCAGGCTTCAGAGCAGCCGCTATTACCTGGATAATCCTCCAGCAAATCCTTGAAAAACCACTCCAAGAACAGCATGTGAAAAGTCAACACATACAGTGTTCTCTCTCTGCATTCTGTTGGCCTTTCCACAACTGCCTCTATGTTGTTTGCTTAGTTTACTATTAAACACCTTGCTTTTCTATCAAAAAAGGCATCCTGGAAAAAAATACAAATGCCAACACAGAATGAAGCAAAATAAGGCAGTACGTTCAGAATAAGAATATTAAAAACCGCAGCAGTTCAAACACCCAAAGAACAACAATGCAAAATAAAAGAATTAGTAAAAAATAAAAAAGATGAAATGCTAAGAGACCATTGGGACAAAATCTGCAATCTCAGAACTAGCAGAAGGAAGGGAGAGCAGGCTGATGCTGGCAGACTTCTGATACACTTGTGATGGGCTACTATGAGGAAAAGATTGCGGATAGGCAGAACAATTCAAACTATAGGAAACCAGTGTCATTTATGCCTGTGTAATTTACTCCTATTCAAAACTCAGAAGTGGGGTTATAGCTAGTTGAGACGCTCCATGGCTGATGGAGGGGGTAAAGCATTTAAAACAGAGTTTGACTTACACTAGCCTTTTTTGCTGGTGTAATTTCTCCTGGGTTTCAGGAACAAGAGGAACAGAGTTTGGTGTAGGCATAAGTCTTCTTTTGTCCTACCCCACTTCCACCACTCCCCCAAAGCACATTTTCTGCCCGTATTTAACAGGCCATAGATTGGGTAAAGAGTTTTTATCTGCACCTAAAGGCATGCAGTGATGGGGTCAGGTGAGCCTCTTTGGGTGGAGAAAAGCCCCGTTCTCATGCTGTCACCTTCCAAACCTCTCAGGGAGGGGTGGACATAGAGAAAGGCCTCAGATGACAAGTGCAGGGTCCCAGGTCGGTTCATACAGGGAGAGGCTGTCCTTATAATATACAAGAAGCAGGAGTGACTGATGTGGCAATGCTACGGAGCCAGCTTCCTCAGCAGCGGCATCATAGGGCATGGTGATCATGAGGTTGAAATGGCAAATCAATAGGAGTGCTGGATTTCTAGCATTTTGGAGCAGATAGCCACAATAGCAGCAGCAACAGAAGAGAGCGCCCCAGTACCTTGTAAGTACAATCGAATAAGACTTATTGTCATTTAATTCAGAAATGGGAGGAACATGCTGTAGAGGTTATGAATGCTATGCAAAAGTGTTGTGCTCTGGACTTGGATTGCTATGTCCATCCCTAGGGTTTTTCAGTAATCCTCATTGTGATAAACTGGCATTTAAGCCCTACTAGAACAGAAAAATCTTAATTTGCTGGAGGTTGGGTGAGGAGCAATAAAGATATGGCAGAAGTACAGCTTTGACAACAGGCTGTCTTCTTGACCCCAAAGCTCTGAAAAGGCTCTGGAAAATTACATGGAAGCCTATGTACCACCAGTGGGTGTAGATGTGCCACCCATACTACTCCCCAACTTTTATAGCAATAAAATGGTAAAAGACTGCCTGCTGACCCAAGATCTTGAGCAGAATCTGGAAAGATTCATGCTCCCCATTTTTCAAATATGAAACTTAAATTCAGTGACACCTTTCCTGCAGACTAAAGTGCTAGATCAAAATCTAGCTTACATTATGCAGGCTAGTTGCTTCAATGTTTAGACCGTTCTATTTCTAAAATAATGTCAAGATCCGCCACATGCAAAACGTCTAATCTAGTCCACCAATAACAAAGCCCCAAAATAAAACTTCTAAAAATACTGAACCACCAGATACCAAAACAAGCAGCGTAGCTTCTAGAGAAACATAGAAATGTTTAGGCTGTGAAGAAAGCAGAAAATGCCACAAATATTGTATAATTAAACAGCAATTGCTATTCAGGAATTTGATGCTGCTGCCCAGTGTTGAAGTCTGGAACATTTCACCTTTGATAAATATTTCTGTCCTATGAAATATGAGAGAAGTCCAGTTTGAACTGAGGGGGGTGGTGTTTCTTTCATCATGCACCTGATTTATACATTGACAGGATGAAGGCATTAGAATGAAATGAATGGTTGTTTATTAAACACAGCAAAATGGTCTGTTCTTTATATCAGGCCAGGAGCAAATTGGCAACTTTGAGATCAGAGAGTGGGGTACACACTATACATTTAAAGTACATTCAACACACATTCAAAGTACATGCCTTACCACCAGTGAATCTGAGAACTGTAATTTATTACAGGTACTGGGAATTGTCTCTCACTAAGGAGCAAAGTACAGCTTCATTGGGGGAAGTCATTTGTTTTCAAAGTGTGTTGGATGCACTTTCAATGTCTGGTGTGAAGAGAGATTACACAGCATCCCTGAGATTATCTGACAAAGAACTTGAATGTGAGGAACCCTGTAGATCTTGTTTGTAGAGAGGGAAGATGGTGAAACAACAGTCGCTCTCCAATAAAGTAGTGATTTGCCAAACAATGGCTTGGTATACTGGGGCGAAATTTTCACAAAGGGAGAGAATGCCAGATGTAATAGAAGCTGATAGTTTGCTTACCCCAGGGGTGGGGATCCTTTTTCAAGTTAAGGACCACATTCCATCATGAGGAACTCTCTGGGGCTGCATGTTAGTAGTTTTGGGGCCAGAGGAAGAAGTGGGTGGACTGTGGGATGTGGCTCCATCTATTGTACAGTAGGGTACATTCTAGGCGTATAAAACTCAACACAATAGCTCTCCATCAACCATCCATGCAAGCAAAAGGCATTGTCACAGTTCATTGGCAGATTCCAGCCAGGCAAAAACATTTTAGGGCTGTGTGGAGAGCCAATTTCTCACCATCCTTATGAGTTGGCCATGCTGGCTGTGGCTCATGGAAGTTAGAGTCCACAACATCTGGAGGGATCAAGTTTGGGAGGCTACTTTATGTCAAAGGCTATTTTGTTATTTGACATTGGTGCATCAGAGTTCATGATGGTTGTAGTGGAACAAAGAGGCCACTACAATATGAATGTACAAAATGAACATTGTTACGCTACTATAAAATAGTACTTAAGAATGCAAGAACTGCCCCTCTGGTTCATTCATAGGCTGTCATTCTGATTTTAACAGCAGCCAGCCAGATGCCTCTGGAAGCTATATTTAACAAACAGAATGTAAAGCAGGAGACTTTAAAGTCTCTGTTTTGCATAAGAAGCAAAGCAGAAACTGCGTTGGGATGGAGAGACCTGGATTTGTTTTCAATATGAATGTTTTACTCAGTGCTTTTCAGCCTGCACCCAAACACTGGCTATTCTGACAAATGTCCTGGTATAAAGTCCAGTGTCTAATTATAATGGACTCCCCTCTCATTCTGTGATGGTGGCATATGATAGAGCTTAATGATTGACCCCTCTGAAACTGTTTTGGGCAAATAATGGTAGGTCTCTGGGTGGAAATGGCCTCTGACTTTTAGTTAGCTCTGTTTCAGTAAAAGTCTTTCAATTCAAACGAGAGATGAAGCAGATAATATCCCTGTTGTTCCTGTGCTTTTGTTCTCGTTTTTGTGCTTACCAAATGTGAAGAACAATATTTCAAGTAAATCAGCATTTCCTGACCTCAGCTGCATTCATTTATAGGCAGTCTGTGTCAAGGAAATGTTATTTCCCATTAAAACTAGAGGAAAAGGTCACTGGATCTGAATTTGCATGTGAATCTGAAGCAATCTGAATGCACCAGAAAGTTCTCTGATTTCCTGTTCCAGTTAAGCACCACAATATTTAGTAATGAGCTGCTAAAACTTCATATATCCTTCAGAGCAAATCACGATGACAAGTGTACAAACAACATCTATCCAACATCTTATTCCCTTCTACCACTTCCGGTCTAGGAATTGAACCATGAGGGATGTCCTTCTGATCTCTCTGGCTACAAGGCCTTCAAATACTTGGAAAGCAACTCCGTGCTGCCAAAAGATTAAAATCAAAGGGTAAATAAACTTTCTACTATCTCTTTACAAGACTAATTAAGATAAATGACCATGTCTACCAATACGAGAGCCGCCAAAAGAAAGAAAGAAAAAATGGCAGACGCTAACGCTAAAAAGCATGGCTGATGCAAACCCCCCCCCAAAAAAAACCTGACTCAGAGGCTACTGAGCATAAACAGGCAGACCCAAAGACAGCTATTTTACAAAATATCCTGGCCCAGCTTAAAACCCTAAATCACATAAAAGACCAGCTGAAAACTCTAACAGAAGTCTTTAATGAGTTCCGGGTGCAACTGGCGAACTGTGAAGGCAGATTGGACTCGTTTGAGACATTTTCACTGGCCTCTCACAGCACTCTTAATCGTCACCTTAACGATTTAGATACTTAGCAAAGACGAAAGAACCTGACAATTATCAGCCTTGAAAACCTCGCAAGCCAAATAGAGCTGGCAGACTACTTGCAACAGGTATTCAAAGAGGGGCTTTCTCTGACTGCTCAGCGTCAGCTTGACATAGAACACGTTTTCAAAATCCCAGAGAATCGTAGAATTGGAAGGGATCCCAAGGGTCATCTTGGCCAACCCCCTGCAATGCAGGAATCTCAATTAAAGCATCCATGACAGATGAACACCCAAGCACTGCTTAGAAACCTCCAATGAAGAAGAGTCTTCCACCGTCCAAGGGAGACCTGTTGAACAGCTCTTACTGTCAGAAAGATCTTCCTGATGTTTAGTCAGAATCTTCTTACTTGTAATTTGAAGCCATTGGTTTGGGTCCTACCCTCTGGATGAGAATAAAACAAGCTTGTTCCATCCTCCATGTGACAGCCCTTAAGAAGAGTGCTGTTGTACCTCTTCTCAGTCTCCTCTTTTCCAGTCTAACCTTACCAAATTCCCTCAACCATTCGTCATAAGGCTTTCTTTCCAGACCCTTGGTTGCCCTCCTCTGTACAAGTTAGTGTCTGTCACTGTATATATTGAGATCAAGTATATTCTCCAGATAAAGCATGCAGCTCAATGTCTAAGAAGGTATTGTCTACTTGGAGTAATGGGGGCTGGGTAACAATTATACCACTTGGATAAAAGAGCTTAAGCTCACCTAGCTCTTTCTTGGACCATGGCCTACAGAGACTTTTAAATGCCACTGCTAAAATTTCCTCCTTGCAGACCAAGTTGAGAACCTTTTGTGCTGCCAGACAGAATTATAGGGCAGCAGCAGAGGTCAGCCTTTATGACCATTCAGCCCTTCCCTGGCTTCTATACCCAGACTGTGTCAGAAGCCAATTCATGCCAATTGTGATGTGGGCTAGACAGTGGCCTGACCTGAAATTGCTAATGTTTCACATTGCCCTGTAAAATCAATGTCAGTAAACAGAGGGTGTCTGAAATAAGCCGTCATTTATGGAGAATCTTTTGAAAGATTCTCACGATAGATACCTTTTTAAAAAAGAAAGATTAAATTCATGCCAGCACAAAACATCTGATCAGAATGTATAAGTAAAAGGAAAAGGGGACTATCCCTCACAGACCACATGCTTAAATCTTAGTTTCTAAATTTATTTTCTTCTTCTTCACTTTGAGTTCAGAACAAAGATATTATTGGCAGAAAATGGCTTTGTCAGAAATAACATGCAAGCATGTATGGAGGGGAAATCGTACTTATACTAGAGTCATTGCTAGTATTTTGAAACAAAATTTGCTGAACTATGTGTACTCAGGAGTAAGTTGCCCTGTTTTCAATAGGGCAGGTGTGTCCATGACTGCAGACTTTTAGGCTCAATTTCTAGTCTGATAAAATTTCAAGACTACTTATTATTTTTATATTTTCTTTGGCCTGTCAGGCTTCTCCATTTCATCCAAGACATGAGGCTGGTTTGGGCAATCCATACCCTCACCATTTGACATCAAACAGGCCATTCACTCCCTCTTAGACTCATGAACTCAGCACACATTCTGTCTATTTAGGAATCAGCTTCACGTCATTGGCGCATATCCAGCTCATCCTCTAGTACCTGTTACCAGGTAACAGTTGGGGAACAGGAAGCTTGAGAGACATGGGCTTGCCTCACAGCAGAACTGATGGAATGAACTTTGCTTCTCATCTCTCCTGCTTTTGGAATTTATTACCTAATAGGAATGGGATAGCATTTTGGTTCGGTTCACTTTCTAGTGTGAAGTTCTCTAATTTACACTTCCTGAAATAATCTGCAAACTGAAATTTGCACTTCCCTGAATTTTGCAATGCCATTAGCCAATCAAGAAATGCCTACAAAATGAATAAATTAGCGAAAATAACATACAAACTGTATTACATTAGGGAGAAGATCTTGCATAAATGTGCACGATGGGCAAAATTTCATACAAAAAATGTGCATATTAGGACAAATGTGGTTTTTTTCCCCCCTGAGCTCTTAAAAAACCCCATCCTGATGTGGAAATATGGAAAGCTGAGCTTAACACTGGAAAAATGTGAAACTGAGAAAAAAATTGACATGTTCTTTCATCAGCTAACACCTACTTTGCATTCTCAAGCAACCTGAGCCCAGAAGCCTGTTCCCAGGACTCTAGCAGCTTCCACTAGCTGTGGTCCAGTGGCGGTCGTCTGGAAGCAGATGGCTTGAAAACTCCCAAGGGGAGAGGGGAGAGAGATGGTGTGATGGGTTGCAGGAGAAATTCAACCCTGATGGATTCCTGATGCTGTCATCAGGAGCAAAACAGGTCCAACTGGCTCTCATGTAAGCCCAGCTATTTCCCAAGTCTTGTTTTTGTTTTTATAATCCTTGTTCTGAGAGTGATTGGGAAGGCTCTCTACATCACTAATGAGAGGTGGGCTGAGGGAGGATGATTTGTAATAAAAGGTGACTATGGAGGGTGTGTTTAATCCTTCTCCAGGTTTTCTCTGAAGCTCAGTTTCCTCCAAAAATGAGCCCTCCCATAATACCATTGCATATGTTTACTATGCTTTGGAACTGGAATCCAGATGAAGCAGAGTTTCAAAGTGGAGTCCCGCTCCCCACCTCTCTTGCAAAGCACCTGTTTTGCAGTGGATAAGCAGTTGTCTGGTGTGCAGCATCACATATGGCCGCATTGTAAAGTTCTGTCTCTTAGCTTTGATGCTGAATGGCCTTATCCTGCTCTTGTTTTCTTCACTGTATGAAATTGATTTCGGTGGTCCGAACAGTTTTTATGTATTTTAAGACCCTTTTTGTAAGTTTCTTTGAGTTTTATTTAGAGAGAAAAAGTAGGCTATACATTTTAACAACAATAGGCTATCGGGTCATTGGGCCCCAAAGGATTCTAAAGCCACACGGAGACTGGATTGCTAGTGTCAGCACCTGGCAGTTTCGGATGGAATATACAAAACAGATGTAATACAACATCACACTAAATTTAGCTTTATAGCAGACCAACAGACAATCCTTAACTGGATGGGCGAGAAGCATAATTCTGTGCAGACTTAAATAAACAACTAAATAACCCCACCCTGCCACCATCACCACCCCATCACTGTGCACCATTATAGATTTCTTTTCATGCTTTAAGTGGCAGCCTTTTAATTTCAAAGGGACTTCTGTCCTTCAGACCCTACATTTCCCATGTCTCATATTGGTGCCCTTCTGTCATAAATATTGGCTGTGAGTCCTGGAAGACCTGCTCCCTATCTTGCAGGCCTAATGACCCTGCCAACCATGGTTACTTTTATGCCTTGCATGTTCATTCCAACATCTGGGCTTGACGAGGCATGTGACCCTCGCCTCTTCCCCAAGCTAGTGAACCCCTGACCTGGGCTGTGGGTCCTTGCCTGCCTCAGCCTGCTGGAGCATACCTCCCACTGTTCCCTATGTCTCAAAGCCCACCTTGTTCTGGCCTGAAACCAGTGGCTGCGAGTCTCACCAGATCTGCACCATCTGTCCCCCCCAGCAGGCAGGACACTTCCATCCTGCCCAGGAGGACAGGGTCCTGATAGACCAGTTACAATGCACTGAAAACAAAAGGTTTGAGGGAGAACTGTTGCTGTGCTTATTTTTTGTCAAAAATATCCCAATGGAAATAAACCTTTAATTCAGGGCCCCAAACAAATGCTACACTTCTACAAATCATTTTAATCAGAAGCATTTATTCACATAATAATAAAGGGCCTCACAAATTGTTTTGCCAAAGACTGTTTTAAAATAATAATAATAATAATAATAATAATAATAAATTTTCAAAATACAGACATATAAAAAAAGAAAAGGAAACAAAAGCATCTGAACCTATTATACCTAGAAGAAAAGCCCCTGGCTTCTTGGGACTGTTCTTTTCAAACATGCTTTTCAACTCATTATGAATCATTTCCCAATATTCCTTATCTACAGGTCCACCACATATGATAGAAAGTTCTTTCCCTATCATTACATTTACAACAATTATCTGACTCTGACTTACACATTTTTGCTAATTTACTTGGTGTCAGGTACCATCTGTAAATCATTTTCATATAATTTTCCTTCAAAGTATAGCAAGCCATAAATTTCAGCCCTGTTTTCCACAGCTTTTCACACAGGTCCATTTCAATCTTGTGACCCACATCTCTTGCCCAACAAATGATTGCTGATTTCACAATTTCTTCCTTTGTTTCCCATTCCAACAATAGTTTATACATCGTAGACATTAACTTTTCATTATTTTCTAACGATTATTTTGCGAACTGCAAACTTTGATCAATAAAACCATTTTTTTTAATCAGCTTTAGAAGTTTCAAACACATATGGGGCACTACAAAACGTGGGCTTTTCACTACAAAATGCTACAAAACCATTACAAAACTTTGGCACTGGTTTCAATGGGATCGGACAAGGTTGGGTTTTTGGATGACTGCCAGGTTTGAGTATCTATTGCTCCATTTGTGGGGCACTACAAATGGCAGGGTTTTCACCACAAAACACTACAAGACGATCACAAAACTTTGGCCCAAGTTTTCAGGGGTTCCCAGATTTTGGGGTTCGTAGTTCATGAAGCTTCTTTACAAGGTGAATCAGGAGCCTCGTGTTTCTCTCATTGTTTCAGAATGTTGTCAGGTAAATACACACTATTATCCTTAGGAGCATTAAAGCCAAATCTGTGTTCCCTGAAGAGTCTGTGTATTTGGGGCAAAAGGCTGTGTCTTTCACTGGAATTATTTAACTGGAGCTGCTAATGTGTCCAACAAGGAGCAGAATTGCTTTTAAAGGTCTCCTTAGCCCTTTGAAATGATAATGGATTTACAGTCTACACCACAGTCTAGCCAAGGTGGCATGAAATTCTTTTCTTACCTAAGTAACATTAGAGGCAATGTTTAAATGACCAATTAATGATGGTTGCTTCCTTAATGTAGCCCCTGAGGCCTAAACACTGGACAAATGAGACCAAAAAGCCAGGATTTTCCCCGAACCTTCTAAAGCCCATGAAGGAGAGTTCAGTGCCTCAGATTAATCTTGCAGTAGTCTGCTGTGTCTGATTTCACTCCTGGATGGCCAACAGCCTTCAAAGGTATTTGAGATTTTGGCAAGCTTTTTCTGTTTGCTAAGCCCACAAACAAAAACTCATCTCCAAAACAAAGAACGTATTTTTAAATCTGTTTTACCCATTTACGCAACCTACTTAAGGACACTCAAAGATCAAAATACAGTTCATGAAATGAAATATCTCACTGGCAAACACTTATCCGTGTGTATGCTTCATGAAATAAGAGAGAGAGAGAGAGAGAGAGAGAGAGAGAGAGAGAGAAAGCCAGTAAATGAAATCACTTTGGATACCAAATAAAAAATCACACTAAGAATAACAAATCTATTTTCCTCCAGTTAGATAAACCACCTTACTGTATGATCTCTGAGCAAAACAATACAACAAAATTGTAAAATCTACAATGTGGAGAGGCATTAGTGTTGGAAATAATATCATATACAATAAATAATTATACTGAGGTCAAGCATGGGACATCCAGTTTCAAATCCCTGATCAGGCAGGAAGGTCACTGAATAACCCAAGTCATAGTCACTCAACCTGACCTATATCTTAACTTTGTTATAAGGAAAAAAATAGATTAAATAATTTTATGCCTTTCAACATTTCACAAACAAAAATATTTATTTATATTTAAAATTTCTATAGGCCAATTTTATGAGCAAAATTCACTTACGTTTACAAAATAACAGATAATGCTATTCCAATGATAATGAGAGTGCAGCACAACCCTTATGTAAACATCACAACTTCAATAAAAGCAGCAACAATAAATACATATCCAGTCTAAAGAGAAAAAGCACAATATTTTTCACAAGACTATTATGAATTATTTTTCTATTACTTATTTATTCAGTGGGAATTACTTCCAAGAAGGAGTATCTAGGATTGCCAACCCAAAATTGAGTCACTACACTGTTTAAGTAAGTTCAGCATTTGTAGCCTATTAATAATTGCCATAATTGAATTTGAACAGCATTCATGCAACAATTCACAAACCAGTTAAGCAAGGGTATGCTTCGTTTTGCCAATTTCAATTGAATTTCCATTTTTTTAAAATAGTGGCTTATTCAAAAAGCATTTAGCATTTGAATAGAAAATTGCAGGAGGCTTTTACATATGGTTGTAATGATATTCATCTGGGGTGGGGTGAGGGGAAGACAAGCAGCAGGTCACAAACCATTATAATAATCCGGCATCTCTTATTCAGACCATTGTTTTTGGAATCCTGCAGTTATTCCTCTCATTTAAAGGTATTGCACAATTTCTCCTTTTTTTTTGGACAGGGTATTAAAAGTCAAATGTGGAAAAGTCACATAATAAAGAATTAACATTTATATAATTTAGCTGGCAGATTTCCTTTTCATTCTACTTGAAGCTCAGCCTTATGAAGATCATAAGCAGCGACGGTGATTCTGAAATGAATACTACCAAACAATATACACAACTTTGGGGCAAGAATTTAGCTTAATTAATATCCATAGAATAAAGTAGAATATGGCAGGGAAAATCAGCATGTCTCTTGCAAGTGAATAGAGATGTGAAGCCAGACGTGTGATTTCATTAATATATAGAGTATTTTACTGAGAGTGAGATCAAACTGAGTTAACCAGCAGCATGTACTGGAAGAACTTATACAAAGGTACCTAGATCTACAGTGAAACTAGACAAAAGATGTGAGTTTCATGCTAGAAACACCACCATGTCATGTTTCCTCTCCTCTGCCCATGGTGTACATTTTCCTAGTACTGTTCCAGGGGTGGTGGTGAGTGGAACACATTATATTGTGATGTTGTAGGGACACAGGTGGTGCTTTGGTCTAAACCACTGAGCCGCTTGGGCTTGCCGATCAGAAGGTCAGCGGTTCAAATCCCTGCGATGGGGTGAGCTCCCATTGCTCTGTCCCAGTTTCTGCCAACCCAGCACTTTGAAAGCACGCCAGTGCAAGTAGATAAATAGGTACCACTGTGGCAGGAAACCCTGTGCTCTGGTTTCCGTCATGGTATTCCATTGAGCTAGAAGCAGTTTAGTCATGCTGCCCACATGACCTTGAAAGCTGTCTGTGGGGGCCGCTAGGGGTGCCTTGGAAGATGGCCAACAATACCATCTATCCAGCCTGCACGAGGTAATTAGAGGCTGATTATGGGGAGTAAATCAGTCTCCCTCATCTTCCCAGGGTTTTGGGGAGATGCTGCCTCGCCCACGGTTGCCACGAATCACCCCCGAGTTCGGAAAAAGGAAGGGGTGAGAGGCACTGGGCGGAAAGCCCTCAGGCAGGCTCTGGAACTCTCCAATGCTGCTTCCAAGAGCGAAACTGGTTGCGTTGCTTAAGAGAGAAAAATTTGGAGAAGTAAACACACATGCTTCAAGCGAGGTCAGGAGTATTTTATCTGCTAAATAATTCCACCACTGAGATGATGAAGATTGGACGGAAGGAACAGAGATAACATCAAAGAATCGCAGACATATTGGTATGTGGAACGGAACGGAAGGCGGGGGGAACTTTCTACTTTTTAAACATGATTTACCTAACAACCCTCCCCCTTAGAAGAACCGCCATAACGACCAATTGCAAGTGGGACTAAAAATAAACTGTGTGTGGGAAAGTAATATGAATGAAAGGTTTTATTCTGTGAAAGATTTGGAAAGAAGAGAAGCTCTCTTTGTGACTCAGTAAGAAATGAGATCCGACATGGACAGGCAGACCTTTGTTGCATGATATATGGTCTTAGGGAGGGCGAGCCGTCGATCTGTTATCAGGATGGGATCGTAAATTTGAAAGGGCAAGAACCCTCCTGGAGAGACTAATTAACGATGCAGTGGGTCTGGGAAAGTTAATGAGTGGACATCTAGACTGTATTTCATCGGAATGGAACAAAATGGCGATGATTGCTAGAACGGAATTCCTGGACTATTGGATTTATGTGAGTGATTTACGAGAGAGCATTATAAAGTCCACACAGAAATATAAACAAGACTGTTTCTTTCAATCCACTTGCGGAGAAAACTCGGAGGTGACTGAAAAGGAAAATGAGTAACGACAAGGAGACAAGAAGACGGGACTGGGAACATCATTGTAACGCCAAAGCAGCAGAAATATAGATGATTGGACTCCTACCGATCTTGAAGCATGGGTACCCCCCACAAAAATTTATAATTTGGAAAATATTTGGATTTTATGATTTGTATTGTTATAATTAGGATTACTTGGTATGATATGTTTGATTTGGTGAATGGAAACTTAATAAAAATTATTTTAAAAAAGAAAGAAAGAAAGCTGTCTGTGGAAAAACGCCGGATTCCTCAGCCTGAAAGCAAGATGAGTGCCGCAACCCCATAGTTGTGTTTGACTGGACTTAACCGTCCAGGGGTCCTTTACCTTTACCTATTGTGATGTTGTACCACGTGTTTCCTTAACTACACACATTCAGATGAGTACTGAAGACTCAATAGGATCAACAAACCCATGTTTGTCATCGCACCATGTTCTGTGTCATCTTATAGCTGGCCAGTCATTCTAAGGCCTCAATATGCTGCTAAGGTAATACTCAGGGGCACCATTTCATGGGAGCTGAGCTATGTTGGCCCCCCCAATTTTGGGGGGCATCGCCAAATGTTCCAAATGATCAGGGGGGCAGGAGTCTGAGCATCGAGTCAAGTGTGGTGCAGCTTCTGTGGCCAGCTCCTCCTCCTGCTGCTGTGGAAGGAGGCCCCAACTGCTCCCAACGTGTGTGTCAGCACTAGTGTACGCTGCTGCCCCCCAATCTGCAGCACAAATTGGCGCCTCTGGTAATACTTCCACTCATGGAGAGGTCTTGCTGATCCTGGGAGCAAAGGGTTTTCCAGGGGTATTTGGGGTAGCCCCTCACCTTGGTCTGGCAGCCTCTACTTAGACTGGACTTCTGTACTGACATTACTTGGTCTCTGCCCTTCAAGACATAACAACTCTGCTCAAACTGTGTGAAGCCCCAACTGTGCCTGATCCCATCCCCCACCCTGAAACCCCAATCTGAGGATGTTTAAAGAAGAAATCCCACGTAGCCGAGGACTTCATGTGAACGGTTACTGCATGTGAAAGTGGCTTCAGCGCAGACACAGCTGTATCTAAACGGCAGCGATATTTGTGTTCTCCCCATAAACTCTTTTGGCAAATGCTGTGTCATTCTTACCTACGTCAATAGGTTATGTTAGCCCAAAGTAAAATGTGGTTGTTTGGTTAGCAGGGTATGCTTGAGATGGCAAACAAGAATAATTGCCTTTTATCCACTGGCAAAAAAAGAGGGTGAAAAACAGATTAAAGCTGAGATTTTAAGGAAACAAAGGATTATGCAACTGAGCAAACAAGGAAGAAGAATTCTTGTTTTTTATATATATATATATATATATGCAGGTTTTGGTGTCCTCGGGTGTCTTCCCGTGTAAAAGTTGGGGTGTCTAGGCGACGTTTCGACGAGGTCTCACTCGTCATCTTCAGGCTGGTGCTTTTGGCTTCTTGTTACTGGAACAGAGCCGGATCTCAGTGTTTGAGTTCCTATAAATACTGTTGAGGAGGTGTGGTGTATAGCCTCCAATGTTCTGGGCAGAGAGGAGGTTCCCAGGCTAGTGTGCCTTTTCTTCTTTTGTTCCTTAATTACTTGAGGGATATCTTGAGTGATTTCTTGAGTGATTTCCTGAATCCCACTTAGGTGGGTCATTAGGTGTGGATTAGTTGCTAAAGCCTTCGTGTCTTGAACTCTTGAACTTTGTGAAGAGTTTTTCTGAGAAGATGGCTGTACTGCACTTGGTTGTGCTCTGGCTTGGCTTCGTGTATAGGGGCGAGCTGTGGTTTTGTGGCCTGTGCCAGCCAGATCTGTGTAGGGATTGCAGGGGGGTGCAGCATCCGGAGGTGCCACCCTGGTTTGGCTACTGGATGGTATCTGTAATTTATCTGTGGAGAGGGTCTGGGTTTGGGTCTGGTGTGGTTGATTGGTGATGGCGTTCTGTGTGCCTCTGGATCTGGTGTCAGATTTTGTGGGGAGGGCTAATTTCCAGATGTCTGGCAAGCGGGATGTGTCGTCACGCTTGTTCATGTTGTGAGGGTGTTTCTCTATCTCGATGGCTTCCATGATTATTCTCTTGTGGTGATGTTCCATGTTAAAGAGCAATTTGGAATCTGCAAAATTAATTTCGTGTCCTGTTTCTTTCATGTGTTGGAAAAGAGAGGAAGTTTTTTCTTCTTTTTTGACGGCATTCTTGTGTTCTGCGATCCGTGCATTTATTCGTCTGTTTGTTTGTCCAATGTACGTGGCTGGGCAGACTTTGCAGGGTATTTCATAGACCCCTTGGTTTTCCAACTGAATTTTATCCTTGGGGTTTCTGAGGATCGCAGAACACAAGAATGCCGTCAAAAAAGAAGAAAAAACTTCCTCTCTTTTCCAACACATGAAAGAAACAGGACACGAAATTAATTTTGCAGATTCCAAATTGCTCTTTAACATGGAACATCACCACAAGAGAATAATCATGGAAGCCATCGAGATAGAGAAACACCCTCACAACATGAACAAGCGTGACGACACATCCCGCTTGCCAGACATCTGGAAATTAGCCCTCCCCACAAAATCTGACACCAGATCCAGAGGCACACAGAACGCCATCACCAATCAACCACACCAGACCCAAACCCAGACCCTCTCCACAGATAAATTACAGATACCATCCAGTAGCCAAACCAGGGTGGCACCTCCGGATGCTGCACCCCCCTGCAATCCCTACACAGATCTGGCTGGCACAGGCCACAAAACCACAGCTCGCCCCTATACACGAAGCCAAGCCAGAGCACAACCAAGTGCAGTACAGCCATCTTCTCAGAAAAACTCTTCACAAAGTTCAAGAGTTCAAGACACGAAGGCTTTAGCAACTAATCCACACCTAATGACCCACCTAAGTGGGATTCAGGAAATCACTCAAGAAATCACTCAAGATATCCCTCAAGTAATTAAGGAACAAAAGAAGAAAAGGCACACTAGCCTGGGAACCTCCTCTCTGCCCAGAACATTGGAGGCTATACACCACACCTCCTCAACAGTATTTATAGGAACTCAAACACTGAGATCCGGCTCTGTTCCAGTAACAAGAAGCCAAAAGCACCAGCCTGAAGATGACGAGTGAGACCTCGTCGAAACGTCGCCTAGACACCCCAACTTTTACACGGGAAGACACCCGAGGACACCAAAACCTGCATTCCTGTACCCGTGAAAATCTACGAAAGCAAATATATATATATATATATATATATATATATAATGGCAGAATTAATTTGGCAAAACTCACAGTTTACAGAAGCACAGTCATGGAACATATCTAACCTGTCCCCATATGCAAATACAGTAAATCTCCAGTTCTTAGATGTTTTAAGCCATGTGGAAAAAAATGACCTGGCGAGATGCCCTAACGGCTTTTCCATATAAACTCCCCAAAGTGCAGCACTCATAGGATTAATGGATTTCTATCAAATATTTATCTCTCATGATTGTTGAATGTACCTTTTCATCTCTGACTTTGGTGTCAGGCACACAAACTAGGAGTTAGTGTAGGGTTTCGTTCGCACAGGTATATATATTCAATATTTGATAGATCTCCATAGAATAATATGCTGAAAAAACAACCACATAAAATAGCCAAAAGAGAGTAAAATTAGAACAGCTGCAAAATGCCCCAGGTCCACCCTGTTACATGCAGAAAACTGGGGGTGGGGATTTGCCATCGAGGGATTCTCAAATACTTATTTTATCATATTCAATATGGGATGATGGAATTGGGGACACAATGCAGGAGAAGGGATTAAGTATTTGTAATGCCCACAACACTTTTGATGTATAAATTAGGGCTGTGTAATAACCACAGTATTCACCTTGTTGCTGTACTGTTGGAAAGTAGCAGGTTCTGTTTCGGATTTGTTCTGTGCCTTTCTTCTTTCAAATAATTTGGGTTCATATCTTTGTATCTGAAGCTCTTTCTCCCTCATTGACTATAATAGGAAATCTAAGATTGGCTTTGAAATTTGCTTTCCGTTTTTACAGAAGTGGGTGATCTTTGCAGGAAATCTTTAAAGGGTTTTTTGTTTTAATGTGTTTTTTTTAAAAAAAGAGAGAGCAAAAAAATCTCTAACTTTTTATTTTCAGCCATAGATAGATGCAGTTTACAAGCATGGTTGCTGTCTCTGAGGGAATGAAGCCAGCAGCAGGTGGGGGGGGGGGGGTTGAGCCACACCTGCTTAGCAGGAGGAAGAAGGGGAGGAAAAAAAGAGGCATTGAAGTTGGCAAATGCAAGATGCAGCATTTTGGAGAGGAGGGGCCGAGTCTACAGAGCCACTTCATGGACTTCATAGACTCCCTGATTTAACTTGGTGTGTCTAGTTAATTGCACAATCTGACCGGCATGTGAAAAATTCCTATTCACCACCCAATTTTTGCCTCTGTTAGACTCCTACATCTCCTTTATACATGGCTGTTGCCACCATTACATCTATTTTGAACCTTAATCCACCTGAAAGCTAGCTGTTTGTGTCCAGCCTTTTCTATCACACTGTTGATCCTTTTAGGTTTCTTTCTATCTTAATGCCTCAAATAGCAGTAATAGGAATCACCAGCTGCTTATATTTTACTTTGCTTAATCTAAAGTCTTCTTGCCTGGCCTTTCAGGCAATCAAATTGCTCACAAGAGGAAACTTCTTTCCGCTATGTTTTTCCCCTTTTTGTTAATGGATGCTCTAGTAGGCGCTAGGTTTCATTGGGAAGCACAAGCTGAAAATTCTGCAATTACTGCTGCTAATGCCTTCACCATTACTTTAATGTACTGAACCCCTGGTGAATGGTACATGTTTTAGTTCTACTTTGGAGAAATGTATATATTTGTTTTAGCATCTCGGCTATTCATTGTGCAGAGATCCTGGAAGAAAGACATAATAATAATAATAATAATAATAATAATAATGCACCTGACAGTTTCTAATCATTGTTGGTGCTGTTGTGCACCTCACAGGGAAGCTTTTCATTAAGGTATTGTACAATTGCAAGTTGATTCATAACTTCGGAAACAAAATAAGCAAAATGATTACTGCAGGGTGTCCCCAGCCTTTTGGGGACTGTGGGCATATCTGAAACTTTGTGGAAGTCATGAGGGCACCATTACAAAAATAAATTTAGTACAAGACAGAGGTGGAGCCAGAGCCCCAATACACAAACCCACAGAATATTTTTTTTCACAGAAGATAAACCTCAGAACAATTAACCAGGCAAGATGCTACAGAAAGCAGGAGGTAAGAGGGACGAGGGGGAAAGAAAAATAAAAAGTTCCAAAATGAGGTTGTGAAACTAAGGAGGTCATTTTGCCAAAGATTATCTAGGTGAGAACTGAAATTCTCCAACAGTTCAGGAGCAGCTGGGGGGAAAGGAACAAAAAACAATTGTTTTGGTATTTCAAAAAACCACTTTTTAAAAAGCAGTTTCAGTCCTACTCTAGATAAGTAAATACCCGAGCTGCTAATTGTGTTAGATTAAACAGATCAATAGTATAACGCATCATAAGGTAGCTTCATGTGTCCATTTGAAAATGGAGAACTTCGTGCAAATGTTGGAGAAGAGGAAACTGAGTTGGTCTACCAGACAATTCATAGGAGGATCTCTGTTCTTGTATACCTGTTTTGCTTTTTGGCTGTTTGTTCTCTTGGCTCTCTTTCCTTGTAGTTGTGCTAACTTTTTGATGGTAAACACCAAAAAAGGCTGATAGAAAACAAGTTCAAATGCTTGGACAAGAAGATTGATTTTCAATATAACACTAGGGGCCTCTTGTTTACTGGATCAAAATGGGGTCAGCTTCTTTATTTAAGGCAGATCAAAAGTATGTACCTTGGTTGAAATTTCAGTGCAACACTAATTCCCTGCTGTTCCTCATCCCTCCAGCTAGCTGTGTTTGAGGAGTGTGCTGAGGCAATCTGTTGCTGATGCTGCAGTGAGAATGTGGTCTGCAGGAGGAAGTGTTGGATTTGCACCTCAGAAAGCGCGGTTCAAATTCTTCCTCAGAGAGGAACCCACTGCATGGCCTCAGGCAAGGCACTGTTGCTCAGTTTCAAGGGCTGCATCCAAAACAGGAGGGGGGTGTTGCAAGGTTTAAGGGGAGACAGAGCTATGGATGAATTGCATTCTAGAGACATTTACTTATAATGTTTGTACACCGAAGAAGCAATTTCTGTGAAGTTTCCTCCCCAAGTAGTTTCTATCCCATCGATATATGTTTAGGGATGGTTCTCCCCCCCCAAAATTCTCATCTAAATTTCTCTCGAGGTTTTGTAACTCCAAATTATTTGTTCTTGTAGAATCAGTAAAGGTAAAGGGACCCCTGACCATTAGGTCCAGTCATGACCGACTCTGGGGTTGCAGCACTCATCTTGCTTTATTGGCCAACGGAGCCGGCGTATAGCTTCTCAGTCATGTGGTCAGCATGACTAAGCCACTTCTGGCGAACCAGAGCAGCGCACGGAAACACCGTTTACCTTCCTGCCGGAGCGGTACCTATTTATCTACTTGCACTTTGATGTGTTTTCGAACTGCTAGGTGGGCAGGAGCTGGGACCGAGCAACGGGAGCTCACCCCGTCATGGGGATTTGAACTGCCAACCTTCTCATCGGCAAGCCTAAGAGGCTCAGTGGTTTAACCCACATTGGGCCATTTATCACCTCTCAGCCTAACTTACCTCACAGGGTTGTGGTGGAGGTTAAATGAGGAGGTGGAGAACCATGTGCAACATTTTGCGCTCCTTAGAGAAAAAGGTGGGATATAGATGCAGCAAATAAATCGTAGTGAAACCCATGTATTAACAACTTTCCATGGGTTTATTTTTTACTTCTGAATTTGTATAGAGCTCGGTGCATGAACAGCTTGCCACAGCTTTTAATTATTTTAGTTCATTTGCTTCTTCCCACACTCAGATTATTACCAAGCTTCATGTGTGCCATGATAATAAACACTGCAACCACCACCCAAATATCTCAGTGGCATAGTGGACTAGGCCTGGAGAGACCCAGGTCTTCACCATCAACAACAAATGAAAAGGTGTCCAATTACAACTGAACAGCAAGCCTTACACTCACTAATTTTGGGGATATAGTATGTGCATTAACAATCAGGGATGTCTTTGGAACATGTGCCGCCGGGGTGCAAAGATCCGCCCAGTGCCCCCTAATTTTTTTTTTGGGGGGGGGAGGGCCAGGTCAAAGTTGTTCAGCTTTTAAGGAGGGGAACAGCAAAAACTGTGACACCTCCCCCCAGAATTTTTTTTGCACCCCTGGGAAAATACAGCCCTGTTAACAATACTGCTATTTTTCAAAGCCATACTTCAACTGTGCTCTGTTTTTTGTCACCAGAAGCAGAATGAGAAATACTCATTCTTCTCCTGTAATTACTGGTGTGTGGTGACCAATGGATGTCTAAATTAAACAAATGTTTTGTTTTGTTTTCAGCCATGGGTTTTGGGCTATTAAAGGAATTTATCATGGGTAGCACTAACCTGGAAAATGATTTAGGGATCAGTGACAACTGATAACACAGTGCAAATATAGCAGAGGGCGATTCAGTTAAGCCTTCAAATAAAACAGATAATTAAAACAGAGTGTAATCATTAGGAACTCTGCTGCCAGCCTGCTTTCATTTGGCATAATTAAACGAAGGCTATATATTAGCTTTGGATTTGTTGCTGGCAGTACCTTTCATTCTCTCGCATGCTGCTTCCTAGCAGTGGCAAAATAAAACTGAAATAGTATAATTAAATGCATCCCAGGAAGCTTAGCAATTAGGCAGCTTTAAATTTTCAGGTTACACATGGATTACGTTTATGCATGCCACTGAAACGTCAATATTATGAGAAGAAAAGAAGTAGGTGAACAGTCACATCACAGTTTTGTAATTATCAAGTTCTGCCACTAGGGGCAGCCAAAGACATTTTGTGTCATATGATGCTGGGTAATTCAAATTCAAAGGAAGAATGCATAAAAAGTACCCCTTTCCATATGTTTTGAATAGGGGACAGTAAAGTTGCAAAGGGCACAGCAGGCAGAGAATTGTGCTAGCATTGTCCCCCTCACTGTCTCCCAACTCTTTCTCTGTACACTGACCTTCCTCTCCACCTTCCTGCAGAGAGGGAGATTTACAAGCTTCAATACCCCCTTAACTGCTCTTCCTAGGAGTACGGATGGAAGCCAGCTATATTCACCTCAGTGCTCCTAAATATATTTATATTGCAAAAAAGAGAGGAAGACATTTCAAAGAATTCAACCACCCTTATGTGAGAGGAGTACATGTGGCTGTCAATTTGATGCAGCCGTTTTTCCTGAAATAAACCTTCAATCATAGCCTTTCAAACTTCCCTTGTTTGGAAAAGACCAGGCTGTTGCTTATTTCATTCTCCTGCCCACACATTGCAAAGGAACTCTCAATTAGGGTGGTAATTCGACTGATTTTACCTCTGGAGGAAAAACTATTATTGAAGCCCACTTTTCAAGGAGTCACTTATGCTGACTTGGTTTATGTAGAAATATGTTAGCGAGAAATTAAAGTACAATTCTGCGGAATAACAAAATATTTCCATTACAGATCTGCTACACATCAGATATGCATTTTTTAAAAAACAATCGAACAACCAAAAAAATTGTTTTATTCAACTTCTCTAGTCCACATGGACCTTGGCTAGGAAGATATATCTACAACAGTGATAAATGATCAAGAAGCAAATTGGTCTTTAGTTTTCCACTATTCTGTTGATGTGATGTAATTTTTAACACTGAGGTTTATTGCATTTGTGATTGTTCTGTTGTTTTATGATTGTGTAAGCAGCTCTTCATTTTTTTTTTCATTTTTAAGTGAAGGATGAGGTGTAAGTATTTCAACTAGTAAATAAATGAATAACTATCCTCTTATGATACTAAAATGGATGTGAAAATAGTCCTTGGTCCAAACTCTGCATGAAGTTATTTTTTGCATTTATATATGGTGATTCCCACCAGTGCAGAAACCGAACATGTGATGCGCATGCGATTGCAGCCATTTTCAGTGTGGCATAGAGCCGTTTTGCAAGGTGGAAATGGAAGCAGGGTTGCAGCCTGAATTAGTATTAGCCCTTTGTGCAAAACAAAAAAACAAAAAAAAAGGGTGGGGGAGGACTTAATCACCTAAATCGCACAGATGCTTCTCATTTTAAAACTCATTAAAAACCTCTTAAGGGAGTGAGAAGCGGGAAGAAAGTGGAAGTATTGCCTCACTTAATAACTCTGATAAAAATGAATATTTTCTCTGTGAAAGGGAAATGGGTGAAAATATTCTGTTGGTGATGAGATTAATTGGAGAGCCATTGAAGCAGCTTTGTAGCTAAGGTATGTTGCAATTTCTATTCAAACCACAGAATTTATGTTTCTTATAACATGGCTATGATCTAGTCACTATCATATTTGATGCAGGGAACCTCCATTGGCAAGGAGTAAAAAGCTGCTTAAATTTCCAAGAATTTCAATGAAAGTGGGATGAATAACATCAGTTTGAAAATTATTAGCAACAAAATCCTCCCTCTGGATGTTGGCCACTGCTTTCAACACAGTAACAATTCCGCAGCATGAGTTGAATTTTTGTCCAGACCCATAACTAAAGCTGGATTTACCACATATCCACCTAATTCTGCTTCACTGCGGTTGTAGAGACCTGAGATGGTAGAACAGACTACTTCAGGCTGCAGGAATAAAGGTTTGTGTTTTTGAACTGTATTAAAAAACCCAAAATCTCTCGTCTATCCTGACCATTGGCTACGCTTCCCAGAGGATGGTAGAGTTGGGTGTCCAACAACATATGGTGGCTTAGCAATGACTGGGTGAGCTAGATAGAGCAGAGCTGGGTAAAAGAAGCCTTTGGGAGGCTGAACAGCATGAAAGCCTAGCCTAGGTTGAAGGGAAATGGAATTTTCATAGATGGATGGATGTTCACAGAAGAAAGGCTGGGAAGTGGGTTCTTCTGGGAAGGGGAGATATTAGATTTGCATGCGTTGTCCCTGTCTTGCTCTTTTATTTTTCTGCCATTCCGATGATCTTTGGGTTCCACACCACTTATCTTCTGGCAGGCTGAGAAGAATTATGCTCAAATTGAAAGGAGCTGTTGGCAACTGCGTTTGCCATGACCGAGTTCCATCATTATGTGCTCAGCATGCCTCTGAAGGTTCAGTCTGACCACAAGCTGCTGGAAACCATCTGCACAAAAACCTACAGGCAAACCCCCAGGGAAGCTACAAGAAATGGCAGCACAGCGCAGAAAATGTCCACATTTGAGGCAAGGGCATGTTCCAACACTGAGATGGCTCACTTTCAAGATCCCACTTTGCCCAAATCCAGTGGTGGTGTTTCTGCAGCCTGAGAGGAGCTGAAGGACTGAGGAGAACTAATTCCACTTGCTTCAGGCAGGGGGAGTTTAGGGTTGGTGCTTGTGGCACTACTGCATCTTTTATTTTACTTTAAAATTCATGCTTGTGGTGGCAACGACTTTCTTTTTTTAATTGGAGGAACACCACTTGCATTCAAGAAGGTTCAGGGAGCAGCTGGAGCTCTCTTCCAGATTCTGGTGCTGCCACAACCAGCGTTTTTAAATTGGATGAAAAGAACGACAGCTGTCACCACCGCTGTAAGCATTTTTAAAAGAAAAGAAAGGGCTGCAGCCGCCAGTAGTAGTATTTTAAAAAGAAAAGAAGAAAATTGTCACTGTCACCAACACAACTGCCTGCCACAACCACCACAGTAAACCTCCCCCAGCGCTTCTTTCCCCCAGTCTTAGCCAGCAAAGGGAAGCCATGTCTCCCAATTCACTAGTGACTGGGAATAAAGATATTGGGTCCTCCCTTAAAGAGGGCATGTGTTGCAGTGAGATCTGGCAACCAAACCCTGTGCTGTGGGTGGGTATGTTTGGACAGCCACAACACCCGATTGGTAGGTCCCTTGATGCTGGGCCAATGGGACACAGGCTAAACAGATCAAGGGACCTATATATACCCATGCATGTGACCCAGAGCTTCCTCTTTTGGTGTGTGAATCGGAACACCCGCCCACCTCTCCCTATATTTAGGGCTTGCACGCTTGACCTTGCTATGCCGTCGTGTGTCGTCTGTCGTCGGGACAGGGGCACGGCAGGAATTTTCCACACTTGGCTGATTGGCTGTTGCCATTTGGGTTTCACCAGCCACGTAGCAAATCGTCACAACTTGTAAGGTTGCGGATAGGCTCTGGTTCAGGTGATAGGGATGGGAGAACGCTCTCGCCATCCCTATGTGAAGGGTATTCTGTTAAAGGAAACCAGGGACTCAATGGTTTGGTCAACCCCTGTGAGGGGGTTGTGCCGTTACCTGAGTCCAGGGGGTTATTTGGATGGCGGAGATAGCCTGTTCCCAGCTTTCCGCTTATCCAGGTGTTCACCCTTGGCTGACCTATGCTGGTGCCGTGGATCAGCACTACCTGCAATGGTGCAGGGAGCTAGTTGAAACAGAGCCTATGCAACCACTCACTTGCTGTAATCAATAAAGTTGTGGCCTAAATTCTGCCAAAAACCAAACCAAAATTTGAGTCTGAATTTATTTAAGGGGGAGGTTTAAAGGTCTGAACATGCAAATGCAAAAACCACTTCCTGTCCCTTCTAAATCTCTCTGGATGTGCTTCTCTAACACTGTTTCATACCCTCCAACATTTCTCTGATGAAAATAGGGACATCCATTCTCATGGCTAAATTATCTGTAATGTTATTGAGATAGGTTGCATTCAATGTGGTGTTAAGGTGAACCAGCATGCAAGGGTTTCGCCTTCCAAAACAGAATGTTCTCTCTCTCACCTCCTAAATCTGTTCTGGGGGTTCCCCCAAATCTCTGGAACAGGTTTGGGGATGCCGCGGGGCATGCATGGGCAGAGGAGAAATCCCCTTGTAGCACAAAAAAATTTGAATGTTACCCATGAAGCACATATTTGAAAAGCATAAAAGAAAGTTCTTAGAACCACCATATCCAATAGGGAAATTAAAATTTCAAGGTTCTTTAAAGGGCATTTAGCTAGATTATGCTCCAAATTACACTGGAGAAGTGAGGTTTGTTGAGAGGATCAGTGTCTAAGAGTAGCAATAGGATGTGATGCTTCTCCCCCCCCCCCAAAAAAAAATTTAAACCAGAGGCTGGTGCCGAGATATTGCTGTTCCAGTTGCCAAGGGAAGCTTACAACTAAATCGTTTCATACCTTGTGCAGAGCTCTGAGGATCCCGAATGAATCATGTTTATTCTGATGATTCACACAGGCCCTGAAAGAAGGTCTGTCTCTGAATGGAATAGCTCTTCCCTTTGGCTTGTCTGAATAAGGGCTTGGTGTTTCTTTTTCTTTCTTTTAATATACGGCTAAGTTTCACTACACATATGCTAGTTAGATATCCTCACCCCTCCCCTTTTTGTTTAATTCGACACTGTAAAAATGCAGGCATGAGTACATTTTGTACTGTGCTGCAAAGCAAGGCGTGTGGGATTTATTCCTTTGTGGCTGCTTCCTTGTTAGCCTTTTTATCAGCCGTTTCAGCAATGGATGTCATGGTCAAATTTCCCTGGAAGGATTCCCTCCTCCATGCAGAGGGCAGCAAGGCTGGGAGACTGAATGAACAGCACATTAGCAGCGGTCAGTCAGAGTAATATATAAAGAGCCTCAGGAAACCTGATTACTGAAGGGCCCAGTGTTTGAATTCTTTCCCTCTATTTGCACTCTAGACTCAATTCCTGACTCGGTTATTTTTCTGTTTATCTCATGGGTGCCAGACTGTTGCTGGAAACATTGGTAGTCTGCTGTAACCCACGGGGAAAATATTTTGATGAATCTGATATAGTGTGATCTGATAAAATGAATGTTCACTAAAGATAGCTTGTAACAGCACACACACACACACACACACACACGAAGAGTTTAACAGGGACCAGAAAGAGATAAACACATGCCATCGTTTCTGAGCAGGTTGTATATCGCATTTATGTACACATTTGTATGCAATGCTGAAACACAGAGTAACATTCAGTGGCCAGTTTGCAGTTCTCTGACAGGGCTCAAAACTTGGAACTGGAAACACTCTGGTATTCCAGGGATGTGCCAAAAAAGCTCTGAGGTCGCAGAATCCAGTAAGCTAGGTTTGCTAAATCTGTCAAGTAACCACTTCAGGAAAAGAAAAGGAAATCCACCTCCCTCCACCCACCGCCTAGCTCCATCTTAGCTCTCTAGGAACTACAGAAGAAAAACCCACAGCTAGATTTGCTGGGCCTATGAGATGACTGGCTAAAAAACACATTGCATCCCTCTTGGCACTAACCGACAAATCAGTTGAATCAACAGGTTGCTAAGCAACCACAAAGATCGAAACTTCAGCTTAACCATTTCACATCTGCAGCACAAATGGGAGGGGGCAGATTTGGAAAGAACTGCAGCAGCACACCAGGGAGCGGGAATCTGTTAGGACCACAAAATCTAGGCAAAGCAGGTGCCTTAGGAAGGAGTGTGCAAGAAGCATAGGGCCAAGGATAGAGAATCAGGGGTAGGAGGACGAGGCCTAGGAAGGAAGGAGAAAGCAGAGGAGAAGCAGGTAGAAAGACGTGATGGGAATAGAAAGTAGTGAGTGATCAAGGAACCTGCCAGAGGAAAGAGAGGCTGTGTACACACCATATATTTAAAGCATATTCCCCCTCCCCAAAGCACTAGTGCTGGGAATAATAATAATAATAATAATAATAATAATAATAATTTATTATTTGTAGCCCGCCCATCTGGCTGGGTTTCCCCAGCCACTCTGGGCAGCTTCCACAAAGACCAAAAATACACTAATATGTCATACATTAAAAACTTCCCTGAACAGGGCTGCCTTAAGATGTCTTCTGAATGTCAGGTAGTTGTTTATCTCTTTGACATCTGATAGGAGGGCGCTGTAGCACTGTGAGGAATAAGCTACAGTTCCCAGGATTCTTCTTCTTCTTCTTCTTCTTCTTCTTCTTCTTCTTCTGCTAAATGTATGGTATATATGCAGCCTGAGTCTGTCAAATGTCAGATCCTGTCAAATATCAAACATCAGATTCCAAATATATATGTGAAAAATGCTGCTTGTCAAACACTGCAATTTAAATCCATGCATTTAATATTTGATTATTCTCCTGCCTCAGAGTGTTCAGGAGATGATTCTGAGAATTTTGTGGTAAAGGCAGTTCCCCCCCTTAGCTCTAGACTACTTGTATGAGTTCCTCTAGGAATTCCTTGGGGAAATCTGTGAATATAAAGTAGATACATTCTGAATAAACACATTTATTTCTGTGTGGTGCTCACTAGGGATGAACGCCATACATAAATAAAACTGTGGAGAATTTTAAACTTAGTAAATAACTCTCAGCACCAGAAAACTCAGAAGATATTTGTGGCCAGCAACTGTGTGCAATGTGGCTTCCTTTTTATTATTATTTACCTTTATTTGTAAATGGTATGTCTTGTTAAAATGTTTTTTTTTCTTTCTTCTTTTAAAGGTACATCAGCTTTGTTTTCCTGATTTGTAGGCAGAGGAAAGTTATTTTCATTTTTTACCAATAAATTTAGGCTTTATTTAGTAGGGGTCACAATTTAGGTTTCAACAAATTGTTTTAATTAAGCTGTTCTTATTCAGGACACAAGCAGACAGTATAGTTTTAAAAAACAGACAGATTCTACACAGTTTTGGTGAAATAACCAACAATGCTATGACAGGATTAAAAATTTCTGAAGGCAAAAGCCAGGTGGCTTAACACACAATGATGATTTATGTCCAAATTAGAGAGCCATGGCAAACGACACAAGACTTAGGTCTAAACTTACCAAATAATCAAGAGTTTTGGGGCCAGGTCCACCAAAGTCAGACTCAAATGGTGTGTGTGTACACACCCACCCACCCACGCACCATATTTTCCCATGCATAGCACGCCCCTGTGTATAAGACGCCCCCTATTTTGGGGGACTCAAAATTAAGAAAATGGGGGAAGATTGCACCCATGTATAAGACTACCCCCCTTTTTAACATTATTTTTTAGTAAAAAAAACCTAGTCTTATACATGGAAAAGTACTGTCTGTCTGTCTATCTGTCTGTCTGTCTGTCTATCTATCTTATTAAGTCTTACACTGCACATTTAAATTCAAACATCAACATCATCATCATCATCATCATTTAGGATTCCCTGAATCCTTACACTCCCCTCCACCCTTCCATGGTTACCATTTTCAATCTTTTTCAACTGCTGAGCATATGTATATTTAATGGATGCATGGAGGGAAGGTTGAAAGTTGTGTCACTGATGCTCACTGTAAACAAAGGAGCAAGTAGATATAGTTCTCATTTTAGTGTGAACCTACCTAACTAATTCACACTTCCTGAAACAATGCATGAGCTGAAATGCAACTATCCTTCAAAATTTGCATTTTCTCTGATGAAGCTTTTCAACCAAATGTCAAAATAATCCATACAATTCAAAATGTATATACTCTCTGTTGTTGTTGTTGTTGTTTTAATGCCTTTAGTAGTATGGCATGGGGGCACGTCCTGAAGAGAAATGGATAGGCAACATAGCAATAAATCATGGAAACATGGTTAGCTGGAGGTTTGGCTGTTTAAGAGAGAGTTCACCAAATCATAAAACACTGACATTTTAAGAAAAATACCAACAGCAACATAAACCTGTCACACTAATGAGTTGTGAACAACTGTGTGAATAGACTGTAGGGGCAGAAGTCTCATTCTTGAGCAACATTTTTCTCTCTCTCAATTCTAGAGATTTGCAGATTGCATTTGTTTTTCCATAAAAACCCTAAACAATGAAAAAAAGAAAAAGAAATACTGAGTGATTTATGGGTGTATAGCTGTGTTTACAAAACGATGTGCTTGAGGTTTCCAAGGAATCCCAGCAGACCAACCCTGGATGTTACACACCCCAAATTAATTAAAGCATGTACAAGATAAGCCTTCTTATCATCAGAAACCATTGCCAAACTTACAGTTTTCACAAAGCCTTGTGTTTAAATTTGCTTTTATATCTCGAATCAAAGCTCAACTCAAGGACAAACCTTATTGTTTTATCAACAACAGAAAGGGGAAAGCTCACATTCTGTTTGCGTGACATATCACTTGGACTAGAGCTGCGTCTGTTCCTTCTTCATTCCCCTTCCCCCCATCAGACAACAGACACACACAAACATTTCCTTCACGTAATTGCTCCTTTTCTGCTCTTGCAGTGTCATTTCTCAGAGCAAGATGTCTTCAGGTGCCAGAAAATGGAAACAAGTGAATGATTCCTTCCCTCGTTCACACACCATGCACCCAAAATATAAAACAAAAACAAATCCCTGGCAAATAAATTTGGCCAAGCTCCCTAATGCTAGCCAGACGTTTATATTTCCATTAGAGAAGCAGTACAAAACTCTGAAATCTTCTCAGGATGTTCAATTATGATAGATAAGATTTTTCTTTTCTTTTCTTTTTAAACAGGAACACAGGAAGCTGCCTTATTACAGAGTAAGACCATTGGCCCATCTAACTTAGTGTTCTGCATGGGCAAAAGCTCTCCAATGTTTCAGATGTGTTTTTTCCAGCCCTACTGGGGAATGCTGGAATCACACCTGTCCGCGAGCCACACCAGCCCCTCCACATATTCCCTCTTGGACAGTTCTAGCCTGAAGCTCAAACTCTACCAGCTTTGAATCATTCGTGTTAAGTCTGTGGGAGTTTCTGAGTGGTATTTCTCTATCTCAGACTCATATGGGCGAGATGCGAAAACGGCGTAAGCATAAAAACGTATACCCCACAAGCAACTTGTCGGTACTCTTGGCACATCTTGCAGGGTCGGGAAACTGATAGGAAATTGGATAAACAAAACCCCAGAATATGGAAGTGCTGACCTGGGTCTTCCTTGCCCTTTAACATTTGGAATAAGGTTCTCTGAAGGAGTGCCTTCTCCTCCTGTATTGTGCATTCTCCTTCTGCTAAGGCCTTCAGTGGAGGCCCTCTCAAGTTTCCTACCCAATCCCAACTGTCAGCTGAGATGAGGGCACAAAGGAGAGAGTCTTTTCAGTTATGGAACTCCAAAGAGTTGTCAGTGGGTGTACAACCCATGGAATATCCATTATTTCACTAATTCTGTGCTGTTTGGTCGAATGTTACTGTGAATTGAATTTTTATTGCTGTTATTGTTTCCTCTGAAGTTTGTAGAATTACTTTTAGGAAAGGCAGGACACTTCGTTTAAAAAAAGAAAAGAAAGCAAGCTAATAAATGGGAATAATTCTCTTCTCATTTGAAAATACTGGTGCCAAAATCTCATCTCAAATAGCTGTAATTTGCACACAACGAGTGAGGTCTGTCCTAGAAAATGTGCTCATCAACACATAATATGGTTTTAGGAATTGTTCCCTTGGGGAGCATTTGTCCAGCTGGAGTCATGATGGGGAAAGTTACTGTTCTACTACAAATAGATGTCAGCTCCATTGTCCAAGCAATGACTTGTGCTCTCAGAACCGAAGAGCTGATCTACACTTCACTTGCGATCCATTATAATTTCTTAGGTTGGTGCCCATGTCAAAGTAAAGGTGTCCAAACAAACGTATGGGATTATGTACAACACATCAAAGGGGGGCAAGTGTGATGCTCCCCCCCCCCTTTTTACAGACCTGGAGAAAATAGGGTAAATGAGATTATAGTTATGCATGTAAGAAGGTACTGATCTCAGTTCATCCTCATATTCATTGCAAGCAGACCGTTTCCACTCCACTGCAGTTTCACCTATGATAAAAACATTAGTTGTCTCCACTATAGCAAAATTTGACCTAATAAACTACATAGTCAGTTACATAATCAATGACATTATCAGTACATTATTCAACACCATTCACGTCTCTGCAAAGGAAACACATATTGGGGGAAGGAAGAATACAGTGGTACTTCGGGTTACATACGCTTCAGGTTACAGACTCCACTAACCCAGAAATATTACCTCAGGTTAAGAACTTTGCTTCAGGATGAGAACAGAAATTGTGCAGCACCGGCGCGGCAGCAGCAGGAGGCCCCATTAGCTAAAGTGGTGCTTCAGGTTAAGAATAGTTTCAGGTTAAGAACAGAACTCCGGAATGAATTATATTAACCCGAGGTACCACTGTAATCAACAAGATATGTATTGTTTGTGAACTGAAAACAACAACAGTCAATACTGATTGTGTTCACTGGATTGATTTCTGTTCTGGGCACTGGATGAAAATGCAGACTCCAGTAATTCCTGCTCCCATTTCAGCAGGATTCACCAACATCCCCACCTGTGGCATATAGCAGGAGTGGAGGACCTCTGGCATCAAGACCAAAGGTGGCCAATCAAGACCCTCCCCAGCATCTACCCTTCCCAGGCACTGTTCCATATTCTTGTCAAGTGTTTTTCCTGGCTGGAATATGTCCTTGAGTTGTTGTGTCATGGCTTTTTGCTTGCTAGGATGAAGAGATGTAGGAGACAGTTGTAGAAACCTCGGGCTTTTGTGTGGATGGAATGTAGCTTAATGTACAGATGCAATCGTCTCCTCTGTTGCTGTGTCCAGTCTTGGCTCTGATCCTGGCTAGCATTGGTGTGCGGCTCCTGGGAGGCTGCCCACAAGAGAATGTGGTCCTCGGGCTGATACCATCCACGATAGAAAAGAGGATGATTTCAAGCCCCAATGCCTGTTTATTCTACAATCTTGAAAATAAATGTTCTAGTTGTTTATGCAAAGTTTGTCTTAAAATTAAGTCACCAATTAAAACTTTTATTGTTAATCTGCAAGATGTGCTCTAAAATGCACAGACTTGGATATTTCAGGGAGCAGTCAAACATTCTACTGAGAGAGAGAGAGGAAATAAGTTTTTCCCCCATTACAGAGAAAGACAGCTGGTAATCATTTTAAAGATATAACTACTAGAACATGTTGTTGATGCTAGTCAGCACATTCTAACAATCTAACATATACTGGAAATTTGGCCATATAAATGCTAGGCAGTTATTAAAGCGAAATTGACATACAATCCAACCTGCTTCAGAAGTTCAAACCTGCATTTGATAATCATAAATTCGTTAGTTATTTTCTCACTGTTAAGATAGCAAGTTTCCTAAAGGGCAATTATTTCAGATTTTCATCTAGCGCCTACTAGTATTTATTTATTTAATAACCAAATGTATGCCCTACCTTAGAAGATTTATCATAAACATGCATATAACAATAATGTGTACAATTCCAGGATAATGTACAACTAAACAGCTTGCTGTAAATTATGTAATAGATCCTGAGAAAGCCTCCTCCCTTTTTGTTCTTTTCTCTCATATAAAACATGGAATTTGCTGCATTCCCCCCCTACAAAAAATATTAATTTTTCTTACATTATGGATTCAGCCAAATAACTGCAAGCAAATAATTAGGTCATTGTTTTGTTTGTTATTATGTTATGTATTTTTCTGTTTTTATACTGTAAACAGCCCTGCAAGCCTCAGATGGAAGATGGTACATGAATTTAATAAATAATAAAAACCCCCAATAAATGTCTCCTTGATCACGTAACTGAAATAATTGCACATCATTTTCATATGTGCCCTTGCCTCTATTTACCTCCCCTTCCTCTGCTCTTTCTCCTGTATCATATTTTAGATTGTAAGCTTGTTCTCCATAAAACTCACTGAACACTAATGGTGGCATATAAACCATTGTTATCATCATGTAAATCAGGGATTGGTTGTGCTAGCGAGGGATGATGGAAGTTGGAGCCCAACCTTATATGGGCAGCACTACTTTTGCTGTCCCTAATGTTACAAAAAGTCAAGTATTTTAGAAAATGATTGTCCAGGCCAGTGGTTCTCAAACTTTTTTCTCTGGGCCACATTTTCAGAATAAAAATTTGCTCATTCCACACCATTTAAAATATATATATATATATGGCAAGAAGTACATTGGGAAACAAACAAACAACTCCTAGTGGTTCTTGATTTATAAATAGAACAGGCTTCCTCAACCTTGGCCCTCCAGATGCTTTTGGCCTGCAACTCCCATGATCCCTAGCTAGTAGGACCAGTGGTCAGGGAGGATGGGAACTGTAGTCTCAAAACATCTGGAGGGTCGAGTTTGAGGAAACCTAACATAGAACACAACTGCTTTATAATATGATCATGGGACAGCCAGAAAGTATAAAACAATGCAGCTACATAATAACATGAACCATTCCCAAAATGACTGACTCTTCCTGCCACACTTGCCATCCTCTCCTGCCACACCCTTTGAGAACCACTGGTCCAGGCTAAGCAGAAACAGACTTTCCTAACATTAGCATACCTACAGATCCACTGGTTTGTTTGCTCAACTTTATGCCAGATTTAATTCCTAGAAAGAAACAGAAAGTTGCACTGAATGCACTTATGATTGCTAGAATTGTTTATCTTTGGCAGCATAATGCCTTCAAAATGAGAGTGATTGGGGTGTGTGGGGGTTATTAGTAAAAACAGCAACATATATGATATCCTGAAATGCATTTGATCATATTGATGAACTACGGAGTTCAGTAGCTGGGCATATAAAGAACTTTTTGTCACTGGGTCATAATCACTTGAATGGTTAACTCCCATATATAGTTTCATATTCTCCTCATTGTAAATGCATTGTATTTAACATAATTCAATTAACGAAAACCCCCTCTTTTGTTAAACATGAAGCTTAAAAATGCCAGGAAATTGCAACTGTTAAGGGCCGCACCCTTAAGAGACCTATTATTTAGGCAATAAAGATATGGTATGTTATCCTTTTTGTGGTTAGTTCCAGCTTCATCACTACTTTGGAGCTGGATGGCTGTCAACAGCAGAGTGTTGGACCCAAGTCCCAGATTTGTCCAGTGACTCAAACCAACTCCTGGAGCCTATGCTTGTAAACACACACAGAAATTACCACGATTCACATGTTCACCTGAGATCAGAAATGGAAATATGCCAGTAAATACAAGTGGTATTCTGTATCATTGGGTTCTTCTTGTTTTTTAGGTTGCGTGTTCAGACCTTTAAACCTCCCCCTTAAATAAATTCAGACAAGACTCAAATTCTGGTTTGGTTTTTGGCAGAATTTAGGCCACAACTTTATTGATTACAGCAAGTGAATGGTTGCATAGGCTCTGGTTCAACTAGCTCCCTGCACCATTGCAGGTAGCGCTGACCCACGGCACCAGCATAGGTCAGCTTAGGGTGAACACCTGGATAAGCGGAAAGCCGGGAGCATGCTATTTCCGCCACCCAAATGCTCCCCTGGACTCAGGCACGGGCACAACGCCCTCACAGGGGTTGACCAAACCATCAAGTCCCTGGATTCCTTTAACGGAATATCCTTCACATAGGGATGGTGAGAGCATTCTCCCATCCCTATCACCTGAACCAAAGCCTATCCGCAACCTTACAAGTTGTGACGATTTGCTACACAGCTGGCAAAACCCAAATGGCACCAGTCAATCAGCCAAGTGGGGAAAATTCCTGCCGTGCCCCTGTCCCAATGACAGACGACACATGACGGCATAACAAGGTCTAGCGTGCAAGCCCTAAATATAGGGAGAGGTGAGCGGGTGTTCCGATGCACTCACCGTAAGAGGAAGCTCTGGGTCACGTGCATAGGTATATATAGGTCCCTTTATCCATTTAGCTTGCGTCCCATTGGCATCAAGGGACCTACCAATTGGGTGTTGTGGCTAATCAATCAACGCACCCACAACACAGGGTATGGTTGCTAGGTCTCACTGCAACACGTGCCCGCTTTAAGGGAGGACCCGATTTCTCAAATGTTACTTACATAATTGTGTAATTTTCTGTATCTTTTAATATTTACCTCCCACTGAAATTGACTATGTAATTAATTATATTAGTTTCAGCCGCAGTGGATAGTGAGATGAACAACAGCGGTTTTAGTGGAAGTTGAACTGTAGTGGAATCGAAACAGCACTGATTGCAGCAAACATAGCAGGATGCAAATCACTACCTAGTCATTGGTTCCCCACCTATGGTCTAAATGGAAAAAGGGTGCACACCTTACCCTTTTTGGTACTTCTGCTATTAAATTCATAATGCCAGTCTGCTTCCCATAGCTGAAATAGTAGAAATTCCAAAGCACAGCTGACCCTGGGCAAGAATTTTTGAGCTGACTGGAGCTTACACTCACCTAAGAGTGACTCATTAACATCGAGAATAACATTGCAAGCATACCTGAATTTCTATGGTGTCAAATGTTCAGCCATATGACTAAACATTCTTTAATTTCATTAATGCACATTAGCAGGATAAGGTTGAGTGGATGAACAGAAGGACATTGAAAAGCAGGTATAAAGTTCTCCACACGTAGATAAAGTTTATTAAATGACTGCTTTCTACTACAACCTCTTTGAAAAAAATATATAAAAGCTCAGTTTGCTAGTTTCCCTGAATATATATATATATATATATATATGCGTGCAACAACACAGAATCGTTTGTAGCAAATCCATTTAAAGGCAGTGAAACTGTAAGCAGCATGCAGTATATTTTTTAAAAAGCAGCTCATTCCCATTACCAAGTATTATAAGCAAATTTATAAATGTGCATTATCAGTACAGTGGTACCTCGGGTTACATATGCTTCAGGTTACAGACTCCACTAACCCAGAAATAGTACCTCGGGTCAAGAACTTTGCTTCAGGATGAGAACAGAAATCGTGCTTCAGAGGCCCGGCGGCAGAGGGAGGCCCCATTATCTAAGGTGGTGCTTCAGGTTAAGAACAGTTTCAGGTTAAGAACGGACCTCCGGAATGAATTAAGTTCTTAACCTGAGGTACCACTGTACCAATGATCTGTTCTACTAAGATTCTTGCTTAAAGTTTTCACAATAAAAAAATGGGAGTGGGTGGGAACCTATATGCAGAAGCGCTAAAATAACTGCCCAGGCCTGTTTCAGTCATCATCAGAAAATTTTTAAACAACAAGAACAAAACATGTTTTCTTAATGTGTTGGGGGCGGGGGGGAGAGAGATTGAATATTTATTAGAAGAGAGACAGAATGAGCCAAAGAAGCAGACCTGCATCAGGCAAGCTAGATTTCTCTCAGGAGCAAGCTGATGTCCCCAACCAAAGAGGTCAGGAAACAGTAGGCTTCTTTGTCTGGGAATCGCTCTGCTAAGCAAGCTTCTGTACTCTGTAAGCACTGCTGGGTGGCAACCACAAGTGAATGGCTACTTAGAGAGTTTTGCTTGTTGTGCCATGGAAAATGAGGTTCAGCACTTGTCTGTACTCAGAGTTAAACACAGGTAAATCCTTTGCTGACTGTGTTTGGTTGGTTCCAGAAACAGAACTGTTTGTATTCATTGTAAAATAATTTCAACCCTCAAAAGCCCCCTTACAATGAAACAAAAACAAATAAAATCTAACAAGGCCCCTGAAGTTGAACAGAGTGGGCAAGCAGGATCATATGGAGAGAGGCATTTCTAATCCCAAAACCATTATGGCTTTATCAATAAGAACTAGCACATTTAGTTGTGTCCAGAAATGAACTAGAAGCCTAGGCAGGTGGAGTTAGAACTGCAGTGATCTGTTCGAAAAGGTGGGCTCCATAAAACAGTCCAGCTGCCGCATTTTGCATGAGCTGAAGCTTCCAAATTCTTTTCAAAGGCAGTTCTACAGTGGTACCTCAGGTTAAGTACTTAATTCATTCCGGAGGTCCGTACTTAACCTGAAACTGTTCTTAACCTGAATCACCACTTTAGCTAATGGGGCCTCCTGCTGCTGCCGCACGGCTGGAGCATGATTTCTGTTCTCATCCTGAAGCAACGTTCTTAACCTGAAGCACTATTTTTGGGTTAGCGGAGTCTGTAACCTGAAGCGTGTGTAACCTGAAGCGTATATAACCTGAGGTACCACTGTACATATATTGCATGTGGATGTGTAGGAAGGCACCATTTCCCATTCTGCCTTCTATTGTTTCTGTTCCACTGCTGTTCATCTTCTGTCCCAAACTACATTATCCGTTTTGGTGTCCGACATGGCGAAATTAGTATAAAAGTTTTTTCTAAAGCTTGCATTGTTCCAGGTTTTGAAACAAGTGTTCCTTCTAATTCCACACATGCATGGATAAATGAACTTGGAGTGGATTCCATGGTAAATAATGAATACAGCTCTGATTTCGTCCACCTGAAATGCTAAACTGAACTGAAGTCGCAAACTAAGCAACATGGCATAACCGAGTCTAAAAAAAAAAAGGTGCTGCAGACCTATGTAAATAAATATTGCAATCATCTTTACTGCAAGAAGCCTGCTTCGTTAGCAGGTGCAAATGGGGTTGTTTCAAATGGAAACAAAACTCAGTCAAAAGCTGAGCTCTGACCAAACATGTCACTTTCTCCATTGTGAGCTATTGTTAAAAGTTGCTGAACGCTTAGCTGATTTAATCCATTGCTGAGTATATGGCCATACCCTGAGTGAGCAGTATGCTGTGAATACTGAGGGCATGCTCTGTGGAATTTAGTTATCTCAGCAGGATTAAGCGGCAGGCTAGAGCGCTTGTATTGGGGCAGTTTTCTTCTTACATCACAAGTGTTATAAATGTCCATTCAGACACCATATAAATGCCCCCACAATGTAGCAACTAACTAGAATATTACATTCTGACTACTGTGTGTGTGTTGTGTGTATAGGCCTTATTCTTGCTTCATGCTTTTTTACGCCACCATTTAAGGAAATGTAAGCACTGAAAAAGCCAATGACTGACAATCTAGATATGCTGGTTTAAAGTCCCATTTCTGTTTCTTCAGGAATGGGGAAAATCCCCTCATCCCTGAAAATGGACCATGGTTGCTGGAACTGATGAGTGTTGGAGTCCACGACCACCTGGAGAGCTACAGGTTCCCCATTTGACAAGTCACTGCTTATAAAATGAAAACAACAGTGACCTAGATTGAAGGTAAAAACATGACTGGGAAATTTCATTTGTGTTGTAAAAACTCTTTTAGGGTGTATGGAGCCTTCCTTAAAAACTTTACTGATCTTATCAAGTCTGTCTTTCGATTGCCCCTGGAAAAAATGTCAACTGTTTCCCAGTCAAGAGCCAACAAATTCACCTTGGTTTTCACATGAAGCAAATTTTGGCCGTCAGTTCTACTTACGGGGAGAAATGCAATAAATACAGAAAGTCACATCACATTGGGCTGCTGGGCCTGAGATTCTCCACCGCTGAGGTGAATGAAGGGAATGTAGAATTTTGTTGGGTAGGAAGCAGACAGGCTATTGGAGATGATTAGGACTTCGGGGAATTGGTGAAAATTAGCAGGGTGTAAATTATTCTCTGGCTTGGATTTTGATTTTGAATTAGTCAAGCCCCCAGTTCACATAGAACCCTTATTTTGGAAAACTTTAAAGTCATCTGCTGTAATGAATTCAGTTTTGCACGTGGTTGGTAATCCATGACAGGAAAAGTCGCAAACACCAGCATTAAAGTTTATCATCAGAATGCATTGACTTACTCCTAGTAAGAAAACTAAACTTATTTGTGAGCACTGGGCATCTTGTAACAGATCCATTGGTCTGATAGGTTAACTTCGTATTACTTGAGAACGAAAGGGATAAAAGAGTTAGTGACATTTAAGTCTGTTTTTATGTTATTATTATATTTTGGAGAACATAGCAGGAATGCCTTCAGGCTTTCCAGATCTTGTTATCTTATAGCTGTTCTTGCAGGACACAGAAGCAAGTTGTTGATTAAAATCTCCAGCATTCAACTTCTATTATTCTGAACTTATTTCCAAACAGTTTATTGTTTTGAGCCTGACAGATAGCATTTAACCATGACAACAGATGTTAATGAAAAGTGCTCAAAGGAGTTTTTTATGCTAAAAAAAATATGTATGCCAAACTATACAAAGAGGGGAAAATGCCAAAGTTGGAGTGGAGACGTTGAAAACAAATGAATAGTTTAGAAATGAAACAGCAGTCTTTCTCCAATTATTTTCAGTCAAGCTTTCCTTGGCAATATGCCCTGGGAAATCGACTCTGGAACAAATTCCACTGTGTATTATCTGTTATGGATGTGAAACATAAATATTAAAGTGGTACATTTTATCATCATGTCCTGTACATGAGTAACACAACCACAACATGTTTGTGTGTAAAAATGTCTGCAGTAGTAGGGCATGGTGATATTCTGCTATTATGGTCAAACAAACAAACAAACAAAAACGTTGACCATAATACTGAACTTTACACCTAACAGATGTCATCTCCTACATACCCAACTGATCACTAAATTCTTCTATGTAGTGGCACCTGCTCTTTGGAGATCCCTCCCATTATATATCAAAGAGACTTCTCTGTTGTTTTTCTGGTACCCGCTAAAGCTGTTCTCTCTAATGGGAGATCCAGTTATCTCAGTTGGTATCTATATAGGATTTGAATTGATGTTATGCCTGCATTGTGTTGTTGTTTTTAAACTCACTCTCTCTAATTATATGGTTTTATGTATCTTTATTGTAAACCTATTTGATATTGTGAACCACTTTGATATTTTTATGAGATAGCAGTATAAAATATTTTTTTAATAAATAAATTAAATATATGTTTTATATATTTTAAACCACAATGAAATCACTTTGGGATTCCTCATAGGAAGCATTTCATGCATGAAATTAATAATGAAATGATAATAATAACTTCGGGCACTTGATGAATACCTTTTTGTTTCAGAAGTCACTAACTTCAGTTGTGCCATGCCTATTTATTGAACCTATGTTTCTCCCTGTGGTTTTGTTTGTTATAAACACTGTATTATTTGATTGATGGTTGCATAACCCACTTTGTGACCATCTATGGTGAATCACAGTCTATAAATATTGGAAATAAATAAGAAAATAGATCCATAGTTTTCCTATATCTGGCAGAGTAGCTGTGATATATGCATAGCTGTAAGATATTTTTGGCATCTCTTAAATATCAAAAGCACATCCCTGTGTACCATAAAGGCATGTACTAGCATTTGTACCTTTTGAAAGCAGGTAAGTAGTAGGGGCATCCATTTGAAAGTCAACCCATCTATAAAGGAATCACTTACCCAAGGCATATGATAGGAATTTCCTAGCCAAAGATCATTTCTTCTTTCTTTCCCTTTCCCAAGTTCTGCAACAACACACAGAAGGTATATAAAGCAAGAGATATTGAAGTCACATTTTTTAGGGTTAACAATTGATTACAAGTCTCATTGAGAAAAAAGGCAAGCAACCAGAATCCTGCCTTTGAATTATTGTTTCTGAAACTCTCGTCTTTCAAAAATGATTTGCCATGCAGTGCAGGTCAAAAGAAAAGATCAATATCTCTGTTGAACAATCTGTCCATTTCTGTCCAATTACGGTGCCACAATGAAATTATCTTTGATTTAGTATATCTGTTCATACCACTTAGTTCAGCATTCTCTTTACCACAATACACATTTATAATTGGAAATAAGTACACTTGATTTCATTAGATCTTTCTTTCAAGTAAATATTTTGAGAAAGTCTATTTTCCCTTTCTTAAAAGCTGGGTAGATGGATTTGCTTGACTCAGGGCCAAACTAGACAATATCTGTGTGCATTTAACATGTCTGATGCTTGTTATAGCAACTGTGATAGGGAAGAATGACAATCTGGACCACCCTACATGGGCAGAGGGAGCTAACTAATTCACCCATGAAATGTTGCTGCTGTTCTGTAACAGACTGCTATTAGCCCTGGGATGGAACGTCTCATTAATGCCAATGAAGAAGTAAGTGCAAATTGGGCCTGCAAAACCCAGGGTAGAGCTACAATGCCAGCTTGTGTGTCACTACCACTTATGGGCAGTGAGAGCCCCAGATTGGCTACCAGTGAACCTGCACAAATACTGATCTTCCCAGCCCCTACCCTTCTTAGTAAACAGCAACTGCACATTTACTAAAAGGCTAGCAATCACAGCCATAGATGGCTTTCGGACGGACCGTTAGCTACTTCATTAACTTTGAAAGGGAACAATCAGGGAAAGTAATTGATTTGAAAATATCTGGCTGAGGTTTGTGTGTCTGCTGTGCGCTATGTAAAAAAAATAAAAATATATTTTACAATACGTATATTTCCAAATCAGCACACAACAAAATGGAACACAGACTTGTTCAAAATAAACCAATTGCAGCAGAATGGAAAATAACAGATGAAAGTGCAAATGAACATTGGACTGGATTGAGGTACGTTCATATGTTCCTAATAACAACCATATTTCAGTCTTTCATATATAAATGTTTGTGCTTTTATCAGTGCTCTTTCGTAGAATAAATGAGGTGGTGACACTCATATTATCAAAGTGCTGTTGGTGCCAGCACAAAATGGCTCTCGGAAGCAGCGGGAAAAAAGAGCTGCCTGTGCTCTTTATCAGGGAGTACTGCTACACACACACAAACACAAAAGCTTTGGCTTCTATCGCAATAGCACAAAGCATATTCTTTGTGCACATAATCATTATGGCATAATGAAACACTGACCAGCCTTTCCTATGGTATGTTTACCTGGCTTAAAGAACCCCCCAGTTTCAACCAGTGATGGGAAGTATTCTGTGGCTTCTGAATCTCACAATGGAAACAGTACAATATCACCCCTCCCTGGTCTTCCTGCTAATTTTTTACAGCTGCTGATTTATTTCAAACATCTGGCTCCAGACCAGTTCCACAGTTCTCCTTCTAATTTCCATAACATCTCATCATTCCCAAAGATGTCCTCATATAACCTTACCAACATATGCTTTCTGTGCTGGAACTTGACCCCACATAATTGTAGTGGAGGGTAACTGAGTTGTGTCTCTTTAAGTAGCCCTTGATCGCTCCGATGTGGCTCATTTTACCAACACATAGAAAGAAGAAGTGTGCTCATTTGACAGATATTTTATGAAAACTGTGACTGCATATCATAAACCTTATAACCTGAGTAAGCGGGTGGCACTGTGGTCTAAGCCACTGTGATGGGGTGCGACAAATCCCTGCAACAGGGTGAGCTCCCGTTGCTCAGTCCCAGCTCCTGCCAACCTAGCAGTTCCAAAGCACATCAAAGTGCAAGTAGGTAAATAGGTACCGCTCTGGCGGGAAGGTAAACAGCATTTCCGTGTGCTGCTCTGGTTTCACCAGAAGCGGCTTAGTCATGCTGGCCACATGACCTGGAAAAACTATCTGTGGACAAACGTCGGCTCCCTTGGCCAATAAAGCGAGATGAGCGCTGCAACCCCAGAATCGTTCGCAACTGGACTTAACTGTCAGGGGTCCTTTACCTTTTTAAAGCAGAACTCATGCAAAGAAACAGGTTTGCATGTATCAATCGCCTCATGGATTGCGAAAATAAATTAAAAGCAAATTAGAGAAAAACACTCTGAATTCTGTGATCTAAAAAGAAGTGGACTGAGGTGTGTCAGGAAGAACCTCATGTGGGAATGTTCTGGGGTGCAGGAGAGGATATATTGTGAGATTATATCCTAATCCAATTTGTGCTAACAAGTTCCCAAAATATCAGCAGAGTTTATGACATTCCCCTTTAAGTTCGCAACAGTAACGTCTGCACAGGTTCGCTAGAACCTCTATAATAATTACTCTAGTAATTTCCCCTTTGTTCCCTCTTAAAATGCAAGACACGACACAGTCTTTATAAAAGTATAAAAGAGTTTACTCACGTTCTGTTCACAATATGATCCCAGAAGGCAGACAGCTTAAAAAGGTTACATACATTCAGAATCTATCTTGTAGCAAGATAGTCCTTATCTCCTCTCTTGGCTGAGAGCCAAGAGGGCATGCTTAGATGTTTCCTCATCGAAGGAAGATGGCAGAGAGAGAGGCAAGAGAGAGAATGGCTGCCTGCCCTGTGCTTTTATCATTACCTGCACAGGTGAGGCCACACCCACCTCTGGTCACATGCAGAGGAAGTCCGTCCCCAGGAAATTTACCTGCTTGCTGGACAGACATCCCTCCCTATGTTCTAACATGTACATTCTAGGAATGTTGTCATTGACTGCTCCTGTGTTTACATCCCACACCTCAGATACATTTTTATAGCAGGAAGCTTAAGGCAGCTGAAACTGGCAGATGATTTGGAGGTAATTTTACAGCATTGCTTAACTATGTATTAGGAATAAACTTTATATTTCTGCCACTTTATTAAAGGAAAAATGATTATGAAGGAAAATTGTAGAGGCATTCATAGTGGCTGCGAGATATAATGTTTTTTAGGGGGGTTGTATAAAGGAAATCTGACTACATATCAACAGGTAGATGGTATCTGAGCTACAGGTACGTAGTCAAGTAATTCACTCTCTCCTCTGAGAAATCTGCCCTATAGTCTGTGGGAGAGCCATAGAATTTCCAGATCAAGTTTGGAATTTGTTGGGTTCAATCTTGCACCTGAGCATTTATATCAAATCCACATATTCCATTTGTAATGTTCATCTCAAGTTCAAACTCTTAAAGCAGTCTTGGTATCAAAAGTGATATTTCAAGAGTTGATGGAAAAGTTAAATCGCTACTGCAAGAAAACAAGCACTGTAAGAAAATGTGAGGTGTCAAACCAATGAAATTTCCCATTTACTTCCATATGAATGTGAAGCAGATTCCATGAAAATATGATATTCTTTGATATAGCTGCCACAATTTTCAGAACAATATTATGTGTTTTGGAAACTGCAGCATTCCATCCAAATTGTGCTTCTGGCAAATTTCAGCCACAGCTCTAGTAATGACTGGTGGCCTGTTAAGTTGTAATGATCTCTGGTCCTTATTTTAAAATTGAGCAATGTTGGCTAGCAGTAAGAATGAGAAACAAGCTCTTTGAGATGATTGTGTTGGCTTTGGTGCGGGGGCTATGGCAAGTTCACAGGGTTCCTTAAAACCTGCAAAAGATGGACTCCAGGGAAGGATTACACATGTAAAAATAGGATAAAATAGAATTCACCCATGTACAAAATCCAAAGGAGATGCGTATAAGCTCAATTCATAACAGAATTCAGAGAAACCAAATTCCCCAAGGAAACATCTTGATTTTCTCTAGCCTATCCAATAGGCCAGTAGATGTGATTGTTTTCTGAACTAAAACTCAGTAGACCTGGTAAGTTAGAACTGTTAGGAAAGCATGGTTTGATTCCCCTACATTGCAAGCAGGAGACTTGTTCACTGGAGTTTAGTGTTATCTTTCCATATAAATTAGGAATGATAGAGCTGATGCTATATTTTGCCCTGTCCTATTAGTAATGACAGGCTCTGTTAGCTTTTAAATCATATTAAAGCAGTGGTTCTTTCATAATTATATATACTGTAACTGTGAGCTGAAGGAGACTACAATTGTTCTTCCTCCTGGCACAGCTGAATAATTGCGTACAAAGATTCCTGAAGTGTTACATAATTTTTTTGTTCATCCTCATAAATTCAGCTTTATGGGGAAAAGAAATGAAATTTTAAGAAACTGAAGTTGGCCTATTCAATATAATTATTGCATCTGTATTATTAGATTCATTTTTTAAAGGGAATCGTCCAACAACATTATCTCATTTCCAGTTCATTTGCAAAAATCAGCACAGAATATTTAATTTACTTGCCCGTTGAAGAGATTTTTTTTATCCTTTCCTTCAAGCACAGTTTTCCCCTAGGGTGGATTTACAAAAGTATAAGATGAAATGCTGGCCATAAGAAGAGATTGGCAATAGCAAATGTTAACTACAGTAACAATAGGAGATAAAAACAAAAATAATCCAAAAAGAGATTGGCAAATATGTCAATTTCAATTTCTCTCAGTTGTCCTTTTTTCAGTCTTAAATTTGTTTTTTCATATTTTCACATCAGCTTGCAATCTCAAAGTTTAAAAAATCCTCATGAAAATTCACCAGTGCAATTTCACCCTGAGTGTACATATTTTAAATGATTTTTTCCTAACATACACATTTTTTTTGCAAAGCAACTTTCTCTCATAAAAAGAGTTTTCGTGTCTTATTTTCGTTTATACCATAGTATATGTATTCTTGTACCTATGAATCGGCTGTACAAAATTCAGATAAGTGCAAATTTCAAAGGGTGGCTGTGTTTTGGTCTGCATGATGTGTTTTTTTAAAGTGCAGATTAGGCAAATTCACCTTTAATGCAAACTGAACTGAATTTATCCCTCATTCCTAAATCCATAGATACCCTTTTCATATTAAATTTCTACACAGTTCTCTGGAGCAGATCACACCAAAGGGAAAGACTTGTATAGACTCTTTGCTCATCCAGATGCTTCTATGCCTACAACGAACATTTTGGAAGCTAGGACCAGTCCTTAAAAGGTAAAGGGACCCCTGACCATTACGTGCAGTTGTGACCGACTCTGGGGTTGCGGTGCTCATCTCGCTTTATTGGCCGAGGGAGCCGGCGTACAGCTTCTGGGTCATGTGGCCAGCATGACTAAGCCACTTCTGGCGAACCAGAGCAGCACACGGAAACACTGTTTACCTCCCCGCCAGAGCGGTACCTATTCATCTACTTTCACTTTGACGTGCTTTTGAACTGCTACGGGAGCTCACCCTGTCACGGGGATTTGAACCGCTGACCTTCTGATTGGCAAGTCCTAGGCTCTGTGGTTTAACCCACAGCGCCACCCACATCCTAGGACCAGTCCTTACATTATAGTATAGGCCATGTACTCACTTCCATTGCCTCTTGACTACTACTGATCTTGCATTATCATGTAATGCAAGATCGGTCCGTTCTTAACCTGAAACTGTTCTTAACCTGAAGCACCACTTTAGCTTTAGCACCACTTCTGCCGCGCCGCCAGAGCACAATTTCTGTTCTCATCCTGAAGCAAAGATCTTAACCTGAGGTAATATTTCTGGGTTAGCAGAGTCTGTAGCCTGAAGTGTATATAACCTGAAGCGTATGTAACCCGAGGTACCACTGTATTTTCAGTTACAGCAACCCAAGCATATGACCTGATAAAATTCAGTTGTCTTGAATTGTGTTGATGAAATTAATGGGATTTACTTTCAAATAAATGTGACTAGGTTCAGAGTACCTGGCGCCGCTTTTCCATAGGGGAGGGAAAAAGAGGCATCTTCATGTTTGGTCTGATGATAGTATCTACCAAAAATAATAGAAAAGAGAAGTTATAATTAAAATAAATCTTAAAGGGACATTTGTAGGTCAAGTAAATAAAATAAATGCCTGTCACCTCAGGCTAAATTTAAACTGGTCTTATTTCAAACCCTTACTAAGTAAAACCTAAATATCCCCACTTGACGGGGGTGGGGTGGAAAGTTCCTTTGCCAAAATAATATAAACCATACTAAAGAAATGAAATTTATTTGGATTTATATGCTTCTAAATGCAATATAAAAGAAGATGGTCTTAATTAGTGTCTGACAGAGACATGAAATGATATTAGGAGTGGTCAAGGATATAGGAAAGTATTTTAAATATTCTTCACACTTTTAAAATGTCAGAGGGTTGAGACAAGCAATAAAATTTGAAAAACAGAAGCAGAAGAGACAAAAATAAAATGTAGACCTAATGCAAATAGTAATAGTATTTTCAACTTCTGGTAAAAGCAGCATTACTTCAGCTCATACTTTTTGTTGAAATCACTCCCATTTTCCACGGTCCCAGCTATTCCAATTTGCCTTGTGAGTGCAGAAGGAAAATACGTAAAGAAGCACAGTACAAGCACTTCCATTTCAACTAATATCTGATTTTTTTAGTCCCATTTAGGAAGCCTTCCGATGAGTGCTGTGCCAAATGAGTGCTGAGGCTTCCATTTTTCTGCATCTCTCAGGGTCCTTTCTTTAGAATTTCAGGGGCTGTGGGGTTGAGCTTGTTTCATTCAGGAGCAATAACCTTCTAGCAGCAGAGTCACTGCTGCTTAGTGGAAGGAGGGGTGAGGCAACTGGGAGGTCTGAATGCATGGAGGCCCCAGTAGAACCAGACTTGCATCCCAATTGGTGTGTTCATGTAGCCCGGACTTCACTACCATTTCATTCCCCTGATGCAGCCCTTTGACAAACCTAAAATGCCATTAGAAAAATAAGGCTGGTACAGACCCTATGTGCAGTATAGGAGCATGGATTGCACCCTGCCTGCACACCCCACAGCAGACAGCCATATATTAACTTTGCCAGAAATCTACATATTAAGCCCAACTTTTGTTGGCCTCACTATCCTGGTTCTGATACTTTTTTATTTGATAGTTAGGTTGGTGTCCCCCCTCCCCCATGCTTACATACCTGACCCCCCTTCCCTAGTTCAGTCTCATCTTTGGAAAAACATACCCAACTCCTTCAACCATTCCCCATAAGACTTGGTTTCCAGAGCCTTTATCATCTTGGTTGCCCTCCTCTGCACATGTTCCAGCTTGTCAATCTCCTTTTTAAATTGTGGCACCCAGAACTAGACACAGTATTGCAGGTGTGGTCTGGCCAAGGCAGAATAGAGTGGTACTATTATCTCCCTTGCTCTTGACATTATACTTCTGTTGATGCGGCCTAGATCCAACTTCGGTTGATGCAGAATTTGTTCCCTCCAAATATTTAAAATGTTTCCCATTGTTTGCCTCCCACTGCAATGCCTTCTTTCAAAATAGATCTAGCCTTTGAGCTCCAACAATCTGTTTAGCTGGGAAAGTGAAAATAGCTCACATCATGCTTGTTCACTTAACCTGCACATCTCGACTATGCCAACACACTGGGTTTGGTTTGGTTGAAACTTGGAAAGAAGCTAGGATTCATTGCAAATGAAGGCTTAATCTACCAAGCCAAAGCTGATGTTTGTTCATATTTGCTTAGGGGATCAACGGGGTGAGATTTGTGTAGTTTGTTTTAAAAGAATACCAACGCAATTTGGAACACTGGCTACATTTTCTCTCCATGTTGGTGTTGACGCTGGCATAACTCCAGTCAGACAACTTGGTACTCCATTTCTGTCAGAGGTACTTAATTCATTCCGGAGGTCTGTTCTTAACCTGAAACTGTTCTTAACCTGAAGCACCACTTTAGCTAATGGGGCCTCCCACTGCCGCCGCACGATTTCTGTTCTCATCCTGAAGCAAAGTTCTTAACCCAAGGTACTATTTCTGGGTTAGCGGAGTCTGTCACCTGAAGCGTATGTAACCTGAGGTACCACGGTATATGGAAAGCAACATTTTGGCAAAGGCTGGAGGTGGGGATGTGGATGCTTGGGGCCAAAGGCCATCTTTATCTGGTCCTCAGGGCTCTTGCTAGGCCAGTGCTCTTCAACAGGAGGCATCCATTCTGCCCAGGCTGCACCCTCTTCCTGCCATTGGTCCATATCTTCTTCAACTGTTTTTCCCTGGTTGGGATGTGTCTTTGAATAGTGATGATGCTCTTGCAGAGAAGATGCTCACTTGGAGAGTGAAGGAAAGATGTCTAGGCATATGTAGAAACCTCTTACTTTTGCAAGACTGGAATGTATATGGCTCAAAGGCAAGAATCACACCCCTTGCCTCACCCACATATTTGCCTGGGGCTCCACCCACTACCAGCAGTGCTATTTTTTTAGAAAAAGAGGTGTCGGAACTCACCATGAATGCCTCTTTTGTTTTCTTATAATGGCAATGGAGACCACCTGAGAGGTGCTGGAACTGAGTTCCAGCTGAAAAAAAAAGCCCTGGCCCTTCGGCTGGACAAGGTTACCCACGCCACCTGGAAGCCTTCTTTGAGAAACACTTTTCACCCTGACCCTAGAGATCTTTAGCTGGAAATAGATTTAACTGAGGAACCCAATGCTGTGTTAGCTTCTTTAGGAGTGTACCTTTTGTTCATACCACCTTATCCTTCATCCCAGTAAAATTCTAAGCTGACTCTTTAAATAAATATGTGTAATGAAAGCTTTGGCTCCTGATACAAAAGCAGCCTCACCTTCGAAACTGGCACATTTTCACTTAAAGTGAATAAGGTATGTGCCAGATGAACATTTAAGAATTATATTTTTAGGTACTTTTGCCAATGGTAGGTAGGCAGAGACTGTGAGTGGTTAATGCCGTTATGTAGTTTAGTTATTTGGTGGCCTGGGTTCCCGTGTATATGGATGGAGTGAAGAGTTTCCTGTCCTCCTCCTGTTCTTCTTGGAGTGAGAAACAATAAAGTTTTTGCCTAGATTCCTGCCTGGGGTGTCCTTCTGTGACAGGCTGAAAAAAGAAAAGTTTTTAGAAGCTTAAGCACTCTTGAAATATTATGCTTCATTCCTAGTTTTCTGAATAGATTTGAATATTTATCTTGGTTCAAAAATGCTTCTTCCTTCTGATATTACTCGCCTCTGGGCATGTTTGCTGTTTTCTCCCATTACAAGAGCTGTACTATTTAGTCGGGGAGTAGAAAGATGCTTAAGAATATTGGAGCTAAATGCTCCATTTGCATCTTTCTCCAGTCTTCTTATGTAACCTGAAATATTTTTTAGTGCCCAGGACTTCAAAGCTGTTAAAAGTGTTGTGTTTCTGACTGACAAATAGAACGCTCTAGAAAAGCAATTAAATGTTTTTCTAAGAACCGGAGAAATTCATGCAGCTCTTAAGTGGAACTCTGCATTTCCTCCAGTATTTCCTGACTTGTACGAGGCCTGAATGATTCATTATGCCCCTGTTTTCTGCTCACCAGTAGCTACAAAGTGAGCTGTAATGAGAGAAAGTCGCAGCCAGAAAAACAGAAGCACTTCTTAGTCTGAAACACACCTACCAGCAAGCCATGGGAAGGATACATACATTCCTTCATCTGATTTATTGGTCACACTAAGTTAAAGGACTGCCAGACACGATGCCCATTTAGCATTCTAATGGTTTTTATCTAGATTTGGATCCTCATCATGCAATTTCTGCCTGGAGTTGCACAATGGAAAAAAGAAGTGAAAGGATCCTGGACTGGGGACAATTTTGTGAAGCTGAGGCTGATATTAATAGGGGAAATTCTTCTGAAAATTAGAACACAGGATGCAAATGATTCTTTCCTTTTTTCTATTTGCTTCTCCATTTCCTGTGGCCATATCCCAAGTTATTAGAATGTGTGGAGGTCATAATTATTTTCCATGCCATGTGAATCACTTACTGTAGAGGACCAATACTTACATAACGGTGTAAATGTTCCAAACAGTGGAGGCTGCTGCAAATGCTTTGTGGTGGTGGTGGCACATCACAGAAGAATAGCACAACAATTGGTAATGTGTGTTGAGTCCAAGTTTTGGAGGGCCCACCATCCATGTAACCTCTGACAATGAATTCACCTCCATCCTGCCATTATCACAGCCTTCATTTGTAGCTCTTCCTCTTCCTCATGATTGCTGCCACCTGCTTGCTTGCTGATCTGCTGCTCCACGTTCTTCAAGCTAAAGCAGATCCAGCTGGGATGTGGGACCTTGGTAGATGCTCCACCATGTTGATGTTGGGTGCCAGTTCTGTTTACAAATGGAGGAGGAGAAACACTGGGGCTGCTGCCTTCACACCCTGTTTGTAGTCCCTTGTAAGAATTTGGTTGGCCACTGCTGGAAACTGGATTCTGAGCTAGATGGGATCTGGAATGACATAACATGTCTCTCATTCTTTTATTATTTTCAAATATAATGCTTCCACAAAGCTCATGGTCTGTTTTGTGCGAGAGCTTCCATATGAAAATTGTGACTGAACATAAGAACGTTAAGAAAAGTCTTGATGAATCAGACCACGGGTCTACCTACTTAGCACAACCTCTTATTTTTAAATGTGTCTGGCAGCCCCTGCTCAGAGTATGAAGGCACACTTGAACCTCTTATTAGCTATGATGTAGGGTGAGTAGCTTTTAATACAGACCTTTTAATCCATGAGACCATTCGCCAGCACCACATCTTGTGTCAGCAAATTCCATAAGTTAATCATGTGTCATTTGAAGAAGTACATTCTCTGCTCTGTCCTGAATCCACTGACCATCTTTTACTAATCTCTAATATCATGGGGAAAGAAGAAGAAATTATTGACTTTCTTCACTTCGGGCATAAAAGTTTTAATCTGTATTAAATGCCCTCTCACTGCACTTAGCCATTTTCTAGTTTACAATATTATTTTTGATGGTTGATTCCAGAGTTTGGGAGCTGACGAATCTGTGCTGAGCCAAACCTGGGGGCGGGGGGGGGGGGAATGTATTCTCCCAATATGCTGCTTTTGTGGCATGCACATAATGGAATGGCATTCTGGTTTCAGCAAAGTGATAGCAAACCACAGTGTGAAAAGAGACCTTAACTACCATGTTAACTGTCTTGTGCAATTACATTTATTTCTTCTGTGCTTCCCAACAATTTGTCCAGTAATTTAACATTTTGATAAATGAGGATCACCCAGCGCATCTTCTTCAGTCAGTTTTGCTGGATTGTAAGATTGGGACACCACTAAGTGAGCACCACCAGGACTGGACACCACTAACTAGACACAACAAAGACTGGAATGTGAGGTTAGGAGAAAAGGAGTCTCGTCTGTGCTTGGCTATCTTAATTTATGGCACCAGTTCTTTGAGTGTATTGTGAGGGCTTCATTCCTGCTTCTTCCTTGACTTAGTATACTAGAGGCCTGTGGGGGAAGTTTAGATCTTGACAACAGTGCACAATTAAGTAGTACTATGGACCTTTGAGGCACACTTACCCCAAAACGTGGCCACAATTGGTCTGTTAGATCATGGGAATACATTCTTCTGGTCACATTTAAAGCTGAAATTCCTTAATTCACACTTTCTCTGATTTTTTCCAATGCATTTCTCCAGCCAAGTACTTCGTAGGAAAATGCGCATACTAGAGTAAAATGTACATACAGATGCATATATTACTTTAAATAACATAAATTGGGTTATATTGGGGAGGGAATGCTTAGTAAAAATGTGTATATAGGCAAAATTACATACAAATAGGAGAAAATGCTGATAAATTTCCATGAGAGCTTTTTTTTAAAAAAAACTTTAATAAACTCATGTGCTAATGTGTAGATGTGGAAAAAATGAAATTGACAGATTTGCATATCTCTATATAAACATTAGCCTATGAACAACTTATGAGTAATGACATGTGTCTATAAGTTGTTCACTCTTCTATATTTTGTGACTAGGTAAAGATCGAACACATCAAACGCATCCATTCTTAAGGAAATCAGCCCTGAGTGCTCACTGGAAGGACAGATCGTGAAGCTGAGGCTCCAATACTTTGGCCACCTCATGAGAAGAGAAGACTCCCTGGAAAAGACCCTGATGTTGGGAAAGATGGAGGGCACAAGGAGAAGGGGACGACAGAGGACAAGATGGTTGGACAGTGTTCTCGAAGCTACAAACATGAGTATGACCAAACTGTGGGAGGCAGTGGAAGACAGGAGTGCCTGGCATGCTCTAGTCCATGGGGTCACGAAGAGTCGGAGACCACTAAACGACTAAAGAACAACAAAGTCATTAATTTAAGATATTTACAATGTGGCTCAAAGCTCATGAATTTCACCCAACACTAATTGAATCCACCTGGTTCACTTCAGTTTGTGGAATGTTCTTCATCTGCAGAGGATTTCTTAAAACTTGACATAGTGGGGCGGATTCTGCAGTCTGGAAATCATGAACATATTTCAATAAAAAATGTAACAGAAAGAAATAAAATGGCATGATATAAATGGGAAGGGAAACTGGAAGAGGACAAAATCCATCTGCAAAACTTATCTATCCATTAAAAAAACCCGAACCTTTCTATAATTGTTGTATGAAATCTTCTCCATCAACGATACTGTAATATTTTGTCATCTAAAAGTTTTTAAGCCCTGTAATAGCTTAGTGATTTGGTTCTCTGTCCCAAAGCACACACTTCTGTACAACCACTCTGTGCTTGAGTCTCCATGTTTGTAACCCAAGGAAGTGGAAACCTTTTAAACATGGGGGGGCACATTCCCTTGTGGGCAAACATCCAAACGCCACATGCCAATGGTGGTGAGGGGGAGGATAAGGCCAGTAGCAAAATTGAGTGGAGCAATGGGTGACCTTTGGACAATAGGCTTCAGCAATGCAATAGTCACACACATTTTTTACATATATATCCTCCTTCATCCAAGTAAGCAAGAGGCATTATCCCTGTTCAATGATAAATTTCAGGCAGGCCAGAGCACTCAAAGTTGGTAAGAGATGTGGTGAAGGGGCAGAACCCAGGGCAAGTCCCGAGCGGCCTGGAGGGCTGCATTTTAGCCCTGGGCCTGGGGTTCCCCCACCTCTGATATGACCTTTCAGTTTTGTCCAAGATTCATAGGAAAGTGTATGTTGCTGTATGAATCACATGTCCCTACAGCTCCAGTAACATTCTACCTTCTCCCCCTTCAACCATTATGTACAGAATAAGTGACCCCTAACAGATCTTTGCAAATTATGTATTGGTATAGAGATTAGGCCAGCTACTGTATTCTTGGGGGCTGAATCTACAGAACATTCTTGGTCTGGAAATGTATTTTGCTGAACAAACTGACTCCCTTCTGGGTAGTAAAGTTCCATAACACAGTTGGAACCATCTAGCAGTCAGGGCTTCCAGTTACGGTGCACATGGGATCCAGAACAGCATTCTCCACAAGGAAGTGCATTCCTGTCTCTTCGTGCATGTTGTATACAAAATCCAAAGGACATATATGACACAGAAGTGTGGAATATATTTATTTCTTAAAGCTTGAGCACATTCCGCCCCCCAGGACCAGAGTTAAAACTGTAGACAAATATGTTATCATCCCATTATTAAATTTTGGTGGCCCTTCTGGGGGCTACATAGAATTATCTCAGGAGTTGTACGGAGCCTCTGGGCCACCAATTGGCTATCCTCGCATTCAAGGGTTACATAAGTCCACAGTGAGACATCGAAAGCAGGATTCCCATGGAGCAGACACAAATACTGTATTCGCAGCCACACTGTGAATAGTGTTCTATGTTCTCAGCTGTTATTTGACTTACTGAGCAATGGCCAATATGCAAGCTCTTGCTCCAGCAGATGAATTTGGAGCCAGCTATTACTCAGGTTGGGCTGAAGTAAAAAAACTCCCATCCCTCACAGAGCATATGAGAGCCAGAGATCTGGTAGCGCCGAGTTAACTCTTTGTCCTCTTTTCCATTCCCCAAGCGATTGCCATTAGCTCTTTATTTTACCTTAAATATTCATGCTACAGATCTGCAGGTGTGTTCCTGTATATGCAGCAGTGGCTCACAAATATTTCAGTGGCCACACCCAAACACTGGGAATCTGCAAAAACTACAGAGCACCCTACCTCCCACCCCGATTTACCCAAGTAGCTATTAATGAAGCAATAAGGTTATGTTGCAATAAGCCACTTGCTCTGTAGCAAGAGACGGTTGACAGATCCACACCACACATTTAAAGCACATTCAGCACACAACTTTGTCCAAGGAATCCTGGGGAACTATGCTTTCTCTCACACCAAGCTACAATTCCTAGTTCCCTTGGACCAACGTTCCCAGCATTCTCTGGCAAAGTCATGTGCTTTAAATTATTAGCATTCCAAGTTTCTTTGGGATTAATATGTTCCCAGAAAGGTTCTTGCTTTGGAGTTCTTTGAAGAAAGGATTTTTTTCTATGAAAATGAGGAATAGCAAAACGAGGCATACTTGAGATGAGATGAAAGTGCATTCAAGAAGATAATGTGGCAAATGACCCCCAACTCCTCCTCCACAGTGACAGAATTCTCTGTCCCAAATAACACTGTGAACCCTACCTACTATTACAGTAGAAAAAAAGGTCTGAAACCTCAAGGAAATAAAAGCTTTCTTGAGTCACTGCCAATTTAATAGTTCCAGATACAATCTGAACTGATATGTGAACTTCAAATAAGTGGGGGGGGGGGGGGAGAGATTCTTTTAGTCCTGATAACTGCAAGATCATGTTTACTGTTACATGTTTACTTCCTACTCTCATTTTAGCTAAGAAGGTGTTCATTCTTGAAATAATACCATATTTCCATACATCCTATCTCTCCTCCCAGGCACAATATGTTTCAGCGCCACAGAAACAAAACTTTGGAACATAGGAAACGGTTAGCAATGGACCTTTTTTAAAGTTTATAAGATCGGTTGTTCCTGTCATACAGCGACAGTTTGGTCAGTTAGTCATCATGCTTGTTCAGAATCCTATATTAGCAGACTGCCACAGTATTTTTAATCTTAAAAGCTAGAAATGGGGGTAGGGGAAACTGGTGGTTTGAGGGGGAAAGTTTCAAGTGACACGTGAAAAGAAAAGGGAAGCAGAAATTACACGATTAATCAAGTATACTTTGAGAGGCATACGGAGCAGGAAAATATAGAAGTAGAAAGTCTTCTCCACTAAGGTGTTCTAGATCAGCAAATTCTGATAGAAGAAGAAGAAGAAGAAGAAGAAGAAGAAGAAGAAGAAGAAGAAGAAGAATGTTTATGAGGAACGGCTAAGGGAGCTGGGCATGTTTAGCCTGGAGAAGAGGAGGTTAAGGGGTGATATGATAGCCATGTTCAAATATATAAAAGGATGTCACATAGAGGAGGGAGAAAGGTTGTTTTCTGCTGCTCCAGAGAAGCGGACACGGAGCAATGGATCCAAACTACAAGAAAGAAGATTCCACCTAAACATTAGGAAGAACTTCCTGACAGTAAGAGCTGTTCGACAGTGGAATTTGCTGCCAAGGAGTGTGGTGGAGTCTCCTTCTTTGGAGGTCTTTAAGCAGAGGCTTGACAGCCATATGTCAGGAGTGCTCTGATGGTGTTTCCTGCTTGGCAGGGGGTTGGACTCGATGACCCTTGTGGTCTCTTCCAACTCTATGATTCTATGATTCGAAGAAGAAGAAGAAGAAGAAGAAGAAGAAGAAGAAGAAGAAGAGGAGTTTGGATTTGATATCCCGCCTTTCACTCCCCTTCAGGAGTCTCAAAGCGGCTAACATTCTCCTTTCCCTTCCTCCCCCACAACACATACTCTGTGAGGTGAGTGGGGCTGAGAGACTTCAGAGAAGTGTGACTGGCCCAAGGTCACCCAGGGAGGTTGAGTCATAATTCCAATGTCTGTCCATAGCTCAAGGAAAGCTGAACTGTGGGATTCCTTACCACAAGGAAATTGCTACGGCAAATATTTCACCAGTCTCCCAAAATGGATTACATATCTGCGGAAAATTCGGCTGAAATTGCCAGCTGATTGTGCCAAACTCTGTCTTCTGCCACCATTTTGTGACTGGTGGGCCTCAGTAGTTTTCAGCCCTCGTCCTAATCCCACCTCATCAGTGACCTACCACAGCCAATATATGCGGTGATTTCAGCTCACCTAAAAAGAAAAAAAGAAAAAAAAAGATACAAGGCGTTCTGCATATTTTGGAAATGTGTGCTCTTTAATGCTGTGGCACAGTTTCTCCAAATAAAAATAACTCCAGATGGGAGCCCAGCTATCTGATTTATAACTGGGGGAGTGAAAGGAAATGGAACAAAAAGAAATAAATGTGCTTTGTTTATATGCTTTCCCCTCATAGTCTGCTTTAAAACAATAACAGAAAAAAATTGCTATATTGGCTATACTAGAATAGGCAGTGTGCAAATCAAATCAATGCAAGCTGTGCTCTCTCTGTTTCTTACAGAGCTGTTTCTAAATAGCATTTTTTAAAGATGTAGTTTATTTCACTCAGACACATACTAGAGCTTTCATCCAAACAACTGAGGCTTTTAAAATTTGTGTTGTTGCCTCATGGCAATGTTACTCTGTGTATATAACATTTCCATTTATACATCACTACAAGTACAGTACTTTTGTCCCCCCGCTATGCAGTAGAATTTTGATAAGTGCAAGCTGCAAGTCCCTTTCACATGTTAATTGTCTGAAGGGCAAAAGTGTGCAGGAAAAGGTTGTGGGGCTGTGCCTTTGACCCTGCTCTGATTGCAGGCCATTCCTACCAGCCCACGCCATCCACACATTGGCATGAACATGTGACCTCGAGGTGTATAGCTGTGCCCACATCCTAGACCCTTGCAAAACAGTCTCAGTCAAAGCCTAATTCACACTTCCCCAAACCATTTGTGAACTGAAAATGCAGCTCTCCTTCAAAATTCACACTTCTCCAAATTGTTCAATGGAATATTCCAACAATAGCAAAAAAAAATGTGTATGACGATGTGTATTCATGAAAAATGAGCATTAAAAAGGCCATATGCTATTTACGCTAGAGTGTAAACATGCATACCTTACTGAAATGCATTATACAAGCATAAGGAGCAACTGCTTGCAAAGATGTGTCTATGGGACAATGACAATAAAGATATCGTATATATCGTATATATGAGGTAAAACCATATGCAAAAATTTGTGTGTTATGAGAAATACTGAAATGCTGAAATACTGGAAATATTGAATTTTCATGAGGACTAATAATAATAGTCACAAAATGATACAGAAATTTGGTGAACTGAAGGGTGGAAAAATGAGAAACCGAGAGAAACCAAAATCAACAGATTCCTCCATCCCTACTCCCAGGCCAGTGGGGCAAAGGATATCAGCCTTACTTTCTGAGAGGAGAATAGGAAGCTGCTTTTGGTTTACCTAACTCATAGAGGCTCTTTGGGGCTTCAGGTGGCGTTTTCTCCAGTCTATGTGGGAACAGGATAATTAGAGAGATTGAACCTACGGTCTTCTGAATGCAATGTTTGTGCACCTGTACTGAGCTGTGGCTATTTCCACGGCTTGAGCCTGTCCTAAAGGGCAGCTTTCTGCCATGAAAGTTCTTTCTTCTAATTTCATAAGCACAATTGGTGACTGTGGTTACTCAGAATTTCTATTTTGCCATTTTAGAGCTTAGCTCCGGTGGTCCCAAATTCACAGCCCATGAGCCATGTATGGAAGGGGTTCAATTCACTTTCTGGTTTTGTTCCTCAGCTTGTACTTCAGCAGCTACAAAAAGCTGGTCGGTTTTCAGCCACCTGGCAGGTCACAGTATGCTTAGCTTAGTAGGTCACAAGTTGTGCAAGGGCCATTCTATGTTCCTGTTTATACACTTTTGGAGGTGGGGACTGGGGTAAGAAATCCCCTTTCCGCACAGCATTTTACTTTTCATTTTAAGTACAGAAAATTTGCCATTCAACAGACCACCTAAAGAAGTTGATGTCACTTTTTTCATCTGCCTTTAATATATTCACCAGCTTATCTAACTCCATTAGGAGCACTATGGATGGATGGCAGGTGGGTCAGAATGACACAAAGAATGCCACTGAAACCAGATTATCAAATAATGAGCAGTTTATGTGTCATCTTATAGGTTCATCCTTCTCTGGAGAACTGACAAAAGAACATTTGTCTACCCCTTCATCGGACAAACCAGGTTAGCATGACTCTGGCTTAGCTGCATCGGCGATTCGTCGCTTCCCCATATGTTGAGATTTCCTGATGCAAAGCTTAGTCTGAGTATAATTATACTTCCCCCAGGGCAGAATGCTCTTTCTTCGCTTAGACTGATAACATAATTGCATCAGATTGGCCCCAGGAACAAAGCTGCGTAGGAATGTACACGATTCTGACTTTAGAGCCACTTCACTATCTAAAGCCCTTCAACCAGGGAGCCTGGAGTTTGAGCCTGATGTTTCGACCTGCACTGCTGCTGTGTGGATGGCCCCTGCATAACTACTGATATTTTGTCAAAAAGACAAAGCAGAAGCAAATCTGAGTATTCCTCCACAGTTGAGACATCTTATTTTTTAATAAAATAAAATCCAAGAATTAGTGCAAGAAATACCTGGGGGGGGGGGGTGTCTTTCCCACACATCCCACACATCACCGCACAAAATAATATTAGTGTTTTACATGAAAGGGCAAAGCGGTCTGGTAAAAGTAGTGCAGAACTGTAGATAGATATAGATGATGATAGATAGATAGATGATAGATAGATAGATGATAGATAGATTGATAGATGATAGATGATAGATGATAGATAGAGATAGATAGATGATAGATATAGATAGATAGATATAGATGACAGATAGATAGATAGATAGATAGATAGATAGATAGATAGATAGATATAGATAGATATAGATAGATAGATTGATAGATAGATATAGATAGGTGATAGATGATGATAGATAGATAGAGAGATAGATAGCTGATAGATGATAGATAGATGATAGATGATAGATAGATAGATGATAGATATTAATGACCTCCAGCAGCTAATATGGTTTCTTTCTTTATTCTCACAGTAGCCTTAAGAAGTAGGTTAGACGATGACTTTCCCAAGTTCACCCAACCAGGCACAAGGCTGAGTATCGGTTCATGTTGAAGTTTCCCTGGTCTAAATCAACACTTTGGACATTATGGTTTCTTTTGCACCTAATCAATAGGCATTTATGTAGGTTAGGTGCAGCTAATTGAGCATTTGGCTCATATTCAGCAGAACATAAACAGAGCCAAATGGATTATACCTGTATAAGCCCTTTTAAGATTCCACCCTTCAGCTGTTTGGCAAGGAAGGGCAGAAATGTTTGGACCTTGATCTCCTGCTACTCTGGATGCGGCACCATGGCTACAACATTCATTTGTGGTCAGGGGTACCAACTTGAACAAAATATGGGAGCAGGCAGGTAAGCTCCGCCCCACATAATTGATCACAAGACATGAGACATGCAGACCATTTGAATGGCAATGCTCATCAATATTGGAGGGCCTTGGATCCCTCAAATATTTATTGGGAGGGGCAAAGGGGCCTCAGCCCCTGGGAGTTGGCTTCTGTGTAATGTAGGTGCGGCTGCCAACCTAGCTAAAAAGTCTGTGGAAGCTGAATAGTGAAAGGAAGGGACACTGCCACCCCAAGACACTTTGCTGGCTCAGGCAAAGGCCAAAATGGTGCCTCCTCCCATTCCATGTACAAAGATTGACCATAATAGCAATGGAATCTTTCTTTGGCACTGGTTATGGGAACAGGGCTTCCCAATGCACCTAAGGGAATAGGCTGGCTTAGGGGGTGCAGGGCAGGCTGTATGGCAACATCTTGCTGTCATCTAATATCTCTATTCCCAGCACATGCCTCCAGAGGTGGTTGCCTCACTCCACCTAATGATAGGGCTGGCTCTGGAGAACATCCTTTATCAGGTTGTCAGCTATTTCAGGCTTGGTCACTTGATGGGAAGGGTGGAAAGGGCCCAGCCACACTTCCCCCCACTTCTGGCCACCTGACAGTACAGATGATTTATTTGCCATTGAGAGACAAGCTTTCCTGCATACAACAAAAGATACACAGCATGCTGCAGGGCATGAGTTACTTTGGACCTAGGCCAAAGGCAGACATCTAGGCATGTTACTATAAGCTCAGGAGCCATTTCCCTGGTTCTGGGTGCAGTTTCGGCATCTGGAAGCAAGCAGATTTCCCCCGCTCAATAAACTTCTCAGTACAGCAGATCTCCCTTCTGTGAAAATAATTGCTTGCTCATGCATGGCTCTCCTAAGCAGCAATGTGCAGAAGACCTGAACAATTGGTTCAATCACTTTCTTCTCATTAAGCGCCTTTACCTTGTATACAATCCATTAATTAACCATTGTTCCCCCTGAGGGGGCTGCATCTGGCCTGCTTGAAATATCAAAGCCAAGAGAACGAAAACGACATGTTTCTGATCACTGTTAATTTCATAATCATCACAGTCTCTGCACATTCTGTGTTTCATATCTCTCTGACCTCACAGTTTACAATCCCTCCACAGCCCATGTGAATACCTGGAACACGTGATAGCATTTCCTGCATCTGATGAAGTGGACTGTAATCCACAAGGTTTTATACTACATTAAGTAGGTAGGTATGATGCCTTGTAACCCCCTCACCTGGCTGGTAGTGAGGGTTAGTATTTCACGCCTCCGATGCTGCAGATGAGATTGGTGTAAATCACATGCCTGTCTGGGAAGAGTGTGGGAATGGAAGACAGTCTTCTCTCTTCTGCTGTATGTACTGTACTTATGTTTTTACTTGTTTCTGTTCTTCTCTCAGAGCTGGATAGAGAGGACACCATGACTCCTTTGTCTGTACATAGTGTGTAAATAAATACATAGATTAGTTCTACAATGTCTCACGCTTCTTGCTGTGTTATGCTAGAAGACTAGTGTGCAAATATCATTTGATATATGTCGCTGAAGTGCACTGGAGGAGAAGGGAAATGCCATTTCCAGAGCTGTGCATACTGGAGGACACTCGGAGTTCAGGGGCTGCAGTGAGGACAATAGCCTGTGTGCAACAGCTTGGCTAGAGGCAGGTAGAAGCCAGAGAGACAGAGCCATGCTTGATTTCTGTTTGATTCTAAGGCTGTGATTATGGGAGAAGCAAGACCTTCTGGGGTGTTGATGCTGTGAATCTTTCCATCTTCAGCTCAGGTTGTGTATATGTGTAAATAAACCACATACACTAAAGACACCACAGTCCCTGCTGTCTCTCATTCCAAGGAAACCAAAGCCTGGGTAAGCCCTGTAATCTTGCACTGGTAACTGCTCAGAGTTTGGAGTGGTGTGCAACATTGGAAGCCGCCCAGAGTGGCTGGAGAAACCCAGCCAGATGGGCGGGGTACAAATAATTTATCATTATTATTATTATTATCCATGAAAACTCGTTGGTAAAACTATCTGGATAAAGTTTTGATGTATCCTGTGGTGGCTGATACCTGTTAGCACTGGGAGGTCAGAAAGCAGGGAGTAGATGGAGCTAGAGCCATGACAGGCTGTAAGAAAGATGGTGGGCAGGTGGTGGGCAGTTGGCTGGCTGGCTGGCTGAGGTTGGTGCTGCAGTGTTCCATTTGCCCTAATGGATCAGCCTCCACTTGTTGTATCCAATTGTCGTGTGAACAGAAGGTAGCTTGCCCGAGGAAATACTTGAAACTGGGCATTTGGCACCAGTAGTGAAGCACTGCTTACACAAATTTCCTTCACCTGATTACAGGTGATTCCATTCTCTCACTGCAACCCCATGCAACACAGCCCACACAGCTCAGGAGGGCTCCTCAACCACCTGGAGAAGGTTTTTAGGAAGTGAAGGGCTGAGTGGAGGAGCAGGGGATGGAAGATCAGTTGGGCCAGCCGCCTTCCTCTCGTACAACCCTATATAAATAGGCTTTGCTTGCCTCAGGAGGCTCTTGAGCAAGGTGTTCGAAAAGAGAGAGTAGCTTTTACATTCATGAAAGGTTAGAGTGGAAATCAAAGCCATAAATTGTGTTGACTGGTTTATTCAACAGCTTTACACCAACAATTATGCTTAATTCCTCACGATAGCAAAAACACATGGAAAATAAAATACGACCCATTCTTCCATTAGGCTGACCCCAGCGTTCATAAAACATGCACTTTGTTAAATGAAAGGCATTTAAAGCTGTAAAATGAGAGGGCTTGTTTTGCTGTGTGTGAGAGTGTGCTTTTTGTTTTTTAAAAAACACACTCTACCTTTTAAAGTGCTCTGAAAAAGATGATAAAAGGTGTCAGGTGACAAGTGCTAAGTGTTTATGACTTAGCAAACATCCTGAGCAAATGTCACAAACCTGAAAAAAACACCACCACCACCCACCATTTGTTAGATGAACTATTCTCAGAAGCCTGAATGCAGAAGACAAATAAAGTCCTGACACTTCACTGATATCTGTATGGCACAATGGTGTCAAATGGAAGCAGCGTTAAATGGGAGTAAAATTTGCTGTACCGTAACAGTGTGGGCAGTTAGACGTCTCCTGGGTTACTACTGGTCCGAGGTTGCAGTGTAAATACATGTCTTTCAAAGAAGCTCAGTGACCTGCTGTATCTGTCATAATGTGAAGCAGTGCCTATTTTGTAGCTGTCATTGTGGAAAACATTCCGTTTATCTGATTCTCCGACGAAGCCCTGGAAAACATTCCATTTATCTGATTCTCCGACGAAGCCCTATTTGTTTCATTACCTGTGACCCCTCTTCAGCTGCAAATTTCCGTACCTGAGTCGGTTCAAAATAAGAGGAACGCCTGGATAATGGTACCATAGCCAGAAATATTTTTGCATTTCAACTCAATGCAAAACAGCAACACCCTTCTCACACCTACCTAACTAACAGACAGCAACCAACCACAATGAACTGAGAGTGACTTGAGAGAGTAGGGTGAGGAGCCATGCCTCTGTTGCTTCCTGGAAAAATTTCACATCAAATTTCACATTCTCATCCCTCCTCTCTACAAATGTTCCTGTGAAAGTTGCTCCATATGTTGCAACTGTTCCGAAATTGACATATAATAGATTGTTTTCTTCCTTTCCTGCCATTGCTCCATATCATTCTAAGCATATGTTTGCAGCATTGAAGGCTTCTGGGTCACCAAAGCACTCTGCAGAAGGTTAAAAGGTTAAGCAAAGCAGTGTAGATTTGGCCTCTGGCCAAATGTGGTGTTACAGACACAACATAGCACAAGCTGCCAAGTTTGTTGAAGCTGAAGGCTCTGACATATTGTCCTGGAGAGATGCCAGAATGCCACGTGTTCAAGGGAGAGAGCCTCTCCCTGTGACTTTTAAGAATCTGAAGTATTCTTAGCCTTACTGTGGAAGGATTTCTTTTTTCCTTCTTCTTCCTCATTGGAGTAGAGCATGCTTGCAGCCCTCACCAGGTAGCACTAAGTAAAGGGACTCATGAAAAAAGGTAGACAAAGAGAGGCTGAGTTGAAAACCATGGGTGTGAACAATCATAGGCAAATGTTCAAGTCCACAGGCATGTTTGGAAGGATGTATGGCCAGAATCTAAGGAAGCATGAAACTAGTTTCATAAACCATTTTCCTCACACTACAACCCCCTGCGCTGAATGGGAAAAATATTCTGGGTGCTTTCACACCTTTCAATGGCTTTGTATTTACAGTGTCCCAGGCAATTTTAGTTTTGTTTGGTTTGGGGGGGGTGGAGCATCCACATGTAGGGGAGGGGAAAATCTGTCATTTCCATTTCTCTCAGTTTCTACTTTTTCCAACCTTAAATTCAATTGTTCTCATTTTGATATTGGTTTGCATTTATTTATTTTTAGTATGAACTTATTCTGATATACATATTTTGCATGCAGAGTTGCCTAATACAGACATTTTGTGAGTAATATAATTCATTTTTGTATGCTGTTTTTGTTGGCCTGCAAGGCCCAGGGCTGTTCAGAAGAAGAAATAAACCTCTGCCAATTTCAAACACCTACTGGGTCATTTGACAAGCTTGCATTGAAGCAGACGAAGCAATTAAAGTCCTTGGAGTAAAATGGGATGCCCCTACAACTTCCTCTCTTCTCATGAACCTTGTGGAAACAAAGGCTGGCTAGCTGTTCTTCTCCCGTGCAACTGGAGGAATGACAGTGCCACCAAGAAGACGCTGGTGGGAGGATTGTGTATTAAATCTTCAGCTTATTGTTGCCCAGGAGAAGAATCCTCACCCCCCCCCCCCAGTTGGGCTTCCATGTGAGTAGACTTAGTAGGATATAGGCTTGTGCTCTTAAACACTTATCCCTCTTGGTCAGAATTGGGTAGAGTGGACATATGGATCCATTTGACAGTTAGGGATGTCAATGCATTTATTCAATGCAACCTGATTCCTATTCTCTCTCTTGCTGTATTTGCTTAACACACAAGTGCTTAATGCTGGCTGTATTGTGTTCATTCTTTGAAGTCTGCCCAGCATCAGAATAACAAAAAGATGTTTCAAAAACCTGACTCGGAACATTAACTGTTGACAAACGCAAAAAGATCAAAATCGTTTGAAGGCAGGCACATTTGCAGAAATTAAAGTAAACTTTAACAAATGTACATCAGGCCATAAGGACATGTGAAGAATATGTCTTCTCTCCAGTGCATTCAGGTTGGGCACAATCTAGCTCACCTTCCTCTTCTCCTCCTCTCAGCATTATGATAAAGCGTAGTCAATGAACTGTGAACCTCAGTTTAGAAATCCAGTGCTACCAAATGTGTACAAAACACTCTAGAGTGCTTTATTTTTATCTTGCAGAATAATCCACTGCATTATGTATCCCCCCTGCTGCTTATATAAGACAAGAACATTTCCATTACAAGCACTGGATCGTGCAGTTACCAATATCATTTTACAGTAATCACCTGGTGAAGAAGGCATTTAGCCATGAGTAACACCTTAATGTTTCACTAAAATTATGTCAGGGAAAATATCACCCATATGGCAGCTTACATCTGTAGCCTTGAACAAATAGCAGGCTTAAAAACATTTATAACAGCCTTCTGTGTTACTCAGGACAGCTCTGAAAAAGCAGAGAGATAATAAATAGCTGAGTGTAATAGGTGTAAAATGCCTGTGGCAACCAGCAGGTAACTCAACACTTTTGGCTCATTTTCTCTCATCCTTCTTCTCCCATTTTGTGTAAATGACAAAGTGTTCTCTTCTAAGGATCAATGCCTATATTATTTTATATCCCCTCTTCTGCTTCTTTTCTTTAAAAGCATGCCAGAAAATGGCTGTAGATATTTACATCTATTGCATTGTATCAAGCACCCCATAAGCAGAACTCTGCTTGGGCAACAGGACTTCCTCTTCCTCTCCTCTCCCCATTGCACACCCCTGAAATCTGCTCCCCCAAACCTTTCGAGCTGATTTTGAGAGTGTGAAGAAGGCTACAAGGAAGAGGAAGGGAAAGTTCCAGTCTGCAAGTAAAAACTTTTTGTGCTAGTGGAAGATGAGCATTGGATACCACCTATAATGTCTGAATGTTTGGGCAGGTACACCTATCTGCTAGTGGGTGACTTTGGGGAGCTTTGCTGGAAGTAGGTTTGTAGCCTGATCATATGAACATTCAGTCACGAGTATGTCTAATTCAACACAATGGGACTTACTCCCTGTCAAGCATGCACAGGATTTAGGAATAGGGTATAAATTATATTCAGTTCACATTTAAAAGCAAACCTACCTAATATGCAATTTCCAAAACAATATGCAGTTCTCCAGTCAAATAAGCCAGGTTATCTGTACAAAATGCATATACTGGGGCTAGGAAAGTGTAAGATAGCTAATATTAGTGAAAATAATGTTCAAAAATGATTTATAGTGGCTGAAATTGCATTAAAATGGGTACATTAGGAGAATCCTTTTAATTCATTGTGTGAATGTAGCCTGAAACATGATGTAGCATTTTTCTGGGATGGTAGTAGGGTATGGCTGTGCCCTGAAGGCCTCTCTGTCCCTTGAGGCACTGTGCAGAGGAAAATTCTGAAGGGCACTAGGAAATTGGTTTCTTATATTTTTATCCATCTTGACAACAACAACTTTATTATCAACATAATGTTAACTTGATGTATTAGTCATCCAATGCAAAAAAAAGTGGTCTCTAGGCAACTTGCAAACTAAATAAAAAAAAAATTAATTAAATAAAAGCAGCACAACAACCTTGAGCATATTATATCAGCTACATCAACAGTAAAAGCATCTGCAATATATGGGCTATCTGAACCTTCCAGAACTGACCAAGTACCTGGGAAAAGGTCAACCTTTTAGTGCAATGGTGAGGTAAAACATTTTTTAAATAAAGCTTGCAATCATTATATGCTAAAGTGGGATTAAGTGTTATGGAACTTCATGGAATTGCCTTCTGAGTGGACTTGTATAAGATTTCACTACAAAATAAATGAACATGTTTATGTCTGTTGCCCCATTTACTACAACGAATAGGGGAGCCCCGTGCCCTTTCTGAATGTATCACAGCACATCAGGAGATCTTCATAAAATCATAGAATTGTAGAACTTGAAGGGACCCTGGGGGTCATCTAGTCCAAGCTTCTGCAGTGCAGGAATCCCAACTAAAGCATCCATGACAGATGGTGGTCATCCAACCGCTGCTTAGACACATCCAATGAAGAAGAGTCTACCACCTCCCAAGGGATTCTTTTCCACTGTCAAACAGCTCCTACTGTCAGAAAGTTCTTCCTGATGTTTAGTCAGAATCTCATTTCCTGTAAATTTAATCCATTGCTATGGGTCCCACCCTCCAGAGCAGGAGAAAACAAGCTAGCTCCATCTTCCAAGTGACAGCCTTTTAAATATTTGAAGCTGGCCTCTCAATCTCCTCTTTTCCAGGCTAAACAAGCCCAGGTGCTTCAAGCGCTCCTCATAAGGCTGTAACTTGCCTTGAGCATGAACTATGGAAAGGCGACATACAAATAAAATTATGTATAAGAAGATGAGCCATTCCCTTGTCCTGACACTGCAAAGGGAAATCAACAGCGCATGTAAAGGAAAGAATTTAGCACCTGAATTTGTGCTAAAGCCCATATTATCTGGTCTCCCGAATATTCATGTAAAATTGGTGTAAGGCTTTACGTGGGTCATGTAAAATGGATCTACACTTAAATAACATTCCCCACTGCAATAATCCTGGGAAGTATAGCTTACCCCCACAGAACTGCACTTCACAGCACACTTTACAAACTACAGTTCCAAGGTTCTTTGGGGGGTGTTTTATGTGTGCCTTAAATTTATGGGGTGTACACAGTCTCCATCCTTCTCTTGTCCTGCCAGATATTGATTTCATGATAAGCTTTATTAGAATTGAAACATTATATACTGGAGAAAAAGGCTGTATTGTGATGCTTGCTTTCCTGAATTTTCTCCAGAAGCAGGCTTCTACATTGAGAGATAAAAAAATACACCACCCACTTTATACTCATTTTACTAGATGCTTAGGGTTTTCCCCACCTTGAGCTAATGAAGTGTTATGAGACAGCTTCACAGTCTCACATTCTGAGCGAGATGGAACTGTGCCCGCATTCTCAGGAAAAAAAATCCCTTTAAACACCTAAAGTTGTTTAAAGAAAGTCTGAGGCTTCAGGCAACAGGGTTGATAACTGATAATTCATTAAAATATCAAGCAGTCAACCTGCAAGAGGGTGGGAGAAGAAAAAACTCACAGGCCACCTGGGATTGCTTGCATAATAAAACCACCGAGTTTTTCAGAAGCTACCAAACGTTTACAGTAAGCTACAGATAGATTTTTCTAAAGCTCGTCTTCTTCTGTTTCTTTTGTGAGTACTTTTAAATTGTGATTCTGAGTTAGTGATTCACTGATAAAATGGGGAATGTTGTAAGATGCAACCATTTTGCTGCAAGGATGAAGGCCAGAAAAATTGCAAAATAAAATGGATGGTTCCTGAGTTGTATTGGAAATGTGTTGCTCTCTTTTTATCAGTGTGTGTGTGTGTGTGTGTGTGTGTGTGAGTATATATAAACACATGAAAAATAATACAGTGGTACCACTGGTTATGTACTTAATTCTTTCCGGAGGTCCGCCCTTAACCTGAAACTATTCTTAACCTGAAGCACCACTTTAGCTAATGGGGCCTCCCGCTGCGGCCGCACCGCCGGAGCACAATTTCTGTTCTCATCCTGAAGCAAAGTTCTTAACCCAAGGTACTTTTTCTGGGTTAGAAGTGTCTGTAACCTGAAGCGTATGTAACCTGAAGCATATGTAACCCGAGGCACCACTGTACTGTGAAATCTCCTCGGAAAATTTGGATAAGGCCTGCACAACTTGTAACTCACAAAGCTTAGTGGGTCATAACATGCATATGGTGGAACCTCGGGTTGCGGACGTAATCTGTGACGGAGGCATGTCCGCAACCCACAGCGTTCGTAATCTGCAGCACTGCATCTGCGCATGATGCAATTTGGCACTTCTGTGCATGCACATGCGGTGAAACCCAGAAGTAACACTTTCTGGTACTTCCAGGTTTCCCACAGTCCGCAACCTGAAAACATGTACTGTAACCCGAAGCATTTGTAACCCGAGGTACCACTGTACTGTAGGATACATCTATTTGCCGGTTCCTCTGCTATTATTTTTCCTGTCAAGAGAAGGCACTTCAACATATACCCCAGAGCATGTTTCATGACAAGAGTTCCTTTGTGTATGTGCAGAATTACTTTCTTTCACCACTCAGGGGATAATGGAGAAGGGCTTCCCAGAAAGAAGGTGTCAGAAAAAGCAGTGGTTTTGAAGTAGGTTTTATCCTCGGTACCTCTTAATTAAGAAATTAAGCACTAACCACATCCATGATAGTAACCACCTGCACCCACCATACAACGGGAAGATACAACCATAAAACCAGAAGCCCCACAGGAATAGACCTGGCCACTAACACTAAACATTTGCCCATTGGGCCTACAATAACATTTCATTCTGAAGCTTGAGATCATAAGAAGAGCTGTACTGGATCAGACCAAAGGCTTATCTGTCCAGCATTTTCTTTGCAACAGTCAGCAGTCATATGCGCCAGAGAAATCCAGAAGGAGGACATGAAGGCAAATACTATTCCGATGCATGCTGTCTCCCAAGCTGGAGGCAAAATATACCCATTGTAGCTAGTTGCCAGTGATGGTTCCATAATATAACACTAAGTATAGAGAGAACTATCATTGACTCAGTGGTTTGTTTTAGTGTGGCAAATGTGCCTTTTCTATTCTTCATAATGGGCTCCTTTTAACACCCCCTGTCACTCAGAAAGTGTGATTCAGGAACTCTGTTGGCTTCAAATATATATAACAAGGCATCATTTTGGCTGCTGGAGATGACTGGCATGGCATATAGGGCAGTACCTGGGTACTTTAAAAGACTTTTAAAATGTAAGAAAAATCAAATATAATGGAGTAAATAATCTTACTATTCAGCTAGTTCCATATTACTTTTATAACCACTGTTTCCAGTAAAGCTTTCATCACTAGTAGGAACCATACATATATAAAATATTAGTTGTTGATTTTTTTAAAAAATTGTAATGCCATCATGCAGGCATCAAATATGAAGTAATGTAAGTCAAATGTCAAAACCTTAAAAGCTATTGCATATTATTTTCCCAACACCGAGAGATGCTAAACAGTATTTCACATCTCCTGTCAAATATGCTCAAACACTAGACATTGCTCCATTTCTACTGTCACACACAATACAAATTTTAAGAGACAAATATCATTAGATGCTACATAGACATTCAATATTTGGCAAACATTTGGTGAATACTTAGAGAATACCCAACACTGCAAAATTTCAGAGAACAGATGGAAATTTTGGGGAGCAAATTCACTGCTGCTGTCATTTTGTTGATTAAAGTCAGGCCTGTTCTTGGTAGTCCTTTTTTTTCCCAAGGAGAAAAATCCATGTTTAATGGCTAAACCTTATGGGAAAAATTGTGTTTGTGATTGAACCATATTGACTTTATTAGCATGATTTTTTTTAAAAAAAAACCCCCAGTAAAATGCCTATCTCAACAGTTGTTTCTTACATGTGAAAAGAGCATTGTGCAATTACGTGGGTGTAGAGTCGGACTCCACTCCTGGCCTTACCTATGTTGTCAACCATGTTGTCTGACCCCACCTCCAAATGGCCACACACATTAGCATGGCTGTCTGCAGTGAAGAAGTGTATGTGTGAGAATGTGCTGGCATGTATGTTCCATGTGATCTTGACACACAATAATTCTAGCCTTCCGATGGTGCAAAACCCTACTTGTGAGCAGTTGCTTGTGTATTGAGTTATACACTGCAGAAAACCAGGCTAACAAGTGGATCTCTGGAGGCAGGGACAGGCAAAATACCTTGTTATTCAGGAATCACATGGTGCACCCTTTGATGCAAGTAACATATGAGTGGCGCTCTTTGAATACTTTTGACATTGCACACCATAACAAAACAGATTATTTTTTTGTGAGAAGTTCATTAAAAGAACCTGGTCTAAAGTTTAGTTTACATCAATTAAAGCTTTGGTGCAAATTCTTACAGCTAAGTTCAAACCCATGAAGAATGGATTTTATAATGGAAAAACTGATGCTGCCTTAACTATAGTATAGCCAGCAGGCCCGTTTCATAACAAATAGGCAGATGCATTTCAATTTACGAAAGATTAAAACACACACAAAGCAATTTTAAATAGCTGTTCAGACAACAACATGGCAGGCTAAACCAGATTGCGCCATAAATTTCTATGGGGTGGGGAAAGAGAATTAAACACATTCATCTGGATGACTTTCTATACTAATACTTTGGCAACATGAGTCATCATTCAAATCCCTGATTTATGCAATGAATTGTGTTGTTCATGATGTAGTCCCCATGTGTGAATAGCATTTCATATAACACATAGACTGGCTCATGAGACATAGAAGACGGTAAATCAGCAACACTGTTCAAAACTGTGTTATTCATGTCTGGTACTTAACAGACCACATGTAAGAACACAAGATGCAAGCTTAATTTATTTGAAAGTTCAGTTTGCTTCCTTCAAGTGTACCCAGCTTTTTCTATGATTCCTCACCTTCCTTCACTGAAAACCATCAATGGGATAACATTTTAATATTTGGGTCCTTAAAATAGTAGAAGCAATCAACACCATTATATAAACAAAAGACTAACTTTCCCTATGTGGGTGAAATCCAATGCTGCCATATTGTTTACAAAATGGCCTGAGATACAGCAGAGATGTAAGAGAAGGGGTAATTTTGCTGGATTTTGTCTTCCCACTTCAGTCTCCTCACTCCCATGCCACCTAAAACCTGTTCTAGAAGGTTGAGAGACCCTCAAGGAAAGCATGGAAGGTGGTGTAGGGGCTGTAGGAGGAAGTGGAGGAAATCACCCACCTTTCCCTCCTTAGCAGATGCCACCACTGGATTAAAAGCCATTCTGCAAGCAGAACGGCATCACTGAATTTCAGCCACTACAAAAACATTTAAATAGGTCAAATTTGTTGAGATAAGGTGCCTCTTAATTCTAAAAGCACACATACTCTATGAATAAAAGTGAGATATGCCAATGGAAAGTGTCTCTATTGTGCAAGTATGGGTAGGACCTCAGCCCATGACATTTATCTTATTGTTGGTTAAGAAATGGAAAGTTAAACAACTGTGCCTTGAAAATTTAAGTCAACGGCCTTGCAAATATTTACATACATGATTAACCTTCACTCCCAAGTAGCCCTGGGGCAATCCCATAGACTTGGGTCATAGAAGGATATTGTTAGCCTAAGATGATCTGAGTGAAAGATCCAGTCAGCCAAATGTAATTTATGCATCTCCCCACCATCACCAGAAAAAAATATCAAGTTCATAACCCAAAAACAATCAAAGACTTAAGGTCTTTATAACTTCAATAGACCTATTGGGGTCATTAGGATTTTTCTCCATCTGGACTTAGAACCTTCTAATTTTTGCCACAGTTTTACAACTGTGTAAACAAAGACTCCTTTGCTAATGATACCCTGGACAGCTCCATGTAGGCTGGAGACTCCATAAGAGCAGAACTCAAATGTTGCTTCAGTAGCAGTCCTCTTCTGGCTCAGTCTTAAATAGGAGCTGCAGCTTGAAATAGGAGCTGTCGACGTTTGCAACAATATAATAAGACAGCTAGAGGTGTTAGTATAATGTTTGTCACATCAGCCTGTGATTCAAGACAATTCTTCCCCCTTTCAGTAATTTGAGATTAAAAATAATGCTGAGCATCAGTAGTACCATACCTCTAGAGCAAGGTTAATCAACATGGTGCCCTCCAAAAGTTGTCGGACTGCAACTCCAATTGGCCATGCTGGCTGGGGCTGATGGGAGCTGAGATTCAACAACATCTGGGAGGCCACAGGTTCTCCACCCTGGCTGTAGAGCAAATACATTATAGTATGAGCTGGTTTCTCCTTTTAAACCTAATAGGTTTCTGCCTAAAATATTCTGTTTATCGTCACTACATACAATGCATACAATACATTTCCAGTGATCTATTTGCTAGTTCATTTCCTTTGTAGTCACTGGGTGCAAAAACTGTCCATGGGGTTGAGTCTATAGTACTACATTCTTGTTTCAGCATACATTCTGTCAGGGATGTGGAACCTGTGGCTCCCCAGATGTTCCTGAACTACCAATCCCATCAGGCACAGGTAGGGTTGCCTTATTTCAAAAAGTGAAAATCCGGACACAAAAGCTGTTGAGGTTTTTGCTTTTCTGTGTGTGTGTGTGTGTGTGTGTGTGTGTGTATGTGACCAAAGTTGTTCAGATTTTTTGTTTTGCTTGTTTTGGCTAAAGTTCTTGAGCCCCCCCCTTTCCTTTCCTTTTTTTAAAAAAGGAAATTGGCCAAAAAAACAACACTTCCAATATGGGCTGCCATACCCCCAGATTTTCCTGGATATTTTAACGGATTTCTGAAAATTCTGCCCAGATGCTATTTTCAGCAGACAAATGTTGGTAATGTCCGGATGTATGGCAGCCCTAACCACAAGCCAACATAATCAATTGTCAGGGGGATGTGAGTTATAGTTTACTTGCTACCTGGACAGCCACCAGTTCCCCATCCATGGTCTAAGTAGTGTGGAATAGTGTATGCTCTGCTTTGTTCTGAAGACTTGGGAGACTTGGAGCTGGGCTATAAGAACTCTGTATTACTCTGAGTCTTTTTCGGCTGATGAGGTCAAAAGCCATCTTCAGGTCTGTGAAGGTGATGTACAGGGGCCATCTTTGCTCTCAGCATTTCTCCTGCACCTGATGCAGTGAGCAAATGATGTCAGTTGTCGACCTCTGAGTTTTAAAGCCCCATTGTGACTTGGGATAGAGCCTGTCAAAGAGTGGCTGTAAAGTAACATGCAAAGGTATTTCCTAGGCTGCAATTCTGGCTACCTTTCCCTTTATCACTTTACTTGAGGAAGGAAACAATATAATGAACTTGATTTAACGTAAGATAACCTAGCAAAGGCCACAGCAACAAACAGAAACCAAGAAACTAGAGCAAATTTGCATTGGATCGTATAACCTTCTCAATGCCAGTCTTGAATGTATTCAAGGCTGTTTGACATTTCGTTTGGTGGGGGTCATCCATCTGATATTTCCCTCACGCAGCACCTCACATTTTTTAAATTGTCCATCTGGATTTTTCTGATCCTGGAAAAGTCTGAAAAGAAGAGGAAAATCAAATCCCAGTTTGCAGTTATCTGCTTACTGGATGTGCTCCTATGGTTTTCTTTCCTTTTCAAATTTACACATTCACCCACCCACCCACATACCCTGCATCAACCCCTTGCTTCTCAGTTCTTTTAATTTCTCTTCCACACACTTGCATCGACTTCTGGTAGTGGTCTACTCATTATGTGCAGGGATTGCACAACCCCATTCCTGCTTACTGCCCTTAGGCCCACAAAGTTTTAAAAGAAACAAAGAAGATTCCTAGAGAGGAAGGAAATTTGAGGTGGGGAAAGGGTGCTCTCCAGAGCCAAGTCCCCTCTCCATACAGCTTTGGTGAGATGCCTGCTGCGTGATGGGAGCAAAGATCTTAGAACACAGCTAGTTTCCCCACCTTCTCTGTGTGCCAGGAAACTAAGATTTGTGTTTCCTTGGTGGTGGTAAAGCGCACAAAATGGTGGCTGTGCCTGGGAAAGCATTCCCACACAATTCGGGTGTGTGGGTGTGTATGGCAGCTCTTTCCTTTGCACAGGTGTGAAGAAGGAGGCAGAGGGACAGGAGTAACGGTAAAGTTACTCCTCAGAATGAGGTCAGTATGGAGGCAATCAAGAAAAGGCAGCGGTTTGGGATTAAAAGCACCCTCCTGCAGTTCATGTAGCTATGGACTGTTAGAAGAAAGTCAGAAATGTGGTTTTAAGGCTGCTTAACTTGGGATCCTGCCCACTTGTGGGCCTGTACATGGTAGAGCCACAGCTACCCAGCCACATTGTATAGCCTGCCTATGGAAACCTACGGGTTATATAAAAAGAGCTTCTCTGGGAGAGTAATTAAAGGGAAAACTACTTCAATATCTCCTGGGAGCAGAAGCAAAGCAGAACTAACATATTAGAAATATTTCTCTGGCTTCTACAAACCGGGGAATAATGAGTGCCATCCTTTATATAACATCTCCGATGTATTTGACACAAGAAACTTCAAATTAAATTAAAATGGTACAAGGCTTCTGAAATGTCTCCTGTTATGCTATGGTAAATTTGTTAAGATAAACTGCATCTTATTAAAATACTTAATTCCAGGATACATTAAAGAAAGAGATATCATTTTCAAATATTTGTAAATAAATATTTATTTGCATTGTTTGTTTTTACCTCTGTGAAAATGCAATGGGGTTCCCATGGGGTAATTTAAAACCCCATAAAGACATCAAAGGTTTTAGGGTGTTAATTAAAAGTTAAAACTCAACCCAGAGAAGATGAAGCTGGTGATAGCAGCCTGGAGATATACCTGTTATAAACAATATCAGACACTCGCAGGCCCAGGCTCCCCTCCCACCTCACTTTCTGGGATAAAATAAAGGACACCACACAATCAGAATGGGGTCAAATCAGGCCACAACTTTATTGGCTACAGATGCAGAGGTTTTGGCACAGGCAGGCAGCAGATAGGATTCCTTCTGACAGTGCAAGGGGCCTGGCCACAATGAAAGTCCCTTCTGTACCCACCTAAAGCACAGGCAGTGGGCTGAGGTGGTGGAGAGCTCAGTGCAGGGCGGCCATGACAGTGGGAGATTTGTATGTGTTTCACCATAGCACCCAAAGTCCGCTGTGCTCCCTCCTGTCTCAGAACTCTTCCTCACCCTCTCAGGAACTGGCAGCAATGTCTGGCATTGGGAAGCTAGGTGAGCAACACAACCCTGCCTGCCTCACCCTGCCAGCGACCAATGCTTTATTGATGCCTACATCGGTATCTGTTCATCCATTGCTGTTACCATAGTGCAAACCTGTGCTGCTTGGCAATCTCTTAAAATGAATGCTGCTCACCATGCGTACATTACAGCTGGCCAGAGGTTTGGGAAAGGTCCTGTTTGGCTGTTGGCTTGTATTCTGGTTGAAGGGGTTAAAGTTATCTGCAGTTGCTAAGGTACAATATGCCATCTAGGTGCTTTTATTAATTAATTGATGCAAAATCGTTTTAACCTAGAACAGCTGTGCAAACACAAGAGCACAAAACTTTGCGTCAGAAGGACGCTGTTGTTTGTGATGGTATCACGGCCGCACAGGCCCCCGTGGAAATAGGGCTGGAGTGCCAGATGCTTGTTTGTTTTTCATAGTGACCAGTGCAAATCGGCATTGCCTAAGCGAATCCTTTTCCTTTGCTTGTTTGGAAGATGTTTCTATGCTTTCTCATGGGAAAAATAATGGGGTATAATTTTATTAATAAAATTAACTTGCTTCACAAAAGATGCCATGATTTTAGATCCCAGTGAGATAATTTTGTAAAGAGATGGTCACGGTTAAGGGACTATTGGAAAAATAGGTTTCAGGACATGATGCAACCTTATATATACATTTTCTCCATGTTCATAGAATCAAAGAATTTCTGGGTTTGGAAGGGGTCCCAAGCATCATCTAGTCCAACCCCCTGTAATGCAGGAATCACAGCGAAAGAATCCCAGACAGATGGCCATCCAACCTCTGTTTGGAAACCTCCAATGAAGGAGAATCCACCACTTTCCAAGATAGCCCATTCCACTGTCAGACAGCTCTTACTGTCAGAATGATCATGTCTTATATCATTTGTGTATGTAAAAAAGGTAAAGGGACCCCTGACTGTTAGGTCCAGTGGCGGATGGCTCTGGGGTTGTGGCGCTCATCTCGCTTTAATGGCCGAGGGAGCCGGTGTACAGCTTCCGGGTCATGTGGCCAGCATGACTAGGCCCCTTCTGGCAAACCAGAGCAGCGCACGGAAACGCCGTTTACCTTCCCACCAGAGTGGTACCTATTTATCTACTATTATTGCACTTTGATGTGCTTTCAAACTGCTAGGTTGGCAGGAGCAGGGACCGAGCAACGGGAGTTCACCCCATCGCAGGGATTCGAACTGCCGACCTTCTGATCGGCAAGCCCAAGAGGGTCAGTGGTTTAGACCACATCACCACCCGCATCCCTTTGTGTATGTATAAGTGCATCAAATTCCTTCTTTTCATTTTACAGTGTGGTGTAGTGGTTAAGAGCGGTAGTCACGTAATCTGGGTAACCGGGTTCGCGTCTCCACTCCTCCACATGCAGCTGCTGGGTGACCTTGGGCCAGTCACAGTCTCTCAGCCCCACTCACCTCACAGAGTGTTTGTTGTGGGGGAGGAAGGGAAAGGAGAATGTTAGCCGCTTTGAGACTCCTTAAAGGGAGTGAAAGGCGGGATATCAAATCCAAACTCTTCTTCTCTTCTTCTTCTACATACTTTCATCTATACATTATTATTTTTAATTTATAAAATTATATATATATATATATACAGCGGCACCTCAGATTAAGAATTTAATTTGTTCTGGAGCTCCGTTCTTAACGTTAAACTTTTCTTAAGCTGAGGTACCACTTTAGCTAATGGGGCCCTCGCTGTTCCTGTGCTGCCGCCGCGCAATTTCTGTTCTCATTCTGTAACCTGAAGCATCTGTAACCTGAGGTACCACTGTATATGGGTCAAGTCTTGTTGTGCATCCTAAAACCAAAACCAAAAAATGAATCTTTACCTTTTCCGTTAATTTCTTTCCCATTTCATACCTGTGCACGTTTGTGCATCCATGAAGCAGGATAATGGCTCAGTGATTGAGACCATGATTTGCATTCAGAGTACTTAGGCTTAGTCCTTGGCATCTCCAGCTGAAAGGATTAGGGGAAACAGATGGTGTGAAAGGGCCTCTGCCAGAGAACGTGGGAAGGATGGGCAATAATGCCAGTTTGGGTTCCTCAACTTTCCAGTCTCCAGTTCAGATATCTACATTTCCACATCAGTTTGCGATGATTTCTTTTTTAAAAGTCCTCATGAAAATTCACGAGTATTTTGCTGTAAATTCCAAAATTAGTTTTATGTAGTTTTGCCAAATATATGCACATCTGCAACCAATATGTGTTCCTGTCACTAATATATGTGATGTAATATACACACTTCAGCATAAAATGTGCATTTCTGCAAACAACTGGGCTGCAAAATTCACAGAAGTGTGAATTTCAAAGGATGGTTGTGTTTCCATTTGCATCTTCTTTTGTAAAGGGTGAATTAGGTAAGTTCGCATTTAATTGTGGAGGAAATGTATTCATCCCCCACCCCTAGTCCCTGGTGAGTCACTGTCAGTCAGAGCAGATAAAACTGTGCTAAGTGGACAAATACTCTGATTTGGAATAAAGTAGCTTACTGTGTTCAAGGTTCCATGACATTGTAATCTCCAGCCAATGAATATAGAGCAATAGAACTGGAGAAGAACTATCCTGGGATTCTGGAGAACTGCTGGCAGAAAGGTTCTCACTGTATAGACCTAGATGTACATGCCTGACATGACTCAAACCAATGCAGAATTGTATTGTGAAATGGCTTCAGGGTGCTTCATAGGAAGAGGTTCACAAATGAATTTAACAAGAAGAATATAGAGCTTTGGTTTTTCCTTCTGAACTTCTAAACCTCTTTGGTTTTAAGGTTTGCTTCTTCATCAGAATCACGTTAACTACAGCTGTATGCAGGGAAACTGGCTCAAATACAAGTGAACTACGAAAGCAGCAGGCGGAAGCTAGCAATAAAAAGGGGGTTTCCCAGTTACAGACACATTCCAATAAATGGCTTTCGAGAAGGAAGTAACCTTTAAAACCAAATTTTTAAAACAATGAATAGCCTGTCAACTTAAGAACACAAGAAAAGCCTGCTGGATCAGGCCAATGGCTTATCTGCACCAGCATCCTGTTATCACAGTGGCCAACCAGATGCCTGTGAGTTGTCCACAAGGAGGACATGAGTGCATCAGCACTCTGCCCAGCTGCAGTTTTCAGCAACTGGCATTCAGAGGCATAATACCTCTGGCAGTGGAGGTAGAACGTAGCCCTGGTGGCTGGTAGCATTTGGTAGTCCTCTTCTCCATGAACTTGTCTCTTTAAGCCATTCAAGTTGGTGACCATCACTGTGTCCTTTGGGAGCAACTACCACAGGTTAATGATCCAGTTAGGAATGGGGAGAGGGTACATAAATGTTGCATCCCAGTGCATGTAGTGGCCATTACCTCTGATAGTATTTATGACTCCCAGCCCTGAAAACCATCTTCCTAGACCAGCAGTGCCTACAGTAGTGGCAGCAAGGAGCCAGGTGAACTGAGAATAAGACTCTGAAAAATGTTCATCCCCAGTTTCCCTTTGCTACCACCTTTTAGTCACATGAAATCATTCTTTGATTCCACTGACAGTGCTGGGTCTTCCAATTTGGCTATTGTGATAGCAGTGTCATCATCTGGTTGAACCACATTGAGAGCTATCATGGTTGACCATGGTATACAGATCATCATCACCACCATCATCATCAGCTAGTAAGAAAAAGTAATTATTTGAGGGGAAAGGAGAACATGCCCTTAATTCAAGTATGGGAAAACTTTGGCTCCTCAGATATTGCTGATCTACAACTCCCATCAAGCCCAACACATATAACTGACAGTCAGGTTGGTGGTTCACAACCTCTAGAGGACCATAGGCTCCCATACCTTCCTTAATTTTTAAAATCTTGTTGATGAGTGTTAAGGCATCAGATAAGTATCAGCTTACCAAATCAAATATTTTCATACATTTTATTAACTCCTTCCCCAAATTCAAAAGTATATATAAACCTTTGTTAGAACTGATGCATTCCTTTGTGTTGAAAATGACTGAAATTAAAATAAGAAAAATATGTTTTTTTAAAAAAACAGCAAAGATGGCTAATAAAAGCATAATACATACAACAAAGCTCAGATGATGATGATGATTTTGCCTTCCACATATGTTCCAAGGCAATTCACAAAATAGATAATGTTAACACACTGAGCTAAGACCAATCAAGTCATGGTTATTGTGAAAGAAAATGAAACTTTAAAGGAGGCAGACAGAAGAACAAAATTAAAAACACAGCAATAATAAAATGGTGGAGTGGGGAATTAAGGGAGTACCTGCTCTTCTGTTCAAAAAATAAAAAGAACAAGTAGAAGAGTAAAAAATAATGGTCACACACATTTAAAAGAATTGGAAGCATGTGTGTGCTTCATATTATGATATTCCATTCAACCAGAAAGGTATCGTATGGAATCTTTTTTAATTAAATGTATGAGACATGCCACCTAATCCTGTACAGTGGTACCTCGGGTTACAGATGCTTCAGGTTACAGACGCTTCAGGTTACAGACTCTGCTAACCCAGAAATAGTACCTCGGGTTAAGAACTTTGCTTCAGGATGAGAACAGAAATTGTGCTCCGGCGGCGTGGCAGCAGCGGGAGACCCCATTAGCTAAAGTGGTACTTCAGATTAAGAACAGTTTCAGGTTAAGAACGGGTCTCCGGAATGAATTAAGTACTTAACCCGAGGTACCACTGTACATGCTTACTAAGAAGTCACCCTACTGAGTTGAGTAGGATTTCCTCCCAAGTAGGTCTGTGCTCCTAAAAATGCTTATAAGAGAGTAAGCCCCAGTGAACTCAATGGAAGTAAACAGGCATGGGATTCTATTGTTAGTTGCACATAGAACGGCAGTCGTGGTTTTCTTTTGGGAGTCATGACCACAGCTGATGGTGAAGTTGAAGTGATGCTAAACCCTGCAGAGAATTAAGCATGATCTTCAGGAGAACAGCCTATCTATATGAGCAAGAATTCAGATGGGGGAATTTGCACAGAAATTGTCTAATAGGCTATGTGGTAAGTTGAGTCATCTGTAATGACTTGTTCCACACAAATATTTTGCAATCATGTTGGAAAAAATGTCACTCATGCTGCATTGATGTCTATACCACTCTGAAGACAAGGTTCTGTCATTCCTTATTTCCTCCTTATTTTTGATTATGTCAAAATAATATTGTCTAGATTAATAGTGTCCTGAAATTTTCTTCTGGTTTCTTCCCTCACTCTCAATCATGTCAATAAATGAGAAGGAAATTGACTTTGAGAAGGACCAACACTGGGGGGAAATAAGTGAAATTGGAGATGGGGACAAATTTCAGTTCAGTTCAAATTTTAATGTGAATCTGCCTTGTTCAGTGCATTCAGGAAAAGAATGCACTAAAATGCTGACAAGTTCCGATGAGAATTATTAAAAAACAAACAAAACAAAACACAAACTGATGCAAAAAATATGGAGAAATGAGAAACTGAGAGAATCTGCAATTTCTGCCAATGTACAAATTTTTGTTTGCAATTTTGCCTAATATAAAGATTTTTGGGAAACAATTTCCCCATATGTATTAATTTTTGTACATATTACTTGGGTATAGAACTGTGTTGCAAAAGTCAGAGAAGTGAGAATTTTTAAGGATTGTTTGTTTCAGTTCACAAGTTGTTTTGGAAAGTGGCAATCGGTGGGTTTGTCTTGAAATGCAAACGAATCAAAATTCTCCTCTTTCCAAACCATGCATCTACTGAACTTCTAAAACAATTCTAAAGAAATTATATAACTTTTGGTGAAGACAGGTGACTCTTTCGTGAGAGGGGGAAAGAAAACATTTGAGAAATTAGAGGGCATGTTTTAGCAACTAGTCTAGGCTATATGTGTTATTATTATATGGTGCAGTGGTACGTCGGGTTACATATGCTTCAGGTTACATATGCTTCAGGTTACACACTCCGCTAACCCAGAAATAGTGCTTCAGGTTAAGAACTTTGCTTCAGGATGCTTCTGGCAGCGCAGCAGCAGCAGGAGGCCCCATTAGCTAAAGTGGTGCTTCAGGTTAAGAACAGTTTCAGATTAAGAACGGACCTCCGGAACGAATTAAGTACTTAACCCGAGGTACCACTGTATATGGTTATCTTCTGGCCTTATGCCTTATTTTAGGCTATTCAGTAGATGGAAAAGCTAAGCCAACATTGTGGAAAGCCTAGACATAAAGCTGTTATGTTGTCTTAAGAAGCCAACAGTGATTTTTATTTTTTTTGCTGACATTGTAATAGTGACTAAGATTGGGATCTAATGAATATTGTATATCATTTCCATTCTTCTTCTTTTTTATTATAGAATCACACCCCTATGGCTGAAGATGCTGACTAGGTCTCCTGTTTGCCACACTGTTTATTTCCCATGTCTTAACTCATTCTTTTTGTGCCTGCATTTTGCAATCAACTGTTCAATGACCTCCATACAAATATTTGTGCTGGGGCAGCAATCTCACAAATCAACACACCATTAATAGCTAAGTCTACTCCTTTTACTGAAAATTCTCTGGTGAATTAATGCCTTTATGGTACATCTGAAAAAGAGATGTTTTGGGATTTGCATGGGTCCCTGATTTCCATCAGCCCAGGGCTCCAAAATGGGCTGATCCTGTGCCATTCACACAGGACTGGGCTGATTCTCACATGCACATTCAACTCTTGAGCACTTAAAACTTGGATCTCAGCCAAATGGTTTTACCCAATCTCTTGAAAAATATTGTGTTTTGAATTTATATCAAGCAGCATGAAAGCTATATATGCTCTATTAACCAGTGAGAGCACATTTGCACATGGAGGCCCTCACTTGATAGATTCACGCAGTCAGTGATGTGAAAGAGATGGTTCATAGATGATGGAGATCAGTGTGAGATGGCTAGTCTTGTTGATAGACTTCCTGGTGTTGATACGGGCATTTCCTTATGGGGGAGGACAATTTTCAGCCCTACTTTTATATCATGTTTTCTCACACAAACACAAGGCCCAGTATTTGTAGGAAATAGGAAAGATGGAGAACTTGGTTGCTGGATAAAGCCTCTCCTCCTACCAGAGGGGAGGAGTTGTGAGCGGAAGCCGGTTCCCACATCTTCAGGGGGATGTATTCTGCCCCCTGAGTCAGTTCCTGGCTGCCGCACTGCGCCCATTAGCCAGCCAATAGGCCTGGCTTGGGGGCTGGATTATCACCACATCCAAGCGGTTGTGGCAGCATTGTGCCCTTATTCTGCTGCCTGGTGACTGAGACACCAGAGAGCTGCTACTGATCTGAGGAAAGTGAGCAAGTAGTCTTAGCACTGAACAAGTATCCTGCAGCTGGTATAAAACAACTTCCTATGATTTCAGATGTTTTGTAGGGTGAGGTTTCAAAATAGCATACAGAATGGTTGAATCCACTAGTCAGCCAAGTGTATAAACTGGAATTGTTCAGTTACCATCAATGACAAATTTTATCATTTTCAAGATTCGAAGAGATCCCCTTATTTATTTATTTATTTATTTGCATTGGTTAATTGCTTCCCATTAAATATCTCAAAGCAATTTCACAACAGCAACATCAGCAATAATACAAAAACTATGATAAATAAAAGGCTTTAGAGGTAAAAAAACAGTTAAAATAGCTTCATATGTAAAAATGATTTGAATGTTTTGTAGATAGAATGGCAGTATCTTCACCTCAGGGATTTCAAACATTTGTTTGTAACTCTTCCCTGTGGAATGTGTTAGTGTATCCTGTTTTAGTTAGGATCTAGATCTCCTTGAGAAGGAGAAGCCATGGGAATGGCTTGCTGATTGGACCTAACCCCTAACACACCATGAAGCACACTATATTTGGTTAAATATTGGAAGATATGCAAACTAAAGTAATGTTAGCAGGAGAGAGAGAGAGAGAGAGAGGTTTGGGTGTTTAGGTTCAGATGAAGGGCAGCAACCACCATTGTCAGCGCTCCCTGAAAACAAACTCAGCGGTCCTGAAACATACAAAAGCAGCGCCGCTAGCAACAGCAAAACTGACACACCCCGTGGGCCACATTTAACACTCGGTAATGGTTCACAGAACCCTCAGGTGTACAAGGCAAATGAGGCATTGCAAAGGAAGGCGATGAAAACATGCCACACTGACATGAAGCAGAACTCCTAGGGAAATTGCAGAAATACCAAATCACTTGGCCAGATTAGATCAGGTTATCAGTACATAACCTAAGCCCCATTACTGACAGATAAATGCCACTGACAAATAGTTGATTATTTATTTGTACTGAAATGGGCTCACAAATGTCTGCTGTAAGAACCAGGCAGCAAATAATTTTTATTTTTATTTTGCAAGCAATGTTTCATTAACCACAAGACAGGAATTTTCTTTCTTCTTCCCCTCTCTGATTGCCACTCCCAAACCATGAAAATCAAATTATACACATATGGATTGGTTAAGTTAGTGCTTTTCAAACTCTGGTAGCAGCTGGAGTTTAAAAGTTGTCATCATTGTGCCAGACTAGCGGACAGGGCACTGATACTATCCCTTATAGTTTGCATAGACTGAAACACCCTGTTCCTTTGTTGGATGAAATCGAGGATGAATGCATTCGTATCTAACTCATACTTCATGAGATGGATGTCTTCTTTCTCTCCCAGAGTTCCTCTTCAAGGCTGTTTTCCACAGTAATTGGGATGTCTCCAGCCAAGTCATAAAAAGAATCCACTGAAATGACCGCTCCCCACATAAAACGGGGGGCGCCCTTTGCGTGGATATGCACAGCCCCTGGATCTGGAGCGGCTCCATCAACACAGGCTTGGCTTCGCCTCCCCCCAGGTGGGATACCTGGAGGTCTCCGCCTACCTCAGTCAGTTGTCCAATCCTACCTGGTGGAAGCGTTGCCAAGGAGACCAGGCCAGGTAGGGGAGGGACTACCTGCTCACACAATAGAGGGGAGGATCTTACCTGGGAATCCTCACTTGGCTCCAAAGCTTCTCCTACCCTACCCACCCTCAGTTAAGTCTTACTTTGCAGGTTAACTTTTCTTCACAGGTATGCGGGCGCTGCTACGTCAAGGTCGCTTTTGAAGGGCCAGAAAGGAATTCCCCTGCATTGGCAGGTTTTGCCTTTCCCGTAGCAAAATGTCACAACTTTGGCGGTATCAGGCCTTGGGCGGAATCCTTTAGTCTATCTTCCTCTTTGCAGCAGCGATACCAGGGTTCCCCATTAAAGGGGTTTCTTAGGGGAGGCTTTGACCGTACGCCGAGACGTTGTCATTGCTCTCCCCTGCGACGGCGGCGTAACGGGGGCAGCTATCTCTGCTTGAACATATGTTCTCCAGAGCAGGCCCATCCCCCCCCCACACACTGGATAACCCTGATGTTCCCTAGGTCCCCGGCTGGGGACTGGGGAGGGATAACGCCCAATGCTTGAGCCAAGGTCTACCCACATCTGAAATATAATAAAGTTGTGGCCAATTTAATCCCATATCACGTTGTCTTGAGTCGTTATTCCACATGACGGGGGGGCCGCCCAGGGCCAGGGGGACTCCGCCTGTCCACGCAATTAAGATGTCTATTGATTTCAAAGAGTGTACTCTGAATATGACTAGCGCTTAATGCATCTCATGTTTTGGAGGTGATTTATATAATTGGAAGTGGGAAGGACCAGCTCCATGGTAGAGCGTCAGCTTTGCAAGTAGAAGGTCCCTGGTTCAATCCAGGTAGGGCTTGGATATACTTCCTGTTTGAAACCCTGGAGAGTTGCTGCCAGTCATTGTAGAGAAAAGATGGACCATTGGTTTGGTTTGATTCAATGTAAGGCAGCTTCCTATATGTGCAGCATTATTATTGTTGTGGCATTTAACTCAGATGACAGCAGTATTTCTCTCTCTCTCTCTCTCTCTCTCTCTCTCACACACACACACACACACCAGACAGTACTATTTGGGGCTCCTCCTCTTTCCTCAATTTGATACCAAGGGCTGCAGTCCTATTAACCCTTGTGCAATGGGGTAGAACCCCACTCAACACCCCACTGGTGCTGCAGTCATTAATGTGGTGAGTCAACATGTCAGATCACCCATATTTCCCTCCATAGTACAACAATACAGATATCAGATCATACAATACAACAATGTCAGATCACAGAATCGTAGACTCATACAACTGCATTATTATTATTTCTTAGATGTATATACCCCCTGCATCAAAAGATCTCAGGGCAGTTCACAGAATAAACTACAAGATAAAACACAAGTAAAGGACCCTGAGGGTCCTTAACCTGTGAGAGCACATTTGCACATGGAGGCCCTCACTTGATAGATTCACACAGTCGGTGGTGTGAAAGAGATGGTTCATAGATGATGGAGACCAGTGTGAGATGGCTAGTTTTGTGGGTAGACTTCCTGGTGTTGATACGGGCATTTTCTTATGGGGGAGGAAGGTGACTGGCTGCTGTCTGTAGTTTTATTTATCATGCAACCACAATATTGTGGTCACATCAGAGTGATTGGCTGACCCTTTTGATTTATGGAATACACATTTTTAAAACTCCATTTTTGTTTTAATCTTCATAAGCACCACCCTCATCAGAGGTGCCCCTTTGGTATATATCCAAACTGAAAACTGCAGCCACTCTTTAAATAGTATAGATGAGAATTCCCTCAGCTGTTGATGCAGATGGTATTGATTTCTTGGAGCTCGACGGGAGAAGGGGAACTGTGCCTCTCTCTCTATGCCATGTGAATGTTCCGTGTATGTGTTTACAATAAAGCGAGGCCAAGGGCTTTTTTAGGAGTGAAACGGAAGATTAATAAACTCCCGAAAACAGTAGCAGAAAGCTGATCCTTCTGTTATGCAAGTGCTCCCAGGTACTTGAATTTGAAGCTGGAGTTATTTGCCTTTTGTAGGTACATTCATCATTTCTCTGTGTGGCTTGACAGCTACATCAAATGCATTTAAAGGGCCGGAAAATAAACTCACCTATCCTTTAAAGAAAGACACAGCAGAAGGTAATTTACCGTCTCTGTGTGCAGCTGCTCTGGTAAGGAGTACAACTATTGTCGATACAGCTTGAAATTAACCATTTGCCTTCGTTTTGCAACTCTTGAATCGAAGTGTATGGGCCAGCTGACTGATCGCTTAAGGGCAGAAACACACAATCCAGCTGTATCTTTGCCTTAAAAAGGTAAAGGTACCCCTGCCCGTATGGGCCAGTCTTGACAGACTCTAGGGTTGTGTGCCCATCTCACTCAAGAGGCCGGGGCCAGCGCTGTCCGAAGACATTTCCAGGTCACGTGGCCAGCGTGACATCGCTGCTCTGGCGAGCCAGAGCCGCACACAGAAACGCCGTTTACCTTCCCGCTAGTAAGCGGTCCCTATTTATCTACTTGCACCCAGGGGTGCTTTCGAACTGCTAGGTTGGCAGGCGCTGGGACCGAACAGCGGGAGCGCACCCCGCCGCGGGGATTTGAACCGCCGACCTTTTGATCGGCAAGCCCTAGGCACTGAGGCACTGAGGCTTTAACCCACAGCACCACCCGCGTCCCCCTTTGCCTTACCAGAAGGCAATTCTGCTTTGCATGCAATTTTCTATGATTCCTCCCTACCTGTTTGACCCCCTGATCTCTCTCACCCCACAAACAAGTGGCTTCTGAAGGTAGGGATGGATTTGCCCGTTTGAGTTCCCACAGGTGCTCACTTTTCCAGTCTTAAATCCACATTTCTGCAGCATTTTGAAAATGCATCAGTATCAATGCCTTACTCACCAAAGTTGCAATGGTTGCTGTGAAGCAGGTGAAAAACCTGGACAAAATGTAAGTTTTTGTGACTGGACATCAGACAGATACTATGATAGCAGAAGTAGCTCTATGTACGAAATCTCATTCTGTTCCACAGCCCTCCGTTGCTTACCCACTACCAAAAATAAAATAAAATCCTGAGAGGAATTTGATTCAGTTCCCATTTAAAAATGAATCTACCAAATTTGCATTTTCCAAAACAGTATGCAAATTGAAACACAGCTATCCTTGGGAATTCACACTTCACTGAAATTTGTGGTGCTCTTTTCCAGCCAAAAATCTGCCCAAGAATGCACATACTAGGGTAATCTGTTTTAGTACATTTATACTGCCTTGTTTTTTATTTTTATTTTCAACCTTGCTGCCACTTCTGCTGCCCATTGCTGGCACCAAGACCCAAAGAGAGAGGGGGAATTTTGGATGTTCCATTATCTCTCCATGAACAACACCTCAAATTGACCCTGTCATTTCCTGAGAGATTCATTGCTCCAAATATGCAAGATTCATGCTTGGTGTTTAGTCCATGTTTGAAGTCTTCTAGGTCTTCTACAGCAGTTTCCAGAACTGTAATCAGTAATCAGTTCCCTTGAATGCCTCTGCTCTTCTCCCCTCTCCTTGGGAGTCATCTGGGCAGCCATCCCTGGTCTCTGAGGTGCCCTCCCCCACTCCAAAGAGAGGTGCCTTCTCACACCGCCCCACAGGGGCCTGGGCAGAGGATACCTCCAGCCTTAGTGGCCCAAGGTGAGGCCAGCACCTTACCTTGGGAGGCAGTAGTGACAGCAGCAGGGCTGTTGCAACAAACAGCTGTGCAAGCATTTGGGAGGCAGAGACTTGAGACAGCATTAGAGGAGGGAGGGAAGGAAAGAGTCATGGGGCCAATATTGCCTGCGGCACCCCTGACCATCATTCAAGGCACCCCAGGGTGCCACGGCACACTGGTTGAAAACATTCTTAACACTAGTGAACCCCATTTCCCCCCTGATGAAACTTTCTTTCCTAAATAGTTTTAGTTAATCCCAAAATTAGTATTCTATTGTGTTTTATTTATTTATTTAAAAAAAATAGTTATATACCACAAATTTCTTTTTTAAAATGTCAAATACAACACAGAAAAATCAAAGATCACCAGCTAACTGTAACATATTTTTCACTTTATTTAATTGTCTTCATAAGTCTGCTGGCATAGAAAAGCTTTCAGCAAAAGTTTAAAAAAATGAATAATGAAGATAGCCTTCTGAATTTTTTTTGGGGGGGAGAGTGCTCCAGAAAACTGAGTCAACCCTGGAAGTTTGGTTTTATGTTGACATCAGATGAACCTCAACAAGAATTTTGGCTCACCTTTGGAAATATGAAATGTTTGTGACATTTCCTTTATTGAGTTCAGCCATTTAAGAACTCAAGCTGCAAGAGGGCGACTAACTAGCTCAATTATGTAAATTAAAAACATACATAGTAATTGTTAGTTTCCCCTGCATCAGTGTCTAAATTAACAGCATGAAGATGTTCACTGAAAATCCCCAAACCTCTGTAAGTGTTTAATTAAGGGATTGAAGACAGCTGACTACAAATTATTTAAATCAAAACAACAAAGCTTTTAGAAAGAAAGTTGTACACCAGAGAGAGAAGACCAGGATGGAATTAGAAGATTATTCTTATTCTAAAAATAAGCAAATCTATGTAGGATATGCAGGGACTATATAAATCACATACAGAAATACAGTGGTACCTCGGGTTAAGTACTTAATTCGTTCCGGAGGTCTGTTCTTAACCTGAAACTGTTCTTAACCTGAAGCACCACTTTAGCTAATGGTGCCTCACACTGCTGCTGTGCCACCGGAGCACGATTTCTGTTCCCATCCTTAAGCAAAATTCTTAACCCGGGGTACTATTTCTGGGTTAGCGGAGTCTGTAACCTGAAGCTTATGTAACTTGAAGCGTATGTAACCCGAGGTACCACTGTAATAGAGCATTCTTTGTTTATAAGACATAATTTATGTCTAAAGATAAAGGTAAAGGGACCCCTGACCATTAGGTCCAGTCGCGGACGACTCTGGGGTTGTGGTGCTCATCTCGCTCTATAGTCCAAGGGAGCCGGCATACAGCTTCCAGGTCATGTGGCCAGCATGACTAAGCCGCTTCTGGAGAACCAGAGCAGCACACGAAAACACTGTTTACCTTCCCACCGGAGCAGTACCTATTTATCTACATGCACTTTGATGTGCTTTCGAACTGCTAGGTTGGCAGGAGCAGGGACCGAGCAACGGGAGGTCACCCCGTCGTGGGGATTCAAACCGCCGACCTTCTGATCAGCAAGCCCTAGGCTCTGTGGTTTAACCCACACTGCCACCCACGTCCCTACTTTATGCCTACTTGCCACTAATAAAGATCATCACTATTCACACACACACACGTTTTCCACATTTGTATTTGACCTTTTGAAAGAGTGGGAAGCCTCCTCTATAGTAAAGAGGTGGTCTTGCTAATAAAAATGTGACAAATGGGAAGTCCATTTAGAATGTGATCGGTTTGCCTATGTAAGAAGCATCTTGGAATATTTTGCCTTGAAATAAGAAATCACTCCAAACCAAGTCATATTTGAAAGGCCTTGATCTTCAACAGCTCAAGTTACAGTGAAGTTCTCCTGTTAGTAGAAGGACTTCTACCTGCTCAACATGACTTTCTTGACTCCTCTCTCTGCCTCCTGCTCCCATAATCTGCTCTGGAGCATTTGGTGTAAACCTAGTGTGGATAGGGGAGCATGGGGAGTGGAAGTCCCAATGCACAGGCAGAGGTTCTTATGTTTACAGGATAATTGCATTGGATACAACCCATACTAATTATTTATTTCACTTATATCCCCCCCTCCTTTCTTCATGGTTCTCCGCCTCCTTTATTTTCTCATCAGAACAAGCCTGTGAAGTAGATTAGGCTGAGAGACAATGTCTGGCCCAAGGTCGCCCGGTATTTATTAGTACTATGGTATCCCAGGCTCTAATAAAGCACTCTGGGCATTGCACCATGGTGGCTGTCATCTTTTTATACTGGAGAAGAGGCTAGAGCACTGGCTTTGCATTCATGAATCTCTAGGTTTGATATATACCCAAATAATAACAACACCAAACATTTAAAAACAAGCAAAACTAATCTCAACTAATAATTTCATAGTTGTCAGAAACTCTTTCTTTTAAAACCAAATGCCAAGGTGACCAGGGATGCTTTTAATTTCTGCCTAAATATTCATAATGAGGGGGCAGATGGTCCTAATAATTGAAGGCATTCCATAAGTGAGGAACCACTACCTGGCAGACTCCGTCATGCACAGCACTGAATGTCAGAACCACATTGGAAGCGGAGACAGACCATTGGCCCATTTAGCTCAATATTCTCTCCTTTGACTGGCAGTGCTCGCTAGAGTTTCAGACTTGAGTCTTTTCTAGCTATATAGAATCATAGAATCATAGAGCTGGAAGAGACCACAAGGGCCATCGAGTCCAACCCCCTGCCAAGCAGGAAACACCATCAGAGCACTCCTGGCATATGGTTGTCAAGCCTCTGCTTAAAGACCTCCAAAGAAGGAGACTCCACCACACTCCTTGGCAGCAAATTCCACTGTCGAACAGCTCTTACTGTCAGGAAGTTCTTCCTAATGTTTAGGTGGAATCTTCTTTCTTGTAGAAATGCCATTTGCTTCCCTGGCTCCTTTGCATTGAAGCGTAATGTCATCACCACCACCACCTCCAATTCTATGTTCACTAGTTACTGAGTCTAGCTTAGAATGCTGATTACCTGGGGCAATCTAAACTTTCTTTGATAGGTTGTCATAGACCAGGTTTATCAGTCATTTAATAGCTCTCTCACAAAAAACAACAGTATAGTTTTAGAAAGTAACCCTTGGTCACAGTCAAACAAAGATTTGTGAATGTGGGTAGTATGCCACAAATAATTCCACAGAAATCCCTAAAGATATACCCCATAATGATTGGCAAGTATACAGTGAACAATCCATCACATCATTGTTGCCCAAATATTGTGAGCTGTATCCATATGTCATACCCATAGGCAAAGAATAGTTAATTCTAGACCAGAGTTGCAATTTCCACAAGACATATTTACCATATTTTTCACTCCATAAGATGCACCTGACCATAAGACGCGCCTAGTTTCTAGAGGAGGAAAGGGGGAAAGCCCCATTTTGGGGGAGATCAGCTCACAGTTGTGCAGCTTCTTTTGCAAAGGGGAAAAGCCCCCTTTTTTGAGGATCAGCTCAAAGTTATTGAGCTTAGTTTGCAAAGGGAAAAATCCTGTTTTTATGGGGTTCATCTCACAGTTCCGCAGCTTCTTTAGGAAAGGAAGGGGTGCTGTTTCTGCAGTTTCCAGACAGATAATCTAATCAGCCAGTCACATGTCACTGGGGAAACAAACAGCCTCCATCAGGAGAACATTCAACAATGGGCAAGAGGGCGAGGCCGGAAAGGGAGCCAGCGATTGACCACACATTCGCTCCATAAGACACACAGACATTTCTCCTTACTTTTTAGGAGGATAAAACTGTGTCTTATGGAGTGAAAAATACGGTAAATGCCTTCTGTCCAGGCTCTCTCTCACACAGCTTGGGATAATTCAATACCAACCCAAATTCCCCCTGTATACAAAATGCTCCACTTTCATTCCCTTCCTTCAGCAAGTTCTCAATTATTTAAGCTGCCAAAGTAGACATGTAATAAAGCTGACCAAACTTGGTGCAAAAGACTTTCTCTTAGGAGGGCTATGAGAGAAATAAATCAAAAGAAACAATGGAGGGTACAGTTTGGCTATAGACAATAAGGCGCATAAGCATTGATCTTTTCACACCTCACAATCCTGTCAGCATTGAGTCATCATCAGTTTAAGCCCAGGAAAGTCAACTGCATTAAATGATTACAGAAAACAGCCATAGTTTCTACAAAGCTCCAAATGAAAACTAATAAAACCCCATGAAACTTTCTCATGAAGTTTGATACTTTTTCTGCTCACCTAAAACCACCACATGGTAGCAGCAGACAAAACATGCAGACTTGTGTAAAGCCGTTTCTGTGTACCATTCTGCTTCTGAACTCATGCCGACACTACTGTTGCCTTCTTTTTCCTTACAAATGTAGAAGCATCCAAGAAAGCAGCACCAAGAGACAACTGGGAATAAAGTTCATCCATTCAGGACAAAGAATAATCCTGGGGACTTTGAAAGCTTGCTCTCGCTACCTCTGCTTTCGAAATCGAATCATGTGGTGGTGGCTTAAAAAACAACAACAACAGAGTGTTGAAATCTGTAAAGGATAAATTTCAATAGAACCATTGTCCCCCAGTCTTTTTCACATTTGCTCAGGCAATGGAACTTCCCCATTAGGTGATGGGTCACAGCTCAGTGGCTCAGGAAAGGATCATAGCTCAGAAGGCCCTTTTGCATACTTTACATGCAGACGGTCCCAGATTTGATCCTTGGTTAGTCTGGAAAAGGTTCCTGGCTAAAACTTGGGAAGCCACTGCCAGTCAACGATGCCAATGACAGACCAATCTTCTGGCTCAGTGTAAACTAACTTCTTATGTTTCTATGTTCTTTCAAGTAAGCTGCACAGAAGAAGAGCCTTGGAGATGGAGATGGAGAAGAATTAGAAAATCTGAGCCGGAAAGAAATCTCCATTTATACACAATTCCACAGTGTAGGAAAGAAAAGCAGAATAGCTTGGGCCCCAAGATAAGAATGGAAATGAGAAAGGGAACCAGATTGAATTTTTCATGTTTACAATACAAAGGTGGCACATTAGCCCTGGAAGACTTCACATAATACGTACATAGTACAGTTTATATTATTCAAAGGGGTGTGGACACATTGGCTCATACTCTCCCCTTGGGTGGCAGCATCCTACAGCACATGATTGCTGATTACCGCCAGGAATGTCTCCCCATTAGGTTGCAGGTAACTAGCAAAACTGAATTTCTTCATTGGTTTGAACCTAATGACCCAGAATGCCTGCAAAAGGGCATTCTTAAGCAATTGTACACAGCAGCAAGTCGTGTTGAGCACGTAACTGGAAGTCTCCCAAGCAACCTTTTAAACAGCAGAGGATTTATAAAATTTGGGAGACAGCGATGATGTATGAATGTACTCAGCAAGTGCATAAGGCAAAGAATCCTCCTTTTGAAACCCAACCAAACCAAATAGATGTTATGATACCATGGTTTCAATTTATTTCCTCAGTAGAAACCCTTCGAGCTTCCAATCAAATTCTAATCCAGGTCAGAAGCACGTATATTTTTCAAATTGATTTGACCAGAGAACTTAATACAGGTAAAACATATTCAATTTAGCAAGCATGTTTAGCGGTATTAAATTAACCTGGTGAGAAACCAAGTATCTCCTTAAGCTTATGGGACATCTAGGGCAAAACAGCCTATCAGTGGTATACTAAGGACTGTAATTTCTTCTCTCCTTATTTACATTGTTGTATTGTTATAACTGCTCTTTAGTTTTATTGGCTACAGTGGTAGGTCATGAGGGAGTCGAAGGGGCAGCGTCACCCTCCAGGCAGCAGGGGCACTGTACTCATCAGGATGATACAGGACAAGACCCCAGTGGTGAGGCTGGGGGGCTTCAGAAGCAGCCCCCCTGAATTTACTGATGCTGCTGTTCCTGCCCCATCCCTGCATGTTGAGTGCAGTTCTTCCGCCACATGGATGATGCCACTGCCTTTGTCCCCCTCACAAGCCAGGGATGGTTGCCTATATTTTTAAACTTTATTTCAAAACATAAGGTTACATTACCTGCTCTGAGCTGTTTGAGCCAAAGTATACCCAATACCTAGTTGCATAGATTTTGTTTCTAAATATCAAAACTAGGCAGAGGTTGGGGAAATTATGGGTGGCTATAACTGTTCCCCCTATTGATAAAAGCAAACAAAGGGATTTTGAACGTAAGAAGTTGGCAGAGGGGGAAAGTTTGCAATATTTCCCGCTTCCCATAGCAGTTCTTCTGACCAAATTTGCAGCTTATGCTATACTTCTGCTTTTATTTGTTTGTTTGTTTTAGTCTCCACGAGGACAAAATACAAGAGTATCGAGGTCTTAATGCCCTTTGGGTGGGTGAGGGGGCTTTCTCCTTCCTGCTGCATGTTCTTGAAAGTTTTATTAAAAGCATCAGTTCACATTGCTAGACATAATTCATTTGTACAATTATGGAAATACAGTTAATTAATTGATATACTAATGCTTGTCAAATTGAATAAATGAAGGCACTTATTGAGTCCTGCTAAATAAACCAATGGCTTGTGATCTGTATTCCAGAGGCTTTAGGCAGCTATAATCAGTAGGGATAATGAAGATTTATATTACAGCACACTAGAAGCATGAATTAAATACTTTCAAGCCCCATTGATTTGAATAGGAAGTATTTAAGGGCCTTGACATTTCCAATTCAAGCCCTGGATTCCCTGGCATGTGCTGTGGGAAAATTTTTAATGCACCATGCCTGACTCTTAGACTGCTTCCAAGCACGTGCTTGTTGTGGGATGAGAGCAGCAGCATGTTGCTGACATTGAAATGCTAGCCCAGGTTTACCTTTTCCAGAGGAAATCTGTCAAGTGTTCCCCCTGTTTCTAATTATTCATTATCAACACTAAGCCCCCATCTAGATGTCCAGTCCTCTAAGATTGGGGTGTTCCCACACTGGCCCTTTTCTCTAGATTTGTTACCCTTTCTTTACACAGTTTTTGCAGTATAACAAATTCCTGAAGCATAGTCATGTAAATCTGTTACAGCAGAAAGGCAACATTCTCCTTTGTAATAAAATTCATTTGCACCCCCAGCTTGGCCAGTGTAAAGGGATAAAAGTTCCATTGAGGCTTTTCATGACTTTTGTGGTCTTTCCATGAAACAACAGCATTGACATAGTCTCTTTGTTTCATCATTTCAGCTACAAGATCAGTGAGTAAGTTCATGGTAAGCATCCTCTCTTTGAATTCCCTCATGTCAGTTTCTGTTCCGCGGCAGGGGAGTATTTAATAAATGCTCTCATCTCATGGAACAGAAACTAACATGGGAAGTTCACAGAGAGGATGCTCAAGAGGAAATTGCTTGAGATAGTGATTCAGGGGCAGCTTGCTCACTCACTAGTCATACAAACAGGATCCATTAGAAACAATAAATGAGGCAAAAGCTGGAGGGGCCTTTGCTGAATGGATTCACTTGTGAGTAGATTAAATTGTCTGTGAAACCTCCATTTAAATTTTGCTTTCAGCTAGCTGCAGAAAAGAAATTCTGAGCAGTGTCAATATATGTTAGACTACAAGCACCCTGGGAGCCTTGAAGCATTTGCCCTCAAAAGCTGTGGTCAGATGCATGCTCTCTCTTTTAATGCATGCTCTCTCTCCCTCCAGCCACCCACCCACATCTTGAAAGCTTGCATTTAACATCGTTTTGTGACTCTGTTTTACCAATACTGATTGAAATGTGTTCAGACAATATTTCCAGAATAATGTTCCATCTGAATTTTTCAATTTGACTCCAAGGCAACTCCAAAAGTCAATGGAACACAAGTATGCAATGATGCCTTTCCACTTTCATGTCAAACAAATGGCAGCCCTGAATAGGGACGTTTGCCATAAGCTACGGCATAATTGCTAGAATGCTCTAGAGAGCATATCTGGTACAAAGCCTGCAATCTTCTTTAGGAAATCTGTCTTTAAAAAAAAGATGTTATGCTCATGCCAAAAATAATATTTTTAAAAGACGTCTTTGGCATCAGCCTTGACAAGATGGATTCTCATGGAAAGTACAATTTAAAATGCAGGCAAAACACCAACAACAAAGTTTTTAGATATAGTTGTTTATGACATTGGACATCAATAGGCACATTGTATTTTGTTGCATATATACTCCAGAAAAAAAGTAAATTTTAATATTTTTGCCAGAGGAAACCCTTTTATACTCACAACAGGAAGACGACAACATACTTCACAAACTATATAGCTTATTTTTATTAGAAGATCACACTTTCTGAAAGGAACTGTAGCCAATCCTATCAAGAGGGATTATTATAAAATGATGTTATCAACCTATATTACATGTGTGGTATTAGTTGTGGGGGATTCACAGATTATCTCTTTGGTTTATTTGCTGCCATTTAAGTCCAACATTACAATTTTGTTCTGCTACATCCATACCTATAAGGATTACATTTCAGGAATTGGATGAAGCAGCCTGTAGCCCACTGAAGTTTATGCTGTAATAAATTTGCCAAATAAATCTCTCTTTTGTTTTCATGGGATTCAAAAGATGGGGAGAACTAAACCTTTCTGTTTGGAAGGGTCTTTACATTGCCAGTTCTATGGAAGACACAAGTCTTTCCCAGTCTTTCACCAGAGGATGGAATGGGGAGTTGAATAAAATGGAATTACTATTTTTTATAGGCAACATTCAACAATGTGTCTGTGTAGTGCAAGGATGCAGAAACAGGATTTCACCCTCACTTTCCCTCACCCATGTCATGCCCAAATCTGCTCTGGAGGGTTGGGGAAAACCCTAAACAGATTTAGGGGGCACACAGAGGGAATATAACATTTATCACCTGCATGAATATCTGAAGCATCTTCCTTTTTTCTGGGAATAAGAGTCAGCTATGCAAATGACAGAAACCCCCTTTAAAATGATGGGAGGCCTGTCAAAACAGTTTGCTTTTGAGAACCATGACTGCTTTCAGATGACTTGTTTATTGAGCATCCATTCTGACTTGTTTGTGGGAAGGTTAGATGATGTTGCATCAAGCGTTATTCCACACTTTCCAACACATTCTCCTTATCTAAAAAGGGGGTTGGAGGGAAGCAGGTATTGCATAAGACCATCAAATCAACTTTAACTGTGCAACTTGGATTTTGCATATGTGACTGAATCCTACTTGAAAATAGTGACAGCCTGGAAGCACCCAATGTTGATTCCATGTTGACATCATCTACTGAACTGCAGACACATGACAGGCACCAGGGTTCTGTTAATTTGATTAAAGCAAAACCAAACCTGCCACATTTCAGAAATACATACCTTTTTTTAAAGGAAAAAAAATGATTCTGTTCCAGCAAACATATCTTGTAAAATGCTACTCCAAATCCACAGAGGAAGAGAAATACATTAGCATCCTTCGTGAACAGTTTGGGGAGCCTGTCTCCGATGAGCACCTTTGCCATGGCTCCCAACCCATTGCCTTCCCTGTGGCCAAAGCAGACAGAGACTGATACGTAGGATGGAGAGGGGGCACATCCCAGTCAGTGTGTCCAGTAGTCAGGCAACAGCTGTAGGGCACCACATTAGTTACCCTTCCTATGGGTAGATAGCAATAAGAGGTTGAATGAGAAGCAGCTAATCTTGTGGATGAATCTATGGGAGCAGGGGGCATGTTCCTTTCTGTTCAAAGAAGCCTGTTATCAGTGATGGATGAATCTGTCCATTTTGTTTCCTCTGTTTTTCCTTTTCCCCATCTTAAATTTCTCCACATTCCCACGTCAGTTTGCAATTTTATTTTATTGAAAAAAGGTCTTCATGAAAATTCATCATTTTGATTCAAATATAGCCTCAGATATGCATGTTTGTATGCAATTTTGCCTAATGTACACATTTCTGAAAGGACTTCCCCCCAAAATAATGCATTTATGTAAGTTAATTTCATGAATATGTGCATTGCAATTGAAATCTTACCCCAGTATATTCACTTTTATACACATGACTTGACTGGGGGGAAAACCCCACATTGCAAAATTTGGAGAAGTGTGGATTTTGAAGGATGGCTAAGTTTTGGTTCTCATGTTGTTTTGAAAGCACAAATTAGGTAGGATGAATTGACCCCCCCACACACACAATACCAATCTGCTAGTACCTGCTTTCTCCAGCAGGAGCCTTAACTGAATCTCAATCCATTCACCTAACACAGGGGTGGCCAACTCCCAAGAAATTGCAATCTACTCACAGAGTTATAAACTGGCAGTGATCTACCCCCTTTTGGCCGAAGTTGTTGAGCTTCTTTGTGGGGAGCCAGTAATCTACCACAGGCATCCAGTAATCTACCTGTTGGATGTGTCTGACCTAACAAAGTGAGTTCTTCTATTTGTGGAAGGAATGCTCTGGATCTCAATGCACAGAATAAAACAAGGCAAATATTTTTGATACGAGAGATTACATTTCTTTATAAGGGGTGTATTTACGTTATATCTGGAACTGGAATTAATTTGCTCTTTCGAAATATACAGAAAAATAGCAACTGTGTTCATATCTGCTGCAAAAGTACTTATTACAAATGCTGCATTGGCCTCTTCCTCGACACACAGTTGAATGTCTGTTGCAGACAATATACTGCAGAGATGACTCAGACTTCCTTGATGTCACACCAACTCCATTGTCTGATAAGGATGAATCTCTAACATTTCATGTAGAAAAGTACAATTGGGGAAAAACAGCACTGCTGGTACAGTTACTTCCTACAGCATTTTTCTTGGATGCACTTTTCTGGAGCACTTTATTTGCCACTGGTAATTTTTTCTGATAATTGTTGTAATCAAGGCTGAAAGCCTGTACCCACTTACTTGGGAGTAAGCCTGGCTGAACTCAGTGGAACTTACTTCTGAGTAAACATGCCAAGGCTTAAATTGCTACCCTGGTAATATAGGCTACAACCCTAACCTCACTTAATTGGGAGTAAGCCCCCATTTAATTCAGTAGAATTTACATCCGAGTAGACATAGTTAAGACTGTGCCATTAGGCTTCTTCTATAAATAAGTAGCCCAAAGATGTTATTAGAAAATCATATAGATAGCATTGTGCTGTAAGGACTCCAGCTCTACTGCTATTGGCTTCCCAAAAAGTGTGTGTGACTTGAAAACAGCCACCATTGAGTAGGGTTATTAATTTTATTTCCATAGTTTATTTGCCACTTAACACCATTGTTTTGAAGTGTCACTTTGAAAGGTTACTGAACACACAGTAAAGATAACATCAGTTAAAATGAATAAGAAAATCTTACCTAAAATGCCTGAGAAATAAGAAGGTATTTACTAACTGCTAGAAGTTCAACAGGGAGGGTCCGGTCTGATCTCAGTCAGGAGGGAGTCCCATAGAATTGGATCCACAATACTGAACACATGGCTCCTAGTGGACACAAGCCCCGTGTCTGAGCTGTGGATGACCACTAACAGGGCCTTATCAAAGGATCTCACTGATTGGGCAGAGATATAAGGAACTAAGGGATCTTCAAGCCAAGTTGTTAAGGACCTTGTAATTTAACACAAGAAGTTACAGCAGACTCCTTGTGGGAGCAACAGCTCCCTCTGCAAGCCCTCCAAACTTTTTATTCTCTTTGTGCAGCAGAGCAATTATTTCTTTTCCTGATACTGATTTAATGCATTTTTGTTCAGGATGGCTGGATTATTCTATTTCTGGTCTGTCTTACATTAGTATGTGCTCATTCATAAGTTCATTCTATTCCGTTTCCACATCAATCTGCAATCTTTTAAAGAGAAATGGGGAGGAAAATTAAAAATTAAATCACTCTTTAAATATATTAAAATGCATATTTTATCTTACTGTTTGCCTTTCTAAGTGTGTACACACACACACACACATTTTATTTTAGCTTAGAATTCTATTGCAAGATTCAGAGAAATGCAAAATCCAATGGACGCCTGATAGAGTGGGCAGATCAGGTCAGGTTGCATCAGACTTCACAGAAACTGAATTCCTCAAGATTCCTTCATATTTTTTTTAGCCCACTTTTCTGCCAAAAACAGTTTACAATTTTAAATGCATTCTCTGCAATCTTATGGATGCAGGGAGAGCATACCAGGGGCCAGGAAGGAAAGAGATGGACCTGAAGAATCCAAATGGTACTAAACAGAGGAACAGAGTTATCTCTGGCTGACCAACGGCCCCTTCAGGATCTGATGACATAGGGACATCAGCACAAAGTGGGTGCCACGTCAAAGCCAACCTGATGTTATTGCCACTGTGCCCACATTGCACCCAATGCCCTGCTGCCTCATCCCTCACCTTCTTTCTTGTGGTAACCGGCAGGAATGCACAGAATTGGGAAGTCAGGTGAGCAATACTGCCTTGCCCCAAGAGCCAGTACTGCTGCTAGTCAGGATCTTTGAACCAGAAGACCTGGGGGATTAAATCTGAATGTTCACACTATCGCTCTGTCAGTCACACTGATCACACTGTCAGTCACAAATTCCAGGTGTTTTGGTCAACCCAGTTAATGCCCATTTCACAATGCACTGAGAGGCCCCAGTCCTTGCTTCCAAAATTAGAAGATTCTCAGAAATGAAGGAAAACCCTATTTTTTTGCCTCCTGTCACACAGACAATGGAGGATTGGCATTCATGGGAAATTCGGCTATGGATTCTGCTGCAATTGTGTCCAAAGGACTTCAATCTTTCCATCTCATCAGGTTTCAATTAAACTTTCAAAATCCAAAGATGACGCATTCATACTGGACCATTCATGCGCAAAGTAATATTTATTGGCATAGATTAATTAACTCAATTTTACAGATCTTGGCCAATGTGAAAGTCTTAAGTGTCTTCAGTTCCAAGTGGATAAGGAGACTGAAGGATTCCCAAAAATTGGTAATGGAACCAGAGCTTTTCAGTACAGGATCATGAATTCAAGCCTGGCCTGACTCGCTGGTGATTGAAAGATGTTATTGCCTTTTACAGATGTTTGGTTGCCATAGTGAGCTAAGTTAATGTTTGCAAGCTCAGTTCTTAGCAAGCAGAAATCTGTGTGCCAGAAAACCATCACTGTAAATGGAACTACCTCTATTTCATGTCATATCTCAGGCCAAATTTGAATGACATGGAGAACATAATGCAGAAAGGGGAAAAGGAGATTGTCAAAAAGTAGGAATCAGTGGGAGACATTTGTGCAATTAGGTATGCTTTAAACAAAAATGCTGGATACATTTGACTAATGTCAGATTCCGGCTGGTTAAATAACAATGATTTTAAAATTATTTAGAGATAATAGTTGTCTTAAAATTTTGTAACCTAGCTTGAGAATACCGAATGATACGTAGGCTAAAAATTGTCCAAACAGATTAAATCAGTCAATTAATCAAGCAAGCACAGTCCAGCAAAGAATTCTCTAATAATGACATTAAAACAGCTAGCACTAGAAAATATCCATCTATTTAGATTATATATTTGAAAAACAAGCAGCATATAATATCCCACAAGTGGCAATTACAATGACAGGCTGGAGTGCTTTGAGTGCTGCTAATTCAGAGTACTACCTGGTTCCAACCAGCCAATGGTGTTTACAGATCACAGATACAGAGGTGTGGAATGCCCTTGACTAATTTCCTTGCTCCTTAAAAAAAAAAATCCTTCGAAATTTCACTTGAATTTCTGCTTTGAAATGTCACATCAGACAAAATTCAATGGCAGCTCTAGTTTCCATTTTCCACACCTTTTGGCATGGGATCAGACATATCACACAGATTTATCCCTCAGCTGACTCTTCCAGAAGCAGGAAAAGGGAAAGAAGGACCCACAAGTCCAAGGTAGAAAGCTGAAGAGCCCAGTCAGAACTTGGCAAGATCTGTGTGACCACACAGATAGGCCAGTTCTAATGAATAACATCTCTGTATTGATTTGAATTCACTTCTTAATTACATCAATTGATCAATGAACACTTTTAGGCCTGCTGTTTACCAAGCAAGATGGAAAATACAGCTGAAAAGCAGAAGTCCTGGTGTCACAGGAGAGGCCCCATTTTTGCTATATTCGAAGCCAGATCCAAATCTTGCCGAACATGTTGTTCTCATAAGTTTCATTGCCCACGGTCACAAGCCAAAAGTTCTGCATTTCAGAGATCAGAAATCCCTTTCCATGCAATTCTTAAGTAGACAGCAGCCCTGTCAGGATGTAGACTCTAGACTGACCTTCCTCAACATGGTTCTCTCTAAATGTTTTGGGCTACAAACTCATTAGAGGTGTTGTTTGTAGGCTGCAGGGCTGCCCAACTTAGTTGTGTTTCGAAGGGGGCTTCATTCCCCAGAGGGATTAGATTTCTATGTCTTGTATACAGCACTGTCTCAGGAGACACAAGTGGTCTTCATTGCTTTGTAATTATATCATTCTCTGTTGCTGATTTTACTCTGGTTTTATTCTGTTTTAGATTTTACATTTATGTTTCATATTCATAGCTTTAATTTTTACTTGTAAATTGTCCAGAGAACTTTCACCATTGGACTGCATATAAATACTGTAAGAACATTATCTGTTGTAACATCTGTTTGATAAATATGTAGAGAGGACCAGAGTAGACATTACTGACGCTATAGTCCATTTCCTAAAACAGATCAAATTATAACTCATTGAAAGGAGAGGGGGTAGCTCCTTCCTTTTGGGAATGGCCCTGTTAGCTACCAAGCTTATAGAAGAGGGTTGTGTTTTAGCTAAACTGGGCAGTTGTGGTTGAGGATTCATTAATTCACGAAACCCATCTCCAGACTTTTAGCCAATGCTTTGAGCAGTGCCCCCAAAGTTCAGACTCAACCTTCTAGCAAAAGCAGAGTCATATTCTGCTGCTCTGCCTTTCCTTGTGCCTTAACTTTCTGGAAGTTCACAAATCATGGCCTTGAAAAACTGATTTATTTTATTTTTGTCTCTGCTTTTAGTTATGCTTTCGCATATTCTTTTGCTTCTTTGCTTCTGTACCGCAGCAATGTATTTCCTCATGGAAGAATGTGAAGAAAGAAGGCAATCCTGAGCATAAACAAGATTTATGCTTCAAAGGAGATCCTGGAATATCATCTTACAAGTCTAAACAACTCAGTGCAGCCTAGCCAGGGATCTGTCAGCATTAAGCTTTTCAGCAACAGGGAAATGGGTCTCCCTGTGTTCTCTGTGATGGTACATACTGCTAAGCAGCACATCCCATTTATAAAAACATTATTTTACATTTGAACTGATATATCACAAGTTGATTACTGATCTAACATTTCACCCACTAATACAAATATATAGTGGGAAACACAGGCATCCTTCACCCAAGCAGTGATTTTTTAAATTTCCAGCAGATCTGAATTTTCTCTCATACCAATCAGTCTATAGAAACAGGGCCGCTATTTAATGTTATCCACCAGGTCATTTGAACTGTGATGATACAGTGAGCTGTACCCAATTGTGTCCTTGCATTCAAGGTTCTTTGATGCAACAGAAGTTCTGTGAATGGAAAGGGGTACAGGTGATTTTAACTGATTCCCCCTTCTCTCTTCAGAGACCCTTCTGGAACAGCATGACGAGAGGACTTGGGAACTACAGATCACTAGTGTGTGTTTTTAAAACTCCATAAATGAGAGAGAAATGGCATTTGTCAAATAGCTGCTGTGAAACTATTACACTAAGGCCTTGGAAAACTTTCAAAGTGTGTGTAAAATGATGACTGGTAGGATGGCAACTACAGGCAAGATTTCCAATTAGGAAGAATTTATAATCAGATTGGAACAAGACATATGACTGAAATGTAGATGTTATTTTTTAAAGAGCACAATTAGGTTTTCGAAAGCATGTTCTAATCCTGATCTTGAATTGGAGGCTCTCTTGCACACATAACTCTTAAATCTAATAAAGATTTGCCAAATTAAAGTCTCATTTTTCTAAATATTGGACACAATTGAAAACTTAAAACCTTTTTAAAAAAAGATTATCCAAAACCATGTTTCAGCTTGGCGTTCTTCTTCTATCTTGGATGTACATTCAGAAAATGGATCCTTCCAGTTTTTGATCTGACAATTGTAATAGGTTTGGCACAGTGGTAAGTAAGCTATGGAGTTCCATATGTGGGATCTTGTGTGAGGTAAGCCTAAAATGGCTCTGTGCCAAGATCACCCAAAATGACTGTAATGCTGACATTACTAGGATCTGTGCCTAGAAATCTTTTGTACATGTATGGATTCTAGCTGGTGTGAGTGCATATAGGCTGGATGTGAAGATTTGAAACAAAACAGAGACACAAGGAAGGTTTCTTACCCAGAAATGCTGCACATTTCAGCCAATCACAGTTCTTACATAAATTTTTAATATTGTCACCAATTTCATGAAGAGAGGGAGAATTTTTTTTTTTTTTTACAAAAGTCTGGAGATGCTTGTGAACAAAGTCCATAAACATACTTGAAGGGCAAAAGAAATAAAATACGTGGACAACAGGTATGAGTATTTTGGAAAAATATATAAAAAACAAAAATATTTCCACTTCATAACTGTGACGGCCAAGAAATAAGGTGGTAATCCTAGCATTTTTATCCTCTGGCAAGGTCATGCTGAGCTCTTAGAAAACAGACTCATAACAAAAACTAGTTTCAAACTGGAACAAAATACTGAATCACATCTGATATGGAATAATGCGTTCCAGTGAAAATATTAGACAGTACTGCAGATGTCTAAGGAATTATTGTTAATAGTGTATAGCACCATTAGATAGAGGCTGCAAGGCAGATAACTACAGAGAGAAAAATGCTTCATGAGATCTTGTGGATGCAGAAACTCTTGCACAATTAATGGAATAAAATGGGTTTCTGAGAAATGTGGGAAATAGATGCTGTGATACCAAGAACTGCAGTTCTAACTCAAATTCACTTTGATCCTCAATCCATGGAGTGAATAACACGAAGAGAGCTTTTGGGTGCTATGGCCTGGTCACCCCACTGTGGCTAAACAGATCACACAAGACCAGTGGCTCCATTGATCTTTCTGCAGTGCCAGCAGGATTTTGTAGGGGTGGGTTTGTTTACTGTCATGGACTGCCATTTTGCTGGTATTTCATAATATTATATGTGAAATGGATTCTTGAATTTTATTTTGAGTTGTGATGGGATGATAATGTGACCTTGGGTTGGCTATTTGCCAGTCCTATTTGCCAAACCACCCTGATTACAATAATGCAGAAAAGTTGATTGCATTTCTTTTTTTCTTTTTCTTTTAAAAGAAAGAAATCAAATGTATGTGGATCTGATTAGGGTTCACCTTACTTTTCCAAGTACAACATTTTTCAGTAGGTAAAACAGGGACACAACATGCAGAAGACTGTTTCTGGATAGTTTGTGGTGTGGTTTACTATTCTTGACCTGATTCAGAAGCAGTGTGTAACCAAGGTTTTCTGCTGTGTGCGGGTTTGTCCAATTCATTGCTGCCGCCATTACTGATATACTGATTGCATGCCTTCCTGAAAAGCAAGGTCCTTGTCCTTGTGACCCGTGCTATGATTGATAGTGACATTGTACCTTACTTGAGGCTGTTCTTGAAGACAGCTTGAATGTTTTATTAATTTATCTCTGACATTTGTACCTTAGGGTCGCAGCCTCAAAGATCTCCTGCTTGAAGCAGCTTTAGCTAATGCACACTGCAATGTAACTCCCTCAGTCACTAAGATGTATGGTGGAAACCTGGTTCAGAGCTCCATCAATAAAAAAAATAAAAAAATAAGAACTGCAGTTGGCTAAAAGGAAAGGATCCTGAGTAGATATATATGAAGTAGTCTTCTCCCATTCCAGGAACCAATCGTTTTGTTGAATGGAACACACAATCTCAGCAGTTTATACACCGCTAAGATGGTTTCTGCAAGCATGAACTCACTTGAAAACTGCTCACAAGCAATTCTTACCATTTGGCTGTTATAAAAGGGACAAACAGTAACATCAAAGCTTTTTGGAAATAGTTTTTTGGGGGAAATAATCTGCATCCCTAGAACAAGCAAGCAAGGAAATGGAAACAAGATGTAGAAGGGGAAAGACCAAGAGAGAGAGAGAGAAATACTACCACAAGATAAAGGATGGATTTTTGAATTTTCATATGACTTAATACCATATCATTAAACTGTTTACTTGCTAACATTCAAGGTCTTTAAAAATAAAGAAAAAAGCACTTAGAAAGAGATCCCATTCATTCCAATAAAAATTATACCCAAAGGAAATGTTCCCAGAAATGAGGTCTAAAATACCTCCGATAACTATTGTGATGTCCTCTCTATCAGTGTAAAGGGCTGGGGCAGCCCATGAGTCAGTTTTGCTAAATCAGAAAGTCATTCTGTCCCTTTGTTGCCTCATAGCACCCTGGTGAAGTCATACACAGAGGTGACCTGCTAAAATAAATGAACTTCAGTCGGTCATGGCTGAATATCACTTCATCAGAAACAGCCCTAAGTCCTATATTTTGAACCTAACAGAAAGCATTCTTCATGTACCTAGCACATCTATTATCACTGCAACTTCTTCTTTGGTGATCACTCATAGCCGAGTTAGATTGTCTTCCATGAACAACTACAGTGTGCCTGTAGGTGACCGTGGAGGCCAATTCTGGATCCACATGTCCTTTCACAGTGGGAACATAGGTTTAGAGGTAGAAGTTGATCATGGTGAGAGTTTGCCAAACGTTCTTTCCTCTTTGCACATTTCTCTGTGAAGGTTTGTCAAACGTGCCTTCCTCTTAGCACGTTTCTCCCTTTTGTTCTAAGGATATTACATATGGCTTGGATAGTAATGAGTAGGGAAAGGGGTGAACTTCAATTCAGTTCACAATGAAATGCAAATCTATCTAACCCACACTTCTCAAAAACCAGGCAAACTGAAGCCCGGCCACCCTTCAAAATCCACACCTTTGAAGCCCTTCTCCAGCCAAATAATGTGTAAAAATCGCACATACTGGGGTTAAAGATGCAAAAATAATGAATATATTAGTGAAAGTGACTTACATAAATACATTGGGTGGGATAATCGTATCCAGCCCTGTCAACAGAAACTCTGTACAAAGCCTGCTTGTACAGTGGGGTGCTCTCTCTCCTCTCCCCATGCGCCACCTCCATTTGATTTGGAAGAGGTCAGGTGAACCCCCACACAGTGGGAGGAGAGGGGAATCGTTCCAGCTGGCAAGCTGAAATACTTGCACAGATGGAATGCTTGAAAGAGCACAATGTTGAATTACACCTCTTACATTAGGGTGAAAATAGGCTTTTGGAAAAAGGTGTACATTAGGCCAAATTGCACAGAAGAATGTGTATGTTAGAATAAGTTCATATTAAAGTGCTAAATTTGGATGGGGGCTTTTAAAAAATGGACAACTGATGTGGAAATGTGGAGAACTGAATCTAAGGGCTTATCCACACTTCTCTTTGTACTACTGCTTCCCCCCAAATAACTCACGGTTTAGCATTGAATTGGTACCAGCAGCAATAGGATTTTCCATAGGTTGCTGTTTGTTCCGATTTAGCACAAAACCACAGGTTTTCCAGGTGAAAGCAGCAAAGCAAACAGAAAACCACTCTGACAAGTAGGAAACCGCTTGGGCCCATGATTTCTAGGCATAGAATAAGTGAAAGCGTGGGCGAGCCCTCAGATTGGAAAAATGAGAAACTGAGGAAAACCAAAATGGGCAGATTCACCACTCCCTAGTAGTGAGTGACACATCTGCCAAACTCGGTTTAGATTTATAACTAAAATAGGACATTATATTCTGTTGCCGATTGCCATCGACCGAAACCTGTGGCTGGATTTGACAGGGCCTGTGACATCATTAATTTTCAATGCTCACAAGGGGAATATTTCTGTTTACTGCAACATTCATGGCTCATTCTTGATGGTTTCTAATGTTATTACCCGTGAAATAATGTGTTTCCTGAAAGAATGTTGTTATTATACGAAGTTGAAACCTTTGACTGAAAGGTATGAAATTTAATTGCATGCCTAACTTCCCCACCACTGCCGCCCGCCTGAAATACTAGAGAAACGAGGCCGAAGAGATCCAAAAGCCATTCTTGTTGGCCTTTCAGAGCGTCTCAATAAATTGATCTAAAGTTTCTGTATTTCCTTTGTGGAGCATACATGGGTAAATCATTAAGTCCGGGGCTTGGGTTTCGTTCAAAGAACCATCACAACACCTGGATTTCTGCCTGAAGTTAATTCAAACTCTCCAAAACCTCCCCACTGTTCAAAGCAAAGCTGGAAAGGGGTTCATATAAGCAAGATTAAGAGATTTTCAGGATCACCTGCACTGTGCAATTTTTCAAGTCAATGTCTGATATCTCCTTAAGGTTGTAGAAAATGTGAATGTATGAAGCAATAGTCATAAATTCTGGTTCTGTACTTTCCGTTGTTGTGCCTCAAATGACACAGCAAGAACAAGAGGGGAGCTTCATTTCCTCCTTTTATTACCTCGCTTCAGAAGCTATGCATTCCAGTGGTGGTTGGCTCTCATTGGGCCTGGAATGGGAGAAGTCAGGGGGACCAGCGACAGGTGGAGCCACAGTCAATGACAGATGGAACCAGCTGATTCTAGCTTCATCCTTACCTTTCTTTTGGAGTTCTGCAGAAACAGCACTGAGACTAAGGAGACTCCCTGGACTGGTTGTAAATAAGAAGCATGTGGGGGCAAAGCATGTGCAGGGGGGCTGAAGTTAGTGGGATAGGGCCTATCTATTGTGGTGTGGCCCCATTTGCTCTAACAGTGTATTCTAAGAATGCATGGAGGTGTGAGAGGCATATATGTTCTGGGCCTGCAACCAGTGTCTCCCCACTGGCTTCATCCCAGACTTTTGCTCAGGCTGAAGGTCCGAAGGGGAATTGAATTAGGAACCCTGTGCAGCCAGAGGTTACATTACATTGCCAGTGATCATTTTGAAAGTCCTACTGAGGGAGAGTTAAGCACATGCTCCAAATTTCTCATTCGAATCAATGGTATTTAATCATCCTTAACTTTTGCTGGTGAGTGGATCTTTGTTGAAATGTTTTCCTAGAACAAGATTGGTATTGGGTGGATGTGGATACAGAGGATATTAATGCCTTTGTGAGGGACAGTTGTTGTTGTTGTTGCATGCGCACCATTTATCCACGGCGTCTCTTTACAAATCACCATTCACATCTTCTGCGAACCATCTACCTACTTATTTGGATATGGGCTTACAGATACTTCTGTGCTGATTGGACAAGGTCACCAGTATTAAAAGAATTAGAGTTCTCCCAATTGGAAACTGTGTAAAACAATGAACGCAACCAGGTCAAGTAAGGGCAAAGCAACTGGCAATGTACAAGAGTACAGCGAAACATATGCTTTCATTTGCGCAAGTTTAAAACAACATAAACACAGATGCTAATAATTCACTTTCACTGCAGCTGCTTTCAATCTCAGCTTCTCCCAGCCCCGGCAATACCTTTATTCTACAGATATATTACCCTGCTTCCTTTATCTATCAATTTGCTGTCATTGAAGTCAATGGGATGACTGCCATAGGGTTTAACAGTGGAGAGAGATAAGGAATCCAGGCAGACTAAACAGCTTTAACTTGCTAGCCGTATTAACTGTCTCTTCATCTTCCTACACAAAGAAAAGGCATGGACAAAATGCACACCCTTCCTTTGTTCTTTCCACTGGGGTGTGTGTGTGTGTCATCAAGATGGCTGCAATCCTAGATGGTACCTTGTTTTACATTCACAATCTAGCTGAGAATCTGAACAATTAACAAATGTTGCCGCAAAACTCTTTCTGAGGTAATTGACTAGCAATGTTCCAGCAAAATAAATTGCAGAGAACTTACAGGAACACCTGGATTTGGGTCAGTGCTAATGTAATGACAAATTTAGTGACAACATGCCCGAAGTCAGCATAGGTTTCATTCAGGTGCAATGAATTTTGTTCTTTGGCAATATCTAATTCACTTTGGTTTACCACCAGGCTCAGGCACACACACACCCAGTTGTGTGGAGGTGATGCCACATGGTCCCACAAGTATATGCACACACCAATATGGTTGGTGACTGTGGTAACGCCATAAAGTTCTGTAGGAAATGCTGCAATCACATCTACTTGTACAGTTCACACGGTAAGTCCTCCTCAAAATTGGTGCATAAGACCCTCATGGAAATGTAAATGAATATCCTTGTTCTGCTTGTGGTAGCTACTTACTTGTCCCTCCAGCTTCTAGTGAATGGGCTGACTAAATGGTTGACCATGGCCAACAGCTGCTATTCTGCATGCCACTGTCAACCTTGCAAATATGGACTGATATTTATTTGGATCATGGTGAGCAATTCAGACAACTGTTTGTCATGAGCAGAAAAATTACCAAACACAAGGATTAGGGGATAAGAGCATTCCCTATGAGCAGGGCAGTAGTGTTCATGGGCCACAAGCAGTCCCTTGTTTGCTTCGGTTGTAAACCCTGTACTTAAAAGCCAAAGCTCACATCATTTGGCTTTGTGGGCTTCTTTAAATAAAGAAATAGCCAGCACAGTAAGGGATGAGTTGGATGAGGATTATGGAGGTGGGCTTCACTTCCACTGTGGTCATTTTCCAAATCAGGGCCTCTTGTACCTGCTCTTTACAATGGGAGTAAACTACTCATTAGTGTCACTCATTGGGTGCTTTGGTCCCATTGACAATAGTAAACATTCCCAACCTTCTGATTCAGGCCAGGGTTTCAGCAGGGGCAAAGTGTTATAGCTCAACCATTGCATGTCCAGCGTGACATGGTACTGATTCGGCTCAAGGCTGCCATGCTGTCTGTTTGGGGTTATATATATATATATATATATATATATATATATATGCAAAGTCAAATGATGTGACTAGCAACACATCTGGTTTGACTCTAGGTCTGTGAAATCCTATGCTTAAATTTTGTACAAGCACTTTAATGCACATGAAATTCTGGGGTACTGAAAATGTAAAGGGTTCACCAGACTCCTGCATATTTTTTTGAAATCATTCAGCAGATTACAGTTCTATCCTGCTTTGCAAATTGTCTCTTAAAAAGTGAGTAGAATGATTTAATGAGAAGTGAATGCAGACATATAAAAATTGAGCTTTCCGAGATCCTTAAATATGCTTGAAAGGTTAATATTGAGAGTTGGATTGCTACACTCGGGGGCCAATGCTGAATTAATGCATGAACCATATTATTTCATTTGCAACAATTTTTTATTCTTCTGGTCATAAAATCATCCCCTCCCTACCACAAATTGACCAGTTTTAGCTATTGATTGATCAATAAGAAGGCAACCACTATGCCACGAATTAATCTAAAAAGTTTACAGAAGAAAATAAGATGAGCACATCAACAAGTTCCCATTAAATTGACATTTTACACTGGGAAATTCCAAATAAATGGTTCTACAGCACAGGTCCTAGTTTGGCCAGGGTAGAATATTCCACAGTAGAATATTCCACATACATTGCTGAAATGATACTGTACCATATCATAGTATTAACTAAAAACATCTAAGAATTGTCCCAATGTTCCTGATGAAAGAATGATGATAGGGGAATGTGAGAGTGCCTTGAGTGCATATTTTTCTTATTCACAGGGAGGGTAGTAAAAATAAAGTTAGTTCAGGCTTGGTTAAATATGAGAGGATTCACTGTTCTGGAACAGGCTCCAGTTATTAATCCTCCAAATTGTATGTATTGTCTGCAAATAGATGAAAAGTAAATACATCCAGTCTTCAGCTCTCTTTTGATTTGCTTTACATTCTTTAACCCTCTTCCTACCACATGGAGGATGAGCGTAAGACTTGCATTGTTGCGAGAGGACAACAGGATGCTTGTGCGGGGGAACTGAATTCTTATTTTTAATGGGCTACAAAAACAATCTCCTTTCCTCTGTGGGTACAGTTTGACATTTGCCAAAGCATCAGCACAAGGTGTAATACAAGATTAGGAAGCTGGATCCGGCTGTAAGGTTGCATCCTGGGTTTCACAGTCTCCAGCAGGGATTGGCTGTGGAACGCAGTAGCAGAGCTGATACAGGATGCTGGGCTGGCCCAAGACATTTTGCTGCTTGAAGAAAAGGACAAGACTGTGCAAGCCAGTTTATACCTACAGAATCTGACTGGACAGTCCCTTGACTATTTCTTCAAGAAGGCGACATCCTCCCCATATTGAGGGGCAATAAGACCCCAATCCCCAGAATCTGCTATCCGAGGCAGCTGCCACATTCTGCCTATGGTAGGGCCAGCCCTACCTGTGTGAACTCTGCTAAAGCATTTGAAGAATCTAGTTGACCAGATAGCCTCAAGAAGACCTCTGCTCTGATCCAGTAAATCCTATGTGTTGGCTGTATGGCTAGATTTTATTGCATTCGTATAATCACATTTTTATGGAAAACTTTTCAAGCATCAGCTGGCAGATGTCAGGGTGCTGCAGAAATAACGTTATTACTATCAGCCTGTGCATGGTAAAAATCTCACTGCTTCTCAGTTTCAAAGATGTGCCACAATATAAATATGCAGTCCATTTTTTACAGTGACAAGTTGGCTTACTTTGGGAACTGAAAGTACATACAGAAATTCAGGCCATGCAAGGGCAGACATTATCCCAATGTGTATTTTGCAGTTTTATCATCTTGTACTTGTTCCAAATATATATATATATATATACCCCTATTTTTTCTCCTTCTTTTGGTATTAGGCAGAAGCTACCATTAGGGGGAACACATGGGGTTGTTTTTTAGCTCCTATGCAACAGGAACCTCCATAGCACAAGAGACCCTGCTGGGCTGGCAGTATTTTAGGGGTGCCTATGAAGCAGTGCATATGTATCCCAAGATCCCTCGTAATTTCGCAGAAAGAGATGAGATGATACCCTTTCCCCCTATTCCTTTATTGTCCTGCTGCTTCACCATACCTCCTATTCCACCCCTCCAAAATACTGGTGCAACCAGAACCGTTTATAAAATTAACTCCAGAACTGGAACATGCTTAGTAACATGGGTTCGTGTGCATCTTCCTCCATCCTCTGCTTTACTAATGTGCACATGCATTTTCATAAAACACTGCAAAAAGGGACAATCCTGAAGTAACTGCATTTATAATTGCATCAAGACACTTTTTGTGTTAATGATGCACACCTCTTGGTGTCCCTCATTTCTGATGAAAAACTATTTGACAGAGCAGAGTCTTCCACCAGCTGAACATGGGTTGAGATGATCTCCAGCAATTCTCCCTCACCTCGTCATACAAAAATGTGTGTATTAGGAGAAAATTGCACTAAAATGCTGGTGGGTGTTCATGAGAACCCTTTTGAAAAATGCAAACTGATATGGAAATGTGGAGACCTGAACCAAAGATTGGAAAAATGAGAAAAGGTTAGAATCTGAAATTGGCAGTTTCATCCAAGGGGCAAAAATAGTGAGGCAAGGAAGGGGGGCAAGAAAAACAGTAAATATGAAGATGGCATATTAGTTATTTTTCTTGCTATTCCACCCACCTACCGCTCTTGTGTCACCTCTGCAGTTCTTTCCCAGTTACACTGGCATGGTTCCCAGTGTTTTGCAAGTCACTAGCATTCCTCCTGAAAGAACTGGATCTCTGATAAAATGACACAGTCTCGATAGGGTGACACCTGGAAGATAGGGTGCATTTGGAATATCAATCACATTTTTAAAAATGCTTTGAATCTGGGACTTTAAAAATGAGAAACAAATGTCATTTAACACTCCGCCCCCCCCCCCCATCATTCACCTCTCTGTGTTTATGAATGACCTAAATTCTTTTCAAACTTGAAGCAGTGGGAAGAAATGTAGCCAAAGAGATGATTTTCCATGAGATCATCTTAATGAAACCATTCCAGTGACACCAAAGGGGAACGAAATGAAACAGTGCTTACATGTGAGTGACACGAAATGCACTCCTTAGGATTAATCCCATCTCGCTCTTCCTGCCTTAATTTCTTGGGTAGCAATCAATCAGTCTCTAATACGTGCTCTTGACTTTGAAATGCAAACACAAAGGATGTTTTTCAAAGCTCTGGCTTATGGACTTCCTATAATTCAGGGAAATTGACCAATGTCTCCTGTTATGCCTGATCATTGCCCCTGCTGGCTGGAGCTTGTGGGAGCTGGAGCCCAGCCATTTCTGGAAAGCCACAGGTTCCTTATCCCTGCCTTGCACAGAAATGAGGTGCATATTAAGGCCCCCATCTGCACTATACATTTAAACAGTTTCATACCACTTTGAACAGTCAACTGTAGTTTGTTAATGGAGCTGAGAGTAGGGCTGTTCACATCTCCCCATCTGGCCCATGGCCCTGATCTGGGGTCCTCAATTAAACATATGATCGGGAGCATGGTCAGAGAAGGAAATATTGCATCTCCTTGTCTCCCCCCAGCCGCTCTCTACCAAGAATGAGGTGGTGTCAATTCTTCAGGGGGCTCTTTTGCAAGTAGCTTTCCTACAGAGCAGCTGCCTGGAGAAGACCAGGCACGGTCCACACATTCAGCCGCTGCCACTGCTTAGTCATCAAGTTACAGTAATCAAATACTGAGAAATCATATGATGTATATGCCTCTGTGAATCAGACCCCTGTCTTTGACTAAAAAGGTATAGGACCCCTGACAGTTAAGTCCAGTCGCAAATGACTCTGGGGTTGCGTGCTCATCTTGCTCTATAGGCCGAGGGAGCCGATGTTTGTCCGCAGTTTTCCGGGTCATGTGGCCAGCATGACTAAGCTGCTTCTGGCGAAACCAGAGCAACGCATGGAAACGTTGTTTACCTTCCCGCCGGGGCGGTACCTATTTATCTACTTGCACTTTGACGTGCTTTCAAACTGCTAGGTTGGCAGGAGCTGGCACCAAACAACAAGAGCTCACCCCGTCACGGGGATTTGAACCACCAACTTTCTGATCGGCAAGCCCAAGGCTCAGTGGTTTACACCACAGCACCACCCGCGTCGCTTATGTCTTTGATTAGGGTAAGGTGAACAGGGCTGAATGGTGACCCAGAACACATAAGGTGTTGCAATGGCTAAATAAAAATATTTAAAATAATGCCTCTCTCTTCCTCCTTCCCCTGCTTCTACTTTGTCTAACAGAACTAAATTTTAATAATAAAACAAATGTTTTCTTAATTGTTACCAACTGAACTATTCTCACAGTTTATTGGCATAGAGTTTGCACACACACACACACCCGAAGCAAAACGTCAAGCACTTTAGCGAAAACATCTTGCAGGATGAAAAGGGAACAATAAAGATATCTAGTCATTAAACAGTGAGCTTCAGAGAGAGAGAAGGTATTACCAGCTAAATTTCCATAAAGTCACTTAATGCAGTCCCACTTTTTTATCGGTGTTCATCAGCTGCTGAATGTCGACCAAATGACACATTTATGTGGGAGATTTGTGATTAGATCTCCCAGTGTTTTTGTTTTTATTTGAAAGAAACCACGAGCAGGGAGGGGAAAGCTAAATTGATCAAAACTTTGTTAAACCCTTTCCCCAGCACCATTGTCCCCAATCTAAATTCCTTTCCTCTCTGCCAAGTCACTGTTAACCTGTATTTCCCCCTTTCTTCTTATAAGGCCCACAACAGGGAATTTTCATTTTGTTTTGTTTTGGAAGGGGGAGATTTAGACCCGGAAAACAGCACCAAACAAAAGGGCTCAGGAGCCTGTCCACCTTCACTGCTGCTCCAATCAAATTTGGTTCTGTATTTAACTTTTCAGAAGAAGTGAGGCTACAAAGCAGCTGGGAAGCTTAGGAGGTCCCTGATCTGCTTTGGGACCCTTTGCTGATGGTACAACCTGACTTGGGGACATGAGATCATGAGCCAAATCACCCCAATTCATTTTGATATTTGAGATGCAAACACAGCCAATGGATGCACATAGAATATATACTCTATAAAGGAAAAGCATGTGCACCTATTTGCAAAAGTCACAGGATTTCTTTGAAGCCTGAAGAAGTGGTACTTCACTTTTAAACACACTGAAGCGATGCTATGCTCCTCTGATTCCTGCAGTGAACGGCTTCCAATAAATTGTATTTAGAATCATAGGCTGCATTTTTCCTGAAACCAAAATGCTTGTTCAGCAGAAGGTGAATGTTAATATACCCTCACTAAGTAATTTCAGCCAAGGGAAATGGATACGTTAAATGCAGTGACTTTGCAAAGATTAAAAAACTTCAAAACAACCCTTATTAGGAAAAGGGGGATTCCCAGAATGACTGGTTTGGCAAGTATATAACCCTTACAGTACTTAATCAAATGTATCCAAGTGCTATGGTTTTTATTTGCAAGCTGTTACCTTCTTTTGAAGATCATCTTAAGCCTGTTGCTCCTTATTAGACCTTTTGAATCCCCACCAAGCAAAATCAAAGTTAACTTCATTCTGTCCGTGGGACTGGCAGAATGAAATTCAATATATCTTTTACATCTCCAGCAGCTTTCATCCTGCTTAAACAACACCTCACATAAAGAGACTAGGGGGAAGCTTGAGCACAATCAAAAAGATGGGCAAAAATCCTGTATAAAGTCTTGAGGCACATCCTCACAATTGATGTTCAATTGGGAAAAAATTAGTTCTAAATGATCAAAGGGTTGGAACAGCTCCTGTACAAAGAAAAACTAAAGCATTTGTATGCTTTTTAGCTTAGAAAAAAGAGGTGACCAAAGGGGTACATGAGAGGGGTTCATCAAATAGTGTGTTTTGTGGAGAAAGTGGAAAGTGATTTCCCTCCCCCTCACTCAGGACACTTTATCCTGACTTGTTGGCAAGAAGATTAGATGATGTTGGATATTTAATGAGCATTCATTCTGATTTGTTTGTGGGGAGGTTAGATGATGTGGCAAAGCAAGCGTTATCCCAGACTACCCTGTGAATTTCCCCATCCCACTTTCCTTATTGCAATAAGCCCAGCCTTTTGGAAAAGCAGATTTGTCGTGTTGTCTGATTTGTTATAAGGCAGCCTCCTATGTCAATTTGCAGTAAACAGATAAAAAATAAATAACTTCTCTAACTAGCTGATGGAATTCCCTACCACAAATTGTGGGCATGGTGGTAAAGGGGGATTAGTCAAATTCATACATGACAGATCTATCAATTGTTGCGGGCAATGATAACTAAATGGAATCTCCATGTTAAGAGACAGTGTGCTTCTGAATACTGACTGGGTTTCAACAAGATGGAAGGGCTATTGCCTTCATGTCCTGCTGATGTGTTTTGCGGAAGGATTTGTCCAGCCAGTGGGTGAAACAGGTTTCTAGACTAGATGGAGCTTTGGTCTGATCCAGAAGGTAGTTTCTTATGCTCTTATGAGTGGTAGAAACTTATTGCACAATGGATTTAGGTCAGAAAAGGGCAAACCAAAACAATCAAGGCAATTATCCTATAAGGAAAAGTTACAACATGGAGCATTTTAGTTTGGAGGAAAGGCGAGCAAAAAGAGACATGATAGAAGTGTAGAAAATTATGTGTGGTATGGGGAGAGTGGATAGAAGAACATTTTTCTCCCTCCATCATAACACAAGAGCTTGGGGACATCCATTGAAACTGACTGCTTGAGGATTCAGGACAGATAAGCAAAAGTACTTCTTCACATAGTGCATGGTTAAACTTTGGAACTCATTCCCACCAACCTGGATGCTTTAAAACAGGATTAGACAAATTCATGAAAGATAAAATGGCTATCAGTGGCAACCAACCATGATGGGTATGTTTTTCCTCCACCATGCAAAGCAGTGTGCTTCTGAATATCCGTTGCTGGAGGAGAGAGGGCTCTTATTCTGAGGTCCGGCTTGCAGGTTTCCCACAGGCATCTGATTAGTCACTGTGAGACCAGGACTAGATGGCCCAAGAGGGACTGACCCAACAGGCTCTTCTTGTTTTGTGACAAACCAGAACAGTTCCTTCACCCAGTTGCCAGCAGCACCAAAATCTTGTCAAGATTCCACTTCAGTTTATTGTCTCCCATCCAACCTATTTCTACCTCCAGACACCCACAGCTTCCCGTAAGTACAGGAACCCAAAATGCTGGCAAACTGCACAGACATCCCCCATACTTCATAGTGGCTCTAAATGAGACAACAGGCCATTGCCACCATCACTATCTACCTGTGGTGCTGTGAGCTTTATTTGAAAGAATTTGGCTGAGCCTGAGAGCAAAGTAGAAACTCAGATCAGAGAAAGTTTAGAATGCATAACATCCTCCACGTTGTGTCTTTCGTATGTGTGTGTGTGTGTGCTTTTTAAATTTTTCCCGACACTGTCTTCTTTTTTCATATGCACTTGTTTGTCTGCTAAGAAAACAAACACATGTAGTTAGTGGCAGTAGTCAAATGAAAGTGCAGCAACAAAGCAAAGGGCATCCAAGCAGGAGAGAGAAATGGAAATTTAAAGGAACTGTCAGCTGAACAAAGGCAAGGCAATTCTGGCCTTTCCTGGTACTTGAAACATTATCGGCACAAGCTTAAGATGCTGTCTTACTTTTACAAATTAACAAGGGGGAGTGGGAGGCTGATGCCTTCTCAGTGAGATACTTTCCAGAAGCAAAGAGGGCTAGTCATTTATTCCAGTGCCATGTTTCTTCCTGCATCTTGGCTCAAGCACATTTAAAAAGCCTGACAGTTCGTCCAAGCGTGGGTAAGTAATTAACCACAGGAAATAAAATGTTGTCTACATTCATTTTCAAAGAGGAGTAAGAGCCTAGGACTTGCCAATCAGAAGGTTGGGGGTTCGAATCCCCGTGACAGGGTGAGCTCCCGTTGCTTGGTCCCTGCTCCTGCCAACCTAGCAGTTCAAAAGCACGTCAAAGTGCAAGTAGATAACTAGGTACCACTCCGGCAGGAAGGTAAACGGTGTTTCCGTGCGCTGCTCTGATTCGCCAGAAGCAGCTTAGTCATGCTGGCCACATGACCCAGAAGCTATACACTGGCTCCCTTGGCCAATAAAGCAAGATGAGCGGCGCAACCCCAGAGTCGGTCACGACTGGACCTAATGGTCAGGGGTCCCTTTACCTTTAAGGTATACTAGATAGAGCACAATGCTGCTTTTCTAGGTTTGTCATGTGTCAGGAAAATTCCTGACATGTCCTGGTTTTCGAATGTTAAAATGGCATGCAGGGGGGGGGGGTTGTATGGCAACGTGATGGAAAAAGCAGCAGAAACAGCTCAAAAAAGCTTCACAAATTTGGGTTTGTTCCCCCAAAAAGCTGTTCCTGAGATTCCCCACCCTGATATAAAGATTTCTCACCAACAGTGCCCATGACCATTTGTTTGACGTGGTGTCAAGAGCTCCCAGTGTCAGAGCAGGTGAACATGCAGCAGTGGTGGGAAACAAAAGCACAACCCTCTGCTCTGTTGCCTCTTCACTGTGTCGGCATGGGGTTAAGATCACAGAAAGTTCAGGTGGCCAATTGCCTCTGAGAGCACCAAGGTTACTCATAGTTCCAGCCAGGCATGCATGAAGGTGTGAAATGCACTGGGCTTTTCAGAACTACTGTGATTGAGTGACTGGCCGTGGCAGGACCACTGGAAGGTTCCTACATTTCTGGGTCATTATGCTTTGGGTGACCTTGGCCCAGCAGCAACTCTGGACCTCCCAGAAAGCTTTATATCACCAATCGATGTAAACATGTCCTTAATTTACGTTTTCATTTTGAATCCTGCACGTGTCACACAGGGCCATTTCACTGATCTCTGTAGTATGAACTATTATCTTCTAGCATACCTTACAATATAAAATCCAGCATAATAATTCAGTTTACTATTAAATGAACACAGCCAAATGGCTCGATATTCCACATCTCGCCATATATTTATCACAGTCTCACACAGAAACAAGGAAGCCTTTGAAAGAAGACTACAATAGAAGGATCATCTGTATCCAGCTTTTCCCATCCTGTCCAGTAATGGGGCTGGAACTGTTTGCGCAAGATGGTCTTTGTAGATATAAACATTCTTTAAATACCTTTCACACTATATAAGGACTGTAAATAGTTCAGGAACTCCTCAGGAATATTATCTTGAAATCATAGCCCTTACATTACCTTTCTCTTAAGGGTGATTTATTACTTGGATAGAAGTACAAAATCCATAAAACAATAGGGAGCTTGAGAGGCAAGTCGCTAAAGTACTGTTACAGATGCCTGGACGTTGCTGTCCATACTTTGTCTTTGGCAGGCGGCTTGCCGATTGGAGAGTGAACAGTGCAGCCAGCGTGACTCCATATTGACAGTATAGATCCATGTCTTGGAAAGAGCCTTAGAATAATTTAAGGACTAGGGACTTGGAGTTGGGGCAGGGAACAAATGCAGAACAAATGTCATACACAATCGGCATGATCAAAATGCCCGGAAAAACACCATAGAAAAACACTATCAAGTAGCCTGGGTTCCTGGAACTTTGTACTGGTGGACACATGTCTTTGGAAAGCTAGGCATTAGATGTGTACAACATCATGCTAAATGCAGCTTGCCAACCATAGATGGTGATCTTCTCAGCGCTCAGTAAGCTTCTTGTTTTGAGCTTTTTCTCCTTGGGACTACAGAAACAAGAGGTCACTTGGTAAACCACACTACATGGCTGGTGGGCTGCAACAGGTTAAATGGGTCACAAGTTGTTCAGGCTTCATATATAAGAACACAATGTAGAATGATCTCATTAACCACTGATAGCTCTTTTAAACAGAATTGATTTTCCCCTGGCACTAGACAAGGGTTCATTAGAAACAATGCACAGCAACAATTTCTACCCAATGCTCCAACATTTTGATATTTTCCACAGAACTTCTGGGAAACCAGTACCCTGGGAAACCAGAACTTCTGGGAAACCAGTATGTTGAAATTCACAGACTGTATTTCCTGATTAAGAGGAAAGGTAGAGCTCAGGTGAAGAGGCAAAACAATATTTAAAAAAAACAGGAGTTGCTACATTCCCTCTCAATGGAACCTCTGGCTTTAACTGAAATGTCCTCCATGTTTTATGAGTGATTGGTTTTCTTTGAAAACTATCCCAAATTATAGAAATCATTTTGGAGAGTGGCATCTTTCCATATTTTACCTGTTTTCTCTTTCCCAGCTGGGAATGTTTTGTGATGTTTTGCAATCAATGAAACGTTGGATCCCCAGTGTGTGCACGTGACTGTGTGTGCACACGATTGTCTCTGTGGATGATTCTTTGCATGTAGATTTGGGTTTTTGTGTGAGATGCAAGCATTATCTAAGATACAGAGGTAGTATCCACACACGAGCCATGTGGACACATTAGAAATATCCGTTCCCTGTTATTTGCTGTACTTTCTTGGGCTCCATGATCACTGCAGATGGTGACAGCAGTCACGAAATTAAAAGATGCCTGAAAATTGGGAGAAAAGCGATGACAAACCTAGACAACATCTTAAAAAGCAGAGACATCACCTTGCCAACAAGGTCCGTATAGTTAAAGCTATGGTTTTCACAGTAGCGATGTAGGGAAGTGAGAGCTGGACCATAAAGAAGGCTGATTGCCGAAGAATTGATGCTTTTGAATTATGGTGCTGGAGGAGACTCTTGAGAGTCCCGTGGACTGCAAGAAGATCAAACTTCTCCATTCTTAAGGAAATCAGCCCTGAGTGCTCACTGGAAGGACAGATCGTGAAGCTGAGGCTCCAATACTTTGGCCACCTCATGAGAAGAGAAGACTCCCTGGAAAAGACCCTGATGTTGGGAAAGGTGGAGGGCACAAGGAGAAGGGGACGACAGAGGATAAGATGGTTGGACAGTGTTCTCGAAGCTACGAACATGAGTTTGACCAAACTGCAGGAGGCAGTGGAAGACAGGAGTGCCTGGGGTGCTCTGGTCCATGGGGTCACGAAGAGTCGGACACGACTAAACAACAACATAATCCCACTAGGTATGATCAAATCATGATGCTGAAATAGGTGCAGCATCATGCATGCCTGACCTACATTGAAGAAAATGTGACTCACTCTCCACGTACTTATATCAGTATTCATAGTATAAGGATCCCATTTGCATGGCTATTAAAATCAAAACATTTTCAATGGAGAAAACAGATTGTGTATTTGGTCTGGTTCTTTAGTTGCAGCTTCCACAGTTTGCAGTAGAAGTTGATGGGCAAAATGGAGAAAAGCAACAAAAGAAATCTGGGGCCAGCAAAACTGCAAAAACACCTGGTTCAGAAACAAAGGCGCATCCACTTCAAAGGACATGCAAGTGAATGCTTGTGTTGCTATAAATGTCTCCCATTGCTCATTCTTCACAACAGTTTAGAATTTTTGTTTAGAGCCAGTTCTCCCATCACACTCAATCGCAATTTCCAAACAATGGACTTTTGTGATGACTTCAGTTTGAGAAGGAGAAAGCTAATTGGACCTTGTGAACAAATCACAAAATTAGTTTCCAGGATTTGCAAAGAAGACATTTCCTGTTTAAGTATTCTCTGATCCAGTTCTTGTGCTCCCTTCATCATTCTTCTGTGAAATAATGCAATGATTGGCAGTGCATGAAGATTTAGATCACCTCCACACCCAAATGACTTTATAAGCTGAAAGGACACATCTAATTTATTTAAATTCAGTCCAGTGCACTTGAGCTAGAGCAGCAGTGTCACAGACTGGGCAGAATTAGAACAAAAAAATAAAAAAAAATAAAACGGCTCATCTGGGCCAAGGCTTGAGATTCAGATTTGAAATGTGCTGTGTTTCTCAAATAAAATGGACTTCTCTATTTCAATCCCTAGGGTCTCCAGGCAGGAATGGGAAATGTTCTCGCCTGAAATTCTAGAGAGCCACTGCTAGTCAGTATAAATAAGAACATCTGAAGAACCTGTTGGATCAGGCCTTTAGTCCATCTAGTCCAGCATCTTCATTGTGGTTAACATGATGTAGACCAAGAGTAGCCAACAAGGTGCCTCCAGATACTGTGGGCCAGGTGCGGGGAAGCTTTGGCCCTTCATATGAGCTGAACTACAACTTCCAGCAGACCCACAAAGCATGGGGAACACCAAGAATTGTGTGAGTTTTAGTTCAGCAATATCTGAAGGGTGAAAGCTTCTCAAATGTGAACTATGTATTTCACCTTTCCTGATCCTTGGCAATGTTGGTGGGGATAATGAGAGTCCACAACATCTGGAAGGCACCATGTGGGTTAACCCTTCCATAAACAATACTGAGCTAGTTGCACCAACTGCCTGGCTCAGTTTAGGTACAATGCAAATTGCTGTGTTCCTAAAAGAAATGAACAAAAATGTACACAACCCAGTAGCCCTGAGTTCTCTGGCTGATGGATGGGGCCAAAATGTGCTTCCCTGTGGCAGAATACAAGCACGTGCTGGTTCTTAAGAACTAATGCCAAAGCACAATTAAAAGCGAAGGAGATTAAAATGCAATTGAGTGCTTTAATTAATTAAATGGGTGGATTAATTAAATTAATTAAAATGTTTCAATTAATTAAATGGGTGAATTAATCAAGATTTTTTTTTTTTTTGGCCTATTGCCCAAGAGATAGGGAAAGTGATGCTGGGCACACTTCTCTGGGGACATCATATCATAGCAAATTCAGGGCACTTCTCCAGGCCCTCGTGCCTTTGGGTCAGCAGTGGGAAACTTCTGGCCCAAGTTAGACTTACCAGGGATACCAACTGAGCCCACAAGGCTGTTTTCCCCTCACCATGCCTAGCATGTAGGGCAAATGAGGCCCATGAAGGGTGGGCTAGATTTGCTTTAGGTGATTTTGATTATCAGGCTGGTCCGTAGGCCAGATTCAACTAAGCATAGCTGTCAACGTTTTCCTTTTTAAAAAGGGAAATTCACTTATTCCAAATAGGATTCCTCGCAAGAAAAGGGAAAAGTTGACAGCTATGCAACTAAGGCCAGGCACATAGGCTCTTCTGCTCCTGTCCAGTCTTTCGCTTTGGGCACTTATATCATAGGCTGGCCTCCATAGTATCTCCAGTGCTATCACTCACAAATGTATGTAGCATCTCCAGATCATGCCTGATTGAACGGTAGGAGAAATTTGGGCTGTTTGGAACCATAATAATAATAATAATAATAATAATAATAATAATAATAATAATAATTTATTTATACCCCGCCCATCTGGCTGAGTGTCCCCAGCCACTCTGGGTGGCTTCCAATCAAGTGTTAAAAACAATACAGCATTATTTCCTTCACATCTGAAGGGAGGGTGTTCTACAGGGCAGGCGCCACTACCGAGAAGGCCCTCTGTCTGGTTCCCTGTAACCTCACTTCTCGCAATGAGGGAACCCCCAGAAGACCCTCAGTGCTGGATCTCAATGTCCAGGCTGAACGATGGGGATGGAGACGCTCCTTCAGGGCCGAGGCCGTTTAGGGCTTTAAAGGTCAGCACCAACACTTTGAATTGTGCTCGGAAATGTACTGGGAGGAAGGAAGAGCCATAAGGAAGAACAGTCAGGAAAGGATGCTTTAAAACGAAAATCCATATATGTTTCCCATTGTCTCAGCTTGCCTAGTTAAGTATTGGCTCACATATGACCCAAGAATACTTCAGGGGCAGTCACGTAATTCTGTCCTGTGGTACATTTTACCATCTTCCAATGGTGCTGCGATGTAAGATTAAATGCATGCATGTGCAAGTGGCAAAGGCCAGCAAAACATTTGGGGTAAATTTTATTTATGGATTTACTTCATGCTTAAGATATCTAGCCCACTCTATCCCTAGAGCTAAGGGTGTGTTACAATTTAGACGCATTGTGATTTTTTAATTTTCCTCCTTAAAAAAATCTTTCCAGCTGTTTTTCATCTGCCCAAATGTTCCCCTTCACTGAAGCTATTTAGAAACCACTTCTGCCTGGAAACATGTGTTAGCAACTCTCCTATTCTTTGAGAGATGCATGTGTAGGATTACATATGCAATCAACACCCTTGGCTTATCAGTATGGTAGCTTTACGGGCATCAAAAAGTATTTGCATCTGCTCTTGACCATTAAATTAATTTGAAGATCTGCACTATTTGTTCATGTCCGCTTTTTTTTTTACCTCACAGTAATGACAAAATAGATCTATCTTCACATTCCCCTAAAAATGTTCCTTTCAGCAATTTCACCTTTTATTAGTAAGCACTTCAAGTCACAAAATCCTTTATTCCTTGCCTTTTCAGTCAGTTATATTTAGATTTTTGTTGGATTAGTTGTGAAAGCAAACCTGTGAGGTCAAAGCCAGGGGGAATCAATTTGAACTTAAAACCTTGAAATATTTCTACTTCTTTTAAATCATCAAAAGTGTGTAAACTTGGGTAGCTGCCTAATGCTGGTCAGAGAGATTGATTCTAATTTGCCTTGAAAACTGAAATGATTATTTACCTAAAAGAGTGTCAAAGAAATTACTGCAATTTGCCTTATTCATCAGGCAAGAGAATATTTTGTGCTCTAATTTAACAATATGAGGAACAAGATGTGCAAGTGCAAAAATATCTTCCAATTCTTACTTAACTGGAAGTACAGATAGGTGAATCTGTCCATTTCAGTTTCTTTTGGATTATCATTATTCCAGTCTTCAGTTGCCCATATTTCCACACCAGTTTAAGATTTTTCTTTTTAAAAAGTCCTTATGAAAATTCATCAGCATTTTAGTGTGAATTACTTCCAATGTATACATTTTAAATGCAATTTTGCACAATACACACATCTTTGCAAAGCCATTCCATCTAATTCCCTCACATTTTGGTGTGTTATTTTCTCCATTTTTTATACACACTGTACTTTAGTACATGCATTCTTGTACACATTGCTTGGCTGGGAAAATATAGATTCAGAAAATTGCAAAATTCACATCTGGCTGTGTTTCTATTCACGTATTGTTTTGGAAAGTATAGATGAGATAGGTTCACTTTCAACTGTGAACTGAGTCAACTTGCATTCCCACTCCTTGCTGTGAGAAATGGATCCAGAATTCCAGCACTCCAGCCTAACATCTCTTGGTGTAATGTGGAAAATGAACGGTACGCTGACAACTCCAAAGCCACTTTTTAAAAACCAGTTCGGCTGACAAATACATGAAATCAGATAGTGCTTTGTGCATTTAGTACAGGCAGAAGTGTGAGTCCCCTTTTGTAATCGTCCTGCCAATAATCTTCTAAAGTCTAATGGTTTTATTGGTGTTAAGCAGAGGTGTCTGTTTTCCTGAGCTCAGTCGCTTTCCCGTTCCTAATCAGGATCAGTTACATTGGAGTGGAAAAGAGATTTTATAAATTAAGACAGAACGTAAAAGGATTTGCTCCTGAGATTATTTGCTGATATATGCTACAGATGGCAGATTCATTTTTTGTGAAAAATAAGGGCTGGGCAGGGAATCCTAAGCAGATGTGCTGGTGGAGCATGGACAAGATTTATTGGAGCCTGAGTTTTTCGAAGGGAGTACGAGAGTTTTTGTCTGCATTGATCATTAATTGATCATTGGGTCTTGAAAACCTCTGGGTGACAAAAAAACAACAACAACAAACCAGTCATCAGAGAAAGCAAGCTATACAGTGCAACCCCTCACCCCACCCCAGAAGACTATTGTGATGAATTAGAAAGCAGAGTGAAGTAAGATTTTTTAAAAAGAAGCCATCAGCTTTTTAGTGCAAATTTCTTCTAATATGCGCATTCTTGCAAAGCAATTTGCCCTAGCTGAATGCATTTTTCTGCAGACTTTACCCTAGTATATGCATTTTTATAATTGGTTGGAGAACTGCATTGCAAAAAAAAAATTTTTGGGGGGGGGGGGAATGAATTTCAAAGGACAGCTGTTTCCTTTTGTGTAGTGTTCCAGAAAGTGTGAAGTAAGTAGTTTTCACCTTTAAATGTGAACTGAATTGAATTTCTGCCCCATCTCTACATGTGAATAAGCCTTAAGTCAGAAAAGACAAAGAAGCTCAGGGTCAGAGTCTTCCATATGACTTCCAGAAAGATTCTGGACAATTGCAACTTGGAAGTAAAGTGCCCTGTCTGCTTTCCTCCCAACCTAATTACTGAAAGAACATAGGCTGCTTTAATGCACTTTGAAACGAAAGTCCATTCTTCACAATAAGCTAACAAATGGGATTTGACAAAAGTCAAGGGGTTTCAGCTGCTGCTTCCACTATCCACAGTAAATCAGTAAGTATGGAGTTGATTAGTATCAAAAGTTAGGCTAAGGAACTTTAAAATTGGTTTTATATTTTGTGGGTGCCTTTCAAAATAATTTAACTCCAAGTCTGAACTAGTTTTTACAAGTTGTATAGCTTAGCTGTGTTATACCGGCCTTTTAATGCAAGGGTAATGTTTTTGAGGTTTCATCTCCCTGCACACCAGAAATCAATTACCCTGCAATAGGATAGCATTACCAGCAACAAATGCAATACAGTTATTCCCAGGCTCTTTCGGCAGAGTCGGGTTTGGCATGTTAATTTAAGCTAAGGAATGAATACAAGCATTTCATCTATCTTTGGACCAATGTTGTGCTAAATGCCAATTTTAAACCATGGTTTAGCCTAAGCTACATCCATGGAACCTTAGAACACTTCCCTTTTGTAGTACAAAATGACGTCATAATCCCTCTATATTCATCATCAGTGAGTGGTGAGCAGAAGGAAATGTTCATATATTCCTTATACATTTCCTAGCAGAACCTTAACATTTGTTTTGTGTGGGCACCTGTGTAGCATCTTATTGGTTTATTCATTCTAGATAAAGAAATTAAAGGCAAGTAAGGTGACATTTCAGTTCAAAGGAGGAACAGGGAAGTGGGAAGAAGGAAGGAAAACAAATCACTTGAAGGTTACCAGTCTACCTAACATTAGATTGTACCTGAAGCTAAATCCATCTAAAAAAATTAGACATGACTGATTTGGCAATGCTATGACACATTCATAGGTATAATTTCAAGGGCAAAGGAAAGTTACTGTGACCAATGCCCTGCTGCACATAACTGGTGAAGCTGGAGAGGAGACCTATGTCTGAACACTGTACTAAACAATATTATAGTGTTACTTGAACAAGCCTGAGACTTGTGTGCTCAACCCCTCTTCCACATTGGCATGGGAGGAGGCTGGAAAAATCGACTTCCATTTTCAACTAATCATAGCTTGTTCTCTCTCTTGTTTTAAATCAGGGCAAGATGTGATTATTAAACAATGGATTGTCAAATATCAAACCATGATTTCTGATCCTGGCTTGTTCAGAGAAACCATAGTTAAAACCACAGTTTTTAGGTTGGACATAATGACAAAAATTTAGCTGAAAACAGAAGCTTCTTTCTCAATCTCTATGGGAAGAGGGAGCAGACTTGTGCACATATTGCTACAATATGGTTTACTGTTCTATCCACACCAGGCCATTGTATTCTAAGAATATGCCAAAAGAGACACCATTGTCATAGGCCTCTGAGAATCTCTCTTTTTTTTTTTTTCCATTTTCATAGTATTTCTTACATTTGCTTATTTCCCAGACTTCCCCACACCTCCCCTCACTGTATTCCAATTCAAATGTTTAATCAGCAAATCCCTTCCCTCTATCTTATCTTAACCTTTATCTTAATAAATTAAACCGTTAATTCTTCATCTTTTGACCTTCAAATTTTCCATACCCCTTCACCACATTATTACTAATAACCTTTTAACCTCCCTCCGATGTCATTCTAACATTCATTAATTTTATAGTATTTCTGTAAATAGTCTTTGAATTTCTTCCAATCTTCCTCCACCGTCTCTTCTCCCTGGTCTCGGATTCTGCCAGTCATTTCTGCCAATTCCATGTAGTCCATCACCTTCATCTGCCATTCTTCCAGAGTGGGTAGTTCTTGTGTCTTCCAGGGCCTCTGAGAATCTCTAGCCTTTCTGTTACTTCTCATAGGCCCCATCTACTTCATATGTTAAAAACCATATTATACCTTTTTAAACTGTCATGAGTTCCTGCAAAGAATCCTAGGAAGTATAGTTTGTTGAAGGGTGCTGAGAGCTGTTAGGATACCCCCTATTTCCCACAGAGAGCTGCAATTACCAGAATTCCCTGGAAAGAAAGATTGGGTGTCAAGGCCCTCAGAATCGTGGCTCTGTGAGGGGAATAGAGCCTCTGCATGCCCTCAACAAACTATATTTCCCAGAATTCTTTGGGGGAAGCCATAACTATTTAAAGTGGTGTAATACTGCTTTAAATATACAATGCAGATTGGGTCCTAGTGAAGGGCAAGCCCACAGGTATTCCAAGCCTACATAACTGTTTCCTGACTTCCCATATTGTATCCACAGAAAACACTAGTGAAAGAAGAAAGATGGCATGTTTGAACCATTATAAAACCTAGAAGTTATACATTTGGGTGCAGTTCAAATTCCAGCCACAGTCCTATGGCCTGGTTGCTTGGCGTGAGCTGAGTTAGTAGAGTAGGGCAGCAATGAGTAGACACCCAGAAGAGCTATGAAGACAGAAAGTGGCTGTTCTGGGAACTGTGTTGATGAGAGAGATGAGAACGGTGAGTTTGGGTTTCTGTGGCACCTTGGGAACCAAAGCTATATGGGAGCTGAGAAAGAGAAAGGGCAAAGGTATCATTCTTGCCATTCACCGCAGGAAGCTACTGTTTTCACTTCTGCAATAAAAAGTTCAAAAGCTAAATGTTATTACAATAAAATAGTCCATGACTAAAACTGTCAGGCACACTTCCAAAATACAGCAATAATATGAACATTAACCAAATTACTTCTAGGGAGAATTTTTTCTGCAAGCTGAGCCTTTTTAACCCCCAGCAATTACATTTTTTTATTGTAAATATCACGCTACTCAACCAATCTAACGATGAAGCCCTGGAAATGATATTGCACAATATCTCAACACCTCTGCCAAATAAAATATGAGAGTGAATGTTTCATCCCTTGCTGATTAAACCTGCCTTTATTGCCAGAACTTTATATCTCCCCTTAAGCCATTCCTTTGAAATTTGATCCCCCAACCAGCTCAAATCTTATATGCTGAATATGGCTGCCGGCCCAAGGCTGAGGACCATGGAGATTATGGGATACCATTTATTTCAATTGGAAAGCATTACTCTCTGCACTTCTTGAGAGATGGCTCTGCATCGCTGGAAGCTTTTGTCTTTCTACAGCCCACTTAACTGTGTCTAATTGCCTGTTGTATGATTTAAGTATTTCTGCAAGGCAGAATTCAGGAGGCTTCAAGATCTTAAAAGGATGTGGAAATAAGAGCTGCCTGGATTTGAACTAGGGTCATTTGTAATCACTGGGGATCACCCACAGAAGCATGCTTTTCTAAATCAGACTCTTCTTTCAAGGGACATCCTCCATTAGAAAATGGAAAATGGGGGGGGGGGAGAGAAAATGGAAGCAAGAAGAATTACCAATGACTGAAGAATGGAGGATGAAGTTAATGGACTATGGAGAACTAGATTTTATTGTTGTTAGCCGCCCTGAGCCCAGCTTTGGCTGGGGAGGGCAGGGTATAAATAAAATTTATTATTATTATTATTATTAGATAAACTAACAGGAAGAATTCGAAACCGGCGGGACTAGAAATTCACAGAAGACTGGAGTAAATTTACAGACTATTTGAAAAGTATTTGTGAAGATCAGACGACGTTTGTAGGTTTGCAAGAAGTTCTGTGAGGAGTATTATTGGAAGTATTGCGAAAATAGATAAGGGGAAGGATAATTTGTTAAGATACTTAAAGGCAATATAAAGTTAAGAAATGCATAAGAAGTGGATAAAACGGTGGATTATCAGAGGTGCTGATGGAAGTCTAAAAAGATTGTATAAGTGATAAGTTCCGTGGTACATTTTATAATTTATATGTTAAAATCAATAAAAATTATTATAAAAAAAAAGAAAATGGGGGGAGGCGTTGGTCACTATGAAGTTAACATTCAGTAGTTTGCAAATATTTTCCCTCACACACAAAAAAAGGAAAACCTGTTGTTGTATTTAATTAGGACATGAGATCCAAGTTTGCAGGTGCTGGTCTGATACCAGTACCACTAAGGATCTCTGATGCTACTGCTGTTGCTATGGACCTTCATAGGAGAAATCAAATACAACTAGCCAATATGCAACCTGTCTGCCATGTGATGGATTCACACATCACACTGAGTCATTTGTATGTGGCCACATGTTGAGATGTTCTGAAAGTAGGAGGTTTCCATGGATTTCAGAGCCTGGACTCCCAACTCCACTAGCTAACACTGAAACAGAATAGCATAGGAATGGTCTTGGGGAGAATATTTTAATTATATGTACAGTATTCATCTGGCATGCCATCAACAGTAGTCTGAAACTGCTGAGCCTATGTGTCAGTTGATCTTCATGTTAACATTTGGTACAATGTGTTTATGCACTTTTTTCCATTGTTAGTTCCTGGGAGAACCTTTGGGTGACAAGGAACTAATAAGTTTAATAAACACACATACATACATATCTACCCTGGGTTGTAGTCAACTAAGCTTTACTCAGAGTAGACCCATAGTAATTAATGAACATGACTACCTTAGGTCCATTAAAATAAATGACTGCACTCCGAATAGCAGTTAGTCAAATGCAACCTCCTGTGATTAACAGATCACACTGAATCACTTCTGTCTGGTCATTTGTTGGTTCACCAGGAAATATTGAGGTTCTATACCGGTAAAGCTGCCTCCCTCCACTCTCTCTCCAGATGTTGTTGGACTGAAAGTCCTATCATCCCTGACCATTGACCATGCTGTCTAGCCATGATGGGAGCCAACAATACAGTGGTACCTCAGGTTATGAACTTAATTCATTCCGGAGGTCCATTCTCAACCCAAAACCGTTCTTAACCTGAGGTGCGCTATCACTAATGAGGCCTCCAGCTGCTGCCGTGCCGCCACCACACAATTTCAGTTCTCATCCTGGGGCAAATTTCTCAACTCAAGGTACTACTTCCGGGTTAGCGGAGTTTGTAACCCAAAGTGTTTTTAACCCAAAGTGTTTGTAACCCGAGGTACCACTGTACCTGGAGGGGCACAGGTCTCACATTCCTGCCCTAAAGGAACCAGCATTTTTTTAAAAAAGCAAACAAACAGAAACCTAAATTGCCAGCTCAATATATGCATCCAGACCTCCAGTTCAGATGTTAGGAGCCACCAAAGAAGCTTTTGACCACTGCAAAGCTCATCATTGCAGCCAGTTTGTCCACTTCCCAGTATTTTCAAACCGCTGTGACTGGGTGTGGTTTGCTTAGACCAAACCACATTGTTGTAGGGCAGGCGATGACGTACTCCTTTTCAGTGAAAGAAGGTGGCAGGGTTTTAAGCATTTATGGTTTGGTTTTGCCTTCCCTAAGTCCATTCTTAGGAACAACACACCACTGGTGTTGAAGCTTTTCAGACCTCCACGGCATCTCTTTGTCTGTTAGCTAGGGATGATGGGAGTTGTAGTCCCAAAACATCTGGAGTTTGGGGATGCCTGATGTGGGGTAAGCTATGAAGAAATGTGCTGGGATTTCATAGATAAGCATGTGATGATGGCAGTGATTTCATTAATGAATTGCTTCCCATGAGGAATCCCAAAGCAATTTACAATACCAAAAGGTATGCACAGAACAATTGCAGACTTATTATTATCAAATATTTACATACTGCTTATGGGCTGTTAGGGTTGTTAGGGGAGAGGTAGTACCTCTGGTCGTGGCCACGTTATGCTTCTTCTGAGATAGTTTGCCCATCCCTGTAATCAGCTTTCACCTGTGGCTTCTAGAAGCTGTCAGCATGTGATAGTGGCTTTGACCAGGTAAGGGTAGCCAAACTCTTGATGAGTTAGAGACTTCCCTTACATGTGAAGACAGACTGAGTAGAAGGCAGACTGAGTGGATGAGACCAATAGTGATGCCAATGATCAAGAAGACAGTTTCTGCAGGTGCTATAGAGGGAAGTGAGAGGCAGATGGGGCTCATCAACCTGCTAATATAGCCCATCTAGGAGAAGGAAAACTTTCAAAGATGTACTGCAAGGCAGGATGTATTTGGAAGAAGAAAAGGCTAAGCAGTAAACCCTACACAAATCTAGAATCCAGTCCCAAAGATGGTTGGATGGCGCATTGCACGCCTTCTTCTGGCAACTCCTGCAGCCAAGCTGGTGCCAAACATATTGTGACAGGAGGGGGCGGGCGGGAAGATGTGCATCCTAGTTTCTGGCATCAGCATGTTGCAGGGTATGTAAAGGTAAAGGTAAAGGTACCCCTGCCCGTACGGGCCAGTCTTGACAGACTCTAGGGTTGTCCGCCCATCTCACTCAAGAGGCCGGGGGCCAGTGCTGTCCGGAGACACTTCCGCGTCATGTGGCCAGCGTGGCGAAGCTGCTCTGGCGAGCCAGAGCCGCACACGGAAACGCCATTTACCTTCCCACTAGTAAGCGGTCCCTATTTATCTACTTGCACTTTGACGTGCTTTCAAACTGCTAGGTTGGCAGGCGCTGGGACCGAACAACGGGAACGCACCCCGCCGCGGGGATTCGAACCGCGACCTTTCGATCGGCAAGCCCTAGGCGCTGAGGCTTTTACCCACAGCGCCAGCAGGGTATGTAGTGCCTAGCTATTGCACTATAAAGAGAAGCCCCAAGGTAGGCAAATTTTCAGCCACTGCACCTTCTTTTCATTCACTGCATTTGGGCTCTGCCTCTGCTTCAGAGGTGGATTTAGGGGCGTGCCATCAGTTTAGTCGCACGAGGCATGGAGTCTGGGGGGCACCGCAACTACGATGTCGAATGGAATCCGAGAGGCAGGGGCTCTGAATTTTGGTATCGCATAGGGTGTCACTGAAATTTGAGACCCCAAACTACTGTCTATGTACACATGGAGAGCAGGACTCAAAGGCCTTGGGGCTAAGAAAGGTGATACCCCCACCTGATCCCTCTGCTGCCCACCGTCGGTGCCTATCAACATAAGCTCCAAGCAGTGCTGGATTTACGTATAAGCTAGACAAGCTGTAGCTTAGAGCCTCACTCTCTTGCCTCCCCCCCAAAAAAAATTAAAGGGGGAAAAGCTGGATCAATTTTTCCCAAATATAAGATAAAAAACAAATAAAACAAAACCTACATACAGCAACAGTGTTTTGTGTTGTGTTGGATCCTATTTGTTATGTGCAAATGGCTTTAGATGACTACTGAGTCCATAAATTACCATACAGCATATATTCAACACAAAAAGCAGTGACAATTTGTTGTTGACAGCTAGACATATAAAGGCCCCCATTACATTCAGTAGCTTAGGGCCCCATCAAGCCTAAATCTGGCCCTGGCTCCAAGGGTATTTCCCAGAGAACCCAATCAAGCCTAGCATCCATCTTGTGCGAAAAAGAAACCCAAGAGAGCATGGGTGCAGCCACTGTTTGAAAATATTTGTTTTTCTCATCTTGAGGCCTCAGGTATGTTTGACTTTTGGCACTAAAGGAGCAATCCGTTTACCCAGGAGCAAACCATTATGCTGGATAAACAGCGTAATGGAGTCAAATCTTAAGAAGTGGTTGCATTGCATCACTCTCTGTGTGGCTTGGGCAAATTCTTCTTTAATTAGTATCATTAGCTCCTCGTGTCACTCAAAGAATCTTGTTGACATATTTTCTCCAAACTGAATCAATGATGGCTTGTAAATCCATTTATGGTGAAGGAAAACAAAAACAAACATGTAATGTTCAGTCGCAAGCTGAGAGTGCAAGTGAAAGTGAAGATGGCAGGGCATTCATGAGGACAGTGTGTACATTGCATTTGTATAAGCTCTGGTTGTATTTACGCAAGCACCATTTGTGCTAACAAAGCAGCTACTGATGTGCCATATGTTCTTTGTGTGCCTAGCTTTTAAGCAAGCAAATGCTCCTTGGAAGTAGAAACAGCAATGTTTACACATAATACTTTTACATGCATATTTTACGTGCACGCTTGAAAATATGGTCCAGAGTAATATCTCCCACATGCTTGGTGTACAAAAATAAGCAAAGTAGAATTGGCTCAAAGTCTACCCTGATGTGATTAGGAGCACATCATTAGCTACGGCTGCGGTGCTTCATTAAATGAGTGAATATTCAGCAGTGTTGTCAGATTTTCCCCTGTCTAAGGAAGGGAGACATTAGCAACCAGGAAGATTTTCACTGATTTAATGTGTAAGGAAAGAACTCAGACTCGTTGACTTAATTGTTCTTTCTCTTTCTTAATAGGACGGACAGAAGAATCATTTGTATGTTTTATTGACAGCTAAAGCATCATGTTTGTATTGGATTCCAGACTCATACTCTGCTGGGGAGCATGGGAGTCGATGTGATGGGAGATTTCAGTTACCTCAACAGTGTTCATTTTCAGGAAGGCTTTGGGAAGATCTAGTGATGGAACAAGGAAGAGCCATAATTAACTTGTATAACAATACAGGGGACTATGCCAATTAAAATGCAGGAAGTCTTGGTGCATCTAATATATTACACCAGTTTTCACTCATCACCTCCATCTGTTACACCTGGACTGAAGGCAGCATGGTGACCACTCTGGCTGTCCTGTCATCAATATTAAAAGATAGAATTTGCTGGGAGGATAAATGTGAAGCATCTTTTACGGTGATTTAGTGGAGAAGTCTTTGTTTGTGACTCTACCTACACAGCCTTCTGTCCTTCAAATTCACTTGTCCCAATATTTCAGGTATTCCCCCCCCCCATTTGTATCTGGTTACATGGCTCGATCTTGTGAATCTTGTTGCCCAAGAAACAACTCTGCAAAGACCTTATATGCAGCACTGTTAGTTTGCCCTCAAATAAGTCTTGCAGCTCTTGAACATTTGTTTGGGAATACATTGTACCTGGGCTCTCTGCAGGAAGCCCGGGGTGTTTGTTGCTGCTGAATGTTTCTTCTGTATGAGTAAGGTTAGAATGGACCACCTTGATAAATAGAGAAATCCTTGAAAATTGGGAAAAGATTGGCTGGTGGCATATTCTTGTCAGTGGTTGCCAAAATAGCAGTGGTTGAAGTTCCCCCTGATATTTCAGCTGCGTCAAAGTTGCTTAGAGAGGAGAGAATCTTCATCTCAGGATGAACATTTGAACATGGCCAAGTGACTAAGGGACAGTTAGTGTCCTTCCCTCAACTCACTGCTGTTGCTAGTGAATTTGGTGAAATGCTGCCGCAAGAGATCTGGGACTGGTGTCTTGAAGTACAAGACTGGATATTTATAGCAGCAACAGGCTGCTGAAAGCAGTCCACTTTCCATAAATTCATTCCTTTGTTTGAGCCCATTTAAACAGTGTTTGTCTTGGGTGATGGCATTAAACTCACTTTGGTTCCTGATGTGTTAACACAAGTGAATAAATCACAAGTTTGGCACGAGCTGAGAAAGATTCAACACCCTCAGGCAACTTCGAATGTTTTCAACCCACAATGTATGCTGATTCAGCCACTTAGAAATTATTAGCAGGGATAGTGTAACCAAGGAGGAGAGGCTAGCTGAGTAAGCAGGTAGCTGGTGGCCAAAGTTGAAGATTCAAAGGAGGTCCATTATAGCTTGGGAGACAAGTCAGGAAAGGTGATGAGTAGTCATCAAGCCATGCATCTTCATGATCCAGAGAGAGGGCTGTTATTTTTCATTTTACAAAAATACTGGCTCCCTGAGGGGGTCAGGTGTGGCACCAAATCAGATTCAGCAGACTGGGCATTAGGGTCAGAGCCTGGTGGGTCAGGAACAGAGAGAGAATGTGGCCAGGTATGGATTTTGGTGGGTCAGATTCCAGTCCTTGGTCATTTGACATAAATAAAGTTTTAAATATAGTTTTACCGGTCAGTCTGGTGCTGGCCAGCACAATGCACTCCCAGATCTTGCTAGACTCCATCTCCTGTCAGTTCCAGCTAGTATGGTGAATGGTCAGGGATGATGGGAGTTGTAGTCCAACAACATCTGGAGACTACCATGTTGACTACCCCTGGGTCAGAGCGTAAGATGTTGGATAGCAGCCTCATTCAAAAGAGGCTCTTCTATTTTGACATTTTATCCACAGCCCTCAAAGCTCTTTACTGGCTTTCTTCATCCTTTCCACATCTAGTTATACCATGTTCAAGCAATATCACCCCCACTGCCAAGCACATTAGCACAGTTGCATAACACTTTATTTTAGTACTGCATTCTGCCCCCCACCCCCTGGGAAATGTTTATTATAAAATTCATACCATGTGAGATCAGCTCAATATGTTTCCAATAGGGTTTGGCAAAACATGTGTCGGAGAAACTAGATAAGGTAGTACCGAAAATCAAGGACAGATTGTTGGGTAATGAACACCACAACTTCTATTCTTGCTGAATAATGGACTCCATAATACCAGTAATAACTTTGCTTTTAAAAGCTGTGGTGGTTTGGTTATGGGAGACGCATGCAGCAACAAAAACCCAGTTGGTGGTCTTAGCTTTTAACTGACTGTTGCTTTAACAAAGTCAAATAGTACAAATTCTGGTCATTTATCATTGGGCTAGATTTCACACGCTGGGCAAAGTGCCACAAAGTTGGGGTCAAAGCTATGGAATCGGCGCTAAACATATATTTCTTTTCAATCAGCATTTTTTTTCTAATCAGCAACTGACAGTTTTTCTTTACACACTATCTTTTAGACTTATTGCAGGCCATACTCCTAATTATTTATTACAAACCAGTAGACAATAAGAAACAGACAACATAACTTTTCCACTAAGCATGGTTTGAAAGGAGGGAAGAGACTATGCAGAACTGCCTCTGGCCCTTGAAAATACATTCCATGGATTTAATCAGAACTTGCCTATATGGGGCTGCTAGTCTTTTTAGACCTGTGGGCACATTTGCACACCAAAGCAACAGTTATGGGCACAAGCACACACCATAGCCTTTTCTATCAATTTATTTCCATTGGACACTGGTGGAAGGAATAATTCATTCTGAAAAGAACATCATATCATCCTCCATAGAAGCTGAGAATGTGTTGCATGCTGTGCCCCACTGGTATTCAATGTGAGCTCTCCTCTTTCATTTTAAAAGTTAGCAGCGTACCTGACACAGAACATAACAAAAGTGGGACGTAATGAGTACATTCCACACCAGTATGTTTTGTCTAGTTGGTGTTCACTTTTAACAGGGCCTTTTCGGTGGCACTTCCCTGTTTGTGGAATGCCCTCCCTGGTGAGGTCCATCTGCTGCTCTCTTTACTGACTTTCAGGATAAATTTAAAAGCATTCTTGTTTACACAGTCACACAGTGGATTGCTGAGAGACACTGTTCTTGGCAACACTGAGAAACTGGTTTTTGATTGCGTGTGCACACACACACACAAACAAACATATTATTTATTGTTGATGTGTCTGTTGCCCTGGATAGGATATAAATAGAATGGGCGAATGTGCTGATTGTAATGTGTGATGAACATGCTCCATAAAACTAACCCCAGATGCCATCAGCTCCTCTTAACCATACACCCATTACTGTGGTAAAGGTGATGCATGAGACAATCTGGGTGTGTAAGCCTGACTTCTGGGATCTTTCTCCATTTTTGAAAGAGGAGAGAATCAAGTGAACTGTGGTAGCAGAAGACACGTGTGTCCAGAATTGGACACATATCTGAACTAGACTTTCTTTGCTTGAGAATCTCTGATTGCTGCTTCTCTTTTATTGATATTTACTAACATAGAAGAAGCAAATGCAAACATAACTAGGAGAGCATCAAAGGAACTTGCAAGATGAGTTATAATAGGGATGCACCGTGAAAGAAGCTATGGCAGAAACATTGTGATTAAAACTTGCCAAAAAGGAAAAAGGGGAAAAAAGAATCAGAATAATTATGTTAAATGGGCTAAGTGAGGAGAAAATGTCTGTGATCCAGAAAGAAAATATCAGACTCCAGTGTTAGATTTGAACCATGAATGAAATAAACATAATAATATATCAACAGAATTTCATGACACAAGGTTGCTGACATAAAAATGATAAAGGTTAATCTTTATATTTAACTGCCAGAGACTTTCCCCCCTTCAAAATTTTGACATCTGTGAGCATTTAAACATAGATGAGTTACAATCTGCACTGAATGCAAGATTAATTCCTATTGTTGCAGATGCTGAATGGCCACCTATTTGTTAAGAAGATGGATTGCAAAGATTCCAGGTTGAGCAGTTGATGATGAATGAAAGCTAATGACAAGGAAATGTTCTCCTGATGGCTGGCTGGGAACCTTTCTCCAGCTTTGAGATCTATGACATCTGAGTTCAGAAAGGTGACACCCTCCAGCTGCTGAAAGGGGGGGTGTGTGGTTAAACCAGTTGGAGACAATTTGGCAGTTATTTAAAAAGAATCATATACTAGCAGAAGGAGGAACCGATGAATTGGCTGGCAAAATACCTTAGGGTGCAGGGAGGGCTTTTCCGGAATGTGGTGAAGAAATGACAACAGGTTGACTCCTTGCTATAGGAATGCCTATTTCCTTCCAAAGTGCTCAACTTGCTTATATGTAAGCAGGTAAGTGAAGCAAATATTATATAGATATCATAGGTCTACAGGACTCTCTCACCCAAAGCCATTTAAATGCCCGTGGAATTCCTAATGCGAAGAGCAGGTAACAGTGTTATTGTCGTTTCATTTTGACATACTTTGGAAGCTCCCCTCGCCATCCCAGTTCATTCATTTATTCATGCTACGAAAACCTGAAAAGCTTTTGAAAATCAATGTGGAATAACAGAATCATGGAACTGTAGATTTGGAATGGACCTTGAGGACCATCTAGTCCAACCCCTGCAATGCAGGAATATGCAGCTGTCCCAGAAGGGGATCAAACCTACAACCTTAGTGTTATCAGCACCAGGCTCTAAGCAACTAAGAGCATTTGGACCTGATTTCTCTTCTGCACAAATAAAATGAGCAAGAATGTTACATTAAAGCGATTCCTAAAAAGGCAGCCTTAATTTTCACTAGCTCTCTGATTACTTGATGCAGATAAGTTATATGAAGGGATAGTGGATGCTGTCATGAACTGCTTATGAGTCTCTGGAATATAATATCACAACTTAATAGGAATGAACGAGCCTTTCAGCTGGGCACGCAGTCCCCTTGCTTCCCCCTGTGAGACATGCAGTGATAAAACCAGGAAATCTTCACTTAATTACCGTTTTCCTTTTTGTCCAAATCATGAAACTATGGTTACCAAATTTAGAACAAGCCAGAAACTTAAATCAGCTTCCCACACTGCTATATGATCTGCTTCTTTGAATGCAGGCTCCATGAAGCACTGGCCTGCCATTTTCAGGAGCAATAGGAGCAGCTCTTACGTTCCATAGATGTGATGCTTAGAACTGAACATCACTTAGTACACCTTTTTGCTGATGGTGCTGCTTCATGCTGCTGGTCAGGACAGCACACTGGAGAGTTCCCCCATTTCTTCCAAACCTTTGAATTTTAAACATGCATGAAGCTTGTTGCTGGTGGTTTCTAGATGGGGAAACATTCCGCCATGATTTGATCCCATACTTGCTGCCCTAAGTGATACAATTTAGACTTTTTCCGTTTGATTCTGCTGAACCTAAAAAACCCTGGCATCTAGCCTAGACAAATATACTTACACAGGGAAGTCCATCTGGGCTCCCTTGAAATCACTAGGGTTTACTTCCAAGTAAATGTGTTTGGGATGCAGTGCTTTTGAAGGGGGAAAAAATCTAAGCAAATGCAGACACTATATCTTGATGATTTTATTTGAGAAAGCAAGAGCAAGAAAATGGTATTTTCATCTGCGCTCCATATGACACCGATAATTTTCCAAAGCTGTCTGAAGTGATCACTAAAAGAAAAGAATGAACTGGCCCACCACACCGTAGAATTAGCTGCTGAACACTTCAAAGATTTCTCTTTTGTTCCCCTGAATTCAATGGACCAATATTCAAGAGTCTACTGGAAACAGAAGACATTATAAGTCATTTTCTTTTAGAATAGTCTCCTTTGGGTGGTCATTAAATAACTTGCAAGTGTTTGATTATTCTATCAAATGAGAGAGTTATTCCTGATATTATTCTAATGCACTTAATGAATTGTCTTAAAAATGGCTATGGAGGAGATTGCCTTTAAAAGTACTTTGATTTCTTCTGGCTGTAATAATCCTGAAGTGACACACCAGCCCCCGTCCAAACCCCCAGTCCCCCTCTACATAGCAGTGTGCTGTGTGCATACTGCAGAATACTAGAATGGCATGCATCGAGAATGAGAGGGGAGCAAACCATGGTTCATTCATTTAAATACTTATAGCATGGCGTGCTTTGGTCCATGGGGTCACAAAGAGTCGGACACAACTAAACAACCACAGATTCATAAAAACACAGCAAGGTGCCATACAACACTAAAAAAATAAAATAAAATAAAGTCACTATGACATACTTTTTCTTACCTGAAATCAGGACATGCGTCACTCCCGGGCAAGTCATGTGAAGTGCGCCATGTTCTCACCCCAAAAAAAGCAGGGTGAGAGCGAGAGAGAACACAGCACTGATGCTCTGGGTTTGTCAGAGGGTTGCGCCAGAATGATGGGCCTTTAGCACTGTGGCGCAACCCTGCTCCTGAGCCCAGAGCACCAAAGCTAGTGTCAGGGACTGAACTGAAGGTGATGAGATGGAGGAGGAATGGTGGAGACCGCCTCCCCCCACCTTCTCCTGAAGCTTCCAGAGAAGAGGAAGGCAGTATTGAACTACAGCACTAGTTTGAAGAAGGTCAAAGCTCAGAGACAGGCGAACAGAAGAGTTGGGAGAAGAGATGGGGGGACTGAGACAGAGCAGCCAGCTGATACGTTGGCACTGGAGAGTATTCCCGACCCCCCCCCCCCTTCTCCCAGATTTCGGCAGTCGTTGAGAGGTCAAGAGGACTCAGAGACAATTAGCCCCTGTTGGCCACCGTAAGGGGAAGTGCTGTTGCTTGGAAGGGAGGGGGAAGTTGGAGCAACGCCATTAAGAGAGACAGACGGCATTCTTTGTCTCGCTCTGTGATATTTGAATAAACTCATTAGTAAGAATTCTTTGTTATTTCTCTGGTTCTTGCTGCCATTAAGGGAGGGAAAGAATTCCCCAATGCTTGACAGCTAGACAGAAAGGCATGCTGGTCTCATCAGAGGGTCATGCCAGAGTGCTGGACCTTCGACACTCTGGTGTGATGCTGTTCACAAGTGTCAAGGTGAGAGTCTTTTGGTCTGGTGCTATAGCACGAGGACTCACAGCAGAGTGCCAGATGAAAAAACGAGACACCCGGGAATCAAACTGGCATTGGCCTGCTTAAAATGGGGCAGTTGACAAGTATGTTATGATAAAATCATTTTAAAAAACAGTAAAGACTGCTTGCTAAAACAAATAAGAAAAAGGCCTATCTGAACGAATGAATTTTCAGTAGATGAAAATTCAAAAGAAGGCAGGGATGACTCAGACTGGATCTCTACTGGCAAGGAGTTCCACAGGGCAGGACCTGCCACACTAAAATTTGGTTTAGTAAATTGTGTATTTCAGCAAGATTTTGTATTTCAGCAAGACGATGTTTTAAAAAGAGCTAGCAAAGGATGTAATGGGTTAACTCCCAGGTCAGTGTACTCTTGGCAATAGTTGCTAAATTGGTTTCTGCAGTGACTCACAAGCAACTCAGTAACAGGACATGAACTTTTCCATTTGAACTACTTTCTATTTTGATATGAGCCTTAAAAAAACCAAAAAAAACAGGCCGACCCTGTTCTCACTTACACCAATGTAGCCAACTGTATTACACCAGGGTGGGATTAAGGTAAGAGGAAACCAAGTCCAGAAACCTCATGACTCCTTGTGGACACTGAATTTATTTTAACTGGATAAAAATTAATTCTTTGTATGAAGTAGAGATTGTTTAGCAAAACAAACAACGGGTGTTCCATCGAAACCTCCTTTTTGTTTAACTTAACCACTCAGTGTCTAAGGAGATTTATTGTGTTAATGACGAAGGAGAGCCTACCAGTTGGAAGTCGTTATCAAAAATGTCATTGGGCTGCCTTACAGGACAACTATTGGTATTCTCATCTTAAAGAACACCTAAGGAATTCTCATCAAGGACCACAGTTTGGGGGCAAAGACTTTCACTGCTGTTCTTTAAATTAGTCATACCCAAACTATTTATTTTATTTACTTATTATAAAAAGTGACCTTTCCGCACTAGATGCCTGAGGTGGCAAACAGTAAAACCAAAAAATTTCAATATACAGTGAAATAGCGTGCCATAAAAACAAAAAAAGAGAAAATAAAACCAGAAGCCAACCAGAAATTAAAAGCAGTAAGTTGTAGACAGGGTGAATCTGCCAATTTCAGTTTTTCACCATTTCTTATTTTTCCAGTCTTAAATTCACATCTCCATATCAGTTTGTGATTTTTAATGTCCTCGTGAAGATGTACCTGCATTTTAGTACAAGTTCAATGCAATTTTGCCTAACAATACACACCTTTGCAGGCCAGTTTCCCTAATATAATGCATTTTTGGATGTTCTTTTCACCAATATATGCAGTTTAATGAATGTTTTAGCATAGCAATTTTGTAGAGACATTGCTTGGCTGGAGACAACCGGGAAACATTTGGAGCAATCCTATAATTTTGTGATAGGAATCCAGCTGTCACCTGGCCTTTCCTAGTCCACTTCACAAAGTTGTCTGAAGAAAAGGTAGCATGTGGGTTTCATGCATTTCTCCTTGATGAGGACAAGCTCTTACTTTGGTCTTTTCTGGCTGATGTATTACTACAGTGGTACCTCGGGTTAAGTACTTAATTCGTTCCGGAGGTCCATTCTTAACCTGAAACTGTTCTTAACCTGAAGCACCACTTTAGCTAATGGGGCCTCCCGCTGCTGCCGTGCCACCAGAGCACAATTTCTGTTCTCACCCTGAAGCAAAGTTCTTAACCCGAGGTATTATTTCTGGGTTAGCGGAGTCTGTAACCTGAAGCGTATGTAACCCGAGGTACCACTGTACTACTACTAATAGTAATACAGGATGAGTCTTTTAAAAGAGGCCCCATGGAACATGTGTAACTCTGTATCCACGGGAGCTCTTTTAAAGGACTCACCCTGTATATTACTTATACCCTGGCAATCTGACTAGGTTGCTCCAGCCACTCTGTGCGGCTTCCAACACAGTGAAACATCAAACATAAAAACCTCTTGATACAGGGCTGCCTTCAGATGTTTTTGGAAAGTTGTGTAGTTGTTTATCTGTTTGACACCTGACCGAAGGGCATTCCACAGGGTGGGTGCCACTACCAAGAAGGCCCTCTGCCTGCTTCCCTGTAACTTCACTTCTTGCAGTGAGGGAACTGCTAGAAGGCCCTCAGAGCTGGACCTCAGTGTCTGGGCTGAACAGTGGGGGTGCTCCTGTGGATTTAAAAAGAGAGAGCACAGAACTAAAGACACAGCTAAAGCAAGAGAGCAGTTATGGTTTGAGGGATTTGGTTTTTTTCAGAGGCTTGCAAGCAGAACTGCTCACAATACTGTCCCAAATTGTGACAATCTGAACATCTCAAAACAAAAGAAATTTTAACATGCATAATGTGAGATGAGGCACCATGAGACAGCTGTGTAATCTTCTGTGTTTGCTTTGCACTGGTGTGTAACTATTGTATACCAACACAGGCTGTTTGATTAGAGTTCAATATGAGTCAAAATGCCATGGACTAGTCAAATAATTAATTCCATAACCAGTTATAAAGTGGTTATAAAGTTATAAAGAAGATATGAAAGGAAAAAGTGTTCCTCTTCTTACTTTTTAATTTGTGTTCCTCTTCTTACTTTTTAATTTTTTTCCCATGGAGGTCTATTTTGGAAACTACATAGTGGCTTATAAATCCAATATGCCCAACTATATAAAAACCTATTTCACACTTCTTTCACCATTCTTGTTTTTTAACACTGTGCAAAATGTGTCTAGCTACATGTTAGAAGAAAGACACAGGGAATGGTCCTGAGCTCTAAGGGAAGCAGCCTTAGCTAGATTCCCCCCTCCCCTTTGCAAGGGCTCATGGGGCAGCTTTTTCCCATGAGCCTATCACACAGAGAGAATACTGAGCAAAACCTTGACCTGTATTTTGCTGCAATCTATGGAGCACAGCGCCAGTGGGCAAAGGCATCTCATAGTTACTGGACACGGAATGAGGCTTATGATATCAACAGTTTTATTTTCAATCCCTTTCCTAATGATACCTAGCATGAAATCTGCCTTTTTCAAAGCCAGCCGCTGCACATTGGGTCAACATCTTTGGGCTTGTCCACACTTCTTCTTGTCCTGTGCTTCCTAGGCATAGGTCTGAGCAGTTTTGCCTTTGTCCCACCACTCTCACCCAGAAAACCCATTCCTCAGAGCTAAAACCTGCAGAAAACCTGGTTGCTGTTTGCTCCAATTCAGTGGTAAACAGCAGGTTTTCTCAGGGGAAGGTAGTGGTTGAAAGCAGAAGTGTGAACAGGGTCTTCATCAAGCTATCTGCTATGACCTGAAGATCTCATTCCTGTCAGTCACTGCCATGAATTTTTGTTTGAAATGCATAATTTTTTTGCCCTGACATACACTGTACATTTATTTACATTGAATTGCATTTGCCAGGTTGCTGCCCTTTCACTCAGTTTGGAGAGGTCCTTTTGGAGCTCTTCACAACCTCTGTTTTAACAGAAATTTAGTACCATCCACTAAATAGTTGATGGGCTTTCTGGCTGGATCGGGATAATGCAGATTATTATTTTTAAATCATTTTCCAGTTTAATTAGAGTCTCCCCTATGGCTTTATGGAATCCCCAGAAGGTGCACTAGAAAACTGTTAAATGTGTTGACTGTGGCTCCAAATGCTCAGCTCTTTTTTAACCACATACTGGTTCACATTTGCATGTGTGTCACTTGGTCTCTTTCTACTTGATGACTATGAGGTATGAGTGAGCTGACTTCCTAAGGTAAAAATGCATTTGAGCAGGGGAGTGAATTGGATGACCCTCAGGGTACCTTCCAACTCTACAATTCTGTGATTCTAAGAAGTGAGGCGATATGAAAGCTTGACCTATTGTGCTATATCAGCAACGGCCTATTTGCACATGCAAGTCACTGCAGTCAGTCCTCAAGTGATGAACATGAATGCATAACCCAGGTCAATGAGCCTGGGCAACCACTGAAAAAGTCACACGCAGGCATGCTTTGGTACTCTAGAATCAGACGCATGCTCTGCTTTAGTTCTTTGTGGCATTCAAAAGAATGTGTGTGCATGCATGGGTGCGTGCACACAATATGAAAAACACATTGCAACTTCTAGAAAAGGTACACAATTTAACAAAGATACAAAATCTGTTCTGCTCATTACTTCTAAAATGTCAAGGTAGAGAGAAATTCCACGGACTTACCAATATGCTTCTGGGCCTGAAGTTTATCCCAAAAATGTAGATAGCAGAGAATTTGGAAGCTGACATTTGGATTGGAAAAGGAAAGCTGGCTAATATTATATGGAGAACTCCAAATCACAAGTGTTTGGCTACCAATGTATATTTCTATTTTCCTTTCCTTTCCTTGGCATAGCAAAATTCCTTGCTGTATTCCTAGTTTCCTGTGAAGTATATTGTACTGTCAAGAGGTTTGGTTAGTCATAATCAAATCAGGTGACAGCCAAGACAGAATATCGTGTAACCTTTTTAATAATGATTTGTTCTCCTTTCATGTTTGTATCCCAAATGTCACGCAGGCATTATTGTGCCACTACAGTCCAGCCATGGAATGAGCAAAATCATCTGTTGACCCTGCCTAGCGGTCTGGCTTATTGCAAGGAATAAATGTTGCAGGTGCCCACTGGTGTTACTTCAAAGATTCATTACCATATCCTTCCCCTGGAAAAGCAACCTAAGGTAACCAGTTTGCTGTGCAGCTTTGGAAAATGCGCTTTAATTACTGGAAGTCTAAGTGGCCTCAGCAGCTAGGAGAACATTTCAGATGGAAAGACAAGCGTGACCATTCCTGGACTGCAGATGGGTTGATCACAGTGGTTTAGTCATCGTCAACTTTGTGACAGGACTACTGCAATGCACTCTACATGAGACTTCCTTTGTGCTTGGTTGGGAAACTCCAGCTGGTGAAAGATGCTGCAGCACAATGACTGACAGGAGTGAGAGTCTATCAGCATACTAGACCTGTGCTCAAAGATCTGAACAGGCTGCCAGTTCACTACCGAGCTGAGTTCAAATGTACCATTGTTGGCATGTAAAGCCCTTAACATCTTGGGACCAGTATACTGAAGGGATGGCCTTAGCCTATACGTGCCCCTTTGATCACTTTGACCTGCAGAACGTGCACTTCTGTAAGTGCCACACAAGGTCCACTCTACATCTACAAGGAGTCATTCCTTTAGGATGGCAGCACCTCTGCTTCACAGGCAAGTCCCATCAGTGTATTATTTCAGATGCCTGCTGAAACTTACCGTATATCTTTCAGTGGGTCTATCCAGATGACTGACTTGGTTCTGTCTCTTATTTCCTTCAGATGTTTTTGTTGTTTCTTGTTCAAATGTTTACAAAAAGGTATGTGCTCATTTTATGTTTAGCTGTATTTTTATTGCTGAAATGTGTGCTGCCCTGGGCTCCTCTAGGAGGAAAGGCAGGATATACATTTTATGTAAAAAAAATAAAAACAGCCACTGAAATTCACCTAAAGAAGTTTGTGTTTGAAGGGTTTCAAGATAAGCCAGAAAAGTTCCAATAGGGCCTGCAAAATTGGTTTGTTGAAGATCCTTATCCTGCCCTCAGATTTCACCTGAAGCAAAAACAGAGCCAAAATTGGACATTTGATGGTGATTCATAAGAGTTGCAAGTCGATGGACCATAGGACCATTAGCTCTGCTTAACGCTGATCTAGAACTTAGATGTTTGACTACCTTTGAATTAGAGAACACTCTTGGATAAATATCCATGATGTGAAAGTATCAAAGGGCATGTGAGAAATGATCATCTTATTCTTAGTCATATCTCCAGCTTTGCCATAGTGACTGGGTTTTATGAAATCAAACTTGGCCAAAATTTGTTATACGCATTCAATCATAGCCAAAGCAGGCATGAGTCAGAACCACGTCTAAAGACCAGAGTGGACCATATAGTCAGTTCTCTTTTTCATATGATATTCAGAGCATGCCACGTCTAAGCAGAAAGAAGAATAGAGTCAATTTAAATTAAGTAGAACTTCAGATCGGTATGCTTTTATCTCTGTGCTTTAAATTCAGTATACAACTGTGGAAATATTAAAAGACTGGTCTTAAAAATGCACTCAGGTGGTTGTGGAGAATGGAAGGAAGACTTTCTAGACAATTTCTAGACAAAATGCTGGACAAATAGCCTAATCAGCTTAAACAGTTTTCATGTGGGAAAGAGGGGGGATGTAAGAAGCTGCAACTCCCAGGGTTTATAAGCCCCAGAAGGAGTCACTGATACAAGGGTGCAAAAGAAATTCAGTTTGCATTTAAAGGAGAATTGACTAATTTACACTTTCTGAAAGAGAACTAATGCACAGCCATCCTTTGAAAATCATATTTCTCCAATTTTGCAAACAATGTTTACATAAATGCATATGCTAGGATAACATGTGCAAAAAATGAATGTATTAATGAAAATAACATAAATTCTATGTGTTGGTTTTTTGTTTGGTTAAAAGAATAAATACCAGATATGGTAAAATAAAATGAGAATTTCCTGGATGCCTAGATCCAGGTTTAGGGCAGTCGAAAGGAATCACGTGATATCCCAATATCTCTTTGCTAAAAAGTGCCTTGTGGAGTTTTTCAGAAGCCTAACCCAAATTTAGTGTACAAAGCCAACTTAACAGATGGACTTTGCTATGATGAGAAGGATGGGTGGGGAGTAAAAGTCTTCCATTCAATTCCTTTAAAATTATATGTATATCCACGTACATTTGTTTGCTGCAAAAAATAAAAAAGTCTGCAAAAAAATAAATAAACGTATGCACCTAAAGCCCTTTGTGTGCACAGATCTTCCATCTCTGCTGAAGAGTGATATACTGCTCCCTGTATTATAATGACTGGTTTATAATTTACTCGACTCTCTCATTTTCCGGTCACACTCTCCAAGCTTTGTAAATAATGTAAGTAGCAATTTTCAGTAGCATTAAGACAGGAGAGTGTCAAAGAGCAAATGTTTCAGTACACAGAACAGCCTTGAATGTGGATGTTCATTGTGAGTCAGAGAAGCACTGTGCATATATTGATTTTCAATATCTGGGAATGAAAGTCCACAGAGCACTGTGTGATGTATGCAAGATGCAGAAGGCAGGGAAAGCTTTCAGTGTAAGTTGTTATTTCCTTGCTTTGAAGGTTTAGAGTCGGTTGGGTGTGTGTGGCCTGATACCACCTCAGCCTTTGCTATAAATAAGCCTCGCATATGCTTATATTGCCATAAAGCTTTTGTGGGCTTACATTACTGTATTTTTGTTGGCATTGAACTGAATGCCGCTTTTCAGTTCCACAAACAACATTTGCATTTTCAGGCCATCTGACCAACCTTCAGATTCATATTCGGTCCCTTGGATAACTTCCGCCACATCCATCTTATAATGATCAGTGGTTCAGTCTTCTGCCTGGTAAATTATGGCATATGAATACATGACTCACTAAACCATATGTTGCTGTCAACCTGTAAATCCTTTTATGACAAATTTTATGTGGCCTTTCAGCTAACCCTTTCCCCCAAGAGCCAACCCAACCTAGTATGCAGGACAGGGCTACGGAGGAGGCAAAAGGCTATTCTGGAAAACCCTCAAAGAATTTCCTCCATCCCAGAACCTTAGGACAACAAAGTACAGAGGGGAAGTGGGATATATTCAGCTCACAACTTCTCCAACTGCAGCCCCTGTTTTTCAGTCTAGATCAGGTGTGAGGAACCTTTCACCCTCCAGATGTTGCCAAACTACATCTCCCATCATCCTTGGCCACAAGTCATGCTTGCTGGGGCTGATGGGAGTTGCAGTTGAGCAATACCTGTAAGGCCAAGGTTTCCCCACATCTGCTCTTCATGCTTATGGAGCAGGAAAAGAGGCTTTAGTTGAAGAAAATTTGGAGCTGGGACCATGACCCCCCACTACTTCTTACATGAGGTCAACAACAATAGGGCAGCCCAATCATTTCTGCTAAGGGGAGCAGTAAGCTTGCACTAACTGTCTTCTCCTTTATTATAATCACCACTGCCGCCATCCAGCAACTTATTGCAATGTATTCATTTTCTCTGTATACTTCCGCAAACATATTCTTTCCTTTCCTTATTTCAGTACAGTCATAACTCAGGTTAAAGTTGCTTCAGGTTGAGCGTTTTCAGGTTGCGCTCCACGGTGACCTGGAAGTAACAGAATGCGTTACTTCCGGGTTTCATCGCTCACGCATGCGCAGATGCTCAAAATGACAACACACGCATGCGCAGAAGCGGTGAATCGTGACCTGCGCACGTACAGATGCGCAGACGCGGGTTCCGTTCACTTCATGATGCGAACGGGGCTCCGGAACGGATCCCGTTCGCATCCAGAGGTACCACTGTAATCTTTTTTTAGTACCTATAGATCCCACCTTTCTCCCATAATAAAACTGAGTGGGAGTTCCCGGGCAGCCTCCCATCCAAGCTCTGGCCAAAACCAAGCCTGCTTAGCTTGAGTAGCTGCATCATGTTCCCTCAGATCATGAGTCTTGAAGTTTTTGTGCTTCAGGGCTACATGAACTCAACCCAAAGTGATGTTCCTTAGTCAAACACACTGCACATGGGTCTGGACCTGACTGGCTGAAGGAAGAAAACAGCTCTGGGAGACTGGTGAGGGCAACATCAGTTAATCCCATTACCTCACCTGCCAAATAAGCTGTTACCTTGAATACGTCTGAGCCTGCTGGGAGTACACTTCCAACTCCAATAAGTTCCTGTGTTCTTTGTTTAAAGCACCATTATAAATTTGGCATTTTGCAATGTAACACTAGCAACCAATGTGGAAACGGTTAAAGCTGCAGCCCAATGCACACTTGGGAAGTAAGTCTCACTGATCACAGTGAAATGTGCTTCAAAGTAGACGCACCCAGGTTTAGGTTGTAAATGAGATCCGGGAGACACACACACTCACAAAATGGCCACCAGTCCTCTTCTTCGCTACTAAAATGTGAGGACAGCTAATACAATGGAAATTTACTTGCTTAATAAATACAGAAGGTTCATGTTGATATATGTATTCTTCACCAAGTTTTGATTTTTACCATTTCCCAGCCAGGTCCACGGAGACATTCACAGTCCAATCATAGCACAAAAAGGAGGGGGGGGAAATAAGACTTGACATAGCTATTGGCTGAAAATATATGTGTGCTTTTTTATTGCCAAATACACACTAAAACCTAATAATTTTTCTTACAAAAAGCAGCCACAAAACCCACTTTTCCTTGTTGATGAAATGGCTTGTAGACTGAGAAATGATTTGGGATCATTCCTCTTTTCCATAACTAGATCCCCATTTCCAATGAATGGCTGCTATCAAGCAGACATAACATTATTATTATTATAATTATTTTAGAAATAAAGAAAATCAGCTCATACCATTTCAAATTTGTGTGTATGTCTGATATCATATCTATCTATCTATCATCTATCTATCTATCCAAAGTGCAATATATATATTACATTCACAGATGTCTATAACATTTTGAGGTCAGGTTGGAGCTATAAAGGTTAATTTTTGCAAGCTGGCAATAAAACCATTGAGTTTGTCCAATTCTCTGTGCTCTGAAGCATTTGACATTTGTGAGACAAAGTGATTGTGACACCCTGAACACTTAGTTGGCAGGTGCCGACAGTTCCATAGTCACTGGAAACTTGGTAGGGAATTCAAACCTTATATAAACATAATCAGATAATTCACTTGCCTTCTGCCTGCAGTAGGATTCAGAGAATCAGGGTATTTTTTTGCTTCTTTCATGCTGTAAAAATAACTAGGGTGGTTCTTTGCTCTCTCATTGTCACTGTTAGGAGATGGAATGTGGGGATGGCATGATGTGATGAAAGGCGAATGACGCCTACCTACACCAGCCTGGAAATTCCTTTTTCTAACCATCCTCATTTATTTAAATGGCATTTTGGAGAGCAGAACGAATGTGTATCAGTTTATTTTTCCTGTGGCATAAAGGCATCTGCATTGTAATGACTATTGCATATTGGAAAGAAAGACCTCAAAAAAAGCTTATGCTGTCCTTTACAAAATCTAATCTGCAGATATCCAACAGCCTCCAGCTGCCATTGCCACAAATGTTAAGATGGGTCCCCACAACAGTCATTGCTGTCAAGGCTGTAAATTTGCGAGACACTGTGGCTTTTGCCACCAGCTCTTCAGCTTTTGTGCACCCATAGCCATATAAAACAAAAATTAACCTTCTCCATACGCGGATAGAAAGAGTTTAACACCTTCCCATCTGAACACTTTGGGTGGTATTCAGTTATCTTTTCCTCAGAGCAGACACATTAAAATTAATGGACCTAACTTAGTCATGTTCATTAATTTCAGTGAAACCACTTTGAGCAAAACTTAATTGAATACTATCCACTCATATTAATCCAAATTCTTCTATTCACCATCAGATTCTTGTATCCTCATTGCAAAGTATTCAGCAGAAGGCATTCCTAAAATGATGAGAATTTAAGCTTTGATTTTTATTTTTTTAAGTACATGTAAACTAATTAATCTAAATAGATTTTGTATTTTTATTGTTTTTATGTCAATTCCTTAGTTTTTCTACATTAAGCAATTAATTATTAATAATAAATATAGGTTTGGACATGCAAAAACTTTAAAATATGAGAATCTGACTCAAAACAGCAGTGGATTTTGGTAAATATTTGTTATTAACCCTTGCATGAAAGCAAAGTATATATTTTTCTCTTTTTTATCAAGTATTGAGAGTCCAATATGAATATTTCTTATCAAAATGTTATGGCTTTTGATACCTAATTCAATAGAAATTATTGTATCATATTGACTAACCCCATTAAATTTATATTATGGAGCTATAATGGCTGTATACCATCACTGTATACTTGGATTTAAACATGGATTTCTGCTCAGCACAGTCAACTTTGGTTGCTTATTCTTATTGTTAGAAGAAGAAAAATGATAGAGTGATCATTCATGTTAGTCATTCTCTAATTTAGTCCCATTAAAATCAATGGAGTTAAATTACTTGAATATGTGTAGATTGGAGAAAAGATCATTAAGAGGTGCCACAAAAGCAATATTCAAGGGCTGTCAGATGGTTGATGGAGCAAATCTGTTTTCTGTTGCTTCAGAGGGAAAGAACCAAACCAGCAGGTTTAAATTGGAAGTAAGGGGATTATAACTGCTAAACAAACAAAAAAGTTCATCAAAGTAAGAAACACTCTCTGTTGCTTCTCTGGCCATCAGGGAAACAGTTCTGACCCTGCTTGGAACCAACGTATATATGATTCTGATAGCAATATTTGTGAAGCAATCGTGTCTCTATCCATAACTGCTATAGTGGCTCTGCTGAACAGGCCTCATAAGAACAAATGCAGTAAAAGGGCTGACTTTCCAACAGCCACATCACTCATGGTTTGTGTGTGTGTGTTTAGAGACACATTGCCATAGCTATGCTTTTGGGATTATAACTGGCTGAGTGGTGCAGAGAGCTGATTGGTCAGAGAACAAGAGATTGACAAAACGTGCTTCCAGAGCTTCAAGAAAATATAAAATATGTGTAGGACAGAAAAGAGTGTGTGGCTTTAAGATTATGAGGAGGAAATGCTTGACATTTTTCTGTGGGAGGCCTACACACCAGTAGCCCCAGTGGACTAGTCTCTGCTGCCTGCAGGTGAAAGGAAGCAGAAGATAAGGAGGAAGAAAAGGATAGAAATGTTTGAGAATGTACAGAAGCACAGCAGAAAAGACATGGGGTGAGGCCAGAAGCAGAGGAGAAAAACAAGGGGACAAGGGTCCCACTGGTACCCTGTCCCTAAGCCTCCCTCCCAAAAAACCCTGTAGGTAGCCTAAGATATCTACCTATAAAGGTAAAGGTAAAGGGTAAAGGGAACCCTGACCATTAGGTCCAGTCACGGATGACTCTGGGGTTATGGCGCTCATCTCGCTTTATTGGGTGAGGGAGCCGGTGTACAGCTTTCAGGTCATGTGGCCAGCATGACTAAGCCACTTCTGGCGAACCAGAGCAGCGCACGGAAACGCCGTTTACCTTCCCACCAGAGCGGTACCTATTTATCTACTTGCACTTTGATGTGCTTTCAAACTGCTAGGTTGGCAGGAGCAGAGACCAAGCAATGGGAGCTCACCCCGTTGTGGGGATTCAAACTGCTGACCTTCTGATCGGCAAGTCCTAGGCTCTGTGGTTTAGACCACAGCGCAACCCGTGCCCTTATACCCTCCCCTTATATAAATCTTAGAGTTTGGTACACATCACACAAAACAAAGAAATTCAACAATAAATAGCATATTAAAACAATAATTAATTGGCAGTAAAATCCTAGAAATAACAAGCAGATAAACAAAGCACTTTGCTGCTTTGCTAGCCTACAACTCACCCCTAGATCATTATTATATAAGGGCTTTTAACCACAATCTACACCGGAGTGCGGAAACTCAGGCCTGAATGTCAAATGTAGCCCTCCATGCTTCTTTATCAGTCTCTCCGGACTCCTCTCAGGCCACATACCCTCCTGAGCCGCATTGCTCACTGGCCTTGTTTTGTACTCAGAGTTTTAAAAAAATGTTCCTCGCCTTTGACCTACAATCTCCTTGATCCTTCCTTCCTGACTTGGTCATGATCCCTGCTTAATTTGAAGGGACTAATTTTTGTGCTTTAGCAAGATGCTACCAGCAATTCCTTGACAACATCACAGCGGCTGTATTCACAGAGTTGTCAAAATAGTCAATTAGTGCACCTATCAGCTTTCTAAAATGTGACAAGTGTGTTGTTTGCAACTGTTCAGTGAGAGCTCCATCATTCACTGCATGAAAACGAGTCATATTGAAAGAGGAATGCGGAAGAATGAAAAGAGAGCGGAGGTGTGTGTATTTTGATGGCACAGAGATTTTGATTGACAGTGTCTGCTATAGCACCTGGAGCCCATTTGAATAGGAGGGAGACACTGAATAGGAATAGGAGGAGGAATAGGAGGGAGAATAAGAGCATAGAATCATAGAATCATAGAATCATAGAATCATAGAGTTGGAAGAGACCACAAGGGTCATCGAGTCCAACCCCCTGCCAAGCAGGAAACACCATCAGAGCACTCCTGACATATGGTTGTCAAGCCTCTGCTTAAAGACCTCCAAAGAAGGAGACTCCACCACACTCCTTGGCAGCAAATTCCACTGTCGAACAGCTCTTACTGTCAGGAAGTTCTTCCTAATGTTTAGGTGGAATCTTCTTTCTTGTAGTTTGGATCCATTGCTCCGTGTCCGCTTCTCTGGAGCAGCAGAAAACAACCTTTCTCCCTCCTCTATGTGACATCCTTTTATATATTTGAACATGGCTATCATATCACCCCTTAACCTCCTCTTCTCCAGGCTAAACATGCCCAGCTCCCTTAGCCGATCCTCATAAGGCATTGTTTCCAGGCCTTTGACTCAATGGATCTGAACAGTAATCCATCTTTTCCACGATCCTGAGTATGATGGCAAGAAAATTCCCACCTTTGCCTGTCGCTTTCAACTTCTGGCGTAAATCTTAGCCAGCATACATTATTTAGCCAAAAACTCAGCACACTTACATTGCATATTTGTCAGTTGACAAATATAGCGCATCACTATATATGATGCTACCCATTATCCTTTGACTACAGCTCCTTGGAGGTGAGTTTACTTGTGGTTCAACCACAAGTACATACCCTCCAATATTTCTCCAATGAAATAGGGATGTCCTATTTCATAATAATAATGTTTACTGTTTATACTGCACCTCAGCCACTCTGGGCGGCTTCCAGCATATAATGAAACATTAAACATTTTTTTAAAAAACTTTCCCACAGAGGACTGCCTCCAGATGGCCTGGGGGTTGGATAACTCCATACCCTGCAAGATTTCTCCAATGACAATAGGGGCTTCCTACCATACCCTCCAACATTTTCTCTGATGAAAATAGGGACGTCCTAAGGAGAAGCGGGACATTCCAGGATAAAATCAGAAACCAGGATGGAAAGGGTGCAGGAAGGGGCAACTAGAATGATCAGGTGGTCAGAGCAACTCCCCTGAGAGGAAAGGTTTCTCTGGGGATCATGAGTGAGAGAGGGCTATTGAACTCAGGTCCTGCATAGAGGCTTCCCATAGGCATCTAGTTAACCACAGTGGAAAAGGGATGCTGAACCAGATAGGCCTTTGGTTCAATCCAGCAGGACTCTTCTTATGATTTTACATTCCTTGTCTCAAACATGAAACTAGTCACGGATCCAGCTGTTCCTAGTATCCTTGCCACTTTTTATGTTCTTGATTGGAAACTAATTTACAATCTGATATCCCCAGGCAGGATGAGGTAAGGCATATCAAAGTATACCTGTACATCACTTTGACAGCAGCTCCACGACTTCTGGAAGGCTCAGTGCCAAGCTGAGTCAGCAGTTACATTCCAAATATTACAAAATACATATTATGCAGTGATTCAATTGCTTTGATATTCAAGTCAACACAGCTCCCGCAGAACCGAGTCAGAGTTGATACATTTAAATATACGGTAAAGAACATTTGCTATTTTCCCCAAAAGACAGCATTGTGTCAAGAAATTTGACTGGTATCTATATCTGCAGCTTGGGGAAGCAGCCCGATCTGTTTTGGTGCTCTACTGTGTCTTTTCCATTCATCATGAGACGTGGGACCAAATTAGATCTATTAAAAATGATTTTTAGATCTATTAAAAATGTTTCCTCCCCATTCTCTATAATGGGAAGTCTAAAAATGATTCTCTCTCTCTCCATAAATATATGACTTTTCACAGTCAGTTGAGGAGAGCGAGGTGTGAGGTAAACGCCTGAGAAGGTTGGGGTGAAAGTGGACATCTGAGACAGAAGAGGTAAAAACGTAACTATACTAAATACATTCTGGAGGTTTACATCATTAATCAAATAATAGATCTTATTCTAATTGCCCCTGCTAATTTTTTTGCAGTTTTTGCTGTCATCTATTATCTTGATCTGCTAGAAGAAAGGACACAGTAGCAACAGTTCAGTTGACCTGGTATGGATAGTAGTAGAGGGGTAATAATCTCACTCCTCAAATCTTTGTAAAGAGTGCAAGCTAGAAGCACATGACCTACTGATTCAATACTGACATCTCCACATAAACATAACCATTTTTTCCCCAGCAAAATGTTTTGAAATTGACCCTCAAGTACAGCTGAAGGCAGTATATAATCTTGCATAAGTGAAAGCACATCTGTATTTTGGAATTGTCAATTTTTGCAAATAGGGTGCCAAAGTTTCAAAATGACTAGGTGGAAAATAATCATACCATGGACAATATTTCCTTATTGTGGCCAAATTATTCTGTCGTTCAATATCATATAAAGGTAAAGGGACCCCTGACCATTAGGTCCAGTCGTGGCCGACTCTGGGGTTGCGGCGTTCATCTCGCTTTATTGGCCGATGGAGCCGGCGAACAACTTCCGGGTCATGTGGCCAACATGACTAAGCCGCTTCTGGCGAACCAGAGCAGTGCACGGAAACGCCGTTTATCTTCCCACCGGAGCGGTACCTATTTATCTACTTGCATTTCGACGTGCTTTCGAACTGCTAGGTTGGCAGGAGCAGGGACCGAGCAACAGGAGCTCACCCCGTCACAGAGATTCAAACCAAAATAGGGGCCTCCTATACATGGGGGCATCTTATAGATGGAAAAATACGGTATGTTCTAAAACAAATGAAAAGTTGTAAAGGCCTAAGTTTTGCTATCATGAAGATACAACAAGCAAATGTTGAATGTAACTTGAAGTGGTTACAGGCTGCACTTGAGAACCTCAATATTGTAGATCACAGAGCTGGCCCTTTAAAATCAGAAAATTTAAAGCACCTTTGTGTTTATTGCATCCAGATTTCTCTGGTAGGGGGGAAAAACACCCAAGGAAGATATTTTTACCTTATGACAGATATAAACTTGGACCATACATCTAACATTTCATAGCGCAAATCACTAGCCAGCATCCACATGCAAACATTATTAACAAGCCGCATATGTTAATTTTGAATGTTTTCCTCTCTCTCTCTCTTTCGTATTCCAAACTATTGGCAAAACATGACAACAATAGCACTGAAGCTCTAGAATGTCATAAAAACCAAGCCAAAAAAAAAAAAAAAAAGTCCATAAAGCACCAACTGTTACTTGACTTGTCAAGTCGTGCAGGGAATATGTGCGTTCTGCAAAGAATAACATAAAACTCCAATGAAAAGGGGAAATCAGCACCGTTCGTGCCAAGGTTTCTTACAGACCCAAAGGCTGGTTTTTCTAATAACATCCTTGGGTTACTTGTTTATGAAACAAGACTGGATTACTGGGTTGGCTGTGTGGGCCTGAGCAAGCTTACTCAGAAGAAAGCCTCACTATGTTCAGTGGGGGTTTTCTCTCTGGATTATGTGGCTAATAATAATGAAGACAGGAGTGCCTGGCGTGCTCTGGTCCATGGGGTCACAAAGAGTCAGACATGACTAAACAACAGCAACAACAGCAAGAACAACAACAACAATAATAATTTATTATTTATACCCCACCCACCTGGCTGGGTTTCCCCAGCCACTCTGGGCGGCTTCCAACAGATATTAGTAATGATAATAATACTAATAATACTAATACTAATAATAATAATAATAATAAAGCAATAGAACATTAAACATTAAAGACTTCCCTAAACAGGCTAGCCCTTCAACGGCCCAATCCCATGTTTCTTTAATTGAAAATCAGCCCCAATGCATTCAGCAAGATCTATGTTGATGTGCATATGATTGCATCCTGTTTTATGCTTCCCAGTTCCCATAGTGGTAGACAGCTTTCCTGGTAGCCTTTTTTCTAGATCAGTTAGCCTGTGCAGATTGTGTGTGTGTGTAAGAGGTACTACTTCCGGGTTAGCAGAGTCTGTAACCTGAAGCGTCTGTAACCTGAGGTACCACTGTAATGGTCTTTTCATAATGCCTATATATTAATAAAGATACAAGTTGATCAAATATGTTTATTAAAATATAACATTGAGTACAAGGGAGCAGGCAAGCCCCAATCAGGCAACATCAGCCTTGAAAAAGTTATCAGTCCCCAAATGCAATAGTTCTCCTTTGTCTCTTTTCCAGTGTTGCGTCTTGATGTATTTTAAATTATTTCCCATGTGTTTTCCTTAGCTCTGTCTCTGATTCATTCATTTATGTAAATTGAACAAGAACAAAGAACACGGTCTTTGCTACAATACACTACCAAAGTCTGTCATCCAAGGAAATGGAGCTGTTGCTGCATTACACCTGGCTTGTATCTCTCCCAGCAAGAATGTCTCCACCCTAGAAAAATTGCAATGGGATCTACAAATCCTCTAGAGAACATATGCACGCACTTTGTAAGCTTATGGGGAAATATGAATCACTCTTGCCATAGAGAAGGTGAAGGAAAGTGTCTCTATCCTTTAACTTCTCTAACCCACTGGTGTGTTGGGACCTGAGGGGGTCATGACCTGAACCAAGGTGGGTCTCAACAAGAGCAGTACTATCATGCCAATATATGATAGAAGGTTAAGATATGGGTTCCCAAATGCATGATTGAGTTCGAAGTGGCTCCTGGGTCTGAAAAGACTGGAGATACTTGCTCTATCCGAAAAATAAATAAATCACTTTTTGGAACCCAATTCAATTAGGCATGGAATTTAGTAGCCACCCTTCCACCCTGAGGTCCATACCTTCTAAATTAAACATTACTCTTCTGGAATCCCTTGTGAGAAGACAGTGTTACATACTGGAACAGGGAAAAGGCGAAATGGTTACAATAATACAATGATATTCCAAAGCAAACCATACATGAATCTTAATAAATAATACACTATGGAGTTTCGTATAGCAACCCCAGCCTTAACCTTGCTTTAGAGACTATTAATCTTTACAGCTTAATAGTATTAGAAAACATCTAAGTCTGTTTACTTAAATAAATCAGCAAACAACAGAATTAGAATGAACATCCTGTGTTTTACTGGAAGGGTTTCATGGAATGTTGGAACAGACATTATGCATAAATCTGTACAATGCAAATATAAAATCCACGCAGAATGTTTTATCTCCATCTCAGAAATTAAACATCTAGCTTCATTTTTGTCTTTAAAACATACTTGGAAGGGTGAGTAGGTGAGGGGAAATTCTTGCCAATTTCTATTTCCCTTAAACAGCAATTTTCCAGAGATAGAACATCTAGTCTGCAAAGTATCGTTACTGTATATGCCTTTTCCTATGCAAACTTGGTTTTATAATAAAATATTGTCGGATTTATTCACGAGTCAGTCCCACTGAGTGTTGTGGAAGCTGCATCCAAGTCTAGCCTAAAGGTCACGGACACACAAATATCTTAGGTGCCTTACACTCAAAACCTGGTCCTGAAGTTAAGAGAAATAATAACAAGCAAAACAATAGCAGGGAAAACAAGGGAAATGGAAGAAGGGAGGTGTTAGGTTTTCCCTTGAAACATTCGGTAAATTGTGCCAATATTTTCTACTTATCCTTTTGGCTGCAAGAGAACAGATACTCTTTAGCAGTGCCTCCAACAACTCGATCAATGGGAGATGGGCAGATTTCCAGTGGCATAGAATCTCTCTCTTGGCTATCCCTCTCAAAACCAAGGTTTTTCTTTTCTTTTTGCAAGTTAGAGTGTGCCCAGACTGTTGGCAGGCAGCCAAACACAGCATCCACAAGTGAGAACTCACTGAGTGCCCCAATGCCTAATTTGATATAATAAAACTCCAACAAAGGGGATTACTACTTTAAAGTTCCATAATATATGATAAGCTGTAGCCTGTCATGCACTGCATTTCTATCCCCAGTAAAAGAAACAACATTCCTGGACTCTGGGTGCCATCCAGTATGACATCTTTGTTATTTTCTTCTAACCATTGTACTTGCATATAATGTCTGCATATGGTCTGGGGAGGAGAGCTGCATTGTAGTGGACACACACACACACACAAACACACACACACACACACACACACACACACACACACACACTTTCAGTCCCTTTAAACCAGTTACCCACCCTGAAACAAGACTCAGAGACATAACTGGAGATTATATGTATTAAAAAATAACAAAATAGAGGAACTGTGCAGCATTCTTTAACCAAATTCCAAGAAGTATGGGCAAGTGAGGATTCTGGTAGGGAAAAACTGCCCTACAGACATCTGGGCATGCAGCTTCCTGTGTAAAGATTAGGAGGAAATGACTCCACCATTGCTAGATAATATTTGAGAATGACCCCAGCCAGCACACCCAGGGGGCACTGTCAAGCACTCCCCTGCAGTGTGCATGCCTGGCCCTCAGGAACACCCCAACCCAAGTCCACTAGGCCTAAGCACCAGCTGATGCCTAAAGGATGCCTTCAACCCAATCATGCTATTTTACCCTCCCACTTCCTTACCTGAAGAAAATTTGTGGGGGTAGCTTAGGAAAAGTGAGCAAGGGGGCAGGATATAGGTGTATGAAAGCATTGGGTAGGTGTGTTTTTTCCTGTGCTAATACTAAAACCAGTCATCACCCAATGAAAAAGAAGATAGTGAAAAAGGAAGTACCGTACTTTGTACAATGCAGAGTTAAACTCTACTACCATAAGCTATAGTGACAGATGCCATCTTGGATAGTTTTATTGGCTGCTACGCATGATAGCCATATGCTATCTCCAGCATCAGAGGAAGAATGCCTCTGAATGCCACTTAACTGGGATTGTAGTGGAAGGCTGCTACTGGACTCATGTGGACTTCCTATGGCTATCACTATGACAAAATACTAGTCTAGGCGGACTTTCATTCTGAACCAACAATGCTCTTATGTTACTTCTCAGGGCAACTTTGAACATCAAGAACTAGTAAGGCAAACTACTGGTCAGCAAATATCTTAATTGACTGAGAACTGTCCCCGTGGAAACTCCATCTAAAGAAACTAGGGATTGTTCAGTTGTAATGCTTGGTAGATCACATTCCAAGTGAATAAGAGATGTTAGCAATTAATCATGGGCTCAGATATAAGCATTATAAACCAGTGGTGATGGGGAAAGACTCAGCAGCTGAAAGACAGATGAGATGAGGCAGACTAAAGCAAGGAACAGAGAGTCCTTTTTAGTTGAAAAAAGCTAATTCCCAACAGAATCTGTAGTTGAATGTAGCAGTACTATACATGCCTACTCGGAAGTCAGCCCCATGGAGTTAATATACCTTGCTCCTAAGCATGCATCAGTTTGTAATCAAAGAAAGGCAGTGATTGCACTATTTCATCAAGAGCAAGGGAGTTTTATACTAGGCGCACGGTACATTGCCTGGAGTATTAAATTGCTAACAGCTAAGCTAATTACTTTTTGCAAGTGATTTATTGGGGAAGTGGAATGAATACTATGAACCTGGATTTCTAAAGTAAGTCTGCTGCTTCTGAATAGATCAGTGCAGTCACTAACTGAAAGAAAGCTTTGTCCAAAATAAGCCTGCATGAGTGGGACTAAAGACATAAATTGCTCAAAGAAGACTGACGGCTGAAAGTGAGCAGGTGGCATGTTAATGCAATGCTTGCAGAATCAATGGAATTATCGGCTATGTTTTGCTATGCTGTTTTGTGCATTAAACGTCCTTGAGCAGTGTTGGTGATACTTCCTCATGGTCCAGTCCCACATAATTCCTCCAGCATCTCTAAGGAACAACCATACCCATCAGTTATATGTCTCAGTCGCTTCCCTCATCATCACTCGTCTTCATGGGCCAGGTGATGTCATGCTAGAAAGAATCACGTTGTTTGGCCAACTTGGCCATGTTGCTCCTCCTGAGGCCTTGAGCTTGATCAATCTTAATCCAATGATACATGTTATTCAAGGCCATGCAGACATGCATATATAACGTGTTTTTAATGAATAAAACTCACTCATATTTAACAGTTACTGGTTTGCCCCTGTTCTCCTAACTCTTTTCACCTATAATGCATTGCCACATTTTTGAATCACATGACACTTGATCTTTAAAAAACCCCAAAAACTAGACATGCAAGGTATGCAGTAGAAGATTAAGAACATAAGAATAGTCCCTGCTGGATCAGGCCAAGGGTCCTTCTGGTCCAGCATCCTGTTCTACCAGTGAGCAACTAGATGCTATAGCAAGCCAGCAAGCAAAACTCGAATTCACCAGCACTCTCCCCACTTGTGATTCCCAGCAACTGGTTGCAGAATTAGAATTATTTTCTAATAGGCGGAGACATGCATCAGCTGAATTCTGGCTGGGACTTCCTAGGAATTTCTTACCTGAAAATATAGAAGTGTGTGATACTATCCAGAGTTACTTCCTCAGGGATAGCCATGTTAGTCTATAGGAAAGGAAACAATGGGTGGAATTCAACGTCGCCCTATGATGAACATTCTTTCTGAGCAAGCATTTAAGCTTGTCGAGTGGAATGATTCCTTATCCGTATGCTATTCTGGGGGTTCTCCTGACCTCCAGAGCCAATTTGGTGGGAGCACAGGGGCATGCAAGTGAAAGTCTGTGCACAGTGGAAACTGATGGGTGCCATTGGGTGAATCTCACCCAACAACGCTTGTGACACCTTAGAAAACAGCAAATGTACTATGGTATACATTTTTCCGGATGCATGAAGTGGAGTGTGGTCTATGAAAGCTCATGTGACAATAAATCTGTCAGCATTTTATTAGTATCTAGTCAGACTTCATTGTGAGCACATTCAGTCTAGACTTATCTGTAAGTCTTAAAAAGTCACCTCAGAGTTCTTCTGAGTGCAGGCGGTGCCCAGAGCCAGGGCTGACCCAGGACATTTTGCTACCTCAGGCAAAACAGAAACTGCTGCCCCCGTCCCCAGCTCTTCCTCTGCAACTCCCACCACCGTCCCTATTTCCTCCACAGTGTGGGACAGTGAAATGAGGTTGGAGAGTAGTAGGTGGGGCCAGGTGGCATTGGTTGGGCACAGAGGAGGAGGAAGGCAGGTGCAGAGAAGATGCCTGCCATGGTGGTGAGCTCCTTGGAGGCCAGTTCTGCTGCCTGGGGCAATTGTGTCACCTCACCTCATGGTCAGGCCGACCCAGCCCAGAACAGTCTCTGGAATGGTATGGTAGAATAATATGCTGCATAACACTACATGTTGAATGCAGCCATACCTATTAAATACTTCTAAGCTCCAACGTTCCCTCTGTTTTTTCCATAGGAAATGACTTCTGATTCTTGTTTTTTTGTTCTACAAGATGGTAAGAGGAAAAGGCTTTTTAAAATAATAAAAAAAGCATTGGGAATATTATGGCAATGTTAATTGCTTCAAGACTTCAATAAAGGAACATTTTCAAAACTGCTTAAAGAAAAGGAAGGATTGGCAGCTGAAATCTACCATCAATCTTCTAATATACAGTATTCTTACCAAATTTTCCATTTTCTGTAGGTCCAAAGTAGAGATTCATCATCTTAAAGCAATACAATCAATCCTAAAATATTTATTGTGAATGTTTTTATATGGTGGTGGGCGGTAAAACATCTAAAGAGGAAGGTTATAAATCCCAAGGCAAGAGTTGATATGTCAAGGGCACAATCCATTGGGTGCTAACAAACCAGGCTATGAATCAAAAGTTTGATCCTGGTTTATCTTAACTAACACCATAAATAGTCTGCTGACTTCAGACAACACATGGAACTGTGGTTATTTCTAAAGTGAAAGCAGAAGCTTCCAGTCTTCTCCTCGTGCAATGAAAGTGTGGGTGCAACAAGAGAATGTGAGCCTGGAGGTCAGGCAAGTTGATTCCCATGACACTAAACCATGATTTACCATGATGTCACTCTGAACCATGCCAGGAAGAAGTTGGGAAAGGAATGAGAGAATCCAAGAATCAGTGTTATGATTGCAACAGACCACTGCATATGCCACCATTGTTTGTTCATTATGGATATTTACCCTGCCCTTCAGTCAAAAGGGCTGTTAGAATCGCGTGCATAAGATCAGTAACAACCAAGTCTCTGACCTCATGCTAAGCTAAAAGAGGTAATTGGGAAGAAGGAAAATAAGCAAACTCAGGCACCAATTTTTAATGCTGAAAAATTCTTATAACAGCCAACCAGCATGGGGAAAGCATGAGGAAAGGAGGAACCAAATGGCAGTGGTTTCCAGAAAATAATAATAATAATAATAATAATAATAATAATAATAATAATAATTGTTGTTGTTGTTGTTGTTATTATACCCCTGCCACTCTGGGTGGCTTACTGTGCATATAAAAACATTGTAAAACACCGAACATTAAAAACCTCCCAATACAGGGCTGCCTTCAGATGTGTTCTAAAAGTTGTGTATCTCCTTGCCATCTGATGGGAGGGTGTTCCAGAGGGAGGATGCCACTGCCGAGAAGGCCCTCCCAAGGCTGGTTGACAGGAACTCCCATTTGTGGAAGGAGGCAAGCACTTGTGGAAATACACTTTCTGATCACCCCTTTCTTAAAAGTAACTTTCCTTTCACTAATAGAACTGTTCATGGCGCAAAATTTTAGGATCCAAGACATGGGGTTGTTTCTAATGCTAGTCCTACTCAGAGCAGACCCACGGAAATTAATGAACTGTCTTTAGCACATATCAAATATGTAGATTATACAAACTTTGGTACTCGCATGGAAAGTAACCCCCTTTTAGAGGGCAGCAAATAATGTATGCAACACTCTTCTCCCTATGATTTGAAACAATGACAGAAAGATCTGTTTTAAAATGTCACCCTGATAAGCAACCGCCTACAAAATTCCCTCATTCCTGAAACTAAAAGGCATCGCTTGCTTGCTTCTGCTCATGATCATTTGACTTGTGTTTGAAAAGCATCCATTCTGGCAGTCCTCGCCACAACAACCACAAGACCATTTAACTTCTCGTTCCTTGGGCCCCTCCTGTCCTAGTTTATAACCAGAATAAAAAGCAGCTAAGAAGAGAAAGAATAGGGAGGAATATCTGTCTTTTTGTCTGGCAAACCCATTCAGAACATATGATTCAGCGCCCCCGAGGGATCAATAAAAGTACACTTATCTCACCAATTATTTAAAAACAAACACTGATCTTTATTTTTGAAACATCCTGCCTAGAAAGAGTAAGGAAGAGATTCCCCAGCAGCGATGGAAAAGCCCACTGGATTTTGAAGGCGGGAAATGAATTCCGAGAAGAAGACATAATAAAGCTGTGCTTGTTCTCTGAATGTTTCAGTAACTGTGTCAGGTCATCCTCAAAAGGTCACTTCTAAAATGCTTAGCAATGTTGTGCTATAGACACAAGAGATGTAAAAGTTAACATTTGAGGCTAAACTGTGCAATGTTCCCTTCTGAAAACGGCACATGCATGCAGAAGGCCATGTTGGAGATGGAACCTGAGACCTTCTGCAGGCAAAGCAGATGCTCTCTCACTGAGTCATGGCCCTTCTCACTGTGTGGCCATTACTGTGGCTGCTGTGAGCCACCTTAGATTAGGCTGTAACCTGGTAATTAAAGACCAACAGTACAGTGGTGCCTCGGGTTAAGAACTTAATTCGTTCCGGAGGTCCGTTCTTAACCTGAAACTGTTCTTAACCTGAAGCACCACTTTAGCTCATGGGGCCTCCTGCTGCCGCCACGCCAGCACTGCACGATTTCTGTTCTCATCCTGAAGCAAAGTTCTTAACGCAAGGTACTATTTCTGGATTAGCGGAGTCTGTAACCTGAAGCCTCTGTAACCTGAAGCCTCTGTAACCTGAAGCGTCTGTAACCCTAGGTACCACTTTAATATCAAAACAAGGTGACCCACTCCTAGCTCCCCCTGTGTCAGATAGCATGTCAAGGGATCATCAATAGGGTTACAAGACTTGGGTGTGACAAACAAGATGCTTTTTAAAGGGGGGGAAGTAACTGAATATTTAGAGGGGGGAAGTAACTGAATATTTCAGTTGTTCATTATTAACATGTCATGCAAATCATTTACACATTTAGAAAGATTCTTCCTTTAGAATATAAATAAAATCACTCTGTATTCCATTGTGTTACATGCCACATGTAGTCAATAGTTTAATGTATAAGAGGCAGATTTATTAATGTGTGTACACAGGAGAGATGAAATGGTGAATAAAATTCTCATGCTTTAGCTGAGGAGGAAACAAATCCTATTCATGTTGTTGGCATGGAGAATTCCCAAGTGATCCAAAAGACCTGCAGGAGAAGAGGCATTTGAACCATTTTGCAGAGATGTGATGCCCCAGCCACACATAAACAATTTTTGACTGCCGTCACACTCTTAAAAGAACATTTGCTTTGGCCCCACATAGCTTACAGTTAACATTTGTTTATGACTGTGTGCTCAGTTCATTTGTTCTCATGGCAGCTACTCTCCATGGTGCACCCTAATGTCTGCAAGGGTAATGTTTGGTTGCTTAAAAACAAGGAGAGGGCTGGTGCGCATTCTAGCTTAGCCCCTCTGATGCATAAATTGGCCCACTAGCAGCCCATGAGTCCAAACAGATGTTTCCTTGTTTAGGCCAATGAGATATGCTCGGAGTGAGTGTTTATCATTGAAGAGAGAATAAGAGTTCATTTAGGCTCAGAACCCAGCCTTTGTGGATTTGGACTGCTTCTCATGGCTAGCGCATAACTTGGTAGTAATGTGAAGAAACCCCCTCCTCCATGGAAGGCACAAAATCAGGACACGTGGAAATCAAACTGATTTACTGTTGACTTTTCTGCAACTCAACTTTTCCCAGAGAAATTATTTATATGAAACATCAGTTTGTGGCAATCAGATTTCCCTTCCAGAAGTCATGTGAACATTCATGCATTATATCACTGGATTCTTGACTTTCGTTCAATACAGATGAGTATTACAACAACAAAAAACCTGAGATGGAAGTAATTTTCCTTTTGAAATCAATAAAAGTTATTTCCAAGGAAATGATAGGTGTCAGGCACAAAGTTAGGTTTGCTTTGGGTCTAGTTGCCAGATCTCTTTGCTTAAAATGTAAATAGTGAGAGCGTGGAATGTGCTGATAACATTTCAATAATTACCAGGAGGTTTGAAAAAGTTGCCACGACTGTATAGTCCTTAGAAAACAAAACCACATATGATGCCTTGGGTGCTCTTGTAGAAGACACTTCCACTCACTCAAGAAGAGGAGGGTGCCCTTACTTTTCTATTGTTCCCTTTTCATCCTGCAGTTGTTTGCACAGCATGCAACTCTGTTCCAGAGGATCACCCCAACTCTCCAGAGCTGATGTTCAGGGTCTGCAGAAGGAAGGTGTACATGGGAAGCAGAGCTTCTGTTGAGTGGATACAAACCACTGCTTTGGCAATTTCAAAGCTGACTACCGTATGTGAGAAGCTGTGTTCACTCAATTGTTCTTCAATAATTCTCATCAATCAATGCAGTTGGCGGGGGCGGGGTTTATACCCAGACAATCCAAAATCTGCCCAAGGAAATCCAAACTCTTCAATCCATGTGAATCATGAAATTTTTAGCAAATTTGCCTAATTTTAATTGTGTCTTATTTTTTATAAGTTAGTCTGCACCATCCTCCTCCTAAAAAAAAAAAAAGTTTCAGAATTAATTTTTGGTCTTCGAATAGAGGCTTCCTCTGAAATGCAAATAGTAAATTTCTAAAGGTGATTTTGTGAGGGGTGGGAAATGAGATGGGGAGGGAATGAGCAAGACTGATGCTACTCAGGCCTCCCTGCTGCTGCTATTTATATAAAAAAACCAGACATGTTAATTGTATTAACATAATAAATGTGCCATCTTGTTTGTCCTTCAATGTCCCCCATCCACATGGGTGCCACTCACAGAAAAGGAGGTCCCCACACTACTTCAAACACTTTTCAATGGTCCATACATTTTCAAGGATGAAAAATCAAGGAGGATGAAGCTTACACATGTAAAGGAATGGACTAATACAGCAAATAATGTTCTCAAAGCAAATAAAAAGTGAGCGTTAAATACCTCAAGAAACAGAAATAATTGTATTGGAAACTGCTACATTCAATTTAAGAGGGAATTCAGATGGAGGAGATTAGAGGAAGTCAACTAAAATGTTTATGAAAATGGATTTTAATTAATTAATTGATTTTTTCACCTTGTTTAGGTATGTCAAGTCTGTTTTTCTTTTTTCTTTTTTTATTTCTATACTGTTGTTGTTGTTATGTTCTTGTGTTGTTGTATATTCTTTGTTTGTTTGTTTGTTATGTCTATTGAAAACTAATAAATATTATTGTAAAAAAAAAAGAAACAGAAATAATTGACAAGATAAAATCAAGCTTAGCATTTAAAAGAGAATATAAATAGTTGCAGTTCTAAATAAACCTTCTAAGATTGAGGGTTTGGTTGAGTGTGTTCTTGGAGAGATATTATCCACTTAGCAAACAGAAATGATGGAACTCAGTTAAAAATAAGAAATGGTTTTCATTTTACGCTAAAGTTTCAGGAAATATTCTATTAACTTGGTCAAATCTGTTCATACATTATCAAATGCAACAGTGGTTTCCCCCTCCCGTTCTCAGCTGAGGAGGAAATAACCAATGCAGGTTTAAGTGAAGCTAATTGAATATGGGCCCGACTGCCCTTCCTAGAGGGCAAAACCACAAATCTAGAATGTTAAAGTACAATAACTGCCAAAAATAAACCAAATTAGTCTCATTTCTGAGAACCAATCCAGCTGTATTTGGGAACATCAAGATAACAGGCAATTCAGAAGGTCAGAAGGCCTTGACATTAGCTTGCTGACGTCAGACTCTCATCAGTTCATAACCGCATCCTTGGTTGGCTCACATCTCGCCTCCACTCTATGCCTTACGTAGAGTGACACCTAAACCACATCCTGACCTTAGGCCAAGGTGGCTTGAAAGTTCGTTTCCGAACACAAACCTTTCAAGGCTTGACTTCACCCAACTTCCATTCTCAAAATCTATCCTCCATTTTGAGCAAGGTTTCATATCACATTTATTCTGAGTAACAACCTAATTTAGATACAATCCCTGCACCTGACAAAGCCTTTTTATGCTATCATTGCTGTGAAACAGAATCAAGAATGCTTTCTCTGATGTAGACAACTCACACAATGGTAGATGTTAAATATTATGACAAGGAACATGGAAGCATGCTACAAGAATACAATTTTCCGTGACATCCTCAAGGCAAATAGAACATGTTACTCGGCTTTTGGCTCTCATGCAGTTCATATGCAATTCTGGAGCCAGCCCTGTCATGAGACAGAATAAGGAAGCTGCCTGAGGGTCAAACTATATGTGACATGCATATAGGTCTCCATTTAAAAAAAAAATACTTGCAGAGGTGTGTGTGATAGTTAAAGGGATTGCAGTACTTGGGGCAGGGGGAAGGCCTATCTTCTCTTCCCTCTTCAGCCATGATGGAGATGAAACAAGGTGATGGGAACAAGGTGATGGGGACTACTTTTCATTCTAGCCATGCTGTCTTTACAGAAACAAAAAGCATGGTACTCTTTAATCCCAAGGTTTGAATTCATGACACAAGAAGCAGCCCTGCCACAATCTCTCATGAGCACAAATCCCCCAGCTTAGCATATTCACATAAGTTCTGAATTAAATTGGAATTTTTTTGTCTGTTTGTGATTGTTGTTGTTTAATTCCCCCCATTGAACTCCTGTGTGGTTCACTGAATGGCCATCAACAGAGTAACTTTCCAAGATGAATCTGAGCAAAAAAAAAGGATGACAAAGTGTGTTCTCCCTCATGGAGAGCACAGGGTGCGGGCGGGGCTGACAAGACACCTCACTGTTACTAGGCAAATGGTTTGGCCATCCTGTAAGCAGGGGTGGGCTGTTACTGGGGAAATTTAGATGTTGCCAATTAGTGATTGACAGCCCTATTTGTTAAATACAAGGCACGCAGCAACGGACGTCCTCTTTCGCTGCATGCTTCGGATCACCCGCCCTCCCTTCCCTAATGTTAGGCTGTTTGCTTGACCTTGCTATTGCCTGTCATGGGGTTGTCTGCTTTGGGGCAGGGGCCCAGTAGGAATTTTGCCATTTGGCTGATTAGTGTGTGCCACTTGGTTTTCGCCTACCGCGTAGCAAATCGTCACAACTTGTAAGGTTTGCAGTTAGGCATTGGTCTGGAATTGGTTGCTGGGGGGTATGGATTCAGCTGTGCCTGCCCCTCCAAAATGCTGCTGCTGCTGCTGAAGGGTTTTACCGTTAAAGGAACCCAGGGGCTCCCCCATGCTTTTGTCCGAAACCCCCTGGCAAGGGGCCAGGGCCACGCAAGCCCCTGGGAGCATGCTGGGGAGAGGTGAGGCATGGTTCCCAGTCCCGTCTCTCCCCCCAGATGACTTACCCTTCCTGATTTCGCGGGGGGTGCGAACGTCAGAGCTGTCCCCGTGCGGGGGCAGTTAGTGCTACCAATGCCTAAGCAACCACTCACATTGCTGTATTTGAATAAAGTTGTGGCCAAAATTATGCCAAAAACCTTAAACAAAAAATAAGTGTAAATTGTGTTTTTCTTGGGGGGGGGGTGTCTTGGGGACCTCGACGCGCAAATTGCCTGGTGCAATAAAAGGGATGCTAACGCAGCAACTCTAAGTACAGGAAGCCAGCTGAATTTATTCCATCTTAAATTAAGCCAGCGTAATTTACCCCTATTCCAGATTGCATTTGGGCATGGGGTTATTGCCAGCTGAGTCGGCAGATGTGAAACAAGCCTTGAAAATCGTCTTTCACTTAACCCACCCTTTTCGCCAGTGTAGATTTTTCTGGGTTACTAGGTCATGTGACCAAGCTGAAAGGTGGCTAGAAATGGCGTAAGCTTCTCCTTGCTCCCAACCTGCCCCCATCATACCCCCATGCCACCAAGCTTAAGTTATGCCAGCTAAGCCCTAGATGAGTCAACTAAGCTCCAGCTGTGTTCGGATGAAGGGTATCACTGGCTGAGCCAGGATGCTGGAGTTATGCTGGCATAACTTTAGCTCAGCTGGGACAGTCCAAGACTTCCCTATTCCAAACTCACGCATCCCGATGGATGTTGGCTTTGGATTATGCTAAGTACTGCCTGCATAAGCTTCGTCTTTGGAGGATTTTGTTGTTGCTCTTGCTTCCTTATTCCCTCCCCCGCCCCCGCCCCTGCTTGATCCAGCAGTATTACATTGGAAGTATTGCTAATTAACTGGGATCTTTGTTAAACTTAATTGTTTTGAGCAGCAAGGATTATGCTAACCATCTGCCTCCCTCTTGCAGCCAGTGCTGTAACCACCCAAAGGCTTTTTTCTATTAAGAAATCTGTTAATTCTTACATATATAGCATACAGTATGAAAATAATTCCATTAAGCTAATGTGTTCACTCATCATCAGTCCGTAGCACAGATTGTTCTCAAACTCTACCATCACCATCTACTTTCCAAAAAATGAGTATCACCTGTCCATTTTCCTTAAAAGGCTCTGGAAACATTTTAAACCAATTTGCACCATAAGATAGTGGTGGAGGCCATGTTCAAACTGGAGATGCTCAAAATACAATGCAAACACACCCACATAGTGTGAAATGTCTCACCCCAATAAAAGATAGAGCCACACTACAGTATTCTGCATTACCTCATATTGGATTCACTTGCCACTGCCACCAGCACTGCTAACTAACACTCTCCTTGCCCAAACTTACGTAATTGGAAGTAAATAAAGAGCAGCAAGATCTCCTGCTCCATTGCTTCCTTCCCTATCTCTCTCTCAATGCTCTTCCTCCCTCTCTCCATTGTTTTCTTTGGCCTATTCTCCTAGAATTGCTCCTGGAATTCTGCAACAGTTGCAAGGAGGCCTGGGAAATCCAGTTTTCCAAGGCTCTTCATAGAAAAGCAAAGGACCCATAGAAAATGATATTTCCCCTATTTATGTGGTCTTGTGGGTCTTTTTTATATATATATGCAACATCAGGAATCAGCTAATAATAAATATGTGGTTCTAAATAAGTGCTAGTTGCATTCATCAGTTGCTCCACTAGGGACGGGGGGAAATGTCAATTACAGTTTCTCTCCATTTCTCATTTTTCCAACCTGAAATTCAGTTCTCCATATTTCCACATCAGTTGGTGTGAAGAAACTCCTCATTTCTCCTAATATACCCATGTCTGAATGCAATGTTTCCTAATACAGTGATGCCTCACAATACGAAATTAATTCGTTCTGCGAGTTTTTTCATCTTGTGAATTTTTCGTCTTGCGAAGCACGGTTTCCCATAGGAAATGCATTGACGGTTTCCCATAGGAATGCATTGACGGTTTTAAGAAAAAGGCGCAAGACGTTTTCGTCTTGCGAAGCAAGCCCATAGGGAAATTCGACTTGCGAAGCAACTCAAAAAACAAAAAACTCTTTCGTCTTGCGAGGCATTCGTCTTGCGAGGTACCACTGTATAAGGTGTGTGTGCACACATGTGCATGTGTCTGTGGGTGCGTAGATACATAAATATAGATATAAGCACATTTTTACCTTAGCAGATGCATTTTTGTACACATTACCTGCCTGGAGAACTGCATTACAAAGTTCGGAAAAGTTCGCACTTCAAAAGATGGCTGTGTTTCAGTTCACATTTGGGGGAGGAACCCAAATTCAGTAAGTTTGCCTTTAAATGTGAACTGAAATGAATTTCTTCTCCATCCCTTCATACCACATGATTATAGGACAGCTCTCAGTCCAGAAACGATAATGGGTAGCTTACATCCAGCTCCTTGTATTTTAGAAACAAATCACTGGTTTTGCCATGTGTCTGATAATATTCCATTTCCAAATGCCCAGGCTCACTTGTTCAATGTCTAAACATCCTGAAGACTTCAGACCGTGCAGTACCCTTTGCACTGCAAATCTCAGGCAACTGAGCATCTTGGAGTTGTCTTCCCCATGATGAAGCCGAGCTGTTATTGACGTAGTGCACTTGCCACAGGAGAATTCAAGCCACAAACCTGTCATGACCTCTGCAAGATTTGAGGCATGGCAAGTCTGAGGTCCAATAATGGAAGGTGATGGTGTGGTTGCTGCAGACCAGGGCCTGGAGATTTTTAAACAGTCTCAATTTAGATTCCAAAATAAATCCCTGGTAATCTTTGGTAATCAGCAAGGTGATTGTCCCCAGTTATTTATGGGTTGAATAGGTGGGGAAGGCTAACCCACTTCTATGGGAAATAAATATTTGAAGCCAAGTAGACCAATTCATGGCCATTTTCAGCTGCAGTTCCAAAAGTCAGTAAAGTCAGTAAAAGTCAGCCTCTCCATAGGAAAGACAACTTGTTTGTTTAGTTTCAGGAATATCTGAATTCAAAAAACAGGGCCGTTCTGTCAGAAGGTTTGAGCATAAGTCATGCTTTGGCAAGCTCTTCTGTATTAAATGGCACGATACCAAGAACTATAGACTTTGTTGTATCATCAGAGGTGTGAAGCAGGACGGGACACCCTATATCAGGTGACCAAAATAAGAGGCAGAAGCATTTGCAAGTTGTCTGCAGGAACATTTTCCGCTTTGCATGCTGTTGATTGAAGCTGACATAACAAATGTTATTGGTGGACAAGATCGCAGAAGATAATAATATGAGGCAAAATATTTTTAGAAAACAAACTTCAAATTGATCAACAACAGCATATGGATAAATAAATTTGAGGTGCCTTTAAAATCTGGCAAACTAGATTCTTGCTGACATCTCTGATATTCCATGTAATGTATTGCTACTGGAGAAATTTCAGCAGCCTGCCTTGAAGTGGGCCCAGTGATGTGCTCAATGTGCCTCCTGAACTGCCACAAACCTTGCACTAAAAAGGTAGGGGGGACCCCAATCTCTTACAAGGTGTAAGATGACAGCTGCAAAGCTTGGAAATGTCCCACAATAGATGTCAAGCGCGCACACACACAAACACACACACAGGAGCCTGGCTTCATTTGCTTTTATATTTCCATCCTATCCCTTTTTCCCTTTGTGTTGGACTTTATAGATTGTTAGCTTAATATGGATGCTTTCCAGCTGAGCAGCAGAGCATAAATGCTCATATGAATGAGCACTTACCTTATGCTTTAGATAGTACTGTTCCCATCTGAGCAGCACCAAATAATCCTTTATGGTTATCATGTTACAGGGAGCAGGGATTGTTATCTGCTTCAATCCAACTGAAAAGAATGAATGCCTACCATTTCCTTCAGCAGCAGCATCAGTGCTGACATGTATACACTCCACATGAAATTGGGCAATGCACAACTTCGCTGAAGATATATAGAGGGCAGCCAGAATTTTGTCAGTGTCTTGCTTATCTTTTCGGTTTCTAGCCTCAACACATGAGACAAAAAGGGGATTTATATTTTTTTAAAAATATTTGACTGGTACTCTGCCTAGTTCCCTCTTATCTTCTTGCCATACAATCCTTCTGTTGGACTGGAATTCAATTATTTTTCACAGCCTTCAAAACCTCTTTTCTTTATGAGCTTTCTTCATCTATACTGTATAGTATAGAAGTTGCAGCCATGTTGCTCTTATTTTTCCTCCTATCATTCCCATTCAATCCAACCTAACTTCACTGACAACAAAAAAAACCCCCGCCCAGCTTGGACTATTAAACTTGGCTGCTGAGAGCCTCCTTCTGGCTGAAGCATGCATGTATTCATTAAACAAATGCCACTTTGGGTTTGGGTTGTTGAGCTCATTGGCAGGGCATCTGCTTTGCAACCAAAAGGAACCAAGTTTTGATTCTTGACATTGTCAAGTAGGACTAGTAATGTCCTGTTGTAATGTCCAGAAATGCTGAACAACCTCTACCAGGCAGCATAGTAGACAGTACTGAACTGCCTGGACCAACGTGGTATAAGGCATTTTCCTATGTTCTGACGAATTCCGTATTTTTCACTCTAAATGACGCACCAGATGAGAAGACGTACCTAGTTTTTGGGGGAGGAAAACAAGAAGAAAAAAAATCCTGAATCCCAGAAGCCAGAACAGCGAGGGATCTGGCTTCTGGGATAGCTGTACGAAGCCTCTCCCAGGCAGCGGGATGAAGGCTCCCCCTGCAGGAAGGGGTTGCATGTGGGTAAGCTGCCCTCTGTACCTTCCCCCATCTCCCGCAAGAGCCGCACGCTCTTTAAAGGGAGCACGGCTCTTGGGGGCTTTTCTGGGAGGTGGGGGAAGGGACAGAGCTGTGTGCTCTGTTTCCCCCCACTTCCCGCAAGAGCCACACGAAGCCTCCGCAGGGCACGGGGAGTCTTCATCCCTGTGTCCTGCGGAGGCTTCGCGGGCTATCCCAGAAGCCAGGACAGAGAGAGGGAGCACTGCGCAGCGCTCCCTCTCCCTGTTCTGGCTTAGCCGCGCAGCCTGCATTCGCTCCATATGATGCACTCACAATTTCCCTTACCTTTTAGGAGGGGGAAAAGTGTGTCCTATAGAGCAGAAAATATGGTAGATATTTTAGTTACATCCAGAAGATTGCTATCCTCCCCCAGACTCATCGGTTGTCTGCATGTAAATACTAAGCTCACAGTTACAGTGAAACTAGACATGTCTATTTGGTAAGAAAAAAGTCATGCCTCGCAAACAGCAGTGTGGCACAAATGTGTGGAGTGAGTGAGTGAGCAGGCAGACAGGCATTTCCACGTTCCCCCTGTCATTCCTGCGGCCACCTGTCTGCCCACTTCCATGCACACCCAACAGGCCAAAGGAAGCCCAGGGTCTAAACAAGCAGGGGCTACAGCAGAGGAAGAAAATGGATGTCCAGGGCAGTGAGTGAGCGGGCCTTCCCAATGTACCCCATCTTTGTTGCTGCCACCCACAGTTTGCCCTAAACCTGTCCCTCCAATCCCCTCACGGCTCGCCCCAATCCCAAAATTCTGCTGCTGCAGCCACTCTGAGAGAACAGGGTTCTGCAGAAGAGGAAGTCTTTCTCCCCTTTGCCCCATCAAAAATGCCTTCTGTTGGTGGTGCAAGACAAGGGGGAGAAAGGTGTTCTCTTCATTTCCCTCTCCTCTGTGAGTGGCGGCAGGATCTTGAGATTAGGATGAACGTTGAGGGAATGGGTGGGGGGCTTTTGGGGTGAACTGTGAGGAAGGGGAATTTTGAGTGAACTGTGGGGGTGGGAGAGCTCTGAGGGGATGGGGTTGAAGGAGTATGTGCCCAGATGTTTTTAAAAATGGAAGGTACCCACGAAGGCTGCAAATTGAAACAATGAATGTGGGAGTGCTTAACTCTTTCCCTTCCAATGATTTTTCCCACTCAAAAATGCCCCACCATCTTTTTTCTCAGGGGTGCAAAAGCAGCTGGGGGAGGGGAACTCTGAGCAGAACAAGCCAGCAACAGGCCAGTTTATGCTGTCCCATATATACATTTCAGTGTAAGCCTTTGAACAAGGGCAGGAAGATAAACCAACACACAAGAGCTTTACATAAATATAGCGTGCGTACTTCAGCTGAGACAATTTGGACTGAGATGAGAGAAGGAAGTGAGGGGAGGAGAATACAATAATAGGAAACACTTATAGATCTCCTGGGCATGATTAGGAGGAAGAACAGGAAACACTTATGTGTTTAAAGAAGAGTTGTAAAAACTATGGACATTGATCACTGCCATTTCAATTACACTGACGTTTACTGACACAAAATAGACCACGTTTCAGAATGCAGGCAAGGCGCTTATCGCCTAACGTTTCTTGTCAAACCACATAAGCAGCTTGGCTCTTAGATACTATGTAATAATTGTAACATTGTGAGTGCCATGGATGAACAGAAGCAGATAGAAAGATCTGGTCTCTGCAACACTTAGGCCGCAATCCTAGAACTAAGCCATTGAAGTCAACAGGACTTCTGCACAGAACTGAGTTGTTAACTACGAACAAGCACATTGTCTGGTCAACAATGATCCATGTAGGTATTCTTTGTCAATATTATATTGTTTTTGATATTGTTTTTAATGGCTTAACACACACTGGGACCTTAGGGTGAAAGGCAGGTATTTATTTATTTATTTATTTATTTATTTAAAATCTTGTTAACTTTGGGGAGGTGACAAGCCGAGTGTGATGATCACCCTGTTTAATTTGTCCTGCTTAATTTCCAGTCAATACATGTACCATAGCTTCCTGCTGAAATCCTGTAAATTTTTACACCACAAATGTTCCGGAAAGGGGGGGGGGTCCCTCTTTCGTTGCACTAGAGTGCAAGATTGCCCTTCCAGACAACAATAATGTAATAACACATTGTGGAAGCATCACAGAACAACTACAGTGGTACCTCGGGTTAAGTACTTAATTCGTTCCGGAGGTCCGTTCTTAACCTGAAACTGTTCTTAACCTGAAGCACCACTTTAGCTAATGGGGCCTCCCGCTGCCGCTGTGCCGCCGGAGCACGATTTCTGTTCTCATCCTGAAGCAAAGTTCTTAACCTGAAGCACTATTTCTGGGTTAGCGGAGTCTGTAACCTGAAGTGTATGTAACCTAAGGTACCACTGTACTGAAGTGGAATGAAGTGTGCTTGATTCAGTATAAATCTAGCACTCATGCACTGTTATTGCATCAATGGCATGTTGGAGAATTCTCTCCCCCAAAACACTGCAGTCTGGAAATGCCCATATTTCTTGTCAATCTACAGCAAGTCACCCAGGAATCTACTAGTAGATCCTGATGTGTGTTTTTCTGCCCACCCCTGCAGTGCAGCCTATACACAGCCCAAGTAAGTAGAAGTGTATAGTGTTGCAACTTTAAAAACTGTTCCTCTTCTGAGCTGATTTTGAGCTGCAGGCTAAAACTGCCAAGATCCTTACCAATGTTTAGACTACCAGATAAAATCAGCATGCTTATGGGTTGGATATTCATATCTCCTTGTGATCCAATAGATTCCCACTTGGGTCAAAGATTCCTTCAAATACTATTCTCCCCTATCTCAAGAACAGATGATTTGGCACAGCAGTTCCAAACAAACAAACAAAAAATCAGGCATTATTTTCTTAGCAAGCACACGGTGATTATGTAAGTTCCTGTAGCGTAAAGAATACTCAATTCCCTTAATCCTTTAACCTTTCCCAAAACATTTCTTTTGCAACAAAAGATGTATATCAGGATCATAAAAGTCCATTTTCTAACTGGTGTATGAGAAGCCATTTCATTTTCATTCCTACAGGGATACCCATGGAGATTATGTGCTTTCTGGATCAGGAAGCAATGAAGCATGAATGTGGGTGGGATTCAGAGAGCCCCTTGTGTGGGTTGAACCATTCTGGAGAATTCCCTAACAGCCAAGAATGACTTTTCAAGCAAAGTCAAGGGCTGCAACAGGAAGGAATAAGAGACCCCAGGGAGAATGAGCTTTACTCTGATATCTCTGTTGGGTATAAAATTTATAAACCAGTGCTGGGTGCCAAATTTACAAATGGCCCAAAATGCTTCCTCCCAAGTTTGTGAATGCATTTGCATAAAATTGAGGTGGGTGTAGATTAAAAAACAAATGGGAACCAACCCATAACACCCCATTAAGAGGAAGGCTGTGTGGTCATGAACATCATTTTGAGGCTTAGCCACCACAAGCTGGAATCTGCCAGGAAAAGAGCACTAAGCCAGAGAGATCTCCCACGCTCAGCAGTCAAAACTGCCCACCTTTGTAAACTTTTGACCCGCATCTAGGCTTGATAGCAAAGCCCTATTTGGCTTTGTAATCATAAGCCCAAAATATTATTCCAGAGATTTAAGACACTTAAGACGATTCACATATTTGCTTTAAACAGTTCATTAATGGTGGAGGTAGTTAAAGCATTTTCCTCTCCTGATAGAGCTGCCCTAGATCTATAACCAAGCCAAGCCAGTTCTTATTTCTGATAACTTCTGTAGACACTCTTCATTTCTTAGATGGAGGAATATAGCCAGAATTCACTACCTATCCACCTAATTCCCATATAGCTTTTAGAGACTTAGGCAATACCGTGCTCCCTAGCAGCCATGGGATATATTGGCACTCTCTCTCAATTTTTATGAAACAAAGATTTAATGTTGGAAAGGGAGCTCTGATCCTGTCTCCCTGCAACCACAGAAGCACCCAAGCTCCAGGCCCTACCAACATTGGTAAGACCAAGGTGACTTATGGAAGCAGCTTGGGTCTGTTGGGGCAAGACCAGAAAATGGCTGAATCCAAAGCTGCCCCCATTGCCATAACATACTGCAGGAACTTTGCAGGACTTTGGATCTTGATAAGTTCAACAGTGTTTACTTCATTATGAAAAGCTTTGACAAAAATCTGAAAATACAAAAGTGGTCTTTGTCTCTTCCCACACTGTACACACCCTTAGGATCACAACCTTAGCAAAATTTCATTTTGTTAGCAAGAACTAAGTGGACTTTCAGTGCAACACCATCTTCCCCGTAGTATCAACTTTAATAGCTTAAGGCTTCTTCGTTAGTCAGATATTTATTTACTTTTTCCAGCATAACATTTCTTTCACATAGCCTACAGGCAGGGGAAGTGGCAGAGAGGAGAGGATTTGTTGACTTTGGCTTCTTCCATCTGGCCCAACAGTTTGATCATTTTAATTTAATATTTTTTTAAAAAAAAATAGTTTGTTAACTGCTGGGGTGGGGCCTTCCTAAGGAGAAAAAGGTGGAATATTTGTATCTATACAAATAAACAAACATCAACAACAAACAAATAATTTCCTTGCTGGATCCCACTAGTATCAGATGAACACATTGCACCCATTTCTAGTGTGGTCAGAATACGTCATGGTCCTATATGCATTAGTCACATTTTGACCGTAGTACTGTAATACTCTGTGTGGTGCTGCCCTTGAAAAACTACACAGACACTTCAACTGGCTGCTGATAAAATATTGACTTGGGTATAGTTCTGGGAACTACCCTGATGTTGGGAAAGATGGAGGGTACAAGGAGAAGGGGACGACAGAGGACGAGATGGTTGGATAGTGTTCTCGAAGCTACCAGCATGAGTTTGACCAAACTGCGGGAGGCAGTGGAAAACAGGAGTGCCTGGCGTGCTCTGGTCCATGGGATTATGAAGAGTCAGACACGACTAAACAACTAAACAACAATAGTTCTGGGATCTGCAGTGACTCCCAGTCCATTCCTGAGTGCCATTCAAGGTACTGGCTGGTACATATAAAGCCTTGAACAAGTTCCCTGAAAGACCTCTTACCTGAATCTTTGTAAAAAAAAAAAAATTCTTCTAGTAGCACCTTAGAGACCAACTAAGTTTGTTCTTGGTATGAGCTTTCGTGTACATGCACACTTCTTCAGATACACTGAAACAGAAGTCACCAGACCCTTATATATAGTGAGAGGGTGGGGAAGGGTATTACTCAGAAGGGTAGTGGGAATGGGTGATTGGCTGATAGGTGTGGTAAACCTGTTGACGCCTGTTTACGACTGCAATTGGTCTTATAGGAAAAAGCAAGGAGTGAGATGCCTAAAAATGTATAATGAGATAAGAATCCAATGTCTCTATTCAGACCAGGTCTCTCCGTGGTTTTAAGTTTGGTAATACGTTGCAATTCAGCAACTTCTCTTTCCAGTCTATTTCTGAAATTCTTCTGTAATACCCCTCCCCACCCTCTCACTTTATATTAGGGTCTGGTGGCTTCTGTTTCAGTGTATCTGAAGAAGTGTGCATGCGCACGAAAGCTCATACCAAGAACAAACTTAGTTGGTCTCTAAGGTGCTACTGGAAGGATTTTTTTTTTATTTTGTTTCGACTACTGCAGACCAACACGGCTACCTACCTGTAAATTGAATCTTTGTGACGCAGGACTGCTAAAAGCACACAGGAGGGAATTTGCAACTCCTTGCCCCTGGGGGTTAGGTTACTTTCCTCTTTATTTGGGTTCCACTGCTAGTGGAAACCTTTTTCCTTTTTAAAGCTTTGGATTCTCTTGCTATTAGTGTGATGGTTGCTGGTACTATTCTTTGTGGTGTCTCCTTTTTTTTGCTGCTGCTGCTGCTTTCATTTAAACCATTTGTGCTTTAACAATTGGGACACCCTTCCTTTTTATTTATTCCTTTTGTGGAGGGGAATACATCTGAAGAATAAATAATGATTTAGCATTCTGCTTCCCATTAAAAAAAATAGGGTTGGGATATTATATTGGTTAAATCTATCCATGGTTAACCTATCCATTCTTAATGAAATCAGCCCTGAGTGCTCACTGGAAGGACATGAAGCTGAGGCTCCAATACTTTGGCCACCTCATGAGAAGAGAAGACTCCCTGGAAAAGACCCTGATGTTGGGAAAGATGGAGGGCACAAGGAGAAGGGGACGACAGAGGACGAGATGGTTGGACAGTGTTATCAAAGCTACCAGCATGAGTTTGACCAAACTGCGGGAGGCAGTGGAAGACAGGAGCGCCTGGTGTGCTCTGGTCCATGGGGTCACAAAGAGTCGGACACTACTAAATGACTAAACAACAACAAATTGCTTAAATCCTGCAGCCTCCAGGTCTGCTCCCTAAGCCTCACCCCACCCAGGCCCCTGCAGATAGGTTGTATTTGAACAGTGGGCCTGGTAGTTGCCCACAATGCTTCATGGCAGCTGGGGAAAGCTGCAACAGCCGCAAACAAAATGGCGAGGCTCCGTGAGGCATAGGGTGGCGCTGCAGCAGGTCACAACTACCACTCAATCCAGAATCCAATAAGTGCTTTTTTAAAAAATAGAAAAAATGTGCCTTTACTCACCCATCAAGTTGTTAGTTATGTGCCACACTTTTAACCCTTTAGGGGTGAAAGAGGTGCCGGTACTGAGTACCTCCAGGGGAAAAAAGCACTGATGATGAGGATGACTGATGAAACTGAAATAATTTGAGCAACACCTCCATAGCAGCTGAGGTGGCAAATGCATAGTAACATTATAGTGTTACATCCCATGTTCAAAGCCATGAAATCAGTAGGCAAAAGCAATTCACTGTATCTCAGCTTCAGCCCCCCTCGCCCCCATTGGCCAAATGATGACAATAATAAAACTGGCCTACTTTACACTGCCGTTGTGAGAATTCCTAGAATAACATGTACGAAATGATTTGAACATTTGGATGTGTGCTATGTGAACACTGTCTATTTTTACCCTTCTCTTCCCTCAGGCTTGAAAAGATAAAGATGCTTCTTTTGGAGGTGGTGAAACCCAAAGGCCAACAATGTTTGCCTGGAATGACATAAAAGTGAATAAACGTGATGAATGCTGATTTTATTTTTTCATGGAACGCAGACTACAGTGTGCTTCGGGGCAACCAGCCCGTGCCAAGGCACATTTTCCCAGAGGGATTCCCTTTGCGAGGGTCCGAGGACAGCACAATGCACCTAAAGGAAATGAAATATGTGAGCCTCCAATTTGGCCGGCAGCCTCACATACTTGAAAGGCTTGATGGCTTCCATTTGTCACATGGAGGTGGGGAGGGGAAAACGCTCGCTAGGAGAGGAAGCTGAGTTGAGGACAGGGCTTGCGTAGCAGGATGCCTGAAGGACGTGTTCCTCCAAAGGAGTGGAAAATGTGAAAAATCAAATGGGGGGCAAGGGAGATAAATGGCACAAACAGCTAAGACAGCTGGCTGAGTTCCCTTTGAACTCTGGTCATAAACAATGTCTGGGAATGGCCAGAGGCTCCCTCTGGCACAGAATCGCTGTTCTGTGGACAGAAGCCCGAATTTTCCAAGGCATGTTCTGCATGAATTAAAGGAAAGTCGGACAAAACAGGCCTGTGCATTTCAAAGGGCTGAACGGGGGCGGAGGGAGTCAGCAATGGAAATGCCTATATTTAACTTTCAGATTTCAGTATAGGCTGATGCTCTAATGGAGTAAGCCAAACAGATCGTCAGAAAAATCAGCAGGGGGTGGGCTGGGGGGGGGTGCGGTTTGTTGGCTAGCCAGGCGAGAACAGGAAATGGTGGGAAGATAAATACATTTTACCACACTAGAGTAATCCTGATGGTTAGTCTCCACTTTTCAGCAAGGCTCAGTGGCTCTCATATCATTTTACTTTATCAGTGACAACCCTGATCTGACAGCTAAACCTGCTCTTCAATTTATTTGGAGGGAAAGGGAAGGGAACATGAAGGAATAGAGCTTTTGAAACTCCCCCCCTCTCCCAGCTCTCAAACTGTGGCATTAGATCACCAGTGGCTGCTCCTATTTTAATTAAACAGTGGGCTCAAATGGGCCCAATCCACTAGCATTCTACTGACTGTGCTTACCTGATGTGCTTTATTGATTGATTCAAGAGGAGTAGGAGCTGTGCCTCTCCCATACATTTCGGTAGGGCTTGATTAGGAATAAAAATTCTGGCTTGCAGACTTTGAAAACTGACATTTCATTTTAAACCAGTGCCAGGCATCTGTTATTCTGTTAGACCATTTGGACATATTTTTTTCCCCTAGTACTGTAGAGGTTTTGCAAGCAGAAACGAAACTGGAATTAGGATAGCATGATGAGATAGGAAATGTCATTTTTATCACCATTATCCAACATTTGTAAGAGTGAATTTGGAGCTGATTGTCTCCACCTTTGTTCCCGTACCACTGTTCTTAGAAAGTGTGTACCAGTTTTGACAGGTACCAGTTTTGGCAGCACTAGTTTTGGAAGCACATGGAATAGAGAGATGGCTTTCAGGATGTTCCAGTGGCCCTTGCAGCAGTGTAAATACCCCTGGGTTGGTATCTGTGCAAGGCCCCTTGAATTGTCCTGTCAGTTACTGTATAGTAGGTAAGAACTACTAACTCCAAGGGAGAAACTGCATGCTGATTTAGTGTGTCAGCAAGGAGCAAAGCAAGCTTTGTGTTCATTTAGCTTTTATGGGTGAGGGGTCCGACAGGGAATTTGTGCAGGGGGGAAATATGCTTTTAAACAAACAGCCAAAACCCTGGCTTGGTTTCTGTCTGGGTTCAAACTTCATTTATGGTGAACTGTTCATGTGAGCAATAGATCCTGAGGAGAGAGTGTCAGCTGGAAGTGCTATTTGAAATATTCGGAAACCAGGGTGAATGGTGGTGTATGCAAATGCTTGTCAGAAAGTGACCATTAGGAAGTGTTTTGAGATCAGAATGAAAAAATTAGGGTTTGTGCTGACGTACTCGCCAACATTTCTCTGATGAAAATAGGGTATTCCTATTTAATAACAATAACAATTTTACTATTTATACCCTGCCCATCTGACTGGGTTGCCCCAGGCACTCTGGGTTCTTTCCAACATAATGTATAATGTATAAAAGAACTTCCTTATTCAGGGTTGCCTTCAGATGGCCCAGGAGACAGATAACTCCATACCTTCCAACATTTCTCCAATGAAAATAGGGACATCCTAAGGAAAAGCAGGACATTACAGGATCAAATCAGAAACTGTAAGAGCTTCTGTAAATCTGGGACTGTCTCTGGAAAATAAGGACACTTGGAGGGTCTGTGGTGAGAAAACCAGTTTCGTGACCCACAGAGATATGGTTGACCTTTCCCTGCCACCTCCGTTCAACTTCATTTACTCTCTGTATCAGTAGAATTTAGCCCTTGCATATTTTCCAAAGCCTGTGACTTCTTAGACACCATATGTTGGAAATGAGCAGTTCTCTTAATGTAAGTGTTTATGGCTGAGAGGAGCTTTCCACTCTATGTTCTTTGATATCAGGAATGTTAGTGTGATGTTCTGCCGAGCCTTTGTAAAAGGAGGATTGGAGGATGGAACGAATTCTCCTGTTCATATGGGCCAAACACAATCTGATTTTTTCCCCCATGAGGTAAAGATGGAACAGAAAATTGCACACCAGGAAAAGGTAGGCAGATTAATATAGCTGCGATTTCAGATATCCCCTAAACTTTTGAATAAATACTACCTGTAAAGCTTTAAGAATTGGACTGTCATTGTTATTTATTGCATGTTACTTGCTCCAGATAATTATACCAAAAGCTGGTTGGATTTTTATAAAATCAAAATTCAGGAATGTCCTCTAGCTAAATCCTTGCTTGCTTTCATCAGTCATAGCATTTATCAACTTGCTGCAGAGACGCAGCGTCATCCAAGAGATTGCCGTCAAAACTAGTTTTTATCACCAGACAGAAATGGGCGTCCTACCAGTGCAAACACCCAATGCTTACTTGCCAGAGAGCAGTCTGGAGATGGAAATGTTACAATGAAGTGGCTGCTAATTCTGCAAGCCATTCCCCTCAAATACATGCATGCTTAAACACACACAGTCCTCTCTACTGTGCTAGCAGCAAAGCAATTGCATAACATTAAAAATAAAAAAAACACCTCCCAGAGAGTCCATTAATACCATGACTTTCTGAGAGATGATCTGCCAAAACTTGTCATATCAAGAAGTGGAGGAAATGGGGAATCACTCAGGTAATTTCCAGATATCATAAATATGATAAAGGTGCCCTTCATGTCATCCATTTAATGGGGAGAGACAGGTCACACAGCAGGAGAATTCTAGTTGGTTTCCAACGAAAAATGACAGAGTTCTCTCTGTGTTTGTGTGTGAGAGAGGGGAGAAGGATAAGGGTTCACTCAGAAAAATAAAAGACAGCTTCCTCATAATCTGGGGGTGCACCCTCATACCCTAGAACATTTTCAATAGGTAGCCCATCAAGAGGATTAAATACCTACATGACAGGTAAAACTGTTGAGCTTTTTTACCTCAAGCTGATGAGGCTGGAATCATGCCCATGAACCAAGACACCATATCAATCATTATGAAATATTGAGGTATCAATTTAAGATTAGGTAGCTATTTTAGCATTCGTGTTGCCAATTTGTCAAGTGAGAATAGTATATATATATTTAAGTGGGTACTGTGACAAAACACGCTGTTTGCTCTTCCTGTTGGTTTTCTGCCTGTCCTCCAGCAACAACAGCCAGTCAGCATTCTATCGTCCCTTAGCATGCTCAACTTCCTTTGGCCTGGTTTGCAGGAGGGTTCCCCCCTAAAGATATTGTACTTCTGCAGTTTGCTTTTACTAGTCTCCAAATTCTACTCTTTGGTAGATGAGTGGTGCAGTTTTAGCTACAAAAGCAATTGAATTTTGAACATCAGGAATAAATTAAATTAACCTGATCCTCACAATTGTCATTGATCTGTATAGCTACTGCAAGGCTTTCCATCAAACCCTACATTCTGTTTCTTTCAGTGACCACCCAGATGCTTCTAGAAAGCTCATAAGCACAGGATGAAAATGATGGACATCCCATGTGACTTCCCTGCCCCACGGCACATATGGCACCTTCAGATGGCCAAGCACACAAGCCAGACTCTTGTCCCATGGAAGACTATTTAGCTAAAACAATAAGCATGGTATGTTCTTTAGGAGAGTGCCAAGTATCCCTGGAAAAATCTAGCCTCTTCCTGCAATGAATCTAGGAATGGATATCACTGGAAATATTGTGCCTCTCACTTGATTGCCCACTGCATGGTGTTAAGTGGCATAATCTTAAATTCTAGCAATGTTTATCCATCAGCAACTTGAAAGGTAGCATGTACATGAAGTGGAGGAAAGCAGAAAATCAAGCTACAGAGGCAAGGAAATGAAATAAGCCTTGGGGCTTTGTGGAAGCCAGTGGAGTGGGATGGGCTCTCCAGAATCACCTGATTCCTAAGGGCAGGAGGATTCTTGTCTATGGGGTTAAGTCTCCGAACTTGACATGCTTGCAATTCCCTCATCCAAGCAATGGTGGCAGTAATGAACTTCATGGCACCTGACCCATTGGTATTGACAGAATGGAGATCAGGATTCTGTAGAGGCATTGATGGCTGAAGAACTGCTCTTGTGAATTCTTGTTGCACATTGACTCTTATTGCACCCTCATTCTTTCCAGTTTCCTAACCCAAGCCGAATTAAAACAGAGTCTCTTGACATGAGCAATATGGATTCTCTTTGTTCCAATAGGCGAGTTTAAGCCAAGTTAGTTGGTAAATATTCCAAAGGTGGAGGGGGAGCTGTGGGTAGGGGATAAAAGATGCCTATGGATAAAAGAAGCCGTGCTTTGCATTTGTAAAGTAGGGTCGGAGTCAAAACTGTTTCCAGATATTTGTTTGTGCTTTTGAGGATTGCAGCCGGAAGCTGTAGTCCTGGATAGCCGCCTTGAGCCTAAGGCTCCTCTAAAGAAGTTCCAGATTGTTGTTCAGTGCTGTTCACTTCACAAGAGAGCCTTTAAAAAATTCAGTGAGTCACTGATGGAGAATGAAAATGTAAAACGTGCCCTGACTTTTCAGGATTACAGTCACTGAGCATTAAATAGAAACAGCTGAAGCTCCAGTGTCTGGAGTCTAGAAACAACCCACTGGTATTACATGCAGAGATATTTTTGAACATTTCGCAGGGCGAAGATGCTCGCATGCTCTTTCCTCCTCTTTTAGGTCATTTCCTTTCCCCCTCTGCCCCTTTCCTCACACATACATGCCCATCTGCCATACCACCCACAAAGCCACAAAAATGCAAAACAAATCCAGCTCGCCGTCTGTCCCCTGCCCACAGCTCCTCTCTTGCAAAATAGCTTTCTTGGCATGTATGATCTTTGTTTATGCCACACTCAAAAAGCAGGAGAAATACTCGCCTCAGCCTCCTTTGCCCACAACTGTAACAAGTGAAGGGATGTCCATTGCTTGTGCCCATCTAACATCAAGTGGGCAACAATCGTGAAGAGAATGAGCCACTCAGACTAATTTCCATACCAGAACTTCAGGGTTACCCACCAAACACAGAACATTTCAGTGGAAAAAGTTCACACACTTGGCTGGAGTTCATCATAACTTGTGAAGCTGCAAGAGGTCAGCCACTACAGTCAATCAAGTTGTACATAGCTTTCAAGCAATGCGTTTTTCTTTAGGACCTAAGTTCAAAAACTCATAGACCCCCCTGGTAAAAAAATTATAACATTATAAAAATTATATAAAATTATAAAAAAATTTAGGATTTGGGGAAGCTGCCTCATTTTATGCCATTTCCCCATTTTTTTCTAAGTCTAGTTGTCATGCAGAGTGGGTGGGTGGGTCAACACCCACGTGGCAACTGAGAAGGGAAGACTTAAACCTCCCCTCTCCATACACCACAACCCCCTAAAATCACATTCATCTTCTGGGTGCAGTAATTAGGTTTAGAAAAAAAGCCCCACCCCCACTCCTTTTGTGCAAACAGGACTTTTTTCTAAGTGGGGTGGATTTTCTGGTAGGGAAGGTAAAAGGTAAAGGTAAAGGTACCCCTGCCCTTACGGGCCAGTCGTGTCCGACTCTAGGGTTGTGCGCCCATCTCGCTTAAGAGGCCGGGGGCCAGCACTGTCCGGAGACACTTCCAGGTCACGGGGCCAGCGTGACGAAGCTGCTCTGGTGAGCCAGCACCAGCGCAGCACACAGAAACGCCATTTACCTTCCCGCTAGAAAGCGGTACCTATTTATCTACTTGCACTTAGGGGTGCTTTCGAACTGCTAGGTGGGCAGGCACTGGGACTGAAAGACAGGAGCTCACCCTGCCGCGGGGATTCGAAGCACCGACCATGCGATCGGCAAGCCCTAGGCGCTGAGGATTTACCCACAGCGCCACCTGCGTACCGGTAGGGAAGGTAGAGAGAGACTATTAGAGAAAGAATGGTGTGTTGGAAAAGGGGTGGCAGAAAGAAAACTGGTGGTTCACTCCCTGCTGCACTGTCAGGGGCAGGCTGGGGCAGAGCCAAAAGCAGATAAAGCTGCTCTGACCTCATTCTCTTTGACTTTGGCCCCACCCACCACTAAATCTAGCCCTCACTGCCTTCCCTTCAGCGTGCAGTACCCAAGATATTTACCCTGAGAGAATATGGTCCTCCACATACAAAGTTCCCCCATTCCGGGTGCTAAGATGAGGAATTGCTGATTTAGTTTCCTCTTTCCTATGTCCTGCGTCTAGAAGGAACTTTCACAATCTGCAATATTCCCAAATATGCCTTGGAGATCACAGACATGCTTTGGACATATTGTAAGGGTGAGGCAGATCATGTGGCTTGGCACCCTCTTTCCTGGGATGTGGTCCACTCCATATAGGTGTGGTATTCCACACACATATCACAACCGTATGAAAAGTGGTTCTACATGGCTGTGTTTGCTTGTGAAGGGAGCTACAAATCTGTGACCTACCAATTCACCCATTTTGTGTCCATGAGTGTTGGGGGGGTGGAGGTTTCCCGATGACTTTGATATAATGTGTGGAATGGATTTTAAATTGCTGGTGCAGCATTTTTTACTGTACACATGACTTGTGTTTTTAGTATACACTTCACACTGTTTATTGTGTCATCCAAATATTCACCTGTAGTTTAAAGTAAAAACATATTGAATATTCCCAACGAAACTAGCAAGTAGCATCTCCATCAAATCTACAGCCCCATTATGAAGCCTAAGTGCTTAGGTTCTTAAATCTTGCATAGGTTAGGATGTACCAAACATGAATCAGTGCATTGTGACATTATGGTCTGATACAGTAGTACCTTGGCAGCCGAACGCCTTGCCACATGAACGTTTTGGCTCCCGAATGCCACAAACCCTGAAGTGAGTATTCCAGTTTGCAAATGTTCTTTGGAACCCGAACGTCCGACACGGCTTCCATGGCTTCCGATTGGCTGCAGGAGCTTCCTGCAGCCAACCGGAAGCCACACCTTGCTTTCTAAATGTTTTGGAAGTTGAACAGACTTCCAGAACAGATTCCATTCGGCTTCCAAGGTACGACTGTATACCAGTTTTAAAGAACAGGTGGTCTCTTGATTCAGTGGCACAAATTCAGAACTCAAATGCCTCTGATTGTGAATATAGTGTTCCCAAAAGAAACAAATACAAATTCTAATAGTATAACATCGTCAGTTTAAAGCAGTTGCCTTTTCTTTTTGTTGGGAAAGAAACTAAAGTGTAAAATATCAGTCAAATTTGCTTACTGAAATATCAAAATTAATAGTTTTAGCACATCATTATACAAAACCAATAACTATTGAGATAAGTTTTGGTAATGATTTTTTTTTACCACCAGTATACTTTTAGGAGTACCTTTCATTAACTATAAAACTCTGAGGCAACAACATCAACGAAATGGAAGTGACAGCAAGACCTATCAGCAGATTTTAATTGCTGTGCTGAGTGAATATTTCAGACTAAGGGCATGGAATAAACAGAAACGAAAGGTCAGCTATTTATTTCCAATTACTCAAGTTCTTTTTCTGTTAAAACAAAGGAAAACAACTTAGGCTTGCTATAATGGTTTGTTTACACTCTTCTGTTAACAGCCACCAGTATGTTGTCCATACCTGAGCACTTAGGGTAGAGCTACTTGTTACAAGAAGCTCAGAGCTGCCACCAAAAATTGTCATCCCTTTATGATGTTCTCTCTGCCTATCACACTGAGTATCTAAGCATCCTGGTCAGCTAATGATGTATTGGGGAAATTGACAAAATTGCCTAATAACATGTCATACTTTTGTCTACTCTGACTTGTGGAGTTCCTCCATAGAAAGCATGCATTCTATCACCAGAGATGGAATTAATTTGATTTTGTTTGCATTTTAATGAGAAACAACCTAAGCCATACATCTCGAACCAGTATGTGAACTGAAGCACAATTATCTCCAACCAAGCAATGTATGTGGAAATGCAAATACTGGGAGGAAAGGGTGCATAAAAATGCTTATATTAGTGGCGTTTTTGCACAAGGCTTTAATCTCCACTCAGCTGAGAGGAGAATTAAATCCTGCTGCCTTGGCTACATTATCTTGTTCCCTGGTAGGAACATATTTCAAAGTTCTTTAGCGTTAGCTTGGCAACCACACTTTCTATCAAGACTCTATTTCCCACACGGGTGAGCATTTCAAAGGCTCATTGTCATTGTCAACATGAGACAAAATATTTCAAGATGAGTTTTCTGGGAGTTCTGCTCAGGCATCAGTGGGCATCTTTACAGATGTCTTCCCCATTCTTGGTCTGTGCTTAGTCAAAGTGTCCTGAAAAAGTGAGGATGACAGGCCTGGAAGAACCAAATGTCCACATCACAAACTGGATCACTGGGGCAGCTCCCCCCACTTCTACTGTGCATGCGTGTTGGCAATCAGTGAAAATCATCTGCAGCCTAGGCATATCTTATGCTCCAATTATTCACAAGCCAGTACTCATAGTCACTGAAAATGCACCCTTAGAACATTATTTGGCCTATGAGACACACTGAAAGAAGTCCTTTGAAAAGCACTCCCTTTTCCTTTGGCCTCTGAAAGCTAATTAGCAGCTCACTATTTTCAAGCTTCGGCAGTCTATTTACCGCATTTGCTCCTTTATACGACATCTGTGAAAGCAGCACCCTTAACAGGTATAAACAGCTGCTCTGTGCATATTCTACCGCGTCCCTCTGAAACAGGGTCATACAGATACAGCCTTTGTTCAGTGAACGTCAACAGCGTGAGGCTTGTGCTTGATGCAACACAACAGAGAAAGAAAACCTTGTAATGCGCTCCATGTGCAGTTCATGCAGCTGTGTGACACCAGCGTTCCTCCTTTCAACCCCTGGGCTCAACATAAAGAGAATAGTTGTGCAGGATGTAGTCATTAAACTGGCTTCAAAGTTCTGGGATACTGACGAGCAGTCCTGGTTGTCTACCTTTCATCTTCTCTTCTCCAATAAACAGCTGCAAGAGAAACCAGGCAGTGCTTCAAGGGCTCTTGAAGAGGCACCAGTTTTGACAGGGTCACTGCTGGGAAGCAGTGGGAAGGGAGCAGAAATTAGATTCAGTATGCATCGAAAGGCAGATCTATCAAATTCACACTTTCCAAAACCATATGCGAACCAAAGCACAACTTTGATCCTCTGAAATTCGCACATATCTGAATTTTGCAATGGAGTTGTAACGGAGTTGCAATTGAACAGCATTTACAAAATGGATGTATTAGATGTCTATGACGAAATGAAGATAGCAGTGAAAACAGCATACCAAAATGTATTACATTTGGCGGAATTGCTTGGGGAAAGGTGTAGATTAGTCAAAACTGCACTTAAAATTGTGTTCATTACGTCAGTTTGGCACTAAAATGCTGATAAGGCCTTGCCCCGAAATGTGGAGAACTGAATTTAAGACTGCAAAACCAAGAAACTGATAAAACAGAAATTGACAGACCCCTTCCATCCCTAGAGTTGGAGGTGCGTGTGAACCATACACTATTTCACTGATAGAAAACTCTTTTTCAATAGAACAATTTGAATAAAAAATCCCCACATCAAATGGTATTATTATTAGTATTATTATTATCATCATCACCATCACTATTTTTATTATCAAAGCTATTCTGTTGTGGTTCATACTGGGATACAAAAACAGAAAATGAAAATCATCCAAGACAGTTATGGCTGATTTGTCTCATTTAAATATTTAGCAGAGATAAAGACTCTGTGCTTCTCTTCAGTGGACTCAAAATAAGCAGTGGATACAATCAGAAGAGCTATTCATTGGCTTGAGTGTTAGCTGTGAATAGACAATCAAGGTTACACACCAAAAATGACACACAGGCACTTAATTGCAACCAAGGCTTGCCAGCATTAACACTCTGTGGGGATTCTGAAGGTTTAACAGACTCCTAGCCTTGCAACCTCAGATGTTAAAAAAAAAATTAAAATCATACACACATACACATAATTGCTTGCCTCCACTCCAAATGAACATTTCATAACGCAGGGTGGTAACCACCTCCCCTGTGACCCCCACTGAAACAGCAAAGACTAATGAACAGAAACAGAGAAGAACTCACCGAGTTAGGGAAATTATCGGAATATCCATTTCATTCTGGTGGGAGTGAAGCTCTGGCTGCTCAGGTATGCAACTCATGGCAAGAGACCCAGTGCTAAACATTTTTTAAAGAAAAAAGCACTGAAGAGACCAGCATCCAAAATCTCAGCCAGGCTCAGAAAAACCCTAAGAATATTCAGGCCTGGCCAATGTACAATCAAATAGCAAAGCAAAGTACAGTGGTACCTTGGTTCTCAAACTGAATCTGTTCCAGGAGTCCATTCAACTCCCAAAACCATTCAAAAACCAAGGTGCAGCTTCCAATTGGCTGCAGGAGCTTCCTGAACACAATTGAAAGCACAGAAGCCGCGTCAGACGTTCAGCTTCTGAAAAACATTTGCCAACCGGAACACTTACTTTCAGGTTTGCAGCGTTTGGAAGCCGATTTGTTTGGGAGCCAAGCTGTTCAAGTACCAAGGTACCACCGTAGTAGAATGGACAAAAGCACCTCAGAATGCAGATAAGGATCAGAATACAGTGGTACCTTGGGTTACATACGCTTCAGGTTACAGACTCCGCTAACCCATAAATATTACCTCGGGTAAAGAACTTTGCTTTATGATGAGAACAGAAATCATGCTCCGGTGGTGCAGCAGCAGCGGGAGGCCCCATTAGTTAAAGTGGTGCTTCAGGTTAAGAACAGTTTCAGCTGGAGAACGGACTTTGGGAACGAATTAAGTACTTAACTCGAGGTACCACTGTAGACACAATAACAATGAAAAACGAGCATATTCCACAATACATCTGTATTTGTCTTGTTTTTGTTTCTCTTTATTGTACCAATTAGGTTGTACGAAGCTCAATAAAATACATTTAAAAAGAAAAAAAGAAGAAAATGAGCATATTTGTGAAACGGGATACAACCTACCACACCTTGGACCAAGTTAATTTTCTGTGTGCAAGGAAATAGAAAGTTACGCTGGAAATGGTTCAAAATATGAGGAAACTACAGCAAGATGTTAAGATTGCAAGAAGAGTCTGCTGGATCAGTTCCATGGTCCATCTAGACCAGGGGTCAGCAACCTTTTTCAGCTGTGGGCCGGTCCACCGTCCCTCAGACCATGTGGTGGGCCGGACTATATTTTGAAAAAAAATACTGAACAAATTCTTATGCCCCACAAATAACCCAGAGATGCATTTTGAATAAAAGCACACATTCTACTCATGTAAAAACACACTGATTTCCGGACCATCCATGGGCTGGATTGAGAAGGTCCCCGGGCCTTAGGTTGCCTACCCCTGATCTAGACCATCATCCTGTTCTCACAGTGGCCACCCAGATGCCTGTGGGAAGCCTTCAAGCAGGACCCAAGCACTAGAACACTCTCTCATAGAATCATAGAATCATAGAATCATAGAATCATAGAGTTGGAAGAGACCACAAGGGTCATCGAGTCCAACCCCCTGCCAAGCAGGAAACACCATCAGAGCACTCCTGACATATGGTTGTCAAGCCTCTGCTTAAAGACCTCCAAAGAAGGAGACTCCACCACACTCCTTGGCAGCAAATTCCACTGTCGAACAGCTCTTACTGTCAGGAAGTTCTTCCTAATGTTTAGGTGGAATCTTCTTTCTTGTAGTTTGTATCCATTGCTCCGTGTCCGCTTCTCTGGAGCAGCAGAAAACAACCTTTCTCCCTCCTCTATGTGACATCCTTTTATATATTTGAACATGGCTATCATATCACCCCTTAACCTCCTCTTCTCCAGGCTAAACATGCCCAGCTCCCTTAGCCGATCCTCATAAGGCATTGTTTCCAGGCCTTTGACCATTTTGGTTGCCCTCCTCTGTACACGTTCTAGTTTGTCAGTGTCCTTCTTGAACTGTGGTGCCCAGAACTGGACACAGTACTCCAGGTGAGGTCTGACCAGAGCAGAATACAGTGGCACTATAACTTCCCTTGATCTAGATGCTATACTCCTATTGATGCAGCCCAGAATTGCATTGGCTTTTTTAGCTGCCGCGTCACACTGTTGGCTCATGTTAAGTTTGTGGTCTCTTCCTGTAGTTTCCAGAAACTGGTATTCAGAAGCATTCCTGCCTCCTCCGTCCATGGAGGCAAAATGCTGCTGTGTGCAGTGCTCCTGTTCAATATTCCAGCTGGCCAGCCGGCCTTGTTCTTTTCCAGGATATGCCCTCATCCAGTTCTCCCATAAATTTTCTCAGTTAACGTAACTGGTTTTCCTTTACTTCGATTAAAAACAACAACTGGAAAGGCACTTCAAAGGTCATTTAAAATACATACCTCTTTCAATGCAGGAGATTCTGAGCAAGGGGAGAACTGTTGCGGTGAGAGATCACCACCCCAGGTGATGGATCACCTCACCACAAGGGACCTATCTAGGGTACATCTTGTGTGCCGCCAAATATACATCTCTTCTTACAGTCTTCCTTCTAAACCTATCAAATAGAATTATAAACATTTTGTGAGTAAATTCTGAGAGGAATAGTCCTCACATTTCTCTTTGCCAAGTTTCTCTTAGACAAAGTTGCTTAGAAAACAATTTTCCTGACAAGGATAAGTGCAAATACAATATCTATTTGTGTTGTTTCGTTGGTTTACTTCCTTTTGAGACATCTGGGCCTTCTGCAGTACAGTCTACTTGACAGATGAAAGTATGCATAGGTTTTGTTTAGAAGACCAAAGCACTTTGACAGATATTTCATAACAGCATTATCGACATTTCTGCCTTGATAGCTACAAGAGATATGCAGCTTTAACTTAAACAAATAATAGAAGAAATGTATATACAACATTTGATGATTGTTTGAAAGCCATGTTAGGTATTTGTGATGTTGCCTAACGTAAGCCAAGTCTATTGCATCCTTCTTAACCAACACACAGACACACAGACACAAAATGAGATCAGGAGTAGGAATTCCACAGAGTCCAAGGCTATTTAGTCCCAGATGGTTTGGCTTACCACAAAGGCAGGTGCCAACTGCCAAGGCTGGACTGAAACCAAATCTTAATTCTGTTCATACTCTGATTTTTTTGAAGGAAAAAAAAAAAGTAAATCTGAAGAAATAAAAACAGCGTTTCAGCTGAGAGCGTACATTGTTTACAGAACATTAACTTAGTTTTAACAAGTGTTCCGGAGCAAAGCGTGTTACCCTTTTTAAAAGAAATGATGGGCTTGTGTACTAATGACAACTGTCAGGTTTGGATTAATAATTTAGAAAGCATTTTGTGTGGGAGAGAGTTAAAGGATGCAGCTTGAATTTGGCTGACCCAGTTTTCTGAGTTGGTAAGGTTATTCATGCTGAGGAGTGTCCATACATGAGAACACCAGCCCTCTTTTCCTTCATTAAAAATGTTTAATCAGGGGGATAAAAATTCTCTTTTATGATGCCACTGCTCATGTCCTGTAGGCACATTTCCCCTTTCCATCAACAACTGTTATAAAACTCTATAAAGAGTCAGTAGAATTGTGGGCCCATCTGACCGGAGTCATGTTATTCAAATATGGAGCTGAAGTCCTTGGGCTATAGCACTTCCGGGTACAAGTGGAGAAATCACTATTGTACACTTCCCTCTGCTAAGCATATATTCCTGTACATGGGAAGGTAGTATTTCAACATTGACCTTTTCCTGGCATGCTAGCTTTCCATATACTGCAAAAATGTAGTATTGTTTAAAACAACAACAATGGACAACCATTCACATAATCAACATACAGCTTCACAGATACTGACTTACAGTGTGAACTGGTAAAGTCTAGAGAAGACTAGACCTTGTGCTTTTTTTCTCAGTTCCTTGCTTCTTCCAGGGCCAATCTTACCATTAGGCAAAGTGATGCAACTGCCTCCAGTGGTGGATGCTGGGAAGGAGGAGGACAGAAGCAGCAGATCTCATGAGCCCCCCCTTCTGTTCCCTTCCATTGGAGGACATCTTGAACTGAAATAAGGAGAGGGCACAATCTTATCCTTCATCTCTGCTGGTCCAGAGAAGAGGACACGGAGCAATGGATCCAAACTACAAGAAAGAAGATTCCAGCTAAACATTAGGAAGAACTTCCTGACAGTAAGAGCTGTTTGACAGTGGAATTTGCTGCCAAGGAGTGTGGTGGAGTCTCCTTCTTTGGAGGTCTTTAAGCAGAGGCTTGACAACCATATGTCAGGAGTGCTCTGATGGTGTTTCCTGCTTGGCAGGGGGTTGGACTCAATGGCCCTTGTGGTCTCTTCTAACTCTATGATTCTATGATTCTCAAGCAGTAAAATGTCTTTCCCTGGCCCTGCCAACCAGATTATCTAAAATATTTTTGTGTATGGTATTGAGCAAGAATGTACTCCAGCAGGCCTGAGATATATTATTTTTGTTTGTTTTGAACATTATGAATTTCCAATACAGATTTGTAATGTCTGACGTTGGTCTAACTCTGGAAGTACACTGTACCCATGTTGCTGGTTTTTGAAGCAATCCTAAGGAATCTTTCAGAAATAGAGATTTCTTACATTCTTAAACCACCTCAAAATTTCAACTCCCCACCACTCTGCCAGCTGAATGAAAGAATTAAAGAGTGAGTGTGCTTCCAGGCAGAAGTGATATTTCACAAATGTGACCTTCAGTGTTTTTTCTGTCAGTTAGCAGAACCACAAGGCCATTATACAAGCATATGGCAAGGGTATCCGGCCCCTTATCCCAGGTGCAGTCAGTTGCCAACTATCTATGCCAATGTGGAGGACAAAGCATTTAAGGCCTTAAATACAGATCTAGTCAAAAAAATATGAATAACAGCAGCTAGTTTAAGGCTTTAAAACAAAGCCATAGGTGACAAAAATAACGGAGGTGAATATTAAAAAGAGGTAGCAGGCGGCAAGCTGGTAGGGCCAAGGCTGACAGACTAGCATTCTGTTTCCTAGGAGGCACACCTGCCCTTTTAGGTGGTAAACTGATGTGAGTTGTCTTTCTGTAGCCCATCTTGCCTTCACCCAGACAGTAATCTACATTTAAACTCAGATCATGGCTGCTAAAGTGGAGCATCTTTATTTTAGTTCATATGTTTGTAGCTTTTCCATGTAGGCTGGCCAATTTTGGATTATAAAAATACTGACCCATTGGGTGGGGCAGACGACAGTCTGAAAATGTCGGTTTTCTTTTACTGTGAAGAAAGAAAGAAAGAAAGAAAGAACCCAATTCCTCCTTTGGAGTTACATGAATGGTGTAGATTTCTAATACTTGGCCGGCTGGCTAGCTTTCTCTTGGAATCAAGCTTCTGTTCCATATGTGTTTCTATCAACCAAAAAGTAAAGAAAATAATACAGGTACAGCTAGTGCAAAGATGCAGTTAATTAAAAATGTAATAAGTACTCCAAAATATACCAGCATGAATTCTTTCTGCTTTTTAATATGCTCATGGAAAATAAGGGTGGGTGTCCCCCCCCCCAAAAAAAGAGAGAGATGCAAATATAATTTATCTGCAGCAAGGTTAAATATATTTTGTTTCTCTTGCAACTAAGAATATATAAAAATATTATATCTCATATCCTGAGAAATGGATTTATACGACATCTGGAAGCATGCCTGCTGGATCAGACTAAAGGCTCAGCTGGTCCAGCCTCCTGTTCTTGCAGTTACTAACCAGAAGCCTATAGAAAGCCCCCAAGCGGTACCTGTGTGCAACAACACTCTTCCCACTCGTGATTCCAAGCAACTGGTATTCAGAGGCATACTGCCGCTGGTTCTGTAAAGGCAGAACACTGCCATCATGGCTAATAGCTAATGAGAGCTTTATCCTCCATAATTTAACCTCTGCTCTCTTCATGCCTCTCCTGCTTTTGGGAGACCAGGAAAGAGGGGAAGGCAGGTGAGTCTTCACCTGCCAGGCTCATCCCTGCCTCTTGGCCTCCCTCTTCTCTTGCTTCAGCTTCTACCTCTGTTTCTAGGAATGTGGGTGGCGCTATGGTCTAAAGCACTGAGCCTCTTGGGCTTGCCGATCGGAAGGTTGGCTGTTCAAATCCCCGTGATGGAGTGAGCTCCCGTTGCTGTGTCCCAGCTCCTGCCAACTTAGCAGTTCAAAAGCACGCCAGTGCAAGTAGATAAATAGGTACCACTGCAGTGGGAAGGTAAACGGCGTTTCCGTGCACTCTGGCTTTCATCACGGTGTTCTGTTGCGCCAGAAATGGTTTAGTGATGCTGTTCACATGACCTGGAAAGCTGTCTGTGGACAAAGGCCGGCTCCCTCAGCCTGAAAGCGAGATGAGTGCCACAACCCCATAATTGCCTTTGACTGAACTTAACCGTCTAGGGGTCCTTTACCTTTTACCTCTGTTTCTGGACAGCTCTCTGCCTGTTACCTCTTCAGCTTCCAACACCTCCTCCTCCCAGTCTGCTCCCTCTTCTGCCTCTGACCACTCATCGTCGTCCCACCACCGACCCCCTGGCTCTGAGTCTTCTTCCCTTGGGGGTTTCCCAACTAGTGCCTCCCACTATTCCTCTGCATCCAACCACTCCATGACAAATACAACCCTCAGGTCTCATTTGTGGTCAGTCACTGTCAGTTCAGATCCCTTAAGGGTATATGTAAAATTGGGGGGGGCGGGGTTAGCCCCAATGCAGCAATTTACACTTGCCTGTACTGGGTTGCATTTGTCATCTTATTGTTCATTCAGCTAGTTTAAAGAGATCCCTTTTGGAGCTCCTGGGAATTACTTTCTGTTTGAAGGACATTGGTATCCTGCAAGGGTATGCTGCCCTTTCAGGCCAAACTAATCTTCTTTTCAAGTTATGTAGAGATTTGACCCACTTCACTTTTCAACTTCATTTTTACCAATTCCTTCAGTGTTCGGGTTGTTTTTGAAAGCTTTTGCTTTTGAAGTCATATGTGACTGTATTGGACTTTTTAGAGGTTGTCAGTGTACAAAAATGGTGGGTTTGATAGCATTACAGTCACTGTTCCCATTCAGTTCAACAACATTTACATTTTACACTGGGTCCTAGGTGTTGATTAGTGAATTTTCCAGTTTGTTTATTTCTTTAGTTCAGATGCAATGGGAAACTATGGATAACTGAATACTTCCTGAATACTTCCTGGCTTGTTCACTTACTTGCAAGCAAAGTGGGAGAAGCAAAGTGGAGACACAAGGCTCATTCATCATACTTTGGTGAACTGAGCCAATATAGGATATCCAATGGCAGCCACAGTGTCTTCTTGAGAGCTCTGTGCAAAGTCATGTGCACAGATTGGAGATGCTCTTGGGGTGATGGGACCTTTGCCAGCCACTGGACTTTTTGCCAGTTTTGTTGTTCTACTCAAAGCCAGTCAGCTATATAGAATTGACCCTATGGGAGTGTTGCCCATAACTATAGTAAGTAGCACAATTTAAGCAGGTAAAGGTTTTATTTGTCAGCAAAGGATTCCTCTAGTCAACCAGCCCAAGAAAAAGGAACACTTCAGGTCATTGCTGGACTTTTACCTTGTATGCAAGCCAAACTCTGCAAGATTTCTTGGATACTGCTGTTTATTTTGTTCCATAACTGTATGTCTCTCACACACTGTTAAATTCCCACAGTGTGCTACAATTGCAGTTACAAATTGATTGGCTCCTGAATCAGCTTGGACCTGTTAACACATATTGTGTAATTGGTTTTTGAAACAGTGATAACATCCCACACTTTTCATATACTTTATGGCTCAAAGGCACCAGGAAAAAATACTTTTTGGTTAGAATTCCAGAAAAGCAAAATATAGTTTATCACATATAGGAGGAAATTTTGCCTATTGCAATGCAGTCTTGAAGGGTTTCAGCTCCAAACTAATAAAAAATTTCCCATGGTAAGTATATAAATGAATCCCAAACATATTATAAAAATTTCAGTACCAATAAAGCAGAACAGTAATATGTGAAGTTATGACTAAACCATCCAATGCTTTTAATAGAAATTTCTAATTTGAAATAGAATACGCAAAGTCTAAAACTGAAGGTATACTCTCACCCATTAAAGAATGTTTTGATGCTAAACCTAATATTAAACATTTACAAAATTAGACACTGATTACAGGGATGTCATAGACATTATATCTTATGAAGTCTGGGCCATCAAAAATGGTGGCATGTTATTACTGCATGCTGAGCTGTAGTTTCTCACTAAACTATAGTTCTGTCAATTGCTGTAGCACATCTATCCTCGCTCCATTTCATACAACAGCTATTGGAACCTTCCAGAATCCTCCCAACAAGATTTATATGGGAAATTCAATGTTCCGCTCAGTGACAGGAAAGAAATTGACATATGAAGAGAAGAGTTTGGATTTGATATCCCACTTTATCACTACCCGAAGGAGTCTCAAAGCGGCTAACATTCTCCTTTCCCTTCCTCCCCCACAACAAACACTCTGTGAGGTGAGTGGGGCTGAGAGACTTCAAAGAAGTGTGACTAGCCCAAGGTCACTCAGCAGCTGTATGTGGAGGAGCAGTGAAGCGAACACAGTTCACCAGATTACGAGTCTACCGCTGTTAACCACTACACCACACTGGCTATAAGCATTTGTGGCAGCTAAAACAAATTACACAGGCTGTTTGCATACACCATGCATTTGAAGTACATTCTCCCCCCTCCCCAAGGAATCTTGGGAACTGTTGTTTACCCCTCACAGAGCTGCAATTACCATAACCCTTAACAAACTACAGTTCCCAGGATTCTTTGAGGGAAATGATGTGCTTTAAGTGTATAGGGTGGAATTCAAGATAGTGACAATACTCTTTGCCACCAGCACAATGATTTCCCCTCACCCAGTGGAATGTTTCCCCCTCTCCACCCTCCATGTGTCCCCTAAATATTAAGGATTTGGATTAGATGATCCTTGGGTTTGCATCCAACTCTATGACACAATACTCTAAGTAAACCCCTTGGAATCAATGGACTTAAATAACTTAAAACCATTTGTTTCAAAGGACTTAAATAACTGTAGGTACTTAGGTCCTTTGGGTCTGTTCTGCGTATGACTAAAATTGGATATCACTATATTATATAATTACATATATAGATCTTGTATTATATGTACCTATAAATTCAGTGAATTTATAGACCAAGAAATGAAGGAGAGGGGAGATAAAATATTCTGAAACCGTGACAGAGTTCCCTTCAACAGTTTCTTCCCTTGCCAGGCAGCAGAACCATGAAAAACTCTGGAAACCCTAAAACTAGAGAACAGAATGGGAAAATGGCATGGAATCATTTTGTGCATCCATTACAGATGGCAGTTCTGCATATGCATCAAACTGAGAGGAAATCCCTAGAGAGGTGACATAATATTTTCAACTAAAAACATTACTCCACAAAATAGCAACATAATTTAGACATGAATACTGGCAAAGCGGTTGTATGCCAGCTTTCATTTCTAGCCACACACCAAAAAAGAGATATTGTTACACAATAGCCAAGAGCTAAATAATGCAAACTTAAATTATTTTGACATGACACATAATTCAGTGGGAAAGAAGACAAGAGTCTGTGGCACTAGGGGCATGCTGCCAAAATGAAGCTTTTGATGCCACCAGCACAATGAGGGGTGTGTAGCTATAGCTTGTATGAACTATAGGAACTTATTTTACTCCAGATCAGAATCCCCAAACATAAACTACTTAAATTTAAATTTCATGCAAGAATAGTTCAGCTGCTTTAGCATTATTAAAACAAGAGGAGGGGGTGTACATTCATGTGCCATATCCTAGTGGCACAGATAAATTTGGTTTTGGCCAAAAGAAGGGAGCCATGGTTCTAATCTGCAATTATGTGGAAGTTACCTACGGCAAATGGATCCCACAATGTAGACTCTTTGCTGTCAAAAATATCTATTTATCTATTTTACATAGATATAGATTCCTTCATATTGGTTCAGAATATGACTAAAATGTCACAAAAGATTAATAATGATGATGATGATGATTTATCTATACTCCACCCATCGGCTTGGGTTTCCCCAGCCACTCTGGGCAGCTCCCAAGTAAAAACATGATAAAATATCAAGCATTAAAAACTTCCCCAAACAGGGTTGCCTTCAGATGTCTTCTAAAAGTCAGATAGTTGTTTATTTATTTGACATCTGATGGGAAGGTGTTCCACAGGGCAGGTGCCACTACTGAGAAAGCCCTCTGCTTGGTTCTCTCTAACCTCACTTCTCACAGTGAGGGCCAGAAGGTCCTGGGAGCTGGACCTCAGTGTCCAGGCTGAACGATGGGTGTCAAGATGCTCCTTCAGGTATACTCATTGGTATGGATTAGGGATAGGAAGATCTGTCAATTTCAGTTTCTCACTTTTCCAATTTTAAACACATTTTCATATTAGTTTGAAATTTTATTTTATTTATTTTATTTATTTTTTAAAGTTCTCACTAGCATTTTACTGGAAATTTTTCCTAATATACACCAATTCCGTCTAATGTCCACATTTTTGCAAAGCAGTTTTCTCTAACAGAATGCATTTTTGTACGTTATTTTCATGAACATAGGCATTTCTATGCACACATTATCGTAGTATATGCATTTTTGTACACATTGTGTGTCTGGACAACTGCATTGCAAAATTCAGAGAAGTACACATTTTGCAGAGTGGCTGTGTTTTGGTCTGAGTATTGTCTCAGAATTTCTCAGGGTGGATCCAGACTTAAGCTATGCTTAGAACAGCCCCATTAAAATCAAACCAACTTCAATTTTTCATGACCTATTTTTTTTAACTTCATTTTTATCTACATAGAAGACAGTGTGAGTGACCCTCCTTTATACACTAGAATAATGTATAAATTCGAATAATTTCTAGACAAAAATAAAGATGTTGGCCCACATGGACTTCAACAATGATAGGTCATTCTAGCATTATGCAACTCAAGCTCACCCAGCAGTGACACGAATATACTTCAGCTGTAATCTCACAGAGTCATAACTATAGAAAGAAAAAAAGAAATATTCTATTATGACATCTAAGGTAAAGATAAAGGTAAAGGTACCCCTGCCCGTACGGGCCAGTCTTGACAGACTCTAGGGTTGTGCGCCCATCTCACTCAAAGAGGCCGGGGGCCAGCGCTGTCCGAAGACACTTCCGGGTCACGTGGCCAGCGTGACATCGCTGCTCTGGCGAGCCAGAGCCGCACACGGAAACGCTGTTTACCTTCCCGCTAGTAAGCGGTCCCTATTTATCTACTTGCACCCGGGGGTGCTTTCGAACTGCTAGGTTGGCAGGCTCTGGGACCGAACAACGGGAGCGCACCCCGCCGCGGGGATTCGAACCGCCGACCTTTCGATCGGCAAGCCCTAGGCGCTGAGGCTTTAACCCACAGCACCACCCACGTCCCGATTATGACATCTAGCCGAAACCAAATATCTATTCACAGACAGGATCCAAACCTTTGCTGTCATAAAGCAAGTAGCCTTCAAAAGTTATTGAAATACTGGACTGGAAAAATGTTATCCTTTGAATCCTTCCATTCTAGTCAGCAATATCACCTCCCCTTTCACAGAAACCTGTCAACATGGCCCAGTTACTATGAATGCAGACTGTGTACTTCGCACAGGTTGGACGTTCCATCTGCATTCACTAAGAAATACTCCTTTTAAAAAGCTTGGTGTGTTTTTTAACAAAATGCGAGTAGGAAAGTCCCAGATTTTTATTACTTGAAAAAAAAAATGTGTACATGCATTTCATGTCTCTGATTTATATATTTATCTATCTACTGCCAGGAAGAAAATGTCACTGCTTTCAGAAATAGATGTAACACTTGATCCTATTCAATAACAGTTCATAACAGAAACAAATCATAATTTTGCAGGGCTCAGGGATGTTTCTAAACCTTCAAAATTATTGGATTAACATATTGCAGTCAAGACGAAAAGGTTATGAAGTGTACTCATGAAGTATAGATGAGTTATATGCACCATTTTAATATCCCTGTATGAAATGAACTTTGGTTTTCTCTGGGAATATATTCAGAGACATGAATATATATATATATATATATATATATATATATATATATATATATATGAAAGTAGTAGAGTGAGTAGTGTTGTGGCCAGGCCTTCCCCAACAGCTACGTGTTCCCTTCTTCATTCTCAGCTCTTGTGATCTCTTTGGGGCCAGCATTTCATGGAAAGGAGTCAAGTTCATACTGGGAAATTTAGATTTGTATCATTAAATTAGATTAAAGCACTCTGTCACCTGATGCAAAAAATACACTTTTTAAAAACTAATTTTTCCCCCGGTAAGGAAAGTGATGGCTAAATGCATTGAAAAGTGTGGGATGAATGATTAATGGGGAGACGTATGAACACCCCACAAGCAAATCAAGATGAATGTTCTACGTTGCTCAGACTCTTTGAAAGGAGATCAGAATGGATGCTCCATGAAGACCAGATATGGCCTATGCTCTGTGGAAACTTGCTGCAAGCAACTCAAGAAATCAAGAGCCCTTTGTCGGCCAAATGGCTATACCAAATGGGTTTGAGTGTCTATTGCTCCATGGGGGGGGGGCATTACAAAACATGGCGGGGGGGTTGCTACAAAGTGCTACAAAATGATTAGAAAACTTTCACAACAGTTTCAAGGGCATCAGCCAACATTCGGTTCTGGGGAATCCGGGTTTGATGTATCAATTGCTCCATTTGTGGGGCACCAAAAAATGTGGGGTTTTCACAACAAAATGCTCCAAAGCGATTGCAAAACTTTGGCACCAGTTTTTAGGGGATCCCAGATTTTGGGGTTTGTAGTTAATGAAGCTTGGCCTAAAGCCACATTGTGATTTCATAGCAGAGTAACATTATAGAGGTGCAGATGGCCACCTCTTGACTTCTTTGAACACATGAGGGAATTACTGGGCAATACGGCCTAGGTCTGCCTGATAATGGCATGCCTGGGAACCACACATCCTGTCCACATTTAATAACATACTCAGCAACACAAGCTGGGAGACTGATTGATACAGGATACCTCTTGTGTCGATGTGGATGCTTTGATATGCAAACTAAATGTGTGGGTGGCTTCTGGGTGCATTGCGTTAGAAGCCATTTCAGCATATAAATGGTACATAAATTATAGATAGATGTTAAATAGATGATAGATAGATGGATGATAGATAGATAGATAGATAGATGATAGATAGATAGATAGATGATAGATAGATAGATAGATAGATAGATAGATAGATAGATAGATAGATGATAGATAGATAGATAGATGATAGATAGATAGATAGATGATAGATGATAGATAGATAGATAGATAGAGATAGATAGATATAGATAGATAGATAGATGATAGATAGATAGATATAGATAGATAGATAGATAGATAGATGATAGATAGATAGATAGATAGATAGATAGATAGATGATAGATAGATAGATAGATGATAGATAGATAGATAGATAGATAGATAGATAGATAGACAGACATAGATAGATGATAGATGATAGATAGATAGATAGATAGATAGATGATAGATAGATGATAGATGATAGATAGATAGATAGATAGATGATAGATATAGATAGATGATAGATAGATAGATAGATAGATAGATAGATAGATAGATAGATGATAGATAGATAGATAGATAGATAGATGATAGATAGATAGATATAGATAGATAGATAGATGATAGATAGATGATATATAGATAGATAGATAGATAGATAGATAGATGATAGATAGATAGATAGATAGATGATAGATAGATAGATGATAGATGATAGATACATGATAGACAGAGAAGATAGATAGATGTTAGATAGATAGATGATAGATGATAAATAGATGATAGAGAAGATAGATAGATGATAGATAGATAGATAGATAGATGATGGAGTAGATAGATAGATGACAGATAGACAGACAGAGAGAGAGACAGATGATAGAGGCTAGTCCACCCTGCCCCACAACCTCTTCACCCATTCATCTAATCCTCCCTGTTCAAGCTCTGCACATGGTCAAAATGAATGAAAAATCTATAGCCATAGTATATATCAAGATGAATAATTGTATTTCCTAGAAACTATTGGTCCTTAACAAATAAAAGTCTGGCATTAACAAATGTCTCTCATTTTATTGTTTTGTAAATTTGGATGGTTTTTGTTTTATATTTTGCAGTGAGTGCACCGTGACTAAAAGAAATAAACTGAAATGAGTAGGAACGCTCAGTGTATGGCACTTGACCACCCGATGGGATGCCTGGTGAGGGGGGAAGGTAGAGAAGATGGAAAGATTCTGAAGCTCTTTCACAGCTCCAGAGAATGACTGGAAAATATGTGTGCTGGGCAGAATCCGTAATGCATTATTATCTACATCAACAACAATAAGTAATACAGTGGAACCTCGGTTCTTGAACGTCTCCACTGACGAACAATTCAGAACTCGAACACCGAAAACCTGGAACTAATTGCTTCCGTTTTCGAACGTGCCTCAGAAGTCGATTGGCTTCCACTGCACATTTTTCCATTTTTCAATGGATTTTGCTGACCTCGCACTGATCCTTGGTTTTCAAATATTTTGGAAGTCGAATGGTCTTCTGGAACGGATTATATTCGAAAACCGAAGTTCCACTGTGATAGACAAACTAGAATAAAAATGTAAAGGATTTCAAAAACTGATGCAGCACAGGGAAGAAAGAGTGCATTTAAGGGTTAAATTGTATCTCTGTTACAGCTCTGGGCCTCTGTGGAATTACTGAATATCCAGTTTTCTGTTTTCATTCAGATAAGTAGGAAGATAAGAAAGACAAAGGAAAAGGGGGAAATAAGAGGTTGGAAGGAGGGGATAAGGATACATTTGTGTGTGGGTGTGGGTGGGTGTATGTACACGCAAGGAGTGAGATTACCAGGTCACAGCAATTGTTGTTTTAGGGGCAATATTCTTGCAGTCAAACCACTTCAAAAAGACCATCCTATTTGGAGCAGTACAATCCCATATAAGATAACTTGCAAACCACCTTCTAGAGAAGATGACCTCTCTACCCTCAGTACCTCCATCTTGTCTGGATTCATAATCCGCCTGTTTGCCTATGTTCATCCCAGGGCTACCTCCAGACATCAGTTTAGGATTTCTACAGACTCCTTGAGATCAAAGGATGGAAACAAGAGGTAAAGTTGAGTAGCATCCACCTATGATTACACTGCAGCTCAAACTACTCCAGTTGTCATCTCCCAGCAGTTGTTGACAAGTGTGTAACAATAGAATTTTGAGGCATCCTTGAAAGCCAATGGCCCTCTTCATAAAGTATCGCCTTCCTAAAACATACAGCTGCCTCAAAGTCATGACTTTGTAGACATAATTCTTTAATCTGATATATAAGAACCATTAGTTAATACTTAAAATGAACTCACATCTAATCTATGTCTGTATGCTGTCACAAATGAATTTCCTTTCCCCTGTATTTTGTTACCACAGAAAACCCCCATCTTGACACAAGTGTAAGGAATTAAATACACGAACCACATCAGCACCTACCTAAATATATTTTAATGAATTGGACTTTTATACACCAATAAATGAACTTGTTCCATTGGCACAGAACATTTTCAAATATATGGCCTGTTCTTATTTTTGGATGAATTTCAGCCAATTTCTTCGTGTACTTGAAAGCTTTCTTTTAGCTTTTCATTTACAATTTGTTTTCATTTACATTTTGTTTTAACACACATTTTAAATGCTTTTAAAATGATTTATTTTAATTTTTCCTTTGTAATTTCCTTAAGGAGAAAGATTTCCTATTGTGAAAGCCCTGGAACTGAGGCCAGAAATTATGACAAGTGTTTATTTTTACTTTCAAAAACTTTGAAGAAAAACTGGAAGGTAACACACATAGAGACTTCTGGCATGAATTACATAAATACTGAAACGTTCAATCACTTAAGGCTAAGTTTTGGTTTTCAACCCACTTGACTGCAGTATCTATTATTTTCCCATATATTTTGAAGGCAAATCTAGCACCATACCATTCACTTTAAATTGCTGATGAGGAATTGCATATATGAATTATTATTATTATTATTATTATTATTATTATTATTATTATTATTATTATTATTTGTATACCACCCTGTACCCGTAGATCTCAGGGTTGAATACACTGTAGCACTAGCAGTATATTTGTTGTGCTGGTAGAACATTGTTGGCAAGGGAAAACACAAGTACATTACCAAAGATTGTTGAGCAACAGAGTACACAACAAGAGCCAACGGTTGTGCAACCAGCTTCCACTACTAACATAAGTGTTGCACTGGATTCCTGTGTTGTACAACCCTAAAACTCTGTCATCCACTAGTCAGCACCATAGCACCTACACTAGCAGACAGAGGATGCTGGATAGAGTCCAAAACATTGCGCAAACATGTCAGGGAGAATCCATTTCCCCTTCAACATGCTAGTTTTCTATGCGTGGGGAGTTTCATTTTTCTTTCCAGGGAGAAGTGTTTCCACATCAGCACTTTAATGTGAAATCCCTGGCAGGCTACACCATATGCTTCTCCCTGAAATAGCAGCCAAGTCCTGTCTTCATTCTACAGTTCCAGTTTCTTCCAATGTGAGAACCTTGGGCATTGTTCTTCACCTTCATTTTAAACTGGGACACTATGATACTGCTTTTTCCCTAAGCATGCACCGTATTTTTCGCTCCATAAGGCGCACCTAGTTTGTAGAGGGGGAAATCAAGGGGGAAAATATCAGATCCATGAATAAGGGCATATTGCTTAAAACATTCACCTCTTGCGTCATGCTTAAATTAATAATAATAATAATAATAATAATAATAATAATAATAATAATTTTTACTCTGCTCATCTGACTGAGTTGCCCCAGCCACTCTGGGTGGTTTCCAACGGGGTATACAGAGGAGTCTGCAATGGATGCACTGGGTCTCATTTGCATTTCACATTAGCACTCTATAGGCTAGAAAAGGCGGTGAGTATGACGCAATGTCTGGCAGTGAGGTAGTAGTCATCATTCCTTCTGATTAATATCTGATTATTTTTTTATGCACGATCCCTGAAGAGCCTTCTGCTGCCGCACCTCCCAATCGCGTTGCCGTCTATCACACCAAACCATGATGCAGTTGTTCCAGATTATTTCACCATTTCTGCAGATTGATTTTGTTTTCCCCGATGTTTCCAATGCCAGATTTCTGGTCTTAGTTACACCAGTGGATTTCCATCATCTCTGCTATTCATTGGGATGTAAAATATAACAGGTTCTTGACTTGATCCAGGCCAACTTAGCTGTTCTTGTTAACCCGTTAGAGCCTGTCGCAGCTAGGGATGTTTCCAAAATCTGCACCCAAATTTCTCCTCAGCTTCTGGACCTTGGAATTATCTGGTCTTCTTTCTGAAGTGGAATCGGTGCATTCAGAAGCCTCCATTGTTCTAAGTTTTGAAAAGATGCACATTTTCTATAGAACACCGTGCATGCAGAATTTTCTGCAGCTTTCATTTCCTCCAGTTTGTTTGTGCGCATATGGGCTTCAGCAGAACGTTATACAAAGCAATGATCTGATCCTGGCACGATTGTTCAGTACTATAAAGATTCTCTCTGTTTACCAATGAGCAGGAGATCATGTATGCATCAATGGTTGTTGTTGTTGTTGTTTAGTCGTTTAGTCATGTCCGACTCTTTGTGACCCCATGGACCAGAGCACGCCAGGCACTCCTGTCTTCCACTGCCTCCTGCAGTTTGGTCAAACTCATGCTGGTAGCTCCAGCACCATAATTCAAAATGCATCAATGGAACAATACACAAAAAGGAACCTCAATCACACAATTTATTTGTTGCAAAGTTTCATCAATGTACACACAAACACGTCAGTAATGTAGAGGGGAGAAGGAGCCAAGAAGCCAAGGAACCAAAGAAAGTGACAGCATCCTGCACATGTCTGGAACTTGTTAAGTTCTCTTTATTAAGCTGGAAATCAGGACATGTGGAACACCGCTCAGGTCTAACCCCAAGGAACATTAACATACAGTCAAACCTCCAGCCAACTACAGTCCATGACTCCAAGGAATCAGAATGAGGTGTGGAGCTGCTGCAGCTGCTTGAATGCGGTTAGACCCCAAGCCAACCCTATTGGCTGGCCTGGTGGGTGGGGCATGGCAGCTGGGAGAGTGACGCAGGTGGCCGAGTACACCACCCTGCTGGTCGAGGATTGGCTCCCGCTCACAACACCTCCCCTCTGGGATGAGGAGAGGCCTTCTCCAATGGCTCTGTTTTCGAACGTTTTGGCTTCCAAACACCGAAAACCCGGAAGTAAATGCTCCGATTTTCTAACGTTTTTGGGAACTTGAACATCCGACGTGACTTGCCCTGGAGTGCAAGAAGCTCTTGCAACCAATTAGAAGGTGCACCTCAGTTGTCAAACGTTTCGGTAGTCGAATGGCCTTCTGGAACGGATTACGTTCAACAACTGACGTTTGACTGTAATGGATATGGGGAACAAAGACTGTGTATGCACTATATATTTAAAGCACATCCCCCTCACCAAAAAAAAGGGGGGGGAGAAACCTGGTAACAGTCATTTGTTAACGACGTTGGGAATTGTAGCTCTGTGAGGGGTAAACTACAGTTCCCAGATTTATTGGGGGTGGGGTGCTTTAAATGTATGGTGTGTGCACAGCTCTAAGTGGAATCCTTAATAGGACCTAACTGAATGTATTGGTGGGGCATAATCAGTACAAAAACGCTTAAATTCTCTCCTGCTGGCTGGTAATCAGATCCTGTGATTTTGGCCTACTTACTGTGTTATATAACGGATGGATTTGGTTAGGCATTCCCCTCTGAGAACATGGCTATTTGTGATGCTTTGGCCTAACAGCTCTCCAACTTCCCCGATGCGACTGTGTGTTAATAATGACGGGGTATATTTAAGAACTCCATTGCTTTGCCACAAGAACCAAGCACTGGGGTTTAGTTTTGCCTGAAGCTAAACAGACTTTTGTGCAGTTTAATCAAGCATTAGGCGCCGAATGAGTTGTGTTCCTTTTGCAATATTTTGCAGAGGGCATATTATATCTGACAATTTTCATTATGACTAATGGGCAGCTTTTTCTTATTTAACATACAAATTTGCATGCATTAAATGTTCTTAGCCTGACAGATTAGAAAGGCATAGAGTTAATCGGAATCTTCCTGAGCCCTTTGGCTTTCAGTGCAAAGCATTATAGCAAAACCCTTAGAAAAAGGCAAACTGCTAGGTTTCTGCTCCTGACACAATGCATTCAACACGCTTCAAGCTGTGAACCATTATTATAAGCCTGGCAAAACGTAAAGGTAGCCAAGTTGACCCATAAGGGAAAAATCCAAAATCCACAGTACAACAATAAAATGTCTTTTTTATTAAAGGTCAAGCAAAATATCTCAAAATAGTGTGCAAGCTTTCAAATTCCTGCTATTTCGCCTATTCTACCACATTGGGGGGGGGGAGTGTAAGAAGGACCTGCTTTTGATTGAATCCTGCAATGTCCCATTTTGGGGTCTGGTGCTCTAGCGAAAGTCAGCTGGCTCCTGCAAGAACTCAGAACCAAAAAATCTGAGTATCCTGATTTGAATCACCCAGGTGTTGGTGGGTATGAGACGGTCAAATCAGGTTATTTCCAGTACGTGTCCATTGTGCATGTGTTCACAAGTCCTTTCCCTTCTTTATCACATTAATCTGCAAAGATAGTCCAAATCTGCACAAATTTTTTTGAATTAAATATGAATTTGAAAACTTATTCTACCAACAAAAATTCTATTTCGAGAGTGTCTGTGTGCATTTTTAAATGTGTTTTATCCTAAAATACACATTTTAAAGAGAGAAAACTATATTGCAAAATTCAAAGAATAGTGATGTAAGAAGTGTAATTATGTTCCGATCTGCACATTAGTCCATGCTGTGCTGATTCACAATGGAATTCACAGAACTTGAATTCATCAAGAGCAGGAGTTTCTGTCTTTCACCTTAGCAACTTTACTTTTGAGATACGAAACAGGAGAGAGAAGAAGGCCAAGCAACACTTCCCATTAATTATCAGGATTTTTCTTATTCTGAATATGCAACTCTGAGGCTGTGAATTAGTCATCTAGGGTTGCCATATTTCAAACAGTGAAAATCCGGTCAGCGCATCTTTCTTTTTTTTCTTTTTTGGCCAAAGTTGTTGAGCTTATTTGTCAAAATCTGTTTTAAAAAATTGCCGTTTTTGAATAGTTTTTATGGAAAATCAACAAAAACGGCACTGCCAACATGGGCTGCCATATGTCTGGGTTTTCCCAGACATTTGGCCGATTCCCGCCCGGACACTGCTGCCGACTGCAGTATTCCGGATATGTCAGGAAAATTCGGGATGTATGGCAAACCTAAGTCATCAGCCATTCCATTTAGTAATAAAGTTCTTCACAGAACTTTAGCTTAATGGTTGCCATCAATTTGACTTTAATTAATTTCTATAATGAATTGTTTTTAGAATGTTGCACTATTTTATTGTTGTTAGCCGCCCTGAGCCCGGCTTCAGCTGGGGAGGGCGGGATATAAATAAAATTTATTATTATTATTATTATTATTATTATTATTATTATTATTATTATTATATTTGATAGCCCCCATGGATTTTCAGGGAACTCTCTCTTATTTTTATCAGTCTGCTAGTAGAACCTAGTGCAGGATCATTCCCCATAAGAATAATAGTTCACTGCCAAACCAGAAGCAGTGTGTGTATATAGTCTGTTTCTCAGATCATACATCTAATCTCTGCGGGGATATATAGATATATATCACTAGATGTGAAGCAAGGAAGGCACCAGTGGGCCTTTTAAAAAAGTGGTTATGTACATTCTGTGTTTTCATCTCATGCTCTATCACTAACAACAAACCAGCTCTGCACTTTTAAACTTCGGTAATAATGCATGAAACAGAAAGAATACAAGCAGAGTTTCAATAGCCATTGCTCCAATGTATTGACGCCAAGGGTCCAAGAACAACACAAGCAAAACCATTCTGAATACTAAAGTGAAAAACAGCTACAAGGATTGTGTGTGTGCACCTGTGTATCCAACCAACAACATATTCCCTTATTGACAAAAGGGTACTTAAGAAATGAATTCAACATCATGCTCTTATGATCGTTCCATCAGCAATATCGTTTCAGCTTGCCAGGCAGAACAATTCCACCTCTCCTCCCTCCAAGGGTTCTCCAGACAACTGCCCTCGCCAATATCCAGGCACACACAAAGGGAGGAAAAGGGGGAAATCCCTTTTACACAAGCAGAAGTCCTTGTGAAGGGCTTCTGCGGACAAAACTCATGAGCTGAATCCCACCCAGAGCGAAAGCCCTGATTTGTTTTCACAAAACGTGTGGAGAAGTTAAAAGACATCTCTGTTATCTTGCATTTTCCACTTTAATTTCCTGTCACTTTTCTTACCACAAAAAGTCCAACTCCTGCTGTACTTGAAGAATATTTGTTGCATAAAAGTGCCATTTAGTCAGAATTCCTTATTGCATTGTACCCAATTTCTTTGCATTGGCTATGAAAGGTTTCTCTCATTGCACATCTACTCAGATGTGTGAGAGAGCCATATATAGATGTGGCACTGCACAAGGACCTCTCATCAACATATACTTTTCTGTCAGAAACACATTTAACCTCCTAGAACTCATGTTAATATTGGGGTTGTATAAACATTGTGCTGAATGTTTTCAATATTGATTCATTGTTTAAATAATTACAACTTCTCTAAATGTAGTTTTTAAAACAATCATTATTTATACTTATGGTGAAGAAAACAATCAAATGCTATAGGTTTCAAAAGCACAGGAGTTCTTGGATTTTTTTTTTAAAAAGAAGTTTTTAAAGTCGTTGTTTCTACATCTGTTATTCATATAAGCTGGTAGGTACGGGGAAGAAATTTGGTTCAGTTCACATTTAAAGACATGTCTACTGGATTTGTATTTCCTGAAACAATACGCTAACTGAAACACCGTCATCCTTCCAAATGCACACTTCTCCAGAATTTGCAGTGCCGTTCTCCCACCAAGTAATATATACAAAAATGCATGTGCTTGGTTAAGCATGCATAAAATGAAAATATTACTGAAAATAACATGTGTGATCATCATCTGATGCCCTTTTTCGTGTGCCTCTTCCACGAGAGATCTGGAGGGTGGCAACCAGAGAACGGGCCTTTTCTGCGGTGGCCCCCCCTTCGTAGAATGCTCTCCCTAGGGAGGCTCACCTGACACCTTCATTACATATCTTTAGGAGCCAGACTAAAATGTTTTTCTATAACCAAGCCTTTGGCTGATTAACATTCTATGCCCTTTTAACTGTGTTTGTGGAAGTGGAAGGTGATTGGTTTGTTTGTTTTTTATTGTGTATTTTGTGTTCTCATCATAGCTGTCAACTTTTTCCTTTTCTTGCGAGGAATCCTTTTCGGAATAAGGGAATTTCCCTTTAAAAAAGGGAAACATTGACAACTATGGTTCTTGTTTTGTATTTTTATGTTGTAACCCACCCTGTGATCTTCAGGTGCAAGGCAATCTACTGCTACTAATAATCATAAGTGTATATGAGGCAAAAATGCATACAAAAATGGGTATATCAGGATAAATGTTCACTCATATATTGAACTTTCAAAAGGACCTTTTAATTTTTTAAAAAAGAAAAGAACAGATTTCACAAACTGATGTGGAAATGTGGAGAGCTGAACTTAAGTTTGGGAGGAAATGGAGAAGCTAAGAGAACTAACATTGGCAAATTCATCCATCCCTATAAGATAACCATCTTGCAGTGAAGTGAACACAAGTTGTGGGCTAGGCTTGCACCACTGTAAGGAGCTGCACAGCCATGGCCATCTTGCCAGGACCATCAGCTTGGGTTGCCCATGTCTTCATATCATATGCTTATTAATCCACATTCTTGAATATATAGGCATACAGTAGAGCATACTTCCTGGTCTAATGCTTAACAGAAGGAGTGTCTGATTTCTGCATTCTGCCTGTCATGGAAAAGGAACATCCCCTAATTCAGTGGCACCCACTTGAAACAATGGAACCACATGTGATTCAGTGGCATTTCATCACACTTGTAGGCCTAAATGCACGGGTGTGGAAGCTACTGGTAGCACTTCACATGGTCAATCATGCTATTCACTCAGACCACTGCTCATGCTCCAAGGCTTCCAGAGCACCACACTCCCATAAGATAATGACTTCCTCATCACACTGAAAGCCTGTGTGCTTTGATGGCTTCAGGCCATACAAGACCTTACCACACAGAGAGTAAGAGAGAGAGAGAGAGAGAGAGAGAACCCATTCCTGAAACCCATTCCTGATTCTGCAGTCTACTCTTGCATTCGGGGAAATTGTACATAGGCTCTATAAAGAATAAAGATCACCCAGCAGTCATAGAGTCATAAAAGTGTAGAGTTGGAAGCAATCCCAAGGGTCATCTAGTCCAGCCACCTGCAATGCAGGAATCTCAGCAAAAGCATCCATGACAGATGGCCAGCCAACCTCTGCTTAAAAATCTCCAATGAAGGAGAATCCACAACCTCCCAAGGGAGACCGTTCCACTGCTGAACAGCTCTTACCGTAAGAAAGATTTTTCTGGTGTTTAGTCGGAATCTCCTTTCTTGTAACTTGAAGCCATTGGTTCGGATCCTACCCTCCAGAGCAGGAGAAAACAAACTGGCTCCATCTTCCATGTGACAGCCCGTGAGATATTTGAAGATGACTATCCTATCTCCATATATATATATAATCTTTAACATATCATTTTCAACAATCAATTAACGCAATTTCATATCTTATACAATCTTTTTTACTTCCATCAATCACATCTGAAAATTTTCCAATCTTAATTTACATTTCTTAATTTCACTATTACTTTTAATGATCTTAGCTAATAACTCTCTTCTTATCCATCCTTGCAATATTTCATATATTCCTCCTTACAAAACTTCTTGTAGTCCTACCAGCGTAATCTGTTGATTACAATTCCTTTCAAAGACTATCCTATCTCCTTCTAGTCTCCTTTTCTTCATGCTGAACATACCCAGCTCCTTCAACCTTTCCTCATAAGGCTTGGTTTCCAGCCCCTTGATCTGCACGTGTTCCAGTTTGCCAATATCCTTCTTAAATTGTGGTGCCTAGTTTTGCCTATCACTGTTCTTAAGATCATTGGGCTACCTGACTTTCAAGTTATACAGAACACTTCTTCTCATTTCTTCTCTTTGTCTGCTATTTGGCAAAAATGTGACGGCAAAACTGAGGAAAATATGAAGCTTATTAAAATAGCCCTGATAATTCATTTATTTTTAAAATGCTATAGGCAGGAGAATGAGGAGTGGAAGGGTGGATTGTACAAATATGTTGGCACAGCCCGAGCTGCTAAATAACATCACCAGCATCTCTAGACACCTTTGCGGACTATTGGTAACAGCTGGCAATTGATTTAAAGAGATCTAATGGATTGTTCCTTCAGCGGAGACCTGGAGACGAGGTTAACGATTTGCTCCCAGCAAAACACGTGCAAAGCAAATTATATCCACAGGATGCTGATAGACATTTCTGCGCCAAAGACCCAGTTGCCCAGCTTCAGTTCAGGCAAGCCATTCTTAAAGACAAAAGCGTACCTCAAATGACCTTATACAAGTACATAACACCAATGTTTTCTCAATCAGAAGAGTGTTGTATTTAACTATAAATAAATTCCAGAACCGCCTATCATAAATCACTCCAGGGTATTAGTGAAAGGTTCTGCTTTATTCATATGGGACAATCCAACCGGAGCATCCGAGATAAATTTGAAACTGCAAAAGATTTTGCTTTAGCGGCTTTTTCATATCTTAGATATATCTATATATTTCAGTTGGCTATTTCCAGCTGAAAACAAAAGACCACTGCTGGAAAATATATATACAGATATCAAAATTCACAAAATTCCCATGAAAACAAGAAAGGAAGTCTTCTTCTAACTAGAAAGGGAATGTGGAAAAGACATTAGATATTGTCACAATCTGAACAGACGCCCGATATCTTTACCATGGGATTAATGTGGAAAAAACACTGACATCACGGTTAAAAAATAACATCTATAAGAGCAGTTTGGCATTTTGTTTCAGTTCCCTCACAATGTGAAGCTTTAGGTACCCGAGTTAAACACAGAAGTGGAAAATACACATTAGAAAGGCGCCCCTTAAAATTGCTGGTCCGTGTTTGCATAAGTTTGCATTTCGCAAGAGGGAAAAATCAATCATACCTGAGAAATATATAATACAAAATCCAAGTGTTCCCTTCCCCTTGCCCCCAAGCTAGTAGCCCCCCATAGGAAGGTAATTAGGCTATTATGTTGGCTGGCGTTTGGACCCTCTGGGCTGCACACACCACATCACTAGGCTCAGAACTGATCGGCTGTGCAGATATCTATCTAGATCTGCATCAATATATACCTTTGAGCTGCCTCGAGTAGTGTATGGATGCCATCCTGGGACAGTTGTAGAGCTTTCTGGACTACTTGGTTCATCTGCTGTTATTTCATCTGCCAATTGTAGAATTGGCAAATCTATTTTTTTTAAAGAAAAGAACCCTACACCTGAGCCAAAAATGTCATCCATCAGAGACATGGTATGGTAGTGGCTGAGTCTTTTCTATCAGACCCCTGATTATCTGCCCCTGCCCCTGTTCTTGCTGTCGTTTTAACTTTTTAAAATTTCTTTGCTTAGAGGCAACTTTGAAAGTTGGCCTAAATATGCATCTAAGTTGTATTATACAAATTTGTATTGTACCCCTAGATTGTTAAGGACCTAGCAAGGCCTCTGGCATCTACTTTCAATAAATAGCCCTTTCCAAAACTGGGATCCGTAGTTTTTACCCTCTCCAAAAATAAATAAATCCAACTTTCAGTTTCAATTCAAATCACTGAATCTTCTCTGAATGTAAGACACATTGATCTGATTGCAAGAGGTAATTGTAGGGTGGGGACTTATCCAGCTCACAGAGGCCTGCAGCATCAGATATGAAGAACATCCATTTCCCCAGATTCTACAGAAGCTGATCCAATGGTCCTTTCCTTTAGTTTGTCAGAAGAAGTTGACTCTCCATTCCCTTTTCTGTCAGATTCAACCTACTTCTGCCCTTGGCGAAGATTTAGAGCTCGAGAAAAGTAGGCATGTGAAACAGATCGACATCATATCCACATCATACACTTAAAGCTCATTTAAATCTCATGGTTTCCACCAGAGTCTTGGAAATATTTATTTATTTATTTATTTATTTATTTATTTATTTATTTAGACAGACCCCACCTATCTGGCTGTAGTTCATCCTTCACAGAGCTACAGTTCCCAGCACCCTTGACACAGTTCCTAGGATTCTTTGGTGGAAACCATGTGCATTGCATTTATGGTGTCATCATGACCATAGATCATATATGTTATTTTCCTATTTGTATACCTCCTTTCTGCATTACTGGACTCAAGGCCATGTACACTGCATAGAAATACAGTGGTACCTTGGATTACAGATGCTTCAGGTTACAGACGCTTCAGGTTACAGACTCCGCTAACCCAGAAATAGTACCTGGGGTTAAGAACTTTACCTCAGGATGAGAGCAGAAATTGTGCGCTGGAGGTAGCGGGAAGCCCCATTAGCTAAAGTGGTACCTCAGGTTAAGAACAGTTTCAGGTTAAGAATGGATCTCCAGAATGAATTAAGTTCTTAACCCGAGGTGCCACTGTAACAACATAAACATCCACCCACCCAAATCACATTACAAATCCTATTAACAATTTAAAATATAACCAAAAACTAAACAACTAAATTCAAGAATCCATTTCCTGTTGGGTATTATGAGATAATACCCTTCAAATTTTTAAAACAAACCTGGTAGGGAAGAAAAACAGATTCATTCATTTTTTATAAGTTTTCTTGAAAAGGAGGAAGTGGAATAAGTATATTTTCTCAGGCAGCAACCCTAGAGACTTGTCTTACATAGGAGTAAGCCTCACGGAATGCCTCACTGAGACTTATTTCTGAGTAAACATGCATAGGATTGCACCGTCAGAGTTAAATGTTCCAGATGTTCTCTGGGAAATTTATTCAATTGCTCTACATTATTTCTGGAATGTATTAATGCGTTGGGGCGGAGTGATATGCGCATGTAAAACCACACACAAATGTATCCACTCCTGAATTAGATGCACTTCCGCCGTTTGTATTTTCAGTGCACTTTTTATAGTTTATTTTTGATGTTGATATTTTAAGGCGTGCATAACTAGTTTTTATACTTTGCAAGCAACTTTGAAGCCTAGTTTGTGATTCAGCACTGTATAATTAATAAAGGATAATAATAATAAAAAATAGGAACAATAATAAAGAAACACCACACATTCTTGGTCGTTCTGCAAAAACTGGACTCATGTCGGTAAAATAGACCATCCACTAACCTATATTTGTTAAGACAATGATAAAGCTTCTCTATAAAGACAGCATTTGTACAATTAGAAAAACTGACCTCCATCCATCCTAGCTGGATTGATGTCTGACCAAAAAGAAAGAGAAAAGAAATATTAAGGTACCTGAGCAAAGTTTCCTTGCAGGTATAAAGAAACACAGGATTTCCCTAACCCTGTACCATGTCTATGAGTACTATTCATTTTTACATCTGCCGCAGTAGAAAGTGTTCATGGCCTTAAGGTGCAAAATCACACACACAATAGATCTCTCTTTGTTAGTGTTAGATTTGTGTGTGACAAGGCATGTCGCCAGTACCTTCTTTTCCAAACCTATCTTCATTAAATCACCCACCCTTGCTCAGTTTTAAATTTCTGGATTTTCAATCACCCTTGAAAATCTCTTGTTCCTGGCATGACGAGCTCTGTGGCTCTCCACACGTGCAAGGCCTCCATCCAGGACCCCTCCTTGCTGCTAGCTTTTCATTTGAATCAATGGAGTAAACCAGATAAGTTCCTTAAAGGGTTTACAGTGAAATGCAATGACTCACAATCCAGTCGCATGCTGTAACGTTTATCACCTCTTTTGTCTCTCTCTCTCTGCTCCCCTCCTTTGGAAAGAACTCCTTCCATTGTGCCAATTGCATTGAGGAGATTTTGTTAAAAGGTTGCAGGTCCTTTAAACGCGGTTGACATTGGAGGGGCTTATTTAACTGTCTGTCTAAATGGCATTTTAGCTCACCCCTTTCTAAACCATGCAGCATTTGACCCAGAGGTTTCCCAAATTGGGTTTTCCAAACCAGTTGTAAATACAGGCACACAGGGGGTGGGGAAAATATATTTTATTGCTTTTGAACAGATTCCGAATATAGGACAACTGGGAAACATCGTTAGTCCGCATTTATGGTTAGTCCGCATTTATGGTTACCTGAAAACAGCTGCGTTCTGCTGACATGTTTCGTTTTGCAGAGCCTGACTTAGAGGCTCCACCTGGGAAAATTGCAGCAGATGGTTTCCATGCGTCTTCAGAGGGAACTGTGTTTGCTTTCTCATTTTCAGCTGGGTAAGGCTTTCTGTATTCTTTTCAATATTCCATTCATCACATCTATCCCTAGTTCCTGACATCCGCTGCTCTTTCCCTTTGCCAGTTCTTGGAGAGTTAATTTGAAATGGCACTATCTTGCCATCGTGAATATAATCAATGGGTTATCCAAGCTAGAAGCAGAACGTGTCCAGTGCTGACTTGACTCCCTTCACCCTCAAAGATGAGACAAAAGTATTTTTAGGTAGAACGTGTATGTAGTCAATGTTACTCCACACAAGTGGGAAGGGTTGTTGTCAAAGGATATGCTAACTAAGTATTCACCTGGGTCAGAATTGTTTGCACAATTTCCCCTTACTTCCCCTGGAAGCAAAAATAAATGCTAGAAGCATACATATTTCTGCTCTTCAAGAACCCAAAATGTGATCCATTCCTGTGCAAAATTAAGCACCTGCAACACTTTGAATGATGGGTGCTTGTCAACTTGCTACTGCTGACACCCCTATTGTCTTTTAAGGACAATAACCTTCCAGCTTACTACTGGCTGGTTGGGCCCAAAATCATGTCACAAGTGTTCTTCAGGATTAACAATTTCACTGCCAGGGACCAGGAGTCAGGTTCATCTTCACCAGAGATATCCCACAGCATGACGCCCAGGGGGGCTGTGGTACAGTCTTCCAGTACCACTTTTTGAGATGCCCCCATAGGCAGGAGTCATGCAACCATAGCACAGTGCTTTCCAGTCCCACCCCACAGAGCAGGATGCCATGGGCAGCAGTGGCCTCAAAACCTGCAAAGAAATAAAGAAGAACTAATATGGTCACACTCCTACCATCCCTTTCCAGATAACAATCATCCGTAAGTATGACCAAGGCTAATTCAGACCTCAAACCAGGTCTGAATCCAGATTGGATTGGTCCCAGATGATCCATTTTCTCCAAGAATGACTGCAGTTGAACAGCTGCCACCACCCTGTTCAACCGTAATGAGAAGCGTGCACATTTTGTCCTGCCCCATCCCCCTCAATTGGGTATTTTCTGCCCTGGGTCTATTTTTGGCAAAGCTCTGGGCCTGGAGCTTCAGTCTCAAGCCTTGAAACAACTGCTTTCACCACAAGGAAGTACTTCATCCAATTATCATATAAGTTGCTGGCAGGCTGTAAACAACCGGGGATTCAAACCTCAATAGTTCAAGCGAAATTGTAACTAGATATTTCATAAGTAACAGTATCTGGACAACTTTAAAAGGCCGTTTTGAAATTTGGGGAGAATTAGGCTTTAATATGTGCTTGCAGAGTGGAAGAGGCTGATCAGAGACATTATTGGCCATTTCCCACTATAGTCCAATCATGTTTGGAGCGGAAATGAAAATAGGTTGATGATTGCAGTGCTATTGTTCAATGTTTTTATAGCTGCAAAATATATGGAGCAAACTGTTTCTCTTGAATTCCATGACCACATTTAGAGACTAATTAACTACTGCTCTGCACAAGTTCTTAAGTTTCTCATTTTTATGATGGCTCTTTTTTGGGGGGGGGTGAAGTTGCAGAGATGTGGATCAAATGTCTGTAAATGCAGAACTCAACATTCTCAAGAGACATAATTATATTTAATGAAGGGTTTCGCCTCCTGTAAAGTGGAAGATCTCACACGCATTGTCAAGGCACAGTGTGTTCTGCAACACGTTAGCCCAAAGAGGGAAGCATGAAGTGGAACTGCAATCCTGTTTGTGAATGTGTTGTTTTTGTGGATGCAGAAACCACACCAAGACTCACCAAATGCTGAAGCTAAGGGAATTCTTGGACCAAATAATAAAATCTCTAAAACAGGGATTTTATATGAGGGAAACAGCAACCCCTTGGCCAGCAGATAGCAGCTCTTGTGGGTGCCACAATTACCGTATTTTTTGCTCTAGAAGACTCACTTTTCACCTCCTAAAAAGTAAGGGGAAATGTGTGTGCGTCCTATGGGGCGAATGCAGGCTGTGCAGCAATCCCAGAAGCCAGAACAGCAAGAAGGAGCGCTGCTTTCACTGCGCAGCGATCCCTCTTGCTGTTCTGGCTTTTGGGATTCAGAATATTTTTTTTCTTGTTTTCCTCCTCCAAAACTAGGTGCGTCTTGTGGTCTGGTGCGTCTTATAGAGCGAAAAATACGGTACTTAGTTTTTGACATGAGTTTTACATTATTTTATTAAATTACCAATAAGACTATTATTAGAATGCCACTAAGCACATTGCTTGCAGTGCAATAGCCTGTGTAACTCCACTTTGTGACAACTTTCCCCCCATAAACTACTTACCCAGTTGTGATGTTCAAAATACTGCAATCGGATATATGTTTAAAAGAGATAATGCTCATGGAATAACTCTGTGCCCCAGCATAATGATTTCCTTCTGCCAGTTTAATGCTGAGAGGTGGATTTTGCACAGCTAGCTTAATTTTTTTATTTCTTATTTTACCAGAGAGCTGCTTGTGGACGCCGTGTGGCTTTGCTAAGCATTTGCAGTATTCCATTTCTCATTGCCATAACTAGTCATTTCTACATTCAAAGCAGATTCTTTGCTTTCACCCTTGTTGGGCCTTGACATCAAACAGATTCAAAAAGATCATCTAGCTCTCTATATGTGCGTTGTTGTTGTTGCTGCTATTATTAAAAATTCTATAAAACTCCATGTAGTGGGTAGGAATAGTTTAATCGGTCAATTTTGGTTTATCTCAGTTTCTCCTTTTTTAAGGTTACCAGAGGTCTCAGTTTCCCAGAGACAGTCCCCGGATTTACAAATCAGTCCCCTGACAAAATCCCATCATTCCGACTGAAGTTGAAAAGTGTCCCTAGATTCAGTGAAAAAACTCTGGTAACCGTATCCTTTTTCCTAGTCTGAAATTCAGTTCTTCTTGCCACACCAGATTGTAAATTTTATTTAAAAGACTCCTCATGCAAATTAATCATGAATTTCTCCAATACGCATGCCATTTTGCTTGATATATACATTTTTCGCAGAGCTTTTTTTCTCTAATAGAATGCATTTCTGGATGTTATTTTACTAATATACACCTTCTTATGCACACTTTACCCAAGTATATGCATTTTTGTATAGTTTACTTAGCTGGAGAACTGCATTGCAATATTCAGAAAGGTGTGACTCGCACGGGATAGCTGTGTTTTGGTTCATATGTTGCTCCTTCATCCTTAATAGTGGGAGAGGAAATCAGTACTTTGATTCAAGGCTAAGCGAAGAGATCCAAACACCTTGCTAAGTTTAAATTCAGCAGGTTTTTACTGGAGTCGCCCCTTAAAGTTTCTTCATTTCAAAATGCCAACTTTAAGACCAGCAGCCGGGTGCCTTGAAAAACTGAAGCATTTTCCTTGTGGTAGAAAAGAGGGCATTGTTGGAAAGTGACAGCATAGATCATGTTTGGAGATGGATTACCCTGTCATTTGAGGATAATACTTCATACCTTGTTCTTTATGGCATCTACTCCATGAAAACTTATGCCGTCATTAATTTGCTTGTCAGCAATCTAACACCCTTATCTGGGACTATCATTGGCTTGTTATACAGTGGTACCTCAGGTTAAGTACTTAATTAGTTCCAGAGGTCCGTACTTACCCTGAAACTGTTCTTAACCTGAAGCACCACTTTAGCTAATGGGGCCTCCTGCTGCCGCCACGCCGCCGGAGCACGATTTCTGTTCTCATCCTGAAGCAAAGTTCTTAACCTGAAGCACTATTTCTGGGTTAGCAGAGTCTGTAACCTGAAGCATATGTAACCTGAAGCGTATGCAACCTGAGGTACCACTGTACAGACATTCTGGTCTTGTGTAGACAGCAATACTGTAAAGGTAAGTAGAAACATATAGCACTGACATGCTATAAGAGGATGGAAGGGGTTTCTTTTGTTTCACATTCTGTATTTTAAATTATGCATGTTTGTTTTAAATTCTGTATTTATTTTTGTGTTTTTGATTGTTTTTGTTTTGCTATGTATCAGTAAAAGTCAAGAGGAATAAGATTGTCATTGTCCCAGGACTGCATCTAACATGCATCCCCCCAGGAAGCTATAAAATAGAAAATGTTTGTGGATTGACCTCTCTAGTAAAATAAAAAAAAAATCTTACAGCTCTATAGTGTTTGTTCAAAAGCTGTGGTACAAGATCTTTTTGTCCAGTTAGCAGTAGCAAACCATGAATCTGAGTCTTTCTTCCACTGCTAACAGCTGTGTGCAGCCTGTGTTGGGGGAAAATCTGATGATCAGCAACCCACGGGATATATATTTGGCTGGGCAGTACTATGTTAGGTAGCGCAGACATGGCCTATTAGTTGTTTGAATGGTCATTTAGGGGGGCCATCCTACTGTACTTTCCAAACTAGCCTGTTTGGGCCTCGTCCTGATTTCTGCTTTGAAAAGCAAGGGGGTGGAATTAAATGAATGAGAGGGGCATCATCCTCAGGAATAAAATAAAAACACTGAAGGCATAAATGCATTTGGATTTAAATAGTGTGTATTTGACAGATGATGAAGATAAGGGACAGAATCAATCTAAGTGCAAAGGAGATAATTAAAAGGACAAGATGCTATTGTAGGAATTGAACTCAGCCAACTGATTTCCGTAAGGTAATGCAATGTGCATAAATATAAATTTGTTGCATCAAGAAAGAGAGAGCAATGGAAATGTTAGGAATTTGCAGTGCAATCCTATGCATGTCTATGCAGAAGTCCCATTGAGTTCAGTGGGAGATCAGTGCCAGGCAAGTGAGCCTAGGAATGCAACATTATGTGCATAGGCAGGGAGCCTTAAACCACGAACTCTGAAGTAGTTCCATTGGACTGCACTGCAACACCTGGAACAAAGCAGTTTGAGGTTTACTACTTGAATTCTGCATTCTTATCCCAAGCCTGCTTAGATCACCCCTGAATAGTCTGAAGATATGTAAACATGCAATAAAATGTCGTGGTCTACTTTGGGTGCTTTATAAGGCCTTTCTGGTTAGAGCTTTGTTTACGTCACGAAACGTTAATACGGCTTTATAGTGCTCTTGTCACCTATCTGCAGATTAACAGACTATATACACAGCTTCTGATATGCATCTCAAAGCCTATAAATGATGCCTTTGCCCAATCTGTAGGATTGTCAGTGCTACTGCTGCTTCAGATGATCTTATCCGACAATCCTCAGGAATAAATATAGCCAAATGTATTGAATTTTACTATAACATCACATTTTTGGCAGTTTTTGGCAGCAGATCCACCGGAAAATTTTGGCACCAGCGAGAGGTACACAGTGTCCTGGAAAATCAGTCTATAGCTTGCATAGGAGATTCTGGATAGAACATTCCATCACTTGGGTTTCTGAAATAACTTATCCCCAAACTCATAAATCCCTCGTATCACACAGGCAGCATGTCACCGCACTCTGAGCATGGCTCAGTAAAGGTTCTGCTCAGTCTTTGTAGATGCTTTTTTAAAAGTACAAAATAAGCAAAACTTTATGAAGGAATCTATCACCCTCGGCATGATAATGATAAAGTTAGGACTGTCTTTCCTACCACCCTGCAATACTGTTAAAATGTGAGGTGTCAACATGTAGGTGTTTACAAAGCCAATGAGGAAAAATAGGACAAAAATATTAGTCGTAGTAATAGCATTTTGAAGAGGGAGCCATATGTGATACTCCTTGCAATAAGGTTCATTTGAGGAATGCAAATAATCAATTCATCCTCATCATTCCACTTCATAGCAGCATTCCAAGATGGTTGTATTTTCTTCCACATCTGCTAGGAGCCTAACACCAGTAGTCCTGGAACCGGCAGTAGTCACAACTGTACGTGCTTCTGGCAGCAATGTAAAAAGCAAGACAAAAGATTGCATAGCATGCACTCAGCCTCTTTTGTGACTCTTCTGTTCATGAATCACAACCCTGCACATTGGTGATCACACACACATACATTGCTTGTCAAGGTGCAGGGAGCCCGTCATTGGGGTACCATGTGAGGAGAAGGAAAAGAATCTCAAGACAACTTCTGGGATGGAAATAGGCCACAACTTTTTTGATTATAGTTGTAAGTACGTTTTGGACCAGGCATTGGGTATTTCCAGATTCAGTCAGGCCTCCTGCTGACTGCTAACCTGGGGGTTGATTCTGGGATAGGACTGTCCTGTGACATACATCAAATAGGAGCAGCCCATCAGAATCGCCGCCTTGGGGAGTGCTATGGCCCCTCACCTCCCTCTGGGCATATAGACAAAACACCTCCCCTTTAATGAGAGCCAGTGTGGTGTAGTGGTTAAGAGCAGTAGACTCGTAATCTGGTGAACCGGGTTCGCGTCTCCGCTCCTCCACATGCAGCTGCTGGGTGACCTTGGGCTAGTCACACTTCTTTGAAGTCTCTCAGCCTCACTCACCTCACAGAGTGTTTGTTGTGGGGGAGGAAGAGAAAGGAGATTGTTAGCCTCTTTGAGACTCCTTAGGGTAGTGATAAAGCGGGATATCAAATCCAAACTCCTCTTCTTCTAATGGGATATCCCTTTTGGGGGGAGGAGGCAAATACATATAAACCTCCACCACCACCATTCAAGACTAAGGATCCGACTCCATGCCTTATCTGACACCTGAGCCAGACTCTCTAAAAATCCAACTGTGGTAAAGGGCAAGAAGGCAGGACTAATTTATACCTGGGAAGTAGATCAGAATGAAGTCCCTGCAGGAGTCTCTGTCCAGCTCCACCCCCACTATGCTAGCCTCCTGAGCCTCCCTGATTGGTCAATTTCACAGGAGGGCTAAATTCAAAATCCCTCCCCCCCCCCCCCCAGCAAGCAGGAGAGGCCACATTGTGTCCGTTGCAAACAGACAAAGAAGCTTGGTGATAGCAGCAAGCCGCATTGCGCAACAACTGTTGCCCACCGCCCAGGTAAGCAGAAGTTATCAATGTTGGGGGCCACGTTCAACATTTTCAGTGAGAAGACAGAGTTTAAAGATGGCACAGCAAAGCAATGCTACTCATTCGTTGTGCTAGTGGAAGTTTGTTGTGCAACAGCTGATTCGTGTTGTGCAAGCCATTGCACACCCATCTTGTGTTTCCCTTGTGCAACAATACTGCACCAGCGCAACAAGCATACTGAAACGTGACTTAAATTTAGCACTACATACTCCTCATAGACTGGTATTCAGAGACACATTTCCCTCGACAGTGAAGACAGAACAAAGCCTTGGGCTAATGGCCACAGGTAGCCTTAAACTCCATTATTTTGTCTTCTTTTAGAGTCTTCCATGTGGTTGACCCATCCCAAGCTCTTGTGGGAACGATTTTATGTACTTTAACTATGCTCTGTCTGAAGATGCATTCCTGAATCATCCAACATTCGTCTTCCTTGGGTGAGTTTTGTTTATTTATTTATCAAATTTATATACCGCCCCATACCCAGAGGTCTCAGGGTGGTTCACAGAATAAAATCACAATATAAAACCACAAAATACATAATAAAAATAAAAACAACTCAATAGGCTCCCCCACAAAAAAACCCACATTTTTAAAGGGTATAGGATGTAAATCAGATCAACCAAAGGCCTGGTTAAAAAGGAATGCTTTTGCCTGGCATCTAAGGGTGTATAATGAAGGCGCCAGGTGAACTTCCTTGGGGAGAGGATTCCACAGATGGGGAGCCACTGCAGAAAAGGCCGGTTCTCATGTTGCCACCCTCTGGACCTCTCAAGGAGGAGGCACATGAAGAAGGGCCTCAGTAGGATCCGATCATTTGTGCAGGGGAAGTGATCCTATCATCACCCAGCAATCATAAGTCCAACAAAGAAGAAAACAGATGTATGATGACTCTCATTGTGAAGAACAACTGAAGGCTCTGAAATAAAACATCTACCCAGCTCTGGGTCCATCCTTTGCCCTACACATAGCAAGAAAAATGTTTTCGAGAGTATTGCTTGAAGTCTTCAAGTGGAAAACTGGATCTTTATTAAAGCATTACATTTTTTTAAAACCAGATAGCCGATTCCTGAATAAACCACGTGTGCAAGACTACCAGTGCACACGAATTTCTGCCTTTCCCCCAGTATATATTTCCACTTGCCAAGCTGGAATGATCCCACCACTCCCTCCCCCCCCCCCTGCATGCTGTAGGGGGGGTTCTCCTCACCCTCCATTGTGTATTTGGGGGGGGGAGTGGGGCACACAGGTAAACAAGAGGAAGGAAGCCCCATTAAGCTAGTGGGAGCCCTTGCACTGGCTTCCACTAGCCTGCCAGAGCTTAATTGAATCTGGCCCTATGTGCATAAGATAGGAGCATGAGCAGAATTTTCTCCCAATGGATTTTAAGCATTACGCTTTGGCAGGATGATGCCTTATTTACTCTTCCATCCATTATTTAAAGAACTATGTTGGGGAAAACCAACTGAACTCTATACAGTGGTACCTCGAGTTACAGATGCTTCAGGTTACATACGCTTCAGGTTACAGACTCCGCTAACCCAGAAATAGTACCTCGGGTTAAGAACTTTGCTTCAGGGTGAGAACAGAAATCGTGCTCTGGCGGCACGGCAGCAGCAGGAGGCCCCATTAGCTAAAGTGGTGCTTCAGGTTAAGAACAGTTTCAGGTTAAGAACGGACCTCTGGTACGAATTAAGTACTTAACCTGAGGTACCACTGTAGTGTCTAATGCAGCAGTTCTATGCAGGTCTACTTATAAGTAAGTCCCATAGAGTTTAATAGAGCTAACATCCATGTAAGCCTGAATTTCATCCTCACATAATACAGTGGTGCCTCGCAAGACGAAAAGAATCCGTTCTGTGAGTCTCTTCATCTAGCGGTTTTTTCGTCTTGCGAAGCAAGCCCATTAGCGGATTAGCGGATTAGCGCTATTAGCGGTTTAGCGGCTATTAAAGGCTTAAGGGATTAGCGGATTAGCTGCTAAAAGGCTATTAGCAGCTTAGTGCCTTAGAAAAAGGGGGTGGGGAGCGGGGAAAAAAACCCAGGAATCGCAGCCCATAGGAAATTCGTCCTGCGAAGCACCTCCAAAACGGAAAACCCTTTCATCTAGCGGGTTTTCCATCTTGCGAGGCATTCGTCTTGCAGGGCACCACTGTATTCTGATCTCCAAAAGACCATACACAATGGTTTACACTGAGGCCACATCCCCCTTCCCAGGGAACTCTGGGTATTATAGCCCTGTGAATGGAATATGAATCTCTTAACAATGCTCAGCACCTTCAACAAACTACAGTTCCCTGGATTCTTTGGGGGAGGCTGTAGCTGTTAAAAGTGGTGTGATATTGTTTTAAAAGTATAGTGTGGATGTGGTATAAATGGCTCATTGTTAATACTGAAGCAGCTGTAGGAGACAAAAGAGCTTGATCCACATATACTAGTCAACAGAAGGGTATTGAAGTGTAGGTGGGTTCCCACAAGGCAAGACACAGTGTTGTAAGTCGCCCAGAGTGACTGGGGAAACCCAGCCAGATTGGCATGATATAAATAAATTTAGTAGTAGTAGTAGTAGTAGTAGTAGTAGTATCAAGAACCTTTATTGAACTAACACAACTGAACAACAGGGGCAAAGCAACTGCTTATATACATTTCTGAAGGCCTGGGCCACTCCCACTCACAACGTGATTGGCTGTCTAAACTTCTAAGTTGCGAATCATGACTCGGAGTTTAAGGGCCAATGGCAGAGGCCCAAATCCTGAAATGTTCTGTGATTGGATATCATGTATCCAGTCAGAACACAGGGGCTCAGAATCCTTGGTCCAGACTCAAGCTCAGGCAAACACAGACCACTGAATACATAACACCTACTCAAAGCTAGTAACGTGTGCAGAGATTACTCTGACGTGGATATGCAGATCCACCCTGTAGATCCACCTGTAGATGTGTACATTCAGCGTTAATGGTGCACACAAAGCAGGGTCCTCTGGAGCTTTCGACATGCAGAAGGCAGGCCAGCGGATCTGCCTGTGTGTTTTCTGCATGCCGCAGGACCCCGTAATGCATTCTATGAGGAACAGCTGTTCCCTGCATGCAACATCCCAACTGCATGCAGAAAATACTTTCTGGACTGAGGGGGCTGAGTTTCCCCAACCCCCCAAATTAATAAAAGATTTGTACCAATAGAATGAAGGTTTTGTCTGTGTTTTCCCCTCTACTTTCTTTCATATTTGAAAACTATGTTCACATATGCAAAAATATTTATTGAGCACTTTTACTTGTGTGCTGTGTACTGTTACAGTTCTCATTTATTAATGCCATTTAGATACTGTTTGATGAAAGCCACAAACATTTATCTGCAGCCAAATTTTCATGGCCCCATTGCCAGATTTTTACAGACTCATGCTGTCTTTCCTGTTCTCCATCCAAACACTTTTTGTTTTGTTTTAGAATTGATTTTAAAACTTTCCCAATTTTTTAATGCCAAAAGAACTCATCCCCCCCCCCCCTTTTAAAAAAAGGATCCTGGAGTTTTCAGTTTTTGGAGGGGTTTTTTGTTTTTTTGAGAACAGATCATGCCTTTCTAGATCCAGTTATTTGAGTTATTTTATTCAGTTCTACAGGCATTTAGTTAAATAATGCCTGCTAAGTTGCACAACATTCTTTACTGAAATGGATTAGCCTGCAGCAACCGGGGTGTCTCTAAGAAGATCAAGGAATGGATCTATGATAAACACTATTTTTTAAAAAGAAAAGAAAGAAAACTAGGAACCCTCCAGTTTAGATTGGCTAAATTTAGATTGGGTCCTAATTGGCTAAGGGAACTAGATCTTTCAAGACTGAGATTGCTATGAGATTGCTATGAATTGCTAGACAAATGATTAATTCTAGCTTGAGCGCAAAATATAGTTGCCTAATTCTGTATCATTTTTGTGAGCTATATTTGTAGCACTATAGGACTTTAGCCTGTCTGCAATCAGTAATCACACAGCATGCAAATGGCAAGAAGGCAACAGATTAACAGGCAGATTATGGCTCACATTAATTTAATTGTGTATTAAATGTTTGAAAAAGGAAGGCAGCCTCCAGGTGCAAAAAAAAATTAGTGAGGTGTCTAAATTATCATTATTGGGCACAATATATTTCTAACAGTTGTTCTTTCTCAGGGACACTCTTTAGCATCAAATTCTAACTCTCTCTGCTCACTGCTTTACAAGTTAGGATGATTACAGATCAGATTTCATTGTGGAATCAGTGCTGCTCAGGTAGAAAAGTTCTTTTGCAGTGTCTACATAATGTTGTTATCATCAGAATGTCAGGCCATTCTCCGTGTGTGTGTGTGTGTGTGTGTGTTTAATCTGGATTCCCCGTTACTGCACAAAATCCAATAAGTGGGGTGAGGGATAACCTCTTTACATCTGCAGTCATTGCTGGTATGGAAGCTTGCATTTAAAGAAAAATGGGTTGGTTAATAGCAGATTTAATAGCTTGGAAGCTGGATCTAGCCTGCCCCTCCATCACCTGTTGTCTCATTAAAACATCACTAGCATTGCTTTAAAAAGGTAAATAAAACACACAGGGAACTTGTTGGATTTTTTTAAAAAAAGAATTATTTACAGTTTTTTCATATTTGAAAGTATGGCTTTACAGCAGCTTTTCTCAACCTGTGGGTCCACAGATGTTGTTGAACTACAACTCCCATCACCCCTAGCCAGCAAGGCCAGAACTCAGGGATGATGGGAGTTGTAGTCCAACAACATCTGGGGATCCACAGGTTGAGAACCGCTGCTTTAGAGTCTAAGCCCACATGGTGAGAGCTGGTTTCACAGCTGCCTCTTGCAGGAGGGAAGGAGGGAGAAAGAGGATAGAGGGTAGATCAGGGTTTCCCAAACTGGGGTCTCCAGCTGTTTGGGGACTACATTTCCCATAATTCCTGACAACTGGTCATGCAAGCTAGGGATGAAGGGAGTTGTAGTCCAACAGCAGCTGGAGACCCAAGTTTGGGACACCCTGGGATAGAGCTTGGGGTTTGGTAGGAAAAACCCTGCCCTCTGCTGGCTGGAGGCATGCAATGCATGTGTGGTGATGACTTTTCAGTAGCTAGCCTCAATTGCAGGGGTAGGAAGCTTTGGCTCCATGGCCTAAGTAGGCCTGCCAGGGTTACATTTGAGCCCACAATGCTGTTTCCTTCAAACCCCACCCACCTGCACCACACATGTGACAGCAGGTGTCGGAGCGATAGAGACCTGGTTAAAGTGTGATAGTAGGCTGGCTGACAGTGCTGACCAGCTGGTAGGCACTGACATCAAGCCTGCTGGGTTCAACTCGGCTATGAAGTTCCCCGTCAGTTCCTCCATCTGAAACATTGCAGCACAACTGATCCCTGCCAAAAGCAGGGCTTGAAATATGCACCAGTTGCACGCTGCAGGGTCCTCAAGCTCAGCCTGAATCAATGCACATCTTTTGTCTGCAGCATGACTTGAATTCAGGCCACCCTACAAAGTAAACATGCCTCACCTGGCATCAGATGATTGACAGGTGGGTGGACGGCCTGCCAGGTGGTAGGAGAACTCAGAATCGGTCCTGCCAGTAATATGTAATAATATGTAATATGTTTATGTGTATTGTGGGGGTGCTAAGGGGGCGCTGTCCCCCGTTTTGTGCCTGCCCAACTCTATTATTCTTGCTGTAATCCCCCCTCCCCCTCTCTTCTTTTCAGACTCAAACTCTCCCTGTTATTTGGCCCCTCCAGACGACCTGCTTATTGAACATTCATTCTGATTTGCTTGCACAAAGCTTACACAGACATTGGATTATATCCGGCCATTACTGAGCTGTTAGATGACTGTGAGCATTTGTTCTGCATTCTTCCTGATTTGCTTACGGGGTGTTTAGATGGCTTCTCATTAGTCATCTGTCCATTCCACACTTGTCAATGCATTTCCCTGGCACTTTCCAAACTGCTGCAAAAACTCCAGATGCTTAAAAAAAAAAGTGGATTTGTTGTGCTAATGTGACAGAATCCACTTTCACTCCACCCACTGAGAGTTCACTTACGTGACACCTTTCCTTGGGTCTTCTCAGCACAACCTGAGATAAGAAAATGTCATTTGAAACACCATAACCCTGTTCTTCTTCTTCTCTTCTGAAAGCCTTCAGTTGTTTTAGCCTCTCTGGTGTTCACATCAGTTTGAGCACACTATGTCAACTGTCTCTTTGGAAATGGGATGAATTAGGTTTATTTTCTCTTTTGTATGTTCTTCTATATCTCCAGAGGTCTACCTAGGGTTCCTTGCACCAGTGATGTGCTGCTGCTATCGTAGCAAAGTCAAAAGTGTGGGGGTAGGAGATGTTGATGCAACACCTTGCCAAGGGCACAAGGGACCCTAGATATGCCTCTGGTTGCCTACGGTCACATCTGCACCATACATTTAGAGCGCATGTCTTCCCCCAAAGAATGCTGGGAACTGTAGTTTCCTCCAGAGATCTATAATTCCCAGCACCGTAAACAAACTAGTTCCCATGAATCTTTGGGGGAAGCTATGATTGCTGAAGTGGTATACGAGTGTTTTAAATATAGATTGTGCAGAAGACATTGAAAAAGCCACAACTTGGACTCTTTATGACTTGGGCTTTTTTTGGCAGTTTGGGGAGGAACCATGTTACAGCAGCTCTTGAGCTGTGGATGTGATGTCAGAAGGAGCCAAAGTGTTTTTGAGGACTGGAAAACCTCTCTTTTTTATGTGTCTAGACTTGGAATTATTTCAGAAGCCTCAAGCAAAGGAGTGGGGCGGAATCCAAGAGTGTTATAAAACATTGATTTTGTAAATCCTTATACATCCAACACAATTCTAGTCTTTTCTATAGGGAATTGTCCAAACTATTTGACTGAGAGCTTTGCTATGGAAACGCTAATGCAAAATTTCCTGAAGAAGAGCTTACGACTCAAAATGCTTCGGATTTATAAAGCATTTCACGGTAAGTAACACTGGTCTTATTTCTTTTTCAGCCTGCTTTCTTTGAAGTTATTGACTGGGCAGCTCTTTTGCTCGGATGGTGGGTTCAGAAGCCTACTTCCCCCCTCCCATGCGGAAAAAGGTCCATGACGGCTGACTTCTGAGTAGACCTGTGTAAGATTGTGGCAATTAACCCCAGGAGAGTGCATGCAGGATTACATCATTATGCTTCCCTTCCTTAAATCCTTGGCATCATGGAAGTGATTCTCCATTTTAATGGGTGTAAAGGATAAATAATATACTCAGAATGAAGATAGGAAAATAACAGTGGAGGAGAATAAATGTGTAAACATAGGATTGCATTGCATATGAAGTACAATGTTATTTCTAAAACTTCCAACTGTTTCATGAGGATTCATAGCCCACTGGCACTCTCATGCTTCTGATATTTATGTTACTCAGTGTCCTGTCCAATGTTCTGGAACTAAGGTTCAGTTGTTTCTGATGAAACCCAAATTTATACTGTCCCCAATGAAAAAGCGGTTTTTCAGAAATGAGCTACCATTGCTCTTTCCAATGGAAGTCAAGCCACATTAATTACAAAAAAGGCGGAAATTATCTGAGGAACTGAAAACACCAGACACAGATAAATAGAAAAAATAACATCATTTTTATTTACAAAAAAATCCAAATATTGGATGCTGTAAACAAAATTCACAATCTGTTCCCGCTAGCACTGGAGCAAATGCTTTACTTGGTTAGAAGTGTCTGTTTCCCATCCACTTTTTGTTTCAGCCTCCAACAGAACCCAGAGTCAAAAAGTTCCTAGAGGAACAGTCCAAGAGGAGCGGTTTGATGCAGCAGAATGTCTCGCTGAAGACTAAAGTTGTGCGGAATGCCACAGGAGAACAAATTCAGCATCACTTGACTTCCCACAGACTGCAAGAGTTTGTGGTGCCACGTTCAACCAGTCCTGAAGTCTGCAGACCTTTCTGATGTTTAACTAGGTATAATCACGGCTTGCTAAGAAAGCAAACCCAAAAAAACAACAACACCTGTACATGGATTTTGGATTTTTGTCATCGCAGTGGAAATCAGAAAGCAATACACACACAAAAAAACCAAGGAAAAACAGAACAAAAAGTGCTTAATATGTCATTAGATAGATATATTTCTCTCCATCTCATTTTCATTTTTCTTTACACGTTTTTCTTTCCACAAACTAATAAACCTTTCTCAGAATGGATGAGTCTTCAATATAATACAACTCACATATAAAGCACTTACAACAGGCATTTATAAGCTGTGCATGAAACTTTGTGCAATACATAGCAGCAAACAAGTCTTAAAGCATTTAAATAAAAAGAGTTATGAAAATATGAATCCTGCTTCCATTTTATTCCCCCCTCCCCATTTTTTTCTTGTTTTGTTTTTGCATATTGTGGATTATATATACACAGTATGATTCCATTTATCTGAACTGAATGACCCAGGACTGAGAATGAAATGTTTGGATAAATGAGAGTGATATTTACATAAGTATAAAAGTGATATGCAATCACCTGAGGTCCACATAGCAGACACGGACAACTGAAGTTTCACAATAACAAACGATAACAAACTGCGGATTCTACTAGTTCTTCAAAAAGAATCTGATGTCTTTGCCTTCCTCATCTCCCAATGACATATCAGAAGAGGTTTAGTTCCTCTTTGATTCACATTTAACCCAACAGTAACACAAACCATAGGACTGTAATTAAGACAACATCTTAAGCTAGTTGCTTAAAACCTAGTTTCTTTAAAATGCATTTGAAGCTTTTGCTGAATGAATAGAAGGACCACATCCTAAGAGTAACAAACATTTTCTTCTTATGAATGTGCTAGTTTAATAAAATTGGAGAAGGATCGGCGGGGGGGGGGGGATGCTGTTTGGCCATATGAAAGACTAGGTCTGCAAATCACAGAAGCCAACACGTTCTGAAAATATGCTGTTATTTTAGTTTTGACCTAGAGTCAAAGCATCTTCTCATCACTATCACCAGACGGTTTAAAAACAACCTCCACTGCCAGCCAGATGCAACAAAGCCCTGTTAGTAGCTGAATATTGCTGGCTCCTTAAAGCAGAGAGAAAAAAAGAGAGAGCTATTTCACCTAGTGAACAGAGGTTGTGGGGCATGTGATGCAAGGCAACCATTTGCTGCTTGCCATGAGATGCATCTACCTGAACTACGAGAGGGAAGGGGGAGGAGAAGAGAGGCAGTGACCCTGTAATCCTCAGACTAACAATAGCAGTGTTTGGTTTTCTTAAAAGAGGGAAAATGCTGCTCCAAAGGGGGAAAAATGTCTATACTGTATTATCAGCATTTTGTGGCTGAAGCACTGCCAGATACCCCAAACCCTTTTCAATAGTGGATGACTCATTTATTTGCAGCAAAATAGCTGTGGTAGGAAAGGACATACCACATTACCAGCTGATCCTCTTTCTCCAGCCTTCTGCTCAGCTTCCCTCAGAAATCCCCTCTGAGCAACAACAGGCTAGACTCTGATTTTGACAAAGCACATCTCCCTGCTGATTCGCTGGGCCAATGGAAAGAGGACATTTCATTTTCGTAACTGAGCACTGACTAGATGTGTATTTGTTATGAGGGTGAGGTTTGTGATTTTCTAAGCAGGCTGTGGGTAGTGAACAGACAAGCAAAAAGTGACGAATGGGGGACCAACTGCCAAGATGGAAATTAATTTTACATTTCCTGCAGAATTCACAAGGAAGAGACTTGAGTAAACAAGCTGGGGTCCTGTTAAACTGACCTTCAGACACAAAGGGATGGTTAAGAATAGAAAAGCTTCAGTAATGGATAATGGGGGAAGGGACAAATGTATTGCCAGTAGCTTTGTTAGGACAATGGGATGCTAAATTGCCTGGTTAGCAGTTTACTAATCCCTCCCCTTTAAATATTTTATGTTGCTTGAACATTTCCCTGTGCAGCCTGTATTTCTCTCCCTTTGATTCCGCAGTGGTGGGTGGCTTAGTTCAGTTTCCTCTCCCAAACTGTAACTTTGGCTTCCTTTCTTAGCATTAATAAAACAATGTGTAGGCCGCAATCCAACACAGATTTGGAGCACTGGAACCCAAAGATTTTTACGTTTCCGGACGTAAGAGCACTTAACGCTGTGTTTGATTGTGACTGAGGTGTTAAGTTAGATTTTGTTTGCTTTAATTTAAAAAAAAAAGTGGCTGGATGAAAAAAAGAAGAAATGGTTAAATTCTTTTGTATAATCATCACTACAGTGGTGAGGGTATAAAAACCCTCCCAGTAAAATGATTTCCCAGCATTCCCCTAAGTCTCTTGAGAGAAAGGAAATTAAATTATTTGTCCCAATGCAAAAGATTAATCATTTTAAATAAGGTACAGTACTAAACTGGAAAACGCAGTGTGACAACCAAAGTTGTTTAATACTTGCATAAAAATGTGTGTGTGTAATATAAAATATAGATTTCCAAAATCCATGCAACAGTCTTCATAATGGTTCAATTTCACATTTACTAACTTTTAGTGGTCCTGGAATGCACAGTGCATTCTGCTTGCTCTTTTTAAATGTCAATAATTATTATTCAAATACAATATTCTTTAGCTGTCAAGGGAGCTATCCATTTGAGCCACATTCCGATGGTTGTCTGTACATCAGAGAGGCATGCAATCATGGTACTAGTGAATTAACTGTCAAAACCATATTACAGTACAAAACAGGGGACAAAAGGATCAGTGGGTGAAATGTTTGAAACTAGTATGGCTCACAAGTAACCCAATGGATTTGTTTATGTTCTTGCAACCAAATGCATCCTTTGAATCCCATCTTGCTTATGAATAGTTTGTTTATTCAGATTTTCTGGTGCAAGATAACTCTCTGCAAAGTGCCCACAGCATTATGATATCCTGTTGCAGACTGGAAAACACACTGTATTTTATTTAAAACATTCCTTAAAATTGCTACATTTTCCCAGACCATATTGAAAATATGTGTGTATGCATGTATACATACATACACACATGCACACACACACACGCACACACACAACAATATACACACATACACACATGTACCTATGATAACATCACGCCAACAATAGAAACTTTATATAGGTATTTGCCAGCGAAAAAAATAGGCATTTCCTCCACCATTTATTCACAAGCTTTTTTGTTTGTTTGTTTGTTTCTTGTGTCCCTGATAAAAACAAAATGCAAGTTTAAACCACAAAACTATATTTTTCTCACTTCAAATTTTCTAAAGGTATCAGGCACTTTTGTTTAACATTAGCATGTACAAATATAGTAATATCTTATCTTTCCTCTTTTTTTCTTTTTTTTAATAGTCTACTCTGCTTTCTACTTGCTTGGATAACTTATCTGAGAAATCTTTGGTCCTGAAGCATATGATGCTTGCTACAGCTGGTTTTCTGGCTTTTCCACATTTTTTTTTTACAAAATGTGAAGCACACACACAGCTGGAAATAATGAAATTTGTCATAATCTCTCTCTCTCCCCCCCCCCCCCGTTTCTCTCTTTAAAAAAATAATAACTGTACCCACCTACAACTGCTTTTTTTTTCTTTTTTCCCCATTTTGGAGCAAGCTGGTTCTCTTAAAGCTTTCTATTCAAGCAAGCTATACATTCTATGGGTTCATTCCACTGACAGCACTTAATACATGCCCCAAAGGCAGTAATTCTAAAATATCTCTTATTCCAACATATCTCTGTGTTATGAATCTAACTTAAAATTCCTGAACGCATATTTCCTTTCCCTTCCCCACTCGTATTTCCTCCCCTGTCTTTTGTTTTGTTTTGCTTTTTTGCAGATTCATTTAAAAAATAAAGGCCTCCCAACTTTCACTCTGCCATAGCTATGGGAGCAGGCGTCACCAACCCATATTGTCATCAAGCATTCCTCCTCCCTGGTTTCCTTCAAGGGGACCTATTTGCTTTTCATGACAGGCCTCTGTGCTTTGGGGTAGAGAATCCAATGAGGTTTTTTGTCTTTCGGTTCTTTTTCTAAATCACTCTCTGTTTCATTAGACTGAAGAACCGACAGCTTCCCTCAAGCTGAAAAGCCAGAGCAGACCACCATCACACACAAAAAACACCCCATTGTTTGTTTTGAAAAAAGGAGAAGAGGGGGGGAGTTCTGCCTTCCCCCCCTTTATTTGCTTGACAGAAAACAAACTCTCCACCAAGCCTATTAAATCTGCTAATTACAGGGCAACCAAGTCGAGTACGTGTGCTGCTGACACGGGAACATTGGCTGAACCTGGGCAATATAATAATTGCTAAAGTTAGCATCTGCTACATACGGGGCTGGCTGGTAGTAGCACGTGACGTTGGCCACATTGGGGATGATATTCTGGTCAGCTAGCACACGGATGGCCAGCATGGTGATAAGGTTGAGAGTCTGTCTCCTCTCATGTCCCATCAGGCACACGGTGCTCTCATTCACCACACTGTGAAGGGTCATGAGATAGTCATACTTGCGGTCCTCCAAGCCCACAAAGTGGTTCTGCAAGTACGACTCCAACTTCCGCTGCTGCTCCCCAATGTCCGAGAAGTCAATGAAAAACCTGGAGCACATGTATCTCTGGAGAGACTTGATCTCGGATTCCGAGGCTGCCCTGAAGCCCCTTACGAGGAGGTTGCAGTACTTCAGGAGACCACCTCCCCTGATCTCTTCTGGGTTTCTGGTAGCAATGACCTTGTTGCAAAGGTGATCAAAAGCTTCTTGGAAATCCCCATAGACACTCTCCCCGATTATAGTTGGGTGAAAAGTTTCAGTCATCGGGTTCTCTGAGCATTCGTAAAAAAGGAGGAGAGAGTCTAGCTTGATCTGGAAGGAATCTACGCTGAACTCAAACTGCCTTCTCAGGGAGTCCACAAATTTCAGCTCCACGTTTTTCCCACTGTTGTTGGACAAGGAGATGAGACTCCACCGATCTGAATCATTGCACACTTTCACCATTTTCTGCACATAGGCTTCCTACAATTTGAAACACACGGGGTTGGGGGGGGGGGAGAGAGAGAGAGAGGAGGGAGGAGCAGATCAGAAAACCAATAAAAGCACCTCCTCTTTAGAGTCTGCATTTGCATTTGATCCCAGCTCCACCCTGCCCTAGCTTGCAGCAGAGCAAATTTACAGAGCCCAGGCGTAAGAAAGAGACACTGTGGACAGATTTAGCATGCGGTTTTGCAGACCTGCAGTTGCATAGGACCAAAGGGCGAGGGAGTGCTTGTAGCATGGTCCTGCACAAAGGACATATTCTGTAGGGTTTTATTAAGGCTTTTCCTCCAAAGAGATTGAATTGATGCACGCTAAACAAACATGCACGCACAGAGATACAGTGAAGGGGACAGGACTCTTTCAGGCGGTTAAAATGTAGCATACATGCAAAGGAGAATAATAATCAGATTGTATCTTATAAAATCACTAGTAGCTTTCCCTTAAAAATAAACTTGCACCACTATTCTGGGAACTTTCAACATTATCTCAACCTTCATAATCTCTTGCCCACCCCCAAAACAAGGCAAGACAAAACCAGAGCAGGTATAGAGAGGGAAATCAACCCTTTCTTCCCCTGCTGTGATCTAGAATAACATTTGTGGGGCCACCAAGGCAGGGCCTTGGGGTGGATGTCAACACAATGAGCAGGGCAGCCCCCAAACTTAGCAGGGCTGGCTCATTCCACACTGCCATCTAAAGAAGGGGAACGGGATTAGGGTCCTTTAAACCATCTAAAACGCCCTTACTGCACCATCAGTTAAAACAGTTACTTGATTCAAGGCAATCCAGTTTCCCCGTAGCTAATTAAGCCACTTAATCAGCGTTGCAAAGGTGTTTAAGAACAAAGCAGTGAAGCGAAGCACATTTTTTTGGAAGAAAGAGCTGGGCTCTTCACATACTTAAGACAGGTTGCAGAGCGGCATTATTAGAGTATTTTGACAGCAAATCCAGCCTTTGCATTCCAGCCTATGCAGGGCAAGGAGACAGAGGAGCACCGTGCCCCTCTAGCGGTCCTAGCTACAAACCAATTAAAAGAAAGTAACTGTATTTAAAACGGCTTAGCCTGATGAGAAATTAATGGAGCCAAATTAGCATAAATCCAAGTACTTCGGTTTGGCTCAGGGTGCATTTACAAAGAAAATAAGAATTCATTGATAACTGCCTATAAATATTGTACATACACATGTACACACATACAGAGACTTAGGAATCACTCTAAGGAACCATGCCAAGTTAGTATTTCAAAAAGCTTTAAGGGGAGGACCTGTACATGAATAATCCTGGGGTTGTTGGTTTTTTAGCAATGGGGTGTGTGTATTCTGCCCCCTTTAAAAAATTATTTTTAAAAAATATTTTTATTCAGCTTCACTGCAATCTAAAATAAGGGCTAGCTTGCCCTAGAGGCTGCGCCTTCTCCATTCTGTCCGCCTGCGCTGCTCTGTGCCGGCCCATTTTGGAGAGGCAGACGCGAAGCGAGAAAAGAGGTTCTCCCAGCCGGCCGGGGACTGCGAGCGCCTTCCATTTACCTTGAGGGTGAGCGGGGTGATCTTCTCCTTGTTAACTCCTTCCGGCAAGAAATCCAACAGGCAGTCCAAGACGACGTCTTTCACCGTCTGGAACTCGGCTTCTCCCTTCAGGTCGGCGCAGAAGATGAGGTCCAAGTCCTTGTAGCCCAGGCCGCTGTCCTGGTGCAGGACGTGGCTGGCCGCCGAGCCGTTGAGGCGCACATCGCGCACGCCGATGCGCTGCTCCTCCAGGCGGCTGCGCACCACCTTCACGATCTGGCGCGGCTGCATCTCCAGCGTGGGGAAGTTGCCCCGGCCGTGGATCGGGATGGTCTCGCTCAGGATGCGGTCCAGGCGCTGCACTTGCTCCCAGCTGAGCACGTTGCAGCGGCCGCTCTCGCTACAACCCAGGCACGGCTCGGCAATAGCCTGCCGAGGGCAGTCGCCGTCGGCGCCGTCGGAGCTGCTGCTAGTGCTGCTACTGAGAATATTTTCCTCATCTGCCATGGTCCAGCGCCGTTTGCAAGTTGGAGCCGATCAAATAGATGGAGAGAAAGAGAGGCCTCCTTTGCTGGAGTTTCTTCTTCTTCCACTCCTAGCGGGACGGGGGGAGGGGTTAAAAAAAAAGCAAGCAAAAAATCAGGAATATATAGCTTATGACGAAGACTGCGATCCTCACAGGGGCGAAAGTAAGCACCCCGCGCGCGTATTTACGCACACATACGCTGGGAGTCTCAGTGGCGCCCCTCTAGAGGCTTCACCCGGGGCAAAAAAACCCGGCTAGTCCCCCCCCCCCCGTAGCTATGGCCCTGGATCTTCAAGCCCCTTCCTCTTGACAGGTCTGAAGTGGTTGGAGGATCTCAGCAGCTCTCCGGCGCTCCCTGCTCCCCCTTCCCTTCCCGGAAAGCGGCTTTGACTGAGCTAAGCGGCGCTTTCAAGTGAAGCCACGACTCCCGGAGTGGACTCAGCGTTTCGGAGGAACAGGATGCAGTTTTAAGTGTGTTTTCACCGTCCCGCTCCTGATCTATCCGCCAGTATACACACCTGGGGGCTTGCTCCTGATCACCTGCCGTGTGGCGCGCGCGCGTGTGATCGAGCTGCCCTTCTGACGGATAGCAGCGAAGGATGGCGAGGGCAGGCAGCCTGCACCCCTTGCGCCACTGGAGGAGCCGCCTGGCGCAAAGCTTTCCTCCGGAATCCTGCCCGGTTCTTCCGCCCAGCTAGCAGGGATCGCGCTTTCCCCGGAGCTGCTCCCGCTCGCCCTGCGCAGCCTTGGGTCGCCTCTAGAGCTTTTGCTGGTTCTGCTTGGGAATGTCCTCTGTAGTTTTTTATATGGGCTTTCTCGCTCTTCCGGGGATCCGAGCCACCCTCCGCTTGCCCACGCCCCTCTCATCTGCATAGGGACACTTCTACTCCTTCCCTCCCTAACCCCCCCCCTTCGCCAAGGCCTTTCCAGACACGCCCCTTCATATTTGCATAAACAGCTGGTCCCTATGCTTTCCCCAGCCGCTTTTCTAGAGCCGCTTCCTCCTCCCCCGTGCCAAACAAATCCTCTCCTTTCTGGAAAGGGAAGAAAGGTGAAAGTTGGAAGGATCTGGATCCTGCTGGAACATCCTGGAGGGAGCTGGCAAAAAAAAAAGTGGCACACTGAGGGTTTGGCGGGGGCGGCTCTGTAGGCGAAAGGGCTGCAATTTTTATTTTATTTTTTTTTAAAAAAGAATCAAGTCAACTAGGGACCCGCGGGCGTTCGATCAGGAACAGGGGGTGGGAGTTATGTCAGCCTGCATGTGGAACATTCTCTGGCTCTCCCTGCTGAGTCTGTGCTTTGCGATTGTGTCGAGCTGAAACGGGAGGGAGGCCGAGAGGGAGGGGTAGGTTACATTTTCACCCAGGGATGGAATCCATTGCCGAGCCGGGGACGTTTCGCACTAATAAATAGCCAGCCTGGGGTCTCTGAGAAAGGGTGGTTCCTTTTTCAAAAAAACCATTTTGAAAACAGCTCTGTGGGTTTCTAGAGATCCTGGTATCCGGCTTTGTTTTAACTGCGTCCAGTTGTCAAAGCACTTACTCTACAGAGGGCACCCCCACCCCCCACCCCGCCGCCGCTTTTTCTCTCTATTGAATTGTCAGGAGAGCAGTCCAGAAAGGAGTAGGAGGCGACACTGCGTGGCTGCGCTGTGCACCTTAAGCGGCAAGATTCCCGCGGATGTTCATGGAACAAAAGAAACTGCCAAAAGGGGGGGGGGGGGGATCACAGGCATCTGAACACGGCGTACTCAGTATTTTACAGCGCCCGGGGGACCTGAGAAGGATCCAGCTGCACCAGGCTAGTGAAGCTGCGATGATGCCTTCCGGTTTTTGAAGCTATTTGTAAAGCACGGGACAAAGTGGGAAACAGCTTCCCAGGCGGCGTTTAAAGAAAGCTGGAGTGGCGGGGGACACCCCGGCCCAGACATTATTCCCCCGCCCGGAATAAAAGGTAGAATGCAGGTGCGCCTGGCAATCAGAACCCCCGTTCCAAGTACTGTCCTTAAAAATACCCCGGTGAAGTAAGGGGGGGCGCTTTTAAGATTGGGGAGGTCAAGACGTTTTGGGACTGGATTCTGGATATACCCGAAGCAATAATCCTGGGCAAAGAAAGCCCTGATTTGCAGCTGGAAATAATAAAATGCCTGCAGGAACTGGCTAGGAAGAAATCCAGAGTTCACCACCACCTGTTGCTGCGAAGGACAGGAGTAAGTGCAAAATAGCGGTGCCAGCTTTCTATTAGACCACCTTCCACTTGGCCAGATCCGTAGCGCTGTGCAGCTAGCACGTCATTTCACAGGAAGAAGTTGGCCTAATCCAAAATGTTGTCACCTACTCCCCTCTCCTTTTTATTCTCTGAAAGTGGCTCCCCAGTACGCCGTGGATTTAACAGCCCAATGGCAGAACCATCGCCTTCCGCTCCAGCTATGAGATGGAACTGCGCACCAGCAGCGCGCGGGGGAAGGAGCAGATTCTCCTTCCTGTGGATTCTACAGCACACACAGCAAAAAAAACACACGATATAATGCAAAGGTTGTCTGCTTGGAGAACCGGTCCCTTTTATTGCTGCTAGACTTTCTTTTTTCTACTGGAAAAACCTAAAAGGTCGTTAAGCGAGGGTTAGCTACGCAGTTGTGAATGTCCCTGGAAAAAAAAGTTTGCGTTTGATCATGCATGCACAATGGGTAATGGGGAATATATATATAAATATATATAAACTCACTTTTATATATATATAAACTCACTCTTCTCTTTCTCTCTCTCTCCCAGCGGTTTAATTCTTCAGTGCGTGACCACAGAATAATCTGACATCTGAGCAATCTAGGGGTAAAGCGCGATTTCCCAGAGACTCCACCTGCGCAGATTCGATTCCTCTTTATATATTTGGTGCGTAGGACTTTAGAGGCATGACAGAGCAGGATTGGTGGCCGAGGACTCGTGCATGGTCGAAGAGGTGGCTGTCACGTTTCTCGCAGGAATAGGAAGGCTAAAGAGAGGCGCGGAGGGGGGTGAGCGAAAACAGCGGCGGCGGCAGCAGCTGGAGGAGCAATAATAGGAATGGAGCAGCTAGAACGTCACAGGTACTGACGTTCCAGCAACAGCTGCAGGGCTATTCCGAAAGCCTGTGATGTGAGAAGAGCCCGGCCAATCAGCGCCGGTTTGGCCGTGACGCTTTATTTTCCTCCTCCAGGCCCCTGGGGTGAAGAGCCAATCGGAGAAGGGCTCGAGAAGCAGCGTAAGCGTGCCAGCTCCGAGTGAATGAGCCGTGGGAGGGAAGGAGGGAGGGGGAGAGTAAACACGCCCACGCACAGAAGAGCTGCCTATTCACAGGCGCTTGCGAGAAGATCCTGCGTCTTAGGAGCCTCGTTGTGCTGCGGGGCGAGAAGAAAAAGAAGGCCTTTCCCCTCTTTTCCCCCCTTCCCAATTAGCAGCGGTCGGCGGGAGGAAGCGCTGCCTTTGGGGCTAGGTTGTAGTAGGCAACGCAAGCTCGGGCTGCTACCCCGGGAAGGTTTCTCTGTAAAAGCCGTGGGGTTGCAGAAAGAGATGGGCAACATCAGTCTTTAATAGGAGGCCTTGACTGCGAGGCAGCTGCTGGCTTTCGCTGTGAAAGTTCGCCTGCGTTTGTAGTGGCAACACAGATTAATGACTTGATGCTGCCTGGACCACACGCCGGAAACCAGGGCTAGCCCAATGTGATGATGCGTCCCCCATTCTGATGATGATGGCCAGTGGTCAGGAATGGTGGCCAACAGTGTCGGGGGATGGCAGCATATTGGCTACCTTTGCCCTGCTAGATATGTGAAGAGTTTGTGGTTGCGTAGGGATGGCATTATTCCTAACATTAGTCGCACGCGAGCATAAAACATAGTTTAATAACTGCAGCCAAGGGGTTGTTGGCCTGTGGAAGGAAGAGCAGTGAAGCAGGGGACACTCTATATATGAGAGCAAATGTGGTCAGACTTTAGCAGACCAGGCTTCAAATCCCCATTGGGCCCCGAAGTTCACTGGCTGACTTTGGGTCAGCCCTGCCTTTCAACACAACAGGATTGTTGGGGTGGGGGAGGCGATTAAATAAGGAGGGGGGAAACCACGTGTGCCACTTTGAGCTCCTTGGAGGAAAAGGCGGGGATATCAATGCAATATTATTATTTTTACAAAATTAAAGGAAGCCTCTGAATTTTCAGTTTGCATTCAGTCATTTGTTACTCTTTCCCTCTTCTCAATGGAAAGAAAAACGCGCAAGCACTGTCCCAACTGCGGGCCTGTAACGCGGAGAAAGCAGACCCTTTCCCACGCGCGTTTCTTCTCGTTTTGAATCTTTCACCCCCTCAGCTCCCTCCTCCTACCCAAGAGGAAAGAGAGGAGTGCCTCAAGACGGCGCGCGGAGGTTACCTTCAAACCTTCCCTCCCATCCGGACGTGGCTGTCATGGGGAAGCACAGCACCTCTCCGCCAACTTAGCCAGCGTTTCTCGCGCTCCTCTGGAGTGGGGAGACGAGAGGCTTCTCTTTAAATGGGATGGGACGTGCTTCGAAGGACCCCATCTCTTAAATGGCACCCCTGGAGAAAAACAAAACAAAAACAAGAGGAGGCCTAAGAGCCTGGGAGCAGCCAGGGGGTACGGGAGGGCAGCTGTCCCCCTAAACCAAATAAATAAATAAAAATACTTAACTAACTGACCAATTGTGTCACAGATAACTCGCTTCTGCCCCCTAACATAAAGCATGCCTCCCCCTAAAATAAATCCTGGCTAAGCTGATGCGGGGGGGGGGGAGGCTTTGGGGGAAGTAGGAACTTCCAACAAGAGATAGTTGGTCGTGTGAATAGGATAGAGCTAATAATAGTAGTACTGTAGTAGCAATAATAAAATCCAGACTTTGATTGCAGTTTAAAAAGACACTGAGGTTTTCCTTGAAGGTGGGGGTAGCACTCGCTGCTTTTGGGGAACTGCCAACCCCTCTCCCCCCCCCCTTTCTCCGCTGAGCAGTTGAGGGGGAGGCGGCGCTTCCTCGCGCGCGCAGCTCCCGCCCCTTCGGAGGGGGCTCAGGCGAGCGCGACCTGCGACTTTCTCCCCGAGGAGGCATGTGGCCGAGGGCGCGCGTTGCGTGGCAATGACGTCCCCTGCCGGCTAAGGAGCAAGGTGCATCCCCTTCCTCGGGCGGAGGGGGGTCCCTGTGTCCCGACTGCCTCGTCCCGGGCTGGGTTCTCCTTTTCCTCGAGCGGTGTGGAGAGAGAACGGCCAGAGGGCGGCTACCACAGTTAAATAATTCTGGTAAGGAGCTTCCCAGCCTGTCTGGCTCATTTCTGAAGTAGCTTCAACAGCAAGGAAAGGTCCGGGGAGAAATGTAGGATCACAAAATAAAATAAAATAAAATGGATCATTTCAAACGTTTTTCAGGAGGAGTTTTTGTAGCAGTGGTAGATCATGGACGGATCCCCTGTTGGGGTTGTTGTGCAGGAATTACTGTTTACCAGCGTTCAAATAGCGTTCAAACTCAACTCAGCAGGTAAATTTAGGAAGAACTTGACTCTACAGTAATCCTCATGGCTTACTTAGAGACTCTCCCCACCAAAAAACCCTGTTCTCAAATCACAGCTTATTTATGTGTCTACCACAGACTACACTACTACATATAGGTAAAGGTAAAGGACCCCTGGATGGTTAAGCCCAGTCAAAGGCGACTATGGGGTTGGGGCGCTCTTTTTGCTTTCAGACCAAGGGAGCTGGCATTTGTCCACAGACAGCTTTCCGAGTCGTGTGGCCAGAATGACTAAACCGTTTCTGGCGCAGCGGAACACCATGACAGAAACCAGAGCGCACGGAAACACCGTTTACCTTCCCGCCACAGTGGTACTTATTTATCTACCTGCACTGGCGTGCTTTTGAACTGCTAGGTTGGCAGAAACTGGGACAGAGCAATGGGACATAGTCAATGCTATGTACTGTCATCATGGTGCAAAACCCAGGAATCTTCTTTTACCTGGTTTCTTAGATGGATCCCACCAGATGATCTACCATGAGTTACATTATTCCATAGTCACCTCTCACTTCCTTGTCCATTGCATCATAAACATCACATATCCAGAGTTCTATGGTACAAAAGCCACCATCTCATGACTCTTCATATCCTTGCTGAGAGACAGAACCATGAAAATTGTGGATGTAGAACTTTGCATATTTCCAAAATATTTACGACTAAACATGCATAGCTTTTGCAGCACTTTGGCTAAGTTTGAAATGAATTAATTAAAACATAAACGTTTATAAGCAGAGCACAGCAAGTCTGCAAATGAGTGTTAAAAGCCTAAGCAGTTACTTTGCTATTGGTAAAATGTGCAAAAAGATTGCACTCTGGAGCTTAAGGTAAAGTTTGTGATATATTGGTTGTCAAGCTGAACAATTTTAAACTTTTATGTCCACTGTGGACCAAATATTGTTAAACATTCATAGGAATAGGATTGTGCCCTGCAGCTTAAAATAAGCTCTGCAAACCCTTATGGTTGCAAAGAGACTTATCCTTCAAGGCTGGATGGATTAACTCTCACCATCTACTATTCAGTGGTCTGAAGTTCTTAGACCTTTTCTGAATTTGAACACCTATTTGGATCTATGGACAAATTAAAATTTATTTCTGAGTGCTGGATTATTTTTTATTATTCATGTAGGATAGCAATGTTTCTTTTTGTTATAATTGCAAAAAAGCTAATATTTTTAAAATTATAAGTAATGTGGATATGAGAAGTTGGGTATTGGATTTAAGAATTATGATATAGATTATGATTTACAACAAACTGCTGCAGTGGGGAGTGCCCATTTAGTGTTCCAGCTAGGCAGTTAGCCACACCCTTCTTTAAGGTACCCCATTCCATTCCCCCCCCTCCTTGTTTTGCTTTGTCACCCCACCCAGCAGTCAGTATTCCATTGCTATTGAGCATGCCCTGTCCTCAGAGCTGGATTTAGATGGTGCCAATGAAATGCAAGTAGAAGCTCCTGAGGGGTCTCATTTGCACAACGGCAAAAAAATGGTTAAACTCCTGCTCTCCATGGTCCTGAACCTAACCAGGGCCTTCAGCAGCTTCTGTTTGCAATGTTGTTGTTGTTGTTGTTGTTTAAACAATGCATGTGACATTAAATCCCCAAAGCCAGTATCATTCTGATTTCAAAACTATTTGAATAGTGAATCTCAGGTACATACAACAAACCATTTCCTGGGGATGTTCTACATGTCTGACATCAGGGGTGGGGATAGTATCATGGAGGAGCATTTGACTTCCCTGCCACTTACCACCTGGCCACTGCAGTTGTACCTGTGTCTATCTGGAAGCAAGCTCTATTGAATTCAGTAGCACTTACTCCTTGACTAAATGGGTTAGACTTTTCTTCATATGGCAGAACCATAGGATCATAGCTATGTTATACCTGCGTTAGCCCTGGAAGTATGGTCTGCTGTTATAGTGGGACCTTGGAATCATGAAAGGTGGGTTATTTACTTGAAGTATGGGACTAGTGATATTTCATACACAGTTATTTAAGAAATTTGTAAGAAGTGGTTTACAAATAGGATTTATCCATGCAAACATGCTCTTAACTTTTGAAATGCTGCATATCCCAGAAGAAACCCAATATTTTGCTGTACTTGCACACTGCTTGCTTCTCTATACTTCTCATGGAGATGGGGCAATTTAGCAGAAATCAAACAAACTATTCCAGTCTTTTTAAAGTTGCCGACCACAATTCTCACAGGGGGGAATCAGATCTACTGGTTTGTGGTAAGGAAGCACTTAAAATCCAGCCCAACCCTGCCTTTTCAAGCACAAAATAGATTAAAGATGCAACATATGGTCTTTGTATTTCACATCTATGTGTATACTTATGCAAATCTGCATGGTCTTTACAAAATTGCATTTTCAACTTCCAAAAGTATTTATGGATTCTTTTTCCACATAGGGATCAGGCAGCTCCTGAGAGATAAAAAGGACTTTCGCCCATCTTAGCTAGGAAGCAAAGGAAACTGCTTACATTTCTGAACACTTAGGGAGCAAGTAGATATTATTTGTCACAAGAACCAGCTGAAGAGTACCACTCCCCATCTATAAAATGGAATCATACTGTCAGTGTCCAGAAGCAATGAAACTGATTGTTTTCTAGGAAACAGAGCTAGCAACTTCATCTACCCACGGCTAGCTATGAAAAAGAGGGCATTTCAGCAAGAGAGGCAGGGAGAGAGGAGGAACGAGGGGGAAATGGGCAGGGGGAGTTACCAGGAGTTCCATGTACACCAAAAAAGAAAAGCCAACAAGACGACATATACTTCCAAACAAACAGAAACTTTATCTGATGGCTATTTTACGAGTCTTCACATCTTTGATATATTATTTGCCTGTCACTGAATTCACCCAGATCTTGGCTGCATCAAGTCTGAAGGTTGAATTCAACACAACGCTAAGGATTCTCCTTGCATGACGGAACATTATCCGCCTCCTCCTGCACCCCCTAAATCTGTTCAGGGATTTCCCCCAACCTTCCAAAGGAGATGGGGGAACAGGGCGCATTTGCATGGAGGAGAGGGAGAAAATTCCCTCATGCTTGCATTAACCTTTGCACTACTGCAAACAGTTCTTTGAGCCCTCCCACTCACTGTTTTTGCATACTGAGCAGCATAGCTTTCCACTTGTCATTCACCATGTCACTTTGCCACTCACTCTACCTTGGGCAACAAATCTTTATTTCACATTAAAACACCTGGTGCAGGACTACCCTGCAGCTCATGAGAAAAAAGGAAAGCTATTTATGGAGGCAAGTCATGTGGAAATGGAACAAAACATAACGTGTGTATAAGCTTCTGGTAGCAAAGTATGTGAACCTGCATTCCAATTTCTTATGTTGGCCCAAATGAAGCGAAATATTTAAGCATAATAATCAGTAACTTAAACTAGGATAATTATATTGCCGCAATTGTGGGGAAATTTGCATAGGTTAAACAGGTCCTCTTGGTTATACTTGTGTGCTGCTGCTGGCGTCACTGCTGTTATGAACATTAATTCAGTTCATGAACGTATTTCATATCATAATATGGAATATACATGTGGTTATGAGAACAATGATTTATCAGGATTCTTAACTTGTATTCTGTTCAGTTTTTAAAGTTTTATCAGTCTCATAGGAGGAAAAATGTCATCTTATTATAATAGTGAATCTGCACATTTGGTGTGGATTTTGTTTTAAGGTTTCACTGTAATTTTTGGTCTGTCAACATCATGCATGGAGTGTATGGAGTGTTATGGGAGCGATAGTATCTCTGATGGGGAACATGTCATGCTGCTTCTAGGGTAGTTTGCCCATCTTTGCTCTCCACCCTGCACTCAGCTTTCACCTGTGGCTCCTAGAAGCTGTCAGCATGCGACAGTGACCACACCCTGGGAATGGCTTTGACTGGCTGGCTAAACCAGGTGAGGACAGCTAATGGGTCTCAAACCCTCAGTGAATTAAGGACTTCCCCTGCCTGCAAAGACAGGCTCCAGCGGGTTGACTGGATGAGACCAATAGTGGACTCAATGGTCATGTAGGTGGTTTCTGTACGTGCTATAGAGGGAAGTGAGAGGCAGATGGGAAGGTAGCCCATCTAGGTGAAGGGATGCTCTTATCCCAAACCTCCATTGCCCTGCAGCTATGCTCATCCATGAGAGATGTGTTTCTGGAGTAAACCCCAAGGAAAACTCTGTACCCACTGCCTTGCAGGACATCTTGGGGAGAAGAAAGGGCTAAGGAGTAAACCCAACACAAATCCAGAGCAGAGTCCCTAAGATGGTAGGATAATGTCTTGTACACCTCCTTCTGGCAACTCATGTAGCCAAGCTGGTGCCAAACATTGTGTTCTGTTTTCCTTTGGACCATATCAGCAAGACTGAGAAGTGGGTCTTATCCTCTCGACAGCACAGGACCTTCAGACACACAACCCAGGCTTGAACTCCACAGTTGCCCCATGTATTTTATTCAATGCTGAGGAGGTCAGTTCTTTTCTGAGACCAGAAAAGAGAGGAAAAGACAGCAGATAAAGTGGAAGCTCTTCTACCAAATCAGAGTCAAACATACAGTGGGACCTCAGGTTACATACGCTTCAGGTAACAGACTCTGCTAACCCAGAAATAGTGCTTCAGGTTAAGAACTTTGCTTCAGGATGAGAACAGAAATTGTGCTCCGGCAGCACGGCGGCAGCAGGAGGTCCCATTAGCTAAAGTGGTGCTTCAGGTTAAGAACAGTTTCAGGTTAAGTACGGACCTCTGGAACGAATTAAGTACTTAACCCAAGGTACCACTGTATTTATCTCATAAAACACACAATACTCTTCAGGGGTCTACCAACAATGGTTTGGAAATAGAGGAAAGCAAATGAGCTTCTTTGCATATAATATCAATTAAATGCTTTTCCATGGAATGTGGCTGTTTCAAAACTTGATGGCAGGAATAAAATACTGAAAGACTTATTGATGATGAATTCTGATGAACTTTCATAGCTGGAAGCCTTCACGGGAAGGTGAGCTGTTGTGCACTTGAAAGATTGCATGGGATTTTAATTGGTCTTATATACATAGAGGGATGTGCATTGCTGCCTATAGCAAGCACACATCTTCTTTCTGGATGTGCTGGAATTGTGCTTCTACAAGCCTAGTTCTAATGTAGTAATAAATGCTTATTTCCAAGGCTGCAATTCTCTGAACACTCACCTGCAAGCAAGGCACATTCAACAGAGCAGGGCTAGACATGCTTTGGATCAGGCTTCATGAGTGTTTTGAACACTGGGTTGCATCCAATGCTAATATTACTCAGAATAGGCCCGCTGAAATGAGTATAGATGACTAACTTACGTTCATTAATTTCAATGGGTCTTCTCTGAGTAGGACCAGCAAGGGATATACAACCCGCTGCTCGCTCAATGATCTGCACTGAGAACGCTAACATTGTTTTTCACATACTGTGCTCAAAACTTGTTTTGAAACTGGTTTCAGTTCAAACACAGTTGCGCCTCTGTCTCTTGCATGAAGGCGTCCTCTGATATTTTCCTAGTTTGATGTCTGCCTATTAAGACTGAAAACACTTCCTTCTTTAGCATCAGAAAAGATGGCCACAGTTTATTTTGGAAAAGGCAGTGTCACATAGTTTCAAACAAAAGAGTTATTCAAAATGAATATTCATTGGCTAGAATGGAAATCAGAGAGATTTGGAAACAAAAGTATAAATTAGTATTGTACAGTTGTGTTGCTTCTCCTTTTCTTCTTTCTGGCAATGATTTTTTTTCTCTTCAGGATGGGGTGAATAATACTTCACTTATGCTCCTGCATACAATGCTAATATTAGTTTCCAGAGTGGCACAGCTTTTAAAAGTTGCACTGTACATTATCCAAAGCTATCACAACCACCTCCCAAAGTGTAGTGTCACAGAGTTGAGCTCAGCTGAACTGAAGGAACTCTTCCTTGTCTCTTTTGACTTAAACTGCGTGATGATCTGCACACACAAAAAGCAACAAGTCAAAGTTTGCAACTATTACAAGTATAAAGAAACATCCAGAACGTTTTAAAAACTCAAGTCAGCATAGAGAATAGTTATTTTATTATCTTATTTGTGTCACCAAGAAAAGCAACAAGAGGACAGATCATTGCTTCCAGAAATATCCCCCCCCCCCCAACATGGTATAATGAAAAAACTGTCACAAGGGTAGGGAGCAGAAAGAAGAGGAAGTTTACACTGGGGGAGGGTGGGAAGAGTCTTGTAAAGAGATGTGAAATGTTTTTTGGTCTGGAAGTTGACATTTCCCCCAGGACTCATAATTCAATTCATTTCTTCACATAAGAACAATTAAAGCTAAGGAGAGCACAACCTTAACACCATAGCTCAATGCCTAGGCCCACTTGAAATAATTTTCTCTCCCTCAATTAAATCTTGACCCATGGCGCAACTGCTTTCCGATGGTTGTACCAACCATCTTGGCTTCCTTGATCCATTATAACATCACCCCTGATTCTAATGGAAGCTATCCTCACCTCAGTCAGACAGGTTGCTTGGCTTGTCAGGTAGTGGTGACATGTGCCTGGGTCAGTTTACATCTGTTTTGAAATGTGTGGAAAGACTAGGTAAAGGTAAAGGGACCCCTGACCATTAGGTCCGGTCATGACCAACTCTGGGATTGCAGTGCTCATCTCGCTTTATTGGCCGAGGGAACTGGCGTACAGCTTCCGGGTCATGTGGCCAGCATGACTAAGCCACTTCTGGTGAACCAGAGCAGCATATGGAAATGCTGTTTACCTTCCCACCGGAGCAGTACCTATTTATCTACTTGCACTTGAGGTGCTTTCGAACTGCTAGGTTGACAGCACCACCCACGTCCCTGTCGTGGAAAGACTAGTCAGGGTTAAAAACAAGGGTAAGGATAAAGAATGGATTGTAGTGAAATTGTTCCTCCTGTACCTTTTCTCATTACACCACAAACCCCCATAAGTTTGTTGGGCTAACCTTCCCACCAACTGGGTGCATCCACATGGCAATTTTTGAAATGAGATGTGAATCTAGTCCACACCAGTCATTGTAGCCTTTGAGTTCATTTGGTACTTGTTGCATACCTATTCACAGGTGTAGACTTACAGGTAGCTATTATGCGAGCAGGAAGAAGTGTGGTCTGTTGAACAATCGTACTGTTAAGCTGGGGGAGGGGAAACTCCTGCCTTTTCCAGTCCTGTAATTCTTGTTTAGCATACCAATGCCAACACAGAGCATATATCCCATTGGGAAGACATGGCTCTGTGGTAAAGTGCATGCTTTGCATGCAGAAGATCTGAGGTTCAATCTATAGTATTTCTAGTTAAAATACTCAGCAGGCCATTGGGATCCTGGGAGCCACTGCCAGCCAGAGTAGAAAATACTGGACTATATGGATCAGCAGTCACCTCCCTGCTATCTCACATCTCTCACTCTGTCTTCCAGTAAGAAGCAACAACTCCACTGCCAGGAGGTCAGGTAAGCACTGTCACCATCCCATCCACTACTGATACGGGCCAATGGTCCAGCTCAGTGGCTGTATTTGCATATAACACTAACCAGTGGTTTAGCATTTTGCCCCGAGGGCCTTTTGGTGGTTCCCTCACTGCAAGAAGTGAGGTTACAGGGAACCAGGCAGAGGGCCTTCTCGGTAGTGGCGCCCGCCCTGTGGAACGCCCTCCCACCAGATGTCAAGGAAATAAACAACTATCTGACTTTTTGAAGACATTTGAAGGCAACCTTGTATCAGGAAAATTTTAATGTCTAATGTCTAATGTTTTACAATTTCTTATGTGCTGTAAGCAGCCCAGAGTGGCTGGAGAAACCCAGCTAGATGGGCAGGGTATTATCATCATCATCATCATCATCATCATCCTCATCCTTCGGGGCATTAGTTCCCTTCCAGCATTCATTCCATGCTCCTTGGACATGAATAAGAGCTGTAAGGAGAGCCTGGAACACAACTGGGAGACACAGAGAAAGGGTGGAAAGGTCAACAAGAGCTGTGGCCAGTGGTCCAGGGTGCTTTAACAATAATTACCTTATAATAATTACCTCTTGGTATCCTGAACCAAAGAAAATTGGGGATCAATATTTCTGAGGATGGCCTGTCTATTATGAGTGTGTCCCATCTTCACCCATGGGCAGGCAAAAATTTTATGGTGGGTGTGCCTAAGGGACTGGCAGAGTATTGCAGAATGGCTGGAATATAGTGATAGCCTAATAAGTTGAAAGTTATTTTTTTTCTGAGCAAGCAATTGGATAGTATACTGACTATTAGGGGTATGCGCTGGCCACAATATTTCTCTACACTCAAGAGGAAAGACTGGAGTGGGAAAACATGACTCCCTAACAAGTATCCTGTTACTCCAAGAGTTGATGGTGGGTGTGGGCTTCCTTCCCACACAGACAGATTTGGGGGGCAACAGCCAATTCTCAATGGGAGAGAGATCTATCTCTGCATTGGGGTAAGGGGTGGTGGTGGAAAAACAGCAAAGATTCATATGAAAAACAGAGACAGTTTTTAAAAAATATTTATTCAACATCCTTTACCAAAATCACTTTGATTGTAATGCTTCTTGGGCACTTGAGTCCACAGAATAATGGGACTTCAGGGAGTTCCGGATCTGACTAATGGTGCAATATGATTTGGGCATGCAAAAAGAAAAAGAAGAAGAGTTTGGATTTGATATCCCACTTTATCACTACCCTAAGGAGTCTCAAAGCGGCTAACATTCTCCTTTCCCTTCCTCCCCCACAACAAACACTCTGTGAGGTGAGTGGGGCTGAGAGACTTCAAAGAAGTATGACTAGTCCAAGGTCACCCAGCAGCTGCATGTGGAGGAGCAGGGAAGCGAACCCAGTTCACCAGATTATGAGACTACCGCTCTTAACCACTACACCACACTGGCTCCGACCCCAATCACCCGTGTTCACTTTGGAAAATGCCCACCCATACTGGCTACACACTTTCTTTTATATCTCCGCATGTAAAAGAAGCTAGAGAAGTTTTTTTTTTAAAAAAAAAAAAAAGAACTGTGGCTGTGGCAGCAGTTCTGCCAATGGAGTGTAAAGCTCTCCCCATCCATTTCTTCAGGGCTGGTTTATCTTTAAGCATAGTAGAATAGCCTACAGAAGACTGCAGATTCTAGAAGACAATTAAAAGCTGACAAACTATCAATTATGGCACCACAATGAATTGAGCTGTCTCCCAGGTTCTAAACCACTGCTCTGGTCTAGATCAGCGTGAGAATAACTTCAGCTTAAATAATTTGTTTTCCTGAGGTTTTTTTCCTTGAGTTGCAAAATAGCTTTTGTTTCCTTTTCCAACACAATCTTTTTCAATAAATCCCAGCTGATAAACATCCACATTATATTTTATTGCACTTAATTACTGTAAGAAATCTCAGTTTGGTTGGTTCTAAGTAACAAATTCCAGTAAATATTGTTAGGTCATATATTATTGTAGCATCTGTGTCAGATTATATTATCCTTGTTAAGTAAAACAGTAAAAAATAATAATTTAAAAACCAGCCCCGCAGGCAAATAGGACATGTTATTTCAGTTAATTGTAGCATATGACTTTTCATTGTTTATTACCATCTTTAGTTTGACCTTGAAGTACCTTTACATAGATCAGGTTCTGCAGATTACTTAGAATCTAAAATTAAGATGGTTGCCTGATAAAATTACTAGTGTAGCAAATACCTTCTAAAATGCCATATTTTCTGAGGATGTTAGACAAGAGTCGTTAGTCAATAGCGATGCCAAAATTAAAGAAATAGGTCAAAAAGGCTGGAATTGATTTAGATGTTTCAAGTCTAATAAACTATAATCTCCAACGTGATTGGCTTAAAGAGGTCATGGCTCTCTTCCAAAATCACACTTGTGCCAGAGAACAACTATCCGTTGCCTACTGACTTTGTGTCATTACTTTCCTAGAATGTTTAAACCTGCTCATCCCACTTGATCCACTATGAGATTATTGGTAGTTTGTAAAGTGAGGAGCAGCTGTAACTGAGTGAAGGAGAGTTTAAATTAGGTGAATGACAATACAATCTCATGCAGGTCCTCGCAGAGGTAAGCCCCACTAAATATGCATAGGCCTGCAGCCTCAAAGTTTAGGTTGTAGTGCATTATTTACAGACTGAAGAGAGCACAAATAGATTTTATTAGACTTTATGAGGGAGAGAATTTCTTAGAGAGAATGTACCATGCAAATGAAACATAACATAACACACACACACACACACACACACACCTTTTTGCCCTTAGTGCAAGCCACACAGGTAGGCTGGCCATTCTACAGACAAGAACCCCCAAAGGGGAAATGGTTTTAAGAGGATTGTATTTTATTTGTGGCCAAGGAAGGCTTGCAGGAAGTTGAGGAAAATGCTTGTGTGTTGAGTCCTTTGATTAATGTGGCTCATATGTGACCCGGGGGGGGGGCATCAAAATGACTGGCTCCAATAGCAATCCTGGTTCTCAAATGGATTGTTCAATTCTTACTGTAGAAGAGTGGAACAGAATTAGGTGCTAACCATTCTTTTGAACTGGGGCCTCTACTACTTATATATACATCAGTAGCTAAACTATATTTTACTCACAGAACTTCAAAGGGACATTCCAAATTTTAAAAATACAGTTCTGTGCATGGCAACTTATAAGTGAACCCACCCACCAACCCCAAATTCAGCGGAGCTTGCTGCTAGGGAAGCATGTATAGAATCTGTAGCCAAAATACAGCATAATCTGTACTGTAATTCCTTTTAAATGTATGAGCGCTATTTTAAGATTTATCTTGCTGATGGAAACAAATGGGAATTTAGACTAATGAATTCTTCATGAAAAGCCCATTCATTATTTAATTATTTGTTTGATTTGCTTGATCAATTTTTCAGTAGTTTCTTTAGGGATTAAAATAAAACGGCAAAACGCTGGAACAGCCTATACAGGTTGCAGAAAGGTTACGGGAAGAGGGGTGGAAGATAGCAATAATTGACACGTATAAGATGGAGGCTGTTTGCTGGGAAGTCCCTTTCCCAACTTGTCCGAAATTTGACAGGTCTGATGCCTTGAAGTGGAATGCCTGAAAAATTTATGATATTTGGATCGAGGATACAGAAGATACAAAGATGAGGAATGTGGCTGAGTAACAGATCACTGAAATAAAAAGCAAGCTTCTACAATGTGTGCTTCTAAAATCCTTGTTCCAATCTGTCTAAAACTTGGCTGGTCTGATACCTTGAAGGAGTAGAGAAGTACTTCAAAGATTTGTGTTGTTGGAATAGAAAACTTAGAAGTTGTAAAAAGGCAGGTAAGAATGCACCAGTTTCTGTTTTTATTCGGCTGCAGTTCAGCTTCTGACAAAAAATGCATCATTCATCATTTTGTCCTCTGTAGCAGAATTTTATGTACGGTAATTACATTTTCATTGCATTATGCCATGTCATTCATTTACTCCCTTTTTGAAGAAGGGGGCATTTGCCTGCTTCCAGTCTGCAAGGACCTCACCTGTTCTCCATACAGGTCCAGGACAGAACTTTGTGGTGCCCCACTTGTCACGTTTTTCCATGATGATGAGGGGCTGTTAGCAAGCACTCTTGTTGTTCCACATCATTATAAGTTACTTGGATGAATGAATTGAGGGAGTGCCCATCAAATTTGCAGATGAAACCAAACTGGGAGGGTTAGTAGCCTCAGCCCAGTATACCTGAAAGAGCGTCTCTTCTCCCATCGCTTAGCCTAAACACTGAGGTCCTCTTCCAAGGGAATTTTGCTGGTTCCCTCATTGCGAGAAGCCGGGTTACAGGGAACCAGGCAGAAGGCCTTCTTGGTAGTGATGCCCTCCCTGTGGGATGCTCTCCCTTCAGATGTCAAGGAAATGAACAACTATCACACTTTTAGAAAACATTAGAAGGCAGCTCTGTATTGGGAAGTTTTTAATGTTTGATGTTTTAGTATGTTCTGATATATGCTGTCAGCCACCCAGAGTGGGTGGGCATACCCAGCCAGATGGGCAGGGTATAAATAATAAAATTATTATTATTATTATTATTATTATTATTATTCGTCAATGCCACAGAAGAATCAGGATTCAATATAACCTTAATAGACTGGAGAACTGGTTGTGACTCTTACCTTTGTACAGTAAAAGGTAAAAGGTAAAAGACCGCTGGATGGTTAAGTCCCGTCAAAGGCAACTATGGGGTTGCGGCGCTTTTCTCACTTTCAGGCTGAGGGAGCCAGTGTTTGTCCACAGACAGCTTTCTGGGTCATGTGGCCAGCCTGACTAAACCACTTCTGGTGCAATGGAACACCGTGACAGAAACCAGAGCGCACGGAAACACTGTTTACCTTCCTGCCGCAGCAGTACCTGTTTATCTACTTGCACTGGCGTGCTTTCGAACTGCTAGGTGAGCAGGAGCAGGGACCGAGCAATGGAAGCTCACTCCATTGTGGGGATTGGAACCACGACCTTCCGATCACTCACACAACTTGCTGCTTCTCTGCCGGAGTGGCGGAGAAGTTGCTACCTGCACTGCGCTCCTACCATGCCAGACACAGCAGGTTCAACAACCCCTTCCAGACATGCAAAAGCAGTCAAGGATGGCACAGACAAGGGCCACTTGCAGAAAGGATGTGTGGCTGAGCAAGAGTCCCAAGAGTTAGCTAGAGTATTCTAAAGGGCTATAGATCTGAGGTTTCCCACCCCTCTTATGTAGGAATCAGTGGGATATTTTCAGTCCTTAGCTGTCCGTTTTCAGTTAAGCATGAACCTGACTTTCTCTGGATTTCCTCCAAGATCTCAATACAGTATATCAAACCCTGGGTTGTCTGCAGGAACTGATAAAAGGTGTAAGAGAATAGTTCCTATGGAGCTAAGCGGTCACAGAACGTTGTGGTGGCCAACAACATAGCTTGCATTTAAAAGGGTTAGATAAATGCATGAAAGGGAGGTCTGTCCAAGGCTACTTGGGCACAATAGCCAACAGCATAATCTCCATGTTCTCAGATAGCATATCTTTGACAGCCCTACACAGGGGTGTGGTTATTATGCTCACCATGCCCTGCTTCCTTGTGGCATTTGGCCAGATGGCATATCAGAAGCAAAAATACTATGCTAGCAGGACCAGTGATGTGACGCAGAATGGCAGATCTTCTGTATTTGCAGTGGACTTACCAGCGTTCAATACAAAACAATCTTTGTTTCGACATTGCTGCTGCTGCTATTGCCACACTTATATTTATTTATTTATTATATAACCATAGCACTGAGATATTCCAAGCATAACATAAAGGAACTTCCTCTCCCAAACTACATAAAGAAAACCACAAAGATGTTGTGGAGATGTAACAGTAAGTTATGAGGAAACACCATGAAATTGAGAAGTATGTCAATCTAGGCATGGCAGTAGCTTTAAAAACAACACTGTGTTGAATTGAATGGAGGAAGAAACTCTCTTGCAATATGCAAATTCTCAGTGTGTGCAAACCTACCATTCTATGAGTGGTGGAATACGTTTTGCTGTTCTGTAAACCTTTAACTTCCAATGGATTTTTTTTTAAAAAGAAACCAGTTCTACAAAGAGCCCTCTTCTGCCCAAGGTCCATACTGACTGATACTAAGATTTCCTGAAGCTGAGGCTCCAATACTTTGGCCACATCATGAGAAGAGAAGACTCCCTGGAAAAGATCCTGATGCTGGGAAAGATTGAGGGCACAAGGAGAAGGGGATGACAGAGGACAAGATGGTTGGACAGTGTTCTCGAAGCTACTAACATGAGTTTGACCAAACTGCGGGAGGCAGTGGAAGACAGGAGTGCCTGGCGTGCTCTGGTCCATGGGGTCACAAAGAGTCGGACATGACTAAACAACAACAAAGATTTCCTAAGTGCACCTCTTTCCTCCTTCTTATTTCTGGAGCAATTCTGAAACTCTTAAATTCTTTTGCTGAGTTTCTTTTGCGGATTGCGGGGGGAGAAGCGTTGTGGGGGGGGGTTGCACTTCTATAGAAAAGAAGGCAATAGATAAACAGAAATATGTAACATTTTACATTTTTGGAAGGCCTGCAGCCTGCCTGAAGTGTGGGAGGAGGGTCAGGACTGAACAAGCAGTCTTTCAAAGCTGTAGCAGCGACATTTGGTTTTGGAGGCAGAGGAGGAGGAGGAAGAAGTCATAATTCTCAAACACATACAATCTGACATTTCCCCAGTCTCATGGACCAAGGAAGTTTGCCCCACTGGGAAATATCTTTATTGACTACTGCATTTATGGCCCACTTTTCATTCTAGGAGCTCAATTCAGGTTCTCCTGGATTTCATCCTTACAACAAACCTGTGAGGTAGGTTAGGTGGTGAGTACCCCAATAAGCTTCAAGGCTGAAGAACCTTTGGCACAACAATTGGCCCAGTTTTTAGCATTGTTTAATATCATTTAATGCTGATGAAGGAAGCAATGGACTTGATTTATCCTCATTCCAGTCCTCCTCTCTTAGACCATTATTTCCTTCATCCACCAATCTGAACTAATGATAGAACTTCTTTCCACATTCAGTGAGCCAAACATTTTCAGAAGAGTTTTCTAAGAAAAGCTGTTGGACATTTTCACCACCTAAAAATGTTCAGCAAAATCCCCACCAAAAAAAAATAACCACCCACAAACTGTGGATAATTTTAGGAAGACATTTTTGCTCAGCCCTATAACTAATTTTTAGCAGGAATGGCAAGCATTATAGACCAGTGCTTGTTTGGTTCCTTTTCCATTTGTAATCATATCATTGCATGTGCTAGATTTTCAGCCTTTTAAAAATGTGTACAAGTATGTCCAGGTACGGTGCCATTTATTATACAACCTAGGGATTGGTGAATCTTTCAGCTTCTCATTTTTCAAATGTGAAGTTCCATTCTCCATGTTTGATTGTGTAAATTCCTTTTTTAAAAAATGTTCTCATGAAAATTCATCTGCATATGCATGTTAGTGCACATTTCTACTACTAAGCATGTTTTTCTATGCATTTTTATCTAATATGCATGCTTTTACAAGTAATTTCCAATAATTTAATGAATTTTATATGCTCTTTCTACTATCATATGCATTTTTAGGCACACTTTATCCTAGCGCACACATTTTGAACACATTAATTGGCTAGCAGCGGTTCTCAACCTGCGGGTCCCCAGATGTTTGTTGGACTACAACTCCCATCATCCCTGAGCTCTGGCCTTGCTAGCTAGGGGTGATGGGAGTTGTAGTTCAACAACATCTGGGGACCCGCAGGTTGAGAAAGGCTGGGCTAGAGAATTGTATTGCAGAATTCAGGAAAATGCAGATTTCAAAGGATGGCTGTGCACTGTTTCAGGAAGTTTGAATTAAGTAGCTTCACCTTTCAATGTGAAGTGAACAGTGGGTAGCATTGTAACTATAAAGATCTCTGACTTTTGATGTATTTATGATAGCCAAGCATATTATGAAAGATTCAGATAGATCAGATAACATCAAGTATGACGTTTGTGTCCAACTAACGCTCTGTATATCTGAAGGGGAGTGAGGAGTTACCATTCACTGTAGTAATCTGATGCCGAGTCTCCATAAAAACTTCCCTTTAATGGAGATAAGATAATGCAGGCTAACAGTTCTTTAGCTAAATAGGATTAATTAGCAGGAAGCTGGCTGGTTAGTTTGCTGCTGACCTGTAAAACCCAATAAGAACGAGGTCACTGGAAAATAATAGAGCTATTTAGAGTATAGGTCAAAGTCAAGCAATAGATAACGTCATTGAAAGATCAACTGATATCATAATGTTAAAGGGTAAGAAAAGATTTCTTATGCTGCACAAAGATTTCAGTCTTTAAAATAGCATTTTTTCCTAAGCAGAATCACTTGTGCATTCCAAAACAAACAATTGCAGCATCTCAATGTTCAAATACCAGTGGACACAATGCTTTCCCATTCATTGTGGGCAAGTTATTCAATCCCTTCCCCTAACTTTGTTATATAAATTCACCTTGACTGACCTCAAGCCCTGAGATGAAGCAGGGTTGTAGGAATCAGGCTGCCATTCTCTTATCGATGCAAAATTTGAATGTTGTTGTTGCTGCTGCTGCTGCTGTTGTTGTGGTGGCGGTGACAATAGTCATTCTTGTTATACAGAACCTTGAGTGGACATGTTCCTTTCAAAGAGTTCCAGAAGCAAAATCAGCCAGGTAACTTCTCCCAAGTAGCTTATAATCTAAATTTCGACAGCAAGGCAGATGAAAGGGGAAGAACGGGTGGAGAGATAAATGAAGCAATAGACAAACATGAGTAGGTGAGTTCCTGTTGCTCTGTCCCTACTCCTGCCAACCTAGCAGTTCGAAAGCACACCAGTGCAAGTAGATAAATAGGTACCGCTGTGGCAGGAAGGTAAACACCATTTCCGTGCACTCTGGTTTCTGACATGGCGTTCCATTGTGCCAGAAGCGGTTCAGTCATGCTGGCCACATGACCCGGAAAGCTGTCTGTGGACAAACGCTGGCTCCCTTGGCCTGAAAGCGAGATGAGCACCACAACCCCACAGTCACCTTTGACTGGACTTAACCACCCAGGGGTCCTTTACCTTTTACCTAGGTGTAGTAAAGTGCATTTGGTTACAGTTTGCGAAGTGGAGGTGAGGAATAAGAAGTTTTGCCAAAGAATTCATAGAAAACGTGAGCTTTGAGTATGGATTTGATAACTGATAATTTCTTTTTTAAAGGTGATCACCTGCGCCATGCACACAACTACATGTCCATTGTATGTTCCATCTTAACACACCAGGACCTGCAAGCCACACAGTACCTGTGCCAGTCTCCTTATAACTCATACAGCTGTCCAGGAGTGTCACATTTTGATAGAATCCCCACTGTGAAAAGACTTGCAAAGCTCCCTGGTTACCTTGGAGATTTTTAGTTTTTGCCTTTGCTTCACTGCTTGTCACTACTAAAACATGGGAATGATTAAGACCCCGTCTAGATATGGACAACAGCATCAGCGCAGGAAACATTTTGCAAATATTGTGAGCTCACTGGTTGACCAGAGCAAGGGGACTGTATATGCTACATGGCAGACTTGTGGTGGCGGCAGGGGCAAGAATTGCAATTGACCACAACTTAAGAAGTCACTATTGAGTCTATTCCATGGTTGGGATGGGAGCAAAGAAAGAGTACTTTCCCAATCCCAGTCCATCCTGAGAACGGCACTTTTCTGAGTTGCATCCAGATAAACCTTTAAAAATACTCAGAACCACACTGTGGCATGTTTACCAAACACTTTGAGGGGAGAAAAATGGTTCCTATCTGCTCCAATTTGGATGACAACAATGGCATCTGTTCATTCTGGGAATGTGTCCAGAGCTCTCCTTTTGAGGGATGAATTGCAGTTATTGTTCCTGATGATGAACATGGAGCTTGGAGGATGATTGAGCCTACTGCTTGCCTTTTGATTCTTGCCTTGCTCTAGATCAGCCTTCCCCAAACTGGGGCCCTCCATATATTTTGTCCTACAACTCCCATCATCCATGATCATTGGTGGGCCAATGGGAGTAGTAGTCCAAATCATCTAGAGATAGCAGGCAGGGGAAGACTGCTCTAGACAGAGGAATTGCAATAAATCTATATTGAAACATACAACTCCACTATATAAATATTAAGTACTTCAAGCTCTTAAACTAAGATGAGCTAATCAAATAAAATAGGGGGGGGGATTCTTAAGATATATAAAAAGCAAAGATAACGCCTCACATTTTAGTAACCTATTACTGCTAATTTAGGCATTCAGACAATGTCATTCAGCAACACAAATCTATATATGTCTTCTTGGAAGTAAGTCCTATTGAATTATTCCCAAGTAAGTGGTTATAGTAGGATTGCAACTTAACTGCTCCTTAGATATTAATGTTTTCTTTTGAATTACATTACTTTTATCTAAAAGCTGCACAAATAAGCCTCCGCAAGAAGGAACTATTTATTACACAAAACAAGTGAAATTACTAGTGTTTCCACTACTATAGCATTTTCAGTTGTGAAGATGATACATCAGCAGAAAAACAAAAAATCTAACCTTTATCCACAAGGGCACCACAGTTTTTCATATATTAAGGTGATGACAGAGACCACATAGATCTAATATATTATTCATTTTTAAAAAATCAATAAGGCATAAACTAAATGTATGCAGATACTTACTGAATGTTGAAAATTGATTCCATAGCCATATTGCCTTTAGGCAAATATCAATGAGATATATCTCCCCCGCCCTCTCATATCACAAGAGGCATGTATATTATTTTCTGGCAGTTGATGCTTGCAAGCAGTCTGTGTGACAACGCTGTGATCTGTTCAGTGAATGGAGCTTGTGCTGAAGGACAACACTAAGGACAAAGATGCAGTCTACTTTTGCCAAGTCAAACAATATTTCAAGACGGAGATGGACAAATTAGTGGAGCTATGCCTGTAGGTAAACAGCTACGCCTATTCTAGAGAAAGGGGTGATCTTAAGGTCCCAGTGATAACACTGTTTGCTTACTTTGGATTCACAGATGTTAGATCCACAAACATTTTAAGTGGCTTGCTTGCCCCTAAGCTACTTTACAGCCTGAGTATAAACAAGTTCATGGTTCAAGGTAAATCCAGGGAGACCTATTTTTTTGACTGAAGTATGCTTAGGATTCTTAAAGGGAAGGGGGCTGTAGCTCGATGGTAGAGTACAGTGGTACCTTGGTTCTCAAACGCCTTGGTACTCAAACAACTTGGGACCCAAACACTGCAAACCCGGAAGTAAGTGTTCCAGTTTGTGAACAATTTTTGGAAGCTGATCATGCTCCGTTTTGAGTGTTACACTTCCGTTTTGAGTGTTTTGCTTCTGATTTGAGTGCCACACCTGTTTTGAATGTTACACTGAGGTCTGTCTGTTTTTGCTATTTATTTTGTGTTTTTGTTTTTGTGGCTTTTTTGTTTTGTTTTTGTGACTGTGTGGAACCCAGTTCAGCTGCTCATTGATTGATTGATTATGTGACTGCAGTACATTGTTTATTGCTTTCATTTTATAGATCAATAGTCTTGTTAGATAGTAAAATTCATGTTAAATTGCTGGTTTAGGGGTTGTTTTAAAAAGTCTGGAATGGATTAATCCATTTTGCATTACTTTCTACTGGAAAGCACGCCTTGGTTTTGGAACGCTTTGGTTTTGGAACAGCCTTCCGGAACGGATTAAGTTTGAGAACCAAGGTACCGCTGTATCTGTCTTGTATACAGGAGGTCCTAGGTTCAATCCCTGGCATCTCCAAGTATAACTGGGGAAAACTCCTTCCTGAGACCTTGCAGAGCCACTGGAGATGGACCGAAGGTCTGATTCAATATAATACACCTCCCTGTGAAAGGGGAAAATCCACTCAATTCAATGCGGAATAGTCAGGGTCAGGGCTTCCCAGAAAGCAAGGACTTCTTCAGCATGAATAGTATATGAAATTGCAGCAGCAAAAAATTGCTAAGTGCAGAGCAGTCAGCCACTAACACTGATTTATGGGATGCAGCCGTCAAATTGTTTACATTGTCCACATATGGATGAAATTTATTTAATATTCATACTTTTTGCACAAGCTCTCATGGTCAGCATTATGGTTGAGTTCCTCTGAAGTTGTTGATGCAGGCCTTTTGCCCTTAAATGCTTTTGTGTGCCCTCTTCATCATTATTTCATGAACATAGAAGATCAGAGACACCCTTGATTTCTGAAGTTACTGCGCTAACTACTGAATGTTTTGAACATCTGCCCAAAAAACCCGGGTGGGAGGGAAATGATCTCAGTACCATTAACAGCCCGGGTAGCAAACACAGTAATTCAGTAACAGCTTAGAACTTCAAATATTTAAGACTTGAATATAATTTTTAAATATCAGGAAATTGACTTAAAAGCCCAACATACATAACTGTGAAAATTGTCATGTGTATTTGAATTTCCAGCTGTATGTTGTCTAACACAAATACTACTTTTTGAGAAAGCTATGGGCCATTGCAAAAATCTCACACAAAAAAACCATGGGCTACAGCAAAATGGAATGAAAGTGATTACCAAGTCAGAGTGAGGGCAATGCAGATGCAGAAAACATTGAACTCTCTCTGAATTGACTTCATGTCATCCCTGATTGACTAGGACAGCTATTACCAGGGTGAGAAAAATCCAATTTGGAAGAGAGGGAGTGAGGTGTAGCCACCAATCAGAATGAACAACCAGAATGTACTGTACAGGAAGGCAAAAGGTTCTACACCCTCCCCCAAACTGCCATTCTTTTGCACCTGAAACTCTTGTACTACTATTTTAATAATAAACAAACAATGAGTCCTGATCAAGTTTCTGAGTGTATTGCATATTTCATAAATGGAGGACAAATACTGCATCTGTGTAAATGAAGTTCAGATAACCGGGAGCAGGGGACAGAGACTGCCACATAAATTCATTCTAAACTTTTGAAGTGCAAAGGGAGTTGTAAAGAATTGGAGCTAAAGAAATGCCTTGGAAGGCAGGGTTATGCAAATTGTGATGGACACCTCCCGGACCAAGCCGTGGAAATCCACCACCCCATATGAGGCAAGGTCAGCCATGCAAAATACGGGGTTGATGTCGTCCCCCCCAACCCATCACCTCTGATGGGAGGGGCAGGAAGAATGGGAAAGGATAGCAGGGAGAAGCAATTGCAGATCCTGGGATTCTTTGACACAAGAGATTTGCTTGGAATGAGGTTAAGGTGGCCATATGCAAAAGAGGACAGGGCTCTGTATAGAAGAGGGAATTTTAGCAGGAGTAGCTTGCATCTGGGTCTCTTAAATGAGAATTTAATAGTGCATATTTCTGTAGAAGTGAATCCTAGTGTATCCGATAGGATCCAATAGGATTTACTTCCACATATGTCTGTGTGTAGCAAGGGAAGGGAACTTTAGACCTAGAGGTCGAATCTGGCCCTTCAGGCTTCTCTATCTGGCCCTTGGGACTTTCCACAGGCCACACCCACTTGCACCCTCTCTGAATGTTTTTGCCTGGCAGGAATGTATCCTCCTGGTTTCATAAGTGGAGGAGGTATGTGAGTGTATGTAGGAACTGTGCAAATGTGAAGTTTGTATATTTCTCTGTCCATTTTTTGCTCTGGTCCTGCCCACTGCTGGCATGTGGCCCCCATAAAGTTGTCCAAATGGAAATGCAGCCTTTGGGCTAAAACAGATTGTCCACCTCTGGTGTTTAATATTGAAGACAAAGACAGGGATTTTGGCCAAATGGCATTTGATAGTTTATATGCTGAAACTGTGGCAGTGGTAGTCGGGATCATTTGACAGAGCCTTTCCCTTATACAACTTTAAAAGAGGTCTCCGAAACCTATGTTACTTTCCAAATGCCTTGATTGAGTTCTTTTTGTAAACTTGCTTAACGAACTTAAAGAAACAGCTTTAAAACCATTTTCAAAGTGGTCATGGGGCATAGAAAAAGAAAGAACAGTTGCTAACATCTTTGATCTTTCCCAGGAAAAGTGTAACCTAATTACACTTATTGTCCTCCTGCCAAGCCTCAAATCATAAACATAGCAATGGTTCCATATGTGTGACAAATCAAAAGCATGTCTCAAAAATACTTTTATTTTTACCGTGTTCAAAAGCCTTATTTGAAAGAGCCTGATTTGCACTTGTTAATGTAACGGGAGCTTACTTATTAGCACGCATATCTGAAACTCCTTTGGAAAATATGTATGAGCTTGGGTGAAGAAAACTAAGCTCTGAGCACCTTCCGCATTAGGTGGAAGTAAGTCACACTGCAATCAATGGGGCAATTGCATATAAGGAGCATTGGATGGAACTGCTAGCACAAACTATTCAAACCGTGTAGCATCTTCTCATACTTGAATTTATTACCAGTTTTCACTTAACATTTCTTTATGAATTTCCTTTTCAGAAATGAGAAGCTTCCATTTCAACAAGACAGCTCTCTGTGCCCTTTCCTGGGAGCAGGCCGCATTGCACACAGTGGGATCTAGTTCTTCTGAATTAACGTGAATGGGTTTCCATGGCATGCAAATCATACACAAGGCACCATGAACATCCTCCCCTCCCCTTAAAATGTCCCCTTTGCATTCATTTCACCCATTGGGAAGCTAGGCAAGAGGCACACCAATACATATGCAGTGCATCCTGTCTGGAGCCTGTGTCTGGAGAGCCAATCAACTTGAATAGAAACTTTGCAAGATGGGAGTGCCATGGGCAGGTAGTTCCTGGATTAGTGCATGTCCTGGATAGGGTCCCAATACATCTAAAGAAGCATGTGTGCCATTTGAAAGTGCTACTTGATGCCTCTCAGTTGCTGCACCTACTGTGTCTGTTCCTCGGCCAGCATAGCCTGGCCACTGAGACTCACACATTGTTAACCTCTAAATTGGATTACTGCAATGCACTCTATGTGGGCTTCCCTGGAGGTTGGTTTGGAAGTTGCAGCTGGTGCAGAATGCTGCAGCAAGGTTACTAGGTCAAGTGTCCTGTCATTAGATGGCTCCTAAAGGAGCTTTATAGGCTGACAATAAACTACTGGGCCAGCTTCAAGGTGCTGGTTTTAATCTATTAAAGTCTGAGCAACTTAGGAGCAGGATACCTGCAAGAGTGCCTCTTTCCCTACCAGAATGCCTGAGCATCATGTTCAGCTTATGAGGACCGCCTGGTTGTGCCACAATCTTGGTTGGTGGCAACCAGAAGGAGGGCCTTCTCTGTGGTGGCACCCTTCCTATGGCATTGCCACTCCTCAGAGGTCTGACAAGCACCAACACTGTGATGATATTCTGACAGAACATTCTTATGTTTAATGTAAGGAATTCATTAAAGGTGCCTTTTCATTTTATTTTCTAGTATTGTGGTTTTATTGTAGTTTTGTTTCATTTTGTTTTTAACTTCTACACTGCCTTTAGACAGATTGTAACAGGCAGTATACTTTTATAAAATAAAAGATAAAAACATGTCTCTTATGTGCTCCTCATCCCAGGCCATTTTCACATGACAATTTTATCACTTTAGGAAACATACTTTTGTGTCTCTTGAATAGTCTTTCAGTGTCTCTTCTGTTTGCATTAAGGCCTGCTTTGCACAATAAACATGAGCAGTTCCCATTTTCTCTTGGTACATGCTTGAATGCACAAATATAATGTATGGATTGATGGATCTTGGAAAAAATTGTAGAGGTTCTCATTATCACAGCTGAGCTTCTCCAGCTGCCACAATCATGACAACTGATGCTGACCATACCTGGAAACCACCAGTGGTTCCCACATAATCATTCTCCCCATGAATGACCCACAAGACTTGAAATTCTTAAAACAGCATTGTACCAACTAGTCCTGAAATGTTGAGGAAGAAAAAAAGGGTGTGGACAAAGGAGTCACCATTACAGGAATAGGGCCTATTCTCACCCTGTCTAGAAAGTACAGCTGCTTACAGTGTAGGTGAGGAGTTGCCAACCTGCTAGGGTCAACAGTTACAAAATGGCTGCCATGATGGCTACGGTATTAAAAAGAACAACAACAAAAAGACAGAGCCACAATGCTCCTGCTCAAAGAGATGTCGTTGTATCTCTCTTATGTTCAAAACAGAGTGACAGGCGAGTGTCCATTCCTGGCCTCCAGTGAAATGTGGGCATGTTTAAGGGGGCATGTTCAATGTAGGAGAGCCTGAGACAGTGTAAACAGGAATTGAGCGGAATTTCTTGTGCAGTGTGCAGTGTGGATTTTTGAGGGGATATATAGGGAGGCCATTTGCTGATGCCATAGCAAATACTGGTAGGTACAGTGGCAACTGGGAACACTTGGTGTTGGCAACCTGTGGTGTAGGCAGTGTAACGCAGAAGAATTATGGGATATTTCCACAAGACCTCATTGACCATGACATCCTCCCCAATGGGGAAAACACCATTATGTATTCTTGTCCTTTCAGCATGTATACATCAGCACAGAAATAACACACAGGTTCATGAACCAGTTGCATATAAATAAGTACCTAAATATGTTTCCTGGTGTCATTTGAATTACTGGTCTCGGAAACTGTGTCTAGCAGGAGTACACCTGAGTGGATTTGAGATCAAAATCCAATTTCCACTTCCATCAGCCAATTCTGCATCTCTCTGCAGGGGAAATGATAAAATTTCAGGTGGAAGTGGATCTGAGAACTTGCATCTGGTAAGTATATACAGGGTGATTCATATTGAAGTATACAGTTTCCATTATGAATCAACCTGTATATATGAAACAACCTTATAGTGCTATTGCGCCTTTCAACAGCAGCTTGCTTAGCAGAAATCACCAGGGGACACTTTTGATGGCATTGTGATAAACACGATTACATGCTTATTTCTGTATATGGCAAGGGGTTGTTAAAGACCTAGCTACATGGGTTGGTTGAAAAGCTGGCAAGCCCTATGGTGTTAAGGGAAATCGCTTGCTGACTGTTTGCAGCCTGGTACAACTTTAAAGAGAAACCAAATTTATGCTCATGAGAGAACTGACTCCTGCAATCTGCTCTGCAAGCAAAGACTCCCCCTCCCCCCCCACACACACATTAATGTCAATACTGGGGATGAATCCACCAATGCATTCTGTCCACAAGAGTTTTCAATCAGGTCCATTGAGAGGATTATTTAAGAGACAATGGAAATGCCACTCCCTCAAAACAAACAAAGAAATCTCCCTGAACCACAGCTAACAAAGTGATTCGTGGAAGATAATAATAATAATAATAATAATAATTTATTATTTGTACCCCGCCCATCTGGCTGGGTTTCCCCAGCCACTCTGGGCGGCTTCCAACAAAGATGAAAAATACACTAAAATGTCACATATTAAAAACTTCCCTGAACAGGGCTGCCTTCAGATGTCTTCTGAATGTCAGGTAGTTATTTATCGCTTTGACATCTGATGGGAGGGCGTTCCACAGGGCAGGCGCCACTACTGAGAAGGCCCTCTGCCTGGTTCCCTGTAACTTGGCCTCTCGCAGTGAGGGAACCGCCAGAAGGCCCTTGGAGCTGGACCTCAGTGTCCGGGCAGAACGATGGGGGAGGAGACGCTCCTTCAGATATACTGGACTTGAATGTTAGCAATATGGACAACTTGATTTGTCTTTATATGAAGAGGAAAATAACTTGTGTGTGTTTTGTTCTAGCTATTATTCCTCCTCAGTGTTATATTTCCTCCTCAGTAATTCCAGTGTCAATTTGTATTCCATCATCTTACTTAGAACATTCCACCCACTCTTTCTACGTTTTGGCTATGTCTAGACAAATGTTAGCTTTAGCGAGTGACGTACTTGTTCCAGATAAATATTAGCAGTGACAAATGATGCGCCATCCTTCTACAGTGGTCCCTAAATACAGGGTTGCCAACAGGATTTCCAGGGCCCTGTACACTGTGTGCCAGTTGGGGACCCTGCCAGCCTTATAAGCCTGGGTGCACCACTCCCTGCTTTGCTACTCCCACCCGCTTTTTGGGGGGAGGAAATAGTCTTTTTCATTTGTACCATGACAGACAATGACAACCTCCATTTCAAAGAGGAGGAGAATCCCAGAGAAGGCCAATGGGCCATGCTAGTGATGTTTCTGACGACAACAACAACAACAACAACAACAACAACAACAACTTATTATTTCTACCCCACCCATCTGACAAGTGTCCCAACAATGCAAATGCTATCTTTGGTTTCTTCCTTCCCCTTTCTCCTGTTGGAAATGAAATCTAAAACCGACGCATCACTTGAACCTTTAAAATTAACTACCCTCTCTATTTTCCTGTCCCTACACTGAACTATTAATAGAAATGCATTCTGGGGTGGGGGGTGGTTTGCCTTAAAACATAGGTGGCCAATCCATGGCACAGGCCCCAGAAAAAACACACACAACAGGATTCATGACAGGAAAAAGTGGGCCAATGCATCTGGAATAAACATGAAGGAAGAGTCCATTTTGAACTGATTTATACATGGGATTGGGTGGTTTTGATTTGATTGAGTTTTGCTAGCATCCAACTATCTCTGGTGCTGAGCAGGTTTCTTTCTGCTCTCCTGCAAATTCACAGTTCCTTTTTACATCACAGAACCTGGGCCACAAAGGGCTTAGTTCCCTGAATAAGTAAATATTCTGGGCCATCACACTAGTTAAGGCAATCCATGTCAGCGGTTTGAGTGCCACACATGTAATACAATGAACCATTAATATAACATGTAAAGTACAATTATAACAGTATATTTAAACCTCTAGAAAGGCATCTTGTCCCAGATATAATAATAGGGCTTTAAGTTTTCTTTCAGCTTGTTATGACCCCAGGACTTTTTAGCAGGACTTTTATATTTTGATTTTGTTCTGTGAACCGCCCTGAGACCTCCTGGTATAGGGCGGTATATAAATAATAACAACAACTGCTACTACTAGTAGTAGTACATTCTAATATGCATCAGAGTTGTGGATTTGCATCAGTGTAGGCACACCGTGGGGAGATATTCCCCATGAATAGCCAGCGAATGTGGCAGCCTTCGTATCTTCACAACACCACAGTTAACTCATAATTTCCATTCAGTGAGCTTTGACAATATATCAGATATAAAATGACGTAGTGTTTCCTATACACAGTGTTGCATAGTGACATTTTAGGGGGGGGGGAGGAAAAATCCCATTTTTATAGAACTTTTCATTGCTCTGCAATGTGGTTAGTATTAATTTTTGAAATATTAAAGATAAACACTGCAAACTTCAGGCTAGGCCTTTGCTGGATGTGCCAAGTATACAGCTGTAACCATGGAGTGAACAGATGGCTACAGGCAAAATCACACAGGTGCACACACAACTTTTGCTTAGTGGGATTCTAGGACCGAAACTATGCAGATATATAAACAAAGCCAAGTAATATAGCATGGATAAAAGCATTTGTTGTAATAGTTGCTTTGCTGGTTATCGGTTCAGGTTAATAATTAGCCGGGAGTTGCTAGATATGGCTGAACCTACAGTGCAGATCAGGGGTGGGGAACCTGTGACTCTCCTAAAGTCACTGAGCTACAGCTCCCATCAGCCCCAGTCTGCATGGCCAATGGACAGGGATGATGGGAATTGGAGTTCAATATCATCTGGCTGGGCACAGCTTCTCCACCCCAGTGTGTACATGATTACAGCAGCAGATTTCCATTAACTTTGATGAAGTTCTCTAGATGGTAAGTGGCTGAAGTCACATTCCCAGTCTCAAAATTATAACACTGGACCTCCCTAGCATGGGTCCCATCTTATCTCCCATAGGTCCACATTACATTGGCATTTGGCAATTACTATAGTGAGACCTAGCGAGGATAGCCTCAAAACCATGATTCAAAACTGTGGTTTGAAAAGGGTTTACAAACCATTCTCTTATGCCATTGAAATTACCTTTCGCAATAGTTAGCCCTGATGCAAGTATAGTGCTAAACTATCAGAGATGTACCTAGGGGTTAGAATCATAGAATCATAGAGTTGGAAGAGACCACAAGGGCCATCAAGTCCAACCCCCTGCCAAGCAGGAAACACCATCAGAGCACTCCTGACATATGGTTGTCAAGCCTCTGCTTAAAGACCTCCAAAGAAGGAGACTCCACCACACTCCTTGGCAGCAAATTCCACTGTCGAACAGCTCTTACTGTCAGGAAGTTCTTCTTCCTGAAGAAACCAGTCCCCACCAGGGGTGTAGGGCCCAGGAGAAACACCTGAAATCTGTCTCCAGTTAACTGTGTAAAGTTGTGAGTTTAGACAAGAGTTGGGAGCTAAGCAGTAGGATAAATGGCAAGGTGGTATGTATGTAGACCACTCGAGACTATGGAGTGTATCATGTATATCTTCTCAGCACTTAGGCTGAGAAGCAGTAACTGGCTCAAGGTCTCCCAGTGAGTTGTTAGGGTGTGAAACCTAAGACGCTGGCAAATTAGTAATGTCATGTGACTTTAAGAAGTCAAGCTCGTTAAGTTGTTAAGTTGCTCAGTATATAAAGAGTGTTTGTTTTCTCTGCCTGTTGGGGGCGTGCTGGACGTGAAGCAAAATGTGTGAAAGCTCCGGAGGTGTTTCTGTTATCTTTCTGCAATAAACCTGTCTTTGGAAAGACAGGCTTCCCTGTGTCGTTTTTTCTGCTGCTGAGACTTTGGAGCTTGTACTGCAACAAGAATCTCTGCACTGGACTTAATTAATACTCTGCAAAGAAAGCTGTTGCTGGTGGCGCAGCGGAAGCGCTTACTGGACCAGTACACAGACTCTCTTAGGTTATGGATCCTGCTACGTTTCTACAGCTGTATTGTGTGCAGAGAAAGTGAAAGCAGCTTTCGGATGAGAGAAGACCGGCTTGGTCATAAATCCAGCTCTTAAAGGAACTGAGAGGCTAAAGGCGTCTGAAAAGTGAGTAAAACAAATCCCAAGGGGAAAGAGAAGCAAGGGCACACAGAGGGAGTAGCAGCAGACCCCAAGAATGGCAGTGGAAAATTTCCAGGTTCCCTTTACAAAGTTGAACTCTGCTAATTACGTGCAGTGGTCTAAGAGGGCTCAAGTCTGGTTGGAAGCCAAAGAAGTGTGGGCTGACTATGTCCAGAGGCGAAAGCCATTTGTGGCTGTTGCAGCAGATGCCACAGCAGAGCAACAGGCTGCTGCACATGCTCAGAACAGGGAACATGATAAAATGGACACGAAAGCTAGATGCATGTTGATGGTATCGATAGACGATTCCCAATTACCTCATGTGGAAAATTTAAGGTTAAGGTCTGCATTTGAAATTTGGGAAGCTCTTAGGCGAATTCACCATAGAGCCACGCCCGGAGAGAAGGTGAACATTATACGTGCTTTGTATGAGTTGAAACTGAAGCCAGGGGATAGTGTGGTTGAACACACGTCACAGATGACTGAGTATTTCAACCGACTGTCATCTCTAGATGTGAATTTTCCTGAAAATATTAAAGTTTATACTCTGCTTAGCAGCCTGCATGCAGGGTTTGAAAACTTAGTACTAACTTTACAAGTTTTGCCAGAGGACCAGCTGAATATGAATTATGTGACTGGTAGATTGTGTGAGCAAGAATATCAACATCATCGAAAACGTATTGATAATTCAAATACCCCAAGGGTTGGATGTTCAGATAATTCCCAGCGTGAGGGAACTAGCAGGCAGAGCTGTAAGGAAGCCTCACAAGTGTCTGCTATGGCCAGCAAGTCATGTTTTCGATGTGGCAGCAGGTTTCATTTGATAGCAAAGTGTCCAGAAAAGCAACAGGAATTTCAACAGTCCAAGGCCAGTTTCCGGAGCTACAGGGGAAGACGACGTGAGAACTACAAGAATCAACGATCCAGAGGGGGAGCAGGTGCTGATAAGGGACTATCTGCAATGGCAGCACAACAGAGTCCTAAAAGGAGCCAACAAACCTTGAAGTGGATTATTGACAGTGGAGCAAGTCACAGTTTAGTTCCAGCGACATCTAGTGGCAGCTTGATGAACTGCAAGACATTGCCAGTTGCAAAAACCGTGACGATAGCAGACAATAGTAAACGAGAAATGAACCTTAAAGGCACAATTTATGTTAACTGTTTGCAAACTAACCTTCCTGTTTTTGTTCTTCCAGGAATGAAGAATGGACTTTTGAGTGTGTCATGTCTGGTAAAAGGTGGTTTTAAGGTTGAGTTTGAAAATGATGTGTGCACCATTTCGAAACAGGGGAAGGAGCTAGTTAAAATTCCCTGTGAGGATGGGCTTTTTGTTTTGGATGAAGAGCAGTTAGCAGCAGGTAGATGTTCAACAGGTGAAGCGCAAGCTAAGTGTGTAAATAAGGCTCCTCATACAGGTTGTGTACATCTACTACACAGAAGGTTAGCTCATATATGCTTTAAGTATGTAAGCAAGATGCCAGATTTAGCTGAGGAGTGCAACATTAAACCCTGTCCAAATTTTCTGGATTGTTGTGCTTGTAAACATGCTAAGGTTAAGACATGTAACTATCCTAGATCTGATAGAGTAAGCAAGAAACCCTTTGAACTTGTGCACACAGACGTGTGTGGCCCTATGCCAGTCAAATCGCTTGGAGGTGCGAGATTTATGCAAATTTTGGTGGATGATTTTTCAAGAGCTAGTTGGGTTTTCTTTCTGAAAGAAAAATCACAAGCAGCTTCCATCCTGATGGATTGGATTGAAGAAGTCGAATGTAAATTTGACACCAGGGTACGTAAAATACAATCAGATCGTGGTGGGGAATATGTGAACCACACGCTGGAGACGTGGTTAAAAAGGAAAGGTATAGTTCATAGACTTACCAATCCCTATTCACCACAGGAGAATGCAGTTGCCGAAAGAAAATTTCGAACATTACAGGAAGCCATTGCTGCTTTGCTGTTTGATTCTGGGCTTCCACAGCGTTTTTGGGCTGAGGCTGCACTGTATGCGAATTATACTTTTAACAGAGTGTACAATAGCACAGTAGGCAACACTCCTTACTTCATGCTATTTGGAAAAAAACCAAAAATTGATCATCTAAGAGTTTTTGGATGTCGTGCTTATGTGCTGGTGCCTAGGGCACAACGTAGGAAAGGCGATCCTAGGTCTAAAGAAATGTTTTTCTGTGGTTATCAAGCAAACACAAAAGGTTGGAGATTTGTGAATGTAGAAGGCAATCAAACGAAAATCACAATCAGCAGAAGTGCGGAATTTTGTGAACAGGATGGTTGGAATAAAATTCATGGAAATCCTGACATACTATTTGATGTGGTAGACAGTAACAATGAAACTCAGGCCCCAGGGCAGGTATTAGTTCCAGAACAGGCTGAGGAATTTGAGTCTGAGGACGAGGGTGAGAAATCGCCTAGTTCACCCAAGTCTGTAAAGTCAGAATCTTCTAGCTCTAAAAGTTCACCTGTACAGCAAGAGAGACGTGTAAAGTCAGAATCAGAAAGTTCTTCAACTACTAGTGACAAACAGGTGACTACTAGTGACAAACAGGTGACGACTAGTGATTCTGAGTCAGAGGGGGAAACTGAAGGAACATCGCAGGAACTGTTAAGGCGTTCCAAGCGTACCAACAAAGGTAAACCTCCTGAAAGGTACCAAGCTATTAGTGTTTGGGCTGGTTTGGCAAATTGCGAACCTGAAAGTTTTGAGGAGGTTGAGCAATTACCCCAGGAGGAGGCCAGTAGGTGGCGTGAGGCCATGCAAAAGGAGTTGAATTCTATGAAAGAACTGGGTGTGTTTTCCATCACCAAACTGCCAGAAGGTACCAAGGCAGTAAGTTGTAGGTGGGTGTACAGGTTAAAGACAACAGCGATGGGGAAACCAGAGTACAAAGCAAGACTTGTAGCTCGAGGTTTTACACAAAGAAAGGGGTTACATTATTCAGAAGTCTATGCACCCACTTCAAGGAGTGAAACCCTACGGGCACTATTAGCAGTTGCTGCTCAGAAAGGGTTTAAAGTGAATCAATTTGATGTCTCTACAGCTTATCTTCATTCAGACTTGGCTGAAGAGCTCTATATGGAGCTACCGCCAGGATTGAAAGTTGGTAAATCAAATCAGGTATGGAAACTACATAAATCTATTTATGGACTCAAGCAATCTGCTCATAATTGGAATGAGTGTTTGAATGACGTTTTGGTAGGCATTGGTTTTAGCAGGAGCAAGGCTGACAATTGCTTATATTTCAGAGGTTCAGGAGATGTTCAAGAATCTTTGCTTGTTTATGTAGATGACCTGATTTATACTTCAAAGACACAAGAACAAGTAAAAAAACTAACCAAAGAGTTAAATAAACACTTCAAAGTTAAGAATCTTGGTGATGTGAAGGTCTATCTTGGTGTTCAGATAGATAGGACCAAAAATGGCAGTTTTCTACTGAATCAAAAAGGCAAGATATTGCAAATGTTGAAAAAGTTTGGCATGACGGAGTGTGCAGGTGTTAGAACACCAATGGAAATGGGTTTTGTAAAAGACAATGAGTTCAAGGATAGTGCTGAATTCAAGCGTGCTGAAATCTTTCAGTCAGCACTGGGAAGCTTACTTCATCTTTCGCAATGGAGTAGACCAGATATTGCTTACGCTGTTAACTTACTCAGCAGAGAAGCTTCAAAACCTAGTGTAAATGCATGGAAAGGAATTCAAAGAGTGTTAAGATATTTACAATACACCAAAGATTTTTGCCTTGAATTATCTTCGGAAGGACAAGCACAGATTACTTGTTGGGCAGATAGTGATTGGGCAAATTTAAAGGATAGAAAATCAGTGTCTGGCTGTGTAATAAAATTTGGTAACTCTCTGATTGGGTGGAGATCCAAGAAACAGAACCTGATTGCTTTGTCATCAACAGAAGCTGAGTTCTGTGCCTTATCTGAGTTATGTAGAGATCTAGAATTTTACAAATGCTTGGCACAAGAGATGTATGAAAAGGCCATCACTCCAATCACTGTATGGGGTGATAATCAACCGTGTCTTAAGTTAGCACAAAATGGGCAGTTTAAAGGTCGTACAAAACATCTGGATATCCGCTTTCAAAATGTTTGTCAAACGGTAAAAGCAGGAATTGTTAAATTAAATTACTGTCCCAGTCATGAAAATCAAGCTGATGGTTTTACAAAACCGCTTGGGTTTCAGCGGCATGAAAACTTTTGTGAAGAAATGGGTCTGAAGTAATTTTTGTTTTTGTATTGCCAGCGAGAGGGGGTGTTAGGGTGTGAAACCTAAGACGCTGGCAAATTAGTAATGTCATGTGACTTTAAGAAGTCAAGCTCGTTAAGTTGTTAAGTTGCTCAGTATATAAAGAGTGTTTGTTTTCTCTGCCTGTTGGGGGCGTGCTGGACGTGAAGCAAAATGTGTGAAAGCTCCGGAGGTGTTTCTGTTATCTTTCTGCAATAAACCTGTCTTTGGAAAGACAGGCTTCCCTGTGTCGTTTTTTCTGCTGCTGAGACTTTGGAGCTTGTACTGCAACAAGAATCTCTGCACTGGACTTAATTAATACTCTGCAAAGAAAGCTGTTGCTGGTGGCGCAGCGGAAGCGCTTACTGGACCAGTACACAGACTCTCTTATGAGTTTCATGACCAGGTGGGGATGTGAACCCTGAACTCCCAGGTCCTAGTCAGGCACTCTAACCACTATATGGCACTGGCTCTTACCACAGGTTATGAACACACCATACAGTGGTACCTTGGTTGTCAAACTTAATCCGTTTGACTCCCGGAAACATTCGAAAACCAAGGTGAGGCTTCCAATTGGCTGCAGGAACTTGTTGAAGCCACGTCAGACATTCAGCTTCCATAAAACATTTGCAAACCAGAACATTCACTTCCGGATTTGCGGCATTCGGGAGCCGATTTGTTCAGCAGCCAAGATATTCAACAACCAAGGTACCACTGTACATTTAAAGAACATCCCCCCCCCCTCCAAGAGTCATGGTAACTATAGTTTATCCTCACACAGAGCTACAATCCCCAGCACCATAATAAACTATTGTTCCCAGTATGCTTTGGTGTGTGTTATGTACTGAGTTCAATAGGATCCAAAGGCAGCAGTCTGATTGGTCCTAGAACAATGCAGCAGTATGATTGGTTGGCAGGAACCACCCAATCATGCTCCAGATAGAAGTGAATCCACAGCCTGATTGGCTTACAGTAGAATTCCGGAATTAGCCAATCATGTGCAGCCCATTGTGTAAATAATGTATATAAAGCAGATACTTTGAGGGGACTGGATTCATTCCTCCTCACCACTATGAGCTGAATAAAGAGCATGAAATCACTTTGCGACTCTGAGTATATTTCAGTGTGTATGTGTTTTAAATGTATGGTGCGCACCCAGGCATGGATAAAAACACTAACATGTCTTAGATTTTCTAACAGAACATGCCCCACCATGTTGTACTGCCCCATGATATGTGTTTTTGTGTCATCTTGCATTTATACTCTTTTTTAATAGATGCAGGTTCAGATTCAGAAGGCAGCTGGGTGGAGAACACATCCATGATTCAGACTGTGCGAATACATCTTTTTTATTTTTTTAAAAAAATCATAAAATAGCTGGTTCACAAATATTGAATCATGGTATGAATAATATTTAATTCCTTGTGAACAAACTGCATAAACAGGGTTCGTTTAGCCCGACTGGATTCTTTTATGCGAGGTTTGTGGGAGAAATGTAATTTTGTCGCTTTGAAAATCCCCACCCCCTTTGTTGGTCAAAGGAGTCGGACATTATCAAAGGGTCAGGTAGCACAGCGGGTTGTTGTTTTACAAAAAGACATCCATTATGGGGATAATAACAACATTAAATGAAGTTGGACCTGCACTTCTGACCCAAAATGTTTTGAGCAATTGCTACCTCTGATTCACTTCAAATATATAGCACACACCAGGGTTTCCTGCTAAAAGAGGATGACAGAAAATCTGCCCAGCAAGGGCTTAATTGGTTCAGGCATAACCAAAAAACCCCCCTAAAAATGCACAAATGCTTGCCAATGAAAAATATAGAGAAATTTCTGCCTAGCAATCCCTTGTGACTGGGTGTGTGGGTGGGTGCAGGGAACCATCTTGGACCCTATGATTGGCAGGTGAGGCCTTGCTGGTGGCACTGCAACTGGGTGCTGCCTGGTTGGCAATGACCCCCCCAACATGGCCTTTTCGGTGGTGGTTCTCCTTTCATGGAATGCCCTCCCTAGTGAGATGTGTCTGTCTCACTCATTGACTTTTAGGAAAAAATTAAAAACATTCCTGTTTTCCCAGACATTTCCTTAAACTATTTCTTTTAAAAGAATGTTTTAAATTATTTAGTTACTATATTTTTCATGTATTATCAATGCTGTGTCTGCCATGCTGGGGTCCTTTGGAAAGAAGGGTGCATACCCTCCAACATTTCTCCCCTGAAAATAGGGATGTCCATTATTATTATTATTATTATTATTATTATTATTATTATTATTATTCCCCACTCTTCTGACTGGGTTACCCCAGCCACTCTAGGAGGCTTCCAACATAGATAAAAACATAATAAAACATTAAACATTAAAAAGCTTCCCTATACAGCGCTGCCTTCAGATGTCTTCTAAAGGTTGCATAGTTACTTACCACATTTTTTGCTCTATAGTACGCACTTTTTCCCCTCCAAAAATGAAGGGGAAATGTGTGTGCATCTTATGGAGTGAATGCAGGCTTTCGCTGAAGCCTGGAGAGCGAGAGGGGTTGGTGCGCACCGACCCCTCTCACTCTCCAGGCTTCAGGAAGCTATCCACAAGCCTTCGGACCACGGCGGGAGTTCCCGCCAGGCTCAGAAGGCTTGTGGATAGCAGGCAGCAGCCCAAATCCTGGGGAGCACAGTGCTGCGCACCCCGAGCTTTGGGCAGCTATCCGCAAGCCTTCGCCGGGCTCAGAAGGCTTGCGAATAGCAGCAAGCTCCGGGAGCAAAGGTGAGGTTGCGCGCAGCCTCGCTGCCGCTCCCGGACCTGTTCTGGGGGCTGGGGTCAGAGGAAGCTCGGGCTTCCCCTGCCCCAGCCCCGCAGCTAAAAATGAAGCCAAGACAGCGAGCCGGATCCATCCCGCTTGCTGTCGTGGCTTCTGCCAAAGCTGCGCGCAGCCTCTCCCAGCTGGAGAGGTTGTGCGTGGCTGAAGAGGAAGCCAAGACTACCAGTGGGATGGATCCCGCTGGCTGTCTTGGCTTCTTTGCTCTTTGGGGCTGGGGGGGGGGATAAAAAAAAGTTCTTTATTTCCCCCCCCCCCCAAAAAAAACCCTAGGTGCGCCCTATGGTCTGGTGTGCCCTATAGAGCGAAAAATATTGTATTTCCACGGTTCGCGGGTCACATAACTCCATACCCTCTGATGAAAATAGGGATATCCTACCATACCTTCCAACATTTCCCTGATGAAAATAGAGAAGTCCTAAGGAAAAGCGGGACACTCTGGAATCAGATCAGAAACCAGGACAGCTTCTGTAAATCCAGGACTGTCCCTGGAAAATAGGGACACTTGGAGGATGTGAGGGTGGGATATAAATGAATGAGACTTTCACAGAACTCTCCCACTCCTACAGGCTTCCCCATTCAGTTCAATGGGGTGACTGTGCCATTCAAATGCCCCTTTGTAAGGGCTTGTCCATCTTAGAAAAGAGCAGCATTCTTGCCCACATCCAGATCTCCTCAGAGAGAAAGGCTACCCTTCTCCTTTCATTCATTTGTTTGTTTTCTAAAGTCGCTACCCTGCACCTTCAATGTGAATCGGCATTCACACAGTGGCTTTCAAACAAAATGAAAGTACAATGTCACAAAAAGCCACATCTGAAACAATAACAGGAATTAATCCTCCTGCAGCTCGGAGCAAAATAAACAAAAGACAAAAACAAAACAAAATTCCAGAAGCTAAGAAGATTTTAAAAGCTTCTTGTTGAAATGAAGGGGAAGAGCCCTTGTGCGCAGGGAAATACAGTTCTGAAAGAGAGTGGCTTTTCTAAAATGCACAAGGTTGTAATCCCCAAAGGATTGGCTTGGATGGGATGATTTTAAAGCATCAGAAACTCCCAAACATATTCTAGGTTGATTCAGTGGCCTCAGCTGGACCCAAAGAAATCTGAGCAGGTTAATCAAACTTCTGCATTTAGGAGGTAGTTTAATTCCTAGTGCATTCACAGTGAAATAACCCTTTCCTGTCTTGCATTGCTGTAACGCCATGGCTATAGGAGGCTGACAACACACTCCACAGGAGTAAATTGTGCTAAGGACCTCAAGTTAGTGGCTGGATATTTACGGGAAGATGGAGCTGTGGTCTGATTAAAAAGGAGTGTTCTCGTTCTATGAACATGGAATGTTCTAGTTCTGCCAAAAAGAAAACAGGAGTTTCTTGGGGGTTCCAATGAAGGAGGATAGGACTCCAAAGGGGCTTTGCATTTCAAGTCATGCAGACACTTCCTTAAGCTTTCCGCATACACCCTAATAATTCTCTCTAAATAAACATTTTGACAGCGTGACATCTTTGGACTGCTTCCTCTTTTGCATGGAACCACATGCAGCCCTTCTGTTTGTTTGTTTGTTTCCTATTGAGTTGCCAACATTGAAAATGAAAGCCACAGAAAACAAACACTGCTCATCTGTGGTATACAGCTATTGCATGTGCGTAACATGTCCCCCCGCTCGCTCGCCTGCTCACGTCTTTGTCACAAGACAATACCATCCATAACATCTCAGGCTACCAGGGATCAAGCTAACAGAATTTGGGCTGCAAAGGAAGAGAAGAACATATATACAGAGGAGGTAATTCAAGCTGGTAATCGCAGGCACAGATTGCATGTCGTCCATGTATAACATATGAAAGGGCAGCATATTATGGAAGAATTAAACATCTAGAAGAGATATGAGGGTGCGTCCTTTTTACAGCTCACATCCAGATGGTCTGCTTATTGTGCATTCTTCCTGATTTTTTTTCATGGGGTTTGTGGGTAGGTTAGACAATTTTGTTTGTTGATTGAGCATTCATTGTGATTTCTTTGTGGGGAGGTTGTGCAACATTGTGCAAAGCAATTGTTATCTCACACTTTCCACTACATTCGCCTTCACTCATTTATCGCAGAAAGTCTGAATGGGGTTGCTGCTGCCTCGACCCAGTATACCTGAAGGAGCGTCTCCACCCCCATCGTTCTGCCCGGACGCTGAGGTTCAGCGCTGAGGGCCTTCTGGCAGTTCTCTCACTGCGAGAAGCAAAGCTACAGGGAACCAGGCAGAGGGCCTTCTCGGTAGTGGCACCCACCCTGTGGAACGCCCTCCCATCAGATGTCAAAGAGATAAACAACTACCTGACTTTTAGAAGACACCTGAAGGCAGCCCTGTTCAGGGAAGTTTTTAATGTGTGACATTTTAATGTATTTTTATTCTTTGTTGGAAGCCGCCCAGAGTGGCTGGGGAAACCCAGCCAGACGGGCGGGGTACAAATAATATATTATTATTATTAGTAGTAGTAGTATTTGAGGAACTTAAGATCAAAAGATGAGCCAGCTGGATCAGGCCAACAGCCCATTTAGTCCAGCTTCTGGTTCTTCCAGGAGCCAAGCTCAAAAGCACTCACCCCTCCTGCCATTTCCAGCAACTGGTATTCAGAAGCATAGCAGCAGAGCACAGCCATCATGACTAGTAGCCACTGAGAACCTTGTCCTCCTTCAATTTGTCCAATCCTCTTTTTTAAAGGAATCCAAGGTGGTGGCCACTACCGGCTCCCATGGGAGCAAGTTCTATAGTTTACGCTGTGTGTTGCCCAAGAGCATCCATTCAACGTTGAATCTGCAACCCGATTTTGCCAGTGCTGCCGGGACTGATGGGAGTTGCCGTCCAAAACATCAGGAGGGCACTAGGTTGATGAAAATTTTAGTACAGGAACTCACACTCCAAGATGTCGATATGAAGCCAGGATTATTCATACAGAATTTCCTTGCCCTGCCTCAGGTCTTTCTGAGACAAGGGAGCAAACAGCCGGACCTTGCTCAGCTCGCAATGGATGCAGTGCTCCCTCGCTGGCCCCTGGGAGCTGCCAGGTAAGAATTCCTGCCAACTTCCTCTGAGGCAAGTGAGTGGAGCTGAGCAATGGCTCCCAGATTTCTAATCTCAGAACAGCAATTTAATTCTCCCCACCTTACCCACCATCAATAAACAACAGGGCTGGCACCGTTAGCTACAAACAATAGCACAATGTGTATAGATGCTAAGGGGCATCCTGCAATACAGGATGTCCCTGTGGCCGTTGGCAGACCAAACTGAAGTGTCAAGTGTGTGGTAGAGAACAGAAAGGAAGAAATGCATGGCTGCTACCCTGAACCACGCTGCTGCCTAGTCTCAAGTGCATTTCCAGAGAAAGCCCAGAAAGTTCTCAAGGCTGAAAGCAAAGGACAAATGCCCCTGGTTTCTGCTCTGGGCCTAGAATAGTTTTGTTGAGTTTCAGTTTTCACTTCCCAGCTTTCTTGGGTGACAGCCAAAACAATCAACTGTCCTCTAGTTTATGAGTATTGACGAAGTCCTCATTCCATGTGCTTCCAAAGAAAGAATATGCAGTTGTCTTTAGTTCTGTCGCAGAACCTTAAGCTGCATGTTCAGTTAATGGCTGCCTTTCAGTTTGAAATGTGTTCACCTGAGAATGTGCCCAAAGTGGGAAAGCTTATGCCTTCCAATTGGAGTTTTTTTGTGCCCCGTTCAGATTTTTATCTCTATTTTAATTACTGAAAATTTGTTGCTGGCAATGCATCAAAAACCAATCTGTTATCACTACGAACAGGCAAACATGCTCAGTTAGCTTGGGTAGCAATTCTCTCATTATTTACCATGGTATAAACTCAGCCAAACATTTGTTATTTTTCTAAGAGCTCACAACTAGAGTGCAATTTGTAAATGTGCACAGCAAAAAGTACAAATTTTGAATGTGTTATTTTCATTCTGCAGTCAAGATGTTTGTGTTATGTGAACCTATGCACCCTTCTCTGATTGATAGTTTCATGGATACCTGTGTTTAAACCTGTGCATTAAAATATATATATCTGTGAAGAAATGGAATTTAAGGAAGCAGCTGTGCTGTTGGGAGAAGGCTGCATAAGTGGCTGTGCAGTGACAGTTGTGGTAGAACAATTCTTTCTCCACACTTACCTAAGAATAAGTCCTGCTGACCACAATGAAATTTACTTCTGAATTGAAATGTATAGGATTACGCTAAGTCATGCTGAACATGCATGCCCTGAAAGAAGAAGAAAATAACTCTGAAGCAATTTTGCTTTGAATTCCGAGAATTGTAGAGGCAGCTAGAGAGAGACCCAATCAGTACACATCAGGCCATATTTTCACAGCACAGTTATGAGTATTGACAAAGTCCTAATTCCATGTGCTTCCAAAGAATTCACAGCACAGTCAAAACTTCTCACGCACCGTTTTGGAAGGGTTCTGGGTGAGTTGGATGCGTTGCTCTGCCCAGATCATCTGGTGTCTGCCAACAGGGGAGCTCCACAAACAGCAAGAAAGCCCCTCCCAGTGAAGAGCACCCCAGTGCACTCACCCTCATGGTGGGTGCAAGCTACTGCTAGCAGTATCCTTCCAAGTGGGGTGGAACTGGGCCAGCACAGAATACACTAGATCCTGAGTGAATCATGCTGCTGCTACATAAGGCCAAGGGGCCCAATCCATACCTCTTTGCTGCATCAGCCTGGGAGATGACAGAGGGAACATTTCTCCCTGCCAGTTCTACTATGGCTGCCTGAGTCATGGTTGCAGTGGTGGCTACCAGGGCTGACCAAGGGTTTAAATTTAAACCAATTTTGAGTTTTGGTAGCATCACTAATCACCGTGAACAAAAAAGCATGTATGAATCCAGTATACAGTGGTACCTCAGGTTACAGATGCTTCAGGTTACAGACTCCGCTAACCCAGAAACAATACCTTGGGTTAAGAACTTTGCTTCAGGATGAAAACAGAAATTGTGTGGTGGCCGCATGGTGGCAGCGGGAGGCCCCATTAGCTAAGAACGGTTAAGAACGGACCTCCAGAACGAATTAAGTTCTTAACCTGAGGTACCACTGTATTTCCTTTTCTACCAAGGGGGGGGGGGACGTACGTGTGTGTGTGTGTGTGTGTGTGTGTGTGTGTTCACATATATATGTGTATGTGAGAAATCTGTGAAAGCTTTTAGAGGACTTCAGGGATTTAGAACAATTTCCTAGAGTTGCCAAACTATTATAGGCAATGTTTATGTATATGAAAACATATTTATCTCAGTTATGGCTGTCCAGTGCCCACTGAGATATATTTGGCAGTTATAGATGGCCTGATGGAGAAATGCAAAACCCAGAAATTGCCAAGAGAAGACATCTTCTGTCAATATGTTATCAACATCTGAACGAAAGGCATAGCTCTGGGGGCCGGCCAAGCAATGTTCAGCCACATGACTACGTCTCCTATTAGAATAAGAGAAAGTTCAGCAATAAAAAACAGAAGTGCAAAAATTGGCCTGCTGATTTCAATTTGAAACTCCGTATAAATATAAACTTTGCAGTCCTCATGAGTCCCGCAAGTAGCTACTACATTCAGCTGGTGGTAAGAAGGTCCAGGAAAAGTCTTGTGTGTACTATGCAGTACAATCTAATTTTAGGCAGGGAGAGGGATTTGAATCGAACTTCAATCTCTACCTAAGCAAGCCCTCTCCTGGCTTGAAAGTGCTGGAAAAATATGGTGATATATTCACAATGTATATACTTACTTTTGGTCAAATATAGTTAAGTATCATTTCCATATGGCATTGCTGGAAACTGTGATGCTGTAATACAGTTTAAGTGCCTTTGGATACAGTTTGGATACAGTTCTGACTAGATTGCAAATTTGTTCTTCATTGGAAGCAATTGCTGAAATGAGCCCTGGGCTTCATTGATGAGTCCACCTTATTAATTTGTTATTTATTTATTTGTTTGCTTTCCATTGGAAGCAATCCCTGAAATGAACAGTAGGATTCAGGCTGCATATGTGTAATACATTTAAATCAAGAAACAAGTGTGCACAACCCCCTGACCTATCTGGTGGGATTTTATCTCACAGGCAATATATGTATATGATGCTTTTGATCAGTTAAATAGTGTTAAATGTACAGTTTTATTGTTTTTTTAAAAAAATAGTTTCAGCTCTGTTCACATTTAAAAGTAAGCCTACCTAATTCAAACTTTCTGAAGCAAAACAAGAACCGAAGGACAGCCACCCTTCAAAATTCACCCTCCTCTGAATTTTGCAATGTCATTCTCCAGCCAAGCAATGTATACAAAAATGCATATACTGAGGTAAAGTGTGCATATATTTGCAAAAAATAATTTACAAAAACGCATCATACCAGGGGAAATCATTTTTGGGGGAGGGAATGTGGTTTTCTAAGGCAAAACTGAGTGCAAAAATATGCACTGAAACGTTGGTGAATTTTCATAAGGAAATATGTGGGGGGGGGGGATAGATAACGGAACTTAAGGCTGCAAAAATCCAAGGCTGGGAGAAAGTGAAAGTATCAGATTTGGCCTAGCCTACCTGTCAATGGCGCTGGATCAAAGGGAGCACTGGCTGCCATGTTAGAGACATCCGTGACAAGGAATGAAATGTCAAATGTGGTTGCATGAGAGGGAAGCACTCTGGACATTGCCTGTGATAGCAGTGGGATGAGCGAGTGTCTCTCTGCCCTTCCCCCATCTGCGCCTTGGGCGGGGGGGGGAGTTATATTTAGAAGCCACTCTGCCTGAGCACAAAGCCCCTATTCAGAACTTGAAAACAAACTCTTAGAAACACACTGTAAAGATTACTGCTCTTCCCCAGCAGTGGTGCCACACCATTTCATAAGCATTTTCTTTCCGTTTAAAGGCTCTTTGGAGGCCTAGGGTCTTCCCTCCCCATCGTTGTGTGGGAAGGTGCTTGCAACAATCCTGGGAGAGTGAAGAATTAATCCTTCAAGGTGGTGGGAAGGAGGGATCTGACTTCTAGAGGTAGTATGGGAAAAAGCACTCCCAGTTGTTGGTTGTACAGTGATACCTCAGTTTAAGAACAGTCCGGTTTAAGAACGATTTGGTTTACAAACTCTGCAAAACTGGAAATAGTGTCTTGGTTTGAGAACTTTACCTCAGTCTAAGAACGGAATCCAAATGGTGGAAGGGCACCGGTGGCAGGAATCCTCACTAGGGAAAGTGCACCTCAGTTTAAGACCAGTTTCGGTTTAAGAACAGGCTTCCGGAATGGATTAAGTTCATAAACTGAGGTATATTATACATTAAAATAAACAGTTAAAAGTTGTATCATTAAGTGTCTGTTATTACTGGAAGCCTGAGGGCTACATACATAGCTCAGTTGGTAGAGCATGAGGCAATTTCAGGGTCATAGGTTCAGGCCCCACATTGGGCAAAAGATTCCTGCATTGCAGGGGGTTGGACTAGATGGCCCTTGTGGTCCCTTCCAACTATAGTCCTGTGATTCTAGGACACTCCTGATTCTCTACTACAGCACATTGGAGCAGATGTCTCTGCTTTCTTAAAAAAAAAAAAAAAAGCAGTAAACGGCATAGCCCATAACATGGTTATCCTCTGCACATTACAAGGCAATAAGATATAGCATGGAGGGACGCGGGTGGCGCTGTGGGTAAAACCTCAGTGCCTAGGACTTGCTGATCATATGGTCGGCGGCTCGAATCCCCACAGCGGGGTGAGCTCCCATCGTTCGGTCCCAGCTCCTGCCCACCTAGCAGTTCGAAAGCACCCTTAAGTTCAAGTAGATAAATAGGGACCGCTTTATAGCGGGAGGGTAAACGGCGTTTCCGTGTGCTGCGCTGGTGCTGGCTCGCCAGAGCAGCTTCGTCACGGTGGCCACGTGACCCAGAAGTGTCTTCGGACGGCACCGGCTCACGGCCTCTAGAACAAGATGAGCACGCAACCCTAGAGTCGGACACAACTGGCCCGTACGGGCAGGGGTACCTTTACCTTTACCTTTAAGATATAGCATGACTGGCTGTGGTTCTATTTGAGTGCCAGCACAGACCTGAGACTACAAGCTATCCTTTCTTCCTCATCCTCCCTTAGGCACTACTGACATTCCAGCAATAATGAAGGAAGATCCTGGTGTGCCATTGAATATGCTTTGTGAATTGTACTTTCTATGCTCTACATACAGTTCAAGTAAGCGTTAATTAATGTCTTTGTAGTTGACAGGCAGAGTAGGCATTGCCTTGTAGATAAGGAAGCAGGCATTTATTGCTAAAGGTCAGTTTTTTGGAGATCATGGTAGCTCCCCACTAGGAATGAGGAGACATTTGTCACACATGCTCACGTGAGCCTAGCTAAATTGCTCTTACTGAAACAATGGGTGACCAGAAACACAGTTATCCTTCAAAGTCCACGCTTCTCCTAATTTCGCAGCACTGTTCTCCAACCAGAAAATGTGCATAAAAGTGTTTACATTAGGGGAAGCAAAACAAAAAAACATGCAAAAGCGTATTAGGGAGCATTACTTGCAAAAATGTGTTTATTAGGCAAAATTGCAAACAAAATATATCAGGAGGAATGTGCACTAAAATGCTGAAGAATGTTCACAAGGACTTGTTTTTGTTTTCAAAAAACAAACCAACCAACCACACGGGTGCTGAAATGTGGTTAACAGACAACTGGAAAAAAATCAGGAAGTTAGACAAACCAAAATTGACAAATTTGTCCATTTCTGTCACCATTAATTTCCTCCAACTATCTCCACATTCAAAAAACTTTTTCACAGAGATTCAAAACAAGTTGTCATAAACTGTCAGAAAATATAAATATGTTTGACGTGAATTCTATTTAAAACTCCTAACAGACTTCCAGAATGGAAAGGTGAAAAGAAAGTGTCATTCTGGAAAAAGGAAGAAAAGGGCCGATTTGTATAAGCCATGCTAATAAATATTCTCGGGATAGCCTGGATGAGATCCAGCTTGAAGTAAGATGTTTCTCTTTGGTTTTGGTTCAGGCCAGTAAATGTTTAGACATCAATTTGGCTCACCTGAACCAGTTTTATTCCAGCTCACATGGGCAAAATAAAATATCTTTTTACATTTTGGGTTGCCAACCAAGTAATCTCATTCCACCCAGTTGCCAGATGTGCATGCACGTGTGTGTGTGTGTAAAAAGGCCAGAATTTGGTTGCCAGATTTTTTTTGAGAAATGCTGGAATGTTTTGGGTAAAAGTCAGAATCAGCATTTTCACAGTGCTTTGTGACCTCCACAGGCAGACTTGAGAAGCTAGGTTGTTAAAACAGTGGAAATTCACTTGCACCATTTTGTAGCCTGCTATATGGGGGACGCAGGTGGCACTGTGGGTAAAAGCCTCAGCGCCTAGGGCTTGCCAATAGAAAGGTCAGCGGTTCGAATTCCCGCGGCGGGGTGCGCTCCCGCTGTTCGGTCACAGCGCCTGCCAACCTAGCAGTTCGAAAGCACTCCTGGGTGCAAGTAGATAAATAGGGACCGCTTACTAGCAGGAAGGTAAATGGCGTTTCCGTGTGCTGCTCTGGCAAGCCAGAGCAGCGATGTCATGCTGGGCACGTGACCCAGAAGTGTCTCCGGACAGCGCTGGCCCCCGGCCTCTTGAGTGAGATGGGCGCACAACCCTAGAGTCGGACACAACTGGCCCGTACGGGCAGGGGTACCTTTACCTTATATGAGAGACTGGCTAAATGTGTCAGTTGCATTCCTCCGCAGAGCGCCTTCTGCTATAGCAGAGAGAAGGAACCTTAAGACTGCAACTGTTAGACTTCAGCTCCCCTTATCCTTGACTGCTGACCATATTGACTGGGACGGATAGTAAATGGACGTCAATAACATCTGGAAGATCACAGGTTGCCCATCCCTGATCTACAGCTAACCGCCATTCACCTCAATTAGACAGCAGCAGCTGTGGATTCTTCCTTTCTAGCTACCCTCACACTAGGACCACAACTCACTATACCTACCAGAGCCGCCCACATGCACAAGCAGAAAGCTTTTGCTGTTGGTGCTGCTCCCGCTGGACTCCATCTCTCTCCACAAAGGCAAAAGCTATAGAAGCTGCTGGTTTCATGTCCTTCAGATTCATTTTGTTTGTAGTAGGTGAGTGTTGCTGCAGGCATGCTTTCAGTCCCAGACTGGAATGCTGTTTTCTTTTATATATGTGTGTATTAATTCATGCAAATATTTTATAAATGATCATAAAATAACCAAAAATATGTATTCAACAGAACATAAAATGCCATTTAAAAAGCAAGACAAAATAAATATTAAAATGACTAAGCAAGGACATTTTAAACCACCACGTAAGCCTGTCATGATACTCTTTGAAATTCTGTGTGTGGATTTTCGGTAGGGGTCTGGACAGCTTATAGCTGACACCAGCTCTTTGTGCAAGAACTTCAGCTCATTCACTTTGGTTTTTATCCTATTTGGAGAACATTGCGAAAGCTGCAACATGACAGGCACCACCACCCTGTCAAGGAACCTGAAGCTTTAGCCGACTCAGAATTACTGGAAATGCTCTGCCTATATACCATAATAAGAGGGTATATAGGCAGTGCACGGTTCTGCAATTACAAACTCTAGCAATTACAGCAAATGCAGCTAAACCAGGCAACCAGTTTAGATGGACAGAATACAAAGCCAAAGTGTCTCAAGGGACTCTGAGCTGCCTTTCTTTTAGAGCTCGTTTCCCCAGACACTAACATGCCTCGCTCCGTCTACTTACTCTTTAAAAAAGCTCCCCAAAACCCCTTAACAAGCACACATTTCTGGGTTTTCTCTTTTTCTGGGTGTCTTTCTTTTGGGGGTGGGGGAGGGAGGAGCATTTTCATTTTATTTCATTTAAGAAATCTATTAGAAATAAGATAGTTTATTAAATAGTAAATACAAATAAATACAGTCTCCCCATGGTGGCTTTTAGCATTTAACACAATATGGAAGCTAATGCCCAAAAAAAGTTTTCATGAAAGTTCATCCACATTTTAACATGCATTACTCTTAACATACAATTTTGCCAAATAAACACATCAGGTGGAAAAACAAAAGCATTGCAAATTATTGCATATCATTACAGAATGATTGGGAGGAAAGCCTAAAGGAAAGCCTAAGCCTGTGTGGTCACAAAACATCACAAGACACTGTCCAGGAGTAGGGAACGTAATCCTTGGACGAGTTTCAATTCTATATAGCCACATCCAAGAGTTTAAGTGGTGATGACCTTTAATTCAATGTAGGAGTTCTCATCGGGACAATCAGAGAAGGAACAGGATGACCCCTTCCACCTATGCTTTTATACAAAACAAAATTAGCCCTGGATGAGTTCCGTATGTTATACAAGTAGAAAAATCTCTTGGGCAAACAAAAAGGAAGGGGAAGTGTTAGGCAAGATGGTCCCCATGCAGTGCAGGGATGGAGGACATGTGGCCTGCTGGCTGTTGCTGGACAACAACTCCCCTCATCTCTGGCCATCAATTATGCTGACGGGGGGCTGATTGGAGTTGGAATCCAACAGAATCCGAAGGTTCCCCATCCCTGATTTAGTGACTTAATTAAGTTTAGCCCTGATGTTCAGATTGAAAAGACAACAATCCAAAATAGTTCCAATAATACTCTTTAAGTAAAGAGTATATATACTTACAGTGGTACCTCGGGTTACAGACGCTTCAGGTTACAGACTCCGCTAACCCAGAAATAGGAAAGTGGTACCTTGGGTTAAGAACTTTATTCGTTCTGGAGGTCCATTCTTAACCTGAAACCATTCTTAACCTGAGGTATTATTTCTGGGTTAGCAGAGTCTGTAACCTGAAGCGTCTATAACCTGAAGCGTCTGTAACCTGAGGTACCATTGTACCTCGGGTTAAGAACTTTGCTTCAGGATGAGAACAGAAATCACGCAGCGGCAGCAGGAGGCCCCAATAGCTAAAGTGGTACCTCAGGTTAAGAACGGTTTCAGGTTGAGAACGGACCTCCAGATTGAATTAAGTTCTTAACCCAAGGTACCACTGTATTACCATTTATATCCCCAGAGAACAAGCCCATCTTTGGAGGGGGGGGGGAGAATCCCTGTGAATAAATTATGAGGTTCAAAACTTACTGGGAACTTTGCATAACTACTGCTTTACACCATTTTGGACTTGTCTTTTTAAAATTGTATGTTTCTCTATTGGTGCTATCATTCTACATTACTTTATGATATATACATCTGCATACTCCTTATTGACATCTATTCCCATCTTTACTCATCAGACAAGGGATGAAATGAACCCTTTGTGAGGTTAGTTTGCAGCTGAAAAGATGACTCTCTAGCCATCTGGTCATTTATGAAAAATATTCCCAGCTTGCCCTTCACCCAAGGGTCTGGGGGCGGAAATACACAAGCAACAAAATCAAACTGACAACATAAACTAACACAATAGAAAAGTAAACAAAACACAGTAAAAGAAGGCCCTGCAATAAAACTGCTAGTCAGTAAAACCACAAAAAGCAGCAACAAATGGGAAGTTTCATTTCCCAATGCACTGATTAAGAAAGGCAGGAGAAGCAATAAACAAGCCCTCCCACCTAATCCCCACAAAACTTCTTCCCCCTTAATGTCCTTCCCCATCTATTCAGCTTCACTTTCCCTCCTGCTAGTTTTTAGTTCTGCATAGGCAGGACCAGCTGTGTCCTGGCTCCAGTGAACTTTTCAGAGAGTTGCAGTAGCTCTCAGTGATATGACTGTTGGACCTTATGTAGAAGACGAGTCAATGTAAGAATGGATAGAGCAGTTAAGGCATCCATTTCCCCAAAGTAAATCAGACGGGCAGAGAGAAAACAATGGGTTATATCCAAGAAATGTCCACCACTGAAGCTAATGTACCAGGAGTTAGTCATATCCATTCATGTCAGTGGGTTTCCTCTGAGCATGGCTATGGTTAAAACTCAATGGTTGGTGTTTAGCTATTTTTTGCTCACAGTTGACCCATTCATGAAGGTAACTACCGTATTTTTCGCCCTATAGGACGCACCGGCCCATAGGACGCACCTAGTTTTTTGGGGGGGAAATCAAGGAAAAAAATTTTATTTTCCCCCCAGGTTTGCGCAGCCATACCCAAGCTAGAAGAGGGAGACGGAGCGCACCGTCTCCCTCTTCTGCCTTCAGGGACAGCATCTCTAGCCGCCGTGGGGCAGCGGCTTGCCCCGCTGTCCCCCGAGGTTGTAGGGCTGGTGGGGGGGGGGGAGAAGCAAGCTTGCTTCTCTCTCCCCCCCCCAGCCTCCAGATCAGGTGGGGGAACCCCGAGGTTGTGGGGCTGTCAGTGGGGAAAAGCAAGCCTGCTTCTCCCCCCTCCCCCGCCAGCCTCCAGATCAGGTCCGGGAATAGCGGGGTGGCGGTGCTCCGCCTCCCCGCTATCCTCCGAGGTTGTGGGGCTGGCAGGGGGGAAAAGCAAGCCTGCTTCTTCCCCCGCCAGCCTCCAGATCAGGTCGGGGAATAGCGGGGTGGCGGCGCTGCGCCTCCCCGCTATCCCCCGAGGTTGTGGGGCTGTCAGTGGGGAAAAGCAAGCCTGCCTCTCCCCCTCCCCCGCCAGCCTCCAGATCAGGTGGGGGAATAGCGGGGTGGCGGTGCTCCGCCTCCCCGCTATCCTCCGAGGTTGTGGGGCTGGCAGGGGGGAGAAGCAAGTCTATAGGACCTTGCAATGAAAATTGCACTTTGATCTTATTCTTATCCACCACCATGTGTGAAACAAGCAGAAGGAAGGCGGCACTGTCTCAGCTTTTTAATGGAAACCCAGCATTCACATCTCTTCCTCCAAATGGCTTGGGCACTCACTCCTGTAGCAAAATGATCAACAAGAGAGGAGCCGGCTGCATAGTAGCATCACTGAAGCCTAACTGGTTTGGATTTTCAGGAATCTTGTAGCTGTCAAAGGCTTACATGCTTCTCGTTTCAAAGCCACAGAGAACAGTTCCCAGTGCAGCAACAGAAAAGTGGAAAATCAATAATGCCAGAGCTGTTGTTGGTCCGGATTGTCAACTGCCCAGCCAGGAGGCTCTTTATTTATAGAAAAGCCTTTGAAGAGACCACTGCAGTTTAGTGTGGTAATAACAAGTTACAGCAAATTCAGAGAGTGGTAGAGTGTAACACAGCCATGCATTACGCCCCATTCTAAATTATCTTTGAGGGAAAGCCTGTAATTTAGGGAGATTTGAATGGCAGAACCTGGGTCATTGTAACAGATACTTTCTCAGTTATTTTTATGGACAGGCAAAACGCAAAATTCCAGACTGAAGAAGTCAGACTGGGCCTTCTTCATACAGTCCTTCTCAGCTGTGACCCCTTGTAAAATCAAGTCTCCCCTGACCAAGTATTTGCCATGCAGTATGCTCAAAATCTGACCATAAATTTCGAGAGATGAATTATGATACCTTCTCTTTCAGCAAGTGTGTGCACGCAAGTGTGTGTGTGTTTGTGTGTGCACATGTGTGCGTGCGTGCATAAAGGGGTGTTTTACAAAGCACCGTGTGAGTGTTCTCCAGACTTTTCCCATGTGCTTCTCAGGAAGAGGGGTTTCTGTGTCCAGAATGTTTATTAGAAGAAGGGAGAATCAAAAAGATGCAAAAAGAAAAGCACATGGATGTAAAAGTTGAAAAGTATATTTAAAAATTCGTAACTCAGAACAGGGGGGGGAAACATTTTACTACATCTGACACTTAAATTTGAGAAGCAGTGGATTACACCAATTACAAAATTAAACTTAGTTATCACACTGAGCTGCTATTTATTTGACTAAACCTCTGTCAGCTCTAATGTTGCTGGTCCTTTATACTGTGGTGGTGCTAAGTTTGATGTGTGCTTTTGCAAGAACCATCTAGGTGCAGTTTTCACCCTGCCCTGCATCTAACTATGAACAATACAGTTTGCCAAATGAATAAGGCAATCAGTTAGGGCACCTCCAGACTGTCAGTGTTTTAGGGAAGTGAATCAATCACCTACCAGAACTTTAACTTTATGCATTCAAAGTAAATTGGTACACTTTGTCACCCTAGCACACATTTTTTTAAAAATGACTTTTTATGATTTGAAAAGTGAAGGGCAAAAGCATTAAAAAGTGTCAGATGAATGAAAACTAGAAGGAAGAGGTGTAAACACTCCACAAGCAAATCAGGATTTTGTTGACATCTGTCTGTCTTGAGAGACAATGGAATGCACCTCTGGGGGTGAAGTCAAACCTGTGGTAGCAGCACTGAAGTTACCTCTCCAGGGCGCAAGCCTGGGCAATGCGTATGGAGGACCTGGGCTGCCCAGATGACAAGATCCTGCCCATGGCCTCACTGATATGGTCCAAAGGAAAGCAGAACAATATGTTTGGCACCAGCTTAGCCGTAGGACTTGCCAGAAGGAAGCATACATGGTGCCATCCAACCATCTTACTCCTCAGCCTTTTCTTCTCCAGAAGATACCCTGCAAGACAACAGAGATTTAGGATCAGGGTTTTCCTTTTCTTAGATGGGCTACCTTTCCAGGTTGATGAGCCCCATCTGCCCCTCTCTTTCCTCTACCTCACGTGCAGTAACCACCCCCTTGGTCAATGGACCCACTATTGGTCTTATCCGCTCAACCTGCGGGAGCCTTTCTTTGCATACAGGGAAAGTCCCTAATTCACCAGTGGCTTGAAACCCACCAGCTACCCTCACCTGGTTTAGCAGACCAGTCAAAGCTGTTTCCCAAGGTGTGACTGCTGTCACACGCTGACAGCTTCTAGAAGTCATGGGTGAGAACTGAGTGCAGGGTGGGGACCAAAGGTGGATAAACTAGAGCAGAAAGAGCACGACACTTACCCCACCAAAGGTACTACCCATCCCCTGGCACCTTATACACCCCATATTGCTCAATAAATATGGAGGGCTCCTTGGGGTTGTTGAGGGTGAAATCCAAGCCCCTGATATGCCAGGACAGAGGGGAATTGGGTAAGGCAAAGATACCCCTAAGGGCTAAAGGAACTGTATCCTGAAATGCGGGGAACCTTTGGCCCTTCAGATCTTGCTGAACTATAATTTCCATCAGTCCAAGCAAGAATGACCAATGATAAGGGAAGGTGAAAGATGATAGATAGATAGATAGATGATAGATAGATAGATAGATGATAGATAGATAGATGATAGATAGATAGATAGAGAAAATAAAGTTGGGGCAAAAAGATGGAGCTTATATTTCTTTCTAGTGTAGCTGATAGAACACCTTGTTACATTTGCCTTCTGCATTCAATTCAAGAGAAAAGTTGTTTGAAATGGATCGATCCCAGGCAACAACCCGATGAACTCAGGCTAAGGCTGCAGTCCTTATGTATTGTTACATGGGATGAAATTGCATTCAGTTCAGTGGGATTTTTCCCCGAGCAACATTTAAAGGATCCAGTTGCTAGTGAATACAGTTACAAACTGTAGAAAATGGACAGTGCAACAATGGGACAAGGATGGGAAGAGAAAGAGGCAACAGGATGCAATTAAGCCACAGATCTTGCCATTGTGGGCGGTTGTAGTCAATAATGAAGTGCAACATGAATTATGCACTCCAAACTGAACACAAGGGTCTCTAGGTCAGTCGTATACTACAACCTATAATGAAGAGGTCCACTGGCTTTTGCAAATGCTTAAATCTTTTCCAGCAATAAACCCTAAATTAATACTCTCGCTGTCATGAGGTAATGTGGTTTCAAAGCGATGTTTTACAGGATGAATGTTCCAGTGAACATCTAGCGTAAGTTACAGGCCACTGGAAATGCATTCCCATTGGCAGAAATTCAGGTGGAGATCTTTGTAATAAAATAAAAAAATCTATAGTACATTTTGCCTCAATGGTGCGTTAAAATTTTCACTCAAATAGTTCCACTGGCCCTCCTAATCTAAATAACGTAAGGTTGTACTAACAAAATTATTTAAGGCTCTGAAAGGGAAACATTTTCTTTTCCTCCTTCATTTCATTTTCCATGCATTAGAAAACAATTGGTTTGTTCCAAATCCCAGGATTTTCCCATTATTCTCATTCAGTTTCATTCCCATCCATTTCTGTCGTAGATGCCCAGGTAATCTTGCGCCGCCCTTAATTCTTATGTTTTATCCCATCCCAATTTTTATGTTTCTATCCCATTAACATAACCTTTCTCAGGCATTATACTACCACTTGAAGGGAGAAGTCTTAAAGGAGATGTATGTACTGTCTCGCCAGTGTGGTGTAGTGGTTAAGAGCGGTAGTCACGTAATCTGGGTAACCGGGTTCGCGTCTCCGCTCCTCCACATGCAGCTGCTGGGTGACCTTGGGCCAGCCACAGTCTCTCAGCCCCACTCACCTCACAGAGTGTTTGTTGTGGGGGAGGAAGGGAAAGGAGAATGTTAGCCGCTTTGAGACTCCTTAAAGGGAGTGAAAGGCGGGATATCAAATCCAAACTCTTCTTCTTCTCTTCTTCGTCAAGTTCTGAGAAAGCTTTTTAAACCAGCCTGAATTTAAGCCAAGCAAACAAACAAACAAAACCCCACAAAGGCTATTATGGATCTAGTTTGCTGAGCAATACCCTTAACTGACTGTTTCTCTCACAGTCCATTTCTGTGGGTGGTCACAAGGGAAGCAGGCAGTGTCAACTCCAAAAGAGAGCATGCAGGACCTTGGACAGTTCCAAGGGGGCTGGCAAAAGCTCCTATGAGATACATTGTCTCTGCAGGGACCTAAGGCAACTGAAGCCTTATATAGTCTGGCCAGGCATGAACCGTGGTAGACTCTGACTCCCTGCAATGGCAGGCTGGTTGTTTAAAGGCCATTCATCTTATTTTGTAGCCTTGGGTTCCGGAGGAAAGTTACTTCCTGAGCGAGAGATGATGATGGTAGAGATGTATCCTCCAGCTGGGAGAGCCCAGGATAAAGAACAGGAAGTTCTCCCTCCAAGGAAGAATCCTGAACCTTGTCCTCATCTGAGTCCTCCGCTTTTGTTGAGGTTCAAAAGACCTCCTGCCAGACTCCTTGGAGTTCAGCATGCAAATGTTCAATTCCACTTCATGGAAGAAGTGTGGTGAGATTTTAAGATGAAAAGATTTCCTCTCGGATGCCTCGGGCATCATTTGCATGTGGAACACCCGAGGCATCTATGAGAAAGCCTGTGTATTCATGTGGATTGTACAGAACCTTTGGATCAGAGCTTGAGTCTTTGCTAATATTATTATTATCCCCAACAGAATATTTTAAAAACCCCATAGAACATCAAAAACTTCCCTAAACAGGGCTGCTATGACCTTTCTTCATTGCCTTCAATAATTGGGATAGGTTCAGGTGCAGAGAGAAAATACACCTCAGTGATCAAGCAGGAATATAAGGCAACAAGCAGTCTTTAAGGTATCCTGGACCCAAGAATTGAACTTGGTGTTAATTTGTCACCACCAAAATTCCAGCTGTAGCATTTTGCATTGACTGTAGCTTCTGGGTGAGACCTAGGGTCCCCAAAAAGAACACATTGCAGTAATCAGGTCTTGAGATTACTGTTGTATGAATCACCATGGCCAGGCTATGCCTTTCCAAGAATGGCCGCAGTTGGAATACCAGTCTTCTGGGCACAAGAACCATTCAGCCACAGCATTTCCATATTCCTAAGGTTAAAGCTCAGTTTACTGGCCCTCAGCCAATCAACTACTGCACCTAGTCCTAGAAGAATGGTCCAGACCATAGTCTCTCCTGATTCAGATGTTACAGAGAAAACGAACTGGGCATCATCAGCATACTCATGTCACCTTACCCCAAAACTCTTAATGCCCACTCCCAACAGCTTCATGTAGATTATATATAATATTAGGAACAGAATGGTAACCCAGAGATAGAATCAGAACCACAGTAAAGCAGTGCCCCAGTGTCCATCCCACAGAGCCAGTCCAGAAGGGTACCATGACTAGCAGGATCAAAAGCCACTGAAAAGCAGAGTCCACCTTCTCCAGACTTGCTCTTAATATAGGTCATCCATCAGGGTGAATAAGGCTGATTCAATCCCAAACCTGTGCCAGAACCAATACTGAATTGGATTGCATTCTGCAGTTTCACTATTCAATATTGTTGAATGCACAAGTCATCAGTGAGATACTCCTTATGCTGTGGAGGAGCCACGTCTATCTTGACTACGTCCTCAGGCAATTTTGCATGTAACTATTGTTTGGGCTTCTGCAGAATTAACAAATGGCTTGAACAGCCTATGGCTACATTAACTGATTAATTACAAATGTACATGTCTGCCCTGAAGCAAAATGCTATTACAAAACTGGAGAAACGCACCATATCTGTCATGCAACAAGCTATTCACACATCTTTTCTTGGTGCTCTGCAGCAGAATATAAAAAGTCATTCTAAATTTATTCAGAAACAAACCATTGGCTCATCTGCAATAGGGCTAATGTTTTGTATATACTTATTCATCTCAATTTACTTGCATTTGGTCTCTTGCAAGCATCTGTTTCAAAATGCCAATTAACCTGCAAAAAAAAAAAAAAAAAAATACAAGGAGATTTGATGGAGACCACCACTTTAACAAATCCCAGATCATCTTAACTTCTCATATTTGTTATTAATATTATGTTAGGAAACCTCTGGGTTGCAGAGGGGACTGCTTCATAGCATTTTAGTTCATCACAGGAAAAGTTAATTGGGAAGTTTTCAAATGCTTTAAGTGCTAGAGCATTCCTGATATCCATAGCTTTTCACAATGATAAATAGGGCAGATGTACCTGAATTTCCTTGTAAGTCAACTTGTCTTCTTGTAATCTGCAATTTTAGAAATTCTAACAGTGGTTAAGAACATAAAAGTTGTGTTGGATTATGCCAGAGACCCATCTGGTCCAGCATGTCGCTCACACATTGGCCAATCGGTTTTGACATTGGCCTTTGGGGAATGGGCAAACAGGAGCTGACAGTTGTGATTCCTAACAACTGCTATTCAGAGGCATACTGCCTCCAGTGGTGGAGGTAAACTATAACCATCCTGGCTAGAAGCTGCTAATAGCTTTATCCTCCATGAATCTGTCTAATCCTCTTTAAAAGTCCAAGCTGCTGTTCAGAAAGATTTGGTTTCCATCTTTCTGACACCGGTGTTTTCCTTCTCTCCTGCCCTCATCCCCACTCCATACATACCACACAACGCCAGCAGTGGCTTTCACACACCCCCATAAGCCATTCAATGGGTCACCATCTCTTCAAAGCCAAGATTAAGAGCTTGTTTTACAAACATACTCCTCAATTACATGCAAGTAGCAATGGAACATCTTAAACAGATCTGTCCCTATTAAGCTAAGAACATTCCAGACACTTCGTTGAGTCAAAGCTATAAAGCGAGAGTTAATTCTCCAGCAAGACCTGCTATTTTATAACAACTTCATTACTCATCTGGCAGCTTCTCAGTTCAATCTAATCATGAGCAGAATTTGGAGGTCAGGGTTTCAGAAGTGCCACTGTCTGTCTCCTCTGTTTGGAAATCTTTAAAGCCCGAAGGTTATTTCCAGAAGAAACAAAAAAGCAAAGTTGTGGGGTTTTTTAAAAAAAAGATTTACCTAATATTAGCCCTACGATTCTTTAAAAAACAAGCATGTTATTACAGCACACACGATCCCCTTCCTTTTAAACAGACTCTTAAGGAAAACTGGATACTTATTCATTATTTGCAATTGAATCAATTGAAAACTGTTTCAGAATATAGGCTGAAGCTGGCTGTTACAGATGTCAGACAATGGACATCTGGCAAGTCTGCACAGATATAATATTGCAAAGACGTCTGGCAACAGTACAATGACTGCGGTCATAGCAGCTACAATTCAAGGCCAACCATTTGAAGGGGGCTGTTTGGTGTATGTCTATATTACACATAGCTAAAAATATACATCTCATGAGCCCCGCAAGGTATGTGAAGAGGAAGGAACGTGAGATATTAAAGTAGCACACACTTGCTTTGTTCCCAAATCCCACACCCCTCTTTTTAGCACTGGCCGAAATAAATATTAATTTCCATCAACACTTTCAAAAGCAAAGGCTGATTATCCTATTTTGCTTCGTAACATTTCATCCAAGACTTCAGAATGAGCAGGCTTGTTTGAAAATCACACAAAAGGGCCAAAATTAGAGTGCATGTCAATAAATCTAATCCTCAAAAAATAATTTCCTGATTTAAGGAACACTTAATGCCCAGAAAGTCATTTCTTTGGAAATGCAAAGGTTTTCTTTGGATTGATTTAATGAGGACTACTGGGTTTTTTGTGGGGGGAGAAACATATCACAACTTTTTCACTGGGATATGCATAACAGTGTCATTTGTCTTAGCCAGACAAATAAAACTTTGTTATTGTTCATTCTTTTAACAGATTTCTAGAAATAATTCATCCCTACCCTTTAAAAGTAAAAAAGGTTCTTCACTGAAAAGGGACTACAGTTCTACTTGACTCTGCGGGATCCTGGAAAACACAGTAATATTACTATTCAACAGCCTGCCAATATTTCATTAAGATATAAAGGCCACCAGGCATTGTGCAAAGATGTATATAAGGGCATCTTAACACAGTCACATAAACACACATACACATCACATCACATCCAAAATATCTCACAGTATAGTGTACAGTTTATAGTTTAGAACAAACAATATTCATTTAACTAATTTGCCCGAAGAAGTTTACAGTTAAGCATCTAATTTAAAAAATGCTACTGGCATCCACTGTCTTGAAAGTGAAGTCAAACCACTGGAGAACCACAGCACCTGCTGCGGCTGTAGAAAGCAGTACGGTGGTACCTTGGTTGTCAAACTTAATACATTCCGGGAGTCCGTTCGACTCCCGGAACCATTCAAAAACCAAGGTGCGGCTTCCGATTAGCTGCAGGAACTTCCTGCACTCAATCGGAAGCTGCGGAAGCTGTGTCAGATGTTCAGCTTCCAAAAAACGTTTGCAAACTGGAACACTTATTTCCGGGTTTGCTGCATTCGGGAGCCAATTTGTTCGGGAACCAAGCCATTTGACAACCAAGGTACCACTGTAACTCGTAACTGCTGCCTCCCATGTTGTTTTTTGCTGCATTTGCAGCACCAAAGTGACTTCTCTAGGGTGCAAGACTGAGCTATGTGAGCAGTCTGGGATACCCAGACAACAAGACCCCTATTAAGTAGTGGGTGGACATAGCAGACAACACAGAGATTTCTCCAAGTAGTTCTTTATAAGTAAGCTGGAACTGAACTGAAGAGCAACCAGCTCAGCCAGCCTGCTTTTATAGGCAGTCAGCTGTCAATATTGTAACAACAACAACCCAGGGTTTTCCGCCTAAATTAACTGACGTGGACCTGAGTGAAAACTACCATATATACAGGATACCCTGGTGGCCAGGGTGAGAACTTCAATACATAACAGCCCCCCTCTGGACCTTGCTGATGTGCTCCAAAGGAAAGCAGAGCAAGACATTTGGCACCAGCTCAGCTGCAGAAGTTGCCAGAAGGAGGCGTACAAGACACCATCTAACTGTCTTAGAGATCCCACTCTATATTTGTGGAGGGTTCACTCCTTAGCCTTTTCCTCTCTCAAAGATGTCACGCAAGGCAGTGGGTATGGATTTTTCCTTTAGGATTACTCCTGAAGGCTTTCTCAGGAGGTCAGTGCAGGTTTAGGATCAGAGTTTCCTTTCTCCTAGATGAGCTACCTTTCCAGGTTGATGAGCCATCTGCCCCTCACCTCCCTCTACAGCACTTGCAGAAACCACCTTCTTGACCACTGAACACACTACTGGTCTTGTCCGCTCAATCCACCAGAGCCCACCTTCATATTCAGGGGAAGCCCCTAACTCACCAAGGGTTTGAGGCCCATCGGCTACCATCACTTGATTTAGGCAGCCAGTCAAAGACATTTCCTGGGGTGAGGCTGCTGTCACATGCTGACACCTGTGGCTCATAGAAGCTGTCAGCAAATTTTAAAAGCCAACACAATAAAGCAATAAAATGAGCTGAAAGCAATCCATATGCAGAAGTGCTGGATGCTGAGAGCTACAAGTCCTGTTAGCAGATGCCTTGTGCTAGAATTCCCACTTGCACAATAGGGGTTCCTCCACCCTTTTCTCCCTCTGCAGCCTGAGATTGGCTGGGGTGTGTGTGTGGTAGAACCCTTGAAATACATGCAGGGGAAGAAGAGAGGGGTTGTTCTGTTCTGCCTGGCAAGCCAAAATACTTGCCCTCATGGAACAATTGCCTTAGCGCAATTGTAATTTGAAAGGCCACATACACACCCTCCTGGGACAAATGAAGCTTTTGCAGGACAATTTTTGTCATGGGAATGAAAGGATTAAACCCTCTTCCTGCATTCCATCTTGGTTATTGTCCTTCCACCCCCTTGCATTTTATTTACTCCAAATAAAAGAGCGACAAAATGTAATTACACATTTCACATGCTGGGGGTTGTTAGGTGGCCCACAACAAACTACTGCTCCCAGGATTCTTCAGGAGAAGCCATGAAGCTTAGCGAGAGAGAGAAAGGACCCCTGGACGGTTAAGTTCTGTCAAATTTGACTATGGGGTGTGGTGCTCATCTCTACTTTCAGGCCAAGGGAGCTGGCGTCTGTCCACAGACAGCTTTTCCAGGTGATGTGGCTAGCACGACTAAACTGCTTCTGGGGCAATGGGACACCCTAACAAGTACCAGAGTGCACAGAAACGCGGTTGAGAGAGGAGCGCTTTAATTGGACAGAGTGGATATGCCCTAGGTAGTGGCAGTCTTTGTGTGGTAGAAAAGGGGATGCTCCTTACAGAGCACCATTCCTTTCAGGTATTACACATGCAGGAAAGGCCTTGACTTAAGACAGAATAAGTGCTAGTCTAAAGATGACTGCAGCTGGTGTAGCTTTAAATTCTCCTCAGACAATATCCTGCCAAGCACAGTGTTTGGAATCATTCATCTTTCCCACAGTGCCCCTGGGCCACCTTCATTCAGCTTAGTAACAATTTTATTTCTTATTTTCCCTTCCATCCCTTGTGCAGTATGTATTGAAAGCCCTGCAGTCTGCTCCTTGTTTTACAGTACATCCTTCCTGCTGATCTGTTCTGGGCACCTTTAGAGCAGGCCAAATCTTTTCCGTTTTTGCCTCAGGCCAAATTCAGGCACACTTCAAAAGGACCTGTCAGGAAAAACAGCTAGTAGTCCATTCCTGGTACCTACAATCTAATCTTTGCAGAGGAGAAGAGGCTGTTGCTACGTTTTCCTTCAAATTCCTTAGCTATAATCCCTGGGAAGCTCTCTGTACAGTATAACACAACTGACAATGTCCCCATTGAAACCTGTTGAAGATTCTGCAGATTAAGCCAACCCTTAATCTCCAGACATCTGTAATCAGAGATGCAATGACCTCTTGGAGGGAGGGAACACCTTTTTTGGAGGGCAGGGAACACCTTTTTTAAATAGGCCGAACTGCAGCAGCAATTTGCCTTCTGATAAGGCGTGAAAAGGTTTCATTTGCTCTTCACCAGCCGTTTTACGATGCACATACGCACATAGGTCCTCCAACGGGATAGGAAATGCAAGCACAGGTCTTTTTGCGCAGGATCTGTGTGACCTCCAGCACACTGTGAAGCACACCCCTTGGGTAAGTTTAAAGTGACTCATTAAGTTGACAACAATACAAAAGGAGTTTCCTTCAGGTTTGGCCTGGTGTCAGAAGGAGTTCACGAAACAGCAGTTGTCTTTTGCAGAAAACCCCTCAGAAAGATCAGCTGAAAAATAATATTTTTAAAGAAGAAAGAAGAAATAGAGGAGGAAGAGGAGGAGGAGGAAGAGGGAAGGGTACATATTCCAAGGTTGCGGCAAGTGGAAAGGTCAAATACAGTATTGCAATCAATTACCCACACCCACGTACACAAAACACCCTCAGGGTTGTCCATGGCATTTGCACAATGAACTCCTTGTAAACATGGCCACACATCAGCAGTGCCAAGGAAATAGCATCAATATTTGTTCTAATCTTTGTGTACACACATGCTCCATAGCGGAGTTTTCATGGTAGTAAGGTATATTTTTGGATTGCTGGGATAAACTTAAGATATTTACTACTGATACCCCCAAAGCAGAGGTTCCTCAGGGATATCTGTGTGGCAGAAATGCAGGGCTCCTCTCCTCCCATGCAGCATTGCCAGGATTGTTGAAATCTCAGCGGAGATTTTCACACGAGCAAAAAGAAATGATTGTTTTCCACAGTGAAGGGGCAGAAGGTCTGTTGGCCTGGAAGGGTTGGGTGTGCTCTGCAATTGTCAGGAGAGTCTGCTCAGCTTTCTCTGCAAGAGTGAATCTTTACTAACGGCCCTCTCTGAGGGTTCTTCTGGGTGAGAGGAGGAGTCACAGTTGCACTCACTGTGCCATCGCCCTCCCAGTGTGGTCCATTCAAAAACGACAGCAGTTTCAAATCCAGTTCCTGGGGCAAACTGCATCAATGAGTGGCAATGATGTCACCTGACAATGAGTCACAGTAATGAGGGCCAATGGAATGGTAAAATGCTGCATGGTTGCTTATTACCCAGGGCAGGAGGTGAGGGAGCACATTTAGTTTGTTAAAATATACGCCTTGTAAAAGCTCTTGGTCAGGCTTCCTCAGCCTTGGCCCTCCAGATGTTTTTGGACTACAACTCCCATGATCCCTAGCTAGCAGGACCAGTGGTCAAGGATAATGGGAATTGTAGTCTCAAAACATCTGGAGGGCCAAAGTTGAGGAAGCCTGCTCTTGATACTGCCTGATTCCCACCCCCCTCCCCTGCAGTTCTACTGAAGGGCAGGACATCTGTGGCAGCCCAGATCTTGCTAGACTACAAACCCCATCATCCTTGACTGTTGGCCATGGTGGGTGGGGCTAATGGGAAACGGAGTGTGACAACATCTTGAGAGCTCCAAGTTCCCTGTCACTGTGACCTGGCAACACTGACTTCACATATTCCTAGGAATCATGAAAAGAGGAAGCCCAGGTCACCCTTCCTGTTTTGAGGCTTCTCTGCAATACCACAACTCTCCTCTGGGAGATACCAGAATAGGCTATGAGACACTGGAGAAGGGAGCATGACAGAAAACTCTAGATGAGACAGATTAAATTGAATTTTGGTTTTTGAGCCTCAGGGCACATGTCTGAGCCATAATTTCAAGCATTGTCTTCTACTACAAGACTTGGAATCTTTATTTGTTTTATATGAAAGCTTGGATGAAAGGCACTCTAATTTCTGCCCATCTTTTATTAACTGATGTCAGGAATGCAATCAAGTGAAATGTAACCTTATTAATCTATGGACCGTAGAGTACACTCAGCATTGGCAGCATTTTCTCTCTGGAACTCCCTGCCCATTGATTTCACAGCCTTTGCTGTATTGCTATAAATCTTTTTCTCTAGGCAAGCCTACCCAGAGAAGTCATTTTGGCATGTATTGTTTTTAACATCTCTTTTTATCTGTAATGTTTACATCTATTTTATATAATCCACTCAGAAGTTTTGATGATTAAGTGGTATACAGGTCACATTAAATAAATATATCCCTAGACACCCCTAACATACCGCTGCTTCCAAATTTTCTCATGGCACTCAGTTTGCAAAGAAGAGTCCATCTCCACCTTCATTTGCATTTCTACATCTCTGACCAATTTACCTTGTGCAAAGGAGCTGGCTTTGCCTAGGTTCGGTGCTCAGGGCTGTCATTGTTAAGTATTTTTAGATCAACTGCATTTTTAAAATCTCCTACACGCTAATTGAGGCATCGACATTTGAAACAGAATGCTCAGCTGTCCAAAGGTCGCTAAGGTTATTAGTCAAATGAAAATTTCTGAGTTTCTCCAGCACCCATTAGAGTAATATTTTCAAGCAATTCTGCAATTGCTATGGGATCAATTCCTGTGATGTATTATATGAATTTGTTAGTCATCTTTTTTTTTTAAGAGGCTAGATAAAAGGTTGTGGGATCTTTAGGCAGGGCTGGGAACATCTGTCTGAAATACTGGAGAGCTGCTTCCAGTCAGTGTTGGCAAAACTGACATAGATTGTCTTGGTGGAAGGCAATGTTCCCATGTTCCCATCTCTAACATAGGACTGCCCCACTGGTCAGTAAAATACATTGTTGCTACAGATTGCTCTGCCACTTCCATGCTACATCACCATGGATAACAGAGCACAGACACTTATAAGGTCTTCATAATATTGGTTCTATTTATGAATTCAATAAATAGCTCATCATCTTTTTGAATCCACCTTGCTTTTTATTCCTTTTTGTAAAACACCTTGGGAATATGATTGAAGGGCAGTATCAAAACACTATCATTAATTAGTCCGCCAATGAATTAAAACACAGGTGGCGGCCATTTTGCCTGGGATATCCATTCCTGGCCCCTGTGTGTGTTGACAGTGTGCATATAAGCACACCCCACCCCCATTCTGCCTTCTTCTGGACTCAAAAGGACCCACATGTCGGCGATTGTTGGACGCAGATGAAATGGTCACAGCCTGTACTAGTAGAAACTATTGGAAGAAAAATGGCAAGTCGGTGCTCAAGAACTGAAGCCACCACCCTAGAATCAGCTTGCTCGAGAGGAGACGTCCTCACCATACTGCCACCTCCAGCCAGCTCCCAGCTCCCTGTCACCCGTTCCCTTTGTCGTCTCCACATTCAAATCTGTCAGACTTGCTCCAGACCATCTCTATTCTGCCTTCCACTAGCTAGACACTGAGGGCATCGTTTTCCCAAACTGGGTATTTATTACATTGCAATAAAGCATTCCCAGCCATCAGGGAATCCTCTCACACTGGGTTCAGCCCATCAATCCTAGGAAGTTAGGAAGCTGCTTTATACTGAGTCCACACCATTGGTCTGCCTAGCTCAGTGGTGTCTATGCTGACTGGCAGTGGCTGTCCAGGAGATGCTGAGGATTGAACTTGTGACCATCTGCATTCAGAGCAGGTGCTCTGTCCCTGAGCTAAGGCCCTTCCTTCTTCATTTAGCCAGACAGTGGTCACTCAGCACCCAAAACCCCATTGCTTAACTAGCATACAGAAGTCTCTATAAGGAAAGGAGGCAAGAAGAGGGAACATGAAGAGTTGATGCAGAAACACCGCTTCTCTCTTTACTGCGCTGTTTGACTATCCCCAATCACACTGTATGTACCGTACTTTTCTGTATATAACACGCCCTCGTGTATAACACGCCCCCTATTTTGGGGAACTCAAAATTCAGACAATGGGGGGGAGATTCCCCAAAGTTGTTGAGCTTTTTGGGGGGAGGATTGTCCAGAATTGTTGAGCTTTGGGGGGCACAGTTGTTGAGCTTTTTCTGGGGGAAAATGCCAGACTGACATGCATCGCCAAAACAACCTATCCTCTGTCCCATCACCGAAAAAAGCCAAATTGCCGCAGCGACAGCCAATCAACATCAGCCAATAACAATCTCCAACTCGCGGAAGGAACCAATCCCACATCCCCACAATGCACTACCCATGTATAAGATGACCCCTAATTCTGAACATGATTTTTCAATTTAAAAAATAGTCTTATACACAGAAAAGTATGGTATTTGACTATGCTGCTTCCTCTATTTTGCTAAGATCTTGCACACAGCAAGATAAAAAATCATGAGGAAAGCATGATCGCAAAACCACAAATAATGGCATGCACATTCAGCAACAGTCAGTGCAGGAAGTATTTCCTTTAGTCGTTTTTATATTTAAAAAATGTAAATTCTCTCTCCCCTCCCCCTTCCTGGATAATTTCACTTTCAGTGGTGCTGTATCGGCATAGAGCGCTGCCTAGAGAAAAGTGCTTACCAAGGGAGGGGGTTGTGTTTCTCTTTTGACTTTATGCTTCCTTAGAGTAAATATTGGGTCAATCCAACATTAAGCGAAAGTCCACCTGACTCCTCCACAGGTTATAGCAATGGCCTTTTATGACGAGGAATAGAATGTCAGTAGCGATAAGGACCTCTATTTGCCATGATTCCTTCCGCTTCCATCAAGAGGGTACACCAATTAATACTGAGTCAGAGGCAATTTTCCACAGAGAGGCAATAATCCTGCTGTCATTAGCGCTGAATGATGGATGGATAATGCTAACCGAAGCCTAGAAAAGTAAATGCATCCACAATTGGGGGGGTGCCCTCTTATCAACAGAATACATCAAATCCTCAAACTACATGTAAAATCCTTTCTGGGTTTTATCTCATTTTTTTATGCAGTTCAAAGGCAGCAAAGCCCTTCTTATGTGGTGCAGCGAGAGATCAGGAGAAATTAAACTTGTTGTGCATTTAAAGGAGAAGCTAATTCATTCGTGTGTGTTTTTGTTTTGTTTTGAAATTATACACAGAATTCACACTTCTCCCAATTTTTCAGTGCGATTCTCCAGCCAAGTAATGTGTATAAAAAATGCATATACTGGGGTAAAGTGTGCATGTAGATGCACATATTACTGAAAATAACACTAAAAAATGCTTTATATTAGGGCAAATGCTTTGCAAAAATGTGAATATTAGGAGAGATTCTTGCTAAAATGCTGGTAATTTTAATGAGATTTTTTTTCCTTTAAAAAAAGGAAAATTACTAAGAAAATGTGAAGAATTTAAGACTTGAAAAATGAGGTGACCCGCAGAGCAGTTTTAAGGGGGATCAGAAAAGGGGTGATAGATTCCCCTCAGAAGCATTTATTGGACTTTCCATAACTCTGTGTCGTTTGGAGGGTGGGGAATTGTGCTAAACTCTCAACTGAGCTATAAAACTTGGTCTGTTTCAAATAATGCTTGTAAATCTTGTTTTCTTTCCCAAGTCAAAGCTGTTGCATTTGGCTCTGCCCCTGGACAGTGAAAAGACCTCCAGTCCTGGGGTGAAGGGAGGACATCCTACCGCAAAGCAATGCTGTGTGCTAGAGTATAGGTGGAATCCCTCCCAATGTTATTGCAGCCCCAGGGTAGCCAACATGTTGCTCTGCTCTCCAGTGTTATTGAACTCCAACTCCCATCAGCCCCAGCCAGCATGACAAATGGTTATAAGGGATGGGAGTTGAGTTAACATATGGAAGGCAACATTTTGGCTACCCCTGTTGTAGTGTGCTAGCTATTCATTCATTCATTCATTCTAGCTACCTTGGGGAGCTTGGGAGATGCAGATGGGATTCATTAATTTGAGGAAATAGCCCATCTAGAAGAAGGAAAACTCTGATCCTAAACTTCTGCTGCCTTGTAGGATTCTTTGAGAGAAGAAAGGGCTAAGGCCAAATCTGGAGTGGAGTCCCTAAGACATCTGGGTGGTGTCTTGTACCCCTCCTTCCGGCAACTCTGGTAACCACGCTGATGCCAAACATGAAGTTCTGCTTTCCTTTGGACCACATCAGCAAGGCTAGAAGTCATATGGCAGCCCAAGAACTCCATACACGCTGTCCAGGTTTTGTGCCCCAGAGAGGTCACTTTGGTGCTGCTAATGCAGCAAAAACGACATGGGAGGCATGGGAGGTTAGGAGATATGTTTCCGAGTACATTTCCGAGCACAATTCAAAGTGTTGGTGTTGACCTTTAAAGCCCTAAATGGCCTCGGTCCAGTATATCTGAAAGAGCGTCTCCACCCCCATCATTCTACCCAGACACTGAGGTCCAGCACCGAGGGCCTTCTGGCGGTTCCCTCACTGCAAGAAGCGAGGTTACAGGGAACCAGGCAGAGGGCCTTCTCGGTAGTGGCGCCCTCCCTGTGGAACGCCCTCCCACCAGATGTCAAAGAGAACAACAACTACCAGACTTTTAGAAGACATCTGAAGGCAGCCCTGTTTAGGGAAGCTTTTAATGTTTGATGTATCACAGTATTTTAATATTTTTTTGGAAGCTGCCCAGAGTGGCTGGGGAAGCCCAGCCAGATGGGTGGGGTATAAATAATAAATTATTATTATTATTATTATTATTATTATTATTATTATTACTACTACTATTACTATTATTATACCCATCACTGTGACCACTATGATTCTCCAGCAGTTTGACTTCACCTCTGGAGGTGCACTCCACTGTCTTTCGAGATGGATACCAACAACCTTGAGGATCCTTCTGCAGCCAAGGACAGGAGAGAAAATCAATCAATCAATCAATCAATCAATCAAATAAACAAACAAATAAATAAATAAATAAAGCCATTAAGAGTGGAGGGGCATTGCATCCCTCATCTGAGGCATGACCACGGCCTCATTGCTCATGGCCAACATTTCAAGGCATGGTGTAGGGAGTCTACAGAGTTCACTGAGCACGGGCAAATTCCACACGGCCTGGGTTCGTTTCAGTGGGTCTCAGTGCAGGTGGACGAAGCCCTACATTGCTATGATCGTTCACACTGTGCAACCCCATTCTTTGTAGCCTCCATTTTTTGGCCACAGTTCTTCATCTGGCTGCCATCTGCCACAGAGTAACAACTTAGGGAAGAAACATTTGCATGAGATGATTTAAAACAAATGTAAGCACAATTTGGATTTCAAAGGCCTTTTTCTTTGCAGGAAAGTCTCTCCGTTGTGCTAAGGCAACAAGCTGAGGAGAATGCTGGCATTATATGGTGCCAAGTCCTTGCATTTAAGATAAATATATGAAATGCTCCTACTTTTCAGTGGCAAAGCATTCTCCACAGACCTAGTAATCCAGTTCACCAAGATTTAACTGGGTCTGACAATGGAGCTCCTTTGCAAAGGATATAAATAAGAGTACCACTAATTTTTCCATCCCCATCAGAAGGATGATTGTTTACCCTGAAATCTTAGTCAATTACCTCTATAAGTTTTAAACCACTACGCATTTCAATCCACTATGCGTACACAAACAATAGTTTTGAAAAAAACAAGCATACTTTAAAACATGATGCAATCATCTTTCACTTTTTAAAGGACAAATTTAATACATTCCAGTTTAGCAGTCATTTCTAGGTAGAGAATTTACAGGCTGACCTGTGCATATTGCATGTAAGTGGAGAAGAGGATGGAAGTTAGAGAGAGAACTCCAGAAGGAGAGTCTTCTCAGAAGCTGGTAGTTTCTCCTTCACTAGAGGTTTTTAAGCAGAAGATGGATGGTCATCTGTCATGGATACTTCAGTTGGGATTCCCCAACCATTGCAGGGGGTTGGACTAGATCACTCTCAGGATCCCTTCCAACTCTATGATTCTATGAGTCCCTGAGACTTGGAAGAAGTACACTCCATTGAGTTTAACTGGATAAAAGGTGAAGTGTGCACAGCATTCCTAATCATTATTAGCAAGTTCCTTTCCCCTACACATTCAAATAGTGGCCCTTTTGAATTAGTCCTACTAACTTTTGAAGACTAGTATCTTCAAAAGTGATGGAATAATTGGAGATCCTACTCATGACACTTTTCCATTCACTGCATTCTGAGAAAAATATATATGTATATATGGTGATATGTCAAAGAGACTAGAGGATACATAAGCCCCGCCCCCCCAAAAAAGAAAGAGAAGAAGATGAGAAGCTATTCCATTTTATTCCTTTGGTGCAATATGACTGTGATTATCACTAGAGCAGCTCACTAATTACAGCTTTATGTGGTTGATTAATCACCTATGCCTTTAACCAATGAGACAAGGAATTACTCAGTTCCATTTTGATTGCATTTACATTCTGCCATAACCCTGGTTTAAGCTCCTTCTTAAGGGCATTGAGGGGAGCAGTGAGATAACTTTGCTATTCACCCAAAAACTACCCCTCATTGTCAAAAGGGGGGCATGTTTAATCCCCCCCCCTTTTTCCATTCTGTAATACAGTAGAGTCAAAATGTTTTCAAAATAAGCAAGTGCACTCTTCATTCTTGGCTTTTCTGATTAAAACTTGCTCCCTCAATAATGAATTCTGCACCACCACCTGTCAGTCAATTACTGCTGTGCAGGACGGTCCAGTGCCTATTTATTTGGCAGTCCCACAGTCTTCAAATAGACTTACTTCCAAGGTGTGCATATGGCTGCAGCCTGAGGCTATAGTCCTATACTCACCCAGGAATAAGTCTAATTCACTTATTTTTGAGTAGGCAGGGATAGGATCACACAGAGAGTTGGTTGATCTAATGATTACAATAACTGGAGCTTCTAGCCTTTATCATTGCCCAGCATGCAATGAGCGAGAGGTCTTTCTTGTGCTCTTATAAATAGACAGTGGCCTGAAAAGTCCCCATTGAATTAGAAAGAACTCATGCATACACTCAGCAGCTGCAACCCTACTCTGATTTTAAAAGGGTTAGTGTAGCACTTTGACGTTGTGCAGTCTCCAGGCTCCGGAATGATTGGAGTTTACCTGAGGATAAAACGAAGGATATCTGCTGCCTAAGGCAAACATATGCACATTTACAATTTCAGTCCTCTGGAGGGAACGGTGCTCATCACCTGCGCTGACCCAACAACAGAACAGATCTAGTGGAAGCCAGTGGAAGTTAGTGATGTATATGCAGCAGCTAGGACAAATTTTTATGTGCTATTTTTACCCAACAAAAATGCTGAGTGTTTGGGGACAGAAGATGGCCTACCTGCCTAAGTACGCTGTTATTGTTTCTAATTATATAATACTTTTTTTCTTTAATTTGCTGTGTATTTTAAGTACATGGAATTGGGATTCAGCTTGAGGTTTGTAGCCACGATGGCGTCCTCTGCTTGAAGCGCTGGCAAGTCCGAGTCTGATTTAAAGGTAAAGAACCCTGAGATGGACCTTGAACTTGCACCTGAGCAGCAGACAGAGCAATAATGTGCCTCACTTGGTTACAGTCTTCTCCAGTATGATGAGATGAATTGCATTCCATTTAAATTTGTGAAACTATTTCTAAATTTGCATCTACGGACATAAATTAGTATATGCACATTTTTATGGAAATCTGTGTCCTCTTACTTTTGGACGGAAGCATTTCCTCCTTTTTGGCGATATATAAATGGCTACCCTCGTAGCCATTCATTTGTTCCGAAATGAGTCATATCCGCAGCTGGTTATATTGGCAGGGGATGTCTACACTCATTAGGGTCAAACTCAGACTGTGGGTTTTCAACAGGTTACAAGGACCCTGTTCTTGTAGCCATGAACCTCAGGGCTGGCACCAGGAATTGCCATATTCAGGCAGCTGCTGAGAACCCAATGTGCAAGGAGGGTTCCTCATCCCTTCTCTAAAGGGTCACACCACTAAGTGATAATTTTATTGCCCACCACCTGGGACCACACAAAACCAACCTTTCCTCATCATGGATGGGAGCAGACACAGCAGTTGAAAGCTTAATTTATTCTTCTTCTTCTACTACTACGTCCCACAGCAAGCTGTTCCTTTTGGAACACTTAAGTACTTAATGGTGTTGCCATCATGCTTCTAGATGGTCTCTTTGCTTTTAAAAACTAACCATATGACAGGAATGCAACAGGTAAAGCTTCATTTCATCACCCCTTCACTTCAGCTCCATGCCAAGAAAGCAAGTTTAATGTTTCTTCATGGAGAGCATCATGGAAATGGTTGTTTGGATCAACATGCCTTTGAGGATGGAGAAGGGAGCATGACATATACAACAAGGATATGCTACTACATATTTGTTCAGATTGCACATGGTCTAGCTGCTTAACAAGCTGTTGTTTTGTACGTGTCTGAGTGCTCACTAATGATTCCTTACCATCCTGGGGGAAATTGGAAGGTGGGGTGCCTCAGGGTTCTGTCCTGGACCGTTGTTGTCTTTATAAACAACTTGGATGAAGGAACTGAAGAGATGTTCATCAAATTTCCAGATGACATCAAACTGGAAGGGGTAGCTAATGCTGCAGAAGACAGATTCAGGATTCAAGATGACCTTCAGAGATTGAAGAACTGGGCTCAAACTAACAAAATGAATTTCAATAGGGACAAATGTAAGGTTCAACACTTAGGCAGGAAGAACAAGGTACACAAAATATAAGATGGGGGACACCTGGCTTATAAGTAGTACATGTGAAAAGGCTCTGGTGGCAATTGCACAGCTCTGTTCTGCCATGGTTATACCATGGTTGGAGTACTGTGTCCAGTTCTGGGCACCATAATTTAAGAAGAATACTGACAAGCTGGAAAGTGTGCGGAGCAGGGAGACTGAGATTATTAAGAATCTGCAAACCAAGCTTTATGAGGAACAATTGAGGGAGTTGGGTGTGTATAGTCTGGAAAAGAGGAGACCAAGGTAAAATATACACACATATTTTTTATAAAAAAAACCCACTGTGAAAATGCTTTTTTAGGAAACGTTTTTAAAAACACATTGAATTTTGAATAGCTCACTGTTGCCATCTAGTGTCACATTTGTATATTGCACTTTACAACATGTTTAAAACGTTTTATTTGCAGCTAAACCACAGAGCCTAGGGCTTGCCGATCAGAAGGTCAGCGGTTCAAATCTCATGATAGGGTGAGCTCCTGTTGCTCGGTCCCTGCTCCTGCCAACCTAGCAGTTCGAAAGCACCTCAAAGTGCAAGTAGATAAATAGGAACCGCTCCGGCAGGAAGGTAAACAGTGTTTCTGTGCGCTGCTCTGGTTCGCCAGAAGCAGTTTAGTCATGCTGGCCACATGACCCAGAAGCTGTACGCCGGCTCCCTCGGCCAGTAAAGTGAGATGAGCTCTGCAACCCCAGAGTCGTCTGCGACTGGACCTAACGGTCAGGGGTCCCTTTACCTTTAGATGAGTCCTAAGAGGAGATATGATAGCCATTTTCAAATATCTAAAGGGTTGTCACATGGAGGATGGAACAAACTTGTTTTCTCCTGCTTCAGAGGGTAGGACCTGAACTGTTTGAGAGTGGAACAGACTCCCTTGGAAGGCATTGGACTCTCTTCACTTGGAGGTTTTTAAGCAGAGGTTGGATGGCCATCTGTTCTGGATGTTTTAGTTGAGATTCCTGCATTGCAGGGGGTTGGACTAGATGACCCTCTCAGCTCTACAATTCTACGCTTCTATGATTTATATGGCAGAGAATTGCTGGTATAAAGTTCACATGTTATATACGCTCAGCCAAATGAAGCCATTGATGAGTCAACAAGATTTCAAAAACTCAGATCTCAACTCTTTATTGCTCCCATCTTTTACTCCTTTTTCACTCAGTATTGTAAATGACTGAGGTACTACCAGGCATATATTCTCTTATTCCCAATAAAAATAGTTGATATTACTACAGCATTTCATCCAGAAGGCTTTTCTGCTTTGGAAAGCTACAGCTGGTTAGATGAAAACTGATTTAAAAAAAAAATGTAAACACTAAAAATTCTGGGTTTCAAGTGTTAACTATGCACTGTATTTGGGGTTTTGACCCCCTCCCCCCTTTGCACTGAATAAACATTGCTAGTGGGATCGCCAGGGGAACTCAGCCAGCTTAGATGTCTGTGTTCACAGCAGGCCACAGTAAAATTAACTGTTTCATGTAACACAGATTCAGGATTGTATTATTCACTCTTTCAAGGCTGTTTATTTGCATTTGACTTTTTTGCAGCAACATGTTAGAAAAGATGCAAGGCACACGATCTCACTCAACATGGCCTCTTCTTACTCATGAAACCCTGTTACCTCTTCAGCTTCCCACACCTCCTCCTCCCAGTCTGCTCCCTCTTTTCCCTCTGACCACTCATCATTGTCCCACCACCAATCCCCTGGCTCTAAGCCTTCTTCCCTTGGGGGTTCCCCAGTTGTACCTTCCACCACTCCTCTGTAGCCAGCCAGTCAATGACGACAACTCAGCAGACGTTAATTGTGACTTTGGCTGCAATCCAAACCTGCCTCACCCAAGGCTGTGCAAGGTTTGTCACTTCTGCTGACTCAACAATGCATGATGCCATTGGTTGAGGCCTCCTCCTCCTGCTGCTCATTGGTCATATCCTCACTGGCAGAGCCTGGTTGTAGGCCAAGAAATGGGATGTTCAGAGAGTACAGTGTGGCTGAGCCAGCCCAAGGTCTGCTAAATCCCAAGCTTCTGTCCTGATTCAGGCTTGACTGCTGTGCTAACTCAAGCTGGCACAGGGTTCAGGCCCAATCTGCCTGCCACCTGCCATCTTCTGCTTCTACCACCATGACTGGCCAGGCTGTGGATGCGGCAGGTTAGATTGCTGTTCAGCTGCAATCCCAGGCACAAAATGGGAGTAAGCCCTATTGAACTTGGTGAGATTTACTCCTGAGTATGCATGATAGAATCAGTTTACAATCCAGTTAGTCAGGACTCTCAGTCCAATGTCATTGTTCTCGGTGGAACCTGGTCACAATGAACTTTTGCTGGATTGTTGGTAGTATGGCATGGAAAGCCATAAAGATCACTAGCTGTCATCTCTTTCTCTTTTTTGGCCACAGTTCTTAATTTCTATGAATAATCAATGCTCTCCACATTGCAGATTCATGACATTAAATCTTCTGCTATTCATTTGCAAGACAATCTCATTTTTTTATTATTAAGTATCTCTTACTGCTTTCTGTCACACAATCAAATTATCCTTATTTATGGGCATCTGGGCATAATTCACTTCTTCCACTTAGGAGAAAGTGTATTTCAAAATTGGTCAAATCATTCTTGAATTACATGTCTGCTGGGAATTATTTAATATGACTGGTTCAATAAAGGGCTGACAAGGGGGAAAATCATTCTTTGGCTTTCACTCAGCACTTAAGCGTTCAGTCACAGTTCCATTTAAATGGTTTGAACAGTAGGCTTTTAAAGAGTGTTGTTGCTTTGAGGAGTCAAAGATGTTTAGCATTGAAAAAAATGCCTTTAAAACCCATCTCCTTGTTTGTAACCAGAATCAATTATTAATACTTGAAGGTTTTTCCTTGTTCAATTGATAATGTTGTTGCATGATTACAGTAGAAGAATGATAACTCTAGACTAACAGCAGCAACAACAAAAGCCCAAAAGCACAATTACTTTCAAAATATTTCAATCGGCTCAATCAGGTGGTATATCTGTGACCCTCCAGATTTTGCTGGACTACAATTCCCATCACTAGTCTTGCAGGCCAGGGTTGATGTCCAACAACATATGGATTCAACATCAAATTCCCCTGAATTTGATATCCCCACATAAAGTCAGTATTTTATATACTCTAAGCCAAGATAAGAGGGGATAGCATAACTCTAGCATTTTGCTGTTCACACTACAACAGTTCAATCTTGCTTGGTAAAAATGTAACGACAAAGAGGGAGTTGCAATTCGTGATTCACAGCCACAGGTAGATTCTTGGCTTTGCCCTGTTCATTTGGTGATGGGAAATAAAGTGGAGTCAGAGAACAAGGCAAGGAAGATGCTGGGAATACAGCACATTGGGAGAAGACACATGGGACGCCTGCTTGCAGAAACACATCTACACAGGGTGTTCAAAACACATTCATACCTGGTCATGACTTCCCATCCCAGGAACTGTAGTGCTGGGAATTGTAGCTCTGTGGTGGGTAAACTAACAATCCCCAGGATTCTTTGGTGGGAACCATGACTATGAAGGTGGTATCAAGGTGTGTTAACTGTGTGCTGCAGGTGTGATATGAAACTCCAACTCATGCAGTTGATGACAGACCCTCCAAGTATCCCTATTTTTCAGGGACATCTCTGATTTAGAAAAGCTGTCCTGGCTTCTGATTTGATCTCGGAATGTCCCACTTTTCCTTAGGATGTCCCTATTTTCATTGGAGAAATGTTGGCGGGTATGGAGTTATCCAACCCCTGAGCTGTCTGAATGCAATTCTGTATTGGGAAGTTTTTTTAATGTTTAATGTTTTATTATGTTTTTATATATGTTGGAAGCTGCCCAGAAAGGCTGGGGCAACCCAGTAAGATGTGTGGGGTATAAATTGTAAAATTATCATTATGGAATGGGATGTCCCTATTTTCATCAGATAAATGTTGGAGGATATGTGATGATAAGGTGAGTTATCTTGCCATAAAGATCAACTGTAGCGCTGGAGAAAACACTGTGTGTTCATCTAGCTAATGTCAATGGGCTGGCTGTGTTCTCTGATGCACACACCCCACAATTCACATAAAAATGCAGACGCAAGTGAGTCTCCCAGTAGAAGGAAGGGGTGGGGCCTGACAACCATGTCTATCATTCCAAACAAATGCAACCATCTTTCACATGTTTGCTCCACAGATTAATCATTAGCCTGGAACAAAAGTGTTCCATAACCATAGATAACACTCCTCCTGCAGCTATTAATAAATCCTTTGACCTCAAAGCCATAGTGGCAGATAATAATTTGTCACTAGGAGAAGCGTTCAACACTCTCATAAAGAAAGCAGCTCTGGCTTTTCACAGGCCCCTGGCAATGCAACAGTCAAGCCAAAATATGTTGTGTTTCCTAGCCAGCGTTCTGTGCTCAACAGCAGAGAGACATAAAGCCCTTCTCTGTGTCAAGAAAAGGAAGTTAACAGCTTCCATCTTTGCTGCTTATGCTACATCTTTGGCATTTCCTGGAAAGGCAGAAAACACCAAAGTGTGAGGCTTTGTCTTAGCCTAGCTACAGAGCATCCTCATTCTCCTCCAAGAACAGCTGCGCTGATTAAAAACATGGCATAGGACACCATATGGCAACATCTCAAAGGACACCCTACATGGTGAGACATCTCTAGCCAGAAGAGTCATCATACATTCCAGGGTGAGGAACATTTTGTAAACATGGCCTGGTAAGCGATAGGAATATCTAGCATCACAGATTCAACTTTGATGACAACAGGCTCCAGAAAAAGCATGAACCTAAGAAGCAGAAAGCCAGTTATGATGATTCATCTGCTGAAGGTTTCCAAATGTGTCACCTCTTAGAAGATTATGCTGAACCAGGACTGGCCTTTTCAGCTACCAGAGGAAATGGAATTTGAACTGATCATCTCAAGTGATGCCATAACTCCATCATCAATGGTAGACGGTTGTCATTACTTGCTTGACTGTCAGATCCCCAGCACATCACAGCATAATACAGAATCAACACAATGGCACTTTTCAGAGGTAATCTCAGTTCAACTTATTTTCTCCTGCAGACAACAAGAAAAAAATAGGATCCATGTCTCCACACAAGGCTGCTTACTACCTTTTTATTATGAGATTCTCACACTTGGTTTTAAAGCAAACCAAGAAAACAGTGACACTCATTCTATTCCCTGAACAGACATTCCTGGACTAAACTTGTCTTAATTTTCCCTTTCATGCACAGCTTTCTCTATCAGTCTACAGATTAGCTAGTGTGCCTGTTCTTTTTACAATCGCTATGTCTAGACTTCATGCCCAAACAAACTTTTTTCTGTTACTAAACCAGTAAGTAGAGAGTTTCAGGGAGGGGGTGGGGGGAGATACAGAATCTAAAAGAGCAGCTTCAGGGCTTTTCAAGTTGTGGATTGGATAGGATGTGGCAAATTGTCTCACCACTGTTTGTTTACATGTGGTCTCCGCTTCTTTGTGATGATGCTTGTGTTTTCAAATGCATACAATTTTTGAATAAAGATTAAAATCCAGGAGCTGTGATGCCAATAGAAAATTACAGGGTGTTTCCTCCATCTACAAGATCGCTAGCTTTCACTATTGGTTTCGGGGCCTGATTTATCCATACATACAAAAATGATCACTCTTCTCTACCAGAAGCGCATATTGTGTTTTCGGCACGGCTAAGGGAAAGGCATAAAAGGAATATGCTCACTCATAGTCTCTCTCTCTCTCTCTCCCCATTCCATTACTTAGCTCGAAAAGTATAGGGTGAATCGGCTGAGGTTGTTCCAGAGGGCAGACACCTTTATGTGGTATCCCTTCATCTGCTCAAAGAATGCAGCATCTATTTGATTCTGCTCATCTGCGGTGCATTTTATTTCTTTTGTAAACAGGGTGAAAATATATATGGCTATTTCTAAGAGACAAAATGAAATGCCATCATAGGGCCTCAACCACTGCAGTGGAAATCAGGTTGAGCTTATGCTGAAAGTTTTTAAAAAAATAAAAATCTGGCGTAGAGTTGATCTGCCATGGCAAGTTTTTTCTCAGCTCTCGAAATAAGCTAGAATTCACAATGGTGGTGTGTCCATGTATATGCAGGCAGTGACAACATGAACGATATATCTGGTAGGCCCTAACCAGATGCAAGGGGCTCTTGTACAAGACTGCATCGGAATTTCACTACATGCAATCGTTGGCATGAACGCCAACATCTCAGAGGAGAAAGTTCCTTCCAAAAGTTTTAATCATGAATGAAAAGGTTAACATGGGGCTTAACTATACATGATGTTAGTGACCAACAATCTCAATTGTTTTTTAAATCAAAAAATACCAGGCATGGGGGGAACATGATTATCAGGATTACAGCGTATGGGGGGATTTAAGCCCCAACCCAAGACACAGTCTCTGAAATTTTACCTCAGCAACTTTACAAAAACCTAATTTTCAAGCTGAGGCAGGCCCAGGAGACTGAGGCTCAAGAAGGACGGCTTAAACCTCCTCTCCTCACATGTTCCTGTACACCTCGTATTTAATTTATCCTTTTAAAAAAATGATACTTTAATTGCTAATCATGTCATTTGTCTAATATAATACTTAGGCCCTTAAATTTATTGGCCTAAAGTTATGCGGGAAATTTCAGTATAGCAAGAAATTGTCTGCAGTAATCTATTCTCCAGGTTAGCTTTTCTCAACCTTGGTTCCCCAGACATTGCTGGACTACAACTCTCATAATCCTTAGCTAGCAGGACCAGTGATCAGGACCAGGGATGATGGGAGCTGTAGTCCAACAACGCCTGACCCAAGGTTGAGAAAGACTGTCTGGGTCACGCTCCTTATTTGTAACTTAATTGTATATCTTACTCTACAACTGCCCTGGGAAGGATGGCTGGCCCTGAACTGTGCAGGGTATAATTTTTTAAAGAAATAATTAAAGCACAATAGCAGCTGATCTCCAGAAGACAAACTTTATTGACTGGCTGTTGGAGTCAATGGTACTATTCAAGGTCAAGGTATCATTAGCATATCCCTGAAGCATTATTATTTATGATTCTGCATAACATTATAAAGAGTGTATTAAAATGATTAAACGGGTCTGAAAGGCATCATATCACACTATAAAGTCAAGCCCATTCTATTTCAAGACCGAAAAATATAGAGAAGCAGAATTATACTTAGTGGGAATACATGTGACAGTTTCTAAAGGTTACAATTTATCGCTGTCTGGTAAAGCTCCCTTGAGCCTACAGGAGCAGCAGCAGGAATTAATTTAGCCCATTTTCCTTGGGGTGTATTGGGCGACTATGGATTATTTATAAGGAAGTCTGGGAGATCTTCTTCTTAACCATCAGTTATGTCAATACACCCTTTAGCTTGCACTCTCATTTTGCAGAAATAGTCTTTCTCCTGTCATTTCATACTTAACTTCTTCATTACTGCCTAACATACCACAACTTTCCCATGCATTTGTGATCCCCCTATGAACCTCTTTAAAAAAAGAAAGATGCATAGCATTACAAGACAGAAGCTGTCATGAATCAGCACAATGAAAGAGATAAAATATGAGTCCGAAAAGGAAGAGTGATGCCTCCAGTGGCACATCCTGCTTTACAGCAGACTGGATCACGATTCCAAACATGGGCTCTCTGTCTTGCAGTAGCACAAGGAGCTGTGTATTAGCAACTCTTGCTAGCCTGACAGATGGAGTACAATATGTCAACACCATGGCAGCCCCTGATTAGCAGGGAAAGCTTGGTTTCTATCTGAAGCCAATTCACAATAAATAAATAAAAATTGGCTACAGCAGGTTTCATAACTGAAAGGGGGGGGTATTAACAGAAGGAGGAATGGAGGAAAGTATCAAGCGATATAATGGGTTACCGGGAAGAGATATAGATGTTTTTCCTACACACACAGGCATAGTACACTAACACAGTATATAGTTGAATATGTCTCCCAAACTGTCTGATCTGAAGAAGATGTAGTGCAATTTTGCATCTTTTATGCATTTCAATGCATGACAGTTTAAAATTGGTAACTGAGTAGCCAAAACCAAAGCTGATGAAAAGATTGGGAATGTAAGAAAGTGAAGGACTTCTGGAAAAATGATTTATAATGAATTGGGGAAAAAATGTTGAAATATACATTTGTTAAAAAACCAGAAGCCCTTCTATTGGGTATTGAGGGTACAGAAATTCATATGAATGATAAAAAAAAATGTTTTTATATGCGATAACTGCAGCAAGGTGGAAGCAAGAAGCCCAAAGGTGGAAGCCAACTAAAGCAGAGTGGCAAGAGAAATTGATGAACTACGCTGAGATGGCGAGATTAACCAGGAAAATTTGGAACCAGCAAGACCAGACTTTCCTAAAGGAATGGAAGAAGTTTTTGATATATTTGGAAAGCAACTGTAACCAATTGGCATTGCATGTAGGGTTAAAAGAAGTTTTGTAAGGAGTAATATATAAATTATTGTGAAAAGAATTAAGAATAGGTATTAAGATTTGAATTTATAGCAATAACCACAGTAACAAAATGCATGTGTAAAAACCAATAAAAATTGTTACTTTAAAAAAACCTGATGATAAGGTAAAGCTACACTGGAAACTTCAGTTCAAAATGAAAGGATGCTCTTCAGACTAGTTATCACCCAACAGTTTGACAATCAACGATTGCAGAACTAGTATCATCTGTGGGTAGCAACGGGCACTTTTTACTTACCCAACACTGAGTGATCTTATCCAAAGCCAAGGGCTGAATATTTATCAAGGCAGAGTAATCTGCAGAGACGTTATTTCTTCAGGTTATGGTTAAGAAACATTGTGGGGATTGGGGGAGTGTGTGAAGAAAGATTTCTGTTGCTGCCTCTGTTGACTCTTGGAAGGAACAGAAAAAGCACAGTCTAAAACAGAGTTGCTTCAAGGCCAGCCAATTTTCAGTAAAGAAATCCTGTCATATTGCTTGCACTTCAAGGCCTGTCCAGACCCTCCTCAACATTCAGGCCATTTCAATTCTGCTTAATTATAAGGTGCATTGCTTAAGTCTCTCTTCTTCTTTCCTTTTTTTTTTAAACCCAAATTTAACTCAGCCCACACAAACCTGGTGTCAGCCCCACTGCTTATTACTGTAAATTATTGACCTCAGAAATGCTGAATCATAAAACTGAGGTTATACAAAACTTATACATGGATACTGTTTGCTGAAAAAATCTTCATCTTTTAGCCTCAGTCTAAACTACTGAACAGATGGAGCTCTTTGTGGATAAAATAAACAATGGACCATTCCTTTACACAGTCACAGGTCCCCAGAAGTAGCTTGAAGGCACATGACGCCACAACCTTGCTGAAGCGAAGGCGATCTGGGTTTGGTCCTCACTTGGATGGGAGCTGAGTGGTGCCATCAGAACAGGGCTTTGGGTCAGACGTCAGGGCCCAACTTAGCAGAATGAGCAGGAGGGTCACCAAACGGTTTGCCACATTTTGAAGTGCCACCTGAAGAACCGCTCTCCCCACCCCCATAAGACCAATTGTGATAACTGAGGTAATTCATATTACCATGTAAAGAGGGAGAGGAAGGTAGGACCATTAAGTCCAGAGTATTAAGTAGCTTGACTGTACCACCGGGTGGAAAATTGTCTGGATACTGTTGGTATTCAGCCTTGAGTTGCATAAAAAGCAAATGGGGAGCATCATAGGAATGAAATAAATACATAGCTTGTAACACTTTTATGTAGGTCCCAGGTGTTCATACTTCTGGCATCTTGCAGGGTGCTTGGGGCTGCTAGGGAAGGCAAGGGATGTCTGTAAGCCTGTCCAACAATCAAATATAGTCTTCTTGATCCAATAAAGAAGTGATTGAAGTCACAGGAGCATCTTCCCTGTATTCTCAATGGGAATGTGATTGCCAAGAATCTCTAGTCCAAGACCTACTGCATAGGTATATGAATTCTGTGGGCTATTGGTAACATTCCTGCTTTGAACCTTTCAGTCGCCACTACCCAGGCCTCCTTAGCCCCCACTCTGCAGCCAGCTCCTTCGTTGAAAATCCTCCCTGCCTGGTATTCTTTCTCTCCTCGTTGCAGCTGAGGTCTTTTGCCAGAGGATTAGTCCCTGCTTGGTTTGAGCTGCAGAGTGGGTGGACAGGTCAGCAAATGGCATCAAGCAAGAAGGCAGAAAATGCCACAGGATGTTTTCCTGAGCAGAGTTGGATTCAAGTACCAGAAAGGAACAAGATGCCTTTGGATGTCTGCGAAAGGGAGTCCTTGTGGAATAGAGTGTGGTGGTACCGTGTGGATTATTCTGATGGATCAACAACGCTGCAGCAAAGTCCTTTGCCAGAAAATGACAGCAATGAAATAAATCACAATAAAAATACAGGCAGAGCAATCCTACACTCTAATTACACGCTAATTACTCCACGCCAGGGCAGGAAAAAGCATAGGTGCAATACAGCTTCTGAGGGTATAATGCAGAAGATTGAGTAGTACCACCTATGGTATGCTTGTGCTCATGTCCCAGACACCGTCTCCTAATAGGGACTGGGGACATGCAGTAACTGTGAGCCTGCTTTTCCCTGGAGGGTTGTAGTGTAACACATGGAATGCAATCTCCAGAGGAGTAGCCATGTTAGCCTTTTGCAACAAAAACAGCACAGTGTATTATGGTGGTGATGAGTGGTTGGCCTGCAGTGGCAATGGTTGGAGTGTTTGCTTTCTGCACATGGTAGGGAGGAATGTCTTACCTCTGTGTGGATGTGTGGAAGGGTCTGTGTTGTTTGAGCAATGCAGTTCTGACAAGACACAGTATTTGCCTGTAGTGAAAAGCTTGGAGAAGACATGCGAGACACTGCAGCACTAATGTAATCTAGATTACAACATGTGTTCCTCCTTCTCTTCCTTATTTGTGTGGGCTGCTGCATCCTAACCCTCCCAGTGAGAGAGGGGTAGATCTTGGTCTCCTGAGAAGATGTACTATTAGGGTTCTAAGCAAAGAACTATTAGCAATGTTCTCAAGTCCCCTGGGGGTTGAGTATGGATAGACCAATCTGTCAATTTCAGTTTCTCATTTTTCCAGTGTTATATTCAGTTCTCCATATCCACATCAGTTTCCAGTTTTATTTTTTGAATCTTCACAAGAATTCACCAGCATTCTAGTGCAAATTTCGCCTAATATACACATTTCTGTACGCAATTTCGCCTAATGTACACAATATTGCAAAGCCATTTCCCCTTATAAAACACATTTTTGGATGACATCTTCACTAATATATGCATTTTTTGCATACTTTTAGTAATTGCGTTTTTGAATATATTACTTGACTAGAGAACCACATTGCAAAAATGTGGAGAATTTTGAAGGGTGGCAGTGTTTCATTTTGGAAAGTGTGGGTTTCTGTTTTGTGGGAAATGGTTTCTTGGTGTGCAAAGAGCCCTTCCTCCACAGTTCTCCATCACCACTGTTAGCCCCTGTGAGCTGTAACAAGAAAACTAGACATTTGCTTGAAGCATAGCATGTGTCTGTATTAACTAGTGCATTCTTACTTGATTGCAGGAAAGCGGGTAGGTGGGATCCTTATCGGGAAGGCAGTGTGTGCACAAGGAAAGCTTATCTCTTTCCTCCCTATGCCATGATTGTAATGAACATCCTATATGCATGGTTATACATCTTGAGAAAACATCCCTCTCCCTCACTTGACTGGAGTTCACATCATCCTAGGGAGTGGAGCACCATAGGCCAGGGCTAATCTTGTCTGGAGGTGGAATGACGCAGATGCTTGAATTGCTTTCTGTGATGAAACCAAAGCTATTCCCAGAGCTGCTCTCCTAAAAACTGAACGAGGAAGCAAGACATACCATACAAGCGTCCTGCAAAAACTGGAACACCCCATTTTCCCTACAAGAACATGGCAGCCATTTGGGCACCATGATCTCATGTGATTTTTGGACTGTGATCATGTGCAGCACCCCAAAAAGTGTGCTTTGCATGCCGTGAGAGCAAGATCCCCCCCAAAAGCGCATATTTTGGGTTCCATGACTTCACGCAGGTCACGTGACTCACATGGGAGTATGGGTGGGAAGACACATGTCCCAGTTTTGGGACTCAACATGTTGGAAGGTATGGCAAGGTGAAAAGGTGATGTGAGCCTTCCATCTTGTGTAAATGAAACAGTATAGCACAAAGGCACCACAGTCTCCCGTCCACAGTTTACTTCCAAAGAAGCAAACTCCAAAATATGTCCTGGCAACCCCAAAGTCTCTCGCTATTCAGAGAACTAGGGTGCAAGTAATAGTATCTCTTCAAGCAGAATAGCTCTGCTGTTGTGTGTATCTGATGTGTTCTGCCCACGCATTTTGCAAGGCAGGGGAGTTATATTTTGTTCTGTCTACACAACAGGGCTTCTGTCTAATTCTAAACCCCACCTCCCTTAGCCAGCAGTTGCAAGTGAAGGACTGAACCCTATATTTCTGAAATATATCAGAAATATAATATAAAAAGACAAGGAATACAAGTAGGAAAAAATTAAGCAAACCCCCCACAAAAACCAGGCTTTGGAGATGTGTTCCTAGACGGCACTCCAGCTCTGGGGTTGTAAAATTCACCGTGCTGTAATTGTGATTGAAGCACTGGACTGTATCAGCTCAACTTTCAGGAAGGTCCCACATATATACACAATATGTTGATTGTGGGGGACAGGAGAGCCTGAAGGCAGTCATTTCCTGCTTTTGGTTACAGGAAGCTAAATAATCAAAGAGGTATATAAATTTAATTGTTGCTGTCTCAAAGTTGTTCCTGAGTAACAGCCACAAACCTGAGAGAAAGCGAACATCCCCAGGCTACCGATCCAGACTAAACACAAAGGGCATTTTTTTTCAAGCTGTAATTTCACACAAGGAAATGTCAAACTAGCACTGCTGTGAGAAACCTGAAAGACACCTATGGCAGAATACATTCCTGATATCAGGTTTTAGTCCTGCTCTTCCTCCTAGTGGCCTACATAGAATTTCCACGCACTCTCTCCTCTAAGCAGCTTATAGGGCTGGGTCTTTGTAGATGTAGAACCACATGGTGGGATTTGCGCAAGAAGAGCTCTGCTGAATCAGGCCAGTGGCCTTGTCGCAATAAATTTCAATCACACCAGTGGCCGTGGTACAACACAATTGCAGGTGTCATCTGGCATGTCACTACCATCCATCCTTTATGCTGATGTATGCATCTGTTCCCCCATGAAATCGGCAGGAAAGAAAGGTATCTTTCCACCCCAGATTTCTTCTGACAGTTTTCCAGGCTAACTGCATTGCAAACAGGTTTTCTTTCTTCCTTTCTGGAAGCAAATATCCTGGAAACAAGCACTAAACTCCCACTACATTCTGCTAGATTTCTGGAGGTGGCTTTTGCATCATGTGAAAGGTCACATAAAACACAGAAATTGCCGGGAAACATTGGTAAATGAGAATAAAGCAGCCTAAAACCATTCTCTTTTACTGAAAGCAAATATTGAATGTTTTTTCAGAATATGCAGCTACGTTCAAGTTGGCAAAGGATAAGAGGAAGGTGCTCTGTTTATAGAGAGATCCCCTTAAGCTGAGAAAATGCTTTGAACATGAGGAAATGTTCACAGTCCTGACAAAGAAGCTGCCTTCTTCCTGCTGCAAGCTCTGAAGAGATTCCTGCACTACTGTTTACACAGCACACACTAACCATACAGGCCAACTACACACACACACCCCTTTACTGGAAGCCTGCTCATTATATAATAGGCAATGGTGATTGACCATCTTGTCAATCACCAGGCCAAGGCATTTTGCTTCCTGGTGCACAGCATCAAATGGTGTTTCTTAATAGTGTTCAAGGTACAATATAAAAGACCCAAGGAGGGTCAAGTCATTTTAGCAAGTGAGGCAGAAAAATCCATGGGTATCTCCCCTTCCCAGCAGTAAAAATGCAATAATAAATTAAACAGAAGAATAATTTCTTCTGAGGCCATGGTAATAGATTATTATCAGTTCTTGGAGTCTGGAAATTAATTGGTAATCAGTGCATCTGATGCATGAAAGGAAGAACCATATGATCTGACCCCCTTCTTCCTACCAGGATCCTGGCAGCAGCCACAGGCTACAATCTTGGACTTCATTTCACTTATGAGCCACAGATACTGTCCCTATGCAAATTCCACCTTTTTGTACATTGATAAAGGCTAGGAACTTGCTTTAAAAAAACAACAACAATGAAAGGCATTGACCTGAGGATTGGTTCATACATTACAATATCCTTTGGAGCATTTCGTCTCAGTTTAGCAAGTTGAAATGCCTGAAGCAGCCTTTCGAAGCTCAGATTCCAAGTCTGGTCTCAGATCCCACTGGGTCACATCACGTGCACAATGCGCCCAGCTCTGACCATAGCACTACAAGTGAACTGGATACCACTTCAAAGAGGGCATTATCCCTCCTCCCGCCTCTTTGCCTTTGTTTCCAAATACCCACCATCTGCAAGCAGTTATTGATTTTATTACTTTCAGAAACCGCTTGGCATTTGCTTTCCATCATCTACTTTGTGTGGAACAACATCCCATCCCTCAAATATGCCAGTTAATCAGGCTCTGTTTGAATGCTGTATAAGCGACCCATTTTTCTTCAACAATTATTAACAATTTCATTATTCAATTGGTGTATAATGGCGAATTAAGATGGCATTGCAGAGATTTTCTGAGGGCGTTTTTCTATCATCTCCTTCGCGCAAACAAGCATGAAGCAATTATTTATATTACACTTCCAATTTACAAATTTTCATTCTCAGCCTCAACCTCTCTTTCTCTTTCTTTCTCAGCCTCACAACAACTTTTTAAAATAGGAGTTCTGCTTATTCCCCCTTTACAGATGGGTCAACTGGGGTTGATTTGTCCATCTTAACTCCAAATTTATCAGGAATTTCTAAGTCCAGGCTTCTGGGCCCAACCTGTCTCTAACATACAATGTGCATGGATAATACCTTGAAAAGGGAATGGGAGAAGGATTAAATAGTATACCATGGATAAGATTCTATAGGTGGGAAACTGAGTCTGAGATAGAGTGACAAGGTCACAGCGAATCTTCACCTCTGACCCCAGTTAAAGCACTTACAACAACTGAGAAAGGAGTTTGCATCTCCCTTGGCAACAGGCCATGACTTCTTGGGAAACAAACCTCACACTTTGAGGCAGAGAAACAGGGTCCATCACTGCATGTGTAGCGCAATGAACACTGAGTCATGAAGTTAGTTTTCTAGCTGTCCAAGAGATGATCACCTTTTTCAGAGTCTTGCTTGGTTCCCACACTCCAAAATAGAGATAGTAATCATAAAATCATAGAATTGTAAAGTTGGAAGGCACTGCAAGGGTCATCTAGTCCAACCCCTTTTGCAATGAAGGAATCTCAACTAAAGCATCCATGACAAATGGCCATCCAACGTCTGCTTAAAAACCTACAAGGAAGAAGAGTCCACAATTCCTCCTGAGGCAGCTTTACTGTCAGAAAGGTCTTCCTGATGTTCCGTAGGAATCTCCTTTCTTGTAATTTGAAGCCATTGGTTTTCAGGTCCTAGCCTCCAGAGAGAGAGAAAACAAGCTAGCCCCATCTTTCATGTGACAGCACTTCAGATATTTGAAGATGGTTATCATATCTCATTTCGGTTTCCTCTTTTCCAGGTTAAACATACCCAGCTTCTCCAGCCATTCCTCATAGGCCATGGCCATTCCATTATTTTGCTGTGTGGTCCAGGCTCACATGTATACTTGCTCATAGGTATCCTCCACACAGACAATGAAATGAATGTGCACAGGTCACAAATGAAGACAACTAGTCCAGTGCTTCCAACCCCAGCCCCCACCTAAATTTGTAACGTGCTTCCGACTCTCATTTATGACCCATGCAGGAAGAGAGAGAGAAATACCTGCTTGCTTTAACTAGCTGCTCTAATTGAACAAGAAAGGGACTTGCAACTGGAGCTGCAGAAAGGGACAGGCTGCTCTTCTTTCCTTTCTCTATCCTTCATTGCTAGCAGCAGGAGGCAGGGAATACACATGGAGAGCATGTTACCATGGCTGCAAAGCTGACCACAGAAATGTGAACAGTACACACACATGGATGCAATAACACATCCCGGTATTGGTAGCAGAGTTGTGATGTGCCCATTTCCCCCCAATCTTCACAGTTTTTGATGTGTGCAAACAAAATATTTTCAGTGTATGCCTTTAAAAAAACAACAACCCAGACCTTAACCACTGCATGCATTGTATACCTACAAACAGAGCAAGGAGCTGCACTGGCTGCAATCCCAGCTGCAAGTAAGCCCAGTTATAAGCATGGAGTTCTAAGCTGCTGCAGATACCTGTGCTTATGCTGCAGCTGATGTTATAAATGCAGACCCTTCAACTGTCCCTATTTTCCAGGGACTGTCCCAGATTTACAGAAGCCGTCCTAGTTTCTGATTTGATCCCAGAATGTCCAACTTTTCCAGAGGATGCTCCTATTTTCATCAGAGAAATGTTGGAGAGTATGCAAATGAGGAAAGGAAACAGAAGGGGCTGGAGGAGGGAGGTTAAAGAGCTGAAAGGAGAGTCAGGGGCCTGCCAAACTGTTGAAAATGAGAGAAGCCACTCTGTTGACAAGCTTCAGACAGGGGTGAAGGAAGGCGTCGTCACACCTGGGGTGGGCGTCATGACGTACGGCGCATCTGCAGTGTCGCTACGTACAGTGCATGCACTGTACGTAGCAGCGCCACACATGTGCTGTGTGCTTGCTGCCGGCACTACTCCAGCGCTGTACGGACAGTGCTGGGATCCCTCTGGCACCGCTAGAGCCATGAGCAGAGGATCCCAGCAACATCCATACGGTGCTTGAGCAGCGCCGGCGGCAAACCACTATACAGCGCATGTGCAGCATCGCTATGTACAGCGCATGCGTGTGACACCGCACACGCGCTGTACGTAGCGGTTTGCTGCCAGCGCCGGGAACCTCTGCTCGCGGCTGCAGCCATGAGCAGAGGATGCTCCAAAGGCAGCTGTGGCGGCGCCATGGGTGCTTGCACTGCCACGAGCCCCCACAGGGTGACTTCTTGTCACCTCCACAGGCATGGAACCTGGGGCGTACCACGCCCCCCCCCCCCCCATTGCGACACCACTGGCTTCAGATCTACTGAAGGTTTGCCTCAAGGCCTGAGGAGATCTGCAGTTGCTGTAGACAGTTTTTGGACCATAGGCTGCTGAACCCTAAACCATTCCACTTTGCCTAGCGCAAGCACAAAGTTTGCATCATATTCTATTTCTTTTATTCTCTATTTCTTTCTTTTAGAAACTACCTAGCACCTTATTAAATCCCATATGACCAACTGCACACAAAAAAACTTATTTCACACTGCACAATTTATTAACACTCCACAAAATGTGTCCAGCAGCACGTTAGAATACACCCTGGGGTATTTTGAGATAACGGAAGGGCATCTAGACAGATCAGCATGCATCTGGGTTGCTACATTTGGAAACCACAAAAACCATTAACGGACCAATGACATGCAGTATTCAAGTTGATGTTTTCATCAACGTCTCTTGCTCTACAGTTCTAATGCAGTGCCATAAATAGGCTGAGAGGCAAGGGGCCAGCTTCAATATCATTGTTACATCTGCAGCTTAACTGACTTCCGCAGCAGCTTATGTGCTTATAACTCAATGTGCGACATCCAAGGGTCATTGCGATAGTATTGTTATTCATTATCAGTCATCTACCAAATAACTTATGCAAATTGCCATTTCAGGCATTCGTTCTTCACTCTCACAACCAAAACGCACCAGCAGTTTAAAACATTTCCTTCCAACAAAGAAAGCATTATCAAGTTCTCAGAAGTCCAAGGAAAGCCAGTGTTTCAAGATTAACTTTATAATATACATTAACAAGCATCATGTGCATATTGATCAGACAGGAAATGACATGTAATTAGAAGAGGAAGAGAACTAGTCCTCCAGAACCAAATAATGTCCTGAGTTGAGCCAGGAGGAGGTTACATGTTTGGAAGGGGAAAGAATAGCTCTCTCTCTCTCTCCCTCTCCCTCATACTGGTATCTCACTTCACCAGCATGTTAAGATTTTATTTGTTGGAGGAATGGGCCTGCAGACTTTGCATTCTTAGCACCCAGTTCTAACCTCTGTGCAATCCTGTTTACCGGCCCCATGCATGACATGAACTCACAGACATGGCATTCTTAGCATTCTAACATAACTAAATTAAGTTACATGGTGGTCTTCTAGACCAGCCTCTCATATGCTGCGATCTGCAGCTTCTACTGGTGGGTCAGGGCAGCTGGAAGAAGAAGCAGGGGGGAAATAATAGGAAGACTCTGCTATGAGGGCCTTCTGGTGGTTCTCTCACTGCAAGAAGTGAAGTTACAGGGAAGGAGGCAGAGGGCCTTCTCGATAGTGGCGCCCACCCTGCGGAACATCCTCCTGTCAGATGTCAAACAGATAAACAACTACACGTCTGAAGGCAACCCTGTATTGGGAAGTTTTTAATGTCTGGATTTTTGCTGTGTTTTTATTATGTTGGAAGCTGCCCAAAATGGCTGGAGCAACCCAGTCAGATGGCTGGGGCATAAATAATAAGTTGTTGCTGTTGTTGTTGTTGTGATTATGAGATTCAAAGTCCTTGCTATGAATGTTTCTTAAGATTAAGAACCTTTGCCCTCCCTGGCTGACAGGGCATCTGAAAATGCAGCAGAACTCCAGGGCATGTCCAGAGATGGAAGGAAGAGGAAATAAGAGCTTTGCAAAGGATGCAGAGAGTCTGCACAGCATGAACACGATGCAGTCAAACACAGCATGCCCTTGTTTATGCAAACAGCATAACAATTAAAATTAATGCTTAGGAACCAGAGAAATAATGCCATGATGGCACAGTCATTATCTTCATATATCCTGCTGATGCCACTTAGGAAATTACGTGTTTGCTTCCTAAATACACTTGCTTCAGACAATGTGGTGTTTAAACCTACAATGCATAATGTGGTTAAGGTCTGCACATTCTATTCCTTAATAAGAAATTTAATGTTGCCATTTGTCTTGGTGGATAATCCAGCCTAATCAGAGTTTGTAAACAGCAGAATAACACAATCACCCAGCATGGTCTATATATATATATTTTAAAAAACTGTATTAATTCTGTATTGTTATTCAACCAGCGATCAGCCCCCTCCTCACAATTAGGATTAGGATGACTAATTTGTGGGACGCATTGCAATTTTATGAGCTCTTCTGGTTGCGTTCTGTAGTGGAAGAACTTTAAAAATCTGAATTTGTCTGCCTGGCTGCAATCCTTCTTTGTTATTTAAATAAAAACATCTGGCGTGGGATAAAATATAATTCTATGCGGGGTCTGGAATCACAGCAGGAACAAATCTGTGTTATGCTAAGTACTGATATCTAAATATATTGTTCAGAAGACCTACTAACAGTGACTATACTTGACGCACCTTAACTGATCATCTGCTATGACTCACTGCTCTTTTTGTCAGCAGATCTATGTGCCACCCTGAGACCCTTAAAAGTGAAGGGTCATTGCATATATACCCTACCCTTAAGCCTTGGGACCAGAGCATTTTGAGTAAAATGAAAGCATTGCTCACAGACATAAACTGGGTTTGTGTTTGTTCCCTAGAACCTCGGGGACTAGCTCTTACTATCTATATCAGTGTTTCCCAACCTTGGGTCTCCAGCTGTTTTGGACTACAACTCACATCATCCCTAGCTAGCAAGACCAGTCAGGGATGATGGGAATTGTAGTCCGAAAACAGCTGGAGACCCAAGGTTGGGAAACACTGATCTATATCCAGAGCAGCTTTTCTGCATCAGGGTAGGAGGAAGGGGGCTCTTGTGTGCTAGTATGTGTGAGATCCAGCGTGGTGCAGTGGTTAAGAGCGGTAGTCTTGTAATCTGGTGAGCCGGGTTCGTTTCTCCACTCCTCCACATGCAGCTGCTGGGTGACCTTGGGCCAGTCACACTTCTTTGAAGTCTCTCAGCCCCACTCACCTCACAGAGTGTTTGTTGTGGGGGAGGAAGGGAAAGGAGAACGTTAGCCGCTTTGAGACTCCTTACAGGGAGTGAAAGGCGGGATATCAAATCCAAACTCTTCTTCTTCTTCTTCTAGTATTGTGTCATCACTGGTGTGAGTTCCAGCCTAGGCGGCCTTTCCTCATGTGCTTCACATGCGCCACCCTTCATCCTCCCCTGCAGCCAATTTCCTCTTCTGCCTGACCAACTGGGAAGGAAACAAGTTAAATCAGCCTGGGAACAGCTTTCTGAAAGCAGAAAGAAGCTGAAGTGAGTTCCCGCAAAGACAGCAATTGGTTCTGTAACATGACCCCTTCACAAAAGAACAAGGGAAACCCACTCACAAACAAGCAAATACTGATACAGGCCCTATCTGTGGCTCTGAAACACATCTGTCTGTTATAATAACCAGCCACAGAAGCCCTGCTTTCCACTGTGTTTCCCGCATTGCCTCGACAATGTACTGCCAAGGAGGAAGCACTCCTGGTGCAACAAAACTCTCCTTTCTGTATACAACAGGACTACATGTTGACTCCCCCTGAACAAACCAATGCATATCGCATTGATACTCCACTGCCTTCACCTTCTTTTGCCACTGTGGGGTACGAAGAGGTTAGGTTAGGAAGGTTAGGGAGATTGGAACATGAATGAGGAAACATGGTCCTGTCAGCCAATCTGGCCCTGCCAGGGGGTCCAGTCTGGCTCACAAGGTCATTTCCCCCAAACCAGACCCACCCGCCCCATGGTGGCACAAGATGCTGATGGGCAGGACTTTGGGTTTCTTTGTTTTTGAAAGCTTGCCCCTCTTTTGAAAGCTTCAACCTATGAAAAGGATCCGTGTGGGATGGCCTCCCCCATTCAAAGAAAGGGATCTTCTTGATTTGCAATGCATGTTTCTTAAGCTTGCAATGATGAAACAGGTGGACTCTCTGAAGCAGTCTTCCACCCCACACCTTTAAAAATCACTGGGTAGATCATGAAGCAGGGGGGAGAGACTGCTTTAAAGCATATTTGCTTTAAGACAGTCTCCTTAATCATTAGAGGAATGGTGATGGGATAAAGAGATTGAGGGAGGGAGGAGAGGGGAAGAGGTTTAGAAAATGTAATGGGTCTGGGATAAAAATGGGGTATAATACGACAAAAGGCAAAGAGTAGATACCATCCCACAGGACTTTGTATATGTTACAGAAATAAAAGCCATTTGTTGGTTTATAAAAGCATTTATTTCCCACTCTGGGGGGCATTGTACATCCAAAACATCCTTCAATATTATAAAAACACAATATGTTCGACAATTGGAGCTGACAAAAGCAGGAGCAGTGGCAATTTTTTTAAAAGGCCAGTAAGTCCAGGAAAAGCCCTATTTCGGAAATAATTCAAAAGAAGTGGGTTTTGAAAGAAGTGGGGCTTTAGCAAAAACCCATTTAAAAATCCACAGAATAGACTGTTACAGTTAAAGCCTGACTTACTTAACAAATTGAGCATGCTCTGTCTACAAAAAAAGCTAACCACTAGGTTTCCTAATTAACTGACTGTTGGTCGGGTAAGTCTTCAATCGTTTTGAAGACAAAGGAAGTGGCAAACCAGATGGTGTCTGAAATCTATTATCTCTCCCAACAAAGTGTTGTGAAAACCAAAACAGTATGGGGGGGGGATAAATAAATAAAATTAAGCAGAAAACGTGACCTAGAGACTTTGGAGGGGACAAAATGTGGCAATGGTCCATATGAAATATAGAGAATGATATTCAGAATGTTGCATATAGATGTCAATGCAATATTTTTATGGTCTACTTGCATGATGACAGACTGTCCCACTACCTTGGCTGGTGTGGGATGTTGACATTTCAAAGGCAACTGAGCTTACACGCAAAGCTCTGTTGTGATACAAAAACACAGGCACGCTTATGCTGCCGACTGCAGAAAATGTAGGTGGTGCACTTACAGAAAGAAAACGTTTCTCACATTCACTGTTTAGAATGGAAAAGCAGCCATCACATGGCTAAAATATTGTGCCTAGTTTATGTAATAATGGCTGCAGAGGCGTAGCAAGGTCAGGTGGTACCCAGTGTGGAATTTTTTTTGTCACTGCCCCCCACATCAACTGCTCAGGGTAGGTTTGGGAGTCATGGGCGGGCAGCGGGCCGAATGTCACCCCCCTCAGCGATGACACCCGGGGAGGTCTGCCCCCCCCCCCCTTCCTGGAGGGTATGGTGGGAAAGCCAAGTAGGCAAATCCAATTTGGAACCCACCGTGAAACGGCAAGTACTACTAGCCCATGGAAATATTGAAAAAATAAGAATATCAATGTGATCATATGCCAACAAGCCCAGGAGTGGGAGTGGGATTATGGGGTGTCCAGAAGGAGGTGGAGGAACTCATGTTCTCCACCCCTAATTTGTTTATTAACCTCGTTTTCCATACCACCCAATAACTGAAGCACTCTGGATGGTTTACAAAGCAGAGCTCAAAACTGTACATTACAAAAACACAGGACTGATACATCATGAAATATATATATTTGTGTGTGTGTGTAATAAAATCAAAATAAATACAGCAACAGAAGACAAACGCTCCACAAGGTTCTACAAAGCACTTACCCCTTTCCCCCCCTTTCATAGTTATGCATGGAATTCCCTCCCAGTAGACCCAAGACAGGCTTCTCTGCTCCAGGGATTCTGGAAGGCTTTAAAGATTCAGCTTGTTTGAAGGAACTTCCCCTGGGTACTTTTTAATTGGCTGGACTGTGGCTATTACTGATTATGTTTTGCTGGTCTTTTGGTGTTTGGTGATTTGATTGGTTTTCCTTCTTTCTATGTACTCTTGATTTTTACCAGTTGAGACAAAAATGTGGAGAATGGAATTTAAGATTGAGAAACATAGAAAATGAGCTTTCCATCTCTACATACAAATGGCCTTGCCTGGCACATTAACTAAGATATTCGGCAACATAAATTAGTCAATGAGAAATGTGTTTGCAGTGAAGGGCTGCCTTTGGTGGAACACACAATGAAAATTTGGCAAGCATACACAGAAGAAACACAGAGTTTATCTATACGGAGCAGTTACCCATAACCACTAACATTTTTTTAAAAGTGTACATGCAGACAACAATCAGTTCGTTTCCCTGATCTTCAGATAATAAGGAATCTTGTTTGTTAAAAACTGTTAAAGTGTTGCAGGAAGCACCCACCCCGGTGCTTACCAAGAAGAAGAAAAATCGCTCATTTTTGGAGATGCAGAATTCATGCACAAAAAGTCCTATGATACATCAGTAATGATACAGATGGCAAACTCAGATGTGGGGTATTGTACTGTGTATACTGCCTTGCCCCACCCTTCCAGCTTGGTTAGGAAAAGGTAAGATTTGCACACTGCATTTTGCTCACTTTTAGAGACTGTTTCTGAGATCCCAGTGAACCAGTGATCTGGTTGTATGCAATTATTCCTAGGTGTGGAACCTACAGGACAGCCATGAAGGTGGTATAAAACTGGAACAAAGTAAACAGCTAATGGGATCTTTAAACAACATACAGTTGATTTCTAACTGCAAAGCCTCATCTAGGTATCATCAAGAGTTCACTTGCACTGTATGTTCTCCTAAGCACCAACAGATTTGGGCCACCTGCAATGCTACATCAAACTCACCATCACTGCCATATTATTGCAGAGCAGAATCCTCTTCTTTCAAAAGATATACCTTATGGTCTGGTAGCTTGCCAATCATGGGTCCACTTCATAAGAGTCCTCCTGGGTTTTTCTCTATGATCGAGGAGCCAGACATGGCACACAGAACAGAACAGAAACAATATTTTGCACAAACTGTTTAACCCACAGCACCACCTGTGTCCCTGGGCTTTCTGTAGTGGCACCCTATTTGTGGAATGACCTTCACTTATGCCGGGTAGCCAATGAGGGGAGCTGTAGCCCAACAACAGCTGAAGCTTCCCCTGCCTTAGAGCAGGCTTCCTCCACCTCGGCCCTCCGGATGTTTTTGGCCTACAATTCCCATGATCCCTAGATAGCAGGACCAGTGGTCTGGGATGATGGGAATTGTAGTCTCAAAACATCTGGAGGGCTGAGGTTGAGGAAGTCTGCCTTAGAGGCACAGACGGCCACAACACTGGTGGGCTTCCATCACATGGTGAAGACTCATTTGTTTTCCCATGCTTTCAAAAGCCTGTGTTTAGATAATTCTCAGTCGTTAGCCCCTCTTTGCATTGTTGTGCTGATTGTTATTGTTTTATGGTTAGTTTAAGAAAATAAATCAATGGATTTTGTTGATGCTGTGGTGATTGTTATATGTAAACTGCTGTAGGGGTACTTTTTGAAAAAAGAAAAGAACTCAAAATAAATAAAACTCTAAATAAATAAATGCATAAATATTCACAGGAATGATTTTCTCCTTAAAAAAATAAAATCACTCCATTCTGCCTTTCCCAACTACTGCAATTAACATGGGCTTCCTAGGACACCTTGTGTGACAAGTTGTGTACCTCTGAAAGTCACCTTTTATCAAGGAATCAGCATTTCCTCAAGATCACTGTTTAGCTTAAGGAGTATTTTAAAAATGAGATAGGTTACATGCTAGGGTCAGGTGGATCAAACTATTTCTGTCCCCATCAGTTTCACATACGTACAAACTGAAGACTGCTTCTGGTATATGTGGGGAAAACGTAATTTAAATTATACACATTTGCATAATGCTTTCCCCTAAATTGCATTTTGTATGCCTTTCCCCCTAAAACATGCATTTTTTGCACATATTTTCCCCACCAAAAACTCATTTTGAACACGTTTTTAAAAACTGTAACTGTATTGCAAAATTCAGAAGAATGCAGAATCTGGTAGTCAGATTCATGTATAAGTCCAGGAATTGCAAATAAGGTCACTTTGCTTTAAAATGTGGGCGCAAACAAAATTTTGCTCCATCTTTCCTATTTGCACACGGTCTGGGATACAAAGGAAGAAAGCAGGACTGTTCCAAGAAGCAAAGAATTTTTACAAGTTTGAGCCACAGCTCGGGGGGGGGGGGGTCGGCGGTGAAACCAAGTCTCCATATGCTCTTGCTATCCATTTATGAGAGGGACCAATCCCAGATGGAAAACAAATGAACTAAAATTTGAACAAGAAGAATAAAGGCATTTTGCAAGGCGGGGGTGGGATTTTGTACGGCGGCGGGGGGGGGGAGAATCCACATTCAGTTTTAGCTGCTGACAGCAGCATTTGAAAAATAAAGACATGCATAGAACCAGCAAAAGAATTTCACAGATAAATCTATGGTCATGTCCCCATATTTGGGCAATAGATTTGTGCAGAATGTTCAGCCCCTGCACTCTGGATTTCGTCAATAATGGGAAGAGGACACATTAATTCGGTGGTTTTGGAAAGCCCTTTCAATCTGCTAGGCATCAAGAGTCTATGACTCATGTTGACTTGTAATGCAGTTAGCCCCAAGTGGCAGATATCGGGCTTTAAAATTTCAGTGGCACTGTGTGCGATGCCAAAATTCAGTGGCACTGTGTGCGATGCACACACACCCTACAGTTGTTTGTCCATGGATTGATTGGTTGGTTGGTTGATTTTTATTCAAAATGTATTATACTGCATGTTTGTAACAAAACCTCTAAAGCATTTTTTTTAAAAAAATATCAATAAAAACAGTTAAAAGCAAGATACTACAAACATTAAAAGCAATTAAAAACAGCAGTGAACTAGAAACAGATTAAAGCTACATGTCTGGATAGGCTTTTATACACACACACACACACACACAGTGCCAAAAATAATGCCTGGTACCAAGAGCGCCAGGGGGTGCCAAAGAACATCCATACTTCCACCTGTCCTGTGCCTTGAAAATATGAGTTTAAGCAGTTTTCCACTTATCCCATGCTTTCTAGCAGGTTTTGCATTTGCCCCACCACTTTCTCCCCAAAACCCCATTTTAGTGTTGTTGTTGTTGCTTAGTCGTTTAGTCATGTCCGACTCTTCGTGACCCCATGGACCAGAGCCTGCCAGGCACTCCTGCCTTCCACAGCCTCCCGCAGTTTGGTCAGACTCATGTTAGTAGCTTCGAGAACACTGTCCAACCATCTCGTCCTCCTTCATCCCCTTCTCCTTGTGCCCTCCATCTTTCCCAACATCAGGGTCTTTCCCAAGGAGTCTTCTCTTCTCATGAGATGACCAAAGTATTGGAGCCTCAGCTTCAGAATCTGTCCTCCCAGTGAGCACTCACTTTTTAACACTTTTTAGTGTTAAATTAGAACAAATGGCAGCCCAAGAAAAACTCAGTTGCCATTTCTTCTGACTCAGGGCTGAACAAGAGGTTTTCCCAGGGAAGAGTGGTGGGGCAAACAGAAATGTGTCTGAGACTTCTGCGACACTAAAAGAACCATTTGTGACAGAGAAATGGGAACAATTATGAAGGGGGAGGAGCTATTGTCACCACCTAGGACTTATGTCTTGCCCATATCCTGTGAACTGCCCTGATATTTTATGATGAAGAGCGGTATATAAATCTAATAAATAAATGTCAAGTGATAGTTTCCCTTAGACTGCCCAGTGATTATTTTTCTTTATGTAAGATTAGTAATTCCCACAGGAGACCCAGAAATGATTGTTCATCTTTTGACACCTGCTTGAATGTTAGTTTTCACTGGGGGAAAAGAAAGATATACCCATCATTTTTGAACAGCTAATGCAACTCTAGGCAATTAAGTTTATGATCAAATTAACTAACTTTGTTAAAGTCAAGGAAGGAAGGCAGATGAATGATACAATTATTGGAAAATTGAGTGTTTTTGTTATGTACTGGAACTCAAAGCTGCAGGATCATTTACAACCATATGATTTGTTAAGTGTAAATCAAGAATTTAATGTTTCTTTTTGTTAAAAGCCTGTTGCCTTTTGGACACAACAAATTATGAATGTTATTGTAATTATTTATCTCTATTAATGATGTCTTTTAAAATGTATAAACATGTAATGAACCAAATTGATGGAATCTCAGATACAACATGAACATGGCACATGGTCATTTACATAACCGACTCAACGTTTGGCAGCAGCAGTAAAATCAGGACTAGTTCAATATATTTTGGCACCCCAGGAGAGGTTTGTTGGTTTTTAAATTATTCTCAGCTTTTTATACTAAGATATTGTTGATGCAGATAAGTGTCAGTTAACTAACTGGGATACACAATGTTAACAAAAAATATGTCTGGGAGTTTCTTTCTGGAAGAGCCCTCAGCCACACACACACACACACACACACACACTACAGCACTTTTCAATACAGTGGATGCTTGGGTTGCGAACGTGATCCATGTGGGATGCACATTTGCAACCCACAGCGTTTGCAACCCACGTCTGCGCATGCGCGGGTTGCAGTTCAGCACTTCTGCACATGCACGACCGCCAAAACCCAGAAGTAACCTGTTCCGGTACTTCCAGGTTTCGGCGGTCTGTAACCCAAAAAAACGCAACCTGAAGCGTCTGTAACCCAAGGTATGACTGTACAGTGGTACCTCTGGTTACGTACTTAATTCATTCTGGAGGTCTGTTCTTAACCTGAAACTGTTCTTAACCTGAAGCACCACTTTAGCTAATGGGACCTCCCGCTGCGGCTGCGCCACTGGAGCATGATTTCTGTTCTCATCCTGAAGCAGAGTTCTTAACCCGAGGTACTATTTCTGGGTTAGCGGAGTCTGTAACCTGAAGCGTATGTAACCCGAGGTACCACTGTACTGATGTTGTTGAAGACCACAACTACCTAGTCAGGAAGACAACTTCATTCACACACAATGCTCAACTGAGCGGCATTTCCCCCAAAAGATCTTCTTACATGTATAGTTGGCATTCAGCAGACCAGACTCCAAAGCCAACTGACTTGTAGCTTGCATATATATATACTTTAATCAAATATTTTATTCTCGTTGAAACTCTCATTGATTAATGTGGAACGATGTGAATTACAAAGCCAGCTGCTTTATAGGCATGCATAGAATTTCATTCATTTTGAGCACCTATTGCCCCTTAAAGTTGCTTCAGTTATGGTGCGCTACATGACCAGAGTTTGACTTTTACCATCCTTTGGCCAGTGTAAATTCCACTGGGTGACCAGGTCACATGAATGAGCAAAACAGGATTGGAATAGGTATAAGTCCCTCCTTGCCCTGCCCAACCACACCCCTTTGAGGGGGATCTATTATAAGCCACGCATAGCCCCAGCTCAGCGTGGCTGAAGGACTTATGCTGATATGTCTTTTGCTCAGGCATGAGGAGGGAGTTAAACTGGTGTATCCCCACCTGAGTTCTAGCTCAGCCAGGACATCCCTTCTGCCTATTCCAAACTCACTCATCGCAACAAATCTTGGTTTTGGCTAGCACTATTAATGGCTAGCATTACCTATTGCCTCCCTCTTCCACCAGCTGTGTCTATGGATAAGAACAGCAGAAGAGCAAAGAGAAGAGTCAGATTGGAAGGGGGAAGAGACCCTGTGGCCACACCATTCTGTAGACCTTCATAGCACTTAGAACACGAGAGTTGCACCTGGAATGGTAGAGTGGGAGCATTTCTTTCTTTTAATGAGAGGTATTTTATATTCAAGGAGGATTTGCATGATAGATCTTGATGGGTTTGTGCAGCTGGGGATTTAAATCTGAGGTTTTGTAAGCAGACCAGGAGGTGAAAACATTATTTTTCACACTTGAATTCCCATCCCCTCCCTCAAGCTTAAACGGTTTCACATATTTCATTTAAACGTTATATGTATATAATCACCTCTCTGTCCCAAAGAGCTCGGCCCAAAAGGAATTCATTAGGGAAAGCTCCAAGCAATAAAAAAATTGGGAGAAAGGCATTGGAAACATACTTACTGTCGTCCGCTTTGCCAGATGCCATTATAACTCTCTGAGAAAGACCCTTTGGAGCCAATAGGCTGAGTGAAGCATCGTTTCTTCCGCTAAATAATTAGCCACCAGAACTTTTACCTTAGGCACTGCTTTCCAGTTGGTAGGGAAAGGCTTCTCCCACAGAGCAGGCCAACAATCCAACGAAGCTGAAGTTGCTTGGATTAAAACCAGGGTTGGATCAATCTGAAAACATAAGTGGCCAGCATCTTCATTCCATGGCTGAGAGTTGCAGTGGTGCCTGTTACCAAATCAGTCAACACAGTCCATGACAGAGTAGATTTGGCTGGCCTATATTCATGACTTTCAGGTGCTTTGACAATAACTCTCATCAGCCCCAGCCTGCACTGGCTGATAGTCAGGAATTATGGCCCTAGAGCATGTATAGGCAAACTCTGGCTCTCCAGATGTTTGGGACTACAATTCCCATCATCCCTAGCTAACAGGACCAGTGGTCGGGGATGATGGGAATTGTAGTCCCAAACATCTGGAGGGCTGGAGTTTGCCTATGCCTGGTCTAGAGCTCCATGACATCTGGAGTGCACTATATTGGCTACTCCTGGAATAGATGTTAAGCCAGGAGCACCAGAGCCCTACCTGTGTAATATATAGCAAGAACTATCAGGATGAGTGCTATACAAAAATTTCTATCAGATGCCAGTGTGTCTGAGACCACATACAAATAATAATAATAATAATAATAATAATAATAATAATAATAATAATTTATTATTTATACCCCGCCCATCTGGCTGAGTTTCCCCAGCCACTTTGGGCGGCTCCCAATCGAGTGTTAAAAATAATGCAGCATTAAATATTAAAAACTTCCCTAAACAGGGCTGCCTTCAGATGTCTTTTAAAGATAAGATAGCTGCTTATTTCCTTCAGATCTGAAAGGAGGGTGTTCCACAGGGTGAGCGCCACTACCGAGAAGGCCCTCTGTCTGGTTCCCTGTAACCTCACTTCTCGCAATGAGGGAACCGCTAGAAGACCCTTGGCGTTGGATCTCAGTGTCTGGGCTGAATGATGGGGGTGGAGATACTCCTTCAGATATCCAGGACCGAGGCCATTTAGGGCTTTAAAGGTCAGCACCAACACTTTGAATTGTGCTCAGAAACATACTGGGAGCCAATGCAGATCTCTCAGGACCGGTGTTATGTGGTCCTGAGACTATGGGGTACATTTAGCATAGCACTAAGAAAAATAGTAACTGTGTTATACAGAAACAAAAACAAGCAGACATCTATCACTGTAGAGATAAGTGGGCTTCTGAGGGAGGTTGGCAAGCTCAGTATTTAACATTCGCTTCCTAAGGCATTCAGGAAAAAAATCATTGAACAAATCAGTTTGCCAGGGGATTGAAGTGCACTTGAAGCCTGTTGTAGCTGTAACATCTTTAAAGGTTGGGAGAATAAGGCTCTATTATGCTATTATGTGTGCACAAGGTGGGTTTGGCATACATTCACATCAGTGTCTTTGAATGAAGTGCTTGAAAGCAAGTCAGCATCAGCCACCTGCATGGTGTGGTTTCTGGCAGGTGCCTTTCAAGGCCAGTCACTAAGAAAAGTTCACTACATCAATTTATTCAGCTATAAAACTGACAACGGGGGGGGGGGGAATCCTGCACAAATACAACCCTGATCTTTAGAGGACCCACTTGGATGCTGAAAACGAAGAGCAACATCTGTTGATTTCACGCTGGAGAAACAAATACAGTGGTACCTCTGGCTGTGAACTGGATCCGTTCTGGAGGCCCGTTCACAACATGAAAAGAGCGCAACCCGCAGTGGCGCATCTGTGCACACGCGGGTTGCGATTCGCCACTTATGCGCATGCGCATGGCGTCATTTTGCACTTCTGCACATGCGCAGGCGGCAAAACCCGGAAGTAACCCTTTCCGGTACTTCCGGGTTACCGCGGGATGTAACCTGAAAGAACGTAACATGAAGCAGGTATGACTGTATGTTCAGGCCCAGTGCAAGGAGTGAGGAAACCATTTTGGCTGAGGAGAGAGAAATATTCCATGAGAGAAAAGGTGATAGAGAGATAGATGTTGCTATGCATGCCTTCTCAAGCCTGTCCCCAATAACATAAATAGCAAAGGGATAGAGAGGAGAATTCAAGTGAAGGATTTTTACTGCCTCCCAACTGCCATTTCCTAACCTTTGTCCTCTGGGAAGAACTACTTATCTGCAGGGATGCACTGTTGCAGCTGAAGAGACAAAATGTCACTGGAAGGGCAAGAGGAAGGATGATGAGGAACGCACATAGCTATGAAGAAGGGGCATGTCTCTGTTTCAGAAGGTCCCAAGTAGGTCTGGGAGAGACCCTTGCCTGAAACTACAGAGAGCAGCTGCCAGTCCAAGTAGGCAATATAAGCTAGATGGATGGTTGATCTGACTTCAATAAGGCAGTTGGAAGAAGGGTAGCATTAGAGTTCTTTTCTTCAGGGGTCCACAAAAACCTGAATCCATTCTGTTAAGTGATGTTTTGCTTTTTCAGATTTTTCTTTTTTAAAAAACAAAAAGCAGCACTCCATCTTAACACACAGCCCTTTGTAATTTCTGTGTTATTTCACTTATAAATAGATTGCTGTGTATGTATGACCTTTGGTTTGCATATGCTCTTCCACCCTCTGTAGCTGAAGAAAATGATAGAAAGTCTCTGGTTTCACATTTCTCCCAAGAATGTAATTTCCTCAAATAAAAAAAGAGAAAAACTGCCCCTTCATATCAAAATCCACTCAACCCCTTCTAATTTTAGCTCCCTTAGCCAACCCAATCCTGTAATTAAAACATTGGCAGTTGAGAAAGAATATTATAGAGCCACTTCTAGCAAGCACTATTGTTTAACTGGAAAACATTGTGCCTGTCTGTTTATCCAAAGTCTGGTGTTCACAAAGTGAAATCACCAAGATAAGTGCGTCAGAGACAGTGTGAGAGTAGAATGACATCAGTGAGGTTTATCTTCCAACTATATGAATATATATGGGGTATGGAACAGTGTATGGCCATTGGACCAGATCCTTATCTCCTGGCCCCTGGAGGGCCAAATTTGACAGGTGAGCAGTCAGTCATCTGTTGCTCTGTGACGTCAAGTGCTGCTGCGCTTTGAAGCCCCGGCTGCCGGGACCTCAAACACCAGCCCTCTGTTTGAAATCCCTTTTGCAAACAGTCCTGTGCTGCTTTTCTAACCTCTGAAAATCAGAGGTTTAAAGAACAGCATGGGGCTGTTTGCAAAAGGTCTTCCCAAAAACCCACACTGTGCTTTGGATGCATCTGCGTTTTCCCAGCCAACACGTAATCAACCACCCCACGTAGGCGTGATCTCAACAAATTGGCAGGTGGGCGTGGTTTAAAAATGGCCTTGTGGGCCAAATCTGACCCCTTGGCAGGCCATGATTGGGTAGGGACACCTTGTGCCTCACTAGCTGAGATTCCTCTGCCCAAATTAAGGCGATTGCTTCTCCCACTGCGTCACTGAACATTGCAGCTCATAACGTTTGGTAGGATCTCCCCAACCATCAGGAGAGGCTTTTCGGGGTGCGGAGTGGGTATAGGAAGTTGCAGAGTGAGGACGGGAGAGGACAGATCCATTGCATGACCTGGCCTTCCATTTGCAGAATGTTGGATGCCCCTCATTTTCAGAAGCAGTTGTGTATCTGTGAATACCAGTTACAAGACTGGCTGAAGACATTTTGCTGCCAGAGGTGAAGAACAATATGCCCCCTTCCTGCTGCTGCCCAGTTCCGCATACTGAAGCTGACTGGGTCTTACTTTAACACTGGCATCTTCCACTGTGCCCTAAGGAAAGCAAGCAAGGATAGAAGGTCCATCGCAAGCTGCCTCTGTTCTCCAGCAGAGGGTAGCAGCCTGGAGCTGTGCCACTGCACCTCAGCATCTGCTTCCATACACTGAAAGCTCTATTATACCACTTCAACAGTCACGGCTTCCCACAAAGAATCATGAGAACTATGGTTTGTTAAGCGTAGTGAGAGTTGTTAGGAAACCCCCGTTTCCCCTGCAGAGTTACAGAATCAGGAGTGGTGCAGTCCCTGTTTCTAGGAAATTATGGGAATTGTAGCTCTGTGAGAATAGGACCCCCAAGGAACTCTTGGCACCCTTAACAAACTACAGTTCCCAGGTGCTTTGGGGAACGCCATGAGTGTTAAATCAGTGCAATAGAGCCTCAAATGTAGGGCATGGATGTGGCCACACTAGCCTCGCTCTGCCTTACAGTAGGACCAGCACTCTGTAGACCTTCAAGTGCCTTTGATATTATGAGAAGTTCACTAAGTACAATGCAGGCATTTCTGTATAACACAATGAACAGTGAAGGAACCTGAGCAGATAGTTTAAAATGTGCACTAATCCAGTATCAAAAACTGTTACAGTAGTAAAAAGCTTAATTGTTTCAAGAAGATGGTGCTTGCTTCCTACTACTTCTGCTCAGCGTCACTCAGCATTGAAATAGCATTGAAAGGCAGCCTGAGATAACAACCATTAGGCTGTGAGATTTGTGGAAAACCTGTGGTATTCAGCAACCCTAAACCTCAAAGAAAGCAACATTTCAAGAAGTCACGTGACTGCTTTCATTTCTACCATCTAGCAAAAGGAATGAAGCAAATTATTCACTGTTAGTAAAGGTTCTCATTCTGCTTCAGAGATTAGGTTCTCCACCCCCACCCCCAAAAATGTTTTATTTTATGAAATTTCTTCACGTGTTCAGAGGTACCTGAAGAGGACTGGGATCAAAGTGGAATTTGTTTGCAAACAAGAGAGTTCCGCCTAACAACTATTCCAGATCAGATGCTTTGCCCCTTTAGGCAGGTACAATACTGACATAAACTGAGGCAGTTTGCTACATGGCAGAGGGAGTTAGGAACCAGAAGGGAAATTTCCTGCAGACCAGATAACGAAGCCCCATCTCAAGAGGGACTGTAAAATCTGAATATTTCAGCAGTCACTTCTCTGGAGGCCTAAACTGATCTGGAAAACGCTATAAAAATGCTATAAAAAATAGCTCTCAGTGCAATTTTCTACTGGAGATGGATCACTGCTCTACAGTGGCCTCTGGTGTCACATTTTTATAATGTATTTTTAATGTTATAACTCACCAGTGTAGTTGAGTCCTATGTGAGAGTCCTTCAGCAGCCATATTTAGCCATGAAGTATGCTGTGCCACAGCTATCAGTGCTCAAATTATAGTGAAAGAGAAAGGTGGTCCTTAATTCAATTCCCAGTCCCTGTTTCCCTGTTCTTGACTCTCTCAATATTACTACTACTACTACTATTTACCTGCACTTCACCCTAAGGTCCCAGAGCTGGTTACAACATTAAAGCACAATATTAAAAGCACTTTAAAACAACTTACAATCAGATAAATAAGGAAGGCCCTTATTTAACACTTCAAGTGTTAAAAGCCAGGGCTGATAGGTATGTCTTCTCCTCTGTGTATGTTCTCCACAACAGGAGCTTTGTTAGAAGAAGAAGAAGAAGAAGAAGAAGAAGAAGCAGAAGCAGCAGCAGCAGCAGCTATTGATGCCTATGCAAAAAGTAAGAGGGCGGAGTCCTCTATCACCTCCAGTAATTTAAGCACTCACAGATATTCAGTAGCAAAGTGGCACCCAAAACATTTAAGGACTGAGGAGAAGCTTGCAAATCTTTTGTTCTCCCAGTGCCTCACGCCTCCTTTCCTTCTACTGCCAAGAGTCACAAGAGACATCATTGCCAGCTTGAGCAAGTAAGTCCAGCCAACCCATGGAAAAGACTCCACCATCCTGGCTGTCTGGGGTGGGTGGTGATGGAACTTTGTGTTTTTTTATATTGAAAAATATATTGTAAAATTAGAAGAAGGAGTGCAGGTATCATCAATAAATAATTTCCCTGCTTGCCTGAGAATTCCCTACCAATTCCGAAACAACATTAGTATGTTTTGCAGCCTATGATGTGCTGTGCAAGATTGGGGGGGGGGGGGATCGTGCCAGGTGGCTGCAATAAATTGGCATGATAATTGCAGATCAAAAGCCTGACGATTAAACATTTCATCGCTATCTATCACTTCAAAGCCATGCTTTAAGTACCTCTGCTCCACCCAGCTCTAGATTTTGCCGTATGAGAGCTTCCCATTGTTGTGCAGGCTGAAAGGTCTTTGCCTTCTGGGAAGCAGCCAGGTATATTGGCTCTCTGTAAACAGTCGTCAGGACATGAAATAACAGGATATCCTTGTAAACAGAAAACTAGGCTTCTCACTTCTGCAAATAGGCGAATCAGCTTGCTGCCCTGGTCTTGCCGTCTGGAATGTAGGTAATTACTGTTCACTTCACTCCGCTCAGAAGCTGACTTGCTATTTTAAGCCAATATTCCTCAAACATTCCACTCTGTCAAGGCTAAGCAGGCTTCTGTTTCATACGTCTTGTTCGCATCTGTGTATTTACCCAGATTGTGGTGGGCTGCATAGTGGAGCGTAGCTTAATTTGTAGCAATAAAAAATATTAAAAATCCTGTTTGCTTGCATATCATACATCATTGCTATGGAAATGAGTGCACCAATTAACCTTACGCAGTGCTATTTTTCTAGAAAAAGTAGGGTTGCCATATTTCAAAAAGTGAAAATCCGGACAGAATAGGTATTTTTAGAATTTTTTTGAGCTATATTTAAGGAAAATTGCCAAAAACGACACTGCTAACATGGGTTACCTTACATCTGGATTTTCCTTTATGTTTCAGTGATTTCCACCCGGTTACTGCTTACAACGGCGGATTGCCGGCTATGTCTGGGAAATTCTGGACATATGGCAACTTGAAGAAAAAGAGGTGCTGGAACTCACCGTGAACACCTCCCTCGTAGTCTTAGAATGGCAATGGAACCCACCTGACAGGTGCCAGAGCTGCGTACTGGCAAGTTCCCGCTGGGGGGAAAAAGCCCTGTGTTTACATATTCTACAGAATACTTTAATAAAAACCTATTTATTTCAAGAGTTTCAAGCATTTTCAAGTTAATTGCAAATGTGCCCCAAAGGTTAAATGTATTAAAGGTTAAGAAACAAACTAATACAGTAGAATTTTATTCAGAAAAGCAGGCCTCATGTACCTTTCCTTCAGAGCAAAGGAATACAAGGCCACTTGTGTAACTGCATATAAAAGAAACTGTCAACAGGTAGACAAACAGCACCTGCCCAAATCCAGGCTGGAATTGAATTGCAAACCCAGGATCTTGTCCAGCTTTGCATGTTGTAGGCTCAACCTATAAGGTAGTTCTTTGGAACTAAACTGTAGAGAGCCCCACTTAAAGGAAGTAATGTTAGTTTTGGGCAAAACATAGCAATTGCAGGAAGGGGTTGCTTAATTCACACTGGGGACAGGTAACAAAAATACTGGACCCTGTTACACATTCAGTGCCTCCTAGGGGGCTACAGCTTTCAAGAGAAGGCATCAACAAACAAAAGCAGGGAAGACCTTGCAACCATTAGATGTCTGCCTAGGGAGAACATGGATTGCCTCAGGCTAGCATTCCTTCAGGTGTGCTGTAAGGAGATGGTAGCTAGTTGGATATGGCAACTCCGTGTTTCCTGCAAGATCCCTGCTTCAGTGAGAGGTCAACTGATTCACTGCCTAACTTTCCAGCCCCTGTGCTGAACCCTGAAGTAGTTCAAGGAAGACTCAGCAGCTCCTGCATCTCACGCGCACACACAGCCCTGCAAAAGGAAGGAGGTTCTCACCTTGCTGTACCAGAAGTCACACCTCCTCTTCCGCCCTTCCTCTCATATAGCTGCCACTGTTTGTCCTGTGTTTGTTAGTGACTGCAGGGCAACACGACAGCTGTGAGGAAGACTGGTGCTGTTTATTCATGCTGGGTCTGACCCACAGCCGGCCTTGGGGAAATTGTATGTCTCCTTGGGCAGCATGGGAGGCAAAGAGGAGCAGAGCTGGCTGGTGCCTACAGACAGATTCACACACCCCATTGCCCCAAATTTACAGCTTGCTGTTATAAAGCAACTGTATTCTCTTCTCCACTTTTCCACGCATAATCACCTCACCTCTGAAAGAATGGAAGAGCCAAACTACACATTACATCAAGGGGTCTGCAAATTAACTCCTGCCTTTTTAATTTTTACTAGATGCAGATCAGGGCCAGAGCCGTTTACTGATCTAAATCACCCTCTGCAGTCATTTCCTGATCTAAATTGTGCACGCACACTCCCACACTCCACAAGCTGTTATTTGGTCCCTAGGGGAGAAAAGTCAAAGGGCCTGTGTCACACTTGAACTACTCCCACATAGGAGCAAATAGGAGTTGGGTGGGAATTGAAAACGAAAGCATCCCACAAGCATATTCCTTCGTGGACCATGTGGTCAGTCCTTGTCTCTCTCTATAGTCATTGAATATATATATATTTTTAAAAAAACTGATCACAGATCTCCCAGCATGACATGCTTTTGACCCCAAGACAGTCAGAGTTATGAAATGAACTGTTCTTTCCTCTTCGCACTTTGGCCACAGGAGGCTGACTGATGGAAACTCCGCCCCCAACCTAAACCCTCGTACTATGCAGGGGAGGGGCAATTTCAACCAGATCACTGCTGGGAAAAGGAAGGAAAAAATAACCCTCTCCTCCCCATATTCTACAGTCCTGATCACACACAGACGGACAGCAGTAATGAATGAAAGAAAAAGCCAGAAGCATTGCCACACACTACGTGCTTAGCTGCCTGTATGTGTCTCCTCCCCCTGCCTGCAGTGAGATCATTAACTGAGCACTGGGAAGCAGCACTGGGTTGGGAGGCAAGGAAAGAGACTCATGCAATCTCTTTCTCCCCCTGAACTACAAGTTTAAAACTGTAATTAAACCTGTGCTGGGGGGAGGAGTAGCAATAGCACACATATACAAAATTCGGGTTGGGGTCTGGGTCAGATGAACCCTGGATTGTCATGTGTTGGATCAGGGTCTCCTCAAGGGATCAGACTGGGCCGTAAATCAGATTTGGAGAACAGGGTATTCCTAAAATTCACATCATAAGCAGTGGAGCCTGGTCGGTTGGGGAGAATGGGGCACTGCCCCACCAACCAGCTCCCACCTACCCACCTTCTTACCAGGAGAAGTCAGCTTCCTCCTCCTTAGTCTGAGTGTTGCCTTTGTAGAACAAGGAAGAAGAGCAAAAGCAGAATTATTTAACTGCCTCTCTTGGGCTCTGGCTCCACCTGCTGTTTGTCTCTCCTCCTACTTCCACATCTGTTCTAATAGGCACCAGCCACCACTGATGGTTAGTAGTAACAAGAATGATCTGTTCAGATGCAACAACACCAACAACAAAAAGAGCTGGACTTCAGAGGCGGAGATCCTGTGGCTCTCCAGAGATTGTTGGATTCCAGCTTATTAGCCCCAGCCAACATGGACCATGGGTGGGGATGATGGGATTTGGAGTCCAGCAACATCTGGAGGACCACAAGTCCTTCACCTCATTTTCTGAAGCAAATGTCTCCCTCCTTCACCTCCTACAATTATGAGACAACTGTTGGAGATCTATAGGTGCCTCCCTGCCCTCCTTTGCACCTTGTCGCCATAGCTTAACCCATGAGCTGTTTTGAGTCTTTATATAAACTTTCTCTCATTCTCTTGAGGTTTGGGGATATTCCCTATAATCCCGCCCAACTCCCACCGCATCATAGTAACCCATATGGGTACTCTCGGTCTGAAACCCTCCTCATTTGCGTCATTGCCTTCAGTATAGAGCATGCATCAAGTGACTCATTCAGTAGACAAATTAGAGGGATTTCATTTCAGAGCAGCCAACATGATTAAGGGGGTGAAGGCGCTGACTTACGGCAAGGAGAAAGATTAAAAGAGATAAATACAGTACACAGAGCTGGCTAAGCAAAGAATATGTGAGAGACGAGGGGGAGGAGAGTTGCTGACCCTGTAAATATTTGCAGGATATAAATGCGAAGTTCTGGAGAAATGTGCTATCTAAATGATAACACCAACTGGTCAGATGAAGCAATCAATAGCAGAGAAAGTAGTGGGCACATTATGCAAACATGGAGCTAAATCTCCCACAACTATTGCATGTACTGCATCATTTCAGAGGAGAATTAATGATGCTATAACCGTTGTTGAAGGGACTTGCTTTCCATAGCTATAATTAATCTGTCCAGATTCATGACAGGAAAAAAGTGAAAAGTAGCTATATCTCACCGGTTTTTTTAATAATTCTGAGACACAGCAAGACATGTGTATGGGAGAGGGCTTTAATTGAAAAGGACAACTGTGCAATGTTTTCCCAACTTTTTAACCAGCTGCTGCAGAAATGCCTTTAACAGAAAGTTGATTTGAAGACATTAATAGGTAGTGATGCTGACCTCCATCTTCCGAAAAGCTTTACTAGCTATGGATTGTATCCAGTTATACTCAGAATAGACTCCCTGAAATGTCTAATTTAAATCCATTAATTTCAATGGAACTAATCTGAGTACAGATGGATACAACTCTGTATATCTGCAGATGGGGCTGTTGTTAACAGCATAAGAACAGGCTAGGCCTGTTCCTGATCAGTTGGCAACTCTGTTTAAAGTAGAACACCATACAAAATAATCTCTATCAGTAAGCACAATAAAAGGAAATACATTGGGGCAGGCGAATATGAGAGTGTGGACTATTTGCTTAAATGCATCATAAAAGGTGAAAACAGAAGTAATAAATACCATACTACATTTTTAACCCACTCTGTCCAAATGTGGTCTAGTCCTCGGGAGGTCCCGGTTATCACAGAACACTGATGACTCTTTTAAGAGCCAAACTAGACCTCTGTTTAAACCTGGATCCATCCAAACATGTAGAATGCAGTGGAATCCAATTTAAAGAAGAAAAGGGGTGATGTACAGGCAAGAGGCCCAAACCACATCCTGCATTTTAACCCCCTCCCTTGTGCTCTGCAGACTTCCCCAGGCATTGCTCTTCTACCAGTTAGGCAACTGAGCTGCTAAGGAGACCAGCTAGGAGAAAAGTACTGGGAGGAAGAAGCTGCAGATAGGGCCCCACTCCTCCTCATTGGGACAGGACCTTAGTTCAATGGTAGAGCATCTGTTTTGCATGCAGAAGACCCCCCAGTTCAATCCCTGACATCTCCACATAGGGCCAGGAAAGACTCCCTCTCTGCAACCCTGGAGGGCCACTGTCAGTCAATGTAGATAATGCTGAGCTAGATAGACAGTTGGTCTGACTTGGTACATGGCAGCTTGATTAGGGATGGGGGAGAAATTCAATTCAGTTAGCATTGAAAGCCAGATCTATCAAACTTGCACTTTCCAAAACAATATGGGAACTGAAATGCAGCCTTCCTTCAAAATTCGTATTTATCCAAATGTTGCAATGCAGTTCTCCAACCAACCAGTGTTTACCAAAATGTATATAATAGGAGGGAATGTTCATTTAAAAAGGAATTTACTACAGAAAGAGGCTTCTAGATAAAAGCTCTGTGTTAATTTAAAACAGAGAGCATTCCCCACCACAACCTGTAGAACTCTTTGGAACGTCTTCCTCTTGCCGTTTTCTTGGTATTTATATCCCATCCCCAGTGAGTTGAGCTCCCTTGCCCTGCTCCTGTACAGAGTACAAGCAGCTACAGTTCCTCTAATCCAGTCAATTTCCCCCCAGAGGAGATCTATGCCACTCCTCTTCTACTGGAAATAGACACGTTAGGAGATGCTTCTGCACAATGGGATCAATTTATATCCAAGCAGCTTTTTATAGCCAACTACTGCAATCTTTCTCCTGAAACTCTCTAATGGCCTCATCTGCACTATACATTCAAAGCAGTAGCATACCACTTTAAAGAGCCATGTCTGTCCCACAAAGAGTCATGGGAGCTATAGTTTGTTAAGGAGTTATTAGGAGAGCCACGTCTACTCAGAAAGAAGTCCCTAGGGGGCTTACTCCCAGATTAGGGGAGTTATGGTTGCAGCCATTAGTTAGAATCCCTCAGAACCTGCTTATGGCTCCTATGCTGCTTTAACATGGCACCTGCAAAAGAGGTGGCGTGTGTTAAAGCACCCTCACTGAAATTAACAGAAGAGCTAAGAAACAGTGTCTTCCCATCTCCTTCCACTCCTCCTATGCAGCCACTACAGACCATAGGATCCCTACTAGTTCTTCAACCACAATAAGTGCTGCCCCTACAGCAACACTCTGTCACTGGGGTGTGTCCCTTCTCCACAGTGCATGCTGTCAGCTTCATCCCTATTATCTCCAGGTAGGGTTGGCAAAGACCCCATCATGAACCACTGGCGAGCTCCTGCCTGTTGAATATACAAATAAAGAGTAAGATTAGCAGCAGTCAACATGGTGCCTCCAGGTATTGTTGGACTCTTGATTCCCATCAGTACCAGCAAGCACAACCAGTGATTGGACATGATGGGATTTGTAGGCTAAAAATGACTGGTGAGCACCAGAAGCATTTTTACTTGGCATTGTAGGGGAGGATATTAACAGACAGGACAGTAAATTGTTTTTATATGCAACAGCAGCAGCAAGAATATTACTGGCACAAAAACGGAAGCAAGAAGAATTACCGACGAAAGAAGAGTGGCAAATGAAATTAATGGACTATGCAGAATTAGATATGATGACAGGAAGGATCCGAAACCTGTGGGACCAGAGATTCTTAGAGGACTGGAGTAAATATTCGAATTATTTGAAAAGCAACAGATTACACTAGTAGGACTGCAAGAAGTTTTGTAAGGAGGACTATGTGAAATATTGCAATGAAGATTATGAAGAGAGTTATTAGTTAAGGATAATTAAAAGTAAAAGAGAAATTAAGAAATGTAGATTAAGTGACAAAGACTGAAAAATCTTCAGATGCGGTTGATGGAAGTCTAAAACATTGTATAAGAAAATAAATGACTGTTGGAAATGATGTGTGTGTGTGTGTGTGTATGACTGGTGGGCACCCCATTGGCTATCCCTGAGCTAAATGCACCCTTAGTCTGACTCTTTATGAGGCCGCTTCTTATGTCAAGGGGAAGACATTAGACGGTTAGACGGATGAGTGGATTAGTCATGGCTACAGCTCTCTGGCCTCATAAATAGCAGCTCACTGGCATTGTAGGCCCTTGCGTCAGGTGGCATCTGTGTCGCACATCTGGCAGGGTAGGGTGCCATGCAATGTTTCGCCATCGCTGGACATGGCCAGCTCCTTCTATACCTGGTTGGTGTGAGTGTTTTGTCAGCACATCGTTCCCTGATTGATGTCTCACCATGGATTCTGCAAAGTGGTTGCTAGGGTTGCTATATTCTCTGTTTGCAGTGCTTTTGATACCTTGACTTTTCCCGCAATGGAGCGCTCTTCCCGTTTTAGCTCCTTGACATCTTTTGCTGAGCAGCTCAGCTTTATGTTGCATTAACATATTATTGCACCTGAACAGACTCATTAGCTCTGTCTAGGTTTGACAGTCTTAGAAGCAGCAGTTTGCTCTGTACCAATTAGCAGGAGACCATGCTTAAGCTGTGGAAAAAGCTCCAGCTGCTGCTGATTTCTATATATCAAACTAAATGATAGGAGGAGACTGGGCCAGTTTGGTTTGGGGGTTTTTTTCTGGCCAGTTAGCAAGCCTAGCTATACTGCGTGTAACGAGGGTTGGGGTTGACATTGTTCAGTGTGCAAATTGCCCCTTTGGGCTTTAAACTGATTTTCACAATGTGAAATCTCTAGCATGAATTTTCCAGGCAACAGACTACATTCCTCCACAGAGCTGCCCAAAAGAAAAGGAAGCGTGAATGTTTCTACAAAACTGTAGCCTAATTTTCAAGAAAACAGAGATTTCCCAAGCAGAGAAAGCCAAAACATTTGGATTGCGGTAATAAACGAGACCGTTTATAAAAAAAGAAAAGAAAAGAGCTGTGGAAGAAGCAAGTACTGTGATCCTGAAAGCAATTTATGCATAATAGCTTCTAGATGCACTCATTCACACTCATATTATGATGTTCCCCTGGCTTTCAAAAGCAGCATTTAAGGGGTGATGCTTTAGAAAAACTCCAAATTAAAAGACTCACTGTACCCACAAAACTAGAAACACACCTCTGTGGAAAGAAACACATGGTGTTTGGGTAACTAATGGTCAAATCATGTGGATGTGTACATGCATTTCCAAGGGTCAGGGGTATTTATAAGTATATGAATTAAATTATATATTATTATTATTATTATTATTATTATTATTATTATTATTAATTCATCTATGCCCTGCCTTTTTCCCTGAGGGGGCTCAAGATGGCTAAACACAGTTAAACCCAGCATTCACTCTCACAGGAAAGGATTGCATGGCTTTAAAAGAGGAAAGGACAAATTCATGGAGGATAACACTATTGATCGCTATACTCTGCTTTCACTATCAGAGGAAGAATTCCCCTGAATACCAGTTTCTGGGAATTGCAAGTTGGTTGCGCTCCTATTCTGCTTTGGGTTTTAGGCTTCCCATTGGCCACTGTGAGAAGAGAGTGCAGAATTAGATGGGTTCTTACATTCTTAAGAGCGATATCAGCTAGCATCAATGAGCACAAATCTGGATGGATTCCCAAAGCCGTGTCTCTCTTAAATATAATCAGAACAATAGGAAACTCCAGCCAAGTGCCACCTATTAGCTAAACAAGCTCTTACTGTACTTTTGCGATTCTTAAAGCTTGAGGATTCAAGTGGAAGTGCTGCAGACACTCAAACTTTTATCCAGATTTCACCAAGAGCTGAGTTTTCTAGCTCTGATTCTTTGGCATGAGGTGAAAGATACTCTGTGAGAGACAGTGATAAAAGTGGAATACTTCACCTCATATATTTTCCTGACCTAAATTACAGACTAGTTCTGTAGCAGACAGCGAAGACCTGCACTTTGGAAACAGAGAACACTGGTCTCCAAACATAATAACACTACATAAAGAGTTATGCCCTCTAAATTATTTTTCTTCCAAACCTTCCCTAGCTATGAATGGTTAAGACAGGTTTCCTTCGCAGGAGGATGAACCGAATGCTTATGTAGTGAGAGACCATCTCACCCTTGAGGTGAACGCAAAGAATATTCCACACACTACAGAGCAGCACCACAATTTGCAGTTGTCTGGCAGATACCAGGAATTACAAGAAGTAAAAGCTAAACAGCAGCAGAATGAGTAGGGTGTGCCTTTTTTTAAAGAAAAGAGATTATTTTACCGACTCTGACACAGTATTTCTTTTGCCAGTCTTCACCTGCTTAAAGAGAATTATTAGATTGTATAATTTTTTGGAAGGTTAGTCTACTGCATCCAAAACAACAGAGAGTCTTGTAGCCCCTTCTATATATAGCCATAATCTTTTCTGGAACCTGGTCTACTTCGTTCTTTCTCTCAGATGTATAGTCATACATACACTGTCACACACAAACACACAGGCAAACTCAAACACACTTGGCATTTTAGCTCAGGCCTCCAGTATCATTTGGAGTGCCTCTCCCAATGTGAACTTACCCTGACCCTTTGGTCTTCATCTTCTTGCTTCCTTCATATGGCCCCTCTGAGGGAAGTTCCTGGTGAGGTCCCCCCAGCATCAACATTAACATCTTTTGGGCGGCAGGAAAAAACTTATTTCTTCTCCCAGACATTAGGAACCTAGGAAGCCTCCTTATTGTGGGTCAGACCACTAATCCATCACTCCTGGGTTTCGGGCAGGAGTCTTTCCCAGCCCTACCTGAAGATGCTTTGGATTGAGCCTGGGACCTTCTGCTTCCAAGGCAGATGTTCTACCACTGAGCTATGGGCCTTTCATTTGACAGATCATGTTAATAGCTCAGCGGTTTATTGATGGAATGGTTTCTGCTGCTGAAATTTCCTCATACAGTTGGGTCTGTGTTACAGGTTTTGTAATGGTTTTATTGTATTAGATTGTTGTCTGTTTTTATGCTAAGCATTTGGCTCTTGATTTTTTATTTTTTATTTTTTTGCAAGTCATTTAGAGACTTTACTTTTAATCATTAATAACTGAAATAAAGGATACAAATAAAAAATAACTTCCAGCCCTCCTCACTTCGGAGCTGGGGTGTGGGTTGGAAATACTACCTTTTATTTTGACAGATCATTCTGGGCAAAATGAAACCCAGCAGTGCTGAGGTGTGGGATGGGCAGAAATGTTGCCTTTTACTCCTAAAGAGCAGGTAGGCAGTTTTATTTTCTGTCTTAGCACTGTGGTGTTTAGCACTAAGATAAGGTTGCCATATTTCAAAGAGTGAAAATCCAAACAGAAAAGTTGTAGGGCTTTGTTGGGCCAAAGTTGTTCAGCTTTTTTATAGTTTTGACCAAATTCGCCAAAAAAAAGGGAAGCTTTTTTAGCTACAGTGGTACCTCGGGTTAAGTATTTAATTCGTTCCAGAGGTCCGTACTTCACTTGAAACTGTTCTTAACCTGAAGCACCACTTTAGCTAATGGGGCCTCCTGCTGCTGCCGCGCCGCCGGAGCCCGATTTCTGTTCTCATCCTGAAGCAAAGTTCTTAATCTGAAGCACTATTTCTGGGTTAGCGGAGTCTGTAACCTGAAGAGTATGTAACCTGAGGTACCACTGTATTTTTAAGGTAGATTGGCAAAAATGACACTGCCGACATGGGTTGCCATACATCCACATTTTACCAGACATTTTTAGAGAGATAGTTTGGCAGTGAAGTACACTAACAAAATCCCTACCCTGTCTTGGGAACCCAATGCCAGATACAGACAGCAGGCTGCCAGCTTGAAACTGCAGTCAGGCTTGGTCCCCTCTTAGTAAGCCAACATCTCTTTGAGAAGCATCATAACTAGAAAGCAGGCAGGCAGCAAACAGTACAGCACACTAACTTTCTGCTTGGGTATAAGGCCTGATCTTCTCTTCTTTTTAAACAAATCCATAAGAAACCTATAAATTCCCACTGGTAGTGTTGGCCTTCTGGAGTTCACACAGTTTTTCAACATTCTTCGCTTTCTTTGACCAAGCCTGTCTTAATTATTTCCATCATTTCTGACTAATTCTGAACATGAATCACAGAATCATAGGTCTGGGAAGAAACTTCAGGGTCCTCAGTTTCAACTGCCTGCATTAAATCAAACTTACCCAGTCTCAACCACCCCTGACAGATGTTTGTCCATATGGATATGATCTGTAGAGGTCTTTGGCTCCTTCACTGAAAACTGAGAAATTCTGCAGAGAGCCCTTTGACCCAGTAGAAAGTATGAAGTCATGTTGGACTCGGTTCATGTAAGAACACAAGGGCATCTAGACTAGCATCCTGTTCTCACTGTGGCTCATGGGAAACCCACAAGCAGGGCTTAAGCCCAAAAGCTCTCTTCCCCACTTAGGATTTTCAGTAAGTGGTATTCAGAAGCATACTTCTTACAACAGTGGAAGTAGAACATAGCCATCATGGTTTGTAGCCACTGGTCCTCCATGAATTTGTCTAATCCTCTTTTAAAGCCATCCAAGAGGACTCACCATAGTTTATTAACACGTTTCTCTGTGCCCCCTTAGCGAAAATACATACCCTGTCCAACTTCTCAGGGCTTTCTCCATACCTTCTCTTTTATATACAGTGGTACCTCGGGTTACAGACCCTTCAGGTTACAGACGCTTCAGGTTACAGACTCCGCTAACCCAGAAATAGTACCTTGGGTTAAGAACTTTGCTTCAGTAAGAGAACAGAAATCGTGCGGTGGCGGCGCAGTGGCAGTGGGAGGCCCCATTAGCTAAAGTGGTACCTCAGGTTAAGAACAGTTTCAGGTTAAGAACGGCCCTCCAGAACGAATTACGTTCTTAACCCGAGGTACCACTGTATGTGAAATGGTGATGAAGGCATATTTACCCAAAATTTAAAAAGTGACCTGTAGTCTAAAAAGATCGTCACCCCCTGCTACAACCCCCATATAATTAATCACGAAGTCCTTCCTAAGTGTGGTTTAGTGCATGGAGCATAATTGCTAAATGGCGGCCCCGGCCCCTGTGTGGGAATAAATCCCATATATTTCAGTGGCTTAGTTCCACATGATGTCCACAAATCCAAACCCTTATAGGACATGGGCAAGGAACCTGTGGCCTTCCTGAAGTTGTTGGACTCCAGCTCCCATCAGTCCCAACCAGCATGGCCAATGGGTAGGGATGATGGGAGGTGTAGTTAGCAAACCCTGGATGGCCACAGGTTCCCCAACCCCTGGTGTAAGACTTGGAGATTCTCATTCATTCCAAGCAGCATATTTGGCCCATGTTATGCAGGGAAGACCTTGTGTGAATACATTAAGTTTCCTGTCTTGTGGAAAATAAATAGGTAGTTACAGTGGTACCTCGGGTTAAGTACTTAATTCGTTCTGGAGGTCCGTTCTTAACCTGAAACTGTTCTTAACCTGAAGCAAAACTTCAATGAGGCTAATGGGGCCTCCTGCTGCCGCTGCGCTGCCAGAGCACAATTTCTGTTCTCATCCTGAAGCAAAGTTCTTAACCTGAAGCACTATTTCTGGGTTAGTGGAGTCTGTAACCTGAAGTGCATGTAACCTGAAGCATATGTAACCTGAGGTACCACTGTATTCTGGAAACTCTTGTTTGTAGGAATGGGTCTGTGCTTTAGAAAAATCCCATGTTTAAAGGAAATAAAACAACGTAGCAGTAAAATCTTCAAAGACAGCTCATAGTAAGCTAAACTGCTCAGCTTTGCTGAAGGCTCATAGAAAATAACATTTTTTAAAAAACACAATCTTCTGGTGGGTGACACATATTCAATGTGTGCTTGACAAGGGGAAAATGCATTACAAAATCTCTTTGTAGCTTGATATTTTTTGCTAGATACTCATATTTTCCAGCCACACTGCAACCCTTGCTATCACTACTGCTGATTCATCCCTTTGTGATGCAGGATAAAATGTTTTATGGGAACAGTAGGAGACCAGCACTAAATTATTTTGTCTGGCCCAAATGGCTGGGTGGCTGGTTCTCCACAGCACATTGAGAAAGATGGAGATTTTCATGGTTTGTGGGTCAAATATATTCCTCAATGATGAAGAAAATGCTGCGGGACAGGAAGAATCAATTAGTCACGTTGCTGCAACCCACAGTAATTATATTGTGGGCCCTAGATGATAACTAAAAGACCATTGTTTTTCACTAAAGCCATTTTGGACTTCCAGGAGGAAAGTAAAGTGTGGTATAAATAGAAAATGAAATGGAAATGAAGAATGCTTCCGGCCGGGTGTTTATCATAGGGTAGGTGTTCCACATGCATCCAAAAAATAAACTGCAGCATCCACATATGGTTGGCATCATAATGCCAGCCTATATTCTCCCCACCCTCCCACCACCCTTTAATCTGTATTTATCCTTTCCAGGGGGATTTTTTTCCTCAGATTGTATTTCTTTCTATCTGAATGCTATCACTATACATCATGGTCTATGGTCACCTTTTGACACTGTACTGGAGGCAAGTGCAAAAGGCAACTCATTTAATTATGTAGCAATCTAACAACATATTTTCACCTTCCAGAAACCTATGAAGTTTGTTTGTTATCTGTGATGGGATGAAGAGCTGCTTGTGTGTAAATTGCAATCCCTCAGAGTTTGAACAGCTTCTCAAACCTCTGCCTGTGACGGAGCCCCTCCAGCATGGCTGCGTCAGTCGCTAGCAGAATCCGAAAGTGGTTGCTTTCGGAAACGTTTCCAACATAAAAGCTCCTTAACGGAAACACGTCTTCTGGCCTCTCTGCGTGACAGTTTCCGGCGAGGAACGGGTGTCCCTATAGGAGGTTCTGAGACATCCCCACTATTTTCACTGGAAGCATCTCTGAGCCATTCCTCCGACTCTCCTTCCCTTGACATTCCTGTTCGCCCCCTACTGGTGCCTTCTTCAGGTGTTACGTCTCCCTTTACCTCAGAGAGCCTTGGCACCTCCGGTGCTGCCGATGGCAGTTCCCTGACATCCACCTCCCCTCCAGGGCCCCCTTCACCCTCTCCCGTCTCCTCTCCTACAGTTTGGGAGGGGGTAAAACCCCGGAAGGAACCTTCCTCATCGTCTGAGGTTTCGAACACCTTTCTCCACTTGTTGCGGTTCCTAGTCTCTCGGTACTCCTCGTCGTCTGAGTCCGTTCCTTCTTCCAACTCCGACTCCGCGAATCCTTCCAGTTCCTCTTCCTCGTCTGTGGTGCCAAAATACTCCCTCCTAAACCTTGCTGCCGGCTGTGGTTTCCTCGGGAATCTTTGGTGGAACGTTTCTGTTAAAACCTCGTCATTGACCTCCTCTGCTGTCACCCAAGTGTTTTCTGACTCCGGTTCCCCTTCCCACGCCACTAAATACTCCACCTGATTGCCCTTCCACCTGGAATCGAGGATTTCCGCTACATGGTTACTGCTCTCCCTCTCTTCCAAGACTGGTCCCCTGGTGTGCTCCCCTTCACCTCCCCCCTTGTACGGTGACAGTAATGACCTGTGGAACACTGGATGCAATTTCATGTGGTTGGGTAACCGGAGTTTGAAAGCCACTGGGTTGACCTGCTGAATGACCTCAAAGGGTCCCAATCTCTTGGGTCTTAATTTCTTACAACCCCCTTTGAACGGCAACCCTTGGGTGGACAACCACACCTGATCCCCCACCCTTATGGTTTCACCTTCCCTCCTGTTCTTGTCTGCCTGCTTCTTATATTGAGCCTTGGCCCTTTCTAAGTTGAGCTGAAGCTGACGATGGATCGCTTCCATCTCTTCTACAAAATGTTCGGCCGCTGGGACGCTCCATCTCTCGCCTCCCTCCCCCGGGAATGCCCTGGGGTGACACCCGTAATTGGCCAAAAAGGGGCTCATCCCTGTGGACACATGCTCCGCATTGTTGTAGGCAAATTCTGCCAGCGCCAGCTTTTCGACCCAATCATTCCCTCTGTCATTGACATAACACCTCAGATATTGTTGGAGGATGCCATTTGCTCTTTCCGCCTGCCCGTTGGTTTCAGGATGCCGGGCCGTCGAAAAATTGACCTCCACGTGCAGCAAGCTCATGAGCTTCCTCCAGAACCTGGAAGTAAATTGTTTCCCGCGGTCCGAGACAACCCTCAAGGGGGCGCCATGCAGCCGGAAGATGTGTTCTACAAACAACTTCGCTGTTTCTTCCGCTGTGACTGCATGTAAACATGCTACAAAGTGGCACATCTTAGTTAACAGGTCCACTACTACCATGATGGCCGTCTTCCCTTTGGATTTGGGCAGATCCGTCATAAAATCTATTGATACCGCCTCCCAAGGCCGTTCTGGCGTGGGTAGTGGTTCCAATAACCCTGCCGGCGCCCTTCTTTCCCCCTTGGCCCTCTGGCATTGGTCACACCCTCTTACATACTCCTTTACATCTTCCCTCACCTTGGGCCACCAAAACTCCCTGGTGACCATCCACATGGTCTTGTGTTGTCCAAAATGTCCCGCCGTGGGACTATCGTGCAACTGCTTGAGTACCCTCCCTCTCAATTCACCTTCTGGTATATACAGTGCCCCTTTGTAATACAATGCCCCATTTCTTTCTTCAAAACCCTCCGGGCTCTCACCCTCTCCCCTGAGCCCTCTGAGCTTATTTTGGGCATATTCGTCAGTTTCCGTTTCTTCTACCAGCTCTCGTCTCCCCACCAGCGCCGCCCCACACACCCAGCGGTCCTCAGGAATGACATGTCTTTCTTCGCTTGCCCCCTCCCCTTCCAAGTACTCTGGTTTGCGTGAGAGAGCGTCCGCCCTGACGTTCTCTGGGCCTGGTACATAACAAATCTCGAAGTGGAATTTGGAAAATTCCTGTGCCCATCTCACTTGTCGTTGGTTGAGTACTCGAGCTGTTCTCCAATACTCCAAATTCTTGTGGTCGGTGCACACTTGCGCCTTGTGTTGTGCCCCAATCAATAAATGTCTCCACCTCCGGAACGCTTCGTGAATGGCAAGTAGTTCCCTGTCATACACCGTGTAGTTCCGCTCGGACTTATTCAGCTTCCTCGAGAAAAAGGCACACGGTCTCCACTCCGACGTATTTCTTCCCGGCTGAAGAAGCACAGCCCCCACCGCTCTGTCTGACGCGTCTGTCTCCACCCTCATGGGCTTCTGTAGGTCCACATGCAGAAGTTGTTCTTCCGAAGCGAAAGCCCTTTTCAGTTCTCCAAAAGCTCTCTCCGCCTCCGCCGTCCAAACAAATTTCTTCTTGCTACTGAGGCAGTCGGTGATGGGCGCCGTCAAGTGTGCAAAATTCTTGATGAACTTCCGATAAAAGTTCCCAAACCCCAGGAATCTTTGCACATCCTTCTTGGTTTTCGGTGTCTTCCATTCCAGCACCGCCTGGACCTTGCCTGGATCCATGGCCAATCCTTGGTCTGACAGGCGGTACCCCAGGAATTCCACCTCCTTGGCATGAAACTGGCACTTCTCCAGTTTCACCCACAGCTGATTGGCTTGCAGCCGGCCCAACACTTCTCTCACGTCCCTCACATGCTGCTCTTCATTTTCCGAATACACCAACACGTCATCCAAAAAGGCCACACAATTCTTGTAGAGCAACGGCCCCAGGACGTGGTTGATAAAACTTTGAAAACATGCGGAGCCGGCTTGGAGACCGAAGGGCATTACGAGGTATTCAAATGCTCCCAAAGGGGTGAACATGGTGGTCTTCCATTCATCCCCCTTCCTTATTCGTATCAGATTATACGCCCCCCGCAGGTCCAGTTTTGTAAAAATCTTCCCCTTCCTCACCCTGGTCAGAATGTCATCAATTCGGGGCATAGGAAAGGCCAGGGGTTCCGACACGGCGTTTAGGGCCCTGAAATCCACTACAAGTCTCGGCTTATCTGTGTTTTTTTTGTCCACAAAAAACACTGGGCTGCCCCCCACCGCTCGGGACTCTCTGATAAAACCCCTCTTCAGGTTTTTGTCAATGAACTCCCTCAGCTCCTGCATCTCCCTGTCTGACATGGCGTACAGCTTGCCCACTGGGAGTTGAGCCCCAGGGAGTAGGTTGATTTGACAGTCAAAGGGTCTATGCGGCGGCAGTTTGTCCGCTTCTCTTTCGCTAAATACGTTGCTCAGATCTGCATATTGCGGAGGCACCTCCCCTTGCTTCATTACCTCCATCCCAGCTAAGGTGAGCTTGGCTCCCCCTGGATCCTTTCCCTGCTTGCAGTGTTCTAGGCAATGCGCTGACCCAAAGGAGACCACCCTCTGGTGCCAGCCCCCTAGAGGATCGTGTAGTGCCAGCCAGCTCATCCCCAAAATTATGGGAGCTCCTCCCAAGGTGGCCACATTAAACGCTATCCTCTCGGTGTGCCTTGCCACCCTCATTATCATGGGGACTGTCTGTTGGTTCACTTCTCCTCCCAACAACTCTCTGCCATCAATCGTGGTTACCTGCAGGGGTTTACTTAAGGGGAGGGTTTGTATCTGGTGCTCAGCTGCGAACTCCTTACTCATGAAATTACAGGAGCTGCCTGAATCCAGCAGGGCCTTGATCTGTAGGGGGTGTCCGTTTGGCAGCTCTAGCAACACCTCTATCACTAGAGCAGGTCTGGGAGGTTCTGGTGCGGGCACTCTCACTGCTTTTGAGCCTGGCTGCTGTGCCCCGACGGCAGCCAGGCGTTGGCTTTTACTTGCTCTGTGCTTTCCTCCTCCTCTCCCCCAACAGCTCCTGCCATGCCTTGCCATTCCTTTCTCCGTGGACAGACTCTGGCAAAGTGTCCTGGCTGTTGGCAGAGATAGCATTTCTTCCCGCCCTTTCCCTCTTTCTTCCGCCCTTCACCGATGTTTGAAACTGTGCGCGCACGCGCTGTTCCCACTTCCATCGGCTCTGCCGGCGGGAAAGGCTGCTCTGGAATGTCTGGAATGCGGAGCTCCCTCCAACGTTCTCCTTTCCCCTCCCGCTTCTCCAAAGCCCTCGCTTCCTGGCGCGCTCCTATGGCTAGCGCGGCTTTAGTCAGCTGGTCCATAGACTCTGCTCTGGGGTTCCGGGAGAGTTCATCTTTCAAGGACGAAGACAGACCTTCTTCGAAAAGCATTTGAATGGGCTCAGAAGACAAGTCCCACCCCAATCGATGAATCAACATAGTGAACTCAGTCCAGTACTCACGGACAGTCCTGTTTCCCTGTTTGCAAGCCATTAACTGCCTTCGCACCCCTCCCTGCTCAATGTCACTGGAAAACATCAGGTCCATGGCACGAAAAAACTTCATCGCGTCCTTTAGGATCTCATTATTTGATGCCATCAAGGGTCTAACCCAGTCCTTCGCCCCTGATTCGAGATGGCTAATTACAAAAGCCACTCGCGATTCCTCATCAGGGAAGTCATCAAACTGCAGATTGAGAGCATATTGCATCTCTGTCCTAAAGGCATGGTAGTTCCTGGGGTCCCCCCCAAATTTCTGCACCAATCCTGGCATCTTTCTGTTGAGTGGGGTGGCTTTCTCCCTTCCCCTCTCTGCATCCTGAGCCCTCCTTTCTTCCAGCCTCGCCGTCTGCAAGGCAAGCTGGATTTCCAACGTCCTATACCTTTCCTCCAGGCTTGGACCTCCTCCAGCTGCCCCTCCGGTTCCTGCTGGTTCGCTCATGATGCCTCTCCCTGGCACAAGCTAGCTGTCGGTGACTTTCGGATTGCTGTGATGGGATGAAGAGCTGCTTGTGTGTAAATTGCAATCCCTCAGAGTTTGAACAGCTTCTCAAACCTCTGCCTGTGACGGAGCCCCTCCAGCATGGCTGCGTCAGTCGCTAGCAGAATCCGAAAGTGGTTGCTTTCGGAAACGTTTCCAACATAAAAGCTCCTTAACGGAAACACGTCTTCTGGCCTCTCTGCGTGACAGTTTCCGGCGAGGAACGGGTGTCCCTATAGGAGGTTCTGAGACATCCCCACTATTTTCACTGGAAGCATCTCTGAGCCATTCCTCCGACTCTCCTTCCCTTGACATTCCTGTTCGCCCCCTACTGGTGCCTTCTTCAGGTGTTACGTCTCCCTTTACCTCAGAGAGCCTTGGCACCTCCGGTGCTGCCGATGGCAGTTCCCTGACATTATCCTTGGCACCAATGTCATGATTTTAAAATGTTGATTTGCCCCCCATTTTATGGAATGCAATGGCCTACCAAAACCAACAAAGGGTTGAAATTATTTTCATTTCCTTCTTTTTGTTACAACGAACTAACCTGGTTACCTTCTGGAAATTGCCTACCAGTTACATTCGAACTTCATGAACCTCTACCTTTGGAAGCAATCTTGTGATGGTCATCTTTCCATCAACACTCTTTATGAGCTTTGCGCCTTTTGAAAAAGTAATAAAATTGTGAGCTAATAGGCATTCTAGCCTGGATGTCATGGCAGTGTCAAAGTTTGAGTGTTACTCTGCACTTCACAAGCAATGTGACACAAAGCCTTTGCTAAGCCTATTTATTTCAACCAAGATGACTGAACCTTTAAAAAAAAAAAAACTGTTGTGAACACACCTGTATAGAAGTGGGAAAGGAATCTTGGCAACAAACTCAGCCTGCAGTGAATTTGTGGGCATCTATACTCAGCTTATCAGGGACGCGGGTGGCGCTGTGGGTTAAAGCCTCAGTACCTAGGGCTTGCCGATCGAAAGGTCGGTGGTTCGAATCCCCGCGGCGGGGTGCGCTCCCGCTGTTCGGTCCCAGCGCCTGCCAACCTAGCAGTTCGAAAGCAGCCCTGGGTGCAAGTAGATAAATAGGGACCTCTTACTAGCGGGAAGGTAAACGGCGTTTCCATGTGCGGCTCTGGATCGCCAGAGCAGCGATGTCACGCTGGCCACGTGACCCGGAAGTGTCTTCGGACAGCGCTGGCCCCCGGCCTCTTTGAGTGAGATGGGCGCACAACCCTGGAGTCTGTCAAGACTGGCCCGTACGGGCAGGGGTACCTTTATCTTTTTTATCCTTATACTCAGCTTGCAGTAGAGGGATTTCCATGGAGTTAAGACAGATAGAGTGAGGAGCCTCCAGATTCCCAGACTATCCCTGTACCTTTTGCTCTATGCTGACCTCTCTATCTCTTTGCTGTTTAGACTGATACGTCTTAGGTTGTATCCCGTTTACAACTTCCTCCTCTTACTTCTCTCTTGGACCTGAAAATGAGAAGTCATCTTCAAGCTACCCTCTGAGAGAACAAAGGAGCAAGTGTGGCTGCCACGTTCTTCTCCAGACTAGTTAGACTAGAACGAGAAAACTTTTATATCCAATAAACTATGTTGTTGTTTTCTTACCTACAAGCATCTCCGTGTGTGATCTCAACAGGCAAAATCTACTCTTTAACTAAAATTCACAAGCTCTTTAAAATAGGGTTGCCATATTTCAAAAAGTGAAAATCCGGACACAAAAGTTGTTGAGGTTTTTTCTGGGCAAAATCACAAAAGAATTTTACATTTTTGAGCTTTTTCTAAGTAAAATTGCCAAAAATGGCATACATCTGGATTTTCCCGGACATTTTGCTGATTTCCGCCTGGACACTGCTTCTAGATATATGACAACCCTACTTTAAAACCCTAAACAAACTTGGCCCTGTATACCTGAAGGAACATCTTCACTTTGTGGTCTGATGTTTCATTATGGTTTTATTTATATTCTGTTGGAAGCCACTCAGGCTGGTTATGGTGACCAAGTCAGATGGGCAGGGTATAAGTAAATTAATAATAATACAGTTGTACCTTGGAAGTTGAACAGAATCCGTTCTGGAAGTCCGTTCAATTCCCAAAATATTCGGAAACCAAAGTGCGGCTTCTGATTGGCTGTAGGAAGCTCCTGCAGCCAATCGGAAGTTGTGGAAGCCCCATTGGATGTTCAGCTTCCAAAAATAGTTTGCAAACCGGAACAGTCACTTCTGGGTTTGTGGCATTCGGGAGCCAAAACGTTTGGCAACTAAGCTGTTCAAAAAGCAAGGCACAGCTGTAATAATAATAGCCAGATGCTGCTTACTCTGCATACTATGGGTAATTCACCCTGTTATCCCATAAGTCATGGTCGCCCAGGAGCCCAGGGGGCATGTCCCTTGCTGGATCAACATCTTAGCTTGTGTTGCCATACATTGCACCTGTGGTGCCTTAGGCTCTGGCCCTGCTTAAGTAGTGTACCCATTTCAGCATAATGTTGTTGGCAGAAAAATAACCCAAGCCCAAATCGTTCATCCAGAAAAAGCCAAGACGCGAACTGAGATGTCAGCTCGTCGCCCTGGTGGTTTAGAGTAAGGTTACCAGATTTTTTTCAATGAATCCAGGGACGCTTTTCGACTTCAATGGATTTTGTATGGGGACTGATTTGTAATTCCAGGGACTGTCCCCAGGAAACAGGGATGCCTGGTAACCTTAGTTTCTAGTTTCCTTACACAGATTGTGCAAATGTTAGGATTTGGCCCGATTTGTTTGTTGTCCACTTCTAACTGAGCTGAAGAGCTTATAGGCCAGCAACTATACTTTAGGGTGCAGACTTGGCAACATCTGGAAAGTCTGCCTTTTTAATGCATTTTTAAAAGTACTGCCAGCATAGGAACCACTTGTGCCTTTTCAACCTGATAAAAATGTGAGAATCGCTGACATATGAATCAAAGCTGCCATCAGATCAGTGGAGCAGCAGCAACATCCTGTTGGCAGCAGGTGGGATCCATCTGCTAGCAATTCACACATTACGCTTTTATGAGGTGTGCAGAGGTGCACGCCTTGTATGCTCAGTACTCACTAAAAGAAGCATTTAGATCAACATTGCTGGCTCAGTTTGCTTTGCTATCTGAAGCAGAGGCCAAACATGTGTGTCCCACAACTAGGGCCAGCATTTTATCACTGTGCCAAGAGGTGCCCAGTCAGGGCCCTGAAAAGCATCTCTCATGAAATGACACAAGTTCTTTGGCATATGCTTTTGTGGCTTTAAGAATGCTACTTTGGATGGCCAGTACTTGGAGTAAGCATAGTTTAGATGCCTGTGCTGATTAAATCCGTCTTTCTTCATTTCCATTATCTATTTATTTATTATCTGTCTTATTATGTTTAGATCCCACTTTTCATCCAAGGAGCCTGTGGTTCTCCGTGTCCCCACGCTATCCTCACAACAACCTTGTGAGGGGCAGAGACTGGCCTGAGGTCACCCACTGAGCATGGCTGAGTGGGGATTTGGAGAGGGTCTCCCAGGCCCTACTGTAAAACTACCACCACTACACCACACTGCCTGTCTCCCACACTGTACATTAGTATAGAGAGCCTGTCGTATTATGGCAATGGTTAGCATCACCAGCGCGATTTGCTAAGTGGGGAACATGCTCTTTCCTAGCTGTAACATGTTGATGTCTATGTACCATCAGTTCATATGGTGAGGCTGAAGTTTACTATCTATGCCCCAAAACCAAGTCATTTTGGCTTTTTGTTTCTCTGTTACTGCTTAGAGAAATCTGGAGGTGGGGCAGGGCAGAGAATGGGCCTGGGCTATATGGCAAAGCCTTTCTTCACAGGAGAGATGAACGCTTGCCAAATACTGATGTTTCCAGTCAAAAACGCTTGAGGTACATATGCAAATACAAAGATTTGGCTCTCTTCTAGAAAGCCTGCATTTAAACAAAACAAAAAAAAGTATCAGGTGTATGTAAACCTCATCCAGCAACTGGAACAAAATGAATTTTTCACTGGAGATGAGCCAAACATGGCCAGGAGCTGCAGAGACGAGGAAGGCTAAATTTTACATATTGATTTGGAACTAGCAGTCAAAACCTTTGCCTAAAGGCTGCTAGCAGATATGTCTTGTTTAACAGGACAGCAATTTGCATTCATATTATGCAGGAATGACGATATACTGGGAAATAAATTAAATACCAGCCCTATTACGTTCCATAGGCTCCATAGTGATATTTTGATAATACTACAGTGGTACCTCGGGTTACATACACTTCAGGTTACATACGCTTCCGGTTACAGACTCCGCTAATCCAGAAATAGTGCTTCAGGTTAAGAACTTTGCTTCAGGATAAGAACAGAAATCAGGCTCCTGCGGTGCAGTAGCAGCAGGAGGCCCCATTAGCTAAAGTGGTGCTTCAGGTTAAGAACAGTTTCAGGTTAAGAACAGACCTCCGGAACAAATTAAGTTCTTAACCCGAGGTACCACTGTACTGTATAGTAATACCAAAAGCATCTGTGGTAACATATCTTAACTTATTAATATACACCAAAACAAAACAGAAACAAAAACTAGAAATTAAGCTGAATGGAGAAAGTGCCAATAGCTGGAAGTCATCTTGAATTTTTGGGTATTTGTCTTGGAAAGGGGTGAAGAGCTTGGCAGAGAAGCATAAATTCTGTTCTTGACATGCCTAAACCAACAGATGTTAGAAGTGTGAAACAATCCCCATGAATGGCAGGTTTTTGTCAGATATTCCTTCCAAACAATGTGCAAAAACTTGTTTTAAAAGAAAATTAGTTTGGAGAGAGGGAGACTGAAAACATCCTGGCTTTGGCGATGATGTTAATGAATCCAAAACTTGAAAAAAAATCTTTCATCATAGAAGTAACAGACAGCGGTGTCAGCCGTATTAGTGTCAAACAGAACAGAAAAGGCAACTCCATGGCATTTACACCTGAAATGCCATCAAATTTAAAAACAAAACACCTGTTTAAGCCTGAATAGAATGCATCAGCTATGTTGCATTTGGAATAAGTACAGCAATTTTAATGAAAATATAGTAAAATCTTAAAGAGAATTAAAAATGAGGGGAAGGAATCTAGAGAACTACCAGAACTTTGATGGCCACTGTGAGAATAGGATGCTGGATTAAATGGGCCACTAGCCTCATCCAGCAGGTCCATTTTATGTTCTTATTGCCCTCTCCAGGTACTCCTTCTCAGGAGCTTGTCCTACACTCGAGTAGGACCCAGGCAGAGACACATGCCCAACTGCCATGTTCCCTCCCTCCTGGTCTATAGTTCAGGAGCTTCATAAGCTTTCTTCTGCCAGAACAACACAGTGACCGACGGCAACAGACATTGGCACACTTAGGGATCCACAGAGTTTGAGCAGCTTGCGTAACAGACCTCAGCAACTCAGCATTTTGGCTAATCTACTTTATTTACATATAAAAACACACGGAGCACTGCAACATGACTCCCTCTCTCTCTAGCATCAGACAGCAAAGAGAAAAAGAACAAAGGACAATAGTCCCACTTCACAGAAGACAGTAACACAAACATCCTGTCTCCATCACTTCCCACTCTGTGGAGTCAAAACAGACACCGTCATGTGATAGACAAAAATCCCATGACTGCAATCATGGAGCAGGAATTCTAACACTCCTATCTCCATGTTTCTTTCCAGCTGACTCGATGTTACTTGGCTACTGTAGGGTTGACCATGTCGGCCATGTCATTGTCAACAACGTTGCCCCCCAAAAGCTCAAACATTTGTGTCTGGATTTTCACTTTTTGAAATATGGCATCCCTAGTTTTGGGGGTTCCCCCCTTTAGGTTCCTCCACTCCCAAAAAAGTTATTTACTTCTGCATACTTGTAAGATTAACTGAAACCTGCTGATTCCTCCTTCCTGGGTGTGTGGATGCCGCCATTTTGCTATAGGCTCAACACCTGGGCAATCACTTCAGCGTTAGTAGGAATGATTGTGTACAATATGCAAACATTTACATTTTCTTTAGATTTGCATAATTTACAGAGGTGGTAGAAGTCAGCTTTTCGTGGCATAGAATTAACAATTTATTTTATTGAAGAAGAGTGATTTCTTTAATAAAAGCTTTGCGCAGGGTTTGCATTGGCCGACCTTGTAAAGGAAACAGGGCAAGAGGAAGAAGGGTAACATTCTTTCAGCCTAGCATGCAGAACTGGCTGTCAGACTTTTCATGTACTAGAAATACCAGGGAATCAGCAAAAAGAAGCACAAAGGGGTAAGGAGTACAGCAGTTCTGCTCTGTTTTTCGCTGTTATGGACTGGAAAGGAGAAATTGAAACCAGGCTGCCCAAGTGCTACAGATGGAAAAATAATTACTCATCATGGGTAAAGATTGAAATGGCTGAATTAATTAAGAAGAGAGCAAAAGAATGTTTTCGTAGGAAAGGTGAAAACATTTTTTAAAAAATATATACATTAAACTGCACATTGAAATGGCAACATACATTTGGCTAAAGTGGCAGCCTAATTAGCGAAATGGTGGAATTCTGCTTAGGAAATAATACCATCCCATAAGGCCATATAAAAGCAAATATTGCTTGAGTTTAGGTTTCTTCACTGCTATGATGATGGACTAGATGGTGTAAACCGAATGCAAAGAGTAATCACATTGATATACAGGTGGTAAGTGTGTGTGTGTTTATTCTATTCTTGTATTTAATATATATATTATAAGTCACCTCAGGTTTGGTCGGCGGAGTATAAATAATCTAAAATTACGGTAAATAAATAAATGCTAAGAATAGGAGCTATTCCTCTTCAGATGAAGAGCAGTTGAGCCATAGAGCAGATCTCAGATGCCTTTCTGCTGAGTTGAAAAAGGGCAATCCGTTAAACCTTGTGTAACTGAAAATTCATTCATCAACTGGATTGAGGTAGGCATTGTGTGTATGTGAGAGAAAGAGAGAGAGAGAGAACAGGAGGAGAACTGAAGGACAATCTTCTCTCAAATCAAGCTGCCCATTTGCTATCATTAGTGGAGAACCTGCTCAGAATCCCCTGCCATCAAAGATTAACCCAATAGTGACTGGAGACCGGGACTTCTCAGTAGAAATGCCTATGCTTTGCAAATCTCTACCCAATGAGGCAAACATTTGTGGAGCAAGGAACTTTGAAATGGGGTTCTGCTGCTGTTTGTTCAATGTGTTTTCAATTTAAGTTTGCAATTATATATTTTTTAAATTGCTTAAATTAATCTTGCTTTGCTGCTTTGGAAGTTCAGGTAGAAACTCTTGATAGCACTAGATTAAATAAACAAACCTGATCAACAGCATGAGCTATGAGTCATCATCTCAGCCATGACCTGCTATTTGCTTTTGGCCTTAAGCAAGCCACTGTTTCTCAGTCCCTCAACTGTAAAATGACGCTCGTTTAGCATAGAAGGTTGTTGAAATGATTGCAAAGATTATGTGTATGAATCACTCAGAACAGTGATGTATAGTAGCTAGAATTGGTGGAATAAGAGATGGCTTCCCTTAGGAAACAGATTGTTTGCAGAGGAATGCCCTTACATTAGGCCAGAGCTTTCCAAACTTTTCACATTGCTGCAGGGACAGAGGAAGGGGGGTGCAGGCTTCCCCAGGTGTCACCACTGAGGGGGGTGACAAAATGCCGGGTGGCACTCACCGCAGGGCCTGCAGTGCTCCCAAGCCACGTGTCTCTCCTGGGAGAGACGCAATGGCTTGGACGCATGCAGGCTCCACGCTGCCCAGTTGGGGCAGCTGAGTGGGAGGAGGCAGGCAAACTCCAGAGGCCCCACAGTGTGCCCCACCCCTATAGGTGGCTCGCCTCACCCCAGGCACCCAAGCAGCTTCCTCCACCGCTGCGTTGGTGACACAATCTTTAGACACGCATCATTTCGTGACACAATAATTCAGTTTTGCTAGCAAACCGGAGGTTAAACTAACCTCTTTCCAGTCACAGAAAATGGGAGATACATAGCAGCTCCAGCAACATATCTCTATTTCCTCACATCCAGAAATGCAAGAAGGGCTTTTACTCTTGCTAGAAGCTCAGCCTTGCCCTCACCGGTTCTGGAAGGCTCCTATAGAAGAGTCCTGTACGCACAGAGACTCTGTGCCTGCCCATTAGGGGAAATAGGAAGCCCCGGACATATATTTTTTAGATGCCCTTTTCATGTTGAGATCTGTAGAGACACCATTGATCCTTTGCTGGAGAGGCTCGCCGATCTTTCAGGCAAGTCTAAACTTAATTCTCTCCTCTTAGGCAAAGATCACAAGACAACCTGGCTGGTAGCCAGATTCTGCGCCCAGATTTGTAGGCACAGATCATCCTCTAGAATAAAATAGCTTACTAGGGAAATGCTGAAGTCACCCTATGGGGCACCTCAGGGTCAATTTTTTATGGTTGCCCAAATCTCAGTTGTACAGGTGTATGTATATATCTCAATTTTAACTCATGAGCTATTGCTGCAATCTGCTCCAATTGTATATTTTATCTTTTTGAACGCTGTTTTTATTGTGTTATGTTATGTTATGTGAACTGGTCTTTGACCGTAATAAATTATCTAAATCTAAAACCTCTTTCCAGCCCTGGGAGGAGTGCAGGGAGCACTCGCACAACACACCTATACACTGCAGCCAACACACTAACGTATCGCGACACACAGTTTGGAAAGGTCTGCATTAGGCCTTGGGGGGAGGCTCTGCATTGAGCAGAGGTATCCCCTTCACTCAGCTCTACCAGCTAAGCTGCCCTCCCACCATATGCCAATGGACTGATGCAGCTCCAGAGGATAGGACCCAAACCAAAGCATACAAATTACAAGGAAGGGGATTCCAACTAAACATTAATAACTTCCTGATAAGAGCTGTTCAACAGTAGAACGCACTAGGTGGTGGACTCTGCTTCATTGAAGGTTTTCAAACAGATGTTGGGTGGCCATCTGTCATGGATTTCTTAGCTGTGATTCTTGGATGAAGCGGGGTTGGATAACCCTTTGGGTCCCTTCCAACTCTACAGTTCTATGGTTCTGGGTGTCACTCCATTGGCACCAACTTTCCCTTTGGTGAGAATGCCAGCAGAAAGCCCTGAAGCACTGCCATTGGGCATAGGCATCTGGAGCTGGTGCAGGGATTGGTTCCAATCATCTTGTCCCCTCCTTCTGCTACAGCCAGCATAAGCAATCAGGCTCTGGATGCAACAGTGGCTCAGGCACCCCACAAAGCCCCATGGGTATGTGTGGGATTAGGACTGCTGTCTTAATTGTCATCCGATTATGTCACCAGTTGCCCTTACTACTGTTCAGCATGCAAATCAGCTTGAAATTGCTTTACCGTGCTCCCTGCTGCAACAAGAATATACTAAATTCACAATGTTGGCGTGTGATGTGACACGGGTCATTTGAACTGGCCACCATTTTAACAGAAAAAGAAGAGTGATCCAAAAATACAAGAATTTGGGATTTGCAAAGAACCCATTTATTGATACCAGATGTTTTCAGTTGGCACATGCTCACCAAGCCTAAGAAATGTCAAAAGCTTTTTCAAGGTGAGGCTGGAATGTGGAATCTCTAAACACATCCTGTTTCGTGTTGTTGGACTCCATCTGTCATGGCAAAGATGTTGCTGTGAATGTTTGACATTTCCCTGATAGCTTCACAAAACCCATCACAGCAACCAAATTTATACCCCAGGGATAGACGAGGAAAGGGACTTGGCAGTTACCTTCTGCATAATGGGATGCCTAGAAAATTCAATGCCAGACTATACCACGTATACAAATTCAGCAATGGTAGGACACATATAACAACACTGTTGTAGAAAGCAGATGGGATTTTTAAAAAATAAGATTAGTATTTGCAGTTCTAGCATGAGAATGTGTAGCATTTAGAGAAAATTTGGCTTTAAAAAAGCTGAAAAAACTAGCTGGTTGTTTTTAAAAGTCTGTCATTTGAGCTCATGTTATAGATGTGATGGAAGAAGAACAGAGGGCTGTGCAGTTCATCTGTTGATTTTATTCCTCCTACTTATTAAATAATATACTGTAGCATCTTCTCTCTGTCTGAGAGTGCTTGCTGAGGGTTCCAGGAAAGAGGGAGGCTAACGCAGAAAGGAGAGGAGCAGAAGTAGCTTGTCAAATCATTTAAAGCCTGGATTAATATTCTCAAGCACACATGGTCTTCAAACCAAATCACAGGAGTTCACTGTGGCCAGGGGGGAAAACTGTGTATATTTTACATGAATTATGCAAATGCTGTTTATCTGAGCCCATAAATCATATTTCAATCAGTAGGCACAAAATTCAGCATTGGCAAAAATAAGGATTGCTTAATTGAGAAGCAGTTAGTACTAATTGCAAAACAGGGCAATTAGAAAAAGGAACAGGAACAGGCCTTGTGGGATGCTGTCAACAAATGAGGACAAGAGAGCTAGGCAGGGCTTAATTTGTCAAAAGAGATATGGTAAGATTTGAATCTGGCTGAATGTCTCATTTCACCCAGCCCAGATATTTGAAGACCAGTTGCTGCTGCTCACAGCTGTATCAGAGAGGCAGTTGCCACATGCTCAGAAGCACATTCTTTCTTATCTACAGTTGGGCAACACCTGCCCTGGGACCTTAGGGTGACAGACAGGAAACAAATTAAAATAATGATTAAAAATAGCTTTTTGTAGGACCAACCAAAAGGTCACAAAATAGTAGGTAGCTTTTGCATTCTCCAGAACAAGGCAAGCTGTTATACAAACACATGTTCTGTTCACTTGGCTCAAGTGTATGAATTTGGAGTGATCAGGAAGATTAAGACCTGGCTCTAATACCGTTTTGCTTGATATCATTCTTTTTATTATTTCAACCATTTCTATTCCATTTAACACCATAGTTTCTAAGCAGTATACAATGAGGCTACAAAAGAGAGGAGTTAATTTTATCATTTCTTTGTCTGCTAATAAATAATAATAATAAAGCGTGTTCTTCCTGAAATGAGAGCGCGTGTTGCGGTAGGGTCTGCCAAGCCAACCCTCTGTTGCCAGGCAGGTAAAAGTGAGCTGGCCTGGGGCAACAATTGGATGGCCGGGTTGCTGGGGCAAATTGCATGTTGCAATGTGGTGGGTGGGACCAAAGGCTTTAAATATTGGGGCACTCAGCTTTTGCTTTATCTTTCGCTGAGTGCATCGGATTACCCTCCCGCCCACTCTGAGTTCCGGTTGACCTTACTATGCCTGTCATGGGGTCGTCTGCCGTTGGGGCAGGGGCCTAGTAGGAATTTTGTCCATTTGGCTGGTGCCATTTGGTTTTTGCCTACTACTTAGCAATTCGTCACAACTTGTAAGGTTGCGGTTAGGCATTGGTTATAAAAATTGGTGGAGGAGGGGTAAGGATAGACTGGGCCTGCCCCTCTAATGGTGGTGTGGAAGGGAATTCCGTTAAAGGAATCCAGGGGCTTGCCACGATTTCACCCAATCCCTGAAATGGGACCAGGGCCGGCAAGCCCTGGGGAGCAGGTTGGGTGAGCGGTGAGGGCCTGTCACTCAGCTCAACTGATCCCCAATATTGTTTTCCCTTCACTGGCTTCCGAGGGAGTTCGGAAACTCAGTTCTGTCCCAGGCAGGGGGACAGATAGTCTTAACCCATGCCTAAGCAACCACTCACAGATTATGTATTTTAATAAAGTTGTGGCCAAAATTATGCCAAAAACCTTAAACAAAAATTATGTGTGAATTGTGAATTATTTTGAGGGGTGGCTTGGGGACCTCAACATGCAATAACTATAACAATAATAATGCATTCACCAAGTTTGACAGGTAGGAGGCTTAGCTGATCTCAGCCACAAGGGAGTTCCACAGAATTGAACCTATGAAACTGGATGCATGACTCCTGGTGGATGCAAGTCATGGGAGGTTCCCCAAGGCCTCAGTAATTGGGCAGTGATCATGTTATGCAGAGAAATGGCATTTCAATTTCCTAACAAAATTCAAAACACACACACCAATCTCAGCAAAAGGGTGAGAGCAGTGGTTGCTAGGTAACTGCAGCAAAACTCCTTTCTCCAGAACAGTTGGCAAAACATTCAGCCGGCTATTGAACCATTGGTGTAGCAACAAGATATCTCTGGCCAATGGCTGCAGAGCACCACAGACTTCCCTCAGGTTGTTCATATTGTTCAGTGGCTGGGCCCACCTTCCAAACAGCAACTGAGAAATTTGGGTGTGCGCTTTCAACAGCTGACTTCCCCAAGAAGCTGCTAGAGTAATTTGATGGGAAATGCTGTTCAGTACATTTTTATGCATTATATAAATTACCTTTCAGCAATAGCTTCTGCTTTGAATTTTGACCATTCAGTAGTTCAGTGGGAATAAAAAACAAAGACAGAAACATTCAGAAGACAACGCAGGGCTGGAATTCCCATTTCCTATCAACTTCATATACTCTGTCATTCCAGACCTGGCAACCGAGGAGGACAAATTGCTTTTGAAATAAATGCTTTCACTCTGAATGAATGGCTGTTTGCCATGCACAGAAGTGTATTGATGTATATTTGAGATTTATGGCTCTGTGGTACAGTTTATAGGATAGCAGAGAAGGTTTGCTTGGAGGTTTTTTGAAAGAAAAAGGAAAGCATTTTAAGCAATGCTAAGATTTCCTACTGAGCAAAAAAAACACACACAAGAAAAGCTTCAGCAATTTTGTTGCTTTGTTTCTTTGATTTGACTACTCATAGAAAAGGCAAAGGAAAAGTCTCTCCCACCAACCCTGGGCCAATCTTCCAGGGAAATAAATTAAATCTAGTGCACAAAGCCAAAACAAGTTGCATTTAGAACAAAGAGAGCTTTTTCAAATTATTCTATTTTGAAGCGGCTTAAAAATTCTCCTTACCCAGACATTTGCTCACTGGGCTGCCTGTCATCACACAGCATTATGTTCTGGGGTTCAACAATGGATTCCCAGATGTTAAATTAGAACTATAGTTACCCACCACCACCTCCATCAGTGGTCCCAATGAGGATCCAGATGTTGTAGCCCAACACCATCCGAGGACCCAAGCTGAAGAACCATGTGCTAGAATAGTACTTCAAATTTTTTTCCAAGACAAGGGTCCACCTTAAACTAAAACTATTGATATGGAGATTTAATTGGTTTGTATTTTTAACACACATTTTTATTTAATGAACATAGACATTACACAGGCCAAACAGGCTAAATAACAAAAATATTATTAAGAATATCATTTACTGCAACACAACTCATTACATAAACCTTTCAATATTCCCATATCTTAATACAAAACATTTAATATCATAGTTTAATTGCATAAACTGTGTGTGTGTATGTGTGTGTGTTTTAAATAGCAATCTATTCTTCTTAAACAACTCTCTAAAACAGACATAGGCAAACTCGGCCCTCCAGATGTGTTGGGACTACAATTCCCATCATCCTTGACCACTGGTCCTGTTAGCTAGGAATGATGGGAGTTGTAGTCCCAAAACATCTGGAGCGCCGAGTTTGCCTATGCCTGCTCTAAAACCTCAATAGAAGATATTTAAATGCTTGCTTCTAAAAATGCATGAATATGTATAAATTCATTTCCTTTATAGCACCAAAAAAACTGACCATAAATCTTTTATGCCTATTGTTTTTAAATACATAAGAATTAGGTGATCGCTTTGGGTAGCAAATGCTGAGAGGTAGTAGTGGCGCCCTGGCTGTTCCTCCTGAGCTATCTCCCCAGCTGTACAGCACCCCAGTGTGGTGTAGTGGTTAAGAGCGATAGACTCGTAATCTGGGGAACCGGGTTCGCGTCTCCGCTCCTCCACATGCAGCTGCTGGGTGACCTTGGGGTAGTCACACTTCTTTGAAGTCTCTCAGCCCCACTCACCTCACAGAGTGTTTGTTGTGGGGGAGGAAGGGAAAGGAGAATGTTAGCCGCTTTGAGACTCCTTAAAGGGAGTGAAAGGCGGGATATCAAATCCAAACTCTTCTTCTTCTTCTTCTGCTAGACAGCAAAGCTGTGTATGTCGCACATCCTGTCCTGGACCACCTAAACCAACCTGTTGCCACAGGCATCCAGTCACTAGTTTTGAAGCAAGATTCAGCTTGCCATTCCAGTTGGATTGTGTATGTGGAACAGGGAGTAGACACCATCTTGTCCCCCACCTCAGGCAGGCAGCAAAATGTTTCATGCCAGCTCTGAGCATTACCTTAAGGTTCCTAGGAATAAATCTAGCTAACCATTGATAGAAGCATGGGAAGGAGGTGTAATGATTCCATGATTCTAACCCCTCAGAGAGAGGGGGCAGGTTGTACAGAGAACAGCTGCAGAAATGGAAAGGGATAGATATTGCGAGATTTGCGACTGTATAAGAAAAATGTTACAAAAAAGCAAAGGGGGGAAATGGCCAGCTTCATATCTCCCACAGATAATAAATTCACACTGGAATGCTCACAAGATCATACTCTTGGATTCCACATCGCAGGCCAAATACTATTGCTTTTGCTCCTTTCTTATATCTGCAGCCATTATTCCATACTTAGAACATTTTCCCGATGTCACAAAATAGATTGGTTTAAGGTTCTGGCCTTGTGCTTTAGAATCTTTTCGCCTGCTGCAGCAGCAGCAGCAGGCACCAAACTTTATTTTGTCCAGGTAATCACACAGTTTAAAAACCTTGCTGCTCAGCCATCCTGTCTCACTCGCTCGCTTGCTGCTGTCAAAAACACACAAGGCTCTGCTGTCTTCAGTCCTGGGAGGTTCTCTTATAATTACCTTCGACTTTTTGATTAACCTTTCTCATATAGCCCCCACCCGCCAACGTTTCACAGAAAATAACTGGGCTGAGGACATTCATCTGCACACATTGCAGTCCAGTTTCTTTCGCACTGACAATCTCACTGCCTGACTACCCACATAAAATAGGGGCAAAAATAGTTGATAATGGATGGTCTGGAAGACAAGTATGATGCTGGCATGTTGTGGTCATACGCATGCATGCATCAAGCATGTATACTACTCAAGATGTAACTACCCTCCCATTTAGAGTTTTAATCTACTAGAAAATTAAAGAAGGGTCTACACCCTGAAAACAGAAAAATAACAGTGCTGGAAATTATTGGGGGGGGGGGTTGTGCTTCAAATGTGCTTCAAAGGTAACATGTGTATATAGCCTCAATACCTCCCCAATTCTGAAAACAGGGCTAGTATTTTATCAGCAACAGAATGGACAATAGTCTATTCCTCAGTTCCCTGTCTGATCTGTCCTTCATCAGCTCAAGCCTCTGGTCTTCCTTCAGGTTCTCCTGCTCTCCCGAGGTTCTGCACCCAGACTCCAACCATCCTATTTATTGGGTTACTGCTCCTTGTATCTCTTCCCAGGGTTTTCCAGGTCTTAGTCTCCCTGCATTTGCAACAGAGTTTCTATTGGCCATTAAGCCCAAATGAACACTTTTTCTCATGGTTTCTCATTATGTGAATGAGCCCACATGAGACTTGGTTTCATGGATTTTCTACCTCCTCCTCCTTCATATGCAAGGAGAGAGAGAAAAATCCACCTTGGAACTAACCAGTTTCCTATTATGTCTCAAACCAGGAAACTGTGGTATGCTTAGTTAAACCAGTGTATGAAACCATAGTTTGATATCCTGGTTTGTTTCTTCACCTCCATTACTAACCATGGTTTTCTGTTTCATCAGAACTGGACCTTGAACTATTGTGAACATTTTATTGTTCAGCTTCCCTCAGAATGCATATGAACATTTCATACTCTTGTGGATTAACAGCCAGCCACGGGCCTCAAAAGCATCAGCACCTCTCAAAGCTCACTGCAATATATATTCTGTGTAAAAGGTGTGTGGGTGGTGTTGCAGCCGATAACTGAAATAAGGGAAGGACATGAATTAGCTATATCACCACCAGTCTCATTTGCAGTGTGTGCCTTTAGACTGAATGTCTAAAAGCAGAAATTGTTTTCCTTGAATAGTGGCTGAAAGTCCATGGATCTTAACAGTTTCAAGCCTTTCTGTGGTACTCAATAAGATTAAAGAGGCTGTAAAGTTAGGTGTGGTTATTACTTAGATTTACAGCTTTCTAGGATACTCTCTATGCCAGCGTCCTACACTTGTCTGGATAACCCAAAGTCCTCTATTTTATAATTTCAAAGACTTGTGTCTTTTCTGATTGACTTTGTTTCTGCAAGTGACTAAAGCATGAGGCCTGGTTGTATCAGTTTGCATTAGGTATGACTTGAAAAGTGGAAATGCTGAGCCAGAAGTTAGCTTTTGATTTAATGTTAGAGAAATGCAACTGGGCTATCTAACTTGGAGCATTGTCGTTAAATTCTTTTGAGTATCATTTTATGCTGTGAAAGATCTTGACTTTGCATCCAAACATGAACCAATCCCAACGCTCATTAGAGATACCACCAAGTTGCACAATAGACGTTTTTATTACGAATACCATAGTAACAAATTGACAGAGAGAGTTGTGAAACGAATTAGCCAATTACTGGTTTCTCCATTTCTATTTGGTATTTGGGAATCCAACTGGAAATAATGATGGGACGTTAAAAGTAATTCAACAAATTTGCCACTCGCTAACAAAGGCCACATGCTAAAAAGACCCAGACTGTCTTCTACGAGACAACCGGTAAGAATTATAGTCCTTTCTTTCTGAATCCTATTTCAGTTAACCAGAGTTTATTATCACTGTGAAAGGTTTTGAATTTGGTTCTTTAATTAGATTAATCTGATTTCCTGTGTATCTGTTTGTATTTAGGAGGGGTTTTTTTGGTCTGTACTTGGTTTGCACGTGGTTCTAGCATCCATCACACCTTATATCAGGAATGGGGAGCCTTTTTCAGCCTTAGGGGTGAATCCCCTGCTAGGCAGAATTCTCTTTCTGGGGCACACATGCGACTGGTGGCAGGGCCAGTGGCAAGAATGGGCAGAGCAATCAATGTAAATTGTAGCTTTGTACAGTAGGCTAGTTTCTACTTGCCCAGCCCTCTCTGTCTTCCCTCTAGGCAAGCAAAAGTCCTTTCAGAATTCAAGGGCACATTCCAACCAGGGAAAAGGAATGTGCAAGGCAGGTCCAGTGAAGGCTATGTCCTGGGGAGAATACTGAGGGCCAGCTGGAGAGATCTAGAGGGCCAAATTCGAACCCCCAGGTCTGAAGATCCAACAATCCTTCCTTACATTGTTTCTATTCTTCTGTAAATTCATTCTGATTTCATCTTATGTCATTTCTCCATTTCGTATTTTAGTATTCCACCTGCCTTGCATTTGCTGTTGCTTAAAGTGCACAGGAAGACTTCTGAATTCTTTCAAATATTGTTGTTGCAATAAAATAGCCCAGTGGCTGCAATTAAATAACCATAGCAGGGCGTCCAAACCAAGGGAATTAGATTCCTCATGCTTAACTGTTCCACCTTTGATGGACTTTGTTTATATTTTGCAAGAGGAAGCAGAAGATGGGGAAGAAAGAGCTAACATTTCACGGGCCTGACTCGCTCTCACGTCCAGTTCTTAGGCAGCAGTGCTATATTTTTCTAGAAAAAGAGGTGCTGGAACTCACCATAAACACCTCCCTTGTTCTCTTATAATGGCACCCACCGGAGTGGTGCCAAAACTGAGTTCTAGTGAGTTCCAACTGGAAAAAAAGCCCTGCTAGGCAGCATCATAAATCTCTTCAGACATGGAAAGGAGAGTACGCTGCCAGATGTATCTCACTCCCGTGTCCAGTTTCTACAGTGGAATTATCTCTGTACCCTGGACCATACTAGGCCTGGTAGGAGTCCTAAACTGATTTGTGGGGCCATTTCCCCCAAGTCACAGTCATATGCCCTACACCAAATGACACAAAGGAACTTTCTAGAGGAGGCTTAAAGTGCTCCTGATTGTCTACAACACCTGCAAAATGCCTGATAAAGATGAAATCTCCATGCAACACTGAATGCTTGTTCACAATACGGAATCGAGTGGTTACTTGCATATGTGAATGGACCATCACCGATCAAGTGCTGCTGAAAGACCTTTCAGCAGAAATGAGTGCTGAGTAGTGACATGATCAGAAATTAAGCAGCATGCCTGCTTGTTTGAACCAGTCCCAAGAGTTCAAGCAGGGATACAGATATAACGTGCTGAGTTCAAAAAGACATATGGAGGAGAAGGGGCTAAATGTCACAGTCAAACATAACACAGATATACACTTTTGGGGTAGTGAAGCAGTTTCAGGAGGTGCCTTTTTTGAGTGAAGAAGTGGGGAAGAAGGAAATGCTTAGCCTATTTCCACTGGCTGTTTTTTCTGTTCCAAATCCTCCCTCATGGTGATGGTTGTAGATTATTTGAAGCAGGAAAGGTGCTGACATGGAAAGGTTTGCAGTCCTCAGCCATGGCTTCTGTGTTGAAGAACTGGCGCTTTCCAAAACTACTTTTCTTCAGGAAAAGTATGTGTTTGTGAAGTGTTACATTCGTTTTGACTGTGGCACATAGTCTGGCTCTATTTTTCAGGTACAGATCCGATACCCATCTAATATCTATCAAGAGAGAAGGAGAATGACAGACAGACACAGATAGATGAAAGATACAGATATATTTCGACGCACCCTATTCTCTTGACTGAAATTAGTCTTAACTGATTTTAATATTGTATTTTAAAATTGTTGTAACCTGCCCTGAAACCTCATGGAGAAGGATGGGTAAAAAATCAAAAAATTAAATGGGAAGCAGCTTTTCATCCTGTTATTGTTATGCAAATATAATTATGCAAATTATGCATAATTCCTATCATTAATTGTTCAAGTTTGAAAACTGAAATCACTAAGAGCTGGAAGTGAAGCCACACTCCAGAAGCTGAGGGTTGTTTCTACCATATATAAACATAGGATGCCTGCGCCAAGTTTAATCAGAATATGGTGCAGTCAAGTGCTTTCTAATTTGAATGACATTAAAAACACAAACGATTTTTGTTCTCTTTGCTTAACATCTGCTTATGCGATTTGAAAGAATCCACCTCTAGGCAAAGACGAAGAAAGTTGCAATATTTTATGCCAGTAAAACCAAAAAAGCAATTTCTTTTTCATGCAAGGAATTTTGCAAAGGCACATTCTGTACAAGATTTGTCTCCTCCCAGAATATTAAACTGGTCTGGCTAATAGACAGGTTTGAAATTCCAATATGCCTGGGACAGTTAAAGATGTTTCCAAGTGTTCTTTCTCTCCCTCCATCCCCAAGATAACAGAGTACCATATGCCTGAAATAAGCTGGTTAATAGATAGCTTCTCTTAGCCTGTCCAACAGAGCTGTTGCCCAAGAAGTGGGCTGACAGTCTGAAACCATTAGCTTTTTCCATTTCAAGAATCCATAAAGTTCCAGGAATCCTCTATGGAATTATCTCTTCAGAAGCAGATTCTATAAACTGAGAGGAAAAAGACCACTAGGGATTTCTTTTGCCAAATCATATACAGCATCTCTTTTGTTCTGCTACCGACTCGGTTTTGATTCTGGTAGCAGAAAGAAGTTGCCAGAGGACAGCTGGGGAGTATTAAGAAAGAACTGAAGATACTTTCCTTTTATTCCAAAACTTGCTTTGTTCCACCATTGCTGAGCCATGAAATGTGAGAGCACTGTGGGTAGCCTAGGTAAGGGTTAGTGGTTTGCACTTCTTTATGTAATTGAGCAGCTCCAAGCACCTTCAGGCACACAGTCCCAAAGGTAAGTCTACTAGGAGTATCTGGGATGCTGAGAAGCATTTCATAAGACACCATCACTTTGATGCTCATGATCAAACACCTAAAACAAGTATTCTGTGGCTAGGGATGGGACAGAGATTCAATTCACTTCAAATTTACAGGCAAACTTACAAAATTTGCACTTTTTGAAACAATGCACTAATAGAAGCACAGCTATCCTTTTAAATTCATATTTGTTTGAATTTTGCACTGCATCCTTATAGACATGTAATGGGCACAAAACTGCATCAATCAGGGCAAAAAGACCAGAGCAATGCACATATTGGGGGGGGGGGGAAGATTCCTTGCCAATACATGTACATTAATCAAAACTGTATACAAATATAATTTTGTTGAGAAATTTGCACTAAAAGACTGGTGAATTTTCGTGAGGATTTTTTAATTGTAAATTGTTGTGGAAATGTGTAGAACTGAATTTAAGAGTGCAAAAATGATCGCCTTGGAGCACCAAACTGTGACTGGGTGTCAAGACGGGAGGTAAAAACCATGAAGAAATCATTATTTGAGCCTGGGGTTTCCTGGTTCACGGTTTAGCTTCTTAGGCTGCAGTCATAACCCCAGTTAGCTGGGAGTAAGCCCCATTTTTGAGTAGGCATGTTTAGGACTATGCTGTTACACTCTTTTTTAAACATCTCAGTGCAGACTGGCCCATTAGGGTGAATTAGGGTTGACATTTCAAAAAGTGAAATATGGCAAAGTTCTTGAGCGGATTTTTTGTTCATTTGTTTGCCGAAGTTACTGATCTTTTTTTACTTATGCTTCCAGTTGCAGGTTTGCTGCCTCCACCAACCACACCTGCCTTTACCTGCCTGCCTGCCTGCCTTCCTACTTTCCAGACTAGAGGGGTTGATATTGCCTACCAGCTTCCTGCTCCTTGGTCTCACTGCTGCCAATGTAGGACTCAGTGAAAAGGAAGATGGGAACAAGCCTAGAATTAGTTGGTCCAATCTACTGTTGGGATATCTGCCTTCTGCCCCACCAGTCTCAATGAGCACAAGCCACTACTGCCTAAGGGACTTAGTGTACGTAAGCAGCACAAGAGGAGGTAATATTGATCTTTTTGCCCTTCTGGTAGAACCCAATTTTTGAATTTGTGTTGTTTCCCCCCTGTAAATATGTACAGCCACAAATTCCTTTTAAAGACTGAGTTTAAATGACATCTGATCTGACAAGTAGAAATGACACACATTCTCTTCAAAACAATATTTTCTAAGTTGGAATAAAAAGTCCTATCATGACAATATATTTTTCCTTAACTCCCCGCCACACAGGAAAAAAACCTCGTAAACCTTGAAGGGCTGTGCTCAGTCTGAAACAGAAACCACTATGGTTATAGTAGTATGATATATAGTACCGTGAACCTAAAGATAAATAAGAAAAAAGAATAAGAGAAACACGATAGAGGTCTATAAAGCCATGAAGTATGAAGAGAGAGCAACTAGAGAAAAATGAATGTGCTTTCCCCACAATACTGGACTTCATTCAGTGAAATTGTTCAGTGGTGGGTTGCAAATCTTCTGTATTTTCTTTCTTTCTCCTTGGAATTCTGTTCAATTTATATGCAAAATTTGCTGTCCCAAACCAGCTCCAGCTGTTGCCTTCCCTATGCTGTGTCTGTATGATACCAAGTGCTAGCCTATAGCCAGCAAGTTGCAGAGTATAACGATCTTTTCAGACAAAGCAGCTCTGTGGACAACTTTTGCTAATGTATTGGGGGAGCTGTCATAACCAGAGTTTACTTCTGTGCGCGCATGTCTGTGTGTTTAAGTGAGCTTCGCAAGAGTCATAACTAAACGTTCATGCTTCAACTTTCTTTGCTGCAGCTAGGGATGGAAGAGAAATTTGATTCAGTTCTCCTTTAAAGGCAAACTTCCCTAACTTGCACGTTCCAAAACAACACAAAAATCAAAACGCAACCCTCAAAATTCCACTTCTTTTTGCACTGCCATTCTCCAGCCAAGTAAAGTGGACAAAAATGCACATACTAAATGTGCATAAAAATGCATATTTCCGTGAAAATAACATACAAAGCAATAATAATATGCAATCACAGGCATGATGCATTAGATGTCTGTGACACTTTGTGGAACTACATTCCACAAAGCTATCACTATCCAGGCTGACACAGCTGTCCGTTCAGGCGAGAATGACAGTTCACCAGTGACAAAATAATATGCTATCCTAGTGTCACGAAAAATTAGGTACCTCCACTGCAGAAGTGCTACATTGAGAAAAGATATCTAGATCTCCTGCCACAAATGCCTATTTATTATCTGCTTGAAAAGCCATATACTTGACATTCGTTTTTAGCACATTTTGACTTTTATGTTAGAAAATCCCTTTGCTGACTCATTCGCAGTTCATCACCTCATTGTAAGTCCCTCATCCTTCTGAACAATACATTACAGTCCTCTTTATAGCTCATGCACCCAATCCAGAGAAAGCACATAGAACCATGGAACTGTTGAGTTTGAGGAGACCCCTGAGGGTCATTTAATCAAACCCCTGCAATGCAGGAATCACAACTAAAGCATCCATGATAGAGATGGTCATCCAGCCTCTGCTTAGAGAGGCACACTTCTATTCAGTAATGCCATACAGGACAGAAGAGCCTTTGAGAGCATAGCCATTAACACATACAGTGATACCTCTAGTTATGAACTTAATTCGTTCCGGAGATTCGTTCTTAACCTGAAACTGATCTTAACTAGAGGTGTGCTTTCGCTAATGGGGCCTCTTGCTGCTGCTGCACCGCCAGCACACATTTTCCGTTCTCATCCTGGGGCAAAGTTCTCAACTCGAGGTAACTCCAGAGAGCCAGTGTGGTGTAGTAATTAAGAGCGGTAGAGTCGTAATCTGGTGAACCGGGTTCGTGTCTCTGCTCCCCCACATGCAGCTGCTGGGTGACCTTGGGCCAGTCACACTTCTTTGAAGTCTCTCAGCCCCACTCACCTCACAGAGTGTTTGTGGTGGGGGAAGAAGGGGAAGGAGATTGTTAGCCGCTTTGAGACTCCTTCGGGTAGTGATAAAGCGGGATATCAAATCCGAATTCTTCTCCTTCTTCTTCTAGGTTAGCGGAGTTTGTAACTTGAGGCGTTTGTAACCTGAGGCGTTTGTAACTCAAGGTACCACTGTACACCCATGTATATGGGAAATATATGTTGTGTTGGCTGTTTCACCATCCCCCTCAACACTTTCTGCCACCGTATCACCCCACACATGTCCCATTGAAGTATCTTCAATGACATTACCACTATCTTTATAGCTTTCATTATATCCAAGACATGGACTGATCCTGCTTATTTTGCTGTGTGAGTATATTCTTTCAGATTGAATCAAGAACAGTGATGACAGCTCCAGACTCCTTCTGTAAATGTAACCTTTGTAGGCTGAACTGATTCACTGGTCCAAAGCTTTAAGAAATTAGTTGCTAGATAAAAGCCCACAGAAGTGGAAGGGCAGCTGGCCTACTTTAAATATATTTTTTTTAAAAAAAAAAAAACACAGCGAGAGAAATAAGTTTTCATGTCTGTTGGCATTAAGAGAACAAGTTTCACACCACTGAGTTTCATGCAAAGCATTAGGCAATATATTCACATAACCACAGAGCAACTCGAATTAAAACATTGATACTTGCCAGTATTATCTGTCGCACTTCCATTTATAAACAAAACAAAAAGGCCACTTTCTATTTACAGACAGAGGATGGTATCCAACTACCTAGTGCAAGCAAATGGCAAAGCGATGTCCCACCATATTCAATCATTCTGTCTTATTTCCAAGTTGCCTAAGTTACCTTCAGCGTAAGTGCACAGGATATAATAAAATCGGGGAAGAATCTCTCTGTGAATGAACAGTTCTAGTTCTTTAAAAATAACAAATTAGTTTTGGCTTCTGCCACTCATATTGGAAAAGCTATTTAGCCAACTATTTTAGACCCAAATATTTAATCCAAATATATATCTATTTCCCATATTATGTTAATAGATTAGCTTAACTGTTCCTTTCTTCCTTTCTTCAGGTTCAAAACAGTGTCATGAGAACCACTGCCGCAAGAACTAAAAATACTACAGTGCTCAATGGCAAGTTGATCACTGTGTTTTAGATGAGGGTTTCTCCTTTATTGTTGGTTTTGATATAAAGGTCACTACAAAGTCAGCTATTATTATACCTTGGGAAGCCTAAACTCTATGCCACCACATAGAGAAATGACAAGTTTTAATTCTTTGGCTCTTACTTAGTAGGGGGGGTATGTTTTCCATAGCAAAGTACTTACTCTAAGATGGTTGTTGAGTTTATATTTTAGACAAGTTGAAAGATTTCAATTATGTTATATGTGGCAGAAAAGAAAAACAATTCTAGTAAACAGAATACCTATTGAGTAGTATTTGTACTTGGTGGATTTGTTTTGTAGGGGTTGCAACTAAATCCAACCATCCACCAACACAGACCAAGATGGACTGTCCTGCATTGGAGAGATGGGAAACCTCTGAAGCTCTTGCTGCTTGCTGGACCAACATTCCCATCATCTCTCATCATTGGCTATGCTGACTGGGGCTGATGGGAAATGTAGTCCTGCAACATCTAGAGGGCAACAAGTATCCTACCCCTGCCATTAAGGGTGATTTTTAAAAAAAAATCTTGCTGATTTGTTTTAGAGTTTTAACTCGCCATATTCTATAGGTTCGGGTTCAGTCACAAAAATGCCAAGTCCCACTCCCCACCCCTCAAAGTACATAAAATCTATAACAAAAATACATAGAAAACATGCCACTAAAACAAACCCACACTTATCCCTAGCCACTAAATGCTTCCTTAAGTGAATTATATCATTTCTGAGAGCTTTCCAGGCTCAGCCTTTGGCAAAACCCATGGAAAAGAAGGTTCCAGAAAGGGAGAAGAGCCAGCCATTAGGTAGAATGAGGTGGAGCACTTCAGGACTCAAAAGTAAAGTTCAAACGCCACTGCTTTGCAGGACTGTTAGCTCAATGCCCCATCACATGTTTGGTATGCAGAAGGACCCAGGTTTAATCCCCAACACCTCCAAGTAGGTCTCTGTAAAAGTCTCCTGACTGAAAACCTAGAAAACAACTGCCAGGTGTTGTGGACAATACTCAGCTAGCTTGACCAATGGCTTGACTAAGCATACCATCTTCAGAACTTGGTTCTCAAGCCTTAATTTCACAGCACTTGTGAAATTCATCTGCCAGCAGCTATACACACCAAACACATACCTTTAAAAAATATGGAATAAGCAGGTAGGCCCTCTTACAAAATGGTAACAAGTTTAAGAACAATAAACAAAAAAGAGAAAATGAATAAATGGTCAGTTCTCACAATGGAAGGATGCAAGAAGTAGACTCCCACAATGAATTGTATTGGGACTGGTACTTTTTAACTTGCTCATAAACAACCTGGAATGAGGGGTGAGGGGTTAAGTTTCCTGATTTCTCCAAACTGAATGAGCATTAGAAGTGCGATTTAGATTCAGTATAAGCAAGTGTAAAGTGATGCTTATTGGGGCAAATGTCACATGCATGGGATCTGAACTGATGGTGACTGAGTAGAAAAGTGAGTGACTTTGGGGTTGGAGTGGGTGGCTGTTATGTACTGAGTTGAATAGGATCCAAAAGGCAGCAGTATGATTGGTTCTAGAACAATAGGATCCAAAATGCAGCAATATGATTTGTCCTAGAACAATAGGATTCAGAATGCAGCAGTGTGATTGGTCCGCAGGAGCCACCCAATCCAGCTCCAGGTGGAAGTGAATCCACAACCTGATTGGCCTACAGGAGAATCCTGGAATTAGCCAATCACGTGCAGCCCTTTGTGTAAATAATGTATATAAAGCAGATGTTTTGGGGGAACATTCATTCCTCCTCACCACTATGAGCTGAATAAAGAGCATGAAATCCACTCTCAGCTCCAAGTACATTTCAGTGGCTCAATGAAAAAGGTCAACCCAGTGCAGGGCAGCTGAGCAAAAGGCAAACATCATGTTAGGGATCAATAGGAAAGGAACTGAAAACAAAGCTGCCAGTATCACAATTCCATTATACAAATCTATGATGCAGCTGCATTTGGAATCACTTCTGGCAGCTGCACCTCAAAAAGGATAGTGTAGAGCTAGTAAAAATTAAGAAAAAGCAGCCAAAATGATAATGGGGATGGGAAAGGTTACACTATTTGAGGCTTTTTTTTTTTTTTTTTAGAAACAAGGCAAGAGATGTATAGAATTATGCATGGCATTCAAAATGGAATAAATATTATTATACTTGTTATAATACAGTGGAACCTCAGTTTTCAATCGTCTCAGAAATCAACCGTTTCAGCTTTCAGAAGCCCCAAACCCGGAAGTAACTGCTCCGGTTTTTGAATAATTTTCGGAAGCTGAACGTGCCACGCGGCTTCCGTTTTGAGTTTCCCCATTGTATTGAGGCTTCCATATTGAGTTTTTGGTATTCGGACGGTCTTCTGGAATGGATTACGTTAAAAAACCGACATAACACTGTACTAGAACCCATGGCCATCTAATGAAGCTCAGTGTTTGGGGAGTCAGACAAAAGGAACTGCTTCTTCACATAGCACATATTTAAAACAGCTCAATTTGGTCCTGCAAAACATAACTTGAATGGCATTTGGAAAGGTTTACATCAACTTGAGTCTCCAACAGTTTTTGGATTACAACTCCCATCATCCCTAGCTAGCAGCACCAGTGGCCAGGGATTATGGGAATTGTCATCCAAAATAACTGGAGACCCAAGTCTGAGAAACACTGGTTTAGATCAACTCATGATGGATGAGGCTATTAGAGTCTACTAGCCATGGTAGCTGTGTTCTATCTCCACCAGAGGAGGGGATATGTCTCTGAGTACCAGTTGCTGCAAATCACAAGTGCAAAGAGAGATGCTCTGCTCATGTGCTGTTTGTAGGCTTCTTATAGGCCTCTGGAGGACTCTAAGAACTGGCAAGAGAAGGGACAGTATCACACCTGAGGGCAGGAGGTGGGTTTAGGATATAATCCACACAACTTCAATACCTCACCGCTGCTTTCCACCAGCACACCTGCTGCCTCACTCTGCCGTGGAAATGCCACACAAAGCATTCATGTGTGACTGCAATGCTCCCCCAGGTTTTCTAAGCAGAGTACTTCATTTTCCAGGAACAGAAGGGGAAGGAAACAATACTTGGGAATGACTTGCAAAGGTCATACTTTGATTCATGCTACTATAGACACCCTCAAGAAGCTGAACAGGATATAGCCACATAACTGTGGTTGCCAATGACACTGATATCTTAATCCTACTTCTGTATCATGCTAAAGGAAATGTTTTGATGCAATCTGACCTGTATATGGGTGATGTGATACCTTCTAATCTGGACATTGACAACGTACAAAGGACAGACCCAGGCAGCTGATAAAAAGTGCTCCGAATTACAGTCACTACCTGAATATTCAAGAGCAAGTCTTGGGACTAGGAAAGCCCCAATCCTTATTTATGTAAACCATGTATATACTTTAAAAGTAAAATCTCTGGCCTGGGACCTCCCATGAAAGCAAGAATATACAACACAAAACCATCACAAAAACCCCCAACCATAACAGAGCACAACCCTATTCAAACCACCTATGTATAATAATAAAAACTGTATATCATCCAGTTTGTTAGCCTCCATGGAGCTAATTCACCAGTCTCAAACTTCCAGTACTACACCAGTACTACACCTTTGTCACTTGTAAATCTAGATGTTGACCCAACCATTTTTGGAGGGTCCCAAAAAGTGGATCCCGGGGTAGAAGCTAGACCAGGAGCAGCTGGAAGACCCAATGGGGCTGCTAGAAGGCCATGAAGTGGCAGACAGGTTGTTCCTCATCCTTCTCCTTTGAAAATATATTATGGACACATAAGCACTGCAATTTAACAAACAGAACCAAACTAAACTGAGGGGGTCAAAACAGTCCCTGATGTCAGAGGTCCTGCTCTACTGTAAGAACTGACAAGAGCATTGCCTGAGCCCCAAGATTGTCTGCCTTCGTCGCCAGAGCTTCTAAGTTCAATGTGATACATTCACAGTTGAACCTGACAGTGCCAGTAGTTTCCACGTGGATGAACAAGTACTACGAACCACCCCCACCCCATCCCAAAGTAATACCAAAGAACAAGCAGAAATGATTTAGAGCAAAATTAATCATTAAACAGCAAAAATTGATGTGCCAGTCAAATTTAACTATTCCGCATATGCCTCTAATACATTTCACTTGAAGGATTGATTTGTGGCGATTAGATAGCTCTCTTGGGTTTTATATATCATTCTGAAGAAGCATCTCCTCATGAGGCATGTCGGTTTTCTTAATGGGATCAAGTCTATTTGTCTAGATGAATAATGAATCAATATGGCTATTAACAATTTACTACAGTTAAGTATTCAGAGTTGGGTACTGCAAATCTCCGCCTCATAAGCTTGTGCTTTGTTAATATTGAATCCCCAAAGAAGTAACCATTTTTCTCTCTCAGGGAGGGGGAAAAAAAGTATTGTGGCACCTTAAAGATTAACAAATGTAGAAGTCACAGGGTTTGCCAACCTTTGTAGAACTCTTATGAAAGAGCCATGGGCCCCAATCACACTTCGATTCCCCCCATATAAGAACTGAGAGGCTTGTGGTCACCTAGCCCAAGCCCCTCCCTCAAAAAACCACAAATGTAGCCATAAAGCAACAAATGTACCCATATACACAGGTGTAAACGCACACTCCCGCCTACACACACAGCTATATATCCTTGATAGTGTAGCTTGTGATACTTTTGAGCACTTTTAACTAGGCACTGTAAGTGTTGGACTACCATTTTATTTTCTAGTTCTGTCAAGTAGTAGAGTATTACGCAGAACCAACCTGGCCTTGCTGATCTGCTTTTTTCACTTGGCTTGTTCGTTATTGTAGCCTGAGAAATGTCTGGTGTCCAGTGAGTCTCAACAGATGTGATTGTATTGTAGGCCTTGGTCACAGACAATTTGGTGTCCACGTACAGATCCACAGAGAATCCACAGAGATCCTCAACATCCAAGTTGAGGCCCATCAACGTGGGCAGTTGAGCAGACACAGCACCTCAGCTCTGCTTCCCTTTTGTACTTTGCATGCTGGTTGCATCATCTGGGCTTGACGAGGCATGAGACCCTCACCTGTTCTGAACCTACTCTAGCTGAGGAATCATAGACCTCCTCCCAGAGCTAGCGAGTCCCGCCTGCTAGGGAGCTGGGCTGTGTGGGCCCTTGCTTGGAGCACCATGCCACTTCTCCCTACACCTCAGAGCCCACCGTGTTCATGGAGTTATGGGTCCCTCTGGCTCTGGTGATGGGTCCTACTGCTCTGCTTCCTGTGCACTGACTCCCATCCCCTTGCCAATTACCCTGTGAGTACTTCCTACACCAATCTCTCCTTCCCCATCCCCAGTGTGTCCCACTCCTGGCTACTCCCCTTGCTGGGATCCTCTTCCTTCTCCCATAGTCCTGCCAGTTCATGGCACTTTCTCATGAGTTCATGAGAACATTAGCTGGCCTAATGAAGAGGCATTTGATCATGTCCTTCAGCTGCAGTCTGAAATGGTACCGCCCAGACAAACACACAGAAACAAAATTTGCCCCCTAAGTGAGATGGTCAAAAGCATTCCTGGCCACTAACTTAACTTGCAGTTCCAATGCTGCTGTGGCTATAGGCATGGGCCCACTCTGGAAGTTTGCAGGACCAAGAGTAGTTATAACCCCGTTCATCGTGGCAGAGGTTTTCTTGACAAGAGCTACTAGCCATAACAGCCAGTGCCTTTTTCTGAAAAAAATGTTTAGGGGTACTCTCATTTTGACTCAAGAAAATCACCATTTTATAGTTCAAATCGGGGGGAAATAAAGGCAGCAAATGGACAAAAGTACAAAGATTCACAAAATGTCTAGGGGTATGCGTACCCCTGCGTACCCCCAGGGGGGAAAAGCACTGATAACAGCAAGAAATCAAATCTGTATATTCCTGGGCAGCAACCATTTTACAACATGCTAGGAAGAAACAGGGAACAGTTCTCTCAATTATGCTTCCTAGAAACTTCCCTGGGGCATCTGGCTGGTGGAGACGTTGAGTTGGATTAAAATGATCTGTCAATTCTTAAACCAAAATCCATGATCCTATGTGCCACAATGGGCCCAAGCAGGGGTGTTCTGAAGTGCATCTTAATCCCCGAAGATTTGCCAAGCATTCAGCTCCCTCTCCTGGTGCAAATCCCGTTGCCAAAAGCCACCAGCTGCAAAGGAGTGATTTGAATTTCACAATGAAGATAACGTTCATCGGTGCCCCCCTTCCTTCCTTCCTTCCTTCCTTCCTTCCTTCCTTCCTCCTCTTCTGAGGCACACGGCTTGACGTGCGTGAGAAACAGACAGCGCTTTCCAATCTGAACTTTTAATTAGTGCTCCCACCTTCCCCCTCCGCCTATTGTTTCTGCCGCTTTTACCAGGTGAAGAAAGCATACCGCTTTCTAATGAAGTGTCATGCTCTGCTCAATGACATTTAGCAGATGTGGCAAGCGGCTGCCCATATTACATTAGGGAGAAAATAGCCCTCAAGGATGAGTCACGGCGCAAGACGGCAGAGCTGATGAGTCACCCCCAACTAGAGGAAAAACGCTTTGTGTTCTCAGCGGAATTCACTTGTTACAATCGCAGATTTCAACTGGGTTGACTTTACAGAGAGAAAGGCACATGAAACCACAGCACCGTAATGGCTATGCGTCAGGAGATGAGGCTATGCACCAGAAAAGAAACTTTTAAGAAGCAATTACAACGGGTTTCCCCCCCTGCGTTTTTGCCGCATACTTCCGAAAGCAGAGCTTCCAAAACTGAAAGATGTGGAGATAAAAGCAAAGTTGTTGCTTTAGCGAGACTTGGCCCAGAGCCCACCGGAATAGGCAGAGTGGGAGCCGCAAGGCTCTCAGAACCAGCTGGCTGTACTCTGCCAGGACCTGGGCAGGTACACTTTGCCTAGGCCTGGAGGTCCAGCGGTGCTTGGGCTGCAAGCTGATTGCGATTGTGAAAAGACTGAGTGCCCAGGATCAACTGGGGCAACAACCAAAGAATCCTGGCAATCTTTCTATACAGCACACTCATAAACAGAGCGCGGCAAGTTTCTAGACCTCACTCACTGCCGTTGGAACATTTCATGATGCTCAGATTCGCTGCAGGTCATTCCAAAGTTATTTGAGGCTCCAGTATACAGCGGTACCTCAGGTTAGGAACTTAATTCATTCTGGAGGTCCATTCTTAACCTGAAACTGTTCTTAACCTGAGGTACCACTTTAGCTAATGGGGCCTCCTGCTGCTGCCGCGCCGTCACCACACACATTTCTGTTCTCATCCTGAAGCAAAGTTCTTAACCCGCGGTACTATTTCTGGGTTAGTGGAGTCTGTAACCTGAAGCATCTGTAACCTGAAGCGTCTGTAACCCGAGGTACCACTGTACACATTTCTCTCCTAATGTCCTACTGTCTACTGAATATGCAGGATCTGCTGCTGTAGCCAGCCATTTTTGTTCTCTCCCCTCCTCCTGCCATCTTGAGGCTTTCTCCTATGTCACTTTCTAAAACTTGAAGCACCTCCCCGTTAAGATCTGCAAGAAGTATGAAAGGCAACTTCTTTTTTTGAAAGTTTTTATTTCTGTAGGACACGGGTGGGGAGCCTTTGGCCCTCCTGATGTTGTTAGACTACAACTCCCATCAGCCTTGAGTGTTTTATGGAGCTGATGGGAGATGTAGTCCAGCAGCTTCTAGAGGGCCAAAGGTTCCACACCCTTATTACAGCATAAACTGACTTGGGAACATAGGAAGCTGCCTTATAGAAAGTCAGTCCATTGGTTCATCTGCACCAGGGATAGCTATTGTGGTGCCCTATGGGTGTTATTGGACTACAGCTTCCATCAGCCCAAGCCAGAATGGCCACGGAGGCAGGTGGAGTTGCAATGCAACAGCATATTGAAGGCACCACATTGGCTACCCCTGGTCTACAATGGCTAGCTGTCTGGGATTTCAGATGGGGTCTCTCCCAGTACCTACTTGGAGATTGAACCTGATACCTTATAATAATAATGAAAAATAATAATGTACTTCTTGTACCCTGCCCATCTGACCGGGTTGCCCCAGCCACTCTAGGCAGTTTCCAATGAAATACAGTGGAACCTTGATTCTTGAATGGCTTAGTTGACTAACAAATCAGCTCCTGAATGCCGAAAACTCGGAAGTGTTCTGGTTTTTGAACATTTTTTAGAAGCCGAACGTCCAATGTGGCTGTCGGCTATTGTTTCCTGGGCGCCTGCACCAATCAGAAGCCGCACCTTGGTTTTTGAATGTTTCGGGAGTCGAACAGACATCCGGAATAGATTAAGTTCGAAAACCAAGGTTCCACTGTATAATGGAACGGAACAAAACACCTGGCTTCCCGAAACAGGGCTGCCTTTGTATGTCTACCTTCTTCATGCCAAGCAGATGCTCTACCACTGACCCACAGCCCTTCTCTTGAGCAGCTTATTTAGAAAGTGACTATATATTGGGGGTGGGGGGAGTCTATATACATACACCCAGGTCCAGAAGGTGGCTCCTTGTCAGGACTAGAGTAGAACACATGCCCCTGGCATCTCCAGGTAGGACTGGAAATGTCATGAAATCATAGAATTGTAGAGTTAGAAGGGACCACAAGGGTCATCTAGTCCAACCCGCTACTAGACCAAATCTCTCCAGAGCTCCTGCTAGTGTGGGAAATAACTGAACTAAATGGACCAAGGGCTGACTTGGTGCAAGGTAGCTTCCTATGTAAGCAAGGCTGTTTAGCATTCACATCTTACAATTTGTAGCTGTATCTTGCTCTCCGCTTTCTCAGAACTTGAAAATGTGTCCGATCCCATGCCTGTTGTACTTTGAAACTCATGGCGAAACTAAATGTAAATTTAAGTGTGTTACTACATTTCATGTGCATGGTTAAAAAATGCAAATAATCACTGGTTGTGATCAAGATCAAAATGAACAGGAAGTGGGAATATAAACCTTCCCCCCCCCCCATACACAATCCTAATGAAATCCCACCCCCAACACTAAGTTTGGTCCTCCTAGGAACTTGTTCCCAAGTGATTGTGCTTAGAACCAAAGGAATATTTGTATAACATTTACAGACTTAACCATTAATTGGCAGCTCTTTGATCTCCTCTCCGTAAATAAGAACATCTGCATTAAGCAACAAGACAATAGGAATATTTATGGCTGGTGGTATAAGTACAGTACAGTCTGGGAGGAAATTAACAGCAGCTTGAAGATGCAAGAAGGCCACAGGAATAGTTTGATTAGGGGAAGGACTAGACAATAATGTAGGCTGCTTTGAAGTTTTTGAGATAGAGCAAAAGTCAAGGTAAACAGAAATGGCCTATGAAAGAAGAAAATCAACATAATCACTTGGGTCAGCCTGGTTCAAACAAGGCAACCATTTGGCATTTTAGATACCATTGTGTACCACACAGATCAAAAGCCTTTGTTTGCTTTCGGGTGGGAAAAGCTAGCAGCAAGAGAATCTTGCAGATACATACAATCATGTCTTATGCCAATTTCACTGTAAACAACTAGGATTGAAACAGATGTAATGCAGGAGATCATTATTATCTTGAACTGTATAAAGTGGGGGTGGGGGGAGTTTGAGCAGCAGCACTTGGGGTGGGAAATGCTGTTGTATTTTGCAAGGGAAAACCAGGACTTCTAAAATTTCAAAGAACACTTAGCTTTTAACAGTAAGGTAAAGGACCCCTGGACAGTTAAGTCCAGTCAAAGGTAACTATGAGGTTGCGGCACTCATTTTGCTTTCAGGCCAAGGGAGCCGGTGTTTGTCCACAGACAGCTTTCCGGGTCATGTGTCCACCATGACTAAACCACTTTTGGTGCAATGGAACAGTGATGGAAGCCAGGGCGCACGGAAACGCTGTTTACCTTCCCACCACTGTGGTACCTATTTATCTACTTGCACTGGCGTGCTTTCGAACTGCTAGGTTGGCAGGAGCTGGGACAGCAGCAGAGCCCATAGTAGGTGTGGCCAGAGGCAAAACATAGGCAGAGCCAGTGGCAAATGGCTTTGTTAAGCATACTCCATCCCACCTGTAGAAAAGGCCAGTTTGTCACCCACCCATCCTCTGCATCCTCCATTCAGGCAAGCAAGAGGCATCATGACATAGTTCCAAGGACATATTCCAGCCAGTCCAAAGAACCTGAGGAGCGCATAGACCAAGGCATGTGTAAGGTGCGACCTGGGTAGGGAACATGATCTAGGGAGAGCTTTGAGGGACACAGAGTCCCTCTGCTGCATCCAGTCTCTCCTACCTGAGGGTGAACATCTGACACTAAGTGTATAGATGAATTACTGTGTCACAAAATGATGCATGTCTAAAAAGTGTGTCAACATGAACATTTGGAAAGCCCTGAGTTAGAGCCTTGGACTACGACTTGGAAGACCAGGTTTCCAATCCTCACTCATTCATGAAGGTTACCGGGTGACATTGGAGCAGCCACTGTCTAACCTACCACACAGGGTTGTTGTGAGGATAAGATGGGGAGGGGTGAACCATGTACACTGCCTTGTGCTGCTTGGAGGAAAAGGCAGTATATAAATGTAAGGAATGCAATCAACACCATGCTATGGAAAAATCAGCTACATGTTTACAATCGAGGACAGTCTGATTTGCATGGGATATGCTGAACTTTGTAGAATTTGTAGCTTTAGAAACCCTGTGGAGGGTTCACTTCCTAAAAGAGCGCCGTAGTGGTAAAAATCATAGCAAGCCTTGAAATAGTAGATGCAAGTCATGGATGCTTCACCTGGAATGCTGGAGCCTTTTACAAGCACTGGATCATTCAGCCCGGAAACTGAGATCCAGCGCCGAGGGCCTTCTGGCGGTTCCCTCATTGCAAGAAGTGAGGTTACAAGGAACCAGACAGAGGGCCTTCTCAGAAGTGGCACCCGCCCTGTGGAACGCCCTCCCTTCAGATGTGAAAGAAATAAGCAGCTATCTTATCTTTAAAAGACATCTGAAGGTAGCCCTGTTTAGGGAAGTTTTTAATATTTAATGCTGTATTGTTTTTAACACTTGATTGGAAGCAGCCATATCATAGGTGAATAAGTATTTAAGTAGTTGCATTTCAACATTATATGTTAAGCTACAGCGGTTAGGCATGCTGCAGTTAAGTCCTAAATTACATGGAGTATTTGTAGAGTGAACGGAACCCTGATAGAGATCTCAGCATGGGTAACTTTGAGGATCACGTCAACATTAATGGTTTGAGGATGTTATTATCTATAGTTTGGTTGCCACTATTTTGCTAGGATCATTTCTACCTAAACGCCTAGAGGTTAACACTTTAACATGAGCCCAAGGAAATTATTCCCACCTGTGCGCCAAGGCAACCACACAGATATACACACACAACTGTTTTATTTGGGGTTCACCTGTAGGAGTTGCTTGCATACTCTCTCTCCATATTTTGTTACTAGAGGGCATCCAATAATCCCTTGGTCAAGTCCAGAACGCCACCTCCATTTTGAGAAGTGGCATTTTTCTTGTGCATTCCTCTTCTTCTTTTTTAATATTTTGTGTTTCTCTTTAAAGAAATATGCCATGGTTGTTTTCCAGCAGATGCAGAAACTCTTGAATTTTGCAATGGCATTTTGATGTAGCATTAATACAATTTCTGTTTGTTGGGCTTATATCCGTATTTATTCCTCTGCCATAGCCCGATAGGCAACACAAATAAGTCTTTGCACATTGTGCATTTATGGCTTTCCCACACTGTATTTGAGCTTCGGTGCAAGACTCCCACGGGATTTTTTTAATAGAGGACAGTGGTCCTGTGTGGAATTCTTGTGTAACGGATTGGCAACAGGAAGGGAAAAGGGAATTGCCTTGTAGGAGAAAATTGGGTTCATTGGCAAGGGAATTTTCTTTTTTTTAATAACACATAAGCAGGTGTGCAATTTTTGAGCTGCCAAGTATGAGTGCACAGCCTGCAGGCTAAAAAAGTTCTAAAAGCTCCAAAATGCTAGGATACTATTGCAAAGGAGAGAACATCATAGCTGGTGATTGTATTTCCTCGACGAGTGCTTAAGATGACTCTGGTGTAAACACTGGCAGTGTCACTTTTCACAGATGACACACACAGTGCCATTAACTGTCCGCCTACAGTATTCAGAACTGAAGTTGTGTTTTGTTTTGTTTTTTTCCAGTAAAGGTATCAGTTTTGGGGAGTAGTTGGCAATCCTTCAAAGAAAGAGGTCATTCCCCATAATAAGCCATCTTGTTTTACGGGGAAATATATAAATAAATTTTAGGGAATCCTAATATTTACATTTAAACCTAGAACAAGTTTTTTAAAAGCAGCACCAATCCTGAGTGTGTGTCATGCAATTCCTTTGTACGTAATATTGCAAAGTCTACTTTTTGGAGTTCAAGGGTACAAAATTCATTTACATCAAAATAATGAAGTGATGGACTTTTGCCCATTTGCAAAGAGTTTACAGAAGGAACAGTTTAATAGCCAGACAGTGCTAATTTATTTTGCGACTGTCGCTGGCAAGGGACTCGCTTTGTAATTATAACAGACGAACTGGAGGAGGGGGAGGAAAGGATTAAATCTGGACCTAAAGCAAAGTCAGGAGCTCACAGTTGGCACCTTCTCCAAATTTTGATTTGTCCCTTTGGGAGAAGCAGGCAGGTTAAAAAATATATAAATAAAATGACCATAACACGACAGGCATGCAGTTGAAGCATATTCATTGTATGTTTGAAATTACTACTCGAGAGTGAACAAGAAAATGCAACTACCTATGATTCCCCAATAGTGTCAACAAAGCTCAGATGATGTTCCAAGGACTAACTCTAATTGTGGAACTTCACCAAGGTTAGTAATTTTAGTCACACAGAGGAAGAGTTATGCTATATCCATGATATTTGTCATGAGTCCTCCTTCATCAGTTGATTCTGAATATAGCCACAACATACTGCTCAACTAACAACTAGGAATTATCAGTTATACACTCCATTATTTTCTTGTGCAATAATAAGAATTTTGTCTAGTCAACTGTCTTTATGCTTGGTATTTTGAAAACTCCTTGCGCAGTGCAGTCTTTTCCTCACTCTTTCCCCACACAAAAAGGGCCTTCACCAGTACATGAGAAAATCAGCCATTGGTACACCTGTTGTATATGTGAAGCGTTATGAAAGACCTTTTCTTGAGGGGGGAAACAGAGGGCGGATCTACACTAGTCATCTAGAACATTAAAAATGTGTTATTAAAATGTGACAACAGAGGGTGCTGTAAAAATAATCAGCTAATCCAGAAAAATAACTCGCTAATCAATTGTGTATTCTGTGGTAACTCATACTAAACCACCACTTGCTCTTTATTGTGTTTAAAGAGTAATTTTTGGTGTTCAGCTGCATACCATGAGATACAACTACATTTAATGTAGACTACAGGTGACTAAGGGACGCGGGTGGCGCTGTGGGTTAAAGCCTCAGCGCCTAGGGCTTGCCGATCGAAAGGTCGGCGGTTCGAATCCCCGTGGCGGGGTGCGCTCCCGCTGTTCAGTCCCAGCGCCTGTCAACCGAGCAGTTCGAAAGCACTCCCGGGTGCAAGTAGATAAATAGGGACCGCTTACTAGCGGGAAGGTAAACAGCGTTTCCGTGTGCGGCTCTGGCTCGCCAGAGCAGCGATGTCACGCTGGCCACGTGACCCGGAAGTGTCTTCGGACAGCGCTGGCCCCCGGCCTCTTTGAGTGAGATGGGCGCACAACCCTAGAGTCTGTCAAGACTGGCCCGTACGGGCAGGGGTACCCTTTACCTTTACCTTACTGGTGACTAAACTGCGGCTCTAACTAACAACATCCCTGATCATTGGCCATGTTGATTGTGGCTAATGGGAGTTTGGAGGTTCTAGCAGAGAAGTGTAGCTATCGCATACCTTTGGCCAAGGAGTAGTGAATGAGGAAGGGAGCACCCACCTGGTCAATCAGACCAGTCAAATCAACCCTGCAAGTCAAAGGAGTGAAAGACGTTGCAGTCACATCAGAGGGATGGAGTTCAACAATCTCCAAAGCTTCCCCATCATTTCCACAAATGTTGAGATAATTGAAATTTGGCCTCCCCACACCCACACATACACAAACTCTGATCGGACCAACAGCACTTTTAATACAGTTAACAAACATTCTTTTATAAGACTTTCCAATGACAAGAAAAATCATCTACAATCAGGCATAGGGTTTTGAACACAGAGTACCAATGCATCTGTTACAAGTGAAAATTGTCAAAATGCAATGCTCATTTGTATGAATAGTTTTAATGCTTCATTAATAGCATGTGCTTTTCTGGAAACATTTTGCAGTTTAGCCTGCTGCTACCTACCCCCATCCCATTTTTGCCATACAAGCCAAAATATGCCTTTTTTCTATTTGATCTGGACTCCCAGAACAGTAAAGTCTGCATTATTACAAGGGCAGTCTCAGAAGAACTTGAATACCTACTTAAACCAGCACGAAATGCCTACCCAGTACAGACTTGTTTGTATAAGGCATGATGGCAACAAGCATTGTCCAGAATAGCAAGAATGAGGCACCGAAACATACCAGACATTGGATACCACTGCTTCAGCAGACAGCATTTTTTTTCTTTTTCTCTTATTCCACACACAGTAACAAAATTTAGGAAATCAAAATTTGTGGTATTCTGGCTGATCATTCATTTGCATTAATTCAACATGTATGCATGATATTGACAGTTCAGCTGTTGTTAACTGGGGGAAAAACACACTTGGCTTTCCACCTTTTGCTAATTACTAAAAGGGTAAGCTCATACAGCCCTACTTAAAACTACATATACTTAGTTTTAAGTATATGCAGACTTCATTCTCCATCTTCATAATATGAACCTTCTTAATATGAACAATTAGTAATGCAGTCGGATAAGGAAGATACATTTTCAAAGCAGGTACTATGTTGAAAAGAGATGGACACACGTTACTATCCTCAATCTTAGGGCACACATCTTCATAAAATTCAAGATTAGTCCAGATCAATGCTTGTTCCACATTGGAGCTGCTATTGGCCCTTGTGGAGACCTTTCAACCACAACAAACTCATCGGGGTTGCCAACTGCTTGATAGTGGATTAACAGGTCCTGGATAGCACGTTCTTCTATCTGGAAGAAGAGAGGAAGAAAGGGGAGGGTGATATTTTTTGAAATCTGACAGGGCTAAGGATGATGTTTACACAAGCAGAGAAGAACGGACGTCACCAGACCCTTAAGCCTCAAAGTGCCCAAATCTTCTGGCAAACTCAATAGCACGGCAAAGCCTCGTGAGACGTAATTAACTGTAATCCCACATTCTCCCGTTAAGGAAACAACACATCCAACTTCTCTTGAACCATGGCACAAGGGAATCAACTGAGCACATAGATCTAACTATCAGTTAGGTAAAGGTAAAGGGACCCCTGACCATTAGGTCCAGTCGTGACCGACTCTGGGGTTGCAGCACTCATCTCGCTTTATTGGCCGAGGGAGCCGGCGTAGAGCTTCCAGGTCATGTGGCCAGCATGACTAAGCCGCTTCTGGCGAACCAGAGCAGCACACAGAAACGCCATTTACCTTCCCACCAGAGCGGTACCTATTTATCTACTTGCACTTTGAGGTGCTTTTGAACTGCTAGGCTGGCAGGAGCAGGGACCGAGCAACGGGAGCTCACCCCGTCGCGGGGATTCGAACCGCCAACCTTCTGATTAGCAAGTCCTAGGCTCTGTGGTTTAACCCACATCCCTTAACTATCGGTTAGGACTAGTTAAATCAAGGGAAGGGCCTCCAGTTGTTGTTGGACTGGCCTGTGCAACTGCTCCAGCTGAATCTCATAGCAAATTGGGCCTGGAGCAGTTTAAGGCATTGGGTGATTTGTGAGTTTGGAGGGGGTGTGTGGACAGAATGCAGAGGATGCAGTAGGTCTGTGTGCATCTCCTTCTCCCCTGCCCCAACTGCATGCTTAGTTAGGCTTTAGAACCCTAATTAAACACAGTTCAAGGCTCCTGGTTCGCTCTATTCAGATTCAAGTTGACTAGATTAGAGATTCGAGGGAACATTCCCAGCCCTGTTGTTAGACTCCCTACTCCAATCAGCCCCAGCCAGAATGACCAATAGTCAGAATGAGGTGAGCTGTGGTCCAACAACACCTAAAAGGTGGCGGAATTATGAAATGAGAAATAAACAAATAATACTGAACTGGCATTAAGAAAATACTTGACTTGAGGGCATGTGAATAACACAGCATATCATAAACAATGTTATATCGGATTGTATTTTCAAAAAGTGGTTGTAAGCAGCTTGTTGGGGCCAAAGGTCTCTGTAAAAATGTACTTAATAAAATTAAAAGAATGGTAATCAGCCACTCTTAACATATTGTACTGAGCATTTTGCCTTACCTGGATCAAAGCTAAAGGTTTCTCTCTACTCCGGATGAGAGCAGCTTCTTGCTGGAGTTCTTCCTCCACAATTTCTGCAAATGTGATAGTTGTTGCTACAACTGGACTCATAACGGATGCTGCTAACCAAGGGCTGCAAGGTAGATTACCAAATGAAAGATGTCACCACATCGCAGAAGACATTTTACTACAAATACTTTTAATTACAAATCCAACTTACTTTAGATTTTCCGACAGTGTTGGTTCATTAAAATGTTGATTTTCAGCCCCAACAGCAGTGGCAGTTGAGCATCTAGAGACACAAATAAAATATTAACAGAAGAACTGTTGATTAAAAACATCACCTAAGGAAGTAAAAAGGTTGCCAGCCAACATGAATTCTGGTCTCTGGAATAGTATGAGGAATACATATTTTGACTAGAATTTGTTTTATTTTTATTTTATTTTAAATAAATCCCACATTTTCCATTTTGATTTTAAAAAAAAGCAAGGCAGGTTTTATTTATCTATGGAAACCAGGGCATCTATTTATGAAAAGGATGGAAGTGGGGATAGAAGTCACCTCCCTTCACTAATGGGATGGCATGGCTCAAGGTAGAGATTATTTTTTTTAACAGCCACACAGAAAGTAGACTATACCTCTCTCTCTATTCCCCCCCCCAACTCCTTCACTTACATTAAACTGGCGTGCAAACTCAAAGAAGTAACATTATACACATGTCTCACTTGAACTGCTTCTGAAAATAAGCTTCCCTAAGCCACTTCACTGATTAAGCTATCAAATTAGACATATCTATACAATATTAAGGAAGTACCGTAAGTGATCTATCATTTATCCTGTTCAGTAATTTATGATAGCTTTAAAACAATGAAATACAGCATGCTATCAGAACATATATTCAACTAAAATGAGATGCTCTGTATGTAAGTATTTAAATAGCTTTTTATATTGATGTGCACAACTTCCGTGCTTGCCAGAAACATGCAAATAAATGTTATACTTTCTCACCTCAGAGATTTTTGATCTTGTACATCTTCCATCACTTTAGCACAATGCTTTCCAGAACGGGCACCAACTGTTCTTTTCCCCTCCTCCAAGAGATTACGGAATGACTTTGGTGAAGCAGATTGCAATGAAGAAGCCCTTTAACAGAAAAGAGGGATAAAGTCTCAAACCCTTGTACCTTTTGTGCTATATTTGAGTCACCCCAAACTAAATGAATCAAACACTGCTATATTGTAACTTCCAGAAGATCCTAGAGATTTTTCTGTCTGAAAATTATTTTACCAACAGACTAAAATTGTGTGAAAATCCTAATTAACATAAATCTGTTGCATGTCCATGGCTGTTTATTATTTACTTAAGAGTATTTATACCCTACCAACCAACTGGAGTTATTGAGTCATCTTAAGTATACTGAAGACCCTACAAAATAGACAGGAGTTACTAGGCAAAAGTGCTTACTAGCCTCACCCAGCACTCCCCAACTTGAGTCCCTAGATGTTGGACTACACATTCCATAGAGACTGGTTGGGGATGACAGGAATTGTAGTCCAACAACAACTGAAGACCAAAGATGGATGAAGGCTGCACACACATACTCTAGTACTAATGCAACTGGGAACAGGGGGTAAAAGAAGATCTGGTTATTCCCCAACTATTCACAAACAGTGAGGCATCACTTTACATTACCATTAGTTACACTGAAACATTGTTGCCCATTGGATAGATCCTAGGGCAGAGGTGCCAACTTGAATAAAATATTGGGTGGGCTAGATAAGCCTCACCCTGCACAATTGATCACATGACATGGCACACATACCATTTGAATGACAATGGCCATTGACTTTGGAGGGCTCCGGCTCCCTCAAATATTTTATTGGGGGGGGGGGGTGAAGGGACATTGGCCCCTAGAAGTTGGCTCCTATGGACTGGGGAAAGCTTTTGAATGAGACTTGAAAGATCATTGAGAGCTGAAACAGTCAGACTGAATACAAGATAACTTCACAGGCTCACAGTCAGCATCCCTGCTGTAGCAAAGTTGAAGAGAATAATATAAGCCATGCAGAAAGTCATCCGCTACTACCCTTGCAGCTCTGAAACCTGTCTCTGTCTTTAGGTTTGGGCCAATGTCAAAGGAAGTTGCATATTTCTATTTGGACAGATTAGTAAGCAAGGCTTATTTTAACTGTACTATTCCATCTGTTTTGCATAGCAGTAAATACAACTCTCCTATTGCAAAGTGTTTTTTGTGTGCTGCTATAATTCAGTCTTGTTTGAATTAGAGGCTGGTGCAAAGGCCTAATAAAAGACAGTGGAGGAAAGAGAACTAGGAAAAAGCCCCAAGTGAGGAACATAGAAAGATGCCTTATACTAAGTCAGACCACTGGTCCAATGAGCTCAGTACTGCGGAAAATGATGGGCAGAGGGCAAGTGACTTTCCAGAAAAAGCAGGTGCTCTACCACTGAGCTACAGCCCTTTACTTGTACACAGTAAGTATCATGCTCCAAGCTTTGCCTGCTGGATGTTAAAAGCTCTCATTCTCTAGGATACATTCCTGTGCAGATTTTGGTTATAACTGAAGTGTCAATGTTGCTAGCCCCTATAGGTCAAGTCCATCCCAACCTTCTCCAAGCTTTTTCATGTAACTGTTAATTAATATAGCACAAGCCCTAGGCATCAGAAGTGAAATAAATGCTATTTATGAAAATTCAAATCCATTATCTGAAATGTTTGCCATGATGCCAATTTAGCTTTCTATTCCATCCTGTCAGAAGATGATTGAAATGTTATATGCAAGCAGCATCTCTCAGCAAAGGTATTACTGCACTCCCCCACCAAATACTAATATAATAAGGGCACCTTGAAAACTTGGTCAGAGGTATTTTTTGCTGGGAGTGTGCGCTAGTTTACCTTCAACCTTTTATTTGCTTGCCAACAATTGTGCTTCCAAAAATGCTCAACGCTGTTTTTATTAATTAATCTTCAAAGAACACTCCACAGTCCTAACTCTTCCCCATACACACACAAACCATGAAACTAGAGGTTTCTTTTGGCAAGCATGGTTTAAGATATATTGAGTCTCCATGTCAACCAAAAAAAAAAGAAGAAGAAAGTTCCAGAAGGTCCCACACCCATCTGGCATGTTGTCTTGCCAGTAGAGCTGCTGAATTTCCAAGACAAGGATCTTGTTTCACTGCAAAACAAAAGTTCTGGAGAATGCCACATACTGCAAGCACGGAAACCTCAACGTGGTGCCAAATGTATGCATGTGAGTACATTTGGGCTTCAAAGCAGTCAGGGTTATACCAGAACTCAACAAGCTTAAGACAAATGCAAACTCTTTTCTGTCACTCTAAATTAGTTAAGTCAAGTATCCTTAATGAGAACCATGTTTGTTAATGAGGAATTGTCATCAATCCAGCAGTAGTGTTTTATATATATATATTCAAAAAGGACATTAAAATAAATTCCATTATCCAATGAGCCATAAATTTTTTTAAAGAAAAAAATACTATAAGATTTCACACTGATGGTCTGCTTAAAGCTTTTAGGGGGTTTGCCATTTTCCATTTTTTGCAGCCAAAGGAATTTTATGAAGGAAGTTTGGCCATCTATGCCCACATTAAAATTAAACCAAAACTCATTCCACAGCTGAAGTACACCAATGTATGCCAGTGTAATGTATTGTAGTGGAAAGAAAAATAAATTTCCAACCATGTTGAAATGTCTGCTCAGCTATGGAGCTCACTCTGTAATATTGGCCTAGTCATCATCTCTCAGCCAATCCAAGTTCAAAGGGCTGTTGAGAGTATACAGTGGGAAAATGTCGTGTATCCTGAGCTCCTGGTAGGAAGCACAGGATACAAACATGACAGATATATAATGCAATTTTAAAAGGTGCCCAGTGTGTTTCTCCCCCTCACCTTGGGCTACTGTGGAAAACTACAAAACTTTGGAAATGCTTTGGAAAACGCAATATTCGCTTACTTTGTACAAGGCCCCAGATGCAATCTAAGACAAGTCTAGTTAAAAAGAAAGGTGCAAAAGAGAAGGAAAGTATTCTGGCAAGAGGGTGAACAGCACTAAATTAGATGGGTCAATAGCATGATTAAAAACTAGCACTGCAGTAAGTTGTTTGTATATGTAGGTTTGTTCATGAACCCTGAGAAAGCTTGCCCACAACAGAAAAGAGACAATTCTAAAAATACTGCTTGGGTTCAGATAAATTCCTCACTACTTAATAAGTTACTTAGGTGTTCTGCTCAGCTGAAACAAAGCTTATTTTAAAGACTGAAATAGATCTCCACAAGCATTAACACTAAGGCATACTAAGAAACATACCATACATTCCCTGGTTTTGCAGCATTTTGGGGTGTTGGTGGCATGGCTGCCTCTGGCACAATCTCTGGGCTGTTATCCTTAGCAGCCATAGCAATCAGCTTCCTTTGCTTCTGAGAAAGCTTACTTCCATGAGAAGTGGGTCTACTAAAAATTACAAACAGAAATGTGAAGTTGTTTACTACAGCCTATAAAATCCCTCCTGATCTGTTTTTACACAATCATGCAATTAATAAACAATATTTCTGAGGCAAGACAGGTGCTATATCATCAGGTAGATCAGAGCTCCATAAAATTATTTCCAAAGTTTCAAAGCCCCCCCTCAAAAATTATGAATTTATAAGTAAGTTAAGAATTTAAATTAACACAAATAGATCTTATCATTTCTCTTATTAAATCATTTTCTTTTACCAACCCTGAATTTATCTTTGGCATGCTTCCACATTTTTGCATGTTTTCTTCAATTTCCATAATAGTTCTTAAATCCATAGCAGGGGGACTGGCAGGACTGAATGAAACAACAACACCACAACAAGTTGTTACTTTTCAAGACATCCATTTTTACTTATCTTCTACTTGCCAAGTACCACTGAAATATTCTATATCTTGCATATATTTTGTAACCGGATGTATAATTTATGTCTCCTTCCTCAATTATGGCAAACCTCAAATAGAATGTTTTATATGTTTTTCAGGGAACACATGCAAACACCAGGGACACTTTTAGTTTTACTGACGATGCCCAATACATTAACTTTTAGTTCGTGTGAAGTTTGGTGACTTTTCTTTCAAAGCCTACCATGAAGTAGATCCTTAAAAGCCAGCCCATTTGGGCTGCAACTTTTACACAGCTAAAGTCGTAGTAACTACCAATGAAAAGGGGGAAGTAGCACTTTCAACACAGAGTCAATATAATTGCTTTTAACTTAACGTGCATAACACTAAATAACCTGGACATCTGATGCATCAGAAAACATGTCAACAACTATGCAGGGCAAATGCCCTCTGGGATGTGAACTTCCCTTCCACAATGAAGGCTCACTAGGATGGAGGAGAAATTCAGTTCACATTTTAACTTACCTAATTCATGGCATCAGCAACCGACTCAAATACTGCTAATAACTCAGCACATGACACACGTGGGAACAAACATATATACCTAAAAGAGCTGATAACCCAGTTGGAAGAGCTTGCGGAGGTGTTTTTGTTGTTAGGAATGCACTGTGGAAGAGATATTTTTTGCAACGATGTTCTCTCGGGTATTTTCACCTCTTTTTTAGCATTTGGAACGTGTGCACTGGAAACACACATTTTCTCTTTCACCTAAAGTCAAAGCACACTAAAATTACACAGTTTTAAGTCACAATATGTGCATTTACAGACAAATATGATGAGAACAAAACCAGATTCTGCATTTAATCCAAAGTAGATCGAGAGAGCTACTTCAGGCATGCCCAAGAGTTTGGCATGAATCTCATATTCTGTGAGATTTTCAACACCCTTCAGCTTTAGAAATGGTTTGCCATGCAACACAGCGTGGAAGGTCTGTGGCTTAACATGTCAAAAGCCCTGCATGGTGCTCTGGACTGCACTGTGAATGTATTTCAAGAGTGTAATCATGTTCACAGTAAGTGGTATTTATAAGAGCTACAGTCCTTCAAGTTTTAAGAGAATCATTTTATAACTTATTCATATCACTGCATCCAATACAACTATTCAATTAAATGCAACAATGTAGCCATTTCGCTCCTTTAAAATTTATGCTACATTAAGCAAAGAAGGCATTCTGTTATGTGGCATACATAAAGATTAGAAAGAAGCCAACTAAAGAAGAGACATAATATCTGCATTATTCAGTTACCAAATGCATATACATTAAATGTGTCTCATCACAGCCACACCAGAATTTTGAAGACCCATCAAGGTTTGTTTGCTGTTCAAGAAGATCCCCAAGCTTATTCTTCTTTTTTGGCTTCTTCTTTTTTTTGCAAACTCAAAAGCAAAAAAAAGAAAAGATTGGCACACATGTTTAAAAACATTAGATGCTGTGTTTTATTTAATTAGTAAACACTGAGGCAAAAAGAGAAATTAAGATGCTCTAACCTCAACTTTATCTGCATTGAATCCTGCTGTGAAGTCAGGGGACTGCAAATCTCTGGGGCTATTCACTCCTACGTAGCTACCTTCAGAATCCGAGGTCAGCATTTCAGGGAGGGATTCAATGGAGTTGGTTTTATCTAGTTTCGGTATCCCTACAAGTATTAGGAGAGGAAGGAAAAAAGAAATGGTTAGTCTCTGTAATTCAAGCTTGATTAACACCATATCCTGGCAATGTAAGTTCCCTGAGATGAAAAAGTTGTTTGAGTTGGGGTGGGGATTGCTATCCTATGCCTTACAGCCCATCTGCTTGACTTCAAAAGATCCAGCCCTGATCTCACCCTTGCATCCAGGTGCATGCACACACCGCCAACAGCTACACTTGCTACACCAGCCAGTTTAGCAGATAGCTTCCTCACTCCAATCTCACCATTTACTCTTCACTACTTATCTGTACAGTGGTACCTCGGGTTAAGAACTTAATTTGTTCTGGAGGTCCGTTCTTAACGTGAAACTGTTCTTAACCTGAGGTACCGCTTTAGCTAATGGGGCCTCCCGCTGCCGCCGCACCGCAGGAGCACGATTTGTGTTCTCATCCTGAAGCACAATTCTTAACCCAAGGTACTATTTCTGGGTTCGCAGAGTCTGTAACCTAAAGCATCTGTAACCCGAGGTACCACTGTACTTTCTGGGAAATGAAGAGGCACAGGAGAGAGCTCTGTCTGTTGTTCCCAATGCCTTTACTGGCTCTTGTTAAGGAAACTGAGCCCTGTGCAGAGACAGAAGAGTGTCTTCTGCTTTTCCTGATGCCCAATGCTACTGCTGCCTGTGCTGGGGCAGCAGCCAAACTGGACGCTAAGGAATATGTATGCATGTATGTATTCTAACATCCCTTGAAGTTGTTTGTTTCTGCAAGGTCCTGTTGAAGCTCTGGGAGTCAACACCAGTGATTTGATTATCTATTATGCATGTAATAAAGTTGTACTGTAATAATGATACAAACAAGCCATCTTGCGATACAGAATAACGTAACGTGTTTTTCAGTTGAAGATTTTAGTTTGCTCTACTTTGTCATGGACTATTGAGAGGAAGCTCTTGCATATAATGGAGAGCGAGTGAGAGATACAGAGACAGAGAGAAACAGCAGCAGCTGAATGCACCACATCTTGCACAAGTGAACCGGCTTCATCACTTTTACAGCAATGAAGTTGCCTGCAACTTCAGAGGTCAGGGGAAAGCCCTGTCTCATTTCAGCACAGCTCTTTGCAGCCTTGGGGTACAATTTACAGAACTTAATCAAAACATTATGTATTATCAAGTCCACAGCCACAATGAAAGCAAAAACAAATGGCAATACAGTAGCAACAAGCCCCAGCAAGTCACTCACACCAACAACTTTTCAGCCTGGAAAACGATTGTCACATGATGCAACAGATTTACAATAGTACATGAAAAACAAATTGGCAGCTGACACATGTGAATCAGAAACCTTCCGCTGATCCTGTCAGGTGGAAGGGGCTCTAGAGGAACAGGTAGAGAGCCACAAATAACTCGGCCAAAGTATCAAGAAAGCATGCATACTAATTGCTTCCTACATGATCCATACAATATTCGCAATGTATTAGGTGACTAGTCTTCAACCATGTTGAGATCCATGCATCCCAGAGCTAACTCTGGCATTACAGAACTAATAGAAATGAGAACCATACCTAGTACACTACTATTTTGTGAGTATGCAGATTATTACTATTATTTACTTAACTGACAGCCACTTTAAACGCAATCTACAAATCAGTAGTGAAAACAAAGCTCATCTGCCACTAACCTGTAGAGGGTGGGCTCTGAATAATATCAGAAAGATTATACCCTCCTGAGCTGTCTGACCGTTTTCGTGGCTTCTTCTTCGCCTTTGCTTTTGCTTTTTTGAAAAGAGCTTCCCTGGATTAAAGCAAAACACTTTTATTTAGATTCCACTTCCTTTTTTATTATGACAAACAGAATTTCAACTTTTCTTACTACATTCTCCCAGGCCCAAGTTTTCCCAATATCAGGACCGTGTCTTTTCCTAACCTAGTTTTTAAAAGCTATTTTAGACAAACGTTTTTTTAAAATAAAAATACAAGAATTTGTTTCTTTAAATTTAAGTGCCTGAGCTCTACAAATCAGCCCCTGCTTTAACAAATACCCTTTCTCCATCTTTTCTTGCTCAGCTCTGAATTGGGATAATGAGATTCACACTGGGGATTTACGATACCCAGGGAACATAACACAGTGCATTTAAAAGCAAATTACTCTCATAATCCTTTCTCCATCCCACCCCAGTCCCCCTTACTATTTGAACCAAAAGATGTATGAGCAGTAGTTTTTCCTTACCAAAGAAAATTCTGACATTTAAAAACTTTTATACGGAATGTGTTTACTGACACCAATCCACATTGTTCCATTCTAGCTTCAGATTTGCTGCTTAGAATAACTGAAAACAAATAGGAACACAGCAGGCGAGAGGTGAGCAGAGCAATGCAAACCTGCCACTGAGGCTCTGTGAAGCAACAGAGCTACCGCCACACTAGAAACCTCGTCACTCACAGCAGTAGAAGGTGGAGGGCAGGCAGACACTTACTGAGTAGTTTGCTCTGCACTCAGCTCTTCTTTCAGGAAGACAAAGGTTTCTCCTTCCTCAGGGTCCAAGGAACTAATATCAGGGCCATCTTGGTATGGAGTAATTACCCTTCTGACCATAGCAGGAATCTACAACATCACAAATGCTTGTTAAGCTGTGCACTAGGAAAGACAGGTAGGCACTGAATGCATATTTTAAAAATCTATGTTGTTGTGCGTTTTGAAATCCCATAAAATCCAGTTTGGAAGAAGAGTAACTAACCCCCAGTTTGGGGGCTTCATTTCCCACATATTTTTGTCTCCCTGCACCCAGACACCACTATTTTTGGTGGCAGCAAAGAGAATAAACATTAAAGGTGGCAAAGCACTGCTGCGGATGGAGCCCAGTGCTCCCAGGTCATTGGGCTGATTATTTCAGTCAAGAGGGCCACATACACTGCTGGTATATGGCTCCCAGAGGCTTGCCCCAGGGTAAATGTGGCCCTCAGACCAAAAATGAACACCCACCCACCCCTTGTTTAAAGTATGGCATGGTAGAGAAACCCTCCATACGATTACTCTAAGGATGTGTTGGCATATATAGATGATTCATAAAGTAACCTAAAACATTTGCAGTAATATAATCCAAGTAAAGTTGTAAATACCTGGTGAAGCCTTGACAAAGTTTCTAAACCTATATTTTATTCATTATAACGACAGTTCAGCAGACTCTGGAGGAGTCTTGCTTTAGTATCTGCGGGACTCTTTTTCTATTATGGCAATTTAAACCATGAGACAGATTATCAATGCTGCACAATTAGAAAATAAATTGGTCAGAATTTCTTTTAACAAAAGACATATCAAGACATTTCATCACTCAAGCTGCTTTAAAATCTAGCCTACTTCAACGAATAATAGCACTTACCATTTTTCTGTAGGAAACGGAAAGGTCCTTCAAAACGTCATCACTTAAAACATCTAGAGCCCTAAGACAAACACATATTAAATGCAAATTCAAGAGTGGCTCGCTGATGACACTCAACATTTAGTTGTGCCCAAGCACAAGGAAATGAAAGGCAATCTTGATAAATTCTACTTAATTCATAAAGTATTTGGGTGTACTGATAACAGAACAAGATTCTAAAGTGCTGGCGGTTTAATGAGTTGCTACAGACCTTAGACCTGTAAATGCCTGCTTGTGAACTGTCTCTTGGCTTAGTCCCAATTCTAGAACTTCCAGGTAATCTTTTTTTATTATTATTAATGGTACAAGTGTGAGTGGGTAGAAAGAGTAATGGTACAACAGCTCTCCAGATAACAACTTCCCAAGACCAGAAATCAAGCAAAGAACTACAGGTGCTGCTATGATGGTACAGAAAAGAGAATCTGCAGGTGAAGTAGGAAAGGAGAAATGATGAAAGGAAAGAGAACAGACAAGAGCAGAGATTATGTAGGGCAACCTCTCCCAATCTGGTGCCCTCCATGTTTTTGACTACAATTCCCATCAAACCTGACCATTGGCTATGCTGGCTGGGACTATGCTGGCTGGGACTACATGGGATGCAGCCTGCCATTCAGAAGGCACCAGTAGCAAAATGGATCAAAGAGAAGAGCATAGAAGACTGTGAGAACAGGAAAAAGATCTGAGTGGTAAATATTAAGGGAACAGAACTAGGAAATCTAGAGGCTAGGCCCTTGTAACTTGAAACTGATGTGGTAAAAGACAGGGATCCAGTACAGGCACAAACCCTCTTCAGGCTTTAATGCTCCTGTGTTGAGTGACATGGCAGCAGGAAGTGGCAATACCATGAATAACTCCATCCACTAGCCTTCAGATGAACAGCACATCTATCTATGCTGACAAAGCTTATCTGTACACAGCTGAATACTCAAAGGCCCTGTACACTACTTGGCGTGCCCCTGTTACTCAGCACATGAGCCTTAATGCCCGAAGAGAGCTATAGTTACTTTTGCCAAACCTCCAAAACCTTTTAAATAATGGCTCCCTCACTCCATTCTGAAAATCTGTTTGAAATGTGACACAAGCATTCTCTTTAAATCGCATGTGTTTATCAATGTCACTTGCTTGCCAGCTCTTTTATTTTAAAATGTTCATGTGTTACATTTTCAAACTGCTTTTTAAACCTGGTGTGTTGATGTCAAAGCAGGAAACGCTCAATGAATGTTAATATACTACTCATTTCCCTGTGGGTTATGGTCTGAGACAGTAGTTGAGCATGGAGTGCCACGGATTGCTTTTACCTTGTTTCAAGTATAGCTGCCATGTTTAGAACGATGAATTGCAAGCAAGATTGTTTCAATTGCTCAGCGTTGTACATTGCTGCAAACTCCAGAAGCTCAGCAGCATTCTTCAAAGTAACTGAAATTGGGGGGAAAGGAAGAGAATACATTTCCCAAGCCATTTCTGTTAAAATGCCACTTATCCACAATATAAATTTATAGTGCTTTGCAGAAAATTCTGGGGTATGTACATAGATCATCTGGGGCACTAACAAAGCCATTTGGACTTGCACAAATGGAATGCATTATCTAAAATTCCTCCTTTCATGCTCCACAGGTGCATACTGCAAAGGAAGATTTATAATGGAAAGTTTATTTCAGAAAGTTTATCCACCATTACTAGGGTTCCTTACAGCACAATTTGAATGTCATTGGGCCTAAACATTTTATTTTAACAGGCACACTACAATGATGTGCAATAAATAACATCATATTTTGACATTCATGCAAGCTATTGTGTAACTTTAAAACAATAAGTAGCATTCCTACAGGGTCAATCCAGTAACAACTCACGTTTTTCGGTAATAGCTACTTCACAGATTTCTTTCAGTCGCAACGTAAGGAGCTGATCCGCTACCACAAGAATATTGCAGATGAATTCCACATTTTGAGATTCTGGAAATCATTGGAAAATTGTATCTTGAGCCTAGTTTCCAACTTTCTCTATTTATTGTCTATCTGTTAACTCAGCCAAGATTACAGTCTAACACAACACAGTATGAATCAGCCCACTCAACTGCAAATGGCTTCAGATGATTAGTTAGCCTGGAATGTGCAAGTCACTCTCTGGGGGGGGGGGGGGACGGGACTATCCCTATTCTGTGTGCCATACTGAGGCTACCAAAAAAGGTACAGATCTCAGCTTTCTGCAACCTTAATCCAATGCCTTTGCAACCTCCCAGTACTTGTTCTAGTCCTAGTAGATCTAGTAGTTGCCTCAACCCTCCTCTACCCTTTCATATTTTTCTGGTTTATGGAAGACATGATGCCATTTTTACATAATCAGCCATCTGCATCTCTGTCATAAGGTGATTTGGAGTAAAGTGTGGTCAATATGCAGATGACACCGAGCTCTATCTCTCTGCTCCAATTAAACCAGGAGAGGGAGCTGGTGTGTTAGATCAGTGCTTGGAGAAAGCTTGGTCCTGAAAAGACAGAGGTACTATGTGTCCTGATTGCTCATGTTCCAGAAGGTGGGGAGATGGCCGGCAGCTTAGGGGTGCTCCTGGATTCAACACTCTCACTGGAGGCTCAGGTGCTTAGCAGTGCCTTTTTTTCAGCTACAGCTGTGGCCCCTTTTGTACCGAAATGACTTGGCCACTGTGCTCCATATTCCAGTAACTTCCAGACTGGATAATTGTAATGTCTTCTATGTGGGGCTACCCTTGAAGATGACTCAGAAACTTGATCCAAAATGCAACAGCCAGATGACTGGGTGGGGCTCCTTCGGGTCTCATACATGCCATTTTAAAATACCAGTTCTGCATACCAGTTCATTTCCAGGCCAAATTCAAGGTGCACACTTCAATGTTTAAAGCCCTAAACCACTCAGGCCCCAAATACCTGAAAGATCACATCCTTCCCTAACTTCTCAAGGTGCTAACACAAGTGGAAGGTGCCCTCTTGGTTGCTCCATTGCCCTCAGAAGCTCAGGGCAGTCGTGGCAGCAGTCCCTTAGTTGTGGAATTCGCTTCCCACATAGGTATGTCTGGTACCTTCATTGCACTGCTTTCAGCAAATGCTGAAAACACACATCTTTATCCTGGCTCTTTACACTTGTTTCAAACTGTTTTTAATATTGTGTAATAGTATGTTTTTAATTGTTGGGTTTCCATGACATTATACCATTTGTGTAATTTAATCCATTAAGCTGGCATTTTGCTATTGATACTATTTTCATCTCCTCCTCCTCCTGTTCCCAGATTCCCAAGCATGTAATTTATTCCCATTCTATTAAAGTCCTTACCTTTTACTATAACAGCTTCGTCAGTGTAAATATAATCCAGGATGACCTGCAGGATGTCAGAGGGGAATGGCATTTCCAGAGCAGCACAACATGATGCCTAAATGGAAGCGGGTTTAAACAAACATTTCAAATGCCAGCCCACTTTAAGATCCAGTAGAAGCTCCTTGCGAACCTTTAGGGAAGTCATCAGATTTTAAAAATGATATATGCCATTACAAATAGTGCGTGCAACAGAAAACTAGTAAAACTAGTAGTAGCAACAATAACAGTAGCAGTAGCAGCAGCAGCAGCAGCAGAAGAAGAAGAAGAATACATAAACCTTGATCCTTTCCAAATAATCCAGATCACCAATGTATTGTGTTTACTCTTCTGTATTCTACAGTATTCTACTGTATTCTACTATATATTAATAAAGTGTCTTGGTAGCTTTCATAAAAATCAACATACTAACAGGGTGGGTGAGCAGTGTTTCCAAAGGTTCCAACAGCCACAGAACACGTTCCCCCTTCAATGACCTCAGATGCACATTTTACTAAAGGGTTTAGAGTATGAGTATGAGTGACCAATCCTCAAGGAAGCACACCTCCAACGTTTCTGCATGGGTCATAGTTCTGAGCATGCCTCTTGTTTGGAAGATGATGGAATAGAAAGCCCATGCTAGGAATGATACAATGGCACCCAATGGAGAGCTTGACCAAATTACCCACTCCCAACAGAAACTGATTAGGAGGAGACAGGCGAGAACAGTACATCATGCTGAGATGCAGAGGGTAACCTCCTCTGCATTTATGCGTGCTGGGCTTATAAAAAACCTTCAACTTCTCGTGGTGCACAATGTGGGAAACACTGACATAGAGCATCCATCCCTAATCAACTGCTCTAAACAAACCAGCCAAATATAAACAAAAGGAAAAACTTCTTATGAAGATAGCATTCTGCAGTCATAACAGAATTATCTCAAGATTGTTGGCAAACACCCCATTTGGGAAATAAAGTAGTAAGAGGTTCCATTAGATTATTCACAGCTATTAGTCATCCTCTGGCACTTTCAATATGCATAAACTTGAAGAGGACTTGATCCGACTTAACGTTTTCAACGTTTATTGGAAAAATCTCGGTTCAGATGGACTGCTGTAACATGGAAGGAATTTCAAGAACCAATTTCTGGGTTACTGTTACATACTTCAAACTCTAGTATTATGTGTCCACCATTAAAGAGAACAGCAAGCCACAAACTTGTCATTCACATCTATCCATCGCCTAAAACAAACTCAAACCGGCAGAACTTGCGCAAGTGCTTACTAATTAATTCTTTAAGTGTACAAGCATTACCTGTAACCAAAGAGGTCAATAACTACTAGCTACCAAAAGTCAACCTGCAGAATAAAATATCTATCCCATCATGGCCAGTAGGAAGTCTAGGAGGACAGAATTCCATACACGTTAGATATTTGGCAGAGCATGTGGTAATATTCTGCTGTAAAGGTTCATTAGTTTCTAAAAGCATTTTCTATATGGCAAGGGCTGGGGGCAGGGGGTACTATGCAAAAAATGCTAGCTATTGATTATTTGGGTCTTGATATTTGATTATGTGGTATTTTAGGAAGCAACCAAGGCAAACACATTTCACATGCATGGGTGGGCTTATTTCAATAAGAGCACAAGACAGAAAGACCCAGGGACCAAGAAGCCAATAACTCCAAGAAAGAATGGGGAAAGTTTCTAATTTATTTAGGAGACCACTGTAAGCAGATGAAAACATTAGCAGGATTCTAACAACACTTGTAATGTAACTAATACGATGGACAATATAGAAAGATACAAAATATTGATTATACAGTTGACAATAGGACCCATGGAGGGGAAGGTGGGAAGTCGAGGGATTCAGAGAAATCTCTATATATGGTTATGCATTTGGTAAGGTGACAATTTTTTACTTGTAAAATAAATAAATAAATAAATAAATAAATAAATAAATAATTTCAAAAAGGAAAGAAAGACCCAGTTTGGACATAACAATAGGCCAAATCATGACTTGTTGTGAATGAGTGAGTCTGCAGGTTTCCAGAGAGGAAATCAAGGCTCCTCCTCTGGTCCTCCTGCTGCTGCTGCTGCTGCTGCTGCTGCTGCTGCTATGAACCAAGCCATAGCTTGGCTTAGTATGTCATCCAAACCTGGGCTTCTGGTTAATCTCACTCCAGGCAACCACAAGATGTAACCAACTTTTGTTCTCTCTCTGGGAGCCAGTGTGTCCACGCTAAGTAATGGTTTAGCTTAGAATTATGTGCAAACTAAGCCAAAATAAAAGGCTGCTGGGGTTATTTTCAAAGTATGGCTCAGAAATAAGGCATTTATAACTATTTCTAACCTACAAATTTATTAACTTCTGAAGCTGCCTTTTACCAAGCCAGACCATTGCTCCATCTAATGATTAATCCATTATTGTGTCTACTCTGATTGGCCATGAAGCCTCTCCAATCTTAGGCAGAGAGGCTTCCTTACACAGAGTAAGAACATTGGTCCACCTAGCTCTGTACTGCATAGAAATTGGTGTGTATCTCCAGAGTTTCAGCTAGGCATCTGTCCCAGCTCTATCTGCAGGTGTCTGGACTGAGCCTGGGACCTTCTGCATGCAAAGCATGTGTTCTATAGTCCCTCAAACCTTTTCCCCCCATTTCTTTTAATTAAGCTGCCATAAATTAACCACAATTAAAATCCCATCATCGAAACAGTATTCCAACTAATGTGTCATAGCACAGCACACAGCTACTATAAAAGGCCCCTTGTGCTCAATATCATTTATGTAATGAAGGGTGCACATGTAGAATTCACTGCTGGATAATTTTTATATTCTTGCCTTCTGTTTTGCAAGCCATTACAAAGTTCTCTTTCGTGAATAATTACTTTCTCCCCCACAACGCCTGAGTAAATATTTTTGCACAAATTAAAGACGAAGGGCAATGCATCCAAGCACTTATACAGGCACACTTACCTCAATCCAGGAGCTGCTCAGCATGCTGTGAAAATAGTCTGAAAAGGAGAGAGACCTCATTTTGACATGCATTAAAAGACAGATCTCTATTAATAACGTGGTCAAAGTACCTTACATTATACCTACCAAGTCTTGCGCAGAGCACACATTTGTGACATGGGAATTCTTTTCCATCTACAGATTTCATGGTCACATCGCAGAGGTACGAGCTGCAAAACAATTAAAAAACCTACTATAAGGAGACATTAAAATGCAAATGTGGTTTAATACAAACAAGTAATGCAGGGGGATAATAGGGGGATAATCACCAGATTTTTTCCGGAGTTAAGAAACTGAACAGTTTATACAGGCTAGTACACATGGGGAAGGGTATTAATTAACATAGAGAGGGGGGCAATCTGGTTGGCTGTGGGCGTGACACAATCCGGGACTCCCCCATGACATGGGGGACTCAACACGCCCCCACTGACCACGGGAATGTGCAAGAGCCGACACAACCCTGCCCCTCTGTGAAGAGGAGCGGCCTTAATGGACATAGAGGCGTATGGTCAGTAACAGTTCAGCATACGGCAAGCTGTTTGGTTCTGCAGTGATTCACATATTTACAGTCATACCTCGGGTTAAAGACATTTCAGGTTGAGCATTTTCAGGTTGTGTCCCCCGGCGACCCGGAAATAACGGAACGGGTTACTTCCGGGTTTCGCCGCTCATGCACGCGCAGACGCTCAGAATGACGTCACGCACATGCGCAGACGCGGCGAATCGCGACCCCCAGACGCGGGTTGCATTCTGCTCATGATGTGAACAGGGCTCCGGAACAGATCCCGTTCACATGCAGTGATGGCTCAGTAAGCATTTTACAAGAATAGGAGTAGCAAGGATTTTTCCTGCTTAAATTCATGGAGGTTTGGTCACAAACATGTCGTATGTTTTATCCATGTGATAAAATGCACAACAATTATTCTCACTAAGAGAAATTTTTGAATGTATAGTTTTAAGTTTTATTTTACAAGGTTAACTTCAGAAAAATGAGAAGTTGAGACACTTGGGACTTCATACAAACTAGAAGTCAGAATTATGTGAATTATTTGAATTGGCTTTCATTATACCTATAGAATGGCTTTCATTATACCCAGGGATGCGGGTGGCGCTGTGGGTAAAAGCCTCAGTGCCTAGGACTTGCCAATCGAAAGGTTGGCGGTTCAAATCCCCACGGCAGGGTGCGCTCCCGTTGCTCGGTCCCAGCACCTGCCAACCTAGCAGTTCGAAAGCACCCCCAGGTGCAAGTAAATAAGGACCGCTTACTGGCGGGAAGGTAAACGGCGTTTCCATGTGCTGCGCTGGCTCGCCAGATGCAGCTTTGTCACGCTGGCCACGCGACCCGGACAGCGCTGGCCCCCGGCCTCTTAAGTGAGATGGGCGCACAACCCTAGAGTCGGACATGACTGGCCCGTACGGGCAGGGGTACCTTTACCTTTTTATACCCTATAGAAATCTTCAAGCTTCCATACTGCACCTTTTGAAACTCACCATTTTTTCTGGTTTAGCTTTGGCTTGTTGCCAGTTTTTCTGTTGGCAATGTTTATTCTTCCATTTTCTATTCTGACTCCATCTAGCCTGCAAGGAAAATGAATTGTTTAAAGTGATAACAACGCTCCACTGTAAAAAGAATAATGCAACAGGATTAGTTGACAGGAAGAGTTATAGATGTTTATTCAACTTAACCTGAGGATCAACCCGTTAGAAAAAGAAAAAGCACGTGTGTGTGTATAAAAAAGCCTTAGTGATAGCATACCTTGAACTTAAGCTCCCAATTCCAAATTTCTTTGCAGCAACTTGCAATGTTTTTATGAGATTCACTTCTTCCCCAACACTCTTACATTTCTTAGAAGCAGATTTTGGTTTGCTCTTCTGTTTTTCATTTCCCATGTATACTTGGTTACTTCTGTAAACCTCAAACGCAGACTTCTTATTAACATCTCCATTGATAGCTATTTTATTCAAGTTTGTAATTAAAGTGTTTTCATTCTCTTCCATTTTTTCTTTGTACACCGCTTTGAGCCTGTGACCATGAATGAGGAGATCACACGTATCCGTGTAAATGTACTGCAGAATGTACATAAACAAATCTGGGTGAAGTTTTTCTATCACAAAGAGATCACAGCCAACACCATCTTCATCTTTACGATAAATATCAGCAGAATCGATCCAATTGTGATCCGATTCAAAGAGCTTCCGGAAGAAGTCAGAGCGTGCTGCCAAAATGTACTTGTGCACAGGGAAAGTCCTGGAGCCAACTTGAAAAGTCACATCATGGATGTTGTCCGTAATTTCTGCTTCTCCCAACAATTTGCCAAAATCCTCAGAAAAACTAGAAGTCGAGACACTTGGGATTTCATACAAACTGGAAGAAGAGAGTTATAAGAATTATTTGAATTGACTTTCATTGCATTTCATCTTCATGCACCATGCAAGGAAAAGCAAGTTTCTAAGGCAGGGATTGGGAACTTGAAGAACTTCAGACGCTGTTTGGACTAAAACATTAATTGTCCCTAACCACTGGCCATACTGGCTGGGGCTGACTGGAGCTGGGAGTCCTACAACATATGGAGAGCTGCAGCTTCCCCCACCCCTGGTTCCAAGCAGTATTTGCTTTCCTTCTTCGAAACATTAAACGAAAGCCCTCAAGATGCATCATCACACATGAGTATGTGGTAGACTCGTAAATATACTGGATTCATGCCTGTATATTTTTAACAGTACCAGCAACGCTTTCCCAGTCCGCAGACTAATAGCTGTGGTTTAATGTAGCATATGGTGTTCCATTTTCAGAAGGCAAGACTGGGCACTTCATCCCTCTTTTCAGGAAGGCAAGAATATCTTCATCATAACCTCACGTGCTAAATATTAGTAAAGGACTGGATTGACCAGAGTATCAAAAAGCACAAGTAGATCAAAAGAAAGAGAACTGCATCCAGGCACTAGTTTTAGAGGCCCTTGTGGTGTGTGCCCCTAAGGTCTATGAGGTGGGAGCCCTCATGGCATTGGAAATCCCTTCTCGGTAAGTTTTCATAAGGCTTAAAAGACCTATTTGTTTCCATTGGCCTTCCCTTGAGTTATTTTGGTCCTGTTTGCTGAATTGAGGCTGGAGTGGATAATGATATGGGAAGATTTGAATGGGTTTTATTCTTTTGTTTTTCAATAATTGTAATTTGTATTGCTATCAGTTAGTATGGATGGGCTTTGCCCAGGAAAACAACACCGAATTGTTTTAAAATAAAATAAAAATATTGTTTTCAAAGCTTTTAGGTAAATTATTCCCATAAATAGCTGAACTATACCTTGTTTTAGGATCTGACTGTAAAACAGCAAAGTTGCACCCATTAGGATCAGTGGTAACATTAACAGCTCTGTGAACAAAAGCAAGCTTCTCAAGTCGAATTCGTTCATATACGTTGTTTGTATCACAAGATGAGACCTCGGTTGAGGAATTCTGAACATTTGTCACAATCTCTGCTGTATTTGGAGAGATTAACTAGTTAGATAATCAGCTGAGGAAACAAATAGGAAAATGTTTTGCTGGAAGCATTACACTAATTCCACTAACGTTGAAAGGCAAGTATTTGGCTTTAGTTAGACATTTATTGAAGACTACTTCATACTTGATGTGATTTCCAGACAGTACAACTAATTTCATAAGAAGAGCCCTGCTGGATCAGAGAAACATCCACAAGTAGGAAAATAATATAGAACACTATCTCATTTAATTGCAGCATGAGTGTAGGAAAAAGTTACAACTGAAGCTTCCATGAATAAAGACCCTGTGAAAAAAATAATCTCATCATCTTAGAGTGGAATCTTATATCCCCTTTTTAAAAAAAGATTCAAAATGTTTTGTTAATTGAATGATACAAATCCACCAATCATATAATTAGTTTGAAGTCTTTACAGTGGTACATACACAAATTGTTTAAACTCCAAACTAATTTTAAGTTTTCTACAAGTTTTGGAAAATATTTTGGTACAGAACATCATTCAGTTGAACTTCCAGCTCTACTAAAGACTATAAAACATCCTGAATGTTGTATTCATATGCAGCAATCACTGTTTTAAATTTCATCAGCCCAACTACTCTACTGATAGATCTCTGGGTGATTTGCAATAGATTAGGGGTTCTCAAATTGTGGCTCATGAACCACGAGTTTCATCAGGTGGTCTGTCGTGTGTCTGTGGATTTGTGGTTAAAAATAGGAGGTGGCACATCCATTGGACTGAATATTTAAACTGATTCAAACTGTTATTTTTATTGCTTCTTGTATTTTAGTGTTTTACAATCTGAAGTCTATGGAATTCCAATTGCTACAAGTAGGGGGGGGGACATTAAAACTGCCAGTCTGCAAAGACCCTCAGCAATTTTAAGGAAGTTGAGAAACTACTGAAATACATCCCCTCCTCACAAACATGCGCCTTGAACTAAATAAGCTTGGGGAAACCTAAAATGGATTTGTGTGCGAAAGGACTGGGTGCAGAGCTGAGCTCTGTTTTGACACACAAAAATCCGTTTCTCAGCAACTGCTCAGAACTATTCCACCTTTTGCAGTGGGCTCACTTTGGTAAATCTTGTGATTCTAGTAAAATAAAGCTGATACCACAAGCTGAAGTGTGCCTGCCCCATGTCTTTATCATTATTTAAATAAGAGTATCATTTCCCTGACACTTTTATGTAAGCTTGCATACTGCTCTGATGGCACTAGATGGCACTAGTTACTAGTATTTGCTCTGCGGAAAACAGTGTTTCCTTTTAATAGCAGAATTGGAGGTCCAGTGTCAGCAAGCAGAATAACTAAACACTACAATTCTGAAAATTCCTGAGAAACAGAGAAAGAAAAATGTTGCTGTTGGCTAAAAAAGAAAAAGAAAAGGAACAAATACCCTCAAATCCTTTCGTGTATACACCTACCATAGAAACAGAACATTAGAAAGCCCTGTTAGAGCTACAAAAAGTCTACTGGATAATTAATTTGTTTGGACAGGGTGAATAAGAAGATATACCTATAAAATAAGCTGATTGAAGATTAAATCAGTGAAAAGAGCAGGTAAGAGAAAATACTTAAAAGCTCTCTATTAGTCTGGAAAAGGTACAGAAGGCAGCTACTGCAAATAAAAATTTTGAACCTCAGGCTTTTTAATTCCTCCCTTTGCATGCTTTAAGTGGACCTGTGCCAGTCCTGATACTTCAGTCTTTGTAGTGCTACAGCGTTATGACACTCAGGTTCACAGCTAACAATGTAGTTGAAGGAGAAGAAATTAAAGGCCCCTCTTCGTGGTGTTAACTCCTGGGCATGGGACTGTCCTACTGCCTTCCCCCACAACAGTTAGCTTAGTCCTCTGTCTGTGGGTCTTAGAGGCCACAAGCTTCTATTGTTAGAAAGTCAAAAGAAAGGACCCCCCCCAAAACCCACAAGTACTAAGATCCTGTCAAGCTTTTTTTAAATAAAAAAAACATAATTTGGTAAGACTCTAAAACCCATGCCCACACAGAAGCCTTAAGACCAGTGCTATAGAAACTTGTTTTTAAAATTCCATTACAAAAGGTACAAATGACAACCAATATACTCAGCGATGTGTTTATTCATAGTTGTTATGGAGAAGGGGTAGGAAGGGAAAACAACGCAAGTTGTGCTAGATTTAGAATGTGATCCTTCCCCTACCCCCATGTTGAGGTTGGGTGTGTATGTGTTGTGTGTAGATTTCTCTCCACCATCCTCTGCTGGCAGAGAGGAATGCTACTGGTGAGGGAAGCTCTACTACAGCGAAGGAGCGTGGGTGGGAAAATATTGCCAGCAATTCTCTTTATGTTGGCCAGTGGAAATCCCTGCAAAAGCGGCATTCTAGGACAGGGACGCAGCTTCTTTGGATCCAAAGCCAAGGGGTCCAGCTACGTCAACCTAAATTTGGCAGATCAAAAACAAAGAACTGACACCCCCCCCCCCCCCGCTTTCTGTCCTGGCCAGTGCAAGAAGCAGTGATCAGCCACTCTGCACCTCTGTAGCCCCTTGTTAGAATTCCTGTGTCCTTTGAGTAGTACAACTGTAGACATCTCCTTTTTATTTTTATGTTTTAACTCAGGAAAAAAATATTGTGTGTTCACGTTCACATTTACACTGATTGACCCAAAACTGCTCTCGCAACTGCTTCCATTCAGCCAAAGTTAGCACACTCAAAAATCTACTTAACTTACCTTTCTTCTCCGAATTTTTGTTCCCCTCCATCCACTTTCCTTTGAAAGCTTCACCGTCCTGTGTAACAAACATAATTTCATTCCTGTTTAAAGAAATATCAGACATGTAGACTTGGCGGCCATACACCCATCGGCACTGCTTCAAAGGATTGTTGGCAGATTTCCAGCAAAACACCTAAAGATTTGTGGAGTGTGGGGTAAGGAGAGGAGAGAATGAGAGCAGTTTACACATTTCTGCAATAATTTATCCCCCTGCCTTCTTTAATTGCTTTAAACTAAATTCTTTATGCACCAAGAAGCTACTAGCGCCTACTCCTGCTTCCGCAACCTATTTGGGGATTTGCTCACCATCTGTTTTGTCCTCATACAGATTTACACAATTTTAAGCTAGAGTTGTCCTGCTTCCCTAAAGCAGAGGTGGGGAACTTCTGGCCCATGAGCCAAATTTAGCCTGGAACAGGTCCCAAACTGAATTCCCCCTAACCATGCCCACCTGGCCCACACCTGATGACATTCATGAGAGGTATGGGGCAGGTAAAGATGCTGCTGGATTGGCTGTATGGCTCACTTCCTCATGCAAAACTCTACTGTGAATCAGATCCTCAAAGAAAGCAGCTTTGTCAGCATGTCCCCCACCACCACCACCTGAAAGTTTGCAAAATTTGTTTGCTTTTTCAGTCTTAAGTAAAAGTGATCAAACTGCCTCACAGCTGAACAGCAAAAGGTTTTCGGTAGACAGAGATGCAGACTTGATCTAAGGGCCGAACTATGTGTGACATTAGTCACATTTAGACAAGCTTGTGTGAGGAAAAAGCTAGAGCAGATGACGAACGCTTGATAATTTTGTTTGGTCCACTTAAGTCAAGGGCCCTGAATCACACTTCCTGGACTAATCAGATCAAAACACAGTGATGGGCTGAAAAATTGTGTATATAAAATGTATATTTTAGGATTAAATTCATTCAAAAATACCTATTTAGTAGAAAACTATACAAAAATACTAAATTTTGTGTGTGCTTATGTTTAACATTTGCAGAAGATGCAGAAACAGAATGGAATGGACTTAAGAATAAACATTTGTAAATCTGTTATGGACTGAATAGACTGATCTGTTCATCCCTTGGAGAGGCATTACATGTCACTACTGCAAACAAATACATTTGCATTTAGTGACAATGCATAACTAAGTTACATGCTATAAACATAAAGTGCTTTCAAGGTATGCCTTTACACTTTATAAAGTGGGTGGCGGCCCAGCACTGGTCAACTTACTCTTCCCGCTTGGTCCAATGCAAGAATACAAATCCTCTGGCCTCCATTTTCCTTAAGGTGTTCAGGAGCCACTCTGTAGTCCAAGTAGCCTCCACTAACAAGAACCTTCTTTAGATTTAGTTGCCTGGACAATCACAATACAAAATACACACAAATCAAAATTGTAAAGAAAATGAAACACTTACATAAATAACAAACCTAACAACTTTGCTGTTAAAGAAGCTACAAACAAGCAACTGCTACCAGACTATCACAGATGCTAAAACCATTATATTGACCTTAGGACAAGATTCATCACAAGATTTTACCCTGCCCTCTACTAACATATTGCCCAATAGTTCATACAAACTATGTGACATGTGAAACATATTTGCCACATAAATATGTTAGAAATATATATTCATAAAGAACAAAAATAAAACCCGCTTTGCATTGTAAGACATCATAATCTATAAAGAAGCACTGAAAAGAAGCAAAAAAGGAGGAACATACTAAGCTGAGAGTGGGCACCACTACTGAGAAAGCCATCTGCCTGGTTCCCTGTAGCTTCATGTCTTGCAATGAAGGAACCGCAAGAAGGCCCTCAGAGCTGGACCTCAGTGTCCTGGCTGAACTAACAAGGGTAAATTCATAGATTTCTTTTCTGAGGAAAAGCACTCACTTGGAAGCAATCTTCTTGCATTGATAGTCGGTGAGCAAATAGATATCTCCTCTTTCAGTAACACAAACTGTGGCACCATCACTTGCAGCGACAAAGGACATAGTAATGTCTTTGTGATGCAGAGCAGAGACTTGGCGAGGTGAAGTTACACACTTCTCTCCGTTAGGATCTAGCAAGTATCCTACAATGTAAAAGAACACCTTCAATGCAAACTTTTTCAGACTCATGATTAAGTGGCCCAATAGTTTTCCTACTCAAAGGAAGGACAGAAACAAGTGCTGTCAATTCATATTTACACACACACACACACACACACACACTTAAAACTTCTGGAGCATCAGAAACTAGTTTATAAATGTAGGTCAACATATGAAGCTGCTTTACACTAAATCAGTGCATTCCCTGCCAAAGTACAGATACTGTATATACTCGAGTATAAGCCGACTTTTTCAGCATATTTTTTATATATTTTATTTTTTTTATGCTAAAAATATCCCCCTTGGCTTATACTCGAGTGAGGCGGGCGGTGGCAGCGGAACGAGCAATGAGAAAGGAGCCCTTTCTCGCCACTAGTCCCACCACCCACCTCTCGCAAGGGCAGGCACAGGAGATGCGGTTGGGAGAGGCGCTGTGCTACGCTGCGCTTCTCCCAACCAGGCTCCTACGCCTGCTCTTGTGAGCGGCAGAGGCGGCGGCTAAGTGAAGAGCGGCCCGAAAGGGCTGCATTCAGGCTGCTCTTTCTTCCTCCTCCTCCGCCTTTGCTGCTGTCGGCAACAGCAGAGGAGGAAGAAGCAGCCCGAAAGGAGCCCTTTCAAACTGTTCCTTCCTCCTCCGCTGCTGTGGGTGGTGGAGGAAGCAGCAGCCCGTGAAATGAAGATTTACTTTTTGCCGGGGGGCCACTAGGGGCGCATTGGAAGATGGCCAACAATACCATCTCTCCGATCCACACAGGGTAATTAAGAGGCTGTTATGGGAGTAGGCAGCCTCCCTTGTTGCCCCAAGGAAATGGGGAACACTGCCCTTGCCTGCTGTGCCCATAAATCACCGCCTAATTCGAAAGAAGGGGGTGAGGGCCCTAGGCAGAATGCCCCCGTGTGGACCTCTGCTCTCCTGGACGCTGTCTCTGATTGCGCACTAGCTGCAGCAATTTGGAATAATTAATTACAAAAGAAGCAAATGCACATATTTCAAGTGAAGAAGGGGAGTGAAGTTTGCTAATTTAAGTGATCTCTGCGAAAGAAGACGACGGGTTGGAGAAACAGGAATATTTTACGATGAAGATACACCAAAGGCTGGGTATGTTGACAACGGGACTGAATGGGAGGGGGGGAACCTTTTTTACTTTCCTTCTATGTGATTTACAAGAACCCCTCCTCATTAGAATCGTCGGTTGAACTGACCGAAGCAGGATGATTAAGGTCTGTGTGGAGATAAACTTTAACCAAAAGTATGCTTTATGGAGATCGAGAAGCAATAAGAGCTTTTGGAATGGCGCAGCAATTAATTCGGAGTCGCCATCTTGCCAAAGGATTTATAGCCGGGAGGAGGAATAGACCTGTTTTCAGACTGCATTCCTGGTGAATCTCCTCAGAGGTTTTGAGAAAGGAGGCAGATTGGTGAAGATTAATGACGCTAAGACTGTTTTGATGTATGGAAGTGATGTTATATGGAAAACGTCTGGATATGGCTACTGGATAAAAAAAAAAATATCCACGCAGGATTACAAACTGTTCTAACCAGCTTGTGGAGACTATCAGAGGTCACAAAGAGCAAAGAGAAAGGAAAAATATATGAAAATAACAACAAGAGATGTGGAAAAACAATAAGAAAGGACTGGATAGTCCTTGAACATCATAAGGTTAGATTTGTGGACATTAAAACAGCAGTAAGAAGCAAGAAGTTGATTGGATCCCCTTCGGAACTTGAAATATGGGTACCCCCAACAAAAATTTAAAATTCGGCTGTGTAATTTGGAATTTATGTAATTTGGTTTGATTTTATGTGATTGGTCGGTTAATAAAAAAATATTCTTAAAAAAAGATTTACTTTTTGCCCCTATATGCATCACCTTACACTTCTTTGCACTGAAGTAATTTACCATTTTACCTCCTATACACTCAGCCTTGTGGTGCTTTTGGAGTTCTTCACAATCCCTTTGTTTTAACAACCCTGAACAGTTTAGTATTGTCAGGAAACCTTGCCACCTGACTGCTCACCCTTAACTCTAGATCATTTATGAAGCAATTTAAAAGGCACAGCTCCAATACCAGTCCTTGGGGAACTCTACTTTCGACATCCTTCCACTTACGAGAACTGTCCATTTATTCCTTCTCTCTGCTTCTTGTTACTTAATCAGTTCCCAATCCTCAAGAGGACCTCACCTCTTACTCTACGACTACTATGCTCACTCAGGAGTATTTGGTGAGTTCAGATGCCAAAGCCAATTTAGAACATTTCACTCTATGATAGGACTCTATGTCCTCACACCAAACATTTTCACATTGTGCATAAAAATTACACCGTGCAATTTTTGTTGTAAAACAAATTATGGCCTCTGCGTGTATGCATTTTAAAGAAGAATTTCAGTATCCGCAGTGGAGACGGAGAGAATAAAGAGAGCTAGCAAGTTGCCACAGGGTGGAACAAAGAGTGCTGTCCAATCTTTTTCCACTTTGAGCTTTTAACAGCATCATTTAGACTAAGGGGAGGTAGGGTCTGGATTCAGTTCAGCAAGCCACAGGCAGTGCCTCCACCCCCACAGCTTCGGTTTCATTCTGGGTGATAAATCGCTCTGTTCTGCAGAGAATGATCTCTAGAGAACACAGAGAGCATTTTATCTCCTGTTTTGGAGATAAAACATCTCTCTGGCTGATTTGAGAAAGCAGTCAATCTTTTCTCTGAGTGCTAATCACCACAGCACTGAAATCAGAGATAAAGCTCTTCACTTGGCTCTCTGAGAGTACATCGCAGGATTTCCCCTCCACCACCACTCAGGGCTGGAATGGTGAGGGGCAGAAATGCCAGGATTGTGCAAGTGTGCATGCATGTTTGTGTGAGAGAGTTTGACTTAACCATTCTGCTTTAAGGCTATTTTTTTTTTAACTTCTGTGCTTTATCAGTAAAACTGACAGTCCAGCATTTACTAGTCAGCAAACCAACCATGCAAAGTATAAAATACAAAGTCACAGGCTCAATAAAGCCAATTATTACAATATAAGCTAGCATAACAGGTTTAACAGATAGGACAACATCCAGATATTTTGCTACCTATTCTGAATTCTAATAAATTAAGAGACCTTGTCTCAAATTTTGAGATAGCCATGTGAGCTGATAATAATCACTTTCCCCTTAAGATGTCCCTTGGTTTTTCGAAGGAATAAAACTCAAGTTCCCATCATTTGCCCTCTAAAATGTTTAGCACCAAAGGAAACGAAAAAAGACTTAGCTGGTCCACTGTAACAGAGGATGCATTTGCTAAGTTCACTTATTCTTGTTGAAAAATGTAAATGTATTGACAAATAACAATGGGTTTTTCATATGAGTGCTGTATATTGAGGTCTGAATCCCTAGTACCCAAAATACATTTAACTTGACAGTCAATATATGAACTCCTAAATAGTCACTGGTGCAAAATACAGGTGTTTGACAGAGGGAGCTAATCTTAGTAAAGCAACAAGGAGATTTTAAGCTGCTTCTTAAACGAATGGCAATGTTTTGTTTAAAATAATCTTCTTCCCCCAGCCATCACCTTAGATGTAAAACTCCCTCTCTCACCTAGCTGTCCACCATTCAGTCCTATTGTGTATACCGCTTCTTTGGTCCATAGAACAGTATGGAACCTGCCTGCAGCCACACCAATCACTGTTCTGCCTTTAAGATTTTTTGCTTGAACCTATATGAAAAATCCAAACATACACAGGTGTTAGTTTTTATTATCAAGTATTTACTACTGTGCTCTAGCTATTGACAGAAGAGACAGCAATGTTTTTATTTAAAATAAAGAAATAAAAGCAATGTAACAATACAGACTACAGTTAAAAACACGACAACATAATCAGTGCCAAAATACTTAAAACCACAATGGCCGGCATCATAAGCCATTCAACACCAAGAGGAACAAAATGCTTTTCAGCGTGTGCCAAAACTGTAACAGAGTCAGCACATGTTTTATTTCTAGAGGAAAGGTATTCCAGAGGATGGCATCAACACGGAAAAAGCCATGACAACCAGGAGGGCTTCCACTGATGATGATCTCAGTGGCAGAGCAGGTCCTGAGTTGTTCAGAGCCCTGAATATTAATACCCAAACTTTAAACCTGGTCCAGTAGCAAACTGACAAGTAGTGGAGACTCCCCACCATCTTCTCAGTAAAAGTCACTCGGCAATGTCTCTTGAGTTTCAGGTGTGACATAAAAATGGTTCTCTTCTACCTGGCTTTCAACAGTTTCCAATGGCCTTCAGGTTGCTTAAGTTGTTACAGGCAGTTTTCATAGGTGCTTTGCCACAGTGTTGCAAGCACCAATTGTTTTGTAGTTTAATGTTTTGTTTTAGCCGCCTGATCTGCTCACTTTTAACAATGAAATCAAAAGCACACAGAGGTTTGTTTGGCAACTAGAATAGGACAGTGCAGTAAAAATACTAAGTGTGTATCCTATAGCCTTGAAGACACTTTGAAACTGCGTTAGTTTGAACTGTTGCCCCCCCCCCCCAATCCTAAGATCTTGAGATTGATAATACAATTATTAGTTAGGTAACTTTTCCATGATACAGTAAATTTTTATTCTCACTCTCTTTGGAAATTCCACCTGCAGTTTCAGTTAAGCTTAGGAATAGGTCCACTGCTCACTTTCATTGATGCAGTCCCACAGAAAAAGGTAGAAATAAACCACAGCAAGGGATCAGCTAGTTGGCCACTTCTTGGCTGAGACCAGCTTGGTGTGCTCCAAGTGTTGTTGAACTACTACTTCCATCATCCCCAGCCAGCATGGGTGGTGGTGAAGGATGATAGGAATTGTAATCCAGAAACATTCAGGCTGCTCCTAGTTTAGACCGCCATGCGATGCTGCCAAGTACTGTTGAAAAATGCACATTCCTCATTTAAAGGATTGTGTAGGCTACGAATAAGTCACTGCCATGGAGTCGTCCAGGTGATTAATCATCTGATGTTTCTCTTAAGCAATCTGAAATATTTTTTTTCCAGCAACAGCAATAGATATCATCTATCAAGCAGCAGCAGTATATCTAGCACTGACCAGCATGTACACATGGGAACATGTGCACACATCCATCCCTAATTTACAGGCATGCCAAAACTATCCAATTATTAAAAAGACCATTTTACCTGTCTGGGAACATTACAATTAGGGGGAGGAGGAAGAACACCCAGCTGATGAAAAGTATTCAGGCCAAATGTATACACACATCCATCTTCTGTTAAAACAAGCGTATGATCTTTCGCTGCTGCCACCTGAGAACACTGGTGACCCATCAAGCTTTCCACAAGTCTGGGAATCTAAGAGAGATTAAGAAAATATTGCACCTGTGTTTCAGACATGCCTCCCTCAGTCAAGACGTACATCAACTTTGTCAGGAACAAAGCAAAACCATTTCGTAAAATATATTAGGTGACACACACAAACGTCTCTAATAAAAAGATCGAGAAGCTTTACTATTTATATGCACTAGAATCCTCCAGGCTTAAAAAACTATTTCCATTTTGAAATATTTATACACTTCAGCTGACCATTATAGCTGTTCAAAATTTGTGGTCTCCACTAATCATGCTTCAACTGATGGCAAAAGTTTGAATCCATTTAAAATCAAAGCCACTTAGGCTGGATCTAGACACATCAAAGAAGTGTTCAGTTAAACACGTTGTAAACTGAAACAGGGAAAACAGGAAGAGAAAAATGGCACTCCACAGTGCCATCTGGTGACAAAATGTTATATCACATATACAACACATATAAACCGCTTTTTCTTTACCAATCTACACATATAAATCACTTTTTCTTTACCAATCTAGCTGAGTCCTCAGTCACTCATGGTTAAACTCAAAACCAACACAACCCCCTTAACCAAGGGATCAGGAGAATTTAGTTTATTTCTTGTGAAATTAAAACAATATGTTATCCTCGAGCATTGTTCCAATTTGGTTTAAATATGGCATAATTTAGAGGGTACTCAGTTGAAAATCATAAGCAATATGATTTTCAGCAACACAGAACTCTGCAGAAGATCTGAACATGAAACAATTTGCATAGACAATGATGCTTTTAGCTCTCTTGTTAAAACAGCAGCTGCATACTGCACTAAAGTAGCAGCTACTTCTGACAGTGTGTCAAAAGCAATTTTTGAAGCACTGCAGGGGAATTACTTAAAATTTTAAAAACCCTGTGTATGTACAAAAGATGGCTCAGTGGGCCAAATACAATATTTGAAACCAGTTTCCTTTTTCATAACCTAATAATTTGTTTTAAAATACCAAGCAAGTCTGTTCATCACCGTGACCCAAGCGTCCTCCTTGACCATGTCCACATGTGTATACTTGTCCTTTTTGGGAAAGAAACACGGAGTGAAATTTACAGAGCACCACCTAAAGGAGAGAGAGGAAAAGGTCCTTAACAATGTTACTTGAGCTGCATCATGAATTAACATTACTTATTATCATCGCCATGAAGTAATATATAACGAACTAACAAAAGGAGCAGAGAAAATTCCAGTAATTAAACCAGATTTTCTTTGGAAAAGGAAATGCTGAAAGGCGTGTACTTACGCTAACAAACCAACTGATGAGACTAGAGAAGATGCTGAGGCTGCTTGCTTTCCCACCCACACCAGCTATTGAGATTTAATGGCAGGTGTATTGAGAGAGGGTGGAAGAACAGAAGCAGGGAATGGGCTGTTTCTGCTTTGTAAGTCACAGGAAAAAAAGGGGAAGAGGATGGAGGACAGAAGCAAAGACACATGATCAACTGGGATTCTAAGGTCTAAGACCTGGGACTAAGCCCTATATTTGCTTTGAAATAAATGCTTTGAAAGGGGGGGGGGGGCTTGAGGGAGTTTACCATGCTAATCCAGCATGTTTTGATGTGTATATATATTAATTACCTGTTTAATATAAACGCCATTCCTAGGAAAGAGATCCACCAGCTCAGGATGATGTTTACTCTGTTGACCACCATGTCCCAAAGTAAAATTTATATTGTTTCCCCAGGTGTAGACATCTGTGGGATCTAACACAAAATCATGACTTCCATTTGAATCCTCAATCACATATGCACACGATGCATTATTTTAAATGTACTTCTACTTTCTGTTGAATGGATTCTTTCCAGATAGCCTGCAAAACTAGGCAAAAGGCCTAGAAAACTCAAGACTATCAGTTTTTTTATTACAACAAAATTACATACCTGAGCATTTACATAGTTTAACATAATCCCAACATTCTCAAGATATATATGGAAGAGAACTAAGTCAATGAACATAGCTTAAGTACCAACAGGCATGCATGTACACACACAATTTAAATAAATGTAGGTTCAACCTGGTGTTTTAAGGTACGATTTAGGCCCCTATGGATTCAGAGGAGAGGCAAACCCAGCATCCAACACCTAACATTGCACTGCACTTCATAAAACATACATTTTCTAAAATATACCTTTTTTCTGCATGTTCAAAATATATTTATTTCTTCATGTTCAAATCTGTGCAGTAAGTATCAGTAAGCATAATGATCCTCTTATGGTGACATACCTGTATTCTTAAAAATGACATGGGCTGGTCTGTCCTTCATTACAAGATCCAAAGCAGACAAGCCTTCTTTATCCTGCATATACAAGTTGACACCATGCTGAGAGCAAAGGGAGGAGAGAAAGAGGAGAGGAAGTGAAAACTGATAATCTGGTTTCTTTTCTTATTTCATCCATCTTCTAATCTAAATTAGCTCATTCATATTTTTATAGGTGTCTGAAACCTCCAATAGACTCATAAACTGAAGCAGCATCCTGCCAAGACACAGGTATTATTGGTGAACAGTTTTATGTTTTGGTTGGGGGATGAGGGACTCCCTCCAAAGATCAGATTCATAGTCTGACGATGGAAGGGCACTCCTTCTACCAGCTGTGGCACCTCTAGATATACCACCCAGTTCTCCTCAGACGGGTCTAATGTGTTATATGCTGTGAGCTGCCTTTGAAGACAGCTGATAGGCTAACTTTATGTAGGCACTGGGCACATATCTTGTTGAGCTTAAAGGGGTCCACTGACACATGATCTGTGTAATTTTTTCTCAAACTTGGGTCCCCAGATGTGGTTGGACTACAACATCCATCATCCCTAGCTAGCAGGACTAGTAGAAAGGGACGATGGGAGTTGTAGTCCAACAACAGCTGAGGAGGCAACTGATCTATGAGAAAGATCCTGAGAGAGGCAAGCAAAGGCCACCTCTGCGCATGGCTCAGCTGAATGATCTGCTTCTCTCACAGGGCCTTCTGCCATCGAGTGCTCTATGGGAAGGAGCGTGATAATTACGTGTTTATATGTATATATTTTTATTGCATTGCATTAATGTATTTCCTTATTTGTAAGCTGCCTTGGAATTATTTGGATAGCTAGGTAGCTCAGTTGGTTAGAGCATGTATCGTGAAAAGAGGGATATAAATAATTCTAACAAAAAAAGGAAGCAAGAACAATTCAAATTGTGGCTAGTTACATTTAAAGCCCCACACCAGCCTTGCTCAACCTGGTGCTCTTCAGATACATTGTACTACAATTCCCATCTGTCTCAGGAGGCACAACTGTGTTGTGAAATGCAGTCCAAAACATTTGGAGACCAGTTTAGAGAAGACTAACAAGGAGAACCTAGAACTGTTCTTCAGCTGAAAACAACTTCAAATGGATCAAAAAGAAAACAATGAGACAAACAGACAAAAACCTAGAGCAAACCTGAAGCCATCTGTAGTTCACCTTGCCTCCACCTTGCCTGCAATGGCAGGGAATGATTTGTTTTGACATCAGACTCAAACATTACACAAAAGGCTTCCTGTTAAGATTTTCCCCCTACATATTATTCAACAGAACAATCTGGTTTGATTTTATTTGAACAAACCATGACAACCTGACAAAAAGATATGTGCAACTGAAAGAATGACCACATGGGATTTGGCAGAAGTGGGCGGTATTCTATCACCTGAGCACTACACTGGGGTCCAACCAACTGCTTATATACAGTACAGTCTGATTTTGCTCAGCGCTTGGTTCCTAAAGTCATGAGGCCAAATGCATATTCATAACGGAACTATGAATTGCAAAATACCAACCTTCAGTAGCGACCACGCACAGTCTATATGACCATAGAAAATGCCACGGTGCAAAGCTGTCCATCCCGACTCCTTGTCTTTTGCCAACAAATCCACTCCATTTGTTTCTATCAGCCAGTCTAGCACCCCTTTCTTACCACAGGAAGAGGCAAGATGAAGGGCGTTCCTGCCAAAAATATCCCTGCTTGTTGCAGCATTGTAGCAGTGAGAAGTGAGGAAGGCCTTGATTTGGCCTTCACTCCCTTGAGTTATGACAGAAACGATATCCAAAGCATGCTGCAGTGATCGACACTTCAACGTACAGTCAGGCATCAAAGAACTCATCTTACGCTTTACTGCACTACTCCACTGTACAAGAGAAACCCCTGTAAAACACACACAAGGGAACTCTGCTTTGTGCCCCTTCTTCACAAGAAAATCATGATTTAGGTACAGTCTTTATTCAGTTGCAGAAAGCTGCCATGGGAATTATTGTGCTGTTAAGGCTTGGCACTTAAAAAAATAAATATTTTCATCGATATAAATTCAAGAGTTCATTTCTTTATCTACAAAATACCGTATTATAGTCAAGGAAGAAAAATTTCCAAAAGGCAATAAAGGTGTGAGGAGGGGGATTCCCCCTCCACACTGGCTAGTTCTTTCAGATATCCATAATTGCAAGGGAAATCTGCAAGAAGAGAAATGGGAGAAAAATGAGATTAGGAAACGTTCTGAATATCAGCAACTGTGTTTCAAGGATTTATTAATTGATTGATTGATTATTTTTTCCTGGCCTCCCTCTTAAAGGAGATGAGGGCAGCAAAGAATGGATAAAACAAAAACAAAACAACATCTTAAACAATTCCAATACAGATGCAAATTGGGAATTTATGTGAAACTCCACTCCGCCCCCATCTGGCAAAGAGATACCGGTACTATGTTAATTGTGCTAGAGCAAACAGACATCACATTGACATTTTATTTTCAACAATGCCAGATACAGGAGGAAGCACAAAACATTTCGATAGAAAATTGAAACTCTGAACTGGATTTCTAAGACCAGAAAGATGTTCTGTGTTCTGCAGACACTTCATTTTTTACCATTACACCTACCCCTCTCCCCCATCTCTTTGGAAACCCTCACCCTTCAAGCATTTTCTTGCACCACCCTAGCAATAACTAAATCATACAGACACACAAGCTATGCCTGCTTCTTCTTCGTGAGCCCTCTCCATGGGAGGTCTGGAGGGGGGCAACACAAGAACAGGACTTTTCTGTAGTGGCTTGCCGTTTGTGGAATGCTCTCCCCAGAGAGGCTCACGTGGCTCCATCTTTATATACCTTTAGGCGCCAGACAAAAACTATTCTTTATAACCAGGCCTTTGGCCTTTAATTATCTGTGACAGCGACCTTTCAGAAGTGGGATGTTTTTAATGTATTTCTCTTTCCTCTTGGTTTGAAAGCACAGTATCAATGTGGGGCTCATTGTCTGTGTTTGACTGTAAGTCGCTTTGGGTTGCCCTGAGCAAGAATAAGGTGACTGACAAATTTAATAAATAATAACATAATAAGTACCAACACATTTTTTTTCTTAAAAAAAGATATGGAAATAAACAAGATTTAAACTACATGCTTCTATTCTATTTATACATACATTTAAGTATATTTAATATTTGTCCCAGGTACTACATATTCACTAACTAATTTACTGACATATTATATGAACTTGCTTTTGGAGATATACTACATCCATACCTTGTTTGCATTTTTATGTTCTCAAGTTAACTTTGTTCGTCACTGCACTGTTCAAAATTTTCATAAATCACATGATGCTCAGGCAATATTAACTCTATCTCCCCCTTCCAACTTTGGCTTTCAGACTTGAGCAACAAGTGACATACATATAACTGAACATACAACTGAACTTATAGAAAACAGAAAGTAAATCCACCTCAGTATCTTATGCTTTCATTGCTTTAATAAAGTATCTCACTCTATGACTCCTAAGTCTCGATAATGTTTAATTTGTTTCAAAAAAGATACTGTAGAGCTGGAGCAAGTTCATAAATGGATAACTAAAATGATCAAGGGGTGAAACAAGTTCCCTATGATGCAAAGTTACAACATTTGGGGATTCTTAATTGAAAAAAGAAGCAAATAAGGAGGGGCATGATAGAAAGGCAAAGATGATGCACAGTATGGAGAAAACAGATAGGGAGTTTTTTCTTCCTCTCTCACTATTCGAATTCAAGGATATCCAATGAAGCTGAATGTTGAGTGATTTAGGGCATACAAAACAAAGTACCAAGGAAGCTGCCTTATATCTAGTCAGACCACTGGTCCATCAGTGGCTCTCCTGCGTTTCTAACAGAGGTCTCTCTCAGCCCTACCTAGGGATGCTGAGGACTGAACCTGGGACCTTCTGTATGCAAAGCAGATGCTCTAATACTAAGAGCTATGGCTCTTCCTTCAAGTACTTCTTCACACAGTGCTTAGCTAAACACCCACAAGATATAGTCATGGACACCAAAGTAGATGGATTTAGAACAGACAAATTCAGAATGGCTACTAGCCATGATGGCTATGTTCTGCCCCCACTGTTGGAGGCAGTATCCCTCTGAATACAAGTTTTCATGTAGAAGAAACAAAATTTCAAATGCTGACTTAAAACTGAGTGACCAAAACTGCAAAGCAATCAAGAGGCTATTGCCAGACATGTAAGAGAAATAGACTCTAACTAGGGACTTTTCTTACTTGCTCATTACCAGCAGTTGTGGCTTGGTGCCTGATGCAACTCATCATCATATTTGTTTCAAGTTTTATATGGTCTCTGACTTGCCCTGCCTCATATTTCACACACTCGTGTCCATTTTTAAATATGACACCAGCATGTAAACACACACACACATACACACACACACAGAGTACCCATATGGGATTTCATGCAATTGGTGTTCTATTTAAACTAAGTAGACACCTACAAACAGGTTTAAATGTGACACTAAGTACATAAACCTCACACAGGTAATGTTTTCTTTATGCTTCTTTATATGCCTGGCCTCATGTTTAATCAGGCAAAAAGAACTTGGGCTAAAACCTGTTCTTTTTAATTTTTGAAGTGATATGTGTGCTTACTGATTGCATTTCACAAGAACCTGCCTTCACTACTTTTTAATGTTAAAGTGTACTTGCAAATGAAGTTGCTCTGTGCATCTGTCTGTGAGAAACCTGTCCCCCCACACCCTGTCGGCCACTACACTAGCCAGCTCTCAAATTATGTAGGCATGTTGTTGGCATCCATCTGTCTTGAGAGACAATGGAAGAGCACACCAACGGGGGTAAATTCAAACTGCTGGAGAGTTACAGTGCCTACTGTTGCTGTAGAGACCAATATAGGAGAGAGATGTTTTATTGCAGCTGGAGCAGATGAAGGTGTCCAGTTTCACTGTTACAGATGCACCATGGCATTTTTTTTCTCTGCTCTTCTCCCTGTGGTCATGTGGGCTTATATGTATTTATTTATAAAATTATAAACCACTTGATTAAAAAAATCCATGGGCAATGTAGAAATAACATTATATATATATATATGCATGGCTAACATAAATTTTGGTAATTTTCACTACAAACTCTCAAACTTCATAGTTAGTATTGATCTAGAAATATTTCACCCCATCAACTATGATATTTTCAAAGAACCACTGAGTGTTATCATTCTATTAGAGGAAAAGGGCAGAATATCAAATATTGGTTATATAACCATCAAATACTTGAAGTGGAACCAAACTATCAAATGCCAAAGACAGCCTGTCAATTTGCAATGAATTATATTGTATATTAATAATTCACACACACTCTGTAACATCTGCAGCACTAAGATTTATAATGGCAAGCATATTTTATCACTTATTTCAATGGCTGTCAAGTTAAAACTTAAATGCCTCCCTTTCAAAACTATACTTCTCAATTGGGGAGGGCAGTTTGAAGGGACAAAGCATACAGCTAATGTATTGTAACTGCCAAACTCCACAATCCAAAAGTGGGTTAGCAGCACTTACTTAACTTGTTGAGTTGACAGTAAAGGGCACAGAGGGAACAAACTGGAAGGCAGGACAACATTAGTCAGAGTACTATTTAGGAGCTTGCTATAAAAAAGTAAACTGCTGACATCATGAAGCATTTTTGACTCAGCAGTTCTCTCTTATCTGTTGCTTCACAGGTGGTGTAATAGTGATAGACAAATTCAACATGTAAATGTTGGCTCACATATCTGTTTCACTGTAAGCCAGCCTGCATTCCTTGCCAATGAAGTGGGCAATAGGTTATTATTTAACAGTAATATATTCACATGTCATGGAAATGAGCACAAAACTAAAAATCTCTAGGTAAGACACATCAAAAAGAAATCTTAATACAAAGCAGAATTCAAGGGATCATGAACATTAAAACGAAAATGACTATCCAAGCAGATCAGCTCATGGGGGGGAAATGCAAGAAAGCTGAATTCTAGCATTTACTGGAAAGTTACGATTCATCTCAAATATGATCAACACCAGATGCTTCAAAAGGTAGGAAAGTGTGCATCTAATAATTTAACAAAATACAGGTAATCTCCTACATTGACAGAAGATGTATAACTGAAGCCATACTATCCATGTTCAGAAAAGCCTGTTGTAATTGGTGCACCAACTGAAGCTGGACATAGGCACTCTTAGCCATTAAAGTCACTTGGGACACAAATGTCAATAATGTTCTAGATACAACCTGCAAACTACAAACCTGCTCCTCCAAGGGGAGGTAATATGGTAATAGGAAAAAAACAGGAGTGGCCAGTCATGCAAGAAAGACTAGAATCATTTATTTGTTCTAATGTCAAACAACAGTATGCTATGTACCAGCCCCACAGTCCTTTCCATCCATTAAAGGAGAGAACCCAATTTAAAGTGCCAACAACCATGCAAACACAACAATATAAGCAGGCATTGGCACAGCCTCTACCCTACCCCCCTGCCCCCACAACACCCAGATGTCCACAAACAACAGTAAGGGTACAGTGAGGAGACTGTGAACAAAGAAGTCTCTGATCAAGCCCCAGGCCACTGTGAATCCCAGGAAGTCAAAAAGCAATACCAAATAGCTTCTATCAATGCAAGCTCTTGTCCTATAGAAGAAGCACTCTGGAGGAAGAGGTATGGTTCAGTAGTAAAACACATGTTTGCATACAAAAGGTACCAGGTTCAATCCCTGGCATCTCCAGGTAGGACAGAGAGAGGCTGCCATTTGAAAACCTGTAAAGTTGCTGCCAGTCAGTGTAGGCAATTCTGAGCTAGAAAGACCTACGGTTTCACTCAGTATAGGGCAGCATCCTGTTTCCTTAAGGTTGAACTCTCAGTAGTTATTAGTGCACTAGCTTATATGGTTTATGCTATGCTTCCTTCAGATTGCTTGCTCAGTTGAGTTGCCAACTTGGAAGAAGTAGAATCTTGGATTGGACATGCTTACAATATTAAATTCTCTACTCCTTTCTTCTCATGCTTTTAGGCTTTTGACTAGGGAATAAATCAAGTAGCTAAGGTTTTGCCTTTAGTCCTTTGAATATTCAAGTTCAATAAAAAGGAGACTTCCAAAAATCAGCACAATGTCTTCATTCCCAAGGAGTTATTTTTAAATCACTGCTCTGAAACCACCACTACAGCTGAGCTGCTGCTCTCAAGACATTCTGAATTACAATTCTCATCATTTTTACTGGCTAAACTGGCAGGAACTGAGAGACGGAGTCCACCATGCATGGAGTGCACAAGGTTTGGGGGAAGGCCATTGTAAGGAGCAGTTGAAAATAGCTCAAGAGGAAATAGACAAGGTGTGAAGGGGGATACAGAAAAACGCTGGTTTGGTGTCATTGTCTCCAAATTTGCATTTAATCACTACCACCCCCATCACTACTTGGGCAAGGTGATAGATAAGGTTTTAGTGGGATAGCTTCATGCATGCTTAATGAAACAGTGTATCTAGACCTGTGGTTCCTAACGTGGGGCACACACTCCACAGGGGGGCAATTTGATTTTTAAGGGGGACAATTTGAGAATGAGTTATTAACAGTTAATGGCCTTTTAGGCTTCCTCCACTGAATAGGAGTTCACTTTTTGAATAATAAGAATTATATGTCATGGGGTGGGGGGTGGGATCAGGATTTTAGAGATGCTTAGGTGAGGCATGGCCAAAAAAAGGTTGGGAACCACTGAACTAGACCCATTTAAATCTGCATTTAGTCCTGGTTTTGCAATCAAAACTGCCTTGGTCACCTGGTTAATGGCATTTGTTAGGGAAGAGGACAACCCTATTGATATCAATAACCTGCTCTAGATGCAGTTGCACTCCCCCTGGAAGAGCAAGTTTGTAGTTTGCAGGTCGCTTCTAGAACCATTATGGACATTATTATTATGAACATTTGTGTCCCAAGTGACTTTAATGGCTAAGAGTGCTTATGTCCAGCTTCAGTTGGTGCACCAATTACAACAGGCTTTTCTGAACAGGGATAGTATGGCTTCAGGTATCCATTCTCTGTCAACTTCTAGAATAGACCATTGTAATGTACTTGATGTGGACCTGATGCAGGATGCTGCAGTCAATGTATTGATGTGAGCAGCAAGTTGGACATGTATAGCTTTTATTCTTCAACTGATTGCAGGTCTAATTCAAGGTCCAATTCCATAAAAATCAATTATCAATGCAATATTGAAACAACAAAAAATAAAACAAAACAATGAGATGTCATAATTCATGAAGAGACTTGGGGCATCTTGTGAACATTTCAGAGCTGACATATACAATCAAGATTTAGAGGTCTGAACTCCGCCTATACACCCAAGAACATTAGATTCCTTTTGCTCACTGTATTGTCAGTACTTTTCTTTCTAAGCTGTACATTCCATTAAACAGAGATGACCTGCTCTGCTAGTGTGTGTGCAATAAATTATCTCACAATCAAAGTAAGGAGAGCAAGGCGTTCCTGACCTAGACAGTGTAAACATTCAAGGGGAAGGTGTCCTCAGCATTATCTGTCAGAAATAAACTGTCATGCAAAACAGCCCTCAGCATGTTGCCCTTGGAACCAATGAAAGCAACACTACCCAAAAGAGTTTTGCAGCGGAGTTCAAATTACAAGTCCTATTAGCAAAATGTTAAGGAACCAGAGGGTACAGTAGTGGCCCTGAAAGTCAATCCTGCAAACTAGGTGTAAAAGCATCCAGAAAATATATTTCCATATACAATTTCTTCTGGGGGGGAGGTGGAGAGAGAGAGGGAGAGAGAGAGAGACGAGGGACTCTTCTTCCCTATATAAAAATACAGGTGTCCAGCTTCAGTTTTCCTGAAGTGTGTGTGTGTGTGTCCCACCCCACAGATTGCCATCTTTTATTTTTCTGGCAGAGCTTCTGCAGTCTGGGAAGAAAACCAACTGCATGGCGAAGAGAAATGCAATCGGTGCAGCTCTTCCGTTCAACGCCTGCCCATACTGGGACCGTCTGCACCTGTTGAATTCCTACCTGCCATGCAGCTGCCAGAAGCCCCCAGGCCACTGCCTGGGCGAGGGTCGGAGGTGGGGGGGGTGGGAGGCTGGGGGACGAGGTCGGGACGTTATTTCATGCCTGCCTTCCCTCCCGCCGCCGCCCTCTCCTCCCCCCATTTCCCCCAGCAGAGTCTCCCCCCCCCCACGCGAGCGCAGCACCTCCCCCCTCACCAGTCGCTAGATGAATGGGCTGGGACGGTCGCAAGAGGACACGCGCTGGGAGCCGCGCAAGCTCATCCTCAGTGTCTCCGAAGGGCTCCGGGCCGAGCCAGGGCGACTGACGGCGGAGGGGAGAGAGCGGAGCCCAAGGCAGCCAGGGAAGGAATCGGCCACGGCTGCAAAACCCTCACAGGAGGAGACGGAACAGGGCAGGTTGAGGACAGCGGAGCAAAGGAGCGCGCGATTGGGCGAAGCGCTGAGTATCGAGAGCGCCTATTGGCCGGCGGGAGCCAACGCTCCGGCTTCTGCCTCGGGAGCCAGAAGCTGTAAGGGGCTGACGCGCAATAGGCCCTCTCCGGGCAGGAGGGAGGGCGAAGAGTCCCCCAGGAGGGGAAGGGCTAAGGGACGGCTTCCCTCGCCGAGTCGCCGCCGGCGGTTGTTTCCCCCGAAGCCAAGCCCCTTTAAATAGCTTTAAACTGCCCCGAGCGAAGCAGCACAGGCAGCAATTCGGAGAGAGCGCAACCCTGCGCGTGTTTGCTTAGGTGCGGGGTCTGTCAAAAGGGGACTTGCTCTTCAGGCTTGGGCTCTAGTGAACCACTTTCGCCGTTTGCTGCGGAGCCGCCACTTCTTGTTTCAATGGGTGTCGCCTCAGGAAAACTGCGCACCCCTCCTGTCTTATGTCCCTTCAGGAGTAAGACCTCCACACACACACACACACACACACACACACACAGACACCCCACAGGGTTCAGATCAAGGTGCAGAGAGAGGATTGCAAACTTCCACTGGCTCGAAGGAAACCAGGAAGGCTAGACTTAGAAGCTATAAAACACGCTAATTTTAACCGGACTTCTTTGGTGACCTTCTTGGGGGGGAACATGACTCATGCAAAATGCGGACTGCATTTGTAGAAGGAAATCGTTGGTGGCACACAGCGGCCACACCCTCAAGCTTTTGGTGTTGAGCCCCTGCAAGAGCTTTTGAAAAGGCTGACGAGAAAATTAGTAGATAGAGAGTGTTTCTGAGGTCAGAATTAGCACTGGGGTGTAGAAGAACAGACTGTGGAAATAGATCTGAAAAATGAAGCATCTGTGTATAGCATTGCATCAGAGGTGCTTTTCCGATGGCTTTAAAAAGCCCGTTTCAGCTATTTCGGTAATCTTTGTTCAAGGTTAAAAAAAAGATATAGTACAATAGATATCAAGCCATGGCGAAAACCACTGGGGTGATAATTATTTTTGTTTTTATATACAGAAAGACATGCACAGAGCAACTCGTTTCATGCCATAGACCACATTACTGGCAAACCATAGAGCATTTTAGGTTAATGCACAACCAGGTCCTCATTCCTTGATGACTTTGCAGGCGAATGTGTGAACGGATTTACCTTACTCAGCTTATCTTTTCAGCAGTGCCAATTGCTGTGATATTAAAATAGTGGCACACTTGGATCAGTCCCATGTATGTACATCACTTCCTTCAATAAAGCCTATTAATTTTGGCCAATGCTGTTGATTAAAGCTATATCGATCTAGATTTGTTTATGTAAATAGGAAAACAAGACATCAAACCTGCCCTTTTCTAAGTAAATAAATACTGTTCATTTTGCTGTTCAAATTTCATACATTTCAGTGAAGATATCTGCCACACCTGCATATATATTATCATTCACCCTCCAGCATTTTTATTATTTTTAATTTCTAATTCCCTGTCATCTTTTGGATCAAAAAAGGCCCAGCCTCCAGCCAAGAAATCCCACTGTTGTTTATGTTAAAAAATGGGGCTAATCAGAGTTTTCAAGGCCAATAAGGTAAGGAAGGATTTTCATAGATGCTCAAGCAATTGGTAAGGGAAAATTCATTTTTTTGCCACTAGGTGTCACTATTGAGATATAGGTCCTCAAATTCAGCGCTGATGAAACACAGCAGTGTGTTTGGAATTGTTAAAAATGCTTATTAAAAGTACCTGTTTTCCACTTTTTGGTGCAGAACTAAAGTTAGATGCTATAGCAAAAAAACAACCCAGTGAAATACAGTAATAAATTTATGAACACATTTAATTTGCCATTCCAGCATATATTGAAAAAAGTGGCCTTTCCTGTTAGCACCATACTCATGCTAGCGTTGCAATGTTTGCCACTTAACCACTTCTCTGCAACCATACTTGCTGAGCTAGCTTGAAAGGATGAAAGCATCTCAATTTTCCGTCACAAAATATTAGAGATTGAGGGTTGGGTAATGTGATATATCCACACAAGAGAAGCATTAGCTTGAGAAAAGGTCCTCTGAATCCTACCCAATAGATTAATAACTGTGCAGATATTGCATGAAGACAACCTGAAGGAGTTGCCTTGAGTTGTGCAATTCGTTATCTCCTTGATAAAGATGTCAGATGTCAAGGAGATAAAGAATTACACAACTGAAGGCAACCCTGGATCAAGAGGTTTGTAATGCTCTATGTTTTCAATATGCTATAAACTGCCCAGTGGGCGGGATATAAAGAAAATCATCTTCTTAACAGGAATATGGAGAGGTCTGGGAGAGTGGGAATTACTTTCGTTAATTCAGGGATCCAATTAACACTAGTGCATACTATATCAATATCTGGCCAACATAACAACAATAATTGGCCCAGTGAGATGGAATGAATTATGACCAGCAATAAAAACCATAGACTCAGAATTGTAACTGGTGTAAAATGCTTTGAGACATATTAGCATCCTCGCTGATGATTTTCAAGTGTTGCTCGGATATCTTTTTATGCTGACAGACCTATGCAGTTGTCCAAACTTTCTTGATCAGCCGGTCATTTTAATTATTATTTTAATTTGTTGTAGTATATATGTTTTATTGTATATACTGTTATATACTGCCTTGATGTTTTATTTAAGTTGGCAGCAAGCAAATATTATAATAAATAAATATGACATCTGCATGAAATAAAGCTACTTAAAACAATATAGTAGAAAATAATATATGTATGGTTTAATAATAAGAGTAAATCATGGTAATATCATTAGTTTAAAAATGGCAATTGCATTAACAAAGCAATCAAAGTCACTAAACATTGTTAAAATAGTCTCCTAATGCCCTTCAGCCCATCTAGTTGTGAAACAGAAGTTATAAATTCACAAGCATATCCACAGGTTGGAATAAAGTTCACAGTTACCAGTCTGGGGCAGTACATATTGTGCTCTTTGCCTAAGCAGAACAGAGCTGACTAGCCAGCAGGTAGCAGGAAGGAGTGTGAGGAGACAGAAAATAATTCTCTATACACTTTACTGTATATTGATCAGGAACTGAACCAGGAGATGGACTTTCCCATCTTTAGCATTAATGCCATTCTTAATGTAGCCCTAAGACTATGAATTACCAAAATCAAGCAGGAATGAGACTAATGTAACAGGGACCCTTGCTTGATCAGCAAGGCAACTGTGACACACAACAGGCCCTGATTTTTCCAAAACATGCCATGGTTTCTCCTTTGTTTTGGTTTCATGGCTGTTGCCTTCTTCAGGTAGATAAGATCTCATAATGCTGACAACCTTGGGTTACCTTCTAATCGTATCATCCTAAAGGATGTCAAGGTCTCACATAACCAGCAGCGAAGTTGACTAAGCAGCACAAAAGTGACAGAGTTACACATGCCATCTATTTCATGGCTGCTGCACCGTGTGCTTGAAGTTCACTGTAGTTTCTTATTCTAGAGCCCTAGCAAGGTCCATTTTAACAACTTTCAACTGCGTATGTTTAGGACCCAGCTGTAACAAGATACATAGTGATCTTCCTGACCCTTTTGGCATAGTGTGCATGCTCATCTTTCTAATTACTCCTTGCTGAACATCTGCCCAGGAATGTTGTTGAGTCTTGAATAATTTTCCATCACCTCTCTGCACCACTCATATTTCACCTGGGCTCAGCTGTGTTGTGCCCCTAGCTGTACAGATGGAATTGGACTGAATTAGGGAAGCCCCAGGACATAACATGATCCTGGGTGCTCATACCATCAGACAGTGTCATTCATTTAAGTACACGGGGCTTAATTTTTGCAAAAATGGTTTTATGGCACATTCATTTTGAGGCAATTAAAATTTAGTTTTCGATCACCCACTGTGGCAGATGACCCTTGCTCTGAAAAGCGTGGTCAAAATTGAAGGGTTCAGGAACTCAGACAGGACCAAATTTCATTAAATCATACACAAACTTTACTAAAACTAAACTCTACAGGAGAGAAAAGCTCCAAATAATTACACAGATTAAAATAGCTTGGAAGGTAAGAAAACAACAAACACTAACCTATCCAGCTAATTAACATAAACGCTTACACTTAAATCTCAGTAGGCTGAGCAACAGAACAAGATGCTGTCAAAAGCCCAAATAGACGCTGACCTCGGCTTTGCTGGCTCCCACCAATCCAGGTTTCATGGGAACTTAGACCATGGGTGTTCACCTCCTCTACCCAATTACCTTGTGACACTGGCCTTTAAGCCTTAATGGGAGACAGCTGCATGTAACCTTATTTCTGAGGTTCTAAGACATTCCCATAAACCAGTCTTAAATGGGCAACATCACCACACCCGCATGAGGTTACTATCACGTAATAAGAGTGTGCATAAATATCACTCTAATAATCTAATAATACTGTATTAAGATTAAATCTGACTATAAAAAGGCTGCTTACCTGTGAGAATTTTAATCCCCTCCGCGTTAAACGTATTCACTAGGCTTCAACTTTATGCCCACAGAAATAACTGACCACTAAATGCTTTTAATAAGCTAACAAATAACCGTCTTCGTATATGTAGATCAGGCAAGATAAAAACAAACAAAACATTGTGGTATTGCCTTTTGTACATCTCACGTAAGGATAGATTCTTCTATTCATTTCAGAATTTTCTAGGTGGTCAATCAGACGATTTCAAAATTAAATGGCCGCTGGTCAGTATAGGCAAGTCTGTTACCAACAGGGAACCATTATTTGTTCTAGCAGTGAGTAACTAATAACAGTGAGTTAGAGACTAATTGTTTTGATCTGAAACTGCCAAGGGGATTTATTATTATTTAAATGGTTTGGGGAAACTCTGCAGTTTTAAGTTTTTAACAAATTGTATTTGTGAAAATGTATCTGCTGAACAAACGTCTTTGATTATCTTTTTTGTTTCTGAGAGTTACATTGTAATAGCCATTGACTACAAACAATAATGTCATGGAAGTTGACCTATGTCACTTCCTAATTTTGTCGCCAGGTAGAGACCATTTATTGAATAAAAACACAGACGATATTCAAGCAAGAACAATACTCTTTTTAAAATTTGACTTTACTGAGGCAAAGGTCGGTCCCATAAAGTGATGGGAACCGTAATGATCACAGGTTTTACACAGCTTTTATACTTTGTCACAAACATCTGCCATTTGGGGATAATAATAGTATATACAAGGAGGGACTGTTGTGTGAAAAACTGAGATAGCATGAAACACTGTACATATACTCTAAAGAGGTGTGTAATTGCTTAATATTGGTATTATTACTAACACACATTCCCAGCTGAGAAATAGGGTTTGTGTGTGTGTGTTTGCATACCATACAAAGAGAGAAACAAACTTTGTCATCAGTATAACAATACTGGGAAAACATTATGTGATTCAAGATTATGGGTTGATTCCTTTAATCACCTAGACCAAAATTTGTACATATAGGTAGGTATGTCATCACATTATCTAAAGCAGATCCAAGCTGGAATAATGGTTTGACTAACTAGATGCCAGCATAAGATGATGATGATGATGATGATTTTAACAGAGCCAGCGTTAAAGCTTTAATTACCAATACTTCAGAGGAATCTGGGGGGAAATGTTTCTGATTTATGTTTGCCATCATTCAGTCCTCTGTGATTTCTTGAGCTCTCCTGTCCACAGAATAAAAGGCAAAAACCTCCCACTCTTACAAGGTTCCCCAGATGCAAGTAGAATGTGTCATGTATTAAAGTATTTTCTTCATTTCAGTGAAATGTTCTTTTATCAATTACTTTTAATTCCTTGCCTCTACCTCATTTGCCCATTGAAAAAGATTTTTCAGCAAGAGCATTTACTTTCATTTCCCAGAGTGTTTGGGGCATAGGAGGTAGCTGCAGTAGAAAGGGGTTTTAGAAAAATCCCTTTGGCACTTTTGCACAGGTAAGCCAAGAAGCAAGGCCATTCAGAATTAAGGAATCGGCAGAACTAAATTCAGGAGGTCAGCTCGTTAGCAACGCTGCTTCAGCACATGGAACAACAGGCTGCCATTAGAGATGGAGCTTTTAAAAAATTGCTTAATTAGTGTGGGCATGATAAATGGCCTTTGCAAACATGCTATATTTAAAAAGAGCAAAATGCAAACCCATATGTGGAGGTAATGAGCCACAGACAGCCCTTCTCTCCCACCTACAGTGGCCCCTTTCATTTTGGTACCAATGCATATAGATTCTTAGTTTACCCTTGGAGCCATCATTTAGAGGTAGAGTGCATGCAAAAAGCCTGGCTTTTGATCCCTAGCATCTCTAAGAAGGTCTGAGAAAACACTCAGGTTTGAAACCGCGAAGAGCAGAGCCGCTGCCTTTCAGTGTATTTAATACTGAACTACGTGAACCAATTTTGTCAGGAGAAGGTTTGGACCTTAGTGTCTGCTGTGGGGTGCTTGTACCTTTCATTAAAGTAGCTCAGGAAAGAGATGCTTTTCCAATTTCTTTTCTATCATGATGGTTGTGCTGGTCTATTTGGTCCCAAAGTGGCACCATATTGTTCTGAGTCACTCCTGATGGCATGAGACTGTTGAAAAGAATTAAGCTCCAAATAGTTTAAATAATAATAATAATGTGTAGTGTTGCCAACTTGTAGTTCCAAGTTTTAAAAGATCTGTATTATTTGCATTATTGTACAGTCGTACTTTGGTTTTCAAACAGCTTAGTTCTTGAACGTTTTGGCTCCCGAATGCCGCAAACCTGGGAGTGTTCTGGTTTGAGAACTATTTTTAGAAGCCAATTGGAAGCCACACCTTGGTTTCTGAACGTTTTGGAAGTCAAGCAGACTTCTGGAACAGATTCCGTTTGAGAACCAAGGTACGACTGTACTTTTATTCTTGTATTGTTCTTTTTATCTATCTTTGATAGCAAACCAATGTGAATGAGCATTTGCCTAGAAAAGCAGCCTAAGAACATTTAAAATTTTGTTTACTTATTTATTTTAACCAGATTTATATAGCACTTAATCCATAAAGCGCCCTGTGTTTTATATAAAACAATACAAAATGTATATAATACTGCTAAAATCAAACATTTAAAATGGATGAACATAAAACTTCTCAAAATATAGGGTAAAAGATACAAAGGTTTGAAACATATGAACATACTGAAATTACATACATTAAATTACAAATAATAAATAAAAGCCAGAGTTCGTTTATTCTACCTCTGAAAAGTGGCCTGTATGCATTTAAATTAGCAGGCACTAATTTACATTGTGGCTCTGAGTCCTTTAAGCAATGTCCCTGCATATAAGGAAATCGTAGAGAAAAGTTGAAGTGGGTAAGAAAAACTGCCCTACGAAAAACTCTCTTACCATCCATGTTGCAGTAAAGGAAGTTAAGGAGCATATTCTGCCTGTGATTCAGCTTATGGAGAGTGTGCCAGCGGCCACAGTCCTTATTGCTGGACCTCTGACGGAGTACATCACTTTTGGAGGTCACAAAATGTCATTCTGAGTAGTTACACTATAAAAAAAACTTCCATTTCTCTTATACTCAGTAAAAGACAGCATACAGAGGTTTAAAAGTTCACTCATTTAAAATAAATTAATTAAAAAGCATAGACCTGCTTGTTCCCTGCAGTCATGCCTTATAAGAGAGAAAGAAATAAGAAGGAAAAATGAGAGAGACCTCACAAATAAATCGTAATTGCAGGCTTTATGTTAGAAATAGACAGGCCCCAAAGTGAGATAAAAATAAATCTGGTAGTTTAATGTTCTGAAATGAACACAAAAGGCTATCTTCAAGGAGCTCGGAGACAAGATGTTTTGAGGCACTGGTGGAGCTGGCTGGCACCGTAGCCGTTCAAACAGTTGATGAAGCACTTTGTCCCTATATGGAACTTGAAAGAGCAACACAGGATTTGAAAAAAGACGTTTGGGACTTCAAAAACTGGGGCAGGAACTGTAGTAGTAGCTCAGGGGCAGAGCACATGCTTTCCCTGGTTCTAATCCCTGGCAGTTTTGTTTCACAAAATAGGATGGGGGAAAATATGAAAGACCTTGGTCAGTCAGAGCAGACAAAGGCTGGGACAAACAGTCCTGACAAGTAGTCCAGTTTAAGTCCCTGCGTTCCTAAACACAGCAGAATAAAGCAAGTGCCTTAACAGACATGCTGACTAGAACCCTCTAGCATTCTGAGAGCCCATCTGCACTAGACAAGGAAAGCCGTATCACACCACTTTAAACGGTTTGGGCTTCCCTCAAAGAATGCTGGGGAATCTAGTTTGTCAAAGGGCACTGAGAATTATTTGGAGACCTCGGCCTCCTTTACCGAGGACAGGAGTAAATTTGCGGATTATTTGAAAAGTATTTGTGACGACCAGACGACGTTTGTAGGTTTGCAAGAAGTTCTGTGAGGAATAATATTAGAAATATTGCAAAAATGGAGAAGGAGACATGATATGTTAAGAATGTAAAGGCAATATTAAGTTAGAAATGCGTAAGAAGTGATTAAGATGGAGGATTATCAGAGGTGCTGATAGAAGTCCAATAAGAATGTATTTGTGATAAATTGTGTGGTATGTTTTATAATTTTGTTTGTTAAAAACCAATAAAAATACTTTTTTTAAAAAAAGAGAGAATTATTTGGAGACTCCTATTCCCAGATTTCAGAGCTATCATTCCCAGAGTGGTTCAACAATTAATCCAAGAGAACTCAAAGAACTGTAGTACTGGGAGCGGAATAGGGGTTTCCTGACAACTCTGAGCACACTTAACAAACTACAGCTCCCAGGATTCTTTGGGGGGAAAGGCATGAAGTTGTGTGACACTGTTTTAAATGTGGGGCCCAAGTCTCTCTTATTATGATTACCTTATTACAGTTACAAAGTGCAGATTATTTGCTGTTTATTTGATTCACTTTTGCAATAGCAGGAGTGGGGAACCTCAAGCCCAGGGACCAAAAGTGCCCACCCTATCTCTCTGGCTTCTCAATCTAGCCTCTCCTTAGGCCAGATCTCATCCCCAGCCACATCCCTTACCAGCCCTGCTTCCCACCCTCCTTGAAGGTTTTTGGATGTGACGTGTCCCTGAACTCTGGTAATGCCTGTTGTTTGCTTGGATGGAGGGCAAAAAGCTGTGTGGGTGTGGATGTAGAAACCAGCAAACGATAATGAAGAAAAACTGACATTTGTTGTTTCTGCCCCTCACTGGCATACAGTGGTGCCTCGCAAGACGAAATTAATTCGTTCTGCGAGTTTTTTCGTCGTGATTTTTTTCGTCTTGCGAAGCACCACTGTGTATTGACGGTTTCCCATAGGAATGCATTAGCAGTTTTTTAAAAAAGGCGCAAGACGTTTTCGTCTTGCGAAGCAAGCCCATAGGGAAATCCGTCTTGCGAAGCAACTCAGAAAACGAAAAACTCTTTCGTCTTGCGAGTTTTTCGTCTTCTGAGGCATTCGTCTTGCGAGGTACCACTGTATCTCCCCACCCACCAAAAGGTCACCCGGATAGGAATGAGGCCCTTGTACAATGTCACCAGACTCCCCACCCATCCAGCCAAAACACCACCTTTTTCTTAAAAAAAAAAAAAGCAAAATAGGTTGTTCTGCCACACACAAAATATTTGAAGGAAGTTTTAGGGAAACCAAGAGTTTTATTGCACTAACAAAATTCCCTTAAGGGTTTTTGTAGATATCTATCTAGGGAACATCTGGATCAGAGGCCCTCCCTATAAACTATAAGGATCTGAAGTAAGACAGCTACACAATGGGACTTAAAAGTGCTCAGCTTTGGCTGAAATGTGTGTTCTTCATTTCTTTCAAATAAAACTATATGGGAAATGAGTGTGTCATTTATTGCTGGTTTCTGTTTAATGTTTACCTTTAACAAGGCAAGAGATTCAGGTCTATTAGCTATGACCCAGTTATAACTGTTTTATACAGTATCATTCAGCTGAATGCAACAGTTTGAGGATAATTAAATTACATTTAAAAGGCACCTTTTCATATTACATCTGAAATTTATTTTTGTACCCTATCATGTCACGGAGTAAATAATGACTCACTATAAAGTAAATTATAGTTGGATGAGCCATCCCTGGTATTCTACGGTTATTCAAACCTATACAGTAAACAAAGATGCAGTTAAATCAGTAGATATTCTATTTATGTACAGCAGAATTAAGTTATTCATAGTAAATACTGCAAGCCCCATTAAATACTTGGGAAATAGTTTTCTATTTTTATAGCATATATTGACATTTGTTAAGCTAGTTCAGATACCTACTGAATCATTTACTATTCTCTCATTAGTGGACCAGGAAGACAGATATCTAAGGCCACCAATCTGCAGAGGACGAGTAAATATATTCAAATTTTAAAAAATTTAAGGAAAAAAATACACATCATGCTTTCTGGATTCTTGATGGAAAGAGTCTTTGTTGGATGCTATGAATTGTCTTTCTGCAGTTTCCTCCTTTGGACAGCGGATTAGTGAAGTGTGTGTGCTATTGGTATTGGTAGCACCCAAATGGCTGTTCTGCTTCTCTTCTCTTCCCTTGCTAATGCAGCAGTAGCAGCGCTAGGTTGGGTTTTAGTACTAACAGATAGCACTGGCACCCATATCTTATTTTTCAGGGGTTTTGCATTGTCTGGCTTGGGACTTTGAGGGCTCAATCCAAATTCCAAAATCCACTTCCCACAGTGGGCTTTTTGATCCCTATACCAACATGTCATGCTAAATTTTAAATGGTGGGAAATAACTGTATGACAGAATAGTTTCCCAAGTTTCAGCACATGGAATTACAATGCAAAATTTCTACAATTTTCCAAGTTAATGGGGTTGCAAACGGACTTTTTTTCTGGAAATAATTAAAACAGAAATGAATGCTAGCCTTTCACTAGATTCCACTAGATTTCCAGAAGTGGCTTTTACACTGAGTGAAAGTTCACATAAAACACAGAAATGCTCAGGTAAAGAGGCATCAGGAAAACAATAAAGTGCTGCAGCCTAAGTCTACAAATTATAAGAATACAACAGAATTATTCTTTTTCTTAAAAAAAATACTCCTATAGAAATTGTTCATTGCATTTTAAATGAAATAACACAGTCCTATCCATTTTTCTTAAGAGCAGCAGTGTTCCAAATTGCAGCGGATTTCTGTAACAGTTTTGATACAGAATCATACCCCTGTGCTACTTTCAAAGTACATTTGTGTTTCCTTTATAGTTGACCCTCTTCCACTCAATTTCTGTAAAAGAAACAAACTTCACTGACATATTGTGAGCCCTTCCAGACAAGCTGCTTATTGGACACTGATTTGGGATATTAGATGATGCTGGCTATTTAATGAGCATTCATTCTGATTTGTTTGCAGAAAGGCTAGATGAGACAGTGTAAACGCAAGTGTTACCCCACACTTTCATTCATTCACTCATTCAGCCTTTATTGGCATAATACCTCACACTTTCCACTGCATTTTCCCTTCCATGTCACTTTCCATATCTCTAAAACTCCGGTCTTTTGAAGAAGTAGCTTTGTTGCACAAGAGCTCCAAATAAGCTTCAACTGTGCAACCTGAATTTGCCAGTTCGTGCTTGAATCCCACTCCAAAATAGAGAGGACCCTGGAACCAGATAGAAAGAAAATGTATTGCTCAATGGAAATCCAGAAGAGGAAATCTCAGCAAGTCCAGCTTGGTATACCATGGGGAGAAAAAGCATACCTGCCTAAATTCCTTCCTTTGCACAACTATTGGAGCCCTGTGCTCTAAAGCACAGGTGGAAAGTCTTCAGGCTTGTGGGGGACACTTTGCTTCTGTTTTTAGAACCAACTGGAGGCAGGTATAAAAAAGTGGGGGTGGGGGTCGGAGCTTGATGCATAATGGTGGCTCAGGTGGTAAAGCCAGTTCCCTTCTGCATTCCACCCATCTGGCATCAGTGGCAGACCTTGGGATCTCAAATTTCCGCGGCGCCCTGTACAAAATTTGGCGTGCACATCGCTCACCTTCAATTTTACATAATAGCTGCAGCACCTCCTGCAGTGCCCCCTGAAACTCCACACCCAGTACCACCTCTGCTGGCGTCCTCTGGACTACAACTCCCAACAGCCCCAGCCAGCAGGGGGCTATGGGAGTTGCAGTGTGCAAAATTTGTAAGGCACCAGGTTAGCAATGGCTGCATTAGGATGACCTGTCTATATCATTGTAAGTGTACATCTTATCAAGTATTCTAGCAGCCTAATTTAGAAGGTGGGGGAAGGCACATTGCTCTTATGATTGGGAGTGAGAAATCCTGGCTGGCGTAATACAACTCATCCAGAGATCTACCAATTGATCCTGATCTGCTTCCTCCCCTGCTTTAAACTGCATCTGGTCATTCCTGTCTGGAGTGCTGCCTTTTGCAACTTAGTTCTCATTCGTTCCTATGGGACCTGAAAAGAGTAGAGTAATGCAGTCCGCAAAGGCTGTGCCCCCAATCTGCCAGTGCAGATGTTCCCCGGCGTCAGTTCTGTGTCAGCCACAAAAAGCCCTTAGTACGGAAATGTACTATCAGTGGGCCAGGATCCTGCCAGAGCTGCCTTAACAGGCTTCTGTGTAACCGGGAATCCAGCCTGTGAGTACAGTACAAAATTAAAGGTCGCCACCAGAACAAGGGGGTGGGGGGGTGATAGCTCAGTTGGTAGCCAGTCAGCATACAACCAGCTAACTCCTCAAGTGTGCTTCCTTGAACAGTAAACTGCCAATTGCATGGCCTTAAGATTGGTCAATAAAATTGTTTTGTAACCCTGTTATGAAATGGCATAACTGGATCGCTATGAATGAATGGCCAAATCATCTTTCAGAAGCTCTCAGGCAGCAGAAATAGACCTCCTGAGCAAGCTGATTAAGATATAAATTTCCACTTTGGCTACTTGGGGATGACAAAGAAGCCTATAGGACAGGGGTGGAATGGGAGGGGGCAGGCAACCCAAGCAACAGCCTGCGCGGGGAGGGTTGGGAGGTACTAGCTGCAAACCCCTGAAACAAATAGCCAACAAACTGAAGCTCAATCCAAGTAAGACAGAGGCAGAGTTAGTGGGCGATTCCCTAGACTGGATGGATGGGAGACTGCCTGCTCTTGATGTGGTTACACTCCCTCTGAAGGTCCATAGCTTGGGGGTACTCCTGGATCCTTTGCTGTCTTTTGAAACTCAGGTGCTCCTTTACCACTGGAGAAACATTAAAATGCAAGGGAGAGCAACAGTAGGGATTCCCTGGTGAGGAGGCTGGGAGTGCTGGATCCAGAGAGACTGAAGACTTCAGAACAGATGGCGACAGGGTGAAGTGACAGAGAGCACAAACACCCCCAGATTGCAGACAAACCACAAAGTCTGCAGACTGAATAAAGATGAAAAATAGAATTAATAGAAAATAATATAGTACTGCAACAGGTACATAAAAACACATGGCAATCAGACTCAAATTATACGCAGAACAACACAGTTTAGTTTCTTTGGCATTTGAGTCTATCTGGCCCTCAGGACCATTCTTCTCTGTCACCTCCCTTCTCCTCAGGCCCTGTTCTGCAACTTCCCTGAGTGTCTACGCCTCCCTAGAAAGCATCCTTTTGATAATGCTTCTTGCCTGCTGGGATGGAGGACCGAGAAGGATGTACAAGTGCAAAACGTGGAAGGCTGTTTAGAAGGGGGATGTGGCCCTCGGGCAAAAAAAAACAACCCACCCCCCACATGAAGATGAAGCTTGTGGCCACTGTGAAGCAGCAGCAGCAGGAACACGAAAGCTCATACCAATAACAAATTTAGTTGGTCTCCAAGGTGCTACTGGAAGGAATTTTGTTTTATTTTGTTTCGGCTACGGCAGACCAACACGGCTACCTACCTATAACTACATTTAGAATTGTAATGCAAATAGATCCCCTTCCACCCCACCACGTGCGCCCTTGCTCAGTGCCAGGTACGGCTCAGTCCTGGGATCTTTGGCGCGAACAAAAGCAATCCAAGTGCCTTTCTCTAACCGCGAAGGCGTTTCCACCAAACGGGCTGAGGCTTCCGAGCGGAACGCTGCTCCCGAGACGCCGCTCGCCACTAGCCCAGCAGCGGCCGCCGCCGCCGCTTCGGCTCCAGCAGCCTCCGCGCGCCCAGAGGCGGCGAGCAGGATCCGGCGACGGCCGAGGGCGTGGCGCGCGGCTTCCCCCGCGGCCGCGCCTGCCATTGGTTTCTCCTGGCAGCGGAGGCTGGGCCAGAGGCACGGCCAAGGAGTGGGAGGGAAAGTTGCTGCCTGCGCCATGTAGTTCGCACTCGGCGGCGGAGTTTGCACGGGACTGGCTGGAGAGGGAGCCGCGCGCGCCAGGAGAGGCAGCCAGGTAAGGAGGCGCGGGGAGGGGCGGACAGCGGTGCGAGAAGGGCCCATCCTGCTGCTGCTAGGACCTCGCTGCTCGTCGCCCACCCCCGCAGGAAAAGGAGCAGAAAGAGAGACGAGTCCGGATTGGATCCAGGTCAGGTGCGATCTTGTCTGTACTGTACCTGCGCCCAGAGCCGGCGCGCTTTGCTGGGTACCCGACGCGCGGCCGGACTCTGCGCATCTTTAGATTCCAAAGTGAAGCCCAACTAAATTCGGTGGGATTGATGGACTCTCAAAGTGAGCCTTTGTAGGGAGAAAAGGAGGTGGAGAAGCCGCGGGAGGGGGGTTTCTTTTGTGAGTGTGGAATCTCGAGGTTTCCTGGCGGGAATCTGCTGGAAGGGGAGAGAGAAGTTAAGAAAAGAGCCCAGGGGCAGCGGGGACTTTCCGCTTCTGCAACAGAGGCGGGAGTTAAGAAAACTTGCAAGATCGCCCGGTTATACAACGTGATGGTGAAGGCGCGCTTTGAAGGGGTGGGGAGAGGGGAGGTAGTTCTGTAGTTCCAAAAAGCTGCGCGGATTAAAACGTCACGTCTCTAAAAAGGCACAGGAGAGAAGCTTGGTATCACGGTGTGGGTGAAGTATGTGACCTTGGAAAGTGGTGGGAAGTTTTTGGGGGAGGCGAGGTGGCTTAAAAACTGGACCAGAGCGAAGTCCCGTTGGGTTGGTGTTTTTCCAGCAGGGTCCAGTCAGATGCCTGGGAAAGATCGCGAGGAGGATGTAAAAAGTGGTGGCAATCCTCTCTTGTTTGCAGCCTCTAGAATTCAGACAGTTGCTGCTTTTTGCATGTGTTCTTCTTGGCTGGAAGGTGGCTCTCTCCATAGAGGAGGAGGAGACAGAATGAACCTAAGGCGAGATTCATGGTCTGCTGATAAAAATTCTTCAGATGTGAGGTGTCCCCCTCCCAACCTATTTCACAATGTAGTAAAACCAACGACAAGCCCAGACTGTCTTTTGCAGTCTTAAGTTCTACTTGGTTTTGTGGTTAGACGTGGATGAGTAGGGGCAAAGCTTTCGAGAAGGACTGTGTAGAGGTGGGCTGGAGAAAGGAGAAGAGAGAGTCTGCAAGCGAAACTGGCTTGGCATGCGATGCTTCCGTGACTTTCATACTTTCTCTTTGTGGCTTCTTTCAGGGGTGGCTGGATGTGAGAAGGAGCAAACGGAGGATTTTGGGGGCCCCCCCGAGAGCTCCCCCACGAAACAAGACAGGAAGGAACTGCTCTGCATTGTTGGCTGGGCTCCTGCTCACACCCTGGTGCTGGTGCCACGCGCTCTAAGTCGGTTGCGCTGAAGAGGAGGGATTTCTTTGCTCCCACTTCTCCCAGGAGCATTGACTGTGCCGGGATTGACCTCTTGGCAGGCTTGCATTCTCCAGCTTTCCACAGCTTGCACGAAGCGGCCGAAATCGCTGTGTGAGTGCCACAAAAGAGCAGCCCCTGGCAGAGGCGGTGATGCTGGGGTGCTCTCTTTGGGGCTCTGCACCCCCCACACCAACTGGGGAGAAGAGAGGAGCCGGGTGGCTTGAACCGCTGCTGCTGCTGCTGGTGGTGGTCCTCTCCGGTTGGGTTTTGGCTCAGCAGACGGCTGACTGCCCCGGAACTTGCGACTGCTCCGAGGCAGCCAGGACAGTGAAGTGCATCAACAGGAACCTGACGGAGGTGCCTGTGGGCCTGCCCCGCTATGTGCGGAACCTCTTCCTCATGGGCAACCACATCCAGAACGTCTCGTCCGCCTCGTTCCCCCCGGAGACCCTTCTAGAACTCAGCAGCCTCAACCTGAGTGGTAATCGCCTGCAGTGGGTGGAGGCTGGGACCTTTGCCGGGCTGCCCAACTTGAAGCAGCTGGACCTCAGCAACAACTCCCTCCTCGAGCTCAGCCCCATGGCCCTGGGCAACACCAGCAGCCCCCTGGAGGAGCTGAACCTGCGCAACTCCCTCTATAACAACAGCTATGTGACCGCCGTGGCCCAGCTGCTTCAGCAAGAGGCCTTCCTGAACTTGAAGCGCCTTGACCTGTCCGAAAACACCCTGTTCTACCTGCCCCAGGGCATGTTCGCTGCGCTACACAGCCTGCAGCACCTGGACCTGCACAACAACTCCCTGGTGAGTCTGCACGGCGTGACGCTCGAGAACCTCCGTCAGCTCCAGAGCGTCAACCTCAGCGGCAATGCCCTCAAGCGCCTGAGGAACAGCACCCTCCTGCAGCTCCGGGGCCTTCCTCGACTCACCAGCCTCGACCTCACCCACAATACCTGGGTCTGCGACTGCGGTATCGAGGACATGGTCAGCTGGCTCAAGGAGAGTGACCTGGTGGAGGCCAAGGCGTCCCTCAAGTGCTCTTACCCCAAAGGGATGGAGAACAGGTCCTTGGTGGCCATTGATTTTTCAGAGCTGAGCTGCCCAGAGCCGACCGATAACCAGACTCAGCTGCAGACCTCTTATGTCTTCCTCGGGATAGTCTTGGCCCTCATCGGTGCCATTTTCCTCCTGGTTTTGTACTTGAACCGCAAAGGGATCAAAAAGTGGATGTACAATATCAGGGACGCCTGTAGAGACCACATGGAGGGCTATCACTACAGGTATGAGATCAACGCAGATCCCCGGCTAACCAACCTCAGCTCCAATTCTGATGTCTGAAGATGCGTTGCAGGGAAGCAGGCCAAGGGGCGCAATAGCTATGCATGGAATGTAGACTTTAGCTTTACCCCCCTGAAATGTGTGTGCTTTCTGCTCCCGGCATACACCCTTCGAGGCATCGCAGACTTGACATGCGCCATACAGAGAATTATGCCTACCTGTACAAGTTGCCATCATTATTATCCACAGTCGATTGTGCATGATATCAGGCTGTATGTACGAAAACATGCTGCTGCTGCTGCTGCTGCCGCCTCCCTGCCTGTTTGCTTTGCAACTTGCTACCAGCCTTTGCTTGGAAACATCTCTCTTTCTCTCTCTCTCTTGGCACCTAAAAAAGAAAAGGACATTTTCACTCCCCCCACCTCCACCTTCTCCCACTCTGATGTTCTCAAACCACGAGGGCTTATTAAAAAGTACGATTCAACAAAGGCTGCCTCAACTTCTTTTGGGAGAAATGTTTGATCCATCAGTACCCATGTTGCTTTTATGCATCCTGACCGGTGAAGAATCTTTGTAGTGCACATGCATGTTTAGAACATGCCTTTTTAAAAAGGGAAAAGGAAAGCTCTTTGTATAAAGAAGCACATAAAATAGTGAGCATGCAAATAGTTGACAAATTTACATGGTAGGCGGGGAGAAACTGAAAACCGCAGTACAAGTGTTTGCAATTTACATGGAAACAGGATTTTTTTTAAAAGGGGGTACCCTATAAACTGCATGTGAACTGAGTTTGAACTTTTAAATAATTCAATAAATGCTCTTACAGGAACTTTTGTTTTGCTGAAGTTTGCTGTTTTTAATGCTCTGATCTGGAAATGAAGCACAGTATGGAATGGACACCGTTTCTTCAGTGGGGGGAAAATTATTTCCCCATTACAAAACATGGTGGAGCCTTCATATGTTAAGATATTTGCTTGAATTCATTTTCCCCCCCATTGCTGTCGTTTATCTTTCAGAGAGACTAGGAATGTACAAAGCTATACTGATTTGCACTTCTTTATTTTAAACTGCATGCAAACAACCGCCTCTTTCGATAAGCAATGTTGATTTTCATATCCTGTTCCTAGAATGTGGCAGCTGTTCAACTGCCATAACTCTGCTAGTGAGGGCTCATTAAATTGCCGCTACAGTTCTGAATCTGATCCTTAGGACAGTCATTGAAATTGGGTGGGAATTGCTGCTGAACCATGAACTCCTGCAGTCTAATCCTGGGTATATTTGCTCAGAAGTTCCAGTGGGTGGATTGTTTAATGTATTAATTTCATTTGTGAATTGCTTCTCCCAAAGTACTCCAAAGTGATGCAACTCTTTAAAACACCTGTAATTAAAAACATATATAGGGTAGTAGAGTTTACTCCCAGGTACTTGTCCATAATCTTACAAGTTCCATGGATTTCAGTGGGAGGGGAATTCATGCATTTGTTTAGCCCATTCCTTTTGAAATGAATTGGACTGAAAGGGGCTTATTCTTGGGTAAAGTGTTTAAAGCTTTGAGCGATAGGCTGCTGTGATAAGTACACATACAGACACATTCCACGCATGTTTCCTTGGCTAGAAAATAAATATTGTTGTGTCTTAGTTCTCACAAGCAGCAAACAAGCTGCATGAACACATCAGTGCTGCTTGATTCACTCCCCTCATACAGAAAACTGTCATATTGGCGCTGGGGTGTGTGTAAGTGTGGAGCAGCCTTTTCCCCAAAATGCCTGGGTTTTTTATGCTTAGGGTATGGAGGAGTATGCAATGCTGTGAGCCCACCGCTAGCGTTTCTCAAGTGGTGCAGTTGAGAACCCCATTTGCCACCTCCGCGCATTTGTGAGAACAAGAAGGAAGTTTCTAATTAATGCATTTAGCTTTTGCGGCTGGGCATTCGCTTGTAATCTCAGTGTTGATCCAAAGGCAGTATTGAAGAAGCCAAGTCTATAATACAGAGACAGGTATGCGGGGCAAATTTCAAATCTACCTGTGACATGTGTTGCATCGCTCTCTTTTTTACATTGTTACATGATTTGCGTCACACACGTTTATAAGCAGAAATCGCATTTACTTTGGATGCTGCAGATGTTGCAGGGTTGCAGGAAACAAAAATGAATATGTTGCTCTTTCTGGCCAGTAACTTAAGTAGCAGCAAAAGGAAACTGCGCAGAATGTTGATGCCGCTCTCTATACTGGCTCTTAACAGAATTCTAATAAACTAATTATAAGCGAAGCTATTTTATCAGGTCTTGGTAATCCACATAGTAAGTTCTATGCTTAGTTTTGCTTGTGAAATCTAATTACTTCAGCTAGGTCTGATAAAATACTGCAACAACTTAGCAAAGCAATATTGTGCATGTTTACTTGGAAACAGATCCCAGTGTGTTAATGGCTCTCATTCCTATGTAGGTGAGCATAGGGACTGAAGCCTAGTTATCATAGTTCAGCATCCTGCAGAACTTAATTTTACAGTTGTCCTCAGTTCTGGTGTTTTTAAAGTGTCCCTACTTAATTTTAGGTAAAGCTAAGTCTCTTCAAGCTTCCCCCCCCCCCCCACTTGCCTATTTAAAAGTCAACCCCCTATTTTAAGGCTCAGGGGTAAATAGAAACTATACTACAGTTTGCTTGTTAGCTTTTAAAGACATAATTGCTCTAACTGTAATCACGTTCTGCTAAATGTAACTTAAAGATTACAAGTGCATGAGAAGAGCAATTGAATTTTTGAATACAGGAGGTACCAATTTTAAAATAATTTTAATAATGGTGTATTTGTTGGGCCAATTTGAAACACTATGGGATTTTCACAGACACATCTATGTTTCTAAGAACAGGGCTTTGCTATGCTTCCTGAGACAGTCCTGGGCTATTTTCAGAAACTCTTACAGAGAACACTTGGCACTACTGGGTTTCCGTTCCACTCCTCTCTCAAGCAATACTGTCATGTAAATTTTAGATTGTTCTATGTAAAGCATTTACCAGCCAAACAAATGCATATGTGAACAGATGTTGAAAATAAATACAGTGAAACATGAGCTTGTTCGACGGCTTTGAATAGTGTTGAGTGCTCCAGAATGCATACGTGATTTGGACCGACTTGAATCAAATGTGTCTTCCATTAAAATACCTAGCAAATTTACAGTGTCTAATGAATAAAGTGTGCTCTTGTATCTGTTTATTGGCTGAAGTGAGAATGGCCATCTCAGAAGGAACCAAAATAACCTGCAATGTTAGTTTAATAAAAGAACTTGTTCACTTTTCTGTTTTACTTGAGCTAAGCTCTGTTGGTTGCTTTGCTGTGGCACATGGGCTTATTTTATTGCTTCCTAAATGATATGCACCCAGAATTGTTTGGCATGCAATAGGTGGACTGATATTTGAGCTTAGTGTGTTGTGCATGTTTAGAGGAGTAACAAAGAGGTCCTTTTAAAAAAAAAACAAATCTCACTATGAGGCAGAATGGCAATTTACAGTATATACCAGTATTTTCCATAGCAGCTGAAAATGTGTTTGTAGTTCCCACACAAAAAAAGTACAGTTTGAAATTATTTATTCGTCTCTTCCCCCTTCCCCTGGAGCTTGTATTTTCTGATGCTGTAGCTATTCAGTGTGTTTTGACACAGGGAATGTTCTTTGACAGATGACAGAGCTTAGAAGGGATTATAAGGTGTATAACATCAGTTCTGCAAGGGACTGAGTTGTGGGTTTTTTTAATAGATCGGAAAATATTTATACCATTTCATCTATACGGGAGAACTTAAATCAGGTTCATTTGCTAATTTGGAATTGTCAAATACAACGTGCTTCTTAAGTTACAAGGCATCAGAATCTGTGGATCTTATTATATGCTCACTTATGCCGGTGATGTGCACTGGATGCTATGATCACAGTGCTATAAAGTTGAAAAGTATATCTGAGGCCAACTAGAATCCAGCCTAGCTATGGTAACATTTGGAGCATGCAATTCATTTGAGCAACTTGTTCTGTTTGCCAAATAATTATTTACATTTAGTAGACATTATCTGGATCTTCAGATTAAATCTTTGCCACAATCTGAACCCACCAGCTCCTTAGCTGATGCAGTAGCTCACGTGACATCCTACAAAGTCAACAAAGTCGATGTGTCCTTTGCCACACTTGGTGTACATTGCCCACTCCATGCAATGCAAAGGCACAGAGCTCTCTAATGATGGGGTCCCCCTGGCTGCACCAATAACCTGTAGGCAGCCGCATCCATCGCCAGCTATGCTTCTGCCCTGCTTTCTCTGCCTTTTGTGTATTCTGCTGCAGAATAGTCTCAGAAAGCAGAGGACTGATGGAAATGGTGGCTCCTGTTATATTAGAAGCCCTGGCCAAAAACAAGGCAAAACTTGTTATTGAGTTATGGCTTACTCCCCAGGCTTGTTCCTCTGTAACCAGAGCACTGCCAATGACTTGCATTCCAAGTCTTTGATCATATGCTTTCCAGCATATGGGTGGTAATTGAACCCACCTGATTACTAAGTGGATCTCTAAATTAGAGGTGCCTAATAGGTATAAGATATAATAGATACTGCATATAGAAGTCATGTTTACACACAGCGATTGTGCCCACATCTTTATTCCACTTAGAGGTTTCTAGTAATCTTTCAGCCTTTCATATCAAAGGAGCACTGCCTTTAGATTCTGCCGTGTATCATATGCTCCTCGACTGTTCTAGTACTTAGAAATACCGGTAAAACCCTTGTGGCACTAGACTTCTAATAAGGCTTCATTATAAACTCGCAATATGAAACTTCTCAGTTAATTTTTTGCAATCTCCAGCTCAGAATTTGATTCCCCACCCTCAATCTGGTTGCTAGTGAACGGGATAAGCTTTTGGCTTGACCGCTGCTAGATGTTTATGCATATTGTTTTAATTTGCTCTTGAGTCACGGCATTTAAGGAGCTCAGCCAAAGCAATGGGATCAAAACTTAACTGTCTTTTTGTCTTTCTTCAGCATCTGAATGGGTCGCAAGCAACAACAGCAGCTCTGTACATGTGATGAAGGAAAATAAGATCTGGTAAGAGAACATTCTCGGTTCCAAGCTTCTGAGTTTCTTTTTATATACTACAGAAGAAAGACTGAACTCGTTTTTGCTGTTGCAAAGGAGCCCTTGACAGTGTCCTTATCAGCAATGAGGATTACGGCCTGCTTAACTGAAATAATTATTACTTGATTGACACAAGATTCCTAGCACCACCCTTGACCTGTTGTGTGACCTGCTGTGGAGTGGATGATAAACTTTATACATGTCTTTATGGATGCATTTGTAACAAGACATCTCTGAGCTTTTGCACAAAATAAAAAGAACTATGCTTTCGGGATTTGTTTTTCATTCAAAAGTTTCAGTTGCACTGTACCTGCCATTAAATAAGACTAGTCAGTAGAGAAGAATACAAGTGGAGACTTGTGAGTCACACTACTTGAAGGGGAAGGCTTCAATTGGCTCACTGATGGGATACTTCAGGAGGGCTTCCACCACTCCTCTTGGCTCCGTGATTGTTGCCACTATCATATGCAGCCTTATCACCAAGCAACCATGCAAAGGCAGGGCTGGGACTTTTCCAGAAGTGCCTAGATAATGCACTTTTGAAAGGAGGTTTTTTTAAAATAAGAATTTGCCCATAACTGAAGCAGCCCTTGAAAGTTGGGGTGTTGTTCTTCATCAGTTGGTTTATGGCAGGCCATTTTAATGTTCATGTGCAAACTGCTCCTCCTGCACATGTCATCTAAATAGGACCTTGTCTGAGGAGAGCATCAACAAGACATCTTCCATCAATATCTATCGGTTCTGGGTAGGTCAGTTGGGTAAAAGTGTGGTGCTCTGAATGCCACGGTCGTATGTTTGATCCCTTTATGAGACAATGGCATATTCCTGTATTGCAGGGGGTTGGACTGGGTGATCCACAGGTTCCCTTTCAACTCTACAATTCCATGAGTCCACCTCTGTTCTTTGGCCTTTTGATGCCCATGGTACATATTTTTAGGGCCTACCCTATTTTGATTTGTAAATTGTTTCAACATATTTTAAAATTGTATTTTTAAATTGAAGTCACATGCCCTGAGACTTTATGGTAAAGAACAGATAAGACATCATCATCATCCCTGACTGTTGGTCATGCTGGCCATGGCTGAGAGGAGCGGGAGTACCATAGGTTAGTCACTCCTGCAGTGGAGCATTTAATTTAGAGTATTCATGAAGTCTCCTACATAGATTAATGAGCCAGGCATATGCCCAAAGTAATTATAAAGTTAAGTCCTGTGCAGCCTGATATTGGTGACTACTGTTCAGTGTGGCTTATTCTCAGGTAACTATGTGTAGGGCTTCTGCCTGCCTTAATATGAATGTTTAAGGGCACTGAACTGCAAACTTTATTGTCCTTATTTTTCTTCTGTTTATGTTGCGACTGGCACATAATTCTGCCCATCCAAGCTTTATCTAGTTCCATTGGACCTGGACATGTATTGCTTGAAAAACAGGCAAAATATCAATAGAGGATAAATCTGCCTACCTCCAAATTTCACTCACCAGGGGGCAACAGGAAATGACGATTGCACTCATGTCCTGCTTGCGGTCTTCCCATAGGCATGGTAACCCTGGTGACTAGTTGCTGGGAAACAGAAAATTGGCCTAAATAGGCCTTTCATCAGCTCTTGCAGGTCTCTTCTGTTTTCAGATGTATCAGTCAAGTCCTATAACTTTCTAACCTAAAGTGTATACTTCAGAAATAGTGTATTTTTAAATTTTAAAAAATGCAATTGAGAAGTTGGTTAAAGATTGAACAAACAAGAAAGGCCAGTTGAAATGGGAGTTGCATTAACATAGTTTTACACAGCTCATGTTCATTTCAGTGGAGCTTGTGCCCAAAGCCCTCTTCACATTTTGCAGAAATTGGATTGATTGGATTTTTGATTAGCATGCTTGTGAAATGGTGTGTCTTTTTAAACATTTGTAACCCTTTAAAAACTATGCATGATAATGTACACTGAGTTGCTACAACTACCAAGTGACACTGATAATGCCAATATAGTCCTAAAAGAGTTTCTAAGTGTTTACGTAATGTTCATTGAGAAACTCTTGTACATGAAAAGTGCAGTAATAAAATTAAGATGTGGACCTGTTAAATGTATGAGAGGATGGTTATGGAAGAAAGTAGAAATGCTATATTTACAATCACTTTCCTGAATGGGCCACTTCATCATGGGTTACATTGGATTGTAGTTTTGAATTAAATGTATTTTTAGTGATAGAAATAAAATATTTGTTGCCTGTTGCATGTTGTTGCTTTTACAGATAGATTGCTGGAGTTATTTTTAGAAGTAAATTTTGCAAGTGGCTGAATGGTTGCAGCCTAATTGTGTGTTTTTTCTGACTGTGACTTGGTTGTCTTTTATTTTTACATTGCTTTACCTTTTATGAAGAAGTGCAGTAGAGTCCAGACCTCACAGTACAATCGACTACATGTCTATTCAAAACAAAGACCTACCAAGTTCAGTGGGACACCCTCTCAGGAAACTGAGAATGGAACTGCGGCCTAGGTGGTTTTTGTTTAATATCTCTGGTGCAAACATGCTGCCTCAAGTGACGTTCTGTCAGGCCCTAAACCCTCTTAAGTTGTTGAGCTTGAAAATGCGAGGGCAGGTAGCTGCTCTACTTTACAAACCATGATCAGGAACCCTGGTATTGCAGGCTTCCTGATCACACAGAGGCTTCCAACTGTGTTCAGCCAAACACTCTTAGAACTTAGAAGATCCCATCACACCTTCATGCTAAACGCAGGAGGGCAGGGAGGAATGTTGGAGCAGGGCTGACACATCTGTCATAGCCCCTTACACACTTCCCCCTTCACATGTTAAGGATAACTGCCTGAAGAGGATGAAGGACTTCTCTCATAACCCGGCATCCTGTTCACTCTACGTCCTGTTTGGGTGTTCGATGTAGACAAACATGTAAACAAGCACATGAGAAGTGGGGGCACAGGGCATGTCTTTAGAGCTGTTGCTTTCCAGCCTTCCAAGAATTTGAGGGTGAAGGTCTGGAGTTGGATGTCTCTTGTATGTACTTAGGAAAGCTCTCCTCTATGTAATCAAGGTGTAAAATTGTGTGGGGAGCCTCAGCAAGGAAAGGAGGCTCCCTGTTTTCAAGGATCTCAAGGCAGCAAACATGCTTCTCCCCCATCTCCTGCGTTCTACAACAACCTGAGGTTCATGTATTAGTGGGGCCTTGAACCTGGACCTCTTCAGCTCCCCCATCTTGACACTGTAAACACCACACTAGATGCTAATTGGGATGACCGACTGCAATCTTGAAAGATACAGAGCGGGATCTTTACAGACAGTGCAGCTTTTCCTTATCTTCCACAAAGGTAGCCACCCCACGCCAGATTCAAAGTTGTTGGTTTAAAAGAAAAATCCGTAAATTGTGTGGGGAGGTTGCTCACAGTGTGCTTACATGCTTGTGTGCATTTGTAAAGGGGCTCATTAGATGGGGTCCATTATGTAAAAGCAAATCCCATTTAACACAATATTTAATACCAGAATGCTAAATTTACAGTTGCCCGAAATTCAGGTTCCCTTGTTTAGCTGCATGTAATTAGCCTCCTAATTTATCTGAACTTGTAATCCCCTGAGGACTGGCGTGTGCATTATATTTTTATGGCATTAACCCCAGGGATAATTGCTACTGGGCCCTGTAGATTCTTGCTTAATTCTATTGAATATTCTTTACTCATTGCCCACAGGTAAGTTGTGGGCTATTTGCATTTTAATATACCAATTTCCTTTCCGTAGTACAAAACAAGAAGTAAAACAGAATATGAATGCTGGCCTAAGCATTCTCCTGAAACCTCCAGATCAGTTCACTTTGATTTACTATATTTCTATGCCACTTTTCATTCAAATGAATCCCAAAGTGGTTTACAAACAATAAATAACAACAACATGATAGAACATAATAGAACATCACAAATACAGCATAAGGCATATAGAATAAGTAACAAATCATTGATAAAACAAATACAGTCTATAAAACACTTTTAACAAAGCAACAACTAAAGAAATAAGGTAGTCACAATCAAAGCAGAAGTCACAGTATATGATTAACAAATCAATACAGCATTTATAATCTCAGTGCTATTTTTCTAGAAAAAGAGGTGCCAGAACTCACCGTGAACGCCTCTCCTGTTCTCTTATAATGGCAATGGTGCCTACCTGAGAGATTCTGGAACAGAGTTCCAGATAGGAAAAAAAGCCTTGTATAATCTATAAAGTGAGAGCTGGAACCATAAAGAAGACTGATCGCCGAAGAATTGATGCTTTTGAATTGTGGTGCTGGAGGAGACTCTTGAGAGTCCCATGGACTGCAAGAAGATCAAACACATCCATTCTTAAGGAAATCAGCCCTGAGTGCTCACTGGAAGGATAGATCGTGAAGCTGAGGCTCCAATACTTTGGCCACCTCATGAGAAGAGAAGACTCCCTGGAAAAGACCCTGATGTTGGGAAAGATGGAGGGCACAAGGAGAAGGGGACGACAGAGGACAAGATGGTTGGATAGTGTTCTCGAAGCTACCAGCATGAGTTTGATCAAACTGCGGGAGGCAGTGGAAGACAGAAGTGCCTGGCGTGCTCTGGTCCATGGGGTCACGAAGAGTTGGACACGACTAAACAACTAAACAACAACAAATAATCTATAAAATAATATTAACAACATTAATGAAAGAGCAACCCAAAGATAATTTAAGCACCATTAAGTTCACACATACACAGCCAACTCCTAGGGGCTGTGGAGGCTTCGGCCCCCACAATAAAATATTTGAAGGGGCCAGGCCCCCACAGAGTTGATGGGCATTCCCATTTAAATGGTATGCATGCGCTGTGTCAATCGTGATTGATTACGCAGGGTGGGGCTTACCTGGGCACCCACAATATTCTATTCAAGTTGGCAGCCCAGCTCTGCACCCCCATGATTCATAATCTTTGACTCTACTCTAAAATACACATACACATAATGCCCATGGCAGCAAGTCCCTTCCGAAGGTTCCTCATGCTGGAGGTGGGGCAGCGGGGATGAAACCAACCACACACACACACACACACACGATGGCCAACAGTCTCTCTCTCCCCTTGTTCCTCTGGAAGCAGCTCCATTATGAAGGCTCCTAGGGCTGGAGGTTGGAGTAAGGCAGGTGGGAAAAGCCATTACCTGCTGGCGAACACAAGCTTCTCTCAGCCCTCACCAGTTTAACTGGGGTGGAGTGGGGTGTTAATCTAGGGCTGAATATTTTCCTTTTTCTTAATTCCCAGAGCCAAGAACTCGCAAATCAGAATCCTGTTGTACAGAAAATGCAATCAGAAAAGATCAGAGCCTTTACTTCCCTTTGAATTGGGACACCTGTAGAAAAGTGGCTGCCAGAGGGAATGCAAGTCCGTCTCTTAATGGCAGAGTGTCTGCTTTGCATGCAGAAGTTGCCAGGTTCAACTCCAGGTAGAGCTAGGAACATCCCATGTCTTACACCCTAGAAAGTTGATTCCAGTTAGTTAAGACAATACAGAACTACATGGACCATTGATTCACTAAGACAGCTTCTTATGCTAAGTCATGGACAGCAAATCACTATATGCTGCAATGCCTGTTCTGTGTGTTTGTTTAGACATAAGCCCTATGTGGCCCAGTGTATATTGAACGAGTCCTTCTGGACTTCTGAAGCTTCCAGCCAGATGAAACTGACTACTTATCTTTAAAAAAGACTTCTAAAAACAGTGGCTGCCCTTTCTGAGAACATCCTCCGTATTCAGATGCAACAGAAATGTCCATTACAGGATAGGAATTAAGAAGAATCTCAACACTATTGTAGCACAAGGGTTTGTGATATCACCTCACCTTCAGATGATATTGTTCAATGGCAGCTTTCCTCAAGGTCAGCCATCTTTGCTGAGGTTATTCACTGATTTCTTGAGAGACGCTCTGCTGACACTCTGTGCTGGAATGATTGAGGTAACTAAGAATCTGCAGCCTAAGAGAGGAATGCTATTTGACATCTGAAAAGAATTTGAATTAACATTTTAAGTGATATTTTATGCTTCTTTTTATATGTTTGAACCTGTTAAATTTTCCTAAGTGCTTCTTTTGTTAGCAGTAAATTGCCCAGAGTTCAGAGTTCTGGCCAAATCATAAAGCTGTTCCTAGACATTTGCAACACAGTACAAAAATTATCAAGAAGGGTGCATTGAATAAAGCTGCAGATTTTACATTGTCTTCAAGTCAGGCACTTTTGATTTCCTACAATTACTATTTTCAAGCATTCAGAATGCCAAAAATATTTAAGGGATGTCGTTCTACCTTAGATCTCTGGAGTGCAAAACCTTGTTAACCCAAGACTTGGGGGGGGGGGGGAGAGACACCTGGAAAATCTGCAGAGCAGAAGATAGTGTCTCTATATACATAATACAATGGATTATCTTATCCAAGCATTATTAAGCCTACGAATTATTTGAATTCACTGTGTGTTCTTCTTGTGGTCACAGCCCCGAATAAACAGCCTTTCTATTTATCCAGCCTCTAATAACTGAAATAGTTTATATGTGCCTCTGAGCAATTCAGATAAATGAGTTTGAACCTTACTTAAAACTTATACCAAGATCAGTTTTGGTTACTAAACTTCGTGCTCTGCATAAAGACAGAATGTATCATTCAACAGCAGGAATATGATATCTTAAAGAGGTAGATTTTAACTCCTTCTGATTTTTTTTAAAAAAAGATTAAAATCATATTTGTTATTAATGAACTAATTAATTTATATATCACTTAATGCTAAAGTAGGCTTCTAAGGTGTTTCCAAGTATAAAAAGCAATTACATAGACATTAAAAAGAAGGATTTATTATTAAAATATACACAAATAACAAACCCTTTAAACATAATCTTTGGAATATAAAAGGTGGTATAGAAATGTAACAAATAAAAACAATAATGACAACAACATCCTTAATTAAAATATGAAATAAAGCATTCATGTTAAAACAACAGAGCACTTAAAACAGGAAACTCCAGTGACAAGATGAAGGGGAAGCCTGTGTAAACAGGTACATCTTCAAAAGCTGGCAGGATGCCACTACTGATGAGCATCTTCTATTTCAGCAGGGAGCCTGTTCCACCAATGAAAGGGTTCACCTCCATGTCACAAGCTGATTATCACTAGGCCATGGCAAGACCAATGGCTTTGCATTGCTTAGGCTGCAAGCCTGCATACAGCATTTGGCTGGCTGAAGGACCGTAGGAAGTGACGTTAGTGATGTTCCATCAGCAGATAGGGAGGCCTGCTAACAAGACACCACTCACACCACAAAATGGCCCCCAAGCATAACACCAAAAAGCTCTGCAAGAATGGACGTCCTACTTGCTGTGTTCGGCCAGCAGTGGAGCCCCAAATAGGGTTTGGGGGGAGTCATAGATATGCAGCTTTCTATCACCACTTCCCCCCTGACATGCTCCCAATGTACCCCAAAACAATTGCAGCCTTGCAGCCAGGAAAATTATTTCCCTCTCATTGTGTTCAGTGGGAGGAGGGGGACAGGACGATTTCCAGGTTTCCCAGGCTGATCTGAAGTCTCCAGGTTTGTCTGTTACGCTCCAGGTGGCAGAGGGAGGACTTGAAACTCCAGGCAGGCAAGAGTGCCTTAAAAATACAGTGGTACCTTGATTCTCAAACTTAATCCGTTCCAGAAGTCCGTTTCAAAACCAAAGCGTTCCAAAACCAAGGCACGCTTTCCCATAGAAAGTAATGCAAAACAAATTAATCCGCTCCAGACTTTTAAAAACAACCCCTGAAACAGCAGTTTAACATGAATTTTACTATCTTACGAGACCGTTAATTCATAAAATGAAAGCAATAATCAATGTACTGTACTATAAAATAAATAAGACAGTATTGTAGATGATTCTTACCAGCACTGATGATAGTCATTGTTTGGATGGGGGGCTTTTATCCATTTCCGCAGTCACACAATCAATCAGTAGCTGAACTGATCACACAGTCACAAAAACAAATTAACCGAAAAAGCCTCAAAAACAAAAACACAAAATAAATAGCAAAAACAAAAGCGCCAAACTTAATCTGTTCCAGAAGTCCATTTGACTTCTGAAATGTTCAAAAACCAAGGCGCAGTTTCTGATTGGTGCAGCTGCCCCAGAAAAAATAGCCAACAGCCACATCGGATGTTCGGCTTCTGAAAAATGTTCAAAAACCAGAACACTTCTGGGTTTTCGGTGTTTGAGTACCAAGGCGTTTGAGAACCAAGGTACCACTATATAAGGGCTGCAAATTCAGCCCAGCAGGAACTGGCTGCAATTTATTGCATATAGACTCTTGAGAGAGGGTTGTCCTCTGCTCCCTCCGCCTCTCTCCCAATTAACTTCCATCTCACGGGTTCAGTGGTGGAAGGGAGTGCAGAGGAAGAAAAGGAACAGAGCTCTACATGAGGAGAGGGTTATGAGTACACGTGGGCATCTGATGTGAAATACGGGGCTACACAAGAAAGTGGAGCATATGAGGAACAGCAGTGGGACCCAAGTTGCCTGCACCAACTCCTGGATGGTCTTACGTTCTTCTCAAGCAAGTCTGAGGAGGCAAGGAGAAAACTGACTGATGAAGACAGGAGTCCTGAGAAACAGGAGTGGATTGGAGAATCTGGGCTACAGGAGGTATTTATTACTTAACTTCATTTGAAATGGAGCAGAGACTAAATGGATCATTTCAGGGGGAAGTGGTGGAGTAGAGGCAGAAAGAGGGGAGAAGGATCCAATTGGGAACTCATGTGCCTATGTGGAAGTAATGTGCCTACTGACTTGCCCAATCTATGAGGACTTAAGGGCAGTCTTTTTCGAAGATTTACATCTCCCAATTGAGAGATCAGTTGGGTATATGATAAACTTTTTATTAAGGGGCAGGTCTTTTAGAGTGGCAATTTTAAAGAGAAAAGTTAGTGGGGATAAGTTAAATTATCCAGGGGAGGAAACTCTTTTCTGACCTAACACCCAGTTTCAATATTTATTCTAACTGTGTATTGTATTTCATTCTGTTTTATGTATTTTGTTATTTTGAAATGTCTTCAGCTACATCCAGTAAATATTATTTGTGATTCGTACTGGGGAACCCTAGGACAGGCATAAGAAATCACTTTGGATATGGAAAAAGATGGGGGGGGGGAGTGTGTTTAAGAAAAATTGAGAACTTTTCCAACTCAGTTCTTGATTGAAAACAGTGCTATATTGATTTACAAAAGGGCTTCTGTTAGCTTCTGTTAGGTATTTTTGGCTCTCTACCCACTCTGTCTATTAAACACAGAGCTTGGAAAATAAGTTGTGTCTGTGTCTAAAGCAGAAGTTTGGAAAGGTCTGTTCTTGTGGTGAAAAAAGGATCTTTGAGACCTTAAGTAGGTCTTGATCTAGACAGAGCCTGGATGGGGACCTTGAGTTTCACAATGGAAAAAGAAAAAAAAAACAGGATATTACTGTATGTAATAAATGATGGCAATTTATTTCACTGATGAATGGCTTTCCTTGAGGTATCTCAAAGTTTCTACAATGTAATAAAAGCATATATAAAACAGTTACATATATAAAAACTGTTAAAACAATTGCATTACATACAGAAGAAGAAGAAGAAGAAGAAGAAGAAGAAGAAGAGGAGTTTGGATTTGATATCCTGCCTTTCACTCCCTTTAAGGAGTCTCAAAGCGGCTAACATTCTCCTTTCCCTTCCTCCCCCACAACAAACACTCTGTGAGGTGAGTGGGGCTGAGAGACTTCAGAGAAGTGTGACTGGCCCAAGGTCACCCAGCAGCTGCAGGTGGAGGAGCGGAGACGCGAACCCGGTTCCCCAGATTACGAGACTACCGCTCTTAACCACTACACCACACTACAGAGGCAGAGACACAGTTTAAAACAGCGACATAGCATGTAGTGAATACATAAAATCAATTCAAATCCAATACAGGTACCAATGGATCAATACACCATCAGCAGCTTTCCCCAATCGGGGTACCACCAGATGCTTTCACTGTCAATTGCTGTCAGCACCAGTCAGCATGGTCAATGGTCAGGGAAGATGGAAACTGCAGTCCATCCACATCTGGAGGACACCATGATCTAGAAGGCCTGAACTCATATAGCACAAGAGTTTGCTTCCTGAAAATATATCATCTGAAGCAGCCTTTGCCAACATGGTTACTTCCAGATGTTTTGGACTACAACTCCCATCAACCCCAACCTGAGCTAGAGGGCACCAAGTTGACAAAGGCTGATCTAGAGCACTTTAAAACAAGGAGAAATATATGGGAGATGGTGGTCCTTGGCAGCACTTGGCTTAGGCCATGCAAGATGTTTAAGATTATAAACATA